>NC_134828.1:65809661-68209661 GCF_004210375.1 Tachypleus tridentatus | reverse complement strand
AGAGAGAAACGTAGTGTTTTTGAAGTTAACATTTTACTTACTTGAAAATATATTTCAGATAGACCACTATACCGGGTATGCTTTGTGGTTCACAGAAGAACTTGGTGACTCAGTCTCATAGCTGATGGTTCCCTACTTTTGTCCTTGCTGCTGGAGTTAATTTTGCTGGTACAGCAATTTATGTTAGTCAGAGCTCAACTAGCCAAACACTTTGATATGAAGAAGGGTCAGAAGCTAAGAGTACCATCCAAACATGTGATACTTACATGTTATATATTATTTGTGTTTTTTACTCAGCTTTGAGCTATTTACAATTGAGAATTGTGGAACATGATATACTTTAATGTTTTTTTAAGAGGAAGTCTGCATAATCATCTATGTATTAAGGTTAAACCCATTTGTCTATAACTTACTTCAAAATTTCGTTTTTAAATAATCTTGAATTTGTTGTTTCAGAAAGTTTTGAATCTTCATTGGGACATGTTAAGAAATGTTTAAAAAGTTTCTTTATATCTGTGTGACAAATTCTAGAAATTATAATTGATCGTGTCCATATGTATATACTTACAAATTTTTAGCAGATCCAGTTTTAAAATACAAAAGATGCATGTGAGATGTTTGTACAACAGGATTAATTATGAAGAATATGTCTGTTTGTATATTTCTAATACATTTTGGTCAATGGTCTTGATATAAAGTGTATGTGATTTGTTGAAATGTAGTACCATCGTCCACCATACATCCACTTTCGTAAGTCACCCTATCATAGTTAACTAGTTCATCAACTTTGGTTTCTATACACATTACAAACACATATAACATCTTGTGATTTTTAAGTTCTGTTACCTCAAGTTGCTTGAAATGACAGCCAAATGTTCACCTTGCTCACTATATCATACACCTCAGTTGTATTTGTTTGTAAAGCCTGATTCAGTATGCAAGGATATATATCCCATGACCATCATCTAAGAAATGCCACATATAATAGTTTTCCACTGTACAATCAGCCAAGCAAAAAATACACACTTATCCATTCATAGGCCTACAACTATACCTCTGTATGACTTAAGTAAACTTTATGGTAGTGATATGACATTACATACAGCATGTACATTAATGTATCTGCTGGGATTGGAAACTAAATGTTGGGACATGTTCAAAGATATGCTCATGTTCAAAGACAGTAATATCCTAAGTTTGTCTAATGTTGAATGAACCAGGTAGTAAAATACCAGGTTTATTCTTCATTACTACAGTTTTTACAATTTATCTTGTAGGGAGGGTATTTCAAGTAGTTAATGTATTTCTTCTATTTAATCAAGTAGTTAATGTATTTTTTCTATTTAATCAAGTAGTTAATGTATTTCTTCTATTTAACATCCAAGAAATATCTCTCTCCCTCTTCGTGTGATTTTTTTTTGGATGCATTTATATAACGTGCTGGCAAAAATGCCTGGAATGGCCAGGTGGGTTAAGGCATTTGACTCATAATCTAAGGGTCATGGGTTTGAATCCCAGTCGCACCAAACATGCTCACCCTTTCAGCTGTGGGGACATTATAATGTTACAGTCAATCCCACTATTCGTTGATGAAAGAGTAGCCCAAGAGTTGGCAGTGGGTGATGATGACTAGCTACCTTCCCTCTAGTCTTACAGCACTAAATTAGGGACAGCTAGCACAGATAGCCCTTGAGTAGCTTTGGGCAAAATCGAAAACAAAGTGACAAAAATACAGAAGATATCGAGATTTAAATATATTTTTACTAGTGTTTTAATATTACATAATAGATAACTTGAGACTTGTTCTAAAGTTAATGTAATGCAATGAAAATGTCTAAGCTCTAGTAATTTCCTATTGTAAATATTGTATCTATGGTTGTTTTCTGAAAATTCCTTGTATTGACCCAACTCTTCACAGAGTAATTGTAATATCTGACTCTTGAGGTAAACTGTATTTTAAATGTTTTACACTTTTCATTTTAACAAGCATAATTGAACTCACCAGAATACATCTCACTTGCCACTCTAAGCTATTTATTTTTACACTTCTATAAGTATTAAGATTGGATGATGAGAGATTCCAACCATCATCAATCTTCAATAAATGAAGATAACTACCATAAGAAACCTGTTAGTTTGTGAATCATTCAGCAATACACGATGATCAAGCAGCATTTGAACTTTTATTGTGTATTATAAATGAATCTATTAAAGATTAGATTATTATATATTAAAAACATTCAGAAGTTATAAATATAGGTGGTTTACAAGTAAATATGGTAACTAGTAGAAGAATAACCATAAGCTTAAAATTCCTCTGTGGAAGATCAGTAAGTTTATGTATTTATAATGCTAAGTTCCAGGATTAGATTCCCTGTGATAGATACAGCAGACAGCTCAATGTAGCTTTTCTCTAAAAAAACAACCTGTGAATTTTGATTATTTATTGTATTTAAGAGAAAGAGAAAAACATTTCATAAAATTAAAATAAGTTTTGTGCCAGCTTATACAATGGACTCTTTTTCTCTCTCTGTCCATCTTGTGGAATTGAATTCTGAATTTTAAATTAAGAAGTACATAACCAGGTGATAAAATAATGATGTAGTTGAGTGTTACTGAATCTATATCAGTTTTGTAAGAAAACTATGTAAATTGCAGTGAGAAACAACAAGGTAAATAAGAAAAAGATGGAATTCTTTAATAAGAAAAATAAAGGGTTTTTATAACCTAAATTCCTTTAATAAAAACTGGTTATTAGAAACACCACATTAGCTCTTAATATTAAGTTACATTTTAATGACTCAAACTACTACACTATTCTTTTGTGAAGAAGGTTTGTCCCTTGATATATTTTTTAGGTTGTGAGACAACCACTAGTTAAATGCTAATGTGGTATTTTTTTATTTTTATACAATATATATATATTTCTCTGATCTGTCACATGCCAAGTGAGTAGTGCAAAAACTAGGCTAAATGGTTAGTTATCCCTCCAGACTTTTCTAGCAATTCATTTTTTAATTTAAACTTCTGCACTGCTACTGAAATTGATAAAACTGTTTATCAGAGGATGGACGTAGCTAGTTAGACTGTTGAGCAATAGCTACATGTTTGATGTTATCTGATTTATCTTGGTTAAAATGACCTCTATGGATTATCTGCCCTGCCAACTTCCTTCTGAAAAAAAAGTTGGGTTAGATTTTGGACATTAGAAGAAAGACACGTTGTTGAACGCGTACCTTGCATTTATATTATTAGTCTGTTTTCTCAATTTTGCATTGTTTGTTTTTGTAAGTAAATGATGCTTTATTTTTCATGAATAACGTTACCATTATACCTCCAAATTATTTCCTCATAAACATATTTTTTTAATGTGCATAACATGTTCGTTATATACCTATGACATTACAACCTGTTAACAATAAGGCTGTTGAAAGACTATTTATGGTACACTAACAGAAACTCACCCATACGGGCGGCAGTTTGGTCAGGATCTTGGCGAGTAGTTTTATGTGCTTCTATGTTTCAGGCTTTTTTATCCTGGTTTTCTTGCACTGAATCATAACTTGCTGAACAATTTTGTCTCTCTCTTGCTTTTTCTTTCCGTAACTTACGTCCTAACGTTTCATTTTCTTTCTCAAAGTTTCCAACATTCTCCAAGACAAGTTATTTTTCTGTTTTTCAGTTTTTGGCATCGTGATTTTCGATTTTTGTGATCACTTTATACTCACCCTGAAGTAAAAGCATATTTGTGTGACTTACGAAATTGGAGCCACTACAAAATTCCTACAGATTTACATGCAACAAGCTCTGTACAAAGGTCTAGCGATTTCTTCGGTCACAAAACACAGCTGAATTCTCCAGCTGAAAAATCACTTTTCTTCTAAATATATCATAATGATTCTCAACTAGGAATCCTCATTTTTAAATACTGCATTAAACTCACTTTACCACAATTTTAGAAGTTTCATTAAAAATTAATTTCGTTGATAATAATAAGTGCGTGTGTTTCCATGTAGCAATGATACATCGGATTATCTGCTGATTCCACCGAGAGAAATCGAACCCCTCATTTTAGCGTTCTAAATCTGTAGACTTATCGCTCTACTAGCGGGGGTACAACTGATAATAAATGTATATTACTAAAAGGGAAAGACGCACCATTTCTTCGTTAGGAAAACGATATAGGAAAAAAATATATAAAATAAGACCCTATTATTATATTTTAAAAATTATTGAGGGTCTTTTTTACAACATTTTTCATTTTGGTGTGATATAAAACAATTATTGTTCTATTTCTTTAAAAAGAAAATTGAACATATGCACTAAATTTACATTTTTGTAAGAGACCCATTTGTAATAAAACTTTTATAGGAATTTCAACTTATGATGTTGAATAATCGTATGAATTTTTATCCATCCAAATCGTCGGATTTAAAGTGTGAGAGGAATTTTGCAGAAATACGGATATTAGCCTCGTATGTATTTATATATAAAAATATAACATCTTACAACATCTGTATGCTTCTGTCACTGGACGCTTGAAATAATCGTAGAATATTGCTGCATTGGTCTAATGGTTTGTCTCTTAGTTCTGTGCTAAATGCCCCGCTAGTACAGCGGTATGTTTCCCGATTTACAACGCTAAAATCAGGGGTTCGATTCCTCTCGGTGGGCTGAGCAGATAGCCCGATGTGGCTTTGCTATAAGAAAAACACACAAAAACACACACTTTACTAAATATAACTTTAAAGTCATTTCAACTTGAATAAATACTGGGAAAAAATAAATTGAAGTATATAAGTTTAATAAATAAAATAACACATATTTTAAGACCAAAGAAAATATTCAGCGTTTTGATTTTCATTATTTCAAAGGCTAACACGTTTCCAATGATATGAAAGTTGCTAAAATTGTGAATCCATTTTTCTACCTTTTTCTATATGCGTCCTCGATGTCTCAGCATTATGGGTTTCTTCCCTGCAGCGGGGCCTGGCATGGCCAAGCGCGTAAGGCGTGCGACTCGTAATCCGAGGGTCGCGGGTTCGCGCCCGCGTCGCGCTAAATATGTTCGCCCTCCCAGCCGTGGGGGTATATAATGTGACGGTCAATCCCACTATTCGTTGGTAAAAGAGTAGCCCAAGAGTTGGCGGTGGGTGATGATGACTAGCTGCCTTCCCTCTAGTCTTACACTGCTAAATTAGGGACGGCTAGCACAGATAGCCCTCGTGTAGCTTTGTGCGAAATTCCAAAACAAACAAACTAACAAGCTGTTTATACTCTTTACCTGAAAATAACAATGTAAACTTTGGTTCCTATGATTTTCCCTTAAATAAATTAAACATGTTAATAGTTGTAGAATAACTTATATACTCCAGCTTACTTTTATACATAGCACAAGTTGCAAAGAAGAACTCGAGTAGATGGACTGAATGCATTCTGGTGGTTAGCGTGTCAAACTGTGTATCTATAGTTCGCGTCCCATTACCGCAGAAAAAATTGCATCCTACAGTTTGAAGTCGTGAATGCATTATAAATATGACTGTTAAATCCCATTTTTCGGTCTTAAAAGAGTAGCTCAAGAATTGGTTGTGGGTGTTGTTGATTAGGTGCCTTCCCTTTGTAGTCCATCACTTCAAGCTTGGAATGGAAGCGGTAGAGCAAATAGCTCTCGTGTGGGTTTGCGATAAAATTATCAAAGAAAGGGTTCGACTTTGAGAGTTGCATGCTGGACAAGTATATTAATAGATAGATGGCGTAAATATTTAATTATAAGTTTGCTTGACACGGCTGAACGTCCAGAGGTAAGGTAGAGGACTTATAACGTTAAGTTGAATTTCAATTCCCGCGGTGGGCACAACACTGTTTACTCATTGTGTAATTTTGTGCGTTAGCAGCAAACAATCAGTATTTTACATGTTATAAAGTGCTTTAGCAAAACGATTTTAGCGAAATGTGTTTTTTAATATAAATATACCTATTTTACGTGTATCGGTGAGGTTTGGTTGATTTGTTTTGAATTTCGCGCAAATCCCACTATTCGTCGGTAAAAGAGTAGTACAAGAGTTGATGGTGACTAGGTGCCTTTCCTCTAGTCTTACACTGCTAAATTAGGGACGGCTAGCGCAGATAGCCCTCCTGTAGCTTTGTGTGAAATTCAAACAAGTAAGCAAAAGGTTTTAAAGTGTGCATAATTTTACCAATGAATAGTGCGATTTACCGTTGCATTATAACGCCACCACGTCTGAAAGGAAAAACATATTCGGTGAAGCAGATTCGAACCTACGACCCGCAGATTGCAAATGATAATGGTCAGTGTCTAAACAATTAGGTTTGAGTTTTAACACTCAAAAATACTGTCTTATTATTTAGCTGAGACGTGAATATACTCCCAAAATTCCTCAATTATTAAACATTTGGTAAAATATAAAAATCATTGTAAATGTTATATTTAGTTCATACAATCAGGATCCACACTTTATACATAAGAATATGTTCGTTTGAAGTCAAGCGCAAAGCTTCACAATGGGCTATCTGTTCCCTGCCAATAATGGGTATCGAAACCCAGTTTTTAGTGTTTTAAATCCGTACGCGTATACTTATGGCGTATCAAACTGTTTAATGACTATCACATTCATTACACAAAAAAGTCATTTTAGACGTGGATTCAAAATAGGAATTTGTCCTTGAGGAAATTTAAAATTCAAAAACAGCTAAAATGGGATAGAAAATAATGCATCATTTAAAAACAACTGATGATGCCAAGTTAGGAGAAGCGAAACGTTGTTTTTAAATGATGTATTTTTTAAATTTTGTAAGGTATGGGATAACTACAACATTTATATTCCTTTATATTCCAACGAATAATGGGAGTGACTGCTACTTTTTAACACCCCCACTGTTGCGAGGCGAGCATGTTTGGTGTGACGGGTATTAAAACCTGCGAGCTTCAGATTGTTGTTGTTCTTGAATTTCGCACAAAGAAACTCGAGGGCTATCTGTGCTAGCCGTCCCCAATTTAGCAGTGTAAGACTAGAGGGAAGGCAGCTAGTCATCACCACCCACCGCCAACTCTTGGGCTACTCTTTTACCAACGAATAGTGGGATTGACCGTCATATTATAACGCCCCCACGGCTGAGCATGTTTGGCGCGACTCGGGCGCGAACCCACGACCCTCGGATTACGAAGCACACGCCTTAACGCGCTTGGCCATGCCGGGCCTCAGATTTCGAAGTGAGCACTCTAACCACATGGCCAGCTACTATATTTATAACTTATAACTATATGGAAAGTCTGCATACACTGGATTTAAGGGTCTACTTAACTGTATTAGAATGGTGCATGGACTGAGTTTTATACATGGATCTGCATGCAATACATGTTGGGTAGTATTTATATCTATCTATATGTATATAAATGCTTGCTTTATATTTTGTTAAGTTGTTAAGCCATGTATATTAATAGCCATACGAATTTGTGAAATTGTATTGTTGCATGAACATATATTCGATACAAATACAAATTAGTGTATGTATTTGTATACAAGTAAACCTTTCTAATACTTATTACAACTGTTATGTTTCTCCATTCCTCGTTACTGCTGGCCATAATAAGGCCGGTCACAGTTCTGCTGCACCTGGCCAGATATCTTCTTTGAGTATCATCCTCCACACTCTGCAAGGTTGAAAACGTGTTATTTAACCTTTATAGATTAATCATGTTAATGTGTTTTTCCATTTCTAATAGAGTTTAGGTCGTGGCGTTTGTACAACTATCTTCCATCGGCCCGGCATGGCCAGATGGTTAAGGCGTTCGACTCGTAATCTGAGGGTCATTGGTACGAATCCCTGTTACGTGTATCGTAAACGTTTATCATGGTCAAAAGTTTAGTGTAAAACACACATAATGATAACTAAATGTTACTTTCTTTTTTCTTCCATTCAACCAGTAAATATGTAATTAACACTATTCAGCTGTGTTTTTTATTAAATTAATATTATTTTATTTTTCAACACTACTTTCTTTATTCGGTCCTGTATAGTTGTTTTTTTCTCGGATATGGTGTGGTTGAACTATTGTTATATGTTCTTCTTTTCGGGTCCTCCAATTAGTCAGCGGTTGGTATATTTACGGACTCAAAAACACTAAAATATAGGGTTCGATGTCATTTTCTGTATAGAATGCAGATAGCTTCTTGTGTAAGGCAACCATAAAACAAAATATTAACTTTAAGGAACCGAATAAAGAAAAATACGTTAAACCTTACACTATTGTCGAATGACAAATATATTTGAAAAAAACAATACTGGTGTTGAATAAACAAGCGATAAATGTCACGTGAAATCCTTTTTTCATGTTATTATCAAAACATCGGGCCTGATCTCTGTTTCACAAAGTTTTTACTTGGTACAGGATGTTATTTTTACGATACTTTAATCAGCAGATAGGAGCTTACAGTACGGGTTAGTACAGATATTCTCTGTGAATAGATCTTCATCTTAAAGGAGATTATTTACAAAGTAGTACCGTGGTCTTGTTTTGATATTGGAATACGAACATGTTTTATAAGTAACACACTATCTAGATTTTCTTATCTTTCACATTACAATGCCATCATGTGAAACCAAAATAGTTTCAAATCTGTTGTTGTTTGTAATTAAGCGCAGAGCTACGCAGGGGGCTATCTCTGCTCTGCCAGTCGCGGGTATCGAAACCCAAATTCTAGCGTTGTATGTCAGCTTTCATCCACCTAGCTAAATCAAAAGTAATGCAATCGGATGGAACCAAAATTTTGTAATTATTTTAAAATTCAATCATTCTTCACAATTATATTGAATATATTTAGGGGCTGTTTTAGTACTTAAAAGTTATTCTTCACTTTTCAGCCAGTCTCAATTTACTGTAAATATCATAATGTGGTAGTGGTTCATGATATGAATCGTCCATTTGTTCTTCTTTATTACTATTTAGTATTATTCTGCTAGTCTACAGCAAAAATGATTGTGAATATTGTAATAAAGCCTGAGCAGTATTGCTAAATGCATCATTGAGCATTGTATAGGGTAGTTTTAAAGTTTATTTTATTACCTAGCAAATAACAACAACTTCATAACCGTTGACAGATACCATATCGTTTTAATATAGTTTTCATTTATATGGAGCCTCAAAATTTACTCCATGCGTAATTATATAGCTGAGTGTGGTCCGTGTTTGTAAGTAAATGTTTATATGGCGGCATGACACGTACTATAGCGGTTATTAACTTACTGTCCTAATTATATTGATGTCGAGTATTATTTCTTCCTGACACCAAGTTCAATTTCGAGCATTGGATCGGCAATAGGATGGCTGATAGTCAGAGTCAAATTGTAGACAACATGATTGCTAATTTCATAGATACTGCAAATAGAATAGCCATCCTTGAAACTAACTGTGAGGAGCTGTAAGAATCATGCAAGGAAATGACGAAAATGATTGCGATTTTTGACAAAAGTGAGGCATGAAGCTGAACTCTATATATTTTATTTGGATGATGTTTAGTTTCAGGTGAAATATGCAGCAGTAACAGCCCTTCAGTGATTAATGTCGTCACAGTGGAAAAGTTTGTTTTTGTTTAATTTCGCGCAAAACTACACTAGACCATCTGCGCTAGTCGTCCATAATTTAGCGGGACTAACTCTTGGGCTACTCTTTTACCAACGAATAGTGGAATTGAATGTAACATTATTCATGGCTGAAAGGGCGAGCATGTTTGGTGTGACGGAGATTCGTACCCACGACTCTCAGATTACGAGTCGAACGCCTTAACCATCTGGCCATGCCGGGCCTATGGAAGATAGTTATAGAAATGCCACGACCCAAACTCTATTAGAAATGGAAAAGCACATTAACATAATTAATCGATAAAGGTTAAATAACACATTTTCAACTTTGCAGAGTGTGGAGGATGATACTCAAAGAAGATATCTGGCCAGGTGCAGCAGAACTGTGACCGGCCTTATTATGGCCAGCAGTGACGAGGAATGGAGAAACATAACAGTTGTAAAAAGTATTAGAAAGGTTTACTTGTATACAAATACATACACTAATTTGCGCTTTATATTAGCGTAAATACATACACTAATTTGTATTTGTATCGAATATATGTTCATGCAACAACACAATTTCACAAATTCGTATGGCTATCAATATACATGGCTTAACAACTTAACAAAATATAAAGCATGCATTTATATATATATATATATAGATAGATAGATATAAATACTACCCAACATGTATTGCATGCAGATCCATGTATAAAACTCAGTCCATGCACCATTCTAATACAGTTAAGTAGACCCTTAAATCCAGTGTATGCAGACTTTCTATATAGCTATAAATTATAGATATAGTAGCTTGCCAGGTGATTAGAGTGCTGGCTTCGTAATCTGAAGGTCGCGGGTTTTAATACCCGTCACACCAAACATGCTCGCCTCGCAACAGTGGGGGTGTTAAAAAGTAGCAGTCACTCTCATTATTCCTTGGAATATAAAGGGATATAAATGTCGTAGATATCCTATACCTTACAAAATTTAAAATTCAAAAAATACATCATTTAAAAACAACGTTTCCCTACTCATAACTTGGCATCATCAGTTGTTTTTAAATGATGCATTTTTTTCTATCCCATTTTAGCTGTTTTTGAATTTTAAATTTCCTCAAGGACAAATTCCTATTTTGAATACACGTCTAAAATGACTTTGTGTAATAAATGTGATAGTCATTAAACAGCTTGATATATTATAAGTATATGCATGTGGACTTAAAACACTAGAAACTGGGTTTCAATACCCATTATCAGCAGAGCACAGATGGTCCATTATATAGCTTTGTGCTTGACTTCAAACGAACATAACATTTAAAATGATTTATATATTTTACCAAATGTTTAATAATTGAGGATTTTTGGGAGTATATTCACGTATCGGCTAGATAATAGGATAGTATTTTTGAGTGTTTAAACTCAAACCTAATAGTTTAGACACTGACCATTATCATCTGCAATCTGTGGGTCGTGGGTTCGAATCTGCTTCATCAAATATGTTTATCCTTTCAGACGTGGTGGCGTTATATCGTAACGGTAAATCCCACTACTTATTGGTAAAAGAAGTTGATTATATTTCAATTATGTACATTTTCAATACTGTTTGTTTGTTTGTTTGAACTTCACACAAAGCTACAGGAGGGCTATCTGCGCTAGCTGTTCCTAATTTAGCACTGTAAGGCTAGAGGGAAGGCAGCTAGTCATCACCACCCACCACCAACTCTTGGGCTACTCTTCTACGACTAATAATGGGATTTACCAACTCTTGGGCTACTCTTCTACGACTAATAATGGGATTTAGCGTCCCCACGGCTGAAAAGACGAGCATGTTTGATATGATGGGGATTCGAAGCCGGGACCTTCCGATTACGAGTCAAGCGCACTAACCACCTGAGTATGCCGGGCCTATTCACGAAAAATATTTTACAAATTTAGAAAATAGACGGGACTTACACAATACATAGCCAACAATATACGTTACATGCAAAAAAAAAAGTATACTAAAAGACGCGTAGATAACGTATAATCGTAAACTTGTTACACCTTCCTCTTTAGAGAATTAAAAACTGACATTTGATTATTTTAGCTGAAATATTACATATATACATTTATGCATTGATAACAATACAATATCAAATAATCATATTGCATGGCACGTGAAAGTGCTTGAACAGAAATGTTATCTTTTTGGCTTAACACAATCAATACTACCACTAGTGGTACATCGGTAAGTCTTCGGATATACAACGTTAAAATCAGCGCTTCGTTTCCCTGGAAACAGCAGATAGTCCGACGTGGCTTTGTTTTAAGAAAACACACACAATCAATAATTAAACGAGAGAAGTGTTCTTTGAAAGCGGGTATGGGCTTCAAATAAAGTAGCAGAAGTTTTCTCATGAGGGATTTTTTTTTTCAGCCAATTGACATGCATGACAAGTTTCAGAAAAGGAAAAAACATCTTGCCTGATTTTTGGTCAAAAGAAATCTCTCACATTTTGTCACATTTCTTGTTCACACATAAATAACCTCTCATAAGAAGTTCATGGGCAACTTTTAATATTTCAGAATGATATGCTTTTGGAACAACGATTTCACAAATTACAACCCAATCCTCTGAAACTGACACATTTGGTGGTTTCTTATTTCTTCATGAGCACACAATTTCGAAAAAGTAACCATTTGGAACTTTATCCAATTAATTCTTTCTGGATGTGTATTTAAATAGTGAAGAGATCTGTGGATTCTTCTCTTGCTCACAGATCAGTTTGCTTCTAGCAAATGGAACTTTACCAGTTGAACCAGATCGCTTCCGTTCATCATTGTCACTCACCAAAGAACTGCCTGAAGCAAATTAATAATATCGTCCTCTGAACAAGTATCTATCATCTCTTTTCGGCTTAATTTCTTAGCCTAAGCTCGAGGGAAACACGCATGGATTCTTCTCAAAGAACATTATCCTCAGATGAAACAGCGATCTGCTTGCTATCCATTTTTGGTTCGGCGACAACGTTTTCTCCAGCTACAAATTAGAAAGTATTTATTCATTGTGTTTTTCCCAACATATTCCACACCAAACATTCTCGCCCTTTCAGCCGTGTGGGCGTTATAATATTTGATCAATCCTACTATTCGTTGGTAAAAGAGTAGCCCAAGAGTTGGCGGAGGGTGGTGATGACTAGCTGCCTTCCCTCTAGTCTTATACTGCTACATTAGGAACGGCTTTGCGTGAAATTCAAACCCAACTCAACATATTCCCCTTAATTGGCAGAGTAGGTCTTACCCCAACCACAACTGGTCCTGAAACTAGGCGTGATGTTAAATAAATGTTAAGAAGAGGAATAACAACAAAGCCACCCTCAATACTCCGAGCAATAATTGCTCATCAGTGGCAAAACTCGAATCTAAGACTATACACCTTTTGAAAATAATGATTGAGTAGTCCCAATATCACATAAAATACTTATGGGCACAGGATTAGCAGTACTATTTGTCAAAAACACAAAACCAATAGAGATAAAAGGTCTAAACTCCTTCCTAACTACATCAGTCATTTTATGAGTGGCCAAATCAACAACATTGGGTTATCTGGTGAAACTACGTCCACATGTAGACACAAACGCATTAAGTGTTGCCTCCTTTTCTTTTATAACCTCCAACAATCAGACATAATATGACCAAGTTTGTTTTTTTTATGAAAATGGCAGACAGGTCTTGAAGTTTTGGATTTTTTTTTGTAGATTAAATAAGCGGTAATTTTTAATAAAAAATTATCTGTTAAAGTGTAATCACCGGAAAAAAGCACCTTCTTTCTGTAATATTTCAACTTTTCTTCTATCCAAGTAAGTTTTAAGGTTATCACATACACATCGTTTGAATTCCTCGATTAAACAAAATCTCTTATGCTTTGAGGATAACTCATTAACCTTATCGTAATCTGTACAATCTTCTAGAAACAAAACAGAATAAGCTTCTTGGGCTTTAAGATTCAAAACACTCACTAATAATAATGATCATTTTCAGTGAGTCATTCCGTGGTTTAAGCAACTTTATCAAAATGTTGGAAGTATTTATCAACTTTATTTTCATTAAATAGTGGTTCCTTATATATCGACTGAGTTCAACTTGTCATTTTGCCTTTTTTGATTTGAGTTGAGTTTAATTTCCACTTCTTTCAGCTTAATTGATTTCTCGGCTTCAATAAGAGCTTGTCCAGCCTCGAGAAGTTAACTCTCTCTTTCAGTTTCGATGGAGGATTGTTCGGCCTCGAGACATTTACTTTATCTTTCGTTTCAATACAAGCTTCCTCTTTCTGGGTTTCGATACAGGCTTGTTCAAGTTTGATTTGTTTGAATCTTAATTGAATTTCTAACTTTTCTTTATCACTTTCTGGTTGGTTAGTGGAGATAATAGAATATCCCCTAATACTTCTTCGGACAAAAATTATGACCAACCAATTTTTCAACAACACGCTTTTTTAGCTCATTTTTTTTCTAATTGCTTTTTAACTTCCAATTCTAAGGTTTTCGCAAGTTCAAGCAATTCACTTTTATTATATTTTTCTAACTGTTCGAAGAAGAATGATTCAAGGAAACCTTGATAACAAGACATGATAAAATTTTGTTGGCACCGATAAATATAAATTGGATTATGATTTAAATTTTAATTGTTTCGAATTTTGTCTCTGATTCACATCTCGTACTCAAGCTCCTAGTTTATTATGTTATATATTATAATTTATCTCGAACAAGTCTTCGATTTATTGTTACGTATACGAGGTATAAAGATTTCAAATAGCCGGAAAATTTAATTTTAATTTAGATGTTAATTAAATGTTAATATGTATCATTTTTTATGGTATTTACCAACAAATATATTTTAATGTACAAATAAAAAAACTATAATTTATAATAACGGACATTACTAAACGTCATTACAAATGATGGTTTATATACAAAAGCTTTACAAATTTACAAACAATACTGAGTCTTGTATCGACGTTCATAGAGAACAAATTAATTCTATGTTGATACATCTGTTTACTTCTTTTGATGACTAGCTAAACTTGAAGCACCCGTAAGTTTTCACTGGCGACAATATCCAACATCCTCGTAGAACCACCAACGTCCAAAGTTTATTCACTGAAGTTGAACAGCTTGTAATGTTATAAATCTATAAACGTTCCTGGTCAAATTCCGTAGTTTTTCTATTAGTCACAATTATAGCTTCCAAGACACTGACCAAGACACTGTAGGTGACCAATAATATTCTTTATCTATTACTGTCTTTCAGGTAACTGCTTGTATATGAATTATGCGAGTTTCTCGAAGTTTCAACAATGTTTGAAAACGAGATAGCGTTTTCGTGAAACAATTATTGTTGATTTTTACTCTCAAGAATCTTTAACAAATTTAGAGAACAGGTGAGACTTATGCAATACACAACCAACAGTATACGTCACATGAAAAAAACAAAACTGTACTGAAACAAGAGTAGATATTAAAATACATGTATAACGGTAAATCCGTTACAAAGAGTAGACCAAGAATTGGGAGTGAATGGTGTTGAATAGCTGCTTTCACTCTAGTAAGTGATTGCTGAACTGGGAACGCTAGCATGTGGCCCTCGAGTAACTTTGCGTGATTTTTCAACACAAACCAAAATATTAAGGGAATGAAATTAACAATTGATGAAAAACTTTATATATTTCAAAATAAAACTATTAATTTTCTATTTAAAAGGTATTATATTTTGGTAGGTTTAGAATTGTAGGTCATTCAGGACAATTACCATACACGAATTGATACAAATACCATTTTAACCATGAAAATCGACATGATGAGAGCTATGGTATTTAGAAGAAAAGCTTTTCTATAGAGGTCTGCAATAACCATAATACAATTGAAATAATATTATGAACGTTTCATGAAAGAAACATTTATTAAGCTAGTTTAACATAATCTTTATAAACAATACGTTTGCGTTTGTCTGTCAAGAACTTTTCATACAAATTTCTCGACCAAATATTATAAGTTTCATATCGTTAGAAAAGCCTTTGTATGAAGAGTGCGGATTGCTTGTTGATTTTTCAATTCAGAACTATCTTAGTCGTGTTTTGCTTAGTCAAGCTTTTTCATACAACAAGTATGATACACAGTGTAATCATGTGACGAATGGCTGTGATTTCAACTTTAGTTTTCATTTGCAAAGTATTTCACACAAATAACACTCAACTCTCGTGTAATTTTCTTTAAAATAAACACTACACTAAATATAATTGTTATGGTTTTTCTTGACTTATTAAGGTCTAAAAAATGCGTGCACAGTTCGTTCAAAACGATATGCTTATAATTTTGTGAACAGTATTCAGGCGTTTCTGCATATTCAGTTAAGTTTGTCTTGATTACAACTTTTTAGATACTTTACTTTACAATAATTTAGTTTTGGTTTGTTTCATAAACTGCTATAAACACTTTTTAGATAAGGTTTTTCTTTATTACAGGTTTTATTTTTTGTTATTGCAAATTTCTTTGTTTCGACTCGTAAAATCATGTCATACACTAAACGATCACACTGTTTTATGCTCTGTACACTATTATAAACACAATTTCTCTACTTTATTGTCTACTTTACATGTAGTTTTATTAATTAAAGTTATGCACTCGTAATTTTAGTAAATAATGTAATGTGAGCTTGTTTGTCTGATCACTTACAATTTTTTGAAGTAAACGAGAATTACACAATGTCTGCAAGAAAACGTAGCTTAAATAACGAGCGAAGAAATGAGAGAATAAGAAAAATTCAAGCAATGGCATGAAAACCACTGCAAATGTTTTGTGGGTCGCGGCTAGTATATATTAATTTGTTACCAAAAACTTCATTTATCGCTTCACGACCCGGTATGACCTGGTGGTTAGGGTACTTGGCTCGTATCTGCGGGTCGCGGATTCCAATCCCTGTCACATCAGACATGCTCGCCAGTTCAGCCTTGGGGGCATTATAAGGTGATGGTTGGTAAAATAACAGTACAAGAGTTGGCGGTGAGTGGTAATGACTAGCTGCCTTCCCTCTAGTCTTACACTACTAAATTAGGGACGACTAGCGCAGATAGCTCCCGTGTAGCTTGGTGCGAAATTCGACAAGAAACAACAACAACAAAAAATAATCATTTCATACCGAACTCCCTTCATACTAGTAAATTTGACTTCAGCAAAATCAGATACACGTCTGTCACAGACAGGTTTGAATCATATCGAATAATTGTCTAATTGAAATAATAAAATATATCTTGAAAACCTTTCCATGTATAGTATTCATTAACCTCAAAACTTCAGCTAAAAATTGGGTGGTGTTATACTTTAACATAGTCTAATGGAATGTTTTATGTATTTTATATATATATAATTAATGAGTCAGCAGTTCTACACTCGTCGTAGGTGTAATGTAATGTGATATAGAGTAGTTGAGAGAACTGTAAAGAAAACTGTTATCAACAAATCTAACGATATTGTCTTTATTGTTACTTATCAATTATTGCATTGTTTGTTATAATGAAATGATACGTGAAATATGTGGACACACTGTACCTTTTATCACACCACGTGAACTGTGATAGATGAAACAATGAAGAAATAACATAGTTAATGTCCTTGCTCTACAAAAATAGAGTTATTTCTTACAGCAAAAGAATACAGAAATGTCCCTATAGTGTAATTTAGAGCTTACCAAGAAAGACCATGAAGTTGTTTGAATCAGTTAAAATAGAATGTTTCTCACATAGCAAGCTATCAAATCAAAAGAAAGAATAATATATGCTGTTAAAGGTAAGCCATGCGGTATCACTATATTCATTTTATAATGTTTCTATGAATTTCAGTCTCTAATGAATTGATTCACAATCAACAATAAAAAATAAAGAAATCGTGTGTTTATTGTTATATTCGAGGTGTTTTGATTTTGAATCTGCCAGAAATGAAATTATTCATACGCAGGTATAGGGTTAGGGTTTTAATTATAATAGTCTACAAATTACGGGATTAAGCAAAACTTAACCATTTATCCTAGTTTATTGTTTTTCTGTGTTTGATAGGTGTCAGCGTTTTATGTTTATCAGAAAATGCGAGAAAATTTTATGACGCTCGGGGATGTAATTTGGAATCATGCCAAGAAGTTGAACCAATCCTCTGATTCTGAAATAGAAGTGAAAATTGTACGAGATCTCGTTTAAAACGCGAATTTCGTCCAATAGATTAAAATTAGAAACATAATACAGAATTCACACAGTTTATAAATATCAAATATACAAGTTGATATTATTTGCCTTACGAATTAATATTAATATAATAATTAATATTACTCTTTTCAGGATTTAAAGTTGGAACCTTAAATAAATACAATATGTAAGCATCTTTCAGAAGTTCTAATAACCAATGTTGTCTCTCGTTTGAAGTTAATAAGTACTCGAACAGTTAAACTGTGATCTATTCAGTCGCGTAAACGTTTTTTATTTAACTAATATACAATACAGTTTTGCTCCCATTTTCAGCGTAACTTTGCTTTAAATTATTGGTTGTTTGGCGTGACAAAAGTAGTTACATTTTTTATAGAATTGTGATAAAATGTACTTTTCACGTACTTATAAAAAGAAAGTTGTAACCTAAATAAAAGGCTACAGTATCTAGCAAAAGTTGCGCATGCTCAGTTCATTAGCATGCATCGTTTGCTAGACGAAAATCGTTTACTGATGTTGTTATATATATATTGTATTTAAGTTTACTTTCATTCTAGGATAGACAGTTCTCTTTCAAGCACGATGTAATACGTCGCTGTACTGGCGGACAAACTTTGTTGCTTTCAGCAGTGATTTAAGGTTATTGTCTGCAGTTCTGATCACAGATTGTTTTAGCGTTATGCAGGCAGAGTAGATAATCTTATTTGGTTTTTTAGTCAGCTCTGTTATAATTCATTTACTAGTTCACTGTGGACTGGGCCATTCAGCTATATAATAATAATTATATTATTAATAATTATATAATAATTATTAGTATTATATAATTATATACGCGTAACTAGGCCTAAACCACGTAGTTTTTATTATTATTATTAGACTACAGTTTTCGTTTGCGTGATTATAGTGAGATGTCACTAGCGTGTAACACTTGCGGAAAATGATCAGTAATCCAAACGATTAGTAATGTCGAGAAAACCCACTTGTAGAGAAATATATATGCAAACGGTTGTGCACAATATTTTAATAGGTGTAACATATGTTATATTTATTTTCGAATAACAGTAATAAAAACAATTAAGTAAAGTAAAGAAAAATAATTATAAATGTTCAACTTGTAAAAACGGAAATGTATATTTTCAACTCAACAGAACATTTATAAGCCAGTGGCTGTTTCTATAGTATATAATATTGAATTTGCTCAAGCAAGTCAAAGTGGTGACCGTGAAGCAAATGGAAATTTTGAATAACTTGATCGTTTTGATAAAGATAAAAAGTTTAAATACATTAGAATGGAATAAACATTAAATAATCACGAAATTTCCGAATTACAATTGAAATGAACGATCTTTAGTCATCAATTGTGTTCAACTAAAATTGATGAATTTATAAAAATAATGTCAGAAATCATAATCAGTATAAAGGAAATGTAAAAATAAAATCTTGAACAGGTAATACAAAATAAGAGATCATCATCTTAAAATAACATAAACTGACCTATAACGGTATTCACGAAATATTAATATTGAAATTCAAGAAGTTGCAAAGGCGGAAAACATCAACATAAAACATGAAGATATTCAAATTGCTTACAGGCTAACACCACAAAATATAACAAAATAGGCCTAATGCTGTGCAACTTTTGAACAGACGACTTCAGAAACAATATTTCAACAAGAAGTGAAGAAAATGATTGAAACAACTAACATTAATGTGAACTGTACTGGTCTAGTATTTGTAAATCAATATCTTATAACTCAATAAAAAATGTTATAAATAAGATTTATAAGTTTATTTGAATTAAAGAAAGAAAAATTCTGATAAGAAATCAGAATTGTTTGAAGTTATGTGAAAAGAAACACGGCTACCTCTGCTCTGTCAACCACGGGCATCAAAACCCGGATGCTAGCGTTGTACGTCCTCCCTCAAACATACCGCTATGCCAAAGGGGTCAGAGAAAATTAGGAAAAGAAAATATAATAAGAACGAAATGTGATCACACGAAAACAACGAATCTTTTTTTTTTAATTGTAGTAGATAGTGATTGTGGAATTGTTAATTGTTATAGGATTATTAATTAATAATCCCTATAAAAATAGTTTCTTAGAAAATAGGCGGGACTTACACAATACATAGCCAACAATACACGTCACATTCAAGAAAAGAAAATGTAAAGAATGAAATAAAATAAATTATTATTAGCGAAAAATAATTCATAGTAAAACGTATGAAACATAAGAAACGAGATAACAGGAAACATTTACAATGCTAGAAACCTGGTTTCGATACCCGTGATGGGCAGAGCACAGCTTACCCATTGTGTAGTTTTGCGCATAATTTCAAACAAAAAACAAATAAATGCTAATTATTTAAATGTATTACAGTAAATAATAAGCATATTAAATTTACTGAACAACCGGAATTTCTCGTCAGTTGATTTAATGAATTTTATATAAATATTGTAAAATAATTTTTAAGTATAAACTGCTGCAAGTGTATAGATACTAATCATATAAAGCACGGTACAAGAGCTAACATATATGTTAATTCAACCTCTCTAGTATAAATTGATGAGCATGAAATTTAAAAAAATATATGAACTCTCTAAAAAACGTAAAAATACAATTTTATCTGTAGTCAGTTAAAATAATATTGAAAAATTAACACTGAATACAGCGCATTAGGTTAAAATGCCAATGGAAAAAGAAGTTTCCTAGACGTTTTCCAGGTATCTCAGAAATAAGGCTGAAAACTAAATACTGGGTTTCAGGAAACAGTGATGGAGAAGAGAAAGTTCATTGTTAATTTTGTACTTAGCAACAGAAGAAACAAGTTTTCTCAAGAATTTTTTTAAAAATTCTGTCACTATAATAAACTTTAAAAGAGGAAATAAAAATAATTTGAATATTCACAGATTAATTTTTTTTGTCATCAGTCATATCGAAAATTCTGATTAAATCGGTTTCTTTGTCTTCAGTCATATCGAAAATTCTCGAAAAAATTGTAAAAGAAAGAATAATAAAAACTTTTAAATTCTAAATGTTTCATATCAAATCTTCAATTTGGATTTCGTAAAAATATAAACACAGGAGATGCATTAACTGCCGCAATTAATAGATTAAATCAATTGATTAATAATTGTAAAATAATATACGCTCTTTTCCTAGATATATATAAACTTTTAATACTATTTCACGTGAGATTTTACTTAAGAAATCTTATAAAATTGGAATAAGAGGTACTGTTTTAAGTTGGTTTAAATAATAAACATTAAATAGAAAATGTTAAAATAAATACTGTTATTAGCGACGAAATAAAACTAACTCCTGTAGTATCCCCAGAGATTAGTTGTGGCCCGGTTATGGTTTTTATTATATTCAAAAAATTTCTGTGAAATTCAGTTTAATGGAGAAATAACAAGCTTTTCAGATGACTTGATATTAATTTGTAATGAAAAGCCTGATAATGAAGTTATCAAAAATAAATAATAATTTAAAACGCTTATTTAATAATTATTTATTTTTTAAATATAAAAAAACAATGTAAGTGAAATTTAATGTAAAAGAATTAAAGCGAATAATTTCAAACGAACCTTTAATTTAAGAGAAGAGTAATGTTAATATTTCATCTATCAATAATCAATAATAATACAAAGTTTAAATTAGTTCTACAAAAAAAGAAACTATTAAGTATTTCAGAGTAATTAGCTAATTGGAAAGAACACATTATATCACACCCTTGTGCAAATTAATTGAAACAAATGGTCATTTTACAAAAATTTCAGCATGGCGGCCGGTGTAGGCTCGCTGGACCCGCTGATTTCCTTTAATAGTCATTTTTTTCACACAGGCGGCGTCATTAGCTGTGTTTTGCAGTACGGTCGATCTATTTTTGGGATATATGACGAAATTTTGAGGAATATTACGTTATTCGAAATTGCGTTAGAAGGGCAAAGAGACCAGTCAAAAACAACTTTTACCAACTCAACGAAGAAAAAACGGTATCAATGGGGTCTGAAATACAAGAACTGGACGCAAGAACAATGGAGGAAGGTGTTAATTAGTGACGAGACTCATTTCTTCGTACAGGGTCAAAGAAGTCTGCATGTTCACAGATCTCCAGGTGAGAAACTTCGAGAATCTCACATCAATCAGTTCATGAAACATTCCTTGAAGAAGATGTTTTGGGGCTTTTTCAGCTACTATAGAGTCAGAGGCATACATATCGTAGAAGATATGATGTGAGGACCACAGTACGTCGAAGGTTTGCAGAGAAGAGTCGTTCCAGAATTGAAAAAGAGATTTCCAGATGGATCTGGCATTTTCCAGCAAGATCTGGCTCCGTGCCACACATCGAAACTTGTGAAGAATTTAAATGCCTACAACGCGAATATAGGTGCTGGACTGGCCTGGAAACTCTCCAGACTTAAATCCTATTGAAAATCTTTGGGCGATTTGTAAAGAAAGACTTCGGAGAAAAGACTGTACTACGAAAGATAAGCTAATTGAGGCCACAATTGAGGTGTGGTACCGCGTTCCAAAAATTAGTAAAGATTACAGTCAACTCGTGGACTCGATGCCAAAGCGGATTAATGATCTTTTGAAAAATATAGGCGGTCATATCATGTATTAATTTGTGAGTAATTTTTGGATTCTCATAAATAAAACGCAAAAAGTTGAAAAAAATCGTAATTTTCCGTCTTGTTTCAATTAATTTGCACAAGGGTGTAATACAATAAACAAACAAATATTTGTTATGTTTGGTTTGATTCAAGTTTACAGTCCCATATGGTATTCTTTATTTTATAACTCCAAAATTAGTTGAAAATAGCACTCTTTATTATCGCATTATTCTAACAAATTCCCTACCCCAGTATAATGTTTTGTTTCTACATGATACGTTTATTTGTATTCAATACACTCTTCTTCCACCATCTAATGAACTCTTTTTCATTTTTGTTCACTTTCCATTCAAGTTTCTTTATTTTATTCCTTTAAACGTCCTATAATATTTTACTTATTGGAAAAGTTCTTGGTTTAATTAACTGTTCAACTGTTCGTTTGGATGACACATTAATGCACCTACTGACAAAAAATGAACCCAAAATGAAGTTGGACCACCTTTAGCTTTAAAAGCAGCAACAATTCATTGTGTAATTCCGCAACATTAACACTAGACATCTTGTAATATTCGATACTATTCCTCAAAGTGGGTGGACTATATTTGAGTCAAGAAGGATTAAAAATGTAATTAGTCAGTGATATATGTTCCAAGACATTCCAAAGATGTTCAGTGGTGTTTTGATCCCCAGACGTTGGTGTCCAAGCATGATTTGTGAACTCCTTGTAATGTTCCAGAAGTAAGTACTACACCACATGGCTCAATGGATTGGAGCACTGTTGTCCTGAAACAACCTATATGTCTGGATAAATGAACAATATTGTTGTGAGTATCTCGTCGGTCAGTATTTTTAGACTGCCCCTAAATGTCACAGTCTTTTAAGGAGATGAAAAGTCCTAACCTATGCTCTCTGAACATTTCATAGTGCATAATGTAATCTCCAACAACTCGAACTGTTATGATACTAAATGGAATCATATACAAACCCTCTTATACACTTAAAATAGGACAAAATAGAATTCACCAGAAAACAGGTGAAAAAAATGCAACCTGTGTTTATTTTCCATTCAAATTTCTTTTCGCTGCTGAATGAATGTAGATCTCCAAGACTATGTACACAATACCTTTGATATGACGTCACTTTCTTCAATGATAACCCTGTCTCATGTGTTCCTACTATTACATCACTTGAAACTTTACTGTTCAATTGTATATTATTTCTACAGTGCAGTTGTCAGCTACATATAAAATATTGTAACCATTTTTGACCTATCAGTGTACTGTGTATAAAAACACAGTATTTGTAGTTGCATACCACAACACACGTTTTAACACACTTTTTCAGGTTTATTTTCAGAATGAAAATTTTTTTATTAGATTCAGTGAAACTTTACATAACTAGGCGTTTATTGTAGTGTAACAAGTATCTGTACATTTAAATGTTTATTTTTAATGCAAACTGAAAAATTGTTAAACGACGCCATTAACCAATTTTTACTACATAAGACTTTTACAAACCTCATAATTATCATTAACACATTTTGTTAATTTTATTCTTTTTTAAATTAACAGCTTTAACAAAAATGATTAATTGCAATTACTACAGCTTAATTAACTGTTGGCAAATATAGCTTTACCGTAACATGATGCTATAGTAACAGAGTTGTCAAATATGTAATTGAAATCTTAAAAATGTTCATGATACCGAAAGCTATTTTGCTATAAGGTAAAAAATAATGCTGACTTTTTCTTTTAGGTAAGACTATCTGCAAAGCAAAACATCATAAATAACAGAAGGAAATGGTAAAAGAAAATGAACGCATTTGTCTGATTTGTTACAATAAACTGAAACTACTTTAAACTCATAAAACTTTACCTTTTAATTAACATGGAGTCACTCAGAAGAGCTTTCCGTAGACTCGCCAACAACCTGAAATATGTTACAGTTGAACCATTAGTCACGCTGATTTTTTTTGCTTTCATGGTACGTAATGTGTGTTATCAACAGCTAATGCTAGACAAAGCTTGTAATAATGAACTCAAATACTCAAGCGAGGTATGCTCACATCTCAACGATGAGGAATACAAACTGCAGAAAAATGACGTTCAAAAAATAGCTAATAATTACCACATGGGAACAACAATTGTTGGAACTCTTCCTGCCGTTTTTCTTTCAATTTTCATTGGACCTTGGAGTGATAAATATGGAAGAAAGTATCCTTTAATAGTAGCCCTTGTCGGTTTCCTTCTTGATGGTATTGGAGTTATCATTGTTACTGCAAAATTTGAATTACCGCTTTACTTTAACCTTCTAATTCATATTCCTACTGGATTGAGTGGAGGCATGATCATGATATTTACCTCTGTGTACAGTTATATTAGTGATATCTCTGACACTGAGTCTAGGCCATTCCGATATGCTCTATTAGAAATGGGAGTCATTCTTGGAGCTCCTTTAGGAACCCAGATTGGTGGACAAATCTACAAAAAGTATGGGTACATTCCAGTGTTTTCGACATCTTTAGTATTTATTGCATTGTCTATTGCATACGTTGTCTTTTTTGTCAAAGATTCCAAGAAGATAGATAAAAACATAAAGTTAAAGACAGTTGCTCTAGATTTTTTCTCAGTTGATAATGTTAAGGAAAGTCTGTCAACATGTTTAAAGAAAAGGCCAGGAAATGCTCGACTGCAGATATGGCTTCTGATTCTTGCAATCTGTTCTCAACTTTTTGTGAATATGGGTAAGTGGTAAGATAATATCATAAGAGTTCCAATAAATACAAAAAAAATAATTTTACACCTTACTAAATATATATCTCTCATGTATGTAAATAATTTTATATTCGAATATATATATATCGTTTAGACAAAAAGATAACTAGTTAAAAAGTAATTTTATGTAATGGATTGTACCTTAAGATTTCATTGGGTCAGAATATAAAAACATAAGAAAAATATATCGTACATTTCATTATGCTACATTTTAAACTTATCAAAAAAATACCTTGTTTTAGAAATCGCATTTTCTCTTAAAAACATTTAACCATATAGAATGTGAGTTCAGACATTTCATTTTAATAGTTTGACAAGTCACAATCACAGTCAAAATTAATGTCTCCATTATTGTTATAAGAATACAAAAGTTTGCAAACATTAGCAAAGTATTATTTTTTATTTTACTTTAAATTTAGTAAGAAAATAAAACGATTTAAATTTTCTATGTTCTTTTTGTGAAACATTTCTTCATAGTTTCGTAATGAACAATAGATATATTCAAGACTAGAAGGTGAATTGTCGTGTAGAAAGTATTTTCTCTGATGTAATTACGAGTGTTCATATAAAAACACAGACTGTTGTTTTAAAACTGTATCCAACTTTTCACAATTCGGATTCTCAAAGCTATCACAAACTAATCGAATCACATAATATTTTGGATTTTATAAATGAACCATTCTGACGAGCTACGGTATTTTACAAAAAAGTCCTCGTCAGTAGCGGTTTGCAACTTACAGTGAGTCTCATGAATTGTTATTCACTCTTTACACTGTGAATGAAATCTATATCACCTGTATGAAAAGTCTTATATAACGTATTTAATAACTGCATGCTATCTGAATAAAAATGACTCGTAACTGTGCACGTTGTATACTGATTTAGAAAAAATTCCTTGATAGGTAAAGTTATGTCTTTTGAACTGTGTAATACCAAAATACTGATGCAGTTTTAGTGTACATTAATATTACAGAAATACACGTACTCTATTGCATTATGCCAATCCGGAACATTACTGCTGGTTTCAACTTTTCGTGTTTTTTTGTTTTTTTTTCAATTTCGAGCAAAGCTACACGAGGAATATCTGCGCTAACCGTCCCTAATTTATCAATGCAAAACTAAAGGGAAGGCAGCTAGTCATCACCACCCACCGTCAACTCTTCGGTTACTCTTTTACTAAAGAAAAGTAGAACTGACCGTCACATTATAACGCTGAAAGAGCGAGCATGTTTGATATGAGGGGATTCAAATTCGCGACCCTCGGATTACGAGTCGAGTGCTTTAACCACCTGGCCATGCCTGGCCATTAAACAGTAATCTTAAATATATGGTTTCTCTTGAGTATGCCACAAACAATAAATATTCACTGTATAAGAACTGTCAAACAATCAACTATTCAATTAGACGACATGTGTTATTGTGAAATTATAATTGAAAGTATTCAAATGTAAGGGGGGATCATTTCATTAAGCTTAGAGTAAGGATTGGACCATTTCATTATTTTGAACATACGATTGGGACCATTTTATTGCATTCAGTTTAAAGACGTGCTCAGTTCAACATGTTTAATCAAACCTAGCCTTTATATTTTTCCAAAATAAAAGACAAATGAAATAAAGTTTTATTTTAAACTAAGCCCGTTAGCAGATATGACTGCATGCAATACAACTGCACTACTTCATGTTTAGTTTACTTGAAAAATAATTAGCAGTCGTTTTAAGGATAAATTTAATACCTAGAGTTTTATTACCTAATATTCAGATTTATTTATTTCTCTTTTCAGGAACTTTTTCAATCGCGTATCTTTACACATTTAAGATGTACAAATGGGATGTGACAAGTTACTCTAATTATTATGCCATCTTCAGTGTCATCTCGGCCTTCACCACAATAGTTGCAGTACCTTTCCTCACTCGGTATGTCAAAATTCGAGATGCAGCTCTTGGCCTAATTGGACTGCTGTCCCTGCAAGCAAAATGTGTACTTCTGGCAAGTTCGTTTGAAGAATGGGTGTATTTTTTGGGTGAGGCTTTTGTCTTAACACACAAATTTAAAGGTGCCACTTTTCACTGATTACATTAACGTAAGATGGAAGGCAGTAACTATGATCCGAAACTTACTTCACAAACTACCAGACATGAAAAATACTATAACAAACATGTAGTTTTGTAACTCACTCAGTCTTGGTTTAATATACCACACTACGTATTACCACCTATTTTACGAGGCGCAAAAAAGAGTTTTTTAGTTTTTCAAATGCACTAATTATGATGAGTTGGAAGTACAGTATTACGCATAATATATATCCAAGTATTTTATTTGTGGAGATAATTGAAAAAAATATGTAAGTTTTTCTTGTTCACCATACATGGCTTCCTAATACTCTGTTGAGGAAAACATTGTTAACACGGAATTAATAAAACAAGTACACCTGATAAAAGTATTATATACATGGAATTCATCCTACAAATACTAATGTTGAAAGCATTGTTTACACAGAATCCATCGTAAAAGTACACTATTGATAAAAGCGTTGCTTACATGGAATTCATCATTTAAAGAATGAAAAGTTACACTCAATTAACGTGTTAATCTCGTAACCACTTTTGGATAGGTTTAACCCTTAAAAGGCGGGAATTTTGTAGGTAGCAGTATCAGTGGATGATGGCCGCCGTTTAAGGGTTAATAAAGATCTCTAACTGTCACTGATAAACAACTGAAGTTAAGGTACTTCCTGGACAAACAGAGCATTAGTATTATGAATACACGAGTCTCCATTGTGCCATGTGAGATCACTTGCGATAAGACTTTAATTAGAGTGCAGGACTGCAGCCCAAAACATATACCATGTGCAAGGATCTCCAATGTTCAGGATTGCATAAAGGACTTCAACACATAAGCCCAAAACAAATGTTATCATCCCTCATGTTACCTTCAATATCAAAAATGGTTTAATATTATTTTTCGAATAATGTTGAACAATGTACCCTGCTTGGCATTGTTTGCTTCAAAAAATAACCCTTATACAAATAATGTTCACACAGCTTGGTCAAAGTTTATATCCACGATGGCGCTTTACAGTCTCAAGTATGAAAGTATAAAAGCAATATCGTAATGTGGACCTGTTTAAGTTAACTTTTATCTGAAAACTTAAGGTATCGTTATCAGTGTCAGTAGTGTGTATGGTTATCCAAATATAGTTGTTAGTTAGTTCATACATTTTTATTGATAGAGGCTAGTTTTCCAACATTTTGACTATAATCTGCTACTATCTTCACAGAAGGACTGTTTATTTTATGATAGCAGCAGGGATTCGATTCTAAATCTTTTCAATTAAATGGCTGGTATGCTGTACAAGCTAATTTATTTGAATGTTTTATTATAGGTATCCAGGTTTTGTTGACTTTTACTTAGTTTACAGAGTGTGTTACCAAGTAAGTGGATGAAAAATATTGTTTTATTATTTCATTTCTCCAATGTGGCTCACATCTAATTTTAGTATAAATGCGTGTTATTGAATTATCTTCTTTTCGGATACGGTAGCTTGTAATACTTCTGAATTCTAGTCCATTGTTTATTTAGTGTATTGGAGTACACAGGGATGTTGTAAACGGTCTGTTTGTCATAAGGTGGTTAAGTGTGTAATATCTATGATCGTGTAATAGCTTCTGCACTCTGTTTTGATTTTACACTGTTTACATATTCTCTGTATATTACAAAGAAACCTTTAGCATAAGATAAAACGGATACGTGTTAGCAGTTTTCTTTTTGTTTATTAGTTGTGTTTATCTTATTTAATTTATTGTTTATTGAGTACTCAGGATATCCATTATTAAGTAGGGTTTCAGTTTCGTTTCTGTTTCAGACAATCTTCATTATTGCAAATATTGTTTATTCCTGAGACTATGCAGCCTTATTTATATTTATTAGGGAGAAGGAAGGTTAAATTGTTATTGGAGGTGTTTGCCAGTATTTGTGGATTTCTTTAAACTTTTTTGATATGTGATTCGTGTTTCTTAGTAACTCACACCTTGGAATGGAAGTACCTTAGTATGTGTTACTATGAGGCAGAGAGGGCTGGATTTATACCACTAGCAACAATTAATAAGCTACGCATACTTCGTCATATTGAGGCAATCTGTTATATCGTTTGCTATGATAGAATTGTATGGGGAAAAATCCTTGGAATTTTATGTATGTGAATGAAAGTGGCCCATATTAGTTTATGGCAAATAGCGATTAAAATTTATCATTTCAAGATACCATTATGAAGCGTTCGGAACGCTGCTTAAGAGGCAGAAACCTCGAAATCTCACTACAGTTGGAGCTGATTCACTATAGAAGTGGTGGTCTACTTCGTTTGAGTTCTACCAGAATCAATTGCATACGGTAATATCAAAATCCATAAATAGCGTACCATTAACATGGTGGCTCTATCAAGGAAGTACACCAACCTCTTTCTGGTAAGACGTTTTCTAGTACGTATGGTAATGTAATACAGTAGATATTTTCATGTAATGAAAAAACAACTAATGTTTGCATTTGTTTGCCATTAAAATAACTTTAGTGTGGTATTGCATTTGTCTGCCATTAAAATAACTTTAGTGTGGTAATATGTACTTTTTAATTTCATAGACCTTTCTTCAGTTGGATGTTTGCTTAACAACGATGTGAACATAATAGTATAGAAATCGAAGTCATGTAATAAATGTTTATATATTATATACAATGTTCATCATTTTTATAATTACACTTAGTCGAAACTTGTTGAGATTCTAACATATTGCAATAGGAGAAAAAACGTAAATAATAAAATATTGTTTGAATACAAGAGCGATTAAACTTGTTAAAAATGAAATAAATAGACTTATACGATGTACCTGTTTGTTAACAAGAATGCTTGCAACCCCTGCAATAAACATTTCATCACTGCAGAGATTGTGACTCACGTTTTACGTCGTAATTTAAAGTAACCTACAAGTTTAAGCCTATTTAAACTAGTTTGTTTTGTTTTTTTTAGTACTGAATACTTTTTGATAGTAGCTAACTATTTTCTCTTTGCTAATTTTACATGCTGTCCAGATTTTTCTGATAGAGCAAATCTTTGTAAATATAACATTACTGCCTATTTTATGTTCATGTAACTACTTTGCAGGGTGTGGCTGGATCTTCACCAAAGTTGGTATGAAGGTTCATGAAGTACATGCTAGGTAGAAACAAACATTCAGCTTTACATTTTGCGGTCTTTATGGGCGTTTTTTTTTACCACTACCTCACTTTCTGTAGATAAACCTTCACCAAATTTCGTATGAAGGTTCATAAGGTTTATGGGGAAATACATACAAATTTCCAGTTTTCTATTTTGCAGTTTTTATGGGTATTTTTTTCCACTACTTCGTCCCATATTCATGGATCTTCACCACAGTTCGCATGAAGATTTGTTATGTCTATGCGGAGATAGTGGAAAAGTTGCGCTTTATTTTTATTTTTTTTGTATTGCAGCTTTTATGGGTGTTTGTTACACTTACATACAAGGAAAGTAACTTTTCAAGTCCATAGATAATCTTTTATTAATGATGAATTTACATTACTTCCGTCCAGGCGAAGGCAACTCCAGCGAATTATTAAATAGTTTACAAAACAGCGTTACAATCTATCGTGACATTTACTGGGTGATAAAAGAGGACGTATCGTTTTTCTTCGTAAAAATTACATGATATATGCAGTAATAAAGTGTGTCTAGTTAATTGAATGAAATGTATTATACACAGAGAAGAAACAAATAACTAAGCATTTCTGGTATTATTAACGCAATGAAATATCATATTTTTCCTTTTTTAAGTTATTCCTGGTTAACAGATAGTTCTACCGATTGTCAGTTAGCACGTTTTAATGTTTAAACGTATAAAGTACTCTCCCAGTAGTCTGTAAACGTATAAATTAGCACCTTATAATTCTGGAACATATATAAAGTTTTTTTTTGTATTTACTCCCCAGTCTCTCAGTGATAAGTCTGATGTCTTATAACGTTAGGAACTAAGTTTAGATACCCGTAATGGATGTACCACAGATAGCTTATTGTTAAGTTTTGTGCTTAACGACAAAGAAATAATTTATAATTTTTTAAACATAAATACTCAATTTATAGTTTGAACACTTATAAATTAACATTTTTGAATGTGTAAATAATTGAAAAGAAACAATATCAATGATTTTTATTCTTATTTAAGTGCCATTTTAGAATGAAGTAAAGATTTTCTTTCTTATGTTTTTATATTTTACTTCTAAGTACAAGTAATAGGTAGAAATACAAGTATGAATACAAATTTATGATGATTGTGATATATCTTGTCTTGTAAAGCTCATCAGAAACTTGCAAGTCACACAAGTAATACCTACGTACAGTTTAAGAATAAAAACAATTAATTATAGTAACTTAGATATTCATAACCCTAGATTGTTTTATATTTCTCCAGCGTTAAGTGCAGGCATGTTACATGGAACCTGTTCGATAGCAATTCGGACTCGTCTCTCGAAAATGGTGGCCAAAGACGAATTAGGTATTTGTTATATTACAAATTTATGAATAAACCAAAACTTACCCGTATTCTGTCTTGAATATTTTAATCACATTAAATTTCATTTTTATAACATTCTTTAAAAACATGTAGTATATTTAGAGAGTGTAAAATATGCAGTAATGGTTTGAGAAAAATCTGAGGTATTTGTTCTCTACACGAAGAGTTTGATAGAAAAAAACATATATGGTATTCAATTACCGGAAAACTAAAACCTGAAATATTCCAGAATATGTTTTGGTTGTTAATCGCTCTAGATAAAAAAAAACCAAGAAATATTTCATTGATATTTTTTAGTCAACAAACGTACAAAAGTGGAGACGTTTTTATCACGTAGCGACATCTTTTAATAAATTAGTTTGTTAAATACTATTACTAATAGAATATTGCTACTTCAAATGAAGTCTTTATAAAATTTATAGGCATATTCAAGAGACTTCAGTTTATTAAGGTTTCTCTCACAGACGAAGAAAGAAAGACAAAAATCATATGCTTAAAGTACACTCGGTTTTGCAAAGAGGTGTTATACACCAACAGTTTTAACGACGTGTAGCCAGATGTGCATCAATAACTTTATTGAGAAGTAGACCCTTATTTTATGGAGAAATCTTTATCAAATTAATTTTATAAATTAATCGTAATAGCGAATCTAATTAAACGTCGAATTACAGTGAAGATTTCTTAATAAAATAAAACCTTTATACGAATATCAGTCAAATTTGTGTTTGATTCAAGAGAAATAGGTTATTAGTTTTATAGTCAACGTAAATGTAAACATTGTTATCCGTTAAAGTTGCCCCCCAGGGGCACAGCGGTATGTTTGCAGACCCACATAATTAAAAACCGGGTTTCGATACCGGTAATATGCAGAGCACAGATAGCCCATTGTGTAGCTTAAGTCCCATTAAAACCAAAACCAAATCACAAAAGTAAAAACAAATAGGTGTGCTATCTATTGTTTTATTTTAACAAAACTTAATTTCTTTAATGGAAATATGACTCACGAATGTCTAAACATTGGTTGGGTTTTTCGTATATCTGGTTTAAAAATCTTAAAGCATAATGCAAGAAAACTACAGAAACTGTTACGTATGTGAGAAAGAGAGTGCGTAATTGTAATGATTAAAACTATTGTATGCAAATATACCAGAGTATCACAATTTCCATTTTGTTTATATCATTTCTTACCAAATATGTTTATCTTGTTTTTGCAGGAAAGGTGTTTTCACTCATGGCAATGTGTGAATCCGCCATCCCCGTACTTGGTACAGTTATATGGTCACAGGTTTATAATAAATCACTAGATTTTTACCCAGGACTCTCGTATCTCCTTTGTGCTATATTATTGATTATCCCATTAGCCATTTTCATGTAAGTACATGTATTGCTGTATTTCTGGAAGTGTTATGTCGAGTGTGGATATTACTGATATTGTTTAACAACTAACTGTTATGTTACGGTTGTTTTTAATAGAATGTAAATATATATACTTGCTATTTAGCAGTTTCTAGATCATCAAATTTGATTAATATTTATTTAATACTCTTTTTTCTTTGTTCCTTAGTATATCAGTAAGCTATTGTATTTCAAGATGTTTGTTTAAAGTTTTAGAGTGTATAAAGAATAAAACTGTTTGATATTAATAATACAAAATCCACTTATACCCCAGGAGATAAGCGATGAGTTTTAAGGCTTATAACTTTAAAATTCAGGCTTTGATCGCTGCAGTGGACAGATTATGTAGTTTGCGCTAAAATACGTTCCAGTAAAGCTCATTCAGTTATTATTCATGGCGGCCCAGTATGGCCAGATGGTTAAGGCATTCGACTCATAATCTGAGTGTTGCAGGTTCGAATCTCCGTTACACCAAATATGCTCACCCCTTGAGCCATGTGAGGCGTTACAATGTGACGGACAACCCCACTATTCGTTGGTAAAAGAGTAGCCTAAGAGTTGGAGGTTGGTGGTAATGATGACTAGCTGCCTTTCCTCTAGTCTTACACTACTAAATTAGGGACAGCTAGCACAGATAGTCCTTGAGTATCTTCGCTCGAAATTCAAGTCAAACCTATTGTTCATGGAAACAAAACTTTAAATTATTAGCTTACAACGCTATGTTGAGACTATCAAGAAGCGAATAATTTTCACAGGACAGGAAATGCAAGCAGAATCAGTGCTTAAACTTGAAACCAAATCAAAATCATGACTGAGTATATTTGTCATTAATTGAGCTGGAGTCATTTACATTTCAGTGAGTGATATGTCGAGTGCGGATATTGACTTATTACTGCTGAAGACTATTTGGAAGACTGCTGAGTTCTAGAATCATCTCGATATTTGTGGAATAACAGTAACTAATTTACGTGCATTTTTATTATGTATTAATAACTATGTGTGAAAAGGGATATTCCTTAAGTCTTGGACCACCAAATGATTTCTACAAAACTTTTTCTATTAATTTACATTTAAATTATGTCTTTACATTAAATTACTTACGTGCAAAATAAGTTTACATTCCATTTAATTAAGGATTTTTATAATTTATATAACTTTTACCTGCATCAAGTTTAAAAGACTGAGTAACTCATATAAGGCCCGGCATTGCCAGATGGGTTAAGGAGTGCGACTCGTAATCTGAGGGTCGCGGTTTCACATCCCCGTCGCACCAAATATGCTCGCACTATCAACCGTGGTTGGTGATGACTAGCTGCCTTCTCTCTAGTCTTACACTGCTAAATTAGGGACGGCTAGCGCAGATATCTCTCGAGTAGCTTTGCGCGAAATTCAAAAAACAATTATTATAATTTAAGTTACAACTTTCAATTACTGGTGATAATTTTCAGCCCCCCGCTAGTACAGCGGTGTGTCTTCGGATTTACAACGCTAAAATCAGGGATTCGATTCCCCTCGATGGGCTTAGCAGATAGCCCGATGTGGCTTTGCTATAAGAAAATATACACACTCCCCTCACATAATAAGGTTTGTTTGGAATTAAACACAAAGCTATACAATCGGCTATCTGTACTCTGCCCACAATGGTTATCGAAACCCGCTTTCTAGAGGCGTGAATCTACAGACGTACAGCTGTGCTATTTATATTGAAATATTTTTTATTGGATGTTCTCCATATGACAAATTTATTTTATTTTAAGATAACACAAACAATATTCGCCTCTTTATAAGACTGTCACGATATATTTATTGTTTCCGCTCAATTACAGTTTCTAAGTGATTTAAATTTTGAGGTATTTGTTGTATTTGAGAAAAATGTTTAATATATTTAATGTTATATACCGTATCTTCTAAGATTTAAGAGAAAAGTTGTAGAAGTTATTTTATTTAAAAATCTACTTCCTTTACTATTTGAACAAAGTTTTCTTCGATGACTCAGTCGTAAATCTCTTGATTTACGACGCTAAATTTTAGGTTTCGATGCGTGTAGTGGGAAGAACGCAGATCACCCATTGTATAATTTTGTCCTAAGCAGCTCTAACCAAATCAAACTCAATAGACTAGTAACTGTGGTGTACGGAAGAATGAAGGACTGTATTATTTTGTTTCTTTGTCGTAAATTTTGTTTTCCAAAATTGATTCTAATCTCTAGAACATAAATATATATAGACATATTTTCGCTGACGGATATTGCATTTTAATTAACTTGTAATTTTTTTAGATATTGCTAAAAATCTCAAAAATTATAAACACATCACTGGATTTATGTTGAGTTTAACAGCAAGTGATGAAACTGTTAGTTATAGTTTTGAGCAGTAGCCAATATCCCCAACTTCTGATATTTCTTATAGATCACTACTCTACAGTCAAGATGTCTACCACACACTAGAAGAAGAGGATGATGGTGTTAAAATTACACAGATAAGTGAAGTGGCCAATGCCGTTATTGGTGAGGAGAAGAAAGTTTAAATAGAACAACGAAAACTATTTTGAGTAAAGAATATATCTAAATGTTTTTTTGTTAAATTTAATTGTATCTGTAATGAAAACAGATTTATACAATACTAAAAATGTTGTAAAGTTTTGAATTAATGCATACGGTACGGAGAGGAGAATATAATATAGGGAAGTGTACATATATCTGAGTGAGGTGTGTGTTTTTCTTATAGTAAAGCCATATTGGGCTATCTGTTGAGCCCTCCGAGAGGAATCGAACCCCTGATTTTAGGGCTTCAGATTCGTAGACTTTCCGCTGTACTAGCGGAGAGCAGCTGAGTAGGAACTAGAAGATATTAGAAAACCTAATTATTTTATTTTCATATCAAACATTAAATTCAATTTAGAAAATGTGAAATAATGTACAAAGAAATCGTTTCAAATTTACTATCATTGTGTGTTATTTTTCAAAAAATGTCCAAGCCATCAAGTAAGAATACCTGTTTTAAATCGTATCTAGTTTGTAGTTTTAAATAAATCTTATATAATTAATTATTGAGAGATGTTTAAATATTTCAGCAGAAAATAAGTTGTGCGCAAGGTTACAACAATTTTATTCCTACCACATATTCAAAGTTAGCAATTGAAATAACAACTTAATATGGTTTATAAAAGAATCGTATTAAAGCGTAAAGAGCTGAGTTTCAAAGTAAATGAAAAGCATATAAAAACTAATTTGGCTAGGTGGAAGAGATCCTTCTCTGTGTTATATAAATGTGTTCGACTACTCCTGCGTTGTTTCTTGTGTGGAACACCCCCTGGTACAGAGGTAAGTCTACAGATTTACAACGCTAAAATCAGGGGTTCGATTCCCCTCGATGGACTCTGCAGATAGCCTGATGTGGCTTTGCTATAAGAAAATACACACCATTTTGTGGAACGACTCTTCGGTCTCTGTGTTGTCCTTTTCGATAGTATTCGGCTACACGTTTGTGGACTGAAAGAGTTAAAACCTGGGGTTCCATTCTTGTGGTGAGCAGAGTGCAAAAACTCTTTTGTGTAACTTGTATAAACAAACATAAAGGAAACAAAATCAATATTTCAATAGTACAACGTTTACACCGTCTGAAGTGTCAACGAATCGTTACTGAGTCGTCATTATACGGATTTTCGTTCCTTCACCATCGTGTTTATGTGTCACAAGTGTAACAGCTGCTAAATGTAAACTGAAATGTATTTGCTTTCTGTAATACCTCATCGAGATGCTTGTGTTTCAAAGATCAGTGTTAAGTGGTTGTGTATAAAACTGCCCTTGTTGTTTATGGTTCATACACTGATAAGCTGTATTAGTATATGCAGTGAAAACAATCTGCAGCCTTAATAAGCTAATTAGGGATAATTTAGCACCTTTCTTATAATTGTTTTCTGTCGTCTTGTCTAAAGCTATGTTGTATATAAAATGTGAAGTTTATATAACTTATTTGACAATTGTTTCCCCTTTTTATTCAAAAAGAAAAACAAGAATAATAACATTTGCACTGAAGGTTAAATAAGAGAAAACTATGAGCCACCAGGGGCGTTACGTTAAAGTATGACGATAAGCAAACGTTTATTCCACAAGTTATGACGAGAATTATCCTTCTCATTAAAAAAAAAATTCTTATCAAATTACTTACTCTATTACTCTATCTTGATGGACTTCATGAGTCGGTAAGTTTTAAAGTTTGAAAATATTATTTAAATCCAACAGAAAGAACACAATATTAATAAGGGTGTACTGGGACGAAGTTAAGAAACGTAACTTATCTAATTCATTTAATTAAATCGGGTCTTATAACTGATAAACTAGTATATATAACTTAAGATATTAAAGTAATCAACACTGTGAAGATTGTTTACTTTAAGAATTAACTTGTGTTTCGGAATTATACCGACAAATAAGTAAAGCATAAGAAACCTATTTACAGAGTACGAATTTTCTAATTATTTTATAAAACTTTCAAACACGTTTCAGTTGCAACTTCAAAATTACCAATGTGCCTCACAAGCTTTTAAAACACTTTATAAACTATTCATGTACTAAATGCCTTTTCCAGGACTGTTACAGATTCCTTAATAAAATATGTATCAGATCAAAATAATTGAACATAAATACCATTAATATTATAGTTAATCCCAATAATTAACACTGGGCTTGTCAATGTGGTTTACTTAGAAAATTAATAATTTTATCTAATTTTTGTCACTTCTCTATTACGAGTTTTTTTTACAACTCCCTCTTTTAAACATTCTGTCTACAGACACGAAAACATGTGCTAAACAACACGACCTTAATACGAATCACATTAGTGTACAAAAATAACAGCGATACGTTCAGGTAATGTTTAAAATAAAACTTTGTATTAGATCCGATGATTACAACTGCAGAAGCAAACGTTAAACAAAAAGAAGAATCGAAGTATTTATGCTGACTTATCACAGACCGTAAGAACTGAGCAGAAAATCATTTCTAAATATAGTATTAATGTATACTCATTGTATACAGCTTTCGGCCCGGCGTGGCCAGGTGGTTGAGGCACTCGACTCGTTATCCGAGGGTCGCGGGTTCGAGTCCCCATCACACCAAACATGCTCGCCGTTTCAATTGTGGGGGCGTTATATAGTTACGGTGAATCCCACTATTCGTTGGTAAAAGAGTAGTTCAAGAGTTGGCGGTCAGTGGTGATGACTAGCTGCCTTCCCTCTAGTCTTATACTGCTAAATTAGGGACGGCTAGCGTAGATAACCAAAAACCAAACCGTATACAGCTAATGTGCATACATATGACATGTATATAGTTTTTTCTTACATGAATGAACATGTAAAGAACTGATTTCACTAAAAGTGAACGAATATGATTATTCACATCATATTTTCAAGCGCAGAAGTAATGTTACAAAGAAATACGAATGTTTACATGCCATGAATTAGTCAACTCGGTATATAACAAAAACAATTTTATAAAGACGTTTATTTTAATAATATAATATTGATGTATATCCATCGTATAAAGCTGATGTGCGCGTATATGTATGACATTTTAGTGTTTTCCTACATGACTCAGCGTAGATCAGCTTTGTGAAAGTAAATGTAAAGCGGTCTTGTCGCGTTTCGGTAATACTGTACAGCGGTTACTGTGGGAAAGTATGTTCTTAAATAACTGGAAAACCGTCTGGTATACAGCAGGCTAACGGCTAACACTTGCTGGTTTCACTTTGTATTATATTGGTTTTTCATAAACTATAATTTTGCGTTTTAAAATTATTTATAAAATATATTATTTTTGCTTGAATTGCTCGTGTTTGTTATTTTGTCTGGAAATATTGTGTAGCTTAACACGATAAAGAATATAGATATTACTACTGCAAACTAAAAACATACCTGCTAGTATACACCACTTAAATAGACAAAAGTAATCAGAAACGTAGATGCAACAATACAGAATATAAAACAATAATCCTTGTTTGTGACTGTATAGTATGTTTATAATACATCAACAATAAAACCAAAAACAAATTACATTGTAAAAAAATAAAGTTAATCCTACATCAAGTTATTTACTAAACTGGCGATAGAAATATAAAAATAATCGTTTTTATTTCAACCTAAACAATCAGTCGTGTTGTTTTTGATCGTTAATTTGAGAACTGTCAATTATTATGGTTTTTATCTCTCAAAAACTTTCAAATATTGTCAAAGATGTCATTGAATTGAAAATGGATTAATATATTTTAATAAAATTTATTAAAAGGCAAAAACATATTTAAATTATGCACAATATTTTCTACTAAACAGAAGTTTCACAAAAATCTGATAAATGACGTAAAAAATTCTGATATCGAATTTGTCAAGCGAAACCTGATATTGTTTATTTTGACATTAGTATATTATATTTACTTATATTATAAAAAGTAAAAAAATAAGAAAATTATTAAGATTTTCGTCGATTAAAAACAAAATATTAGACTAGTTAATAATATCATAAATAATTCTGCCAAATCTAATTCAATGTCTGAAGACTACTAAAAAGAACGTATAAGTATTGTTAGGCCTAGCACGTAAATGTAAATACCTAAAACCAGACACACATGTTGATTAAATTACTTACTCAATATCTACTTTTCAAGTGACTTGTGCGAGGTAATTATCCATATTAAAAGTTATAAACCCATCATTACCAGATAAGCAACTACTAATTTCAGCTGAGATTGCCTGTTCCAAGCTCAGATAAATGAGAAGCCTTATATGTTGTAACAGATGTTTATTACTTTTCTATCATTATCAGTGATAATAAAACATGATAACTGTGTTCAATTTTGTTTATATTATGTCCAGAAAAGACAAACATTAATTATGTTCAAACGTCTATTGTGTAAGCGATCTCACAAGATCTAAATATAAAAACATTTCATAATCAAACAAATCTCGGTGTTCCATTATAGCATTTCTTGATCAAACAAATCTCAGTATTACTTTAAAAATGTTTAGTGATCAAACATATCTTGGTGTTACATCGAAAAGACTGGGTTTAAACATGGGTGTATTGCGGTAATACATTTTTCAACAAAAATAACGAAACTATTTCATATGTTGGTTAATTTTGTACACTCATCAGTAAAAAGATGGACAAAAAATCCTCGCTTTCGTGAGTTTACAACCAACTATACTTGACACGAAAGTTTGTTATGAACAACGTAAGCACTGTTTGAGAAGAGATTTTTATCCATATTTCCGTATTTATTTATGTTTGATACATTAACATTACATAAATGAAATAATTCCAAACACGTAATTTCCAGAATTAACAAAATATATTTTGTTTAGTATACGTTGAAAATAAAGGTGTTTCAAAGGTTTAGTTTTAAGAACCTTAAAATAATGAAAACAGTTTATTATTAGTTGGTTCTTACTAGTTAGTTCCTCAGTTATTGCGAATACAATAAAGTAAATATATTATTGCTGTCTTACTCATATTAAATCATATAATTTAAATCAGATAACATTTTCAAAGAAGAACATCTCTCGTATTATCATTGTTCCATGTTTATTTTAGTCTTTTTTTTATGTAACGAAGACCTATACGGAAACAAAAATCATTTGAAACTTTCATATTCGTTCTACCAGAAGACATCAAGTGGCCAGTGATAAATAACTGCTCATCTGCAAATGAAAGGTAAAGATAATTTGTTATCATGGAAACCAGAGAGCTAAGTAACACGACCTATTAATTATTATTTTCAGTTACTTTATTATTATAAATTTGACAGGTATCTAACATTTAAATTTATGTATTATTTTTGTTTGTAATTAAGCACAAAACTGCACAACAAGCTACCTGCGTTCTGTTAACCACGGGTATCGAAACCAGGTTTCTAGCGTCATACGTCCGCACGCATTTCGCTAGTGGGTGGTGGTATTATTTTGTGAGGAAGCAAATTCTTAAAATGATTAACGTTGACACTAAAGCCACCTCAGAGCTTAGATTTTGGCTTTATTTTTATTACACTTCTGTTTCTATTCTTCGTGTTTCAAGATTAAAAGTTTTATAACATAAAATATCCATTTTTTTTGGCCCGGCATGGCGTTCGACTCGTAATCTGAGGGTCGTGGGTTCGAATCTCCGTCGCACCAAACATGCTTGCCCTTTCAGCCATAGGGGCGTTATAATGCGACGATCAATCCCACTATTCGTTGGTAAAAGAGTAGCCCAAGAGTTGGCGGTGGGTGGTGAAGACTTGCTGCCTTCCCTCCAGTCTTACACTACAAAATTAGGGACGGCTAGCGCAGATAGCCCTCGTGTAGCTTAGCGCGTCATTCAAAAACAAACCTTTTTTTCAATATTACTGAAGTTAAAATGTCACAATGGATGTGGTTACTAATAAAAAGTTCAGTGAAACAACGTTTTACAAATCTGTTTCGAGAGCGTTTCATATCCTAAAAATTGTACATATGAAAAACAGAAGAGGAGGCACTTCGAGGTCTTTTATCTTGACTTGAATACACTTCAGATTAATATATACTGAATTTTATTTGTATCTAAAACAAAGTACACAATAAAAAGACGTATAAAAATACGTTATTACAATATAGTGTTGATAAAACAGATATATCCACAGTTTTTTATCCATCTATAATGGATAATCCATTTATAATTTCATCATCAGATCCCAGTGGATCGGTAGCGTAGTGAGAGTTATTTAGTTAGTAAGGATATATTTCCGAAGTCATTTTCCTTCGAAATATGAATTTTCTTTCTCACACTGGTTCAACCAAAAATGTGGTTTACACGATTCTTCTTTATGGAAAGTAAAACCCATTTAAATTGCAATGAAAAATGGGTGACTATAATAAGTAATCATGTTAAAGGCTTGGGAAATATCTTGTTCAGTTACATACATTAAATTAAGCGACCGTGAGAAGTCAGAATTACAATTCATACGAATTAGTTTGACGTACTTAAGTTACGTTGTAAATTTTTATTCGTAAGCGAAATATTACCATTAGAAGCCATCTCAGCATCAAACAAACTCATGGTTTCGCCCAACTGTGTGAAACCCATGCTATGAAGTTTAAATTCTACGTTTTGTGTGACATTCTTCGGTCCCATGCTGGCACAGTGGTAAGGATTTATAACTCTAAAATGAAGGGTGCGATTCTCCTCGGTAGACTTAACAGATAATCTGATGTGGCTTTGTTATAAGGAAACGCACACACATTATCTGGTTAAAACCAAACCCCCTTTTTTATGGTAAAGATATCAGTAGCACTAGGGAACCTGTATCATCCATTTATTGAAAGTAATTGTGGTTACAACTGACAAATATACTGTTCTTTTATCCATGATAAATATTTTCCTTCTAAAGTATTTGTTTGTTTGTTTTGGAATTTCGCACAAAGCTACTCGAGGGCTATCTGTGCTAGCCGTCCCTAATTTAGCAGTGTAAGACTAGAGGGAAGGCAGCTAGTCATCACCACCCACCGCCAACTCTTGGGCTACTCTTTTACCAACGAAAAGTGGGATTGACCGTCACATTATAACGCCCCCACGGCTGGGAGGTCGAGCATGTTTGGCGCGACTCGGGCGCGAACTCGCGACCCTCAGCTTACGAAGCGCACGCCTTAACGCGCTAGGCCATGCCAGGCCCCTTCGAAAGTAAGTACAGTAATTTAAACGTATCAGGACAAGTAACTGTTAAACAAACTGTAGACGTGGAGTACCTTTATAATTTCTCCCACATTCTCTCTCTCTCTCTACATGTATATAAATGTAATTTCTCTACCTTTATGTAGATTGTTCATTATTAAAACACACTTGTTAAACAAACAATACTCACACGGTGGAAGTTGAGTTCACTAAAAAGAGCCAAAGCCAGAAGTTCTACAAATCCAGCATATTGCACGAGCCTGAGGAATTCCTGAAAATAAAGCTTTAATGTAAACTCGCTTTTTAAAATAATAAATAAAAGTATTAATTTTTTCAGAATGTGAAAAAAAAACTTCCATTTGACTTTAAACATAGACTTGCAGCACCATAAATAAAATTTAGGCTTAGTTTTGAAATGTGCTTTTTTGAATATTTGCTTTTTATACCTTAACAATAAACAAAAGTACTTTGAATATTAAACATTGAAAAATCGGTAAAACAAGGTATGTAAAAAAATCTCATAAAGTATCATTACGTTTTGCGAAGTTGTTGTAGCGAAACGTAGTGGTAGTTTATTTTGTTTTTAATATTATTTTAGGTTTTGTCAACTCTTTTTTTTGTTACCTTATATAACGATAAAAACAACCATAGAAGACCAGCAGAGTAAATTATTTATGTTATCATTAAAGAAGAACTAAATAAAGCAAAACTGAAACATATTGAAAAAAATCTATCTCTTATCGAGTAACTTCAAGAAATGAACGAATAAAAAATTGCAGAGAAATATCGGTTTCATCCCCAATAAAAGGTTGATTTTGTGCTAAACAGCTAATTACTGAAATATCGTGGAAAACTGGTTCAACATTATACTTTTTTCCATGTGCATTTTCAAAAGAGTAGGTCAATATTTTGTGGTTATTAGAGCTGATAATAAAAAAACACACACTTGACAATGAATAGCTGATAAAGTTTACTATTCTACAAGCTTCCCTAAGGTATGATTAATTAATTTCAACGTCATACACCTTAAGTTATTAAATACATAAATATTATATATCGAGTTTTATACGAGATATTATAACAAGGTAGGGTTTTATTTATTTCCCAATGGCAATTTATATCACGACAGAAATATTGCACTGTTTTGAAATCGGCAGTGTTGATTAGGTTGTGGAAACCACATAAATTACTGTAAAGGTGCTTTGCTGTCAACAGTTATGAATGAAAAAAACATCAACTTATAAAGAAAGTACGAAGCACTGGTAAAGTTTAAAGCTTCCCACTAGTACAGCGGTAAGTCTACGGATTTACAACGCTAAAATCAGCGGTTCGATTCCCTTCGGTAGGCTCAGCAGATGGCCTGATGTAGCTTTGCTGAAAGAAAACACACACACAATGTAGTTTAAACTAAATATTAATAAATTATGTCAGTGAAATATCTCCTTTTATTGTCTTTTTAATGCACATTAGGCTACATGAAAAAAACATTACAAGTCTTCAGAGACGTGTTAAAGGAAAACTACTTTTTCTATTGTTATGTTACTCTAACTTGTTCCATCAATCAATGATTATACATGGTTTAAACCGTTTCTTCCCTTTAAACATCTTCTGTGTTACGATATTTCAAAATATCGCTCAACACTACCTAGAAGTAGAACTCTTAAACGTGTAATATGTGAGCCTTTATTTGGAGAATAAGATGTCTGTTAGGTTTCAAACAAAAGCGCCCTGGTGTGGCCAGGTGGTTAAGGCACTCGACTCGTAATCTGAAGATCGCGGGTTCGAATCCCCGTCACACCAAATAAGCCCACCCTTTCAGACCTGAGGACGTTATAAATTGACGGTCAATCCCTCTATTTGTTGGTAAAAGAGTAACCCAAAAGTTGGCGGTGGGTGGTGATGACTAGCTGCCTTCCCTATAGTCTTACACTGCTAAATTAGGGACGGCTAGTACAGATAACACTCGAGTAGTTTTGCACGAAATTTCGAACAAACAAAACAAAATCAAATAAAAGCGAGTAATGCACGTTCTTTTCTTTGGAATATGTCTTTTCGTATGAAGCATACTGTTCTTGTGAGCTATCTAAATATCGTTTTTCTAGTTCTAGTGCGCCATTATTCCTTCACTAATATACTTAAGTAAGGTCACTGATATTATTTTAGTAAAGATAGTACAATAAGTATACACATTTAAACGTCTTTTGGTTATATCCAGTGATAAATGTTAAATTATAGATTGACTTTAGTTTTAAATACTATGAAACCATTTATTTTACATTAGTTTATTTGAATATTACTGAATTTTTAATACAGTGTTCAATATTTCTATTAATCAGATTGATTAATAATGTTTTAAATCTGTTGTCACCAAGAGACATAGTTATAAGAACAAGAAAGTTAATTTATCGTTAATAACTTTAGCACATCAAACCCACATTTCTTTCGATAATTTTCATAAACACCATGGAACTTATGACACTTGTAACCCAAGTTCACTGCAATATAAGAATTTCATTGTTTAATTTGTTTTAATTAATTAAAAGGGATAAAGTAAACAATCATCAAAAGACAATTACACATCTTCCTAGTCATTTTCTCAGCCCCCCAGTGGCAGAGTGGTGTCTGTAGACTCACGCCATTAGAAACTAGGTTTCGATACTCGTGGTGAGGAAAGCACAGACATCTCATTATCTAGCATTGTACTTAATCACAAAACAAAATATATATATCTTCTTCTCTTCCATTAAAACTGTATTAATCAATTTTCTCTCCAAGTAATTTGTTTTGTATGATCTTGTGGCTAATTATATATTGTTGATACATGGTATGTTTGTTCTTGTTTCTTTGCATTTTTAATAAATGATTAATAGTTCAATTATTTCCATTATGATGAAATAATGTTGGATAATATCAGTAACAATACAACTTTAGGTCTATCAAACTTCGTGAGAATATGAAACACAAAACAATTATGAGCAAACTATAATAGTAAGAAATTTTGATTATACATTTTCTTACCCACATTTTGTCAATAATTATTGCAATCAGTAAAAAGTGAATTAAGCAATGAGCATTGGAAACTCTCCAGAACCACATGATGATCCAGTTGAAAGCTGACTTTAGTTGTTCATTCTGTGCTATCTACCAGCAACAATAATACAAAACCATTTATATCTGATATTCCACAAAATACTAATAGCATTTAATTTATTATATAACACACATTTTAAGTTGACATTTACAGAATACATTACGTTTGTGCTTTTTGAAAGTGTACTAGTCATTATGGCGTTGTAGACTTAGTGTTAGATTTCGTCGTTCATCTAAATTTGATATTTTTAACTCTAGCAACACCTTAAATCTAAATGGCCAAGTCATTACGACCATTAATTTAGAACTACTGACCATAGGCAAACAGCTAGCAGAACTAATCGCTTATGTAGTTACTCAAGTTAAAAGTAATGTTGATTATCAGATTTATAACCCCTCATAGCTGAAAGTGTAGGCTTGTTCAGTTGCAAGTCGAGGTTCGAATCTTAGACCTTAAAGTTTAACTCTAGGCTACTTTTGGCATCGTTCATTCGTTATTTTATTTTTAATTCCAGTCAGAAGTTACTAAATGAAAAAGTTTTAGGACCTCATTAATCTGTAATTGAACTGCCATGTTTGTGATTGATTGTATCCCGTTTGATGCTATACGTTTGGTTATCAGTTCGTAAAACACCAAAAATAAACACACATAACAAAATACAGTACAGCTACGTAGCAGACTGAGCTTTTCATCAGTATTAGACTACAATATTATGAGTCCTTAGTGAGGATCTGAAGTTAGTAATTACACAAACTATTGTCCTCTCTGAAGTAAACTTATTGGCATTATATTTAATAACAAAGACGACTTAACTATTAAGAAAATATGTTACACATTTGGATTTTCTTTCAAAACAGCGTAGATCGGGTGGATTTGAGTCTCTGTCAACTGTACGAGCGTTATGACAAACATTAATATCTGTCTTATACCTTGTTACTGACCCTATAAATACATACCATAAAGATGAAACTGGTATGCTAGCAATATCAATGTGATACCGTTTATTATAAGGTTGTAATGATGAATCCATAAGTTGACGTTCTAAGGAGAGGCAGGTTTCATTAAGTACATGTAACTCCTTAATGGATAGAGATATAAGTTAATTGTTTCACCAAAAAGTATCTCGCATTTAACCAAATTCAGAAAGGTATACATTGTAAATCTCTTCTTAGTTTTGTAACTAATAATATCGAAAATCCATATTTTGAGGAGTTAGAAACTTTGCTATAAATGAACCGGTTCACATCTTACTTTGATGTGAAGGTTAGGTTTGAAACACCGACACATAATATTCTTTAGAATGTCGTTTATCTCCATAAATAGCTACTTCTAAGGTTATGGGTCATGTTCCTTTGTATATATAATTGTCACGCAGGATAAACCCATCCGACGCATTTTAACATTTTTACTTTTACAAAATACCAGATTGTGAACATCTTATAGGAATTATTTGGTATTGTTTGTAGGGAAAATAACAAAGTATTATCCACACAAGTTTGTATTGTTCTCACAGCCAAAGGTTCTAAGGGAGTTATATCCATTCTGGTTATGTTGGAGTAACACACACTAATTGTATCACCATAAGGCGGAAGTTCAGTAGTGTCAGCTACGCTTTTATGTAAAATAGTCCAAAGAGTAGCATCACATTTCTAACAGCTGGCTCAAATACAAAGAAAAAAACTTTACTTCAGAACATCAAAAGTTAACCAATTTTTGCATGTTACAGGTTTTGCCCTTGACGATAAAATAGAGTATCATGTACCTGTATTACAGCTGTCATTGTTGAAACCTCCTGCATATATAGACATATTATATGTTAATGCTACTTAGCTTTTAAGACTAAATAAAATGCGTAATTTGCATATTTTACGAGATCACGAAAAGATGGTGATCTCTAGAAATATATTTATGCTAAAAAAGTAATTTATTTTTAACCAGAATTTTCAAACGAAAACATTGCATGATTTTTCAGAACACGAACCACTAATTTAATATTTTGGGAAGCTTTCAGTGTTGAGATAACACACACTTTAATAAAAATAAAAGATAAAAAACAAGTTGTCCAGAATTTTCAATCGTCGGTAAAATGAAACTGCTTAATTTACAATTTTCACAGGAATTATTTTTAAGGAAACCCAAATGAAAAAAACAAACAAACTAAAACTAAAAGACAAAACGTCTGAATAATCGTTATTTTTACATGGATAATAAGAAGTCAATTAATCTTTTTATTCGCACATTACTGTGCAAAACTGTTAGCACAAAAGAACATTTTGTTATTTTTTGAATTTCATGGGACTAATTCCTTTATGCCATTAGAGAAGGCCCAGCATGACCAGGTGATAAAGATACTCGACTCGTAATCTGAGGGTCGTGGGTTCAAATCCCTGTCGCACTAAACATGCTTGCCCTTTTAGCCATGGGGGTGTTATAATGTGATGATCAATCTTACTATTCGTTGGTAAAAGAGTAGCCCAAGAGTTGGCGGTGGGTGGTAATGACTAGTTACCTTCCTTCTAGTCTTATATTGCTAAATTAGGGACGGTTAGCGCAGATAGCCCTCGAAATCTTTGCGCGAAATTCATACCAAACCGTTACAGAATGCAAATTTCAACACTATGGTAATGCTTCTCTGATCTCTGTTGACAACTGAATGAGCCAGGGTCAGAATATTTATCGTTCTTTAGAATTACCATATACTTGTATCGAGGATATGTCATAAGGGTACTGCTTGATTAAATACACTGATCAAATGTTGAGTCAGAAATAAGTGTCATGGTACCCCATGGTATAGTGTCTTAACTATACAGATAGAAGATAGCATATGATAGGGGTACATACTAGAAGAAATCAATTTAATGTCATTTCACAAACACACCTTGATAAAAACCATGCTTAACACTACATATTACTCTTTTTGCCATGAGACGGCCTCAAAAGCGTACAGAACTTTTAGTAGAGCAGAAAGTTTGTATAAAAGCTTTATATGATGCTGGTTGAACTTTCTGACAAATTGTTACAGACTTAAAATGATTCCTAAAACACTGTCAAGTATACCATAGATCGTGAGAACCAGACAAGTAAATTTGACTATAGGAAAGGAAGAGGCAGGACACCTAAACTCAATGATACTGATGGTAAGTATCTTCGTTCATGCAGCCTTTTGGTTAGGAGGAAAACTGTTACTTATCTCTAGCATGAAATAAACGACCATGTACTAAATTACTGAAAAGTATTCAGACATACAGTGCCAAGAATGTAATGTTTGGTCGTGTAGCAGTTAAAAACCTTTACTTCAATTTTCAGATATTGCCAAGAGATAGAAATGTGCTAGAAAGTACAAAAACTGGACTATTGATGATTGGAAAAGAATGTTATGAACGGATGAGTCCAAGTTTGAAATATCTAGATAAAAGCTTAGGTTGTACGTCCGACGGAAGAAAGGTGAAAGATGCTTATCTCAAAGTACAGCACCTACCATGAAGTATGGAGGAGGCAGTGTGATGGTTTTGAGGAGTTTTGTTTTTCCGCTGAGGTGACTGGAAATGTTTGTATAATAGATGAAATAATGGATAAGCGTCACAGTATACTCAGGGATTTTCGTACTATTAGTATAGAATTCTACTACCAGGAATATGATGACCCCAAACATTCATCCAATCTACTCAAAAATTACGTAGCTAAGAAAGAACCTGCTGGAGTCATTTAAATTATCTAATGCCCCCACAGGGCCTCGATCTAAACCCATTTGAGCAGATCTGGGATTTGATAGACTAAAAACTTGACAAATCAAAAGTTACTCCCAAATAAACTTTACGGGAGTGTACTATAAACATTTAGAGCAAATTCCCAAAGGACACTTTTACTAAATATATTCCAGCAATGCTTGAAACACTGTCTACAGTTATTAACACAAAAGGGACGCACAAATTAAATAACTGCTTGTTAAGCTCAAGCATTTCCACTGGGTTTCTTTTGTACTAAATATGAAGATAAAAGCTTAATGTTTCAACTGTGATTTACCTTCCACTGTTCTTTGAAAGTAACCTGAAATCTAATTTTTGACTTTGTCCTAACACTTTTGTACAGTACTGTATATACAAAAAAAAAAACATTTTTAAACTTTCTTATACGCTCTAAGTCCAGGCAATTAAAATGAATTCAACATAATTTTAACGTGTTTTTTTTTTAGTTTTTGCACAATAAACTATTTTATTATAAGAGACAAAAATCAATTAAAATATGTAGATTCCTGGAAACTAATGTTGAGTGATGTTATTTTATTATAGTTTTGTCATTGTTAATGCTATAACCAAAAACTGTACAATAGGAAAAAAATTAAATATATAAAGTTTACTTTATGTGTGTGTACAATGAGTTTTTCCTCATCGAAATAATTGACGTTTGAAATTCTTTCCTTATAAAGAGTGATGTTTTAATATAAGATATGTCAATTAAAACTGAAGAAATTTAACTTGAAAATATCTAACTGAAGACAATTCAATATTTTAGTTACTACTATACAAAATTAAAAAAGTTTATATAGTTACACCCAACAATTTTAAATAATATTGGTTCATCAACATTTCATATGTTTTGCCAGCATTGAAATACTTAGTTTATACAAAAATCCTTAAATTAAGGCATAGATATAAATAAATTTTCCAATGTGGATTTTAAGCCTTTCATTAAACAATACAAAATGTTTAAATATCATCTTTATTTTAAAATTATTTTTGTTTGCTGAAGAAAACAGATAAAAATATCTGGTTTCAAATGCTTATTATAAGTTTTATGCGCATGACGTTAAAAGACATTGAGCAAATTTTTGTCTTGTTTTACAATACCCATCATGTTTGTTATTGTTACACTTCTAATAAAGTTCACTGTCAGCATACAATGCTTCTCTTACATTTCTAAGAAAATTTATTATTAACATACCATATTTTTCTTACACTTCTAATAAAATTCATTATTAGAATATCATGTCTCTGACAAAGATTTGCAATAAAGTTTATTACAGCAATACCACACTTCTTTCATACTTTCATACTTTCAGCCCAGCATGGCGAGGTGGTTAAGATACTCGACTCGTAATCCGAGGGTCGCGGATTCGAATACCCGTCGCACTAAACATGCTCGCCCTTTCAGCCGTGGGGGCGTTATAAGTGACGGTCAATTCCACTATTCGTTGGTAAAAGAGTAGCCCAAGAGTTCGGAGTGGGTGGTGATGACTAGCTGCCTTCCCTCCAGTCTTAAATTGCTTAGTTAGAGACGGCTAGCGCAGATAGTCCTCGTGTAGCTTTGCGCGAAATTCAAAAACAAACAAACAAACATACCAATTTTCATACTTTCAATAAAATTTGTTATGAGAATACTACGTTTCGGTTGCATTTCTAATAAAGTTTGCTACTTAAACGACACGTTTATTTACATTTCTAATAATTTTTTTAGAAAGCCATATTTCTGTCCTTACCGCTTTTCCAATAGTAGACTGGGGAGTTTCCAGAAGTTCTGAGTAGTTGTGAATATATCTGTCCCACAAAAAGGCACTTAGCCCGACTTGCATTCCGAAACAGAAAACAAGACAAAATAAACTATCTGTACAATTTGTTAAGCTTTCATTATATACTCCATTCTTTTGTACGTAATCTTTACAGGACGAGACGCGTTTGGGTGGCCTCCGACGAATATGAAATAGACATCCTATAAGAAAAGTTGTAAACCCGAGTGTGTCAATCAGACCGTCAACTACGTAACCAGAAGTAGAACGTAGCGAAACGTGCTTTACCATACCCATCCGTGATCGAGCAACTATGCCATCCAGTGCATCACACCAAGTCCGAATCTCGAATAATAGGACGGCAATGCGATGTCTGGTGAGATTATCAGAGATTATACACTTCGCTGCGACCACAGCAAACATTAGGCCGATCAAACTTATCATGTTGGGGGTGATGATGTTACACGTTTCGCTGAAGCTTGTTACCTGGAAGACAGGAAAAATAATTCTGAAATGTCACGTTTTATTGTTATGTTGTGTTGGAAAAAAAGATCAGAATCAGAAATATACAATGCTGTTACTCTCGATAACACACATTAAACCTTTAATGTTTTTTACAAACAAAACAACATCTAACGTTATCTCTCATGATATACGTTTTGTGAATCACAAATTTAAAAAAAAACAAAACGTAAAAAATGATTCTATTGGTTGAAAGGTTTCTTGAGAAACCAAAATCTTGCCATAAATCAAAATTTTCTAACGTGAAACAAGTTCCGATGTTATTACATACTATTCTCAGTTTGTTTTTCACACATAATAGATAATACTAGTATAAAAGCTCATCAAAAATGATGGAAAACCAAAGCGTACCAAATCTGAATCATCCAACATGCATGTGAAATTTTTTCGTCCGTAAACAGACCTAGAAGAAATGTCCTTCTATTTTTGGTGAACCAAGGCTTATCACGATAATATCTTTACCCTAAAGAATGTCTCTTTCCAGCATTGTTCCTTATTCCAGCATTCATTTATCAAAGTTATTTTCTTATCATATTAATTTCATTACTACAATGGTTCTCCTAAGCCTACATTTATTGTAAATAATTAATTATCGTTCAAAAACGTCTCTTCACACCAACCAACAAATTAATTTTACCCTATGCTCAGTGTACTCAGCAGATAGCCCGAGGTGGCTTTGCTAAATGAAAACACACACACACTCTGTGTTAAATAAATCAATGATATTAAAACTCCATTCTTGACAGGCTTTTATAACGAAGAAAAAGTGTTGAAATTTAGGAGCTATTTATGATTGTGTTAGCAAATGAGTTAAACTAAAATGGGAACTTACAATGAAAAAGGGGAAGTATAATAGGAGCATGGCCAGGTGGTTAGGGCGTTCGAATCGTAATCTGATTGTCGCAGGTTCGAATTCATGTCACATCAAACACGCTTGCCCTTTCAGCCGTGGGAGCGTTATAATGTCACGATCAGTCCTACTATTCGTTAGTAAAATAGTATCCCAAGAGTTGGCGGTGGGTGGTGATGATTAGCTGCCTTCCCATTAATCTTACACTGCTAAATTAGAGACGGCTGGCGAGATAGTTCTCGAATAGCTTTGCACGAAATTAAAAAAAAAATACTCATGAAATTCGTGTGTGTGTGTGTGTTTTCTTATAGCAAATCCACATTGGGCTATCTGCTGTGTCCACCGAGGGGAATCGAACCCCTGATTTTAGCGTTATAAATTCGTAAGCTTACAGCTGTCTCAGCAAAGGACACAAAAGTAGAAAATTTGAGTGTAACCAACTTACAGACTAACATAATATTATTGTTGTGATATTAAACAAAGAGGATTGGCTGTTTTGGTCTCCTTCTTACAACTAGATGTCATAGTTGACTTAGTTCTTTACAACTTGCAGATCTATATGTCTTTAAAAAATTGTAATTTACCACTAACACTAAATTTGTATCCAAGGACGGCTGGTATGTGTATTAACACTTTTACCAAAATAAAGCAGAGAGCAACTTTTTGACCTTCTTAGGTCATCTTCAGGTGCTCCTAGGCAAAAATAAAAACCTAACATTTCCGTTTATTAAGTAGTTAGGTCAAAACAACTCAATACGTAACAAGCATCCATGTCCTAAAAAACTTATTAGCCGTTTGAAAGAATACACGTATATTGAAAGTAAGAACAATATTTTTATTTCATTTTTAAATAACAACAATTACTTATGGGCACTGTTGGGCACTGCATAGCTTCTTAAACCTTGGAATCAGATTGCATACCGCCACTCTTATTTCTTGTTCCACAATGATATTCGCTTTTAATCACAGCAACCGCCGAAAAACCAGCTTCGCAGAGATATGACGTATTAAATGTAATCAGAATTCGCTGAGCTTTAGCGCTTAGCAGTGAATATTCATCTTTTACTTATATCCAAAACTCAGTTAATTCCATGCTGCCAAATTTTGTTTTTAAAGTCTTGTCACAAGACAGCTCAATAAGAGCTGTACCTTTACTGCAGAAGTAAATTCAGATGGGACATTTAGCCTTGAATGGGTCTTAGATCCATGCAAACTTCTCCATATCTTCTGTAAAGTAATTTTCAAAACAGTCACTAAGTTGTGTTAGGTGCTCCTCAAAAACAGGTTTTAGTTCGTGGGTCAGATCAATTTCATTAGATGTAACAAACTGCTGCAACAGGGGAAAACAGTTTTTGTCATCATCTTCATTCATTTTTCTTCTCCATAGGAGTAACTTTTTTCTGAAGGCTGAAACCAAAACCTTCTCTGCAAGTTTCAGAATGTGCATGTTGATTCCTTGCAGAGAGATATTCAACACATTTAGTTTTTCGAAGAGATCGCAAAGGCATGCTAATTTTGACAAAAATCAGTATCCAAAAAGTATTTAGCACATTTGTGTAATTCTTCGAGACAAGAGTAGAGTTCCTGTCGTGATTCGAACACACAAAACAGTACATTCTCACGGGAGAGCCATCGCGAGCTACACTAGTACAACAAAGATATGTACTCAGATCCCATATGCTCACACAGTTTGTTTTTTTAAAAACATCGCCTACTGTGGCTGAGTTTTTATAAAGTTCACCACTTTCAACATACTTTCCAGGACTAGATACAGTGGAGGACTCAGGTGCTTTGACGCAAGGGCTTACCTGTAGATTGTGCAGTGGATCAACAGTGCATCAAGAGCTTTGCTTCGTATGAGTGCCTGCAATCCTCCATAACAGCCAGACATAGAGCAGACGTCAACGCACTTAGTCAGTCTAAGTTGTCTTCACGCATAAAACTGTCAAGGATCTCAAACAAGTCTCATGCCTTTGTACCTGCAATAATACTTTTACATAAAGAGAAAGCCCTCTACAATTTTGTCCCCATCTACGAACAGTGTGCAGCAAATCAAATGAGCATCCTTGTCACTATCTGTCGCCTCATCTAGCTGTAGCTCGATTCCTTCCCTTTCTTTCTTTTTTTTTTTCAATTAGGTGATCGTCGAGGTATTCGGCCATGTGTTGGATTCTACGACTGATAGTATTGTTGGATAAAGGCACCTATGGAAGCAATCTTCCCGCAGATTTACCAACCATAATGTTCATCATATCCACTGCAGCCAGTAAAATCAGTTTTTTTGCGATTGTGTGAGGCTTTTTACGATGCTAACAAAGCATTGCTTGGTATTGATACTTGTTTCAAAAACATATCTTTTTTTCAACTCTTTTAACTTTCTGTTAAAATAATCATGGGACTTACTAGCCATGTTAGGATGATTGGTCTCTAAGTGGCACTTTTAGTTTACTTGGAAGCTGGACTTTTGAGCCAAAACTTTTAGACATAGTACACACTGCAGACACTCTTCATGATAGACATCTGCCGAAGTAAACCCAAAATCTAGATGACTATCGTCATATTTCCATTTTTCACAACTTTTCTACTGGTCTGTGGTTTGCCATCCTTTTCTTCACTTTCACACTTCTTGTTAATGTTCAAAAATCTTTACATTTTTGTGCACAAGGACTAAAAATCAACAAAATAATTCCCTGAACTTTGCCAGACCTCAGAGACACTTGATCATAATACCCTTCAGTTATTTCTATTACTGACGGACCTGGAGAGTCGACAGGTATTTATATACAAAATCTAAGAAACGATAAAGTTCGAGAAGTTACTGGCGTAGCCGAAAGTACAAGTAAACAAAAACATATCTCTAAACAATCGAAAACGTCTCCTAAAGGAATGTAGCACGATCTAATTATTAAAGTGTGAACTACCTAGAGCTAGTAGTTCGAGAAGTGTCCGACAGATGTCAATATCGCGGTGTTTCCCTCAAAACTTTGAAATATACTGCGGCCCACAGTTTGGGAACCACTGAACTAGAGTCGAAACGGTTACGAGATTGTAGGGAGCGTTACAATTAGATGTTAGGTTATCAATTAATATAGGTATAAGGGTGTTCCTTTATGTTGGTTTAATTTTGGTTTGACTTGTTGTATATGTAGGGCTTCTTTGATTTTGCGTTTGTTTATATTTCTTTTCCTACTTAGTATCTGGGTGTTTTCAATGGTTAAGTTGTGTTTACTTGATTTGCATGCTCAGAAACGCGTGAAGGTTTTTGTGTGTGTGTTATTTGAATCTGGTTTTCATTCTTCTGCTTGTTTTTCCAATATAGAATTTATTTGGTGTTCTGTTTGTCAGTATAGTTGTTACGTAGTATGGACTTCAGTTTTGTACCTGATTTTTGAATAAATTTTGTGATTACTGGAATGTTGTGTTTTGTTATAAGTTTTTTTTTTTTTTTCCAAATATTAGTTAATTTTTCGTTGATGTTGATAATATACGGTATGCAGCAGTGTAAGGTTTTTGAAGTTTGTTCTTATTTCGGATTTGTTATTGCTTGTGTTGTTGATCCAGGTGTGTGTGCATAATTTTTCAACGGTTTTTGGAAGCAATTTGTTGATGTTGATGAAATGTTTTATTTTGTTGATTTCTTTGTTAATTTTATCTGGTGAGCATAGTTTTGTGGTTGCGTTTATTTGGTTTCTTACTATGTTGAGTTTTTGTTTTGTTTCATGTGCTGATTTCCAGGGAATGTATAGTTTAGTACGGGTGATTTTTCTCGTGATTTCTGTTTTTATTTGTGTGTCGGTTCTTGTGATCTTGAGGTTGAGAAATACTAATTGGTTAGTTTTTTTCTGTTTACAGGTAAACTTAATATTGGGTGTATATAGTTAACATGGTTTAAAAAACTAAGTGTATGTTCTGCAGATGTGAATCCAATAAATGTATCGTCAACATACCTGTACCAATAGAGTGGTGGGTGTAAGGCTGAACTGATCACTTGAGATTCAATCTGTGTTATAAAAATGTTTGGCTAGAACTGGTAACACGGAATTCCCCATACTTAAGCCATTTATTTGTAGGTAGTTTTGGACATTGAACATAAAGTTAGTTTTGATGGTAGTGAATTCTTATAAGGGTTGCTAAATGGTTGCTGGAGATGTGTATTAATGGGTTGGGGTCTTCAATATAAAGTTCTAAGGTTATCTTTAGTGATTGGGACTTTCTGCGATGAGGGAGATTACATCAAAACTGTCCATTAAGGTTTATGATTTAGTTGATTAAGAATACATTTAAATTTAAAAGAGTCTTTGGAAAAGGAACCGGCTGATGTTACATATTTAGAATATGCCCACGCTGTGTATTTACCTAAATTGTGGTTAAATGATACATAGATCGACATTTTGGGTCGTAGTGGATAATCTGATTAGTGAAGTGTGGGGGTGCTGTATAGTTGTGGTGTGCGCAAGTCAGTCCTGCGTAGGTAAGAATGAAGGTTCTCTAACATTGTGTTTTTTTTTATTTGTAGTACTATTTTGTTTAATTGGTTTTTACATGTTTTTATTGGATTTGTGTTTATTAGTTTAAATTTGTTTGTATCTGATAAAATGTTGTTCATTTTTTAATGTATAATATCATTTGTGGTCATTATAACTATAGCATTGCCGTTATCTGTTTTAAGTGTGTTGTTGTTGTTTTGTTTTAAATGGTTATTTATAGAATTAATATCTTTTTGTGTAAAGTTGTGTTTTAGTTTTCTTTTTTGTGAAGTTATAATGATGGTTTTGCGTGACAATTCTTTGAAAAAGTTGTTTAAGATACTGTTTTGAGGTGTTTCGGGGAAAAAGATGTTTTCAGTTCTGCCTGGAAAGATAGGTTGTTGGTTGTCGATGGAACTGTTGTCTAGGTTGTCTTCTTTTTGCTGGTTGTTTTGTTGGAGTTTTGGTTTGTGTAGGATGGATCACCAATTCTCTAGCTAGGTCTTCCAGACAGGCTTTCCTTTTGACGGGTGAAATATTTCTAGATGTTACCGCGAACGTGAGTCCTTTGTTGAGCAAATGTATCTCTTTGTTGCTTAATTGTGGGTCTGATCTGTTAATTACGAGCTTGGTTAATGGCTCGTCATGTTGGCACCTTAGTTTATCTAGTTTTTTATTGTGACGGATCTTCTTTTCTTTGTCGTTTTTACTCAGCCGTCCTGAGATACATTTTTACTTCACACGGGTTTGGGTTTCTCGTCATCACGAGTAACACTAAATTTATATTGTAAATAGCTCCCATTCTAGTAGCCTCTCCATGACGCAGCAGCATGTCTGTGAGCTCACACTGCTATAACCAGGATTTCTATACCCCAGGTGGGCAGAACACAGACAGCCCATTGCGTGAATTTGTGGATAAACCCAAACAAACAAGCCGTTCTAATATGATGTAGAAAAAGAAGAAATGTGAACATTACAAAATATGCAAAAGCTTGAGATAATTAAAAAGACACCAATGTTTGGAACGACATTAATTTATATTGAAATCGTGAGATAGCACTGGTCAAATATGGTTACTACTTTATTGTGCAGTCTTCTGCCTTATTCAGGATATCAAGTGCTTACACGTTGTGTGGAATGCATCAGCGATTCTGGTCTGTATGTCTGCAGTTAGTTCTTGACAATGAATCTTTATCTCAGGGGGCAGCGACGCTAAGACACTTTTTATAGTGGTGGCGTTGAAAGCTGTTTAACAAAACTATAAATCCTGTATATGATGGAATCTATTATTCAGTTGTTATTATTGTGTTAAAACGTGTTGGCAGAATCGGAAGGTGCGCAACACACCTATAATTTTAACAAGGGCATTTCACATCGTCAGTTCTAGCATCCTTACTAAGGAGTACCTTAAAGTGGGTTTTCGTGAATGCTTTGGCAAGGATAGCCCATACATACTCAATAAGGTTCTTACCCGATGAATGTCCAGGACATGGGAGACGTGAAATGTCCTGTGTCTCCTTCCATCTCATAGGTGTTTGTTTACTTAACTTATGTATCTGGAGATACTGTTATTCACTATTCTTGTTGAAGTGACTTTTTAATATAGACGCTAATTGTTTATACTTTGATTACATAATTTAATCTATTACGTTTGTCACTTTTTCTTATTGTAAATAGCAATGGTTGTTGATGACCAAGATCATAATACTGAAGATGACCATCAAGCTGATAGCTTAAACAACAATGAAAATGATGGCAACGATGACGAAAAATACGACTATGACAACGATAATGATCATGACGTAATAACTGAGAATGTTGTACGCAACTGATGATTACAGAAGATAATAATGACAACAATGGTGATGGCAATAATGATAATGATGGCGACGAAAGATGGTAACGATAAAGATGGGGATGATAAATTATGAATTATGGTGACGATAATCACGTTAAATATGATGATGATAATAGTCATATAATAAATGACAACGATATTTACTATGGCGCTAGTTGTAAATAAATATGGATTCGGAAATTTGTAGCTTTCTTTTTTTATGCAAATATAAGTAAAATAAAACAGTACTGGTCTAAAAGTAAGTTCTCACTGTTGTAATAGTTAGATAATCTTTAGCAACATACACTTTTATCTGATTTAACTGGTGTTTTTTATTACTGACTAAGTGATGTCTAAGACAAACATCTTCCATTATAAAAATTCAAAGAGCTCCACTGTGATTAATATAATTAAAAACTTTTAGTGCATGAGACGTTCTGATCAGAAATCTGTGTTATTCTTAAAGTCTAAATAAATTATTCTTCAACTCATGAAGTCCTATAAGTCCAAAACCGATAATATTGCCACAAATTAATTGTTAATTATAAACTTTTAATTAGCGAGGTTCTGTGTGTCACAGACGAACACACATCATTTACAGTTATAGAAATTTAGAGTTTCATATATTAAGTAACAGAAATGAGGCCGTCGTGACCTTTAGAAAATCAGAAACTATTTCTTAAAACATAATTATATATAAGAGAAATAAAAACAACTGATTCTGATAATGATTTGGAATTGAATAATTACTACTGTAAGTGCATCTGACGCACATTATATATATTTTAATAACTGACTAAAAATTAGCAGTTTTCTCTCATATGATGTGTAATAAACGTGCAACCACAAGCTAAAGTATAGAGATTTTAGAAAAATAATGTCACATACCATTAGCATATATTATATTTATGGTGACAAGTCAATACAACTAACAACTCTAACCATTTCTAGCTGTAGAGTAATTTCCAGCGTTAATATCTTTAACCCCCAAGAAACTTAATAACTTTCATTTTCAATTGAAGTCAAGAATATTATAACCTTTCAGGATTTTAGTAAATTTTAAAGTCGGTCGATAAAAACTTTTTTTTACGATTTTGGGGGTCATATTCGTAAAGCTTACAAATAAGACAATGATATAGTTAACTAAGTTATTATATTTAGTTAATTGGAGAAGGTGTTAATTACAAGCTTTTCAAGCATTATTTTCAACTTATAAGCTAACATTAAACCCATACAAGAACATGCATGTTTAACTACGTTTATTGAACGAACGTATACAGCTGTTAATATGAGACACAATATCTAAGCCAAGGAAGGTTTTACGACTACAAAATGAAACTCTCTAGCATTATTCTAATAAGTTTATATTTCATCCTAATTTTATCTTGTAAATCAGTAGCATGATTAAATTATTACATGAAGACAACCAGTTAGCTTCTACGCCATTACTTAGAAACTGTTCCACTAATCGATATGAATCTTTAGTTTTTATTTCTACAAGAACTATTTGAAACACATTTTGTAAATGTTGAAAAAAAATTCTTTTATCGAAACATCTTTGTTAGTCACTTTTAAACAAAGCAAAAGATATATTCTTCCAGACAACCATTTTTAGGAAGAAAAATATTTGATCATGGCACCTTCAAAGACGGATCTTTGGTGTATTAAAACAGACACACTGAGACCACTATATTACCTGTGACTCAGAAACAACGTGAACATAGTATCAATAATTTATTTGGAGTAGAATAACGTTTAATAATATAACATTAAAGGCTAAAGATATCACCTGTAACTCAGAAATTACATAAAATAGTTAAAATATTTTATTTGGAATAGAATAATATGACGTTACAAACCCAAACTTTGGAGGATATTGAACTTTTAATAAAGTATTCCTTTATCATATAAATACAAGTAGAAATCTGTATGCCTGTACTCGTAATCTTTCGACGGCAAAATGTTGTCCAAATATAAGACTTCAACAACCTTAAATTCAAAGTCATTTCATGAAAAATGTGTTATCTTTCTCAATTTCTTAATATATAATATTCAAACAAATACTGCTATGCAACTGAGATAGTAACATTACGTAACATACTCCATTAATCAAGCACTTGTTTTAAATACAAAAGATGTGTTGAGGTAAAAACATTTGCTCTAGTCATTAACTAAATACGCAAGAGAATATATTTTCTTAAGTATTACCCTGTAAATATAAATTATCACCTTTCGAAAACAAAGCTTAACTAGAAATCCCTCTATCATTGATACTGTCCATGCAAACTGACTGTTCAATAGTAAAGTTCGTGGGTTAGTTATTTCTAATATTAATTTCAAATACATTATGTACTTACATAATTGAATAACTGAGCTGTTGGGGTAACAATATAATTATTTATGGGATCCATCATCATCATCTTCACTGAGAGTCCCATGAATGGAGATAAACGTGAAGAATTGATGTTAGTTGGCTGTTCAGACTTGGGTTTTTTTAATAATGTGGGCACACGCTGAACATTAATGTAGAGAGATATGTCCATCCATAAAAAGTAAGTCATCAGTCCTGAGACGCATATAAAGACCCAACCTTGTTTAAACACTATATGACATGCAGACATACTACTAATGTTGTAGCTTATTGTTGGACGGTATAGCAGTTTGAATTGTGGGATCGAAAGAATCACTCGAAAGTTCGTCTTTATTTCTGAAACACAAAATAAAACACATTATTAACTAATGTGAAGTAATCACCAGTTCATCGAGAACATTTAAGTTAGAAAGTGAAATTACTTCTGTCATAACTACAATTTCTTACTTCTTCCCTCTATATTACTCTCTCATGGGTTAAAATATGAAAATCTATGAGACTGACACTCAAAAATATTCGCAAATAAAACTTTACTGAGAAAAATCGTCATAACCCAGCAGTGTTCATGTAAATAAAGCACCTTTCTCTCAGCATGTTCTCCTCGGAGGTTCAGAGGTTAAATAAAGGCTTCAATCCTTGCGGGTGGCAGAGCACAAATAGGTCATTGCAGAGCTTTGTTTTTATCAACAAATACGTTCTGTGCCGATAATAATATACAATAAAATGCTGGCAGATTGCTTATTCTGGACACCAAGTTAAGATAATCTGCACCTGGTTAAGTTTCGTATTATGATACAGTAATTTATTTATTATTGTCAGCGATAAGAAGCTTAGATGATAAAAATAACATCTCCAGCTTAGCTATGGCGGCCTTACTTTTTCAAATTAAAAAAACAAACAAATGTTCTTCTACATCTAAGAGAAAATGTGTTTTTAAATGAGTTAGGCGATAGGTGTTAATGAATGGTGAAAACCCTTCACTACAGCTACGTTTCTACCGTTACATTGCGGTTGTCATCAGGTTTAACAACAAGGTAATCACCCAGTAATTTTTCAAGTATCTCACATAATGCGACTTATTTATTTAAGGAAGTTTGTTTTTCTCATTTCTGAAAGTCCCCGGTAAGTTTACTGATCTATAATACAAGAATTCAGGGTTTGATTTCCAGTAAAGTACAAAAGATATTAGAAGGTCAGCGGATTGAAATTTTCCAAGTCTTTTTTTTTTTTTTTTTCTGGAAGAAAGGAAGAGGTACACAAAGGGAGACTACGAAGGGCTGTGAGTCGCCTCTAGTACAAGAGGGTGGAAAATGATGAAAATCAAACAGATCTTTTATTCCAATCCAATTGATCTTATAAATATTTTTGTAATATAAAAACTGAGAACGAAGCATTGTATGATAACACTTAATAGCATGTGACAACTATTTTTTCGCCGTACAGTACACGTGTGTCATTCATTTTACAATTGAAATATTTTTTTCGGAACAACTCGTAGGAGTGTGTGTGTGTGTTTTTCGTATAGCAAAGCCACAAAGGACTATCTGCTCAGCCCACCGAGGGGAATCTAACCCCTGATTTTAGCGTTGTAAATCCGGAGACATACCGCTGTACTAGCGGGGGGCAACTTGTAGGAAGCAATGTGTGGAATCAAATGTGTCGTTTACTCCTAAGGCCCGGCATGGCCAAGCGTGTTAAGGCGTGCGACTCGTAATCTGAGGGTTGCGGGTTTGCATCCCCGTCGCGCCAAACATGCTCGCCTTTTCACCCTGGGGACGTTATAATGTGACGGTCAATCCCACTATTCGTTGGTAAAAGAGTAGTCCAAGAGTTGGCGGTGGGTGGTGAAGACTAGCTACCTGCCATCTAGTCTTACACTGCTAAATTAGGGACGGCTGGCACAGATAGCCCTCAAGTAGCTTTGTGCGAAATTAAAAAAACCAAAACAAACAAAACTTTAGTTGTCCTCACGGACAACTTTTATGAGGAGAAAAAAAGTGCATCTTAAAGGTATAAAAGCAGAAAGGCAAGACCTTGAGCCCACTCAGCTGGGCCCGCCATGGCCAGGTGGTTAAGGCACTCGACTCGTAATCCGAGGGTTGCGGGTTCGAATCTCCGTCACACCAAACATGCTCGCCCTCTTAACCGTGAGAACGTTATAATGTTATGGTCAATCCCACTATTCGTTGGTAAAAGAATAGCCCAAAAGTTGGCGGTGGGTGGTGATGACTAGTTACCTTCCCTCTAGTCTAACACTGCTAAATTAGGGACGGCTAGCGCAGAGAACTCTCGTGTAGCTTTGCGCGTAATTCAAAACAAACCAAACCCACTCAGCCCCCCTCCAAATTAAAAAACAATGAGAAAATTTCATTAATTTGTAAAATGTGTCAGATATTAAATATGTTTTCATATTTTGACGACAAATAAAAGCCTCTTTTGGAAGCAAATAAGAAATCAAATGACTTGTGTCGTAAAAGTTACCTTTCATGACGTCAGCATCTCCTTGAAGTTACTCAATAATTAAGCCATGTTTGATAATGCTATTTGAAGTTTGTACAATTGTAGATGTACATTCTAAGGTTTTTATAATGAATACCTGTGGTTGCTGAAATGTTTTAAAGAAAAAACAGCAACATACAAACTCACAATTTCTGTGAGAAAAGCAACAATATGAATCAGTTTGTATTTACTACCTGATTAAATTATTTTATATTAAATGACTTTAACCAGTTTTAATTATAGAATTTATATTGGTATTTAGTCTAATCATAGCTTGTAACATAGGAGATAATTATTCTATCCTTATGTAACAGATTTATAATTCATAACAGAAAATATTTCTGTTTAAACAATATATATTATCATGGAAAGGTATTATTTCTTTTAACAATTTACATAAATTATATTTATAGTGTATAACAGACAATAATTCTGTTAAAAAAATTGATAAAATGTATACAAATAATAACACAAAATTTTAATTATTTTAGTAAATTGCAACAGTTAAATTTATGACTCATAACAGTAGAAAATTATGTTTACAGGACTGATAACAGTTTACAAATAACAACACGAAAGTGTATTATTTTTTAGCAATTTCTATCAGTTTGATTTGTGACTCAAAACGTATGAGAATTACATGTTGTTGGAGCTATAGGATGACTTTTACACAGGAATTGAGAGCGGCTATTTTGGTGTTAGTGAGTCCTGGGAAGGAGTTCACTGTTTGCCATATTCGTCTGCTCTTGTGTCTTCGTGACAGTTTCTGTGGTTTCACTATGATCAGTTCAGTCTTCGTCTTGTTTCAGACTGCATGAAGTTAGTCCCTGAATTAATTACCAGTTTGTACTGAAACAGCAACAATTATGATCCTTGTATTTCATTCTCTGCGTTTGTAAAGGCGTAGTCTCTTTGTATCAGAGTGAACATAGAGTCACTTTTCGTTACTGTGAATGAGCTTAGTATAGCTGTATTGTTTCTGTCTAAACTAAACCACGCGCCATACAGATAGTAATGCTAACTGTTCGGTCATTTTAATTAAAACAACCAAATTCAGACTCGACAGCTGGGTCCACAACTTTTCCGGTTATTGTGGTAGAAACACATATGTGTATATGACTTTTACAGAAAGCTTTACCAAGAAGTCTTATATAAGTTTCAAATGAATATGATTAAAAAGTACTGTGTTTGTGTAACTTATTTTACTGAAGTTTACATTACTACTCAATAAACCAGTCAGTCAAACATGCAAATGACTACACATAGCCTTATTACTGATAAACTGAAACTGACTTCAAAGGATAATTAGTTGTTGCTTCTCTTACAGCTATAAACTTGTGTTTTAACTTCAAAGTGGTTTTTGTAATGTGTGTGTGTGTGTGTTTTCTTATAGCAAAGCCACATCGTGCTATCTGCTGAGCCCACCGAAGGGAATCGAACCCCTAATCTTAGCGTTGTAAATCTGTAGACTTACCCCTATTGAGGACGTTTTTTGTAATGTCTATTATTAATCAAACTATGTGGCTAGGCTTCCTATTTGGGTATTATTTAGTAATATTCGTTATATTTATAAATAACATGTAATGTTAACTACAATACACACAGTAACACGTTAGGCTTAAGAATTTTTAAATTTTACATAATTATAAACAGTTAACCTTTATCACTAAAACAAGCATAATGGGTACTTGAAATAAACTTCAAGAAGGCCTACAGCTCATTTATTCGTTTTCTCACTATCAATATTTGTATTTGTTTCGTAATATATTATGTTAATAACATAAATGATTTCTCATTTACCTTTTCTTTTGCATTTCTTACCTTTGAAGAAGAATATGCCATTTTGAAAGTGTTTTTTTTCATGAATTCGTAAAGTATATGAGGTCTGTGCTGTGAAGCACTATACAAAGATCGGTAATTTTGTTTGATGTTAAGTCACAGTATGGATGAAACAATTTCTAATAAATCTTTCTTCGCTAGTCTTATTAGTTGTTTTTTTTTTGCAAGAAGATTATAACAACACTTCACTATCCATACATTTTGTGTGTGACATATTGCTACTGACGAAGCCTTTTGCTTAAGACCAGAAGTAATCAGATTAGCTGAGCTACCAGTATACAAAGTGTTTACCAAAACAATTTTTATAAAAACCGTTTACGAGATATTAATTCATGAAGAATTACCCGTATATTATATTTTTATGTGATATTTGTACATCAAAATAACAGTAACGGTGATTGTCATTAAGAAAAAAGCCTCGTTGGCAGTGGGATGCGAGACACACGGTGTGTGGATGAAATACTTTTATATTACTTTACTAAAAAAACATATGGGACAAGTAAGAAATATTTTTCAAAATTATTGTCAGCGTTATCGTGATGTAATATCACACGAAACATCGAAATTTAGTTTCTGAACGTCAGTTCTCTCAGGAAAAAGTTGGATAAGATGGTCATTTTAGCTCTGGTTGCGGTTTTTAAAATTAAGCTAGATGTTATGTAAAGTAAAATATTTCAAAATTAACCTGCCCCCAGTAGCACAGCGGTATGTCTGCAAATATACAACGCTATAATTCGGGTTTTGATACCCCTGGTTAGCAAAGTACAGATAGCCTATTCTGTTGCTTTATGCTAAACTTCAAACAATTAAAACAGACTTTATTTTAAATATTTGTAACAGTGTTACTGTTGTACATTTATTTTAGTGCCTATACTTGTTTCAGTGTAGTTTTATTGTTTGCATGTGATGTACATTGTTGACTGTGTACTGCGCAAGTCCCGCTTGTTCTCGAAATTTGTAAAAGATTCTTGAGGGTAAGAATCAACAACAATGGTTCTACGAAAACACTGGCGTGCTCGATCATTGTTGAAACTTCGAGATGCTCGCATAATTGCTATAAAACCGATGCGCTGGAAGAAAACTATTATTAGTCAGCTATATTCAGTGTGCTATAAGCAGGAAGCTATAATTGTGATTATTCTCTATTAATCGGAAAACTACAGAATTGGACCACGAACGTTTGCAGATTTCTGACATTAAAAACCGTTCAACTTTAGTGAATTAACTTTGGACTTTAGTATTTCCACGAGGACATTAAATATCATTAAATTCAGCTTGTAAGGTTGTGAGACCAAGCAAGCTAGCTAGCTTAAGCGAGGTGTGTGACAATATCAACTCAGAATTAATTTGCTCGTCGTGAATCTGGATCGTAGATAAAATATTCAGTTTTAAACCGGATATAAGACTCAGTGTTGTCTGTAAGTTTGTAAAACTTATTTGTAATAACTGTATCGGTCATGTTGGCAAATATATAAATATGATAGATAATAACATTTAATTAACTTCTGAATTCAAATTCAAATTTCCGGTTCATTGACATAATAATGCGTAACATAATAAATCGGTAACTCATCCGAAACAAATTATACTACGAAACATGTACAAATCATTAAAAACAATCGTTATAGAGTCCAAACATAATAATAAAAAGTATTCAGTGTGATAAACGAAATAATAACTTGATTTAAGTAATTTATTTCTTCCCGATAGTTAAAAATCCTTACGTGATAGAAAAATATGAATATTATTTTTGAAACATGCGTAGCTGAATTATGAAAAATCCGTTATTAAAACCAAAACAACGTTTATGAAGTTTAAATTCGTAGGCCTGTGTTAAGTCAAATAATTTTATGTAACTTGAAAATGAACTATAAGGTGAAACAAATTTACCTCCTTTATTGTAATAATACTATCTAAACAAAGGCGTCGCTAGACGCTGGCGCGCAAGACCTGTGTCTTCAAAAATCAGAAGAGAAAACCGTGATCGATATTTTTCTGAAACGCCGAACATTCTCTCACCTGTTGGTCCCATCCCCAATGTTATGTTTATTTTTGTATAATTAGTGATTGAATGAGCTGCTATCTCATCAGGAAACCTAAGAATGTTCCGAACAGAAGAACAAACTTTTCAACATGATACCACAGACCTAAAAACGTAGTTTATTGCTCTCGGCGACCTCAGAAACCTCGGACAGGAATTAGGTTATTATAATTGCTTTGGGTTAGGCTGCATTTTGATATACGCATTATTGAGTTTTCACACTATAAATTTTTATTCAGTGAAATGACATCATAATAATGGAGTGTTTTGCAATGAAAACTTGATTGCAGGGCTTTTGTTAAGAAACAAAGTCATTAGATATAACACTTGAGCAGACGTACCGACATGCACTGTAACGACGTAATGACTCTCTAAAATAATTTTAATGTAATGTGTAAAATATTTCTACAAGTGCAAAAAATGCTCGGATATGAAGTGTAGTTCTTGTATTATTCTTTTCTGTGCGCGTATTTGTGTGATAGGGTTCCAACTCCGTTTTATCGGTCCGGTATGGCCAGGTGGCTAAGGCACTCGACTCGTAATCCGAGGGTCGCATGTTCGAATCCCTGTCACACCAAACATGCTTGCCCTCTCAGCCGTGGGGGCGTTATAGTGCGACGGTCAAACCCACTATTCGTTGGTAAATGAATAGCCCAAGAGTTGGCGGTGGGTGGTGATGACTAGCTGCCTTCCCTCTAATCTTACACTGCTAAATTAGGAATGGCTAGCGCAGATAGGCCTCGTGTAGCTTTGCACGAAATTCAAACCAAACCGTTCTACTGTTTTTCCTGCATTTCTAATTTTAGGTGACAAGGAAACTTGTACCCTTTTAATTTAAAACTTGGTTTTAAAAATAAAAATAATTAGGTTAGATTTTTTAAAAGTTGTTGCTGAATTTAAAATTTTACATTATTTTACTTTTCACCAAACATATTATCCGATATTATATATATATATAAAATGAAAATCTCTTCATGGGCGTAATATATTGTAAGGAAAACAAAATATAATTGGAAATCAATATATTTCACATTTCGATACATTAGCATTTGCTACAACTGTCATTTAAAGGATTATGTGGGCGCTGAAATTACTTCAAATAATTCTCAATTCAAATTTAATTTTGTTGTTATAATTCGAATAATGTTTGAATTCTCTAATATAGTACTAGAAGAAGAAAGAATAAAACACGTTTTGTGTCTTTTATATCATTATTAAAAAATGTATACTGAATGATGAATTGCACAACCCAAAGAGCCCCCTTATGGTCCATAACAATAAAGTTTGAGGTTCTACTCCTATGGTAACAACACCGTAGTTAGTCTACTGTGCAGTTTGAGCTTAAAATAAATAAAGTTAAAATAAGTCATCAACATATGAAACTTTAAATAGTTAAATCTGAAGCTAGTCCCAGATATGCAAACAGTTCTGTTAAAACATATTACGTATGAAAGAGTTTCTTAAAAATATTAAATTATTAATTCGAGCTTACAAGTTATAAAAGACCTACATTATCCCTACAATATGCTTAAGAAGTCAGAAATATACATTTTTTTATTGTTTGTTTTTGAATTTCGCGCAAAGCTACACGAGGGCTATCTGCGTTAGCCGTTCCTAATTTAGCAGTGTAAGACTAGAGGGAAGGCAGCTAGTCATCACCACCCACCGCCAACTCTTGGGCTACTCTTTCACAAACGAATAGTGGGATTGGCCCGTCACATTATATTGCCCCCGCAGCATGGTTGGTGTGACGGGGAGTCGAACCCGCGACCCTCAAATTACGAGTCGAACGTCTTAACCCACCTGGGCATGCCAGGCCTGACTAGAATATAAAACTATTTCATGATTATTTAACTGAACTTTGACTTTATACAAGAAAGAAGTTTGATATTGATTTGCTGCTTGAAGAAATGTATTTGTACTATTACTTTTTATTAAGGTTTAAAATAAGTCATTTTAAAATTTTGATTGTACAGATTATGATTAAAATGACAGTACAATAAATACTGCATGTTAAACATTTAACCTAAATATTCAGTGAGATTGGCTGAAAGAAAGAATAAATTGACCAATGGAAATCTCAGGTTTAAAATCGAAAAAAACACAGTCCAGAAATGTCATATTAAAAATAGAAAAATGAAGTAGAGAAATAATAACCAAAGATGCTACGGAGTATTATTAGGAATAATTTATAATAAAACTGTTTATTTATGTAACAAGTACTTATAGGTTGGAAGGCTCTAAGTTTGCGTAGTTACAACGCTAAAATCCTGGGCTCGATTTCTCGTGGTGGACACAGCGGATAGCTTTATGTGGTTTTGTACTGAAACAATCTACAAAACAAGCTTGTAACACTGAAACGTACCAGAATTAAAGATCCGGAAATAAAGGAAGCTATCATTTATGTTATGTAAGGGAAAAGTGCATTACAGCCATGTGAATGTTTGATGTGTTATAACATTTAAAAGTTTATTTCGGGAGCATGGAAATAGTCATAAGCTACTATACGTATAAGCTAACATTATTAAATACTTAAAAACGCAATACATGACCAAATAATTGAAAATTATTAACAAAAAGCTTCTAAAAATGGCAATTTTTGTAATGACATACTTATGAAGTTTTGTGACAGAGTATTGGATATATCACAAAGCTATATGAACGTTTTTTAAGAGTATCTCATGTTTAGTGGACTGAATGTTTATAAGAAGTTGTGTTGCAACGTACTTAAGGTATTGTTAATGAATTGACAGCAGGATTAATCCTGTACATTTACTATAGGTAAGTTTATTCTATTATTTGTTAAATAATATTGTATGTATTAAATAGCACCAACGTAAAACAAACCTAGAATCACACACTGATCGTTAGACCCACAGCTCGTTACGCAGGATGGAAAACAGATGCCAGTTTAGAATAGTAAGGTTGATTATTACACTATGTAACGCAAATTTTGTTCCTGGTTAGTACGCATTATTTACTAATTGCTTACATTGTAAAAGTACAGAAAATGACCATTATTCCCTTCAAACTTTGCTTTTATGACCTGGATAATGAAATTTAGAAATTAACCTATTTTCTATGTAAAAACGGGCAAATTTGCACATTTTCATTTACAATTGGTCTGAATAAAACAACATATGAATCAAGATTTACATGTGTTTATACAAAAAGGAACAAAAATGTTTAGAAGTGAGTAGTTTTTCGAGATTTGCGCCTGTAATGTAAATCACTTTCATGAATCAGCCCCAAAATATAGTCTCCCATTAAGCTTTCGTTATATGCTCCCAGGTCATAAAAACAAAGTTTGAAGAGAAAAATAGGTATTTTCCATTTACTTTAGGCATAAGCAATTGGGAAATAACACTTTCTGTCCAGGAACAAGAAAAAGTAAAAATTTGATACATAGTGTTATTTATTGACTGATATCAAACATGTAGTTAATGAAACTGATAAACAGAACATACTGTAGAATATACTGGTAAACAGAACATAATGTAGCATATACTGATAAATATAACGTACCGTAGAATATACTGGTAAACAGAACAAACTGTAGAATAAAGCATTTTTATTTTCCTGTTATACATTTGTCACTACAGAATTTCCCACACACATTCGCAAACAGTAATAAAATAGAACGAATATAATTCATTACTGCTTCTTGTTTGACGTTTATTCTGAGATATATTTATTTTGGTCTGTTGTTATATCTTCTTTCAAACGTTTGCTTATTTATAATAAAGCGCAAAGCTACACAATGGGCTGTCTTTGCTATGTCCATCTTGGGTATTGAAGGCAGTTTTGGTATTGTAAACCCTCAGACGTGAAGCTTTTTTACTAGAGATAAAATAAAAAACGCGCTTAGACGTATGCTATATTAGAATTGTATTATCTAAAGAAGGAAGAGGGAGTTGACGATCTGTTATAGAGGAGACTATGTAACCTACAAGAGGGAGAGGGGGTTGGAAATTTATATTTGTAAAATACAAATTAATATTTGACAAAACAACAATAATAGCATTTGTTGAAACTCCATAATTACAGATTTGAGGAAAGAAAAGATAATTACACGTTTCGGAAATATTTCACTTATTTGGACCATGGTTTAACCAGTAAAGGCATCGTTACCACATTCTATGTTTACTTTTTGTTGTCCACAGCCTAATATACGTCTAAAGCATCCCAGGTTACTTTTCTCTCGGTAGTTCACAGTCTAATATACGTCTAAAGCATCTGAGGCTGGTTTAATATCTGCAATTTGCAGTCTAATATACGTCTCAAGCATCTGAGGTTAGTTTATTCTCGATAGTTCATGGCGTGATATACGTCTCAAGTACTAGTGGTTAGTTTATTCTCTGTAGTTCACAGCCTTGTATTTGTGTTTACCGCTACTGACTTTACATTTTATAATTACAGTATGTGTTTAAAAGGCATTAAATTTCAAAAGGCTTATCTTTTACATAACATAACAATGGTTGTTTTTCTTAGTTATTGGTGTTGGCTTAAAAATAAAGTTGCAAAGCATTGTAGAAGTCAAAACTGTGAAAAGTTTAGCAAAATCATAAATATGATAAATAAATAACAAATACGTTTTTAAAGCTTGTTTAAATACCAAAGATTTTTATACGGTACCAAGTTGTTGTTTTCTTCCTTATTACATATTTTAAAAAGAGTTGAGTCACGTATTTTCTCTTGGTAATACATTCATATTCAATTTAATACTTATGTAAATAGCCTCAAGTAATTAGCACTGAATACTCATATTAAGTTAAATTAAGTTTTGAATACAAGATCGTTACCGTGGTGAACTGTCACACGTCTGACACATTTTGGCAGGGTTTCGGTATTTTAAAATTCGAAATTAAATCATCACAAGTTAATTGTGTAGGAGACTTGTTACTATTCCGATTTAGAAGTTTAATATTTTTATTGTAAAGTGTTTTGATCTTGGAGTTACATTAACTATGACCCCACACGGTTAGCACTTCACCTCAATTTGTGTTCTGCATCATCATTCTTTTTTAAATACATATACAGTTCTAGCCACTGTGTACTGTCTACGTTTTGGAAAGTTCGAAGCTCGAGCCTTCTTGTGCCGCTATAAATGAAACTCTCGTTCAGTCGCGAAGGCGATGTAACCGTTAATCACTTTATTTAAAACTCTCATTCAGTCGTGAAGACGATGTAACCGAAACCGTTAATCACTTTATTCCGTTATTGCTGCTTAAACGTCTGGCGGATCGTCATGACCAGGTGGTTTGGGCGCTCGACTCGCAATCTGAGGGTCGCGGGTTCGAATCCCCGCCACACCAAACATGCTCGCCCTTTCAGCCGTGGGGACGTTATAATGGGCGGTAAATCCCGCTATTCTTTAGTAAAAGAGTACCCAAAGAGTTGGCGATGAGTGGTGATGATTAGCTGGCTACCCTCTAGTCTTTTATTGCTAAATTATAGACGACTAGCGCAGATAGTCCTCGTGTGGTTTAACGCGAAATTCAAAACAAACAAAATAGACTTCTGTCACTACTAAGGGGTTCTAAGTTAGAGATGGCTGAACATTCTGATATAGCTCATGTGTCGCACAAAGTATCGTTAGGCTGAAAACACAAAGTACCATATATTTTCATTATTTGAAATCAGGGGATTGTTAGCGTAAAGCTGACATTATCTGAATATCATAACCAGTCACGAAGGTTTAAACTTCCTTAAGTGACTCTAGCTGGTTATACTGATGTTTCAACTAATTATACTAATGTTGGTATTGTGACCGTTTCTGATAAATGTTCTTTACATAAACAACAGTATTGTAAGTACTCGTGATTCCGACATAATTCATTCGTACTGGAATAGCGCGCCCATACAATGGCGTCATCTTCTACAAATTTCAATTTCAAGTTAATGGGTTCGAGGTAATATATATACATACAGAGTATAACGAAAGGGAATACACAGTTGTTTCAGTTAAAACATAATTTAATTTCTAGCGTTCTACTCTGAAACAAACAGTAATTTAATTGCTTTCACCTATCTTCGTCACCGTATAAACCAACTATATCAACTATATGTTATCAGTTGTACGAACTGCATAATAGCCTTTGCCCAAACAAAGAGCATATAATATCATTTACCTCACTCTGTAAGTATGTATGTGTGCTTATAAAACAAAACCAGCATTGTAATGAGACTGAAAAATCAAAATTATTATTTTATTTTTAGTCCTTGTTGTCATCTTTATGTCATAATGAATAATGTCTGTTGCCATAGCACCCAAACGCGTTGGTGATAATCAGTCTATCAGACAAGATCCCTACATCGATGTTAAACTAGCCAACAACTGAAGAAAATCACTTAAGGGTTGGTAGGTGAATGCTTGAACCCATAAAGTCTCAACTTTTACTGCTTTTCACTGTCTGCATCCAGTTGTGGGATGGTAGTTATCCTTAATATTTGGATACAACCCTAAAGTAAATTAAACCAACCTAAAATCCCAGAATATAAAACTTCAATACCCAGTCTTTGTTTTAATATTATGAGATATAAAAAGACAAAAAATTTTTATAGTAGAAATAGACCATTATATATCTACAAGACTCCAATCCTCTACCCTTTTATTTAATAATTACAAACAGAACGAAAACCATTACCTTAATAGTCCCATCCTTCTTCCCTCTGCTTGAAAAATCTGTTTATACTTGCTTAACTTCCCTTTGTATACCAGTACATAATTTGGTTCTTCTTAAGAATAAAGCTACACCATTGGTTACCTGTGCTGTGCCTATCACGAGTGTTTAAAACCGTTTTTTAACATCGTAAACCTGAAGACTTACTATATTAGATTATGCGCTAGTTGTATATTATATTAATTTGTATATTATGTAGGAATCATTTCTGTTGACAGAATAAAAGATCGTGTACTGTCATACGACGACGAGCATATAGCTATAATTGTAGAGTTTTAACAAGTGAAGTATCTTACCTTTAGATATACCGCTTCCTAGGAGGTGTTGATTGTTATCTAAGTTTGCGTAAGCCACGTGCTGTCCGTATGGTCGATATATACCGATTTTATACGGAGTTATTTTTTGTATTTTGTTTTTTTTTTACACTGGCTACACATCATAATTATTACAGACCCAGAACCGAAGTCATACATAAAATGTTGCAAAACCAAATATCAATATTCAGTAAAGTTTTGTTATAAGCAGAAGGTATTTCTTATACGCAAAAGAAATTAATGCATGTGACTCGTGTTGAAACAAAAGTGTGTAAAATACAGAGGTTCAGTACATTATGTAAAAACGATTTTGAGGTTTCACCAAGTCGTTACATTCCCTGTCGCTACTTCCTGTTATGCTCTAACTGATGGCTGTGCATCTGGATAATAAGTTTCACACCGTAATTTTAATTACAAAAGGATCCGTCATAAGGCTGCCATTCCAAAGATGCCCCATTATTTTTAAGCCATTGACCGTGTCAGGACGACGGTTTCCCAGAGTCTATATCAGCAATACGAACATACAGAAAATTGCAGGCATTGCGTCTGTCGACATAATTATTTTATTCTCCAGATGCTTAAAGCATGTGACAGTTGAAGGGATATACACAATAAGAATTATGTGTACACGTGACTTGTGTACCTTTAAAACGGAGTTTCTTTTTGTTTATGCTCTGCACGGTTGTGTGGGATATGTGGATAGCTTTGTCCACTGACCATTGTGTTCGGGGATTTTCATCTATTACTCAATACTATACTTGTCTTAGTATGGCTGAGGAACAACTTTTTGAAGATCTTGTTCTAGATGGTTCTTGGTACCCCTAATTAATTTATATATTTCGTTTTCTAATGCTATTAAGTATTAGAGTGTATGAATATTTTGAACTGAAATAAAATTACATGAACCACATGTACTAAACTTGTATATGATCACATGAACAAAATGTGGTCATATTGTAGTTTAACGTCAGTAAGATCACTTTCTCAGTCTAAAGTTCTAATAGCAGTTATAAATACTTCTTACAATCGACTTTACCGCTCGACTAAAACGTTTACCCGTAAGAAAGTCATATATAGGTATGACTACAACTAAAACAACAAAACAGACTCACCTTTATAGTTCTACAGTGAATGTAAACCAATGAAAAATTAAAAACTTAATTTTTAAAGAGAAAATAAATGCAATTTAAAGTTTAGTCTGGATAGTGTTGTATAATTTTCATCAAAGATAAATGTATGTATATATATATATATACTTGTGGTTCAGCATGACAAAATTATTGATTTCATTCATTAATAAGGTTCGAATCAAAAACATAAAACATTTTATAAAAAATACTTTTGTGTGATCGTTTAAATACAATAAAAAATGAAATCGGTTTCCGATTACTTATTTTAATTAACTTCACTGAAACCAGTCAAGTGCTGATTCTTATGTATATGATTAAACGTTTCAACTTACTTTAAGAATTAAAAATTAAATTTTCAAACTTCATTGGTATCCGCGATCATTCATCCACCTTGACAGAGAAATAACTGTGTACCTTGATAATGGTTATTATTTCTGGAACGAACTACATATGCGCAACAAACAACATATTTTGGTTTCATCTCATGTCTAGAACGAATATATATTTTACTTACGCATTGCTAAAATCGTATTCGCAACTAATGAAAATAAATAAGACAGCTTAGCGCAGGTGGAATTCATACATTTTCTTTTTCTTACTTGTTATATAGATCCACGTATTAAAGTAATGTTCATATCGCTAATGATTGGCTAACATTACTCGAACATATCTTACATTAGCACAGTTGTAAAGCAAGATTTTTTACGCTATTTCATTTAATTTTAAAAATTAAAACAAGAAATATGAAAATTAAATTAATTTCTTATACTGTTTTATTTTATTTTCTACAAATATGTGAAATTATTCTTTCTTTACATTCTTCTGTCTGCGTTCTGTGTGAGTCGCCCCATAGTGATACAGCGGCATGTCTATGGAATGATTTCGCTAAAAACAGGGTTTCGATACCCGTGGCAAGCAGAGCACAGATAACCCATTGTGTAGCTTTGTGGTTAATTCTAAACAAATAAAAAACTATATGAACTGCAGAAAATTTTATAATGACGTAGAATCTATGAAGAAATTCCACTAACGTTTCATAGAACCATGTCATTTTTATATAGAAAGGCAAGACCAATTGATCTCACGACGAACGAAACCAGCAGGTTGTTTAGGTTGGTTGATCAAACGCATTAAAGCACTATGCTCGCCTAATTCTGTTATTATTATACACGACGTTAACGTATCTTCGTTAAATACATTTTTTACTAATTCTGTTATTATTATTTTTACTTATCTCAAATGAAGTTTTTATGATCATCCGATAAAACAGTTAATAGTCATACTCGAGGTCAAGGTGTGTAACTGACGAAAATTATAATATTTTAGTCATTGAAATAACCATAATAAACTTGGTTACAAATTATCATTTTTTCCACCTAATGTGCGAAACTTGTTGCATTCTTTTTTTGCCTTCATAAGCTTATTCACCCCCATTACCGTGTCTCACCGTCAAACTTGAGGTTTTAAAATAATAAAACACATTTAGGGCTCGATTCCTTTGGTGGCACAGTGCACATAATCCACTGAACAGTTTGGGATACTTGTATAGCTTAACAGTACAATATAAATTAGACATTATATATAATAAAACGCTCTTCATTGTCTGACAAGAAGAACATAATAAACAAACAAAGTCCTACCAAATGCACGACAAGAAAACGTAAGAGACATACGCATAAGCGTATTAAAGATAGCCATGGAAGTCTTATTATTGGTTATGATTACTTAGCGATTTTGAAGACCCTAGCATGCTGCTTGGCTTATCAGTTCCTCTCGACTGGTTGTATGGATAGACTTTTGCTTTCATTCATGTATTCTTCGACTGAACAAAATAAAGGAAAATTCTAATAATCGTTGTTTGTGACCATTTAAATTACATTGTACTAAATAACTAGTTGAGAACTACTAACTTCCAGTAAGTACCTCGCATAGATAATTTTTCTGTTACTTGCGGTCAATGTGCAATTTACTTTTGTGTTCATGTCCTCAGACACTATCTTTTGTACATTATTTTCGATCTACAAACGAATCTTGTAATTTTAAACAAACGTCGGATAAAGAAAGCTCCACCCAAATCCATAACTAAAACGTTGTTTCTTATAATTCTGATCGAAGGAACTCGAAACTCAACACCTTTATTCCTCACGTCAGTCCGCAATTACAGTGTCCTGTGAAGATACCAATAAAAAAGTATTCATACCGAAAATAACGTTTATTTTCTACCTTCAACCTAAAGGTTTCGTTCCTTGTACAAATACATTCTATTCAAGAGTCTAAGTGTTCGTTGTTCTAGTAACGGCAATTTGCGCTACAAGAAGATAAAATTATTTCCACGCGGATTACATGGCGCTTTATGGTGACCTCTTCAAGATCAATGAATAGAAAGAGATTAATCGCTCGTTATTTGATTGAACTTCTAATAATCAATATTTTAGCTATTATCTGTCTCCTCAACATGTGCATTGAAATAAGCATATCGCGTCGTGAGAAATTGATAAATTGATTGAAACGCGCAAACTCCGCTTGTTTGATATTTCATTAAAAATTATTATACACTCTATATGTAACTACATATGCTTCGCTGTAAAATCGGCATAAAGTACGCAACCAATGTGAATAGACCAGATGTTAACATGTAATTGTAATAAGTGTTTGAATTACATAAAACAGAATAAGACTGCTAATTATTTAAATCGCATCATCATTTATTTTAATATAATGCTGATAATTATTTAATTATTTTTATTTTTTATACATGTTTATTTTTATATCGAATTCAGCAGCGTAACAATTGAAGGAAGACAGCTAGTCATCACCACCAACTCTTGGGATACTCTTTTTCCAACGATTAGTTGGATTGGTTATCACATTATAATGTCGCCATGGTTAAAAGGAGAGCATGTTTGGCATGAAAGGAATTCGAATCCGTAAACCTCACATTACAGTCGAGCGTTCTAATCACCTCTCCATGCTGATCATTCTAACATTTGTTATGCAGTTTGTCATAATATCGTGGTCATGTCAGGATAAACATCATTGTAGTGTATTCAAGGGCAAGGACAAGTAGGTTGAGTCAAAAAATATTTTGATTATTACAGATTATCGATACAGGGTCGTTCGAATTGACTAATCTCGTAATCATTTCAAACTTTGCATTTTACAATGTAGCATTAAAGTTTAATATTGAAAGTCATGTAGGAATAATCTAAAAGCTAAAGCTAGCCAATCAGAGACTAATTTATATCAGTGGAGAAAACATAGTTTTGTGACAGAAGTTTGATAAAGTATGAATATACAGGTACATGATTAAAATTGGCTATTTCAGTGTACTGTTTCAAAATTCCCATAAAATTTCATAACTTGTGATTCAATTCGTGCACGATGCAGGAAATATATGCTTACAACAATGAACGCCAAGTATTTATTTTTTTATGAAGTCGAACAACTGGACAAGTTCATGTTAAGCGGTAGCCATAGAAGTAATACAGACAAGCATGTTTTATAAATAACACTTCATAAGTTCTACTTTTCTTGATGTTAAATAAAATTACATTTCACGTCGTTGAAAAAATGTTTTATATTTTTATAAAATCCCAGATGAAGAGCAGTGTTATCATAGTAGTATTAGTGGTTTTTCACATTCTTTATATGTTCCTAACGGTGCAGCGCTATCTCTACGGACTTACCACACTAGAAACCTTGTTTCGATTTCCCTAGTGAGCAGAGCACAGATAGCTTATTGTGTATCTTTGTGCTGAATTTTAAACAAAAAAACTTAACAAATTTTTTTCATTTCTTATAAGCATAGGTTTTCATAAATAGCTCTATCTTTAGAAATATAAATAAACCCATCACTGATATCCTAATTAATAATCAAGAAATAAAAGAAACGTAGCCTTAAAAAGATCATGATTAATATTTTTATTTCATTGTAACCTAACTTAATTAGACGTTAAAGAATAAAATAGGCATAATTTTATAGAAACAAAATAAATATCTTTTTTTTTCATTATGACTTACCTTCCAACCATCAAGGAATAAAAAGGTAGCAAGATAAGTAGCTGTTTTTCCTTGTGACCTAACCTTATTAATCACTAATGGGTAAAACAGGCTGAATCTTATTTAAATAAAGATAAATAGTTTTAGTTTCATTATGATATGGTGTAATTAACTGCAAAATGTTAAAAGAGACATAAGTTTTTGGAGTGTTTTGTTTTTTAATTATATTTTTTTCATATGACTATTTTAGTACTTCCTTCTGTTTTACATCTTTGACATTAATGTATATCTTTCTTTTTGTCTCTGTATTTTGAAAAAAATCCTCTTTTTATCTTTCCAGTCACACAGCAGTATATCTAGAATTTATACCACTACTGTGATCGTTTTCGATTTCGTGGTGGGCAGAGCATAAATGGTCCAATGTGTAGCTTGTACTTAATAAGCTGCAACAACAATTGTCTTGGTATCTATAACATTGTTATAAGAATGTACAGAAATTGCCGATTTTGTTGGGTTTTTTTTGTCAGCTCTCTACACAGTTTTTATCAGAAAAACATAACGTTTGTCAATATCATAGAATATATGAATGAAACCGGTAGTGATTGATGTTAAAAACAATCAACTATTTCACTCTTCATGAAACAAAGTTAGTGCCAATTAGATAAACCCTCTATATATGTAAAATTTAAATTTAACGACTGACACTTTTTTGTTATATTCCCTTGATTTTTATTCTTTATAATGCCTGAGTAAATTAATTACTAATTGTAGTGTTCATAGTTCATTGAAAAATAATTAGAAAAGTGGATATTTTCTAAAAAATATTTTTTATTGTGGAAAGTTCTACACTGGAAAAGTATTCTAATTATGTTCTCTAGTGATACTCAACTCGTTGGATCAAAATTATTCAATGTTCAGAGCTTTCATATATTTTACTGATATAAATTTTAATTACTTTATGGGTTAAAAGTGGTACCATTTATTGACGAAATAATAGCTTGTTTTTAAAGAACTCCGGTTTCTCAATACTACTTTTAAAAATTACGTCAATAAAGATATAATCAAACTATTACGTGGAGTATTAGTGAACGTGGAGATTTTATTGTGAGGTAGAGTACTTTTATTTAAACTTGTGTTCTATTATTGTAAAGAAATGGTTGTTGCACATACCACAGCTATTTTTATAATTGTTTGTATCTTGAATACCCAAAGCGTAAATGTTTTGACCATTTTTGCTTATGGTGCCATTCAACAGATGGCATATGTGTTTAGATTACTCACTAGATGTGAAATGTTCTCTGTCCTCACTGTTAATTCAGAAATTTTGCTTTAAAGTGATACCAAACTTCTGTAATGGTAGCATTGGTAGTTTACTGATTTAGCAGTAGTCTGTAGCACCGTGTTATAATATTAATATAAAAACAAGAAACAAAAAATTTATCTCAAGACGGCTGGTATGGTTATTAAAACTTTTATTAAAATAAAGTAGAGAACAACAACGTTTCGACCTTCTTAGATCAATTTTAAGTTAACAAAGAGAGAGTTTGTTTCTGACCGTGGCCAGGCACATGTCTTTAAGACGAGAGTGTAAACTGGTACGGGATTGTAGGGGGCGTTGCAGTAATTTGGTTTGAATTTCGCGCAAGGCTACAGGAGAGCTATCTGCGCTAGCCGGCCCTAATTTAGCAGTGTAAGACTAGAGGGAAGGCAGCTAGTCGTTACTACTCACCGTCAACTCTTGTACTATTAATTTACCAACCATCACATTATAATGTCCCCAAGGCTGAAGTGGCGAGCATGTTTGGTGTGACAGCGATTCGAATCCGCGTTTTGCAGATTACGAGTCAAGTACCCTAACCACCAGGTCATACCAGATCGTGAGACGATAAATGAAGTTTTTGGTAACAAATTAATATATACTAGTCGCGACCCACAAAACATTTGCAGTAGTTTTCATGGCTTTCGCTGGAATGTTTCATATTCTATCATTTTCTTTCCCGTTATTTAAGCTACTTTTTTACCAACGAATAGTGAGATTTTCCTTACCATTATAACGTCTCCACGGTTGAAAGGGCGAACATGTTTGGTGTGATGGGGGATTCAAACCCACTACTTTCAGATTACGATTGGAGTGCCTTAACTTTAGTTTTAGTAGTTTTAGTTTTGTATAAGTAGGGTCTCTTTGATTTTGCGTTGTGTTTATTTGATTTGCATTTTCATAACCATAGAAAACACTCATAAACAAATATAAACAAACGAAAAATTAAAGAAGCCTTACTTATACAACTCAAACCAAAATTAAACCAATAGAAAAGGACACCTTTATACCGATACTAATTAAAATCCTAAAACGTCTAACTGCAACGCCACCTGTAATCCGGTACACTTTTACACTTTTGTCCCTAAGACATGTGTCCAGCAACGGTCAATTGGAAACTTTCTCTTTTTTGACTTGAAGATGACCTAAGAAGGTCGAAACGCTGTTCTCTACTTTATTTTAAGATACATGAGATACATGTTTACTTCCAATGGGTTTCTCATCATCACGAAAAACCAAAAACTTTACGAAACAAAAATCTTTGTCTATTCATAAACAAGGCTTAATTCTGGTTTTAATATTAGAATTAATTAAGGTCTTTTATATTAAGAAATCCAGTTAGAGAGAAAGATACATTATTTTGATTTAAATCGTGTTAACAATTTAAAAGGAATAGTAACATATTTTGACATATTTATCTATTATATGATGATGATCGACTGGTAATATCGTAGTTCTGACGTAGTCGTGAGACGGCAGCACAATCGAGAGGGTCCAAGCGCCATATTTATCTGTGCATTTGTCTGGTTGTTTTCGGTGTTTGACAGTGTCAGTTTAACAGACAACAACAGTATGCCGCAAATAGAATGTTGTGTTACTTTGTTCAAAAATCGTGGTGGGCACAGATGTCCATCTAATACTAGTAAGGAAAGAGAGACTGTTCGAAAACGCTGGATTCTGGCCATCAGAAGAGCTGATCCTAAGGCCAAGTTTTGTGTGTGGGAACCTGGACCAAGCTGTGTCGTGTGCCATGATCACTTCGTACCGACAGATTACTACAGTGAAACATCTTTTGGTAATTATAATTTCAGTATTTTAAAACAAAAAAATGACACCCACTACTCCTTCCTACTATCTCAACCACTATCACCACAGGGGCCGAGGAACACACACATACATACATCCACACACTCACACACAATTACACATGCCTATTCACACAGTGACACACACACCACCTGCCACCATCACTAATCAGTTTTCTTTTACCTTTTATAGCCTTTATATCTCATATGAACCCAATGTTGTCCATATTTTAAAGTATGACAAGTTGTACATCATAATATGTACAAGTGGATTTTAATTATACATATTTTTTATAAATAATTCTCTTTCAGGTTATAACCTCAAGAAAAACGTTTGCGACCAAACGCAGTTCCAAGTGTGTTTCCGTGGATGGCTTCACAGACATTGGAAGCAAAGGAGAGGGCAGCTTGCCAAACAAAACGCCTAAATCAGACTGCAACAATGATGTCAAGTCTGAGTTCACCAGGATGTTCACATTCAATCAACGAATGCATGGAGTGTGAGGTACAATAACTTCAAAGCTGTGCACACTATGACATCTTTCTCGTGACATACAATTTCTGCTCAATACGATGTATCTTTGTAACTTATAACTAAGTAAGCATAATTCTTGTTTCTTGTTCCGTCTGTTTCATATTAGATTGTTCCACCTGTCTCGAACGTCATTGGAGAAGAATGCCATGTTGTGACAACCCTTAAACATGCAACCAGCTCTAGTGTGACAACTTGTGACTTGACAACGGACCCCTTCCAATCACTTGTGATACTGCCACAGATCCTGCCATGCATACACATGATCCCATACTCAGTGCAGAGAAATTCCAGCATGATTCACGTGGCATGCAAACCTACATTGGACTGCAAGATTTTGACAAATTTGTCTTTGTTTTTGCAACTCCAGGCCCAGCTGTTCCTGTACTTACCTATATGTACGGCCCAGTGTCGGACACCTTTTCTGTTATAGGCAGATTTTTATGGTTCTTGTTAAACTGAGGAAGAACTATACCAATTTTTATTTGAGTCGTTTCATCAGTGTGCCAGAATCAGATTTTACAATGTTTAAGTGTACAAGGGTTCGCTTTATTTCATTACAATGGCGAGAACTAAATATTTGGCCAAACCGTGATTTAGTTCGCTTTTATGCACCATTAAGTTTCAAATAAAATTTCCCTAAAACACATGTGGTAATTCATGGTACTGATTTCCCCGTTAACAAACCAAAACTTCCCACTGTGCAACAAGCTACATATAGTCATACAAGAACAGGAACACTGCCAAAGTTCTAATTGGAATATCTCCTGGGGGTACGTGTACCTATCTGTCCTCGTCGTATGAAGGAGCAGCGAGATCTTCTCTCATGAAAAATGTGATCCTAGCGATTCTATCATGTCAGACAAGGGTTTTGATGTACAAGATCTGTTCGCCCCATACCATGTTACCACCAATGTTCCAACTTTTTTGAAGATAAAAAATAGAATGAATCAGAAAACAGTATTGCATGATAGGAAAATATTATCAAACGCATCCATGTGGAAAAATATATTAGTCTCACAAAGTCATATAAAATCTTGAAGAATCCCCCTAATTCATCAGGTACTTTATTGTCTTCAGATATCACATTTATTTGGTTCATGCTTTGTAATTTTCGTTCATGCATTGTGCCAGATGATGCACAATTTTGATGTACACATATTTTACCAGATTCCACATGCCCCAAAATGATGTGAGGATATTTTGCATGTACATGTATTGTGACGAATAAAATGAGAGCCAAAGGTAAGAATTTTGTTGTTTATTTTATCTCTTATTGTTTTCCAATTTACATTCATGTTATATTAAAAGTAATGTTATGATAATAAAATATAGAGGGACACACAGCCATAGCAGAGTTGAAAATTCCTTCTGATATACCTGGTTAATGTCTTCCATAAAAACTACAATCATGAGATACTAATATAACATCCATTCATTCAAAGATATGAGATAAATTTTACGAGTAGGAAATACAGACAAGATACAAAACATAACAAATGTCTGCCCTTATTCACATCTACAAGTAGAAAGTCTATCTTTTCTTAAGAGATCTTTCTCACACAGTAACGCTCCAAAAATAAATCTTCTGGACTATCTTTCAAATAGTCATGATGATTACACATTGCATATACATTTGCAGGTAGCTGACATCGTAATATAGGCATTGTTTTAAACTGTGAAGTTGACTGGTAATTCACACACATATTGTTAAAATAGAATTGAAATGGTTTCATTTTCACATACTTTTGAGGACGTGGATCAAAATCCAGCATCCTCTTCAAGTCGCAACCTTCTCCCGCGGGACGAATATCAAGACTCTTTGCTTTCAGAGGAAATCCTTTGTAAGTCTGACATTTGTTAAAAGTTTGTAGCTTCTGAGTACATGTTTGACGTGTTAAGAATTCCTTTGATTTCAAAAACAAAACTAACCCATACAACAAACACTAAACATGCTTACGGTGTGCAGTTGGTCCAGTGCCTACTGTACACTCACACTGACGTTCATCTATCACACCTTCATCGTCAATAACTACATCCACACAATAGGAAACACTCTTTTCATTTCAGTAGCACAGGGTGCGAGCAGGTAGTATTTGTTGTCCTTGGCGGCTGACCGTACGTAGATAAGGAATCGCTCTTTATAGAGGTTCTTCGCCATGCCCTCGAGTTTGACGCAAGGTGTGGCCAGGTGACTGTCCACTGTACCCATCGTCATGACTGGTAGGTGAAAAGAGGAGGAAAACGGAATGGTTAATTTAAATTTATGTACCTGAGAAAGGTACATTTTTAATGAAATATTATTTATTTACAATCATAAACATGAATATTTTTTTTAAAAAAGTGAATTTAGAGACACCAATCATTAATTATTTTAACAGGTTGAATAGTGACTTTGCATACATTTTTAGTACAGCAATGATAACACATACAGTACATACTATCTGTAAGTATATCACATTTCTTGTTACATGTTTGTAACTAACCATAAATGTTAGGCCAAAAACAAATATCTTACACAATATAACTGCACAAGACAACAGAAGAAATTCTCTCTGACTGTGCTCTTTACATCATTGGCACATCTGGTTAGGACAGCAATACCCTCCTTTGAGGGATCATGTTTGACCTGTATTGGAAATGAATTGAACATAAAATAAAAATTAACTTTTAACTAATGAACATCAGCACAAATTATTTCATGGACATCTTGTAAGTTATCTTTATTAAAAATAAAAATATATTGTGACTAAAAACTCATAAACTGGTAATTTTGTACACTGCATTATACTTATTTTAGTGTCACCAAAGTAAATTCTGAAAATAGCAATTCATACGTTTCTTTTCATATATGTTTTGAAAATATAACACTTTCGCAACATTTAAAGCTATTTTAGTCCTGTAACACGTTACTGACATGTTCTACATATTATCTTTAAATCAATAAGCTTGGTATAATATCATAAATGTCGAACTACAAAATATGTCCATGGATTCTTTAACATTTAATCTGATGAACAATAAATAAAATAAAGAAGAGAAAAGAAAACAAGCACTTCTTTCAACTGGGGTAGCATCCACTGTCCATAATCTGTCTCCGGCATAATACAATGAATTAATCATTTTTGTAATTAAAATACTCATCTATGACAGAACCCTAGCCTTGGTAAGTATAAAAATCAAGGAATGTCACAAGCTCACTATCACCATAAAATTGACATTGTTTTGTTTCGTCAGGCACCTACTTTATACTTGTTTTCTTAGGTCTAGATGACATCGAAATCAATAACAAGGCCTATATTATCGCCCATTTAAAAGTTCATGATTCACTTGAGAAAAAGAAAATTTACAATACACACAGTGTATTTATATATTACTTATTTCATATTCTTAAATCAGTTACATACGACATACAAAGACCAAACGTTGTGTATTTACCCGGTAATAGTTCGCGTCCAGAGGAGATAACAACAAACAAGGTAAAGAGCCCTGTCGATTGTGCTGCTACCGTGCGAATGCAGAAACGCGCTAGTTACGAGCTTCCCATTTATTCAACAAGGGCGGTTTTAACTTTCATAATGGTCAGCAGATGGCAAAAGCATAGAATTACCCCGTATAGTTTTACCGAGTACTAAAGTTAAATACGTACAAGTAAAGAAGAGGCTCAGTATTCCGAGGCAAATAAGTAAATAGCTCAGTAATATTGTAAACCTCACATTGAGTAGACCGTTCGAATTAATATTTATTATAGAGAGAAGTGCAACATGCAGTATGCGTATGTATTTTTCATATAGCAAAGCTACATCGGGTTATCTGCTGAGTCCACCGAAGGGAATTGAACGCCTGATTTTAGCGTTGTAAATTCGTAGAATCACCGCTGTACTAGCGGTGAACTGCAGTATGCCATTATATATTAAATACTGATTAAATTATTTGTAATTTGATTAATGCGACTTTCGGGTATTTCTAGTATACCTTTACGAATAAGTTTAATGTAGTAAAGCAAACAAATTGTCTTTATAACAGTTAAAATTTGATTTATATTAGCTTTTTTTATATCTAACGTTACGTTTAAACAAAGTAAAGTCCCAGCAACCTGAAACGTTTCAGTGTTCTATGATTATCAGATTTTTTCTTGAATACTGTATTATAAACATCTATTATAAGCACCAAGGACTTTTAAGTAGATGCGCCACAAATAAAAATATTTTGTTATTGTTTCGTAGCGCAGAGTAACACAGTAGACAATCTGCGTTCTGTTCTTCGTGAGAAATCAAAACCTGAATATTACCGTTGTAATTTAGGAAACTTACTGTTACTTCATTATGACTGAAAAGTATATGAAAAAAAAGATAATTGAGAAAAAAAAGATCAAATTTACAGTAAAAATTTTTTAACCTCTCGGAGACAACATTTTTATGACAACATAAACAGCAAGTATTTATCTATAGTTTCCCTAAATCAAAACATACGTTTTTTTTATTCTTTTGGTAGCGTTAACATTACTTTAATATATCAAATTGATTGTTTGTTTGTTTTTTGGAATTTCGCACAAAGCAACTCGAGGGTTATCTGTGCTAGCCGACCCTAATTTAGCAGTGCAAGACTAGAGGGAAGGCAGCTAGTCATCACCACCCACCGCCAGCCAACTCTTGGGCTACTCTTTTACCAACGAATAGTGGGATTGACCGTCACTTATAACGCCCCCACGGCTGAGAGGGCGAGCATGTTTTGGTGCGACTCGGGCGCGAACCCGCGACCCTCAAATTACGAAGCGCACGCCTTAACGCGCTAGACAATGTCAGGCCTTTATCAAATTGAATACACTTTACCCTTTTGTTTTTTGTCTATTAGAGTTAAGTGTACTCCAACTACAGGTTACGGTTAACTAAAGCTGCTGTGTTACAATACAAGAACTCATAGTTCTTTACCAAGAAACATTAATGGTAACAATTTCACTTGTGGTGTATTTCATTGAAAAGCATACAGTTATATCTTTTAAAACGAGTATTTACAAAGATTCGTTTGAACAAAGGATCAGGTTGTTTTTTTTAACGCTCAAAATAAAGTCATGTTTTACACAGGAAATACAATATTCTGCAAAATATTTTTTAGTTTTGTGAAGTCTACTTTGAATGGTGTTTTAAATTCAGTAAGGGCTTTAGCGCTTTATTTACATTAGCATAAAACACCCGTACTAAGCTGCTGGGTTCCAAGACCCACTTTGTAATTTATCGAACAAGCTCCTTTTTTTATTACATGTCAGTTTTAGCAGAAATTGGTAGAGAGATTAAGTTAAACAGATAAAACCACTTCCAGTCCGACTACCAAGATTGAACATGCTAAATTCAAATCTCTGGAAGGGGTTCGTGGAGAAAGAATTTTTTTTAATAAAAAAAACACAGCCTGAATTAGTATAGGATACAGATGTTTTAGTAGATATTAAATAATATAGGATACGGATATTATACCACATGTTAAATAATATAGGATACGGATGTTATACCACATATTAAATAATATAGGATACGGATGTATTACCACATATTAAATAATATAGGATACGGATGTATTACCACATATTAAATAATATAGGATACAGATGTTATATTAAATATGAAATAATATAGGATCCAGATGCTATTGTAGATATTAAACAATATAGAATACACATGTTATAAAACATATTAAATAATATAGCATACAGATGTTATATTAGATATTAAATAATGTAAGATACAAATGTTATAGTAAATATGAAATAATATAGGATACAGATGTTATAAAAGATATTAAATAATATAGGATACAGATCTTTTAGTACATATTAAGTAATATAGGAAACAGATATTATAGTAGATATTAAATAACATACTATACAGATGATATAGTAAATATTAAAAATTATAGGATACAGATATTTTACTAAATATTAAATAATATAAAATACAGATGTTTTAGTACATATTACATAATGTAGCATACAAATGTTTTAGTAGATATTAAATAATATAGGATACAGATGTTACGGAAGATATTAAAAAATATAGGATACAGATGTTATAGTAGATACTACAAAATATAGAATACAGATAATTTAATACATATTAAATGATATAGAATACAAATGTCTTAATACATATTAAATAATAAAGTATACAAATATTTTAGTAAATATTAAATAACATAGGATACAGATGTTATAGTGGATATTAAATAACATAGGATACAGATGTTTTAGTACATATTAAATGAAAGAACATACAAATGTCTCAGTAGCTATTGCATAATATAGGATAAAGATGTTATAGTAGATATTAAATAATATAGGATAGAGAAGTTATAGTAGATATTAGATAATATAGGATACAGATGTTATAATAAATATTAAATAATACAGGATACAGATGTTTTTCTACAAAATAAATAATATAGGATACAGATATTTTAGACGATATTAAATAATATAAAATACAGATATTATAGTAGATATTCAATAATACAGGACACAGATGTTATAGTATATATTAAATAATATAGGATACAGATGTTATAATAGATATTAAATAATAAAGGACACAGATGTTATAGAAAAAACTTAATAATATATGGATATAGATGTTATATCAGATATTAAATAATATAGGATACAGATTCTATAGTAAATATTAAAAGATACAGGATATAGATGTTATATTAGGTATTAAATAATATTGCATATAGATGCTCTAGTAGATATTAAATAATATAAAATACAGATGTTATAGTAAATATTAAATAAATACGATACAGATGTTTTAGTACATATTACATAATATAGAATACAGATATGTTTTAGTATGTATTAAATAATATAGCATACAAATGTTATTGTAAATATTAAACAATATAGGATAGAGATGTAATAGAAAATATGAAATAATATAGGATGCAAACGTGATAGTAGTTATTGAACAATATAGGACACAGATGTTAAGTAAATTTTAAATAATATAAGATACAGAGCTTTTTCTACAAAATAAATAATATTCGATACAGATGTTTAGTAGATATTAAATAATATAGAATAGAGATGTTTTAGTATATATTAAATAATATGGGATACAGATGTTATAGTAGATATTAAATAATAGAGAACACAGATGTTATAGTAGATATTAAATAATAAATGATACAAATGTCATAATAGATATATAATAATAAAAAATACAGATATTACAGTACATATATCCAGGATACAGATGTTATAGTAAATATTAAATGATATACGATGTAGATGTTATATTAGATATTAAATAATGTAGGATACAGATCTTATATTACATATGAAATAATATAGGATGCAGATGCTATTGTAGATATTAAACAAAATAGAATACAGATGTTATAAAAAATATTAAATAACATAAATTACAGATGTCGTAGTATATATTAAATCATATAGGATACAGATGTTATAATAGATATTAAATAATCCAGGATACAGATGTTATAAAAGATATTAAATAATATAGGATACAGATGTTATAGTAAATATTAAATAATATAGGACAGAGATGTATAAGTACATATTAAATAACATAAAATATAGATATTTTAGAGAATATTAAATAATATAGGATACAGATGTTTTAGTATATATTAAATAATATAGGATACAGATGTTTTAGTATATATTAAATAATAAAGGATACAGATGTTATAGTATATATTAAATAATATAGGATACAGATGTTATAGAAGATATGAAATAATATAAAATGCACATTTTATAGTAGATATTATACAATATAGTATACACATGTTATAGAAGATATATAATAATATAGGACACAGATGTTTTAGTATATATTAAATAATATGGGATACAGATATTATAGTAGATATTAAATAAAGGACACAGATGTTATAGTATATATTAAATAATATAGGACACAGATGTTATAATACATATTAAATAATAAAAAATAAAGATATTACAGTACATATTAAATAATATAGGATACAGATGTTATAATACATATTAAATAATAAAAAATAAAGATATTACAGTACATATTAAATAATCCAGGATACAGATGTTATAGTAAATATTAAATTATATAGGATATAGATGTTATATTAGGTATTAAATAATGTAGGATACAGATGTTATAGTAAATATGAAATAATATAGGATGCAGATGCTATTGTAGATATTAAACAATATAGAATACAGATGCTATAAAAGATATTAAACAATATAGAATACAGATGTTGTAAAAGATATTAAATAATATAAGATATAGATGCTATATTAGATATTAAAATATGTAAATACAAATGTTATAGTAAATATGAAATAATATGGTATACAGATGTTAAAAAAGATATTAAATAATATAGGATACAGATTTCTTAGTATATATTAAATAATATAAAATACAGATGTCATAGTATATATTAAATAATATAGGATACAGATGTTATAATAGATATTAAATAATAAAAATAAAGATGTTACAGTAGATATTAAATAATCCAGGATACAGATGTTATAAAAGATTAAAAATATTATAGGATACAGATGTTATATTAGATATAAAATAATGTAGGATACAGAAGTTATAGTAAATATCAAATAATATAGGATGCATATGTTATAGTAGATATTAAACAATACAGTATACATATCTTATAAAGTATATTAAATAATATAGGATACAGATGTTACAGTATATATTAAATAATATAAAATACAGATGTTATAAAATATATTAAATAAAATTCTATATAGATGTTATATTAGATATAAAATAATGCAGAATACAGCTGTTATAGTAGATATGAAATAATACAGGATGCACATGTTATAGTAGATATTAAACGATATAGGATATAGATGTTATATTAGATATTAAATAATATAAGATACACGTGTTATAGTATATATTAAATAATCCAGGATACAGATGTTATAAAAGATATTAAATAATATAGCATACAGATTCCTTAGTATAAATTAAATAATATAGAATAAAGATGTCATAGTATATATTAAATAATCCAGGATACAGATGTTATAAAAGATATTAAATAATATAGGATATAGATGTTATATTAGATCTTAAATTATGTAGGATGCAGATGTTATAGTAAACATGAAATAATATAGGATGCCTATGTTATAGTAGATATTAAACAATATAGTATACATATCTTATAAAATATATTAAATAATACAGGATACAGATGTTTTTCTACAAAATAAATAATATAGGATACAGATATTTTAGAGGATATTAAATAATATAAAATATAGATATTATAGTGGATATTAAATAAAGGACACAGATGTTATAGTATATATTAAATTATATAGGATACAGATGTTATAATAGATATTAAATAATAAAGGACACAGATGTTATAGAAAAAACTTAATAATATATGGATATAGATGTTATATCAGATATTAAATAATATAGGATACAGATTCTATAGTAAATATTAAAAGATACAGGATATAGATGTTATATTAGGTATTAAAGAATATTGCATATAGATGCTCTAGTAGATATTAAATAATATAAAATACAGATGTTATAGTAAATATTAAATAATATACGATACAGATGTTTTAGTACATATTACATAATATAGAATAGAGATGTTTTAGTACCTATTAAATAATATAGGATACAAATGTTATTGTAAATATTAAACAATATAGGATAGAGATGTAATAGAGAATATTAAATAATATAGGATGCAAACGAGATAGTAGTTATTGAACAATATAGGACACAGATGTTATAGTAAATTTTAAATAATATAAGATACAGAGCTTTTTCTACAAAATAAAAAATATTCGATACAGATGTTTAGTAGATATTAAATAATATAGAATAGAGATGTATCAATACATATTAAATAATAGAAAATACAGATATTTTAGAACACATTAAATAATATAGGATACAGATGTTTTAGTATATATTAAATAATATGGGATTCAGATGTTATAGTAGATATTAAATAATAGAGAACACAGATGTTATAGTATATATTAAATAATAAATGATACAAATGTTATAATAGATATATAATAATAAAAAATACAGATATTACAGTACATATAAATAATGTAAGATACAGATCTTATATTAAATATGAAATAATATAGGATGCAGATGCTATTGTAGATAATAAACAAAATAGAATACAGATGTTATAAAAGATATTAAATAACATAAATTACAGATGTTGTAGTATATATTAAATAATACAAGATACAGATGTTATAATAGATATTAAATAATAGAAAATACAGATGTTACAGTAGATATTAAATAATCCAGGATACAGATGTTATAAAATAAATTAAATAATATAGGATACAGATCTTTTAGTACATATTATGTAAAATAAAATACAGATGTTATAGTAGATATTAAATAATATAGGACAGAGATGTATAAGTACATATTAAATAACATAAAATATAGATATTTTAGAGAATATTAAATAATATAGGATTAGGATGTTTTAGTATATATTAAATAATATAGGATACAGATGTTATAGAAGATATGAAATAATATAACATACACATTTTATAGTAGATATTAAACAATATAGTATACACATGTTATACAAGATATATAATAATATATTATACAGATGTTTTAGTATATATTAAAAAATATGGGATACAGATGTTATAGTAGATATTAAATAATATAGGACACAGATGTATTGCAATATATTAAATAATATGGGATACAGATGTTATAGTAAATATTAAATGATATAGGATATAGATGTCATATTAGATATTAAATAATGTAGGATACAGATCTTATATTAAATATGAAATAATATAGGATGCAGATGCTATTGTAGATAATAAACAAAATAGAATACAGATGTTATAAAAGATATTAAATAACATAAATTACAGATGATGTAGTATATATTAAATAATACAGGATACAGATGTTATAATAGATATTAAATAATAAAAAATACAGATGTTACAGTAGATATTAAATAATCCAGGATACAGATGTTATAAAAGAAATTAAATAATATAGGATACAGATCTTATAGTACATATTATGTAATATAGGATACAGATGTTATAGTAGATATTAAATAATATAGGATGCATATGTTATAGTAGATATTAAACAATATAGTATAAATATATCATAAAATATATTAAAAAATATAGGATACAGATCTTTTAGTACATATTAAATAACATAGGATACAGATATTATAGTAGATATTAAATAATATAGGACAGAGATGTATCAGTACATATTAAATATTATAAAATTCAGATATTTGAGAAGATATTAAATAATATAGGATACAGATGTTTTAATATATATTAAATAATATAGGATAGAGATGTTGTAGTAGATATTAGATAATATAGAATGCAGATATTATAGTAGATATTAAATAATATAGGATAGAGATGTCATATTAGATATTAAATAATGTAGGACACAGATCTTATACTAAATATGAAATAATATAGGATGCAGATGCTATTGTAGATATTAAACAAAATAGAATACAGATGTTATAAAAGATATTAACATAAATTACAGATGTTGTGTTATATATTAAATAATACAGGATACAGATGTTATAATAGATATTAAATAATAAAAAATACAGATGTTACAGTGGATATTAAATAATCCAGGATACAGGTGTTATAAAAGAAATTAAATAATATAGGATACAGATCTTTTAGTACATATTATGTAATATAGGATACAGATGTTATAGTAGATATTAAATAATATAGTATGCAGATGCTATTATAGATATTAAACAATATAGAAGACAAATGTTATATCAGATATTAAATAATGTAGGATACAGATGTTATAGTAAATATGAAATAATATAGGATGCATATGTTATAGTAGATATTAAACAATATAGTATACATATGTCATAAAATATATTAAATAATATAGGATACAGATCTTTTAGTACATATTAAGTAACATAGGATACAGATATTATAGTAGATATTAAATAATATAGGATACAGATGTTTTAATATATATCAAATAATATAGGATAGAGATGTTGTATTAGATATTAGATAATATAGGATGCAGATATTATAGTAAGTATTAAATAATATAGGATGCAGATGTTATAGTAGATATTAAATAATATGGGATAGAGATGTTGTAGTAGATATTAGATAATACAGGATGCAGATGTTATAGTAAGAATTGAATAATATAGCATGCAGATGTTATAGTAAATATTAAATGATACAGGATATAGATGTTATATTTGATAATAAATGATATTGCATACAAATATTCTAGTAGATATTAAATAATATAGGATACAGATGATATAGTAAATATTAAATGATACAGGATATAGATGTTATATTAGATATTAAATGATATTGCATACAGATGTTCTAGCAGATATTAAATAATATAGGATACAGATGCTATAGTAAATATTAAATAATATAGGATAAGCTGTTATAGTAGATATTAAATGATATTGCATACAGATTTTCTAGTAGATATTAAATAATATAAGATACAGATGCTATAGTAAATATTAAATAATATAGGATAATCTGTTATAGCATAAATTAAATAATATATAATACCGATGTTATGGTAAATATTAAATAATATACGATACAAATGTTTTAGTGCATATTACATAACATAGAATACAGATGATTTAGAACGTATGAAATAATATAGGATACAAATGTTTTAGTACATATTAAATAATATAGAATGTAGATGTTTTAGTACATAATACATAATCCAGCATACAAAGATTTTAGTAGATATTAAATAATAGAAAATACAGATATTTTAGTACATGTTAAATAATACAGGATACAAATGTTTTAGTAAGTACTGAATAATATAGTATACAAATGTTTTAGAAAATATTAAATAATGGAAAATATAGATATTATATTAGATCTTAAATAATGTAAGATACAGATGTTATAGTAAATATGATATGATATAGCATACAGATGTTATAAAAGATATTAAATAATATAGGATATAAATGTTTTCGTACATATTCAATAATATAGGATACAGATGTTATAAAAGATATTAAATAATATAGGATATAAATTTTTTCGTACATATTAAATAATATAGGATATGGATGTTTTAGTACATACTAAGTAAGATAGTATACAAATGTTTCAGAAGATAATAAATAATATATGATATAGATGTTATATTATATATTAAATAATGTAAAATACAGATGTTATAGTGAATATGAAATGATATAGGATACAGATGTTATAAGAGATATTAAATAATATAGGATACAGATGTTATAATAGATATTAAATAATAAAAATACAGATGTTACAATAGGTATTAAATAATCCAGGATACAGATGTTATAACAGATATTAAATAATACAGGATACAGATTTCATAGTAAATATGAAATAATATAAAATATATATTATATAAATATAAAATATATATGACATAGTAGATATTAAACAATATAGTATACATATGTTATAAAATATATTAAATAATATAGGATACAGATCTTTTAGTACATATTAAGTAATATAGGATACAGATCTTTTAGTACATATTAAGTAATATAGGATACAGATGTTATAGAAGATACTAAATAATATAGGATACAGCTGTAATAGTAGATATTAAATAATATAGGATGCACATGTTATAGAAGATATTAAATAATATAGGATACAGATGTTTTTGTACATATTAAATTATATAAAATACACCTATTTTAGAAGATATTAAATAATATAGGATACAGATGTTTTAATATATATTAAATAATACAGCATACAAATGTCTTAGTAGATAATGTATAATATAGGATACAGATGTTACGGAAGATATTAAATAATATAGGATACAGAAGTTATAGTAGATATTAAATAATATAGGATAGAGATGTTGTAGTAGATATTAGATAATATAGGATTCAGATGTTATAGGAGGTATTAAATAATATGGATGCAGATGTTATAGTAAATATTAAATGATACAGGATATACATGTTATATTTGATATTAAATGATATTCCATTCAGATATTCTAGTAGATATTAAATAATATAGGATACAGATACAATAGTAAATATTAAATGATACAGGATATAGATGTTATATTTGATATTAAATCATATTGCATACAGATATTCTAGTAGATATTAAATAATATAGGATACAGATGCAATAGTAAATATTAAATGATACAGGATATAGATGTTATATTAGATATTAAATGATATTGCATACAGATGTTCTAGTAGATATTAAATAATATAGGATATAGATGCTATAGTAAATAATAAATAATATAGGATAAGCTGTTATAGTAGATATTAAATGATATTGCATGCAGATGTTCTAGTAGATATTAAATAATATAGGATGCAGATGCTATAGTAAATATTAAATAATATAGGACAATCTGTTATAGTATATATTAAATAATATACAATACCGATGTTATGGTAAATATTAAATAATATACGATACAGATGTTTTTGTGCATATTACATAACATAGAATACAGATGTTTTAGAACGTATGAAATAATATAGGATACAAATGTTTTAGAAGATATTAAATAGTATACGATAGAGATGTTATAGTAGATTTAGATAATATAGAATGCAGATGTTCTAGTAAATATTAAATAATATAGGATATAGATGTTATATTACATATTAAATAATGTAGGATACAGATGTTATAGTAAATATGAAGTAGGATGCAGATGTTATTGTAGATATTAAGTAATATAGGATACGGATGCTATATAGTAAATATTAAATGATACAGGATATAGATGTAATATTAGATATTAAATAATATACAATGCAGATGTTATAGTAGATATTAAATAACATAGGATAGAGAAGTTATAATAGATATTTGCTAATATAGGATGCAGATGTTAGAGTAAATATTAAATAATATACGATACAGATGTTTTAGTACATATTAAATAATATAGAATGTAGATGTTTTAGTACATAATACATAATCCAGCATACAAAGATTTTAGTAGATATTAAATAATAGAAAATACAGATATTTTAGTACATGTTAAATAATACAGGATACAAATGTTTTAGTAAGTACTGAATAATATAGTATACAAATGTTTTAGAAAATATTAAATAATGGAAGATATAGATATTATATTAGATCTTAAATAATGTAAGATACAGATGTTATAGTAAATATGATATGATATAGCATACAGATGTTATAAAAGATATTAAATAATATAGGATATAAATGTTTTCGTACATATTCAATAATATAGGATACAGATGTTATAAAAGATATTAAATAATATAGGATATAAATTTTTTCGTACATATTAAATAATATAGGATATGGATGTTTTAGTACATACTAAGTAAGATAGTATACAAATGTTTCAGAAGATAATAAATAATATATGATATAGATGTTATATTATATATTAAATAATGTAAAATACAGATGTTATAGTGAATATGAAATGATATAGGATACAGATGTTATAAGAGATATTAAATAATATAGGATACAGATGTTATAATAGATATTAAATAATAAAAATACAGATGTTACAATAGGTATTAAATAATCCAGGATACAGATGTTATAACAGATATTAAATCTGATATAGTAAATCAGATCTCATAGTAAATATGAAATAATATAAAATATATATTATATAAATATAAAATATATATGACATAGTAGATATTAAACAATATAGTATACATATGTTATAAAATATATTAAATAATATAGGATACAGATCTTTTAGTACATATTAAGTAATATAGGATACAGATGTTATAGAAGATACTAAATAATATAGGATACAGCTGTTATAGTAGATATTAAATAATATAGGATGCACATGTTATAGAAGATATTAAATAATATAGGATACAGATGTTTTTGTACATATTAAATTATATAAAATACACATATTTTAGAAGATATTAAATAATATAGGATACAGATGTTTTAATATATATTAAATAATACAGCATACAAATGTCTTAGTAGATAATGTATAATATAGGATACAGATGTTACGGAAGATATTAAATAATATAGGATACAGAAGTTATAGTAGATATTAAATAATATAGGATAGAGATGTTGTAGTAGATATTAGATAATATAGGATTCAGATGTTATAGGATGTATTAAATAATATGGATGCAGATGTTATAGTAAATATTGAATGATACAGGATATACATGTTATATTTGATATTAAATGATATTCCATTCAGATATTCTAGTAGATATTAGATAATATAGGATTTTAGATGTTTTAGAACGTATGAAATAATATAGGATACAAATGTTTTAGAAGATATTAAATAATATAGGACACGGATGTGATTGTAGATATTAAATAGTATACGATAGAGATGTTATAGTAGATATTAGATAATATAGAATGCAGATGTTCTAGTAAATATTAAATAATATAGGATATAGATGTTATATTACATATTAAATAATGTAGGATACAGATGTTATAGTAAATATGAAGTAGGATGCAGATGTTATTGTAGATATTAAGTAATATAGGATACGGATGCTATATAGTAAATATTAAATGATACAAGATATAGATGTAATATTAGATATTAAATAATATACAATGCAGATGTTATAGTAGATATTAAATAACATAGGATAGAGAAGTTATAATAGATATTTGCTAATATAGGATGCAGATGTTAGAGTAAATATTAAATAATATACGATACAGATGTTTTAGTACATATTAAATAATACAGAATGTGGATGTTTTAGTACATATTACATAATATAGCATACAAAGATTTTAGTAGATATTTAATAATAGAAAATACAGATGTTTTAGTACATGTTAAATAATACAGGATACAAATGTTTTAGTATATACTGAATAATATAGTATACCAATGTTTTAGAAGATATTAAATAATGTAATATATAGATATTATATTAGATCTTAAATAATGTAAGATACAGATTATAGTAAATATGATATGATATAGAATACAGATGTTATAAAAGATATTAAATAATATAGGATATAAATGTTTTTGTTCATATTCAATAATATAGGACACACATGCTACAGTAGATATTAAATAATATAGGATACAGATGATACAGTAAATATTAAATAATATAGAATACAGATATTTTAGTACGTATTAAATAATATAATATGCAATTGGTTTAGAATATATTAAATCATATAGGATGCAGATGTTATATTAGACATTTAATAATGTAAGATACAGAAGTTATACTAGATGTTAAATAACATAGGATTGAGAAGTTATAATAGATATTTGCTAATATAGGATGCAGATGTTAGAGTAAATTATAAATAATATAGGATACAGATGTTTTAGTAGATATTAAATAATATAGGATACATATGTTTTTGTACATATTAAATGATATAAAATACATATATTTTAGAAGATATTAAATAATATAGGATACAGATGTTTTAATATATATTAAAAATTTAGGATACAAATGTAGTAGTAGATATTAAATAATATAGGATACAGATGTTATAAAAGATATTAAATAATATAGGACACACATGCTACAGTAGATATTAAATAATATAGGATACAGATGTTTTAGTACATATTAAATAATATAGAATGTAGATGTTTTAGTACATATTACATAATCCAGCATACAAAGATATTAGTAGATATTAAATAATAGAAAATACAGATGTTTTAGTACATGTTAAATAATATAGGATACAGATGTTATAGTAGATATTAAATTATATAGGATTCAGATGCAATAGTAAATATTAAACAATATAGGATAAAATGTTATAGTAGATATTAAATAATATACAATACAGATGTTATAGTAATCATTAAATAATACAGGAAACAAATGTTTTAGTATATACTGAATAATATAGTATACTAATGTTTTAGAAGATATTAAAAAATGTAACATATAGATATTATATTAGATCTTAAATAATGTAAGATACAGATGTTATAGTAAATATGATATGATATAGGATACAGATGTTATAAAAGATATTAAATAATCTAGGAAATAGATGTTTTAGTACATACTAAATAATATAGTATACAAATGTTTTAGAAGATATTAAATAACATAGGATATAGATGTTATATTAGATATTAAATAATGTAAGACACAGATGTTATACTAGATATGAAATGATATAGGATACAGATGTTATAAGAGATATTAAATAATATAGGATACAGATGTTATAATAGATATTAAATAATAAAAATACATATGTTACAGTAGGTATTAAGTAATCCAGGATTCAGATGTTATAAAAGATATTAAATAATAGAGGATACAGATCTTATAGTAAATATGAAATAATATAGGATATATATGTTATAGTAGATATTAAACAATATAATATACATATGTTATAAAAGATATTAAAAAGTATAGGATACAGATCTTTTAGTACATATTAAGTAATATAGGATACAGATGTTATAGTAGATATTAAATAATATAGGATATAGACGTTTTACTACATATTAAATAATATAGGATACAGATGTTATAAGAGATATTAATTAATATAGGATACAGATCTTTTAGTACATATTAAGTAATATAGGATACAGATGTTTTAGTAGATATTAAATAATATAGGATACAGTTGTTATAGTATATATTAAATAATATAGGATATAGACGTTTTAGTACATATTAAATAATATAGGATAGAGATGTTATAGTAGATATTAAATAATATAGGATACAGATTTTTTTGAACAAAATAAATAATATCGGATACAGATGTTTTTCTACATATTAAATAATATAAAATACACATATTTTAGAAGATATTAAATAATATAGGATACAGATGTTATAAATGATATTAAATATTTTTGGATACCGATCTTTTAGTCATGTTAAGTAATATAGGATTCAGATGATATAGTAAATATTAAATAATATAGAATACAGATATTTTAGTACATATAAAATAATATAGAATACAGATGTTTTAGTATATATTACATAATGTATATACAAATGTTTTAGTAGATATTAAATAATATTGGATACAGATGTTATGGAACATATTAAATAATATTGGGTACAGATGTTATAATAGACATTACAAAATATAGAATACAGATGTTTTAATACATATTAAATGATATAGCATACAAATTCTAGTACATATTAAAGAATATAGTATTGAACTATTTTAGTAGCTATTAAATAGTATAGGATACAGATGTTATAGTGGATATTAAATAACATAAAATACAGATGTTTTAGTATATATTAAATGATACAGCATACAAATGTCTTAATAGATATTGTATAATATAGGATATAGATGTTATAGTAGATATTAGATAATATAGAATGCAGATGTTATAGTAAATATTAAATAATATAGGATAGTATCTTTTAGAAGATATTAAATAATATAGGACACATATGTTATTGTAGATATTAAATAATATAGGATAGAGATGTTATAGTAGATATTAAACAATATAGGATACAGATGTTATAATAGATATTAAATAATATACAATACAGATGTTATAGTAAATATTAAATAATATACGATACAGATGTTTTAGTACATATTAAATAATACAGGATACAAATGTCTTAGTACATATTAAATAATACAGGATACAAATGTCTTAGTATATATTAAATAATATAGGATACAGATGTTACAGTAGATGTTAAATAATATACGATAGAGATGTTATAGTAAATATTAAATAATATAGGATACAGATGTTATAGTAAATACTAAATAATATAGGATACAGATGTTATAGCAAATATTAAATAATATAGGATAGTAGATATTAAATAATATAGGATAGAGATGTTATAGTGGATATTAGATAAAATAAGATGCAGATGTTATAGTAAATATTAAATAATATAGGATACAGATGTGATAGTAGATATTAAATAATATAGAATAGCAGATATTAAATAGTTTAGGATACAGATGTTATAGTAGATATTATGTAATATAGGATACAGATGTTATAGTAGATATTAAGTAATATAGGATACAGATGTTTTAGTAGATATTTTATAAAGAAAGTGGATACCTTTGTTGACACGGAACTTTTGGATAGTTTATCGTCTTTATATAGAAATATATGTTATTTTGCTTTGGTTTGAACTTACTTTGCAGTATTTATTAATGATTAGCTATGTATACCACAAGGCACATAAAGGCTTGAAAAGGGTATAGAATGATGTTATCTGCTTTTCATTCATGTAATGTTTAATATACCTTGTATATGGATGGTGTGTGATAGACGAATCAAATATACCTTGAATACAGATAGTTTGTAACGAATAAATCAAACATACATTGTATATAAATAATGTCTAATGAAAAAATCAAACATATCTTGTATGTAAATGATGTCTAAATAAAAATCGAACACACTTTGAACACAGATGATGTGTAGAGAACGAATCAAACATATTTTGTATACAGATGATGAGTAGTGAACGAAAGAAACATACTTTGCATTCAGATTTGTAATGAACTCATAGAACCTGCTCTGTATTTAATAGATTATGTGTTGATATTTCGATGTTTATTTTTTGTATACAATTCTTATCTTAAATTAGAACAATAGAAATTGCTAAAATAAAAGTGGTGTCACTTCACGCTTGGGACAATATGTTATATCATAATGTATATATATGTTTATTCTAATTTTAGTAGGATAAATGCAGGAACATAAATATCACAGAAAATAGAACTGTTTCATTTGCCATGGTTAAAACGTTAGACGTCACTAATCCATAAAATTTGTATCATAGTTCACTTAACACCATTTAAATATAGTAGGTATTTCACTTTGAAACACTTTTGTTCAGTACGTTTTAATAGGAATGACAAGTTAAAACATGATGTTTCAACCACATTAAAAGAAAATCAAGTTTTGATTTGAGTCAACAGTTCAATAATTTCTAAATAATGTACTAAAAGGTTGTACTTTGGTTGATAAAGCACGTATTTATATACTTATTTGCGAGAGTTTTGTTTGTTTGTTTGGAGTTAAACACAATAAACTATCTGTGGTCTTATTACCACGGATATGTAGGTCAGTTACAAGAGCAGATGAGTTGATAAATTATATGACTTTACTATAATTAAACATACATCAGTTTATACCTGGTTTATACTATATGAAAGAAATTAGCTTTATAGGTGATGTGTATACACATACGTTTAAATATGCTCCCTAGTGTAACGACGATATGTCTGCGGACTTATACTGCTAGAAACCAGGTTTCGATGCACGTGGTGGGCACAGCACAAATAGCCCTTTTTATATTTTAATAAACAACGATAAACAACGACAACAAAACAACCACGTATAAAGATTCACTGATTTGAATTATCATGAAATAAACGCCTATAACATCATTTTATTTCAGCACATACACAAATAAAAGATGGATATGCCAGTCACTTTCTACTAATAAATTATCAAAACATCAGCACCTATTCAAGATTACGTCTTCCTTATATGTACGAATTCAAAGGAGAGAAGAACAAGGTTAAAGTTATCAGATTATTGTTAATTAACAAATTTATTTTTTTTATCTCTGATTTTATTCCAACCGTTTGGGTTGATATTTCAGTGAAGGATTACACGCTTTTAATTTGAGCATGATATAGATCGGCAGATCATACAATGGTTTGGTATAATGGTGTGTATTCTATTGTCCCGAAAAGAAGACCCAAAACTTACGTTGTTGTTCTAGTTATCCATATGGCTAGGTGAAGAATCTGATTCAGTCAGAAACCACCTTGAGTATGTAGTGCTTTTATCAGTGGTAATACAAAGCTGAATCAAAGAAGTTAAACAATTCGATGATAAGTCCTAGTAATTGATGAATTTGCTTGAAAAATGATATTTATTCTGCTCTTAGGTTTTATGTGATCGAAAGACGTAAATCTTACTTTTTTAATGCGACGATTTGCACGACGAAATGATGAATTTAACTGAGTTAAAATATAGTTGAGAAATCAGTGATGTCGACAAAACTCACTTGTAGAGAACTATATATGCAAAAACGGCTCGTTTGGGTTGAGAAAATATTTTACATAGAAGAGCAAACAACGTTTCGACCTTCTTGGATCATCGATGTTCGCTCTTCTATGTAAAATATTTTCTCAACCCAAACGAGCCGTTTTTGCATATATAGTTGAGGAAGTGACGATATATCCTGCTCTTATAAACATATAAGTCATGAATTCCAGAAATTCTTTAGTTCTGTAACCATGGTATGTCATGGATTTGCTTACAAGGCACAAAAACTCCTTGTTAGTTTCATTACGATCGACTGTTAATTATGGTTGTGTATAGTTGTGTATATAAAAAATTCGTATATTTTTTATGGTTTGTCAAGAATCTGGATAAATTTCTTCATATTAAGCTTCATTTCTAGTTTCTATGGTCTATCAGATTTGAAACTTAATTTAAATTTCCAAAATGTTAAACGTAAATAATTGTTAAAAATATAGAAATACTATAGTTTTGTATTTTACTCTTAGTCAAAATAAAATGACAGTTGTAACTGCAGTAAGTACATCTTCTAATAACCGTAATGAATGGTTATCCAACAATAAATTATAAGTTACTTCAAAATATATGTTTTACCTTTATTCAGGTTTACTATCCAACAAACTACAAACAAAATTTACTTGTTATAGATAAACAGTAACAGATGGTTTGTTTGTAACTAAGCACAAAGCTATACAATTGACTATCTGTGCCCTGCCCACCACAAGTATTGAAACCCAGATTATAATGTTTTAATTTCGCAGACATCCCGCTGTGACACTGACGTGTGTTTGTGGAGGGGGCACAAACAGACGGAAATCATTGTAAATATATCTTGAAGTTATGATAACTTTTCAACAGATATTGTTTAAAACCGTTAACAAACGAAATGATATTTTTGTGAGACACCAGCACAAAGTACTTGATAAATGTAAATTACATCGTTAGATATTTATATTTATCAATTACCTATTCAAAATAATCAGTACTAAATAAGCTAATTGTCGTTACTTTTAAACGAAACTTCATTACATTATCAATATTCAGAGTAATAGTTTGTTTATGTGTTTTGCAAAGCTACATTAGAGCTATCTGCTTTAGCCGCATGTAATTTAGCAGTGATAGACCAGAGGAAAGGCAACTAGTCATCACCACCCACCACCGTTTTTTGAACTACTTTTTTACCAACAAAGAGTAGGATTAGGCGATACTTATAAATTCCCTGTGGCTGAAATAGTAAGCATGTTTGATGTGGCGGGGATTCGAACACCTCAGATAGCGAGTTGAGCGACCTAACTACCATGCTATGCTATGCATTGGTAATAGTTACACAGCGACAACGTAAGGTGTGTTGTATCTGTATTGATAGACACACCTGTGTTACCATGAATAAAAAAAATGAATGTTACCTTTTATAATTTATCTCGGACGAGTCTCCGATTTATTATGTTACGTACGTCACGCACCACAATTTCAAATAGCCGGAAATATAAATTTAAAAGTTAATTGCCTTTCAATATGTATCAAATTTACGATATTTGCCAACAAGATAGATACACATAATTTTCTTTCTTAACAAAAATATATTTTAATATACAAACAAAAATACAATTTATAATAACGGTGATTACAAATAGTTATTACAAATATTGGTTTATATTTACAAACGATAGTGAGTCTTCAATCTCGTCTCGAACTGGATAATTTATCGAGAGTCCAGGTCCACGACGAGCAAAATTAATTCTGAGTTCATATTGTTACTTTTCTCTCAAACTAGGTAATTTGTCTGGCCTCACGCCATTTATAAGCTGACTTTTGTCCGACGAAGATATTTAATGTCTTCGCAGAGATACTAGCATCCGAAGTTAATTCATTGAAGTTGAATGTTTTGTAATAATCAAAATATATAAACGTTCCTGGTAAAATTATGTAGTTTTCCAATTGATAAGCGTTATCTGCAGTTATAGCTTCCTATGCTTGGAATGTATTAACTGTAGCTGACCAGTAATATAAAACTGTATCTTGGCGTCTTGTGGAAGCTTGCTTTTATATATTTATTAGGTGAAATTCATGGAAGTTCAACAATCTTTGAAGACATGCTACTGTTTTCGTAAAACATATATCGTTCATTCTTGCTTTCTAGAATTTTCTTCAAATTTAAAGAACTGGTGGGAATTGCGCAAAATACATCCAGAAATGTACTTCATATGCATTAAACTGAAACAAACATAGATATTAAAATAAATATATAAAAGTAAATCTGTTACATGTATTAAAACTGCTTTTGTTTGTTTTTGGAATTTCGCGAAAGCTGCACCAGGGCTATCTGTGCTAGCCGTTCCTAATTTAGTAGTGTAAGACTAGAGAGAAGGCATCACCACTCACCGCCAACTCTTGGGCTACTCTTTTACCAACGAATAGTGGGATTGATGCATAGCTGCCTTCCCTCTAGTCTTACACTGCTAAATTAGATAGCCTAGCTTTGCGCGAAATTCGAAAACAAACAAAGCAAAAGCTAATAACCTTAAAGCTAGGTCATTGTCCAAGCGTACACCAACTACCGTTAAAATCCATTCGGCCGTTTGTAAGAATTTTGCTGAGAAACGCACACATGCACAGAGGTCAAACAGTTTATACGTAACGAGTTCTTCTACCAAGAGAAATTTGGAACAAAGAATTCTCTATTTCGTTTGTTTGTTGTTTTTTTATCACAAGCTGTAACAATTAACTTACAACAAAATGTTTCGAGATATTTTCGAATATTCATCAGAAAGTGTAGGTAGTTCAGCGTATCATTTTGATTTTTCTCTCATGAAGTCAATAACTGCTAAACGCTGTCTAAGTTACTGCATGTTTAACGAAATTACTATAAGTTATTATTACCTTCGGAATTTTCACAAAATGCTACAAGTATCTATAAAATACTACACTCTGACTAGCAGCTGCTTTCAGGTTTAATCGCCTTATATTTAGTACGCATTATCGAGTTCGTTACGAGTGGTATCAAAAACAACGTTATCAGTTCGCAACTTTATCCGTTAGTTACTCAGTTCTACACGTACCTTGTTTCACTCTGTGAGTACCTAAGACCTTCGGTTCGGACAACGCATGCGTACTGTAGTCCTTTTCCCATCACGGTTTATATCTAAACACACGTGTCATGTAAGAGGAATCAAATGTTTACTGCGCTCAACGGTAATACGAGAACTGGTTATTATTTTGTATAATATAAGTGTCATAGCGAGCAAGCTAAGAAACATCTCAGTTTATAACTGTTAGGATATGCGTCAGTAATACAAAGTAAGGAAGTAATGGCTGGAAGTGACAGCGGGAATGAGGTGAGTGACTTGATTATAAACCTCGTTACATCCGTATCTGAAAATGCGTACATATAGTAATGACATGCTATTACGTTAACCATTGTATTATGTTTAGAAATTGCAAACTACATTTTTTTTAATTCAGTGCAAATTTATAATAAAAAGTAATAAGTAAATATTCTAGCTTTATATTTATAACATGGTGAGCAAGAAAAGAAGAGGTAGAGAGTTAGGCTGTTCTGGCTCTCTATATATAACGCAACGTACAAAATACAAACAAGAAAAACGTATACAGTTAGGCTTATATACCATTGTGGGAAAGCGGGCGATTCTTTGTTTGACGTACAATTGCAAGTATCAATAGAAACATGGATGATGCGCGAAATGTCAGCAAAGTTTTTTTTTAAAAATGTTATATATATTTCTCTTTAAAATATGCAGCTCTTTCGGTGCAACCCATAACTTTTAAACCGCAACGACATACAGAAAAAAGATGTATTCAAAATAAACGTATGAGATAATAAATCATGAAACAAATCAATACGCTGCACAAGTTTAATCAAGAACGATTTAGTTTAATGCAGGGGCGTAGATCCTGGGGGGATGGGGAAGATACATCCCCCTTCATTTTAGGTTGGGGGTATGGTGCATACATTCATCCCCCCCAACAGTTTGGTCTGTTGAATTGTTCTATTGCATCACAGGCCTACAAATTGTGTGTTTGTTCTTGTGATTTTCGTGTTCTTACCAATCGAATTACATAACTGGGCCTAGATGTAGGCTTTTTCAGTAGCCGAAATGTACATCTTTAATATAGGCGTGCTTCTAAGCTTTTCGATACAAGCGATAGTTCGTAAGTATCAGTCCGTAGACCTAAGTATACATGCAAGGCTTGCAAGCACTATCACAGAATCTACCTACGTCTTGTATGTAGTGTAAAATTAGGTAAAATTTTCATCACAACAGATTGAACAGAGCATGAAATTCGAAAATATTACTCCCAAGCGTAAACTCCTGTGATCTAGATCTGGCAGGCCATTTGTAGCTTGTAGCTGCATCAATCTTATGTGTATATTATGCGGGTTTTTCTACGCCATTTGTTCTTATGCATGTCTAGCCGGTTTACTCTTCTTAGCTGCCGAATCCGCTGACCATAGTGTACGTTTAGTGTACAGTTAACGACAGGTTCGGGCCGCTCGGATCCAGACGCGCCCTACATCACCCACCCTCGGCTCCCTTTAGTCTGAGCCTCGATTTTACAACAGGGCTCATTAGACCTGTGTTTGTGGCCCTCATTAATCCATGAAATTTCAGATTATCACCGCCCTCTAATGAAGTGCTGGTAAAAGAACAATATATTCTCTTATCATAGATCGTGAGAATATTGTATTTTATTGTATAATTAGAACACAAAAGGAGCGATTTCAACGGCCTGAAGCCTCTACTCGAATTGTATTGCTAGTTTTTGTTTAGGTGTTTTTATTTAATAGACGTGCTTATAGACATTATATCACAACGTGTTTGCCTTTTAATGAGATTTAACAGGAATATAATATATTTGTGATTGTTTAAGTATTTTTCAAGAAACTTGCAATTACTTGTGTTGTAACTAGCACACATTATTGTCCCAGCGATGCCTAGCGATGTCACTGTGAGGTTCGGGCGTTCGACTTAAATACATTGTACAGCTCAGTCCTACTTTCATTCTGTAATACATTTGTTCGTTGTACGTTAGAGTTTTTTAATAAAGACTGTATTTTAGCCTGTTGAGTCATCTGGGAAACAGATTCCAATTATGACAAGCAAGCGTTTGAAACTTTCCGATATTAGACGGTTCTGCAAGCCAGTCACTAGTACTACAAGTGACAATGCAGATGCAGATTATCCAACAACCTCAAGCAAAGGAATAGAAACTTGCCATACAGAGAAAATATTATGTTCGTCAGAGGACGAGTCTGAAAATGCTTGTGCAACTATTGCACATCATGAACCACCAGATAGTTGTGAAACAAGTTTGTGTATTAATGAAAATATGACATCCCACAAATACAGTGTGGAAAGCCGTATCATCCAGACGCACAACTAATACCACAACAGGAAGCAAAATCTCAAAATATCAACTTCCAGGGCAAGTGGTTTGATGAGTTCCCATGGATGCACTTCGACAATCAGACTCAAAAAAGCCATATGCTTTCATTTGTGCCAAGGCAGAAAATAAAGGCCTTTTTACAGGGAAATTGGAGAGGCCAGTGAAGTATACCTTCATATCCACCGGTTTTTGCAACTGGAAAAAAGCAAAACAGAAATTCACCGAACACCAATCATCCTCTCAGCACAGATTCGCTATATCTCCAGAAGGTTCACTTGATGTAACTCCAGTGACTGTCCAGCTACATGATGGAAAAAAGAAGCAGCAGGAAGAACACAAAAGAAGTCTAGCCAAAATGTTCAGAAGTGTACGTTTCTTACTGCGTCAAGGTTTAGCATTACGTGGACATACTGATACGGAGGAGAACTTCCTGCAGTTAATGAAGCTTCTGGAAGAGAAAGATCCTGAGTTGACGGCCTACTTGTCAAAGAAAACCACATTCACGTCACCCCAGACTCAGAATGGAATAATGGAGATGTTCAGCCATCAAATACTGAGGAACATAGCACACGAAGTGCAGCAAAGTAAAATCTTTGCATTAATGGTTGATGGCACTCAAGATGTTACAGGTGCCGAACAGGAGACAATATGTGTACGATACGTAGATGAGAACCTTGACGTCCATGAGATATTTCTTTGTTTGTACAGTGTTTCCAATACAACTGGTGAAACAATATCCTCGACTATACTTGATGTACAGACTAGACTCAATTTATCACTGTCAAGATTAAGAGCACAAACGTATGATGGAGCCGCTAACATGAGTGGTGCGTACAGTGGATGCCAGGCAAAAATAAAAGAGAAGCAACCGTCAGCTTTGTTTTTTCACTGCGAAGCACACAAGGCTAATTTAATAATGCTACATGCAGTTGAAGCTTGTAAATGTGTTCGAGATTCTATCCAGTGGGTACATGAACTTGGTGTCTTGCTTCAGAGATCAGACAAATACAAGACAATCTTTGAAAATATTATATCGTCAGACAGCTACAATGGTCCAGATAAATACATCCGCCTACTGTGTCCAGCACGTTGGTTGTGCCGCCTATCTGCAATTACATGTGCTAATGATCACTACAGCGACATTGTTGATTCTTTGTCTGAATTACCAAATGAAAAATCAGATGTAGCAGTGAAAGCTCGAGGTCTGCTGGACAGATTTGACAGAGGAAAGACAGTTTTAGGATTGTTGATGTCTCAGCCTCCATTAGCTGCGTTAGAGGAACTAAACCGTGCATTCCAAGCAAAATCAGCGACAGTATCTGGCATGATTGAAGCATCTGCAATGACAGTTTAGCAATTGCAGGTTTTGCGAACAGAGGAAAATTACAACAAGATATTTGATGAAGTTGAGAAAAAGGTAATTTCCCTAGATCTGGTGCCTATTGAACTACCACGCATTCGCAGACCCCACAGAAGGATCACAGGTGATGGCTCAGCACACCATTCTGCAACAGCTAGAGATTACTACAGAAGCCAATATTTTGAATTTGTGGACACAGTCAGAGAACATCTGACCACTAGATTCAATGCAGACAACAATGACTTGAGGCAATATCTGGCACTTGAAACATGAATACATCTGGCAAGATTGACAACTCGGTTATAAACTTCTATCCAGAAATCTCTGCACAACGGCTCGAGTTTCAGTTGCCCATGTTCAAAGGAACAACAAAAGCAGTATCTCTGAAAGTTGCGAAGGATGCTTACTGTAAAATGCATGAAACAAGCAAGCAGATGTTTTGTGAAGTGTTTCTTCTCATGAAAATCTTGCTTGTGTGTCCAGTATCCAGCTGCAAATGTGAACACAGCTTTTCTGCATTAAGATGGTTGAAGACGTGGTTAAGGTCAACTATGTCTCAGTGCCGCCTCCACCATGCGGCAGTTTGTCACACTTACAAAGATGAGGTCGACAAGATAAATATAGAAAAGCTTATGAAGAATTCATAAACAGATCATCACAAAAGAAGTCTACGTTTGGGAACATGTAGACTAGAGGACTAAATGAATCTTAATTATATCTTAATTAATCTTAATTTTAATTATTTTTATCAAACAACATGAACAGTTTTTTAGTAGATATAAACTTATCAAGGGTAATTACTAATTTTATTAATATTTGAAAACGTAATTCATGCAATGAAAGTTATTAGTAATCTTGCCAAGTATAATGGCCACCTTTTATACTGTGCAGTTAGCAGGAATAAATTCATGTGGCAGTTAATTTGTGACACATTTGTCTTTATTATATTAACATTTTGAAAACTGTTCACAACACCTCACTTATACAAACCTACATGGAAACCTTGAAGTATCGTGGCAACAAGGTTACTCTGTGACTGCATGTTTATAGCTTTTAGGTTCACGTAATCAGAGCTTAACCAATTTACAAATTGAACAGTCTACATAAGTGGTTGCAAAAATCATCCTCCCCATCGGGTATACAAAATCTACGCCCCTGGTTTAATGTATTGATTTTAAAATGAAACTAATTATGATGTACTGAAAGTAGGGTTGTATAGTTTTAGTGAATCAAAGTCGAATGTAAAGGCTAACTTAACGTGCTACGTTACAGAAGGAGTAAATGTTTTACTTATAATGGACCACGGCCACATAAATAAAACAGAAAAAAATATTCTAAATATTTTTAATATCTTTGTGCGTTGCTCTAATTATCAAATCAAGTTTTTATTGTAATTTCCCTATAAGTCCTCCAGTGGATCACAAAGGTAACTCTCAGGAATTATAAGCTTAAATCTGGGGCTTGAATTCTTGCGGTAGTTAAAGAGCAGATAGCTCATTATGTGGCATTGTGCTAAAATCCAAACCAACCAAATCAGTCTGTTATTTACATTTAAGTTGTACTTAGAAAGTAGTGTCTTGTGTAGTGCCTAATGTAACCAGTAAAATCAAGTTTATATATCCAATGACTAATGAGCGAGTTCAAGCCCAAGGAATGGTGGGCAGTGTCATCTGTTTTGTTTTCTGATGCAAACTTTTGAAATGCTCGTTAAAAATATTAGATATTGGGCTTGAATTCATTTAAAACATGTATTAAACAAATTAATCATTGTTTAATTTAAAAATATAAATTGTAAATTAAATTATTTGATTATCTGTTGAGAAGCCACTACAAAGTCTCAAATCTTTATAATCATTCGAAATTCGTAAGTTATTTCGCTCTCTCTTTTTATGTATGATTTCCTCCAAAAAAATACAAAACCGATCAAAATATAAAAGAGACATGCAGAATAAATGCAATATTTATTGAACTTTCTTTCATCTTTCTTATTGCTTATTTTCAAGAATCGAATGTGTTTGAATTATCGATTTCTGTACACACTTAGCCACCGCCCACTATAACATTGCATTCCTTATGGAGACAGACCATCAGTGCCTTACTGTACTGGCCCGGCATGGCCAGGTGGTTAAGGCACTCTACTCGTAATCCGAAGGTTGCGGGTTCGAATCTACGTCACACCAAACATGCTCGACCTTTCAGCCGTGGGGAGCGTTATAATGTTACGATCAATCCCACTATTCGCAGGTAAAAGAAGTAGCCCAAAAGTTGGCGGTGGGTGATGATGAATAGCTGCCTTCCGTCTAGTCTTACATTATTAAATTAAGGACGGCTAGCGCATATAACCCTCTTGTAGCTTTGCGCGAAATTCAAAACAAACACAAACCTTACTGTACTAGCACTAAGTGGACTTAGAGCTGCGAAAGTTTGAATAGTTTAACTCTCCGTCGTCCATCATCCATCCTCAAGTTTATGAGAATTTTTTCTATGAACAGTTCTGTCTTGAACTCTGCTGAGGAAGGGTCATGATTTATTTTGTAGCACCTGAGCGAACAGAGTTTGAGTTTTTGTTTTTAATAATACCATAATTTGAAGTCCAACGTTAATGAATAATTACATCATATCTATAACCTTCGTACTATACTTACGATATATACTAAAAACTATAACAAGTCGAGTGCCTTAACCACCATGCCGTGCCGGGCCAAAAACTATTTAGAAGCCAGTTTCTTCCCAGTAAGAGGTAACCATGATGATTAAAAAATCACTTCCTGGTGTTTCTAGGTGTACAGTTTTTCCTCATTTTTGTGGCTACCTTCTTTGGTATTATACACACTTATGAACTGGATAAGGGTTCTTAAAGATTAATTTTTCTTCTTTGTATTCCGAAAATTTATAATAGAGTTAATTTATTACTAGTATATTATCAGGGTTGTGCTTTCATAGCTATCGTTCTGAATAAATAAACCTGTTACACAGCAGGTGAAAGGTAACGGTAGTTAGACTGTTTCTAGGTCACTGCATAATGTCTCAAATACCTTATATCTAGCACTGCTGAGTTATTGTCCGTAAAGTATGCTTGCCTTATTATACGTGTACTTATAGCTTGCAGCTATTAGTTTACGGACAAGCTTCATAAGGAAATAACTTAAATTCTGTTTCGTTTGACCTCATATAAGTGCGAAATATAAAATATTTTGTTTTACCAAATCATATTTATACACCACACACAGGTTTTGTTTCATTTCGATATTTTTGTAGATATTGAAGGGCTGGAAATTCCTATAAACCTGCTTTTGCCCTAAATTTTATAAAAAAAAAATACGTTTTGGTTTGAAATCCGAATTAATCTTTAATACGTCTCAAATATCTCTATTACAAATACAAACTTATTTCCATAATCTAAGAATAGATCAATTACTGAACGAAAGAAAAATTCGGATTTGAAACTAAATCGTAATTTTTTAGAAAATTTAGGGCAATAGCATTACTAAAGGTTTATTTGTTTTGAATTTCGCGCAAAACTACTCGAGGGCTATTTGCGCTAGCTGTCTCTAATTTAGCAGTGTGAGACAAGAGGGAAGGCAGGTAGTCATCACCACCCACCGCCAACTCTTGAACTACTCTTTTATCAACGAATAGTGGGATTGACCGTCAATTTATAACGCCCCTACGGCTGAAAGAGCGAGCATGTTTAGTGTGAATTCGAACCCGCAACCCTCAGATTACGAGTCGACTGCCTTAATCAGCTGACCATGCCGGACCCTTCTGTTTTTTACTGATATGTTATAATTTTCAGAGGTATCCTCAGGTAACAATGAGTATTTGATAAATACGTAGATGCGGCTTAAAATGTGTGTGTGTGTGTGTGTGTGTTTGTATCCTAAATCAGATATAACTTTCATTCTTAATTTGTTTTATGGTCGCTGTATATATAAATTAAGAGTGTATGTTTCAATAATCTAATATATATACATATATGTATATAAAGGGTAGTTGTTCTTCAGTAATGCTCCATTCGTCTGTGTCACTTGATAGATATACGAGTTGATATTGTTGTCTTAAGTATACAATACTTCGAATGCTCACTAGGGCTGGCAGGAATTCTACCTTTTTATTTTTTATACATCGTTTTAATTTATGTATATATTCTTAGATTGACGTAGGTACTTTGAAATTCTTGGTGGGTTTTAAAAAACATTTAAAAATTAACTATCATAATTCGTATGTTTTTAATTTGGTTTCTGTGAAGTTTTTAAATTTTGTTTTTACATTTTTTTGGATAAGCATTTTTTTTCTCCCAAAAGTACTGTCATTAGTCGTAACTGATAGTAGTACCAATTAAAACTTTGAGATATAATTTCTATCATAAACCTTAGGCCTGTTGGTTATAGGTGCTTCATTTTTCTTTCGGCGTTTAAACTGTAATTTTTAGGTTATAAGACGTAATTAAAAAAATACTTTTTGATACGTATAAAATATCAATGTATTTGTGATATGTTCATATTGTGTTGGAAAATGAACTAAAAAGTAAAAAAACACAGTTCAAAATTAATAGTTTCGTATGATTATGATACATTTATATAAAAATAATAAACTTTGATGTGATAATTATTTTTCCGTATTAAAAACCTATATATATACATTATATGCCCAAAAGTATGTGAACACCCGACCATCACACCCATATGTGCTGGTTGAACATTTCGTTTCCAAAACTATGGGCATTAATATGGAGTTGGTCCCCACTTTGCTGCTATAACAGCCTCCACGCTTCTGGGAAGGATTTTCACTAGATTTTGGAACATGGCTGCGGGTGTTCGATGGGGTGAGGTCAGGGCTCTGTGCAGGCCAGTCAAGTTCTTCCACAACAACTTTGCAAACCATGTCTTTATGGACCTCGCTTTCTGCACGGGGGGCATTGTCATGCTAAGACAAAAACAGGCCTTCCATAAACTGTTGCCACAAAGTTGGAAGCATATAATTCTCAAGAATGTCATTGTATGCTGTAATATTAAGATTTCCCTTCACTGTAACCGAAGAGCCTAATCCAAACCATGAGAAACTGCCCGAGACCATCCTTCCTCCGCTACAAAACTTTACAGTTGGCACAATGCATTCGGGCAGGTAGCGTTATCCTGGCATTTGCCAAACCTAGATTCCTCTGTCAGACTGCCAGATAGTGAAGCGTGATTCATCACTCAAGAAAATGCGTTTCTACTGCTCCAGAATCCCATGGCAGCGCGCTTTACACCATTCCAGCCGACGCTTGTCATTGCACATGGTGATCTCAGGCTTGTGTGCAGCTGCTCGGCCCATTTTCTGAAGCTCCCGACGAACAGTTCTTGTGCTGATGTTGCTTCCAGAGACAGTTTAGAACTCGGTAGTGAGTGCTGCTGCTATGGATAGACGATTTTTACGCGCTTCAGCACTCGGCGGTTCTGTTCTGTGAGCTTGTTTGGCCTGCCGCTTCGTGGCTGAGCTTTCGTTGCTCCTAAACGTTTCCACTTTGCAATAATAGCATTTATGGTTGACCAGGACAACTCTAGCAGTGCAGAAATTTGATGAACTGTCTTGTTGGAAAGGTGGCATTCTGTGACAGTGCCACATTGAAAGTAACGGAGTTCTTCAGTACGACCCATTCTACTCCCAAAGTTTGTTTGGGGAGATTGCAAGGCTTTATGCTTGATTTTATGCGCATGTTAGCAATGGGTGTGGCTGAAATAGCCAAACCCACTAATAAGAAGGAGTATCCACATACTTTTGGCCTTGTTGTGTATATAAAAGCCAGTTGTCGTTTTGTATGTGAAGTAATTTAAATTTATGTTACAGTATTCTTTTTGACGCTTAGGAGTGTACCTGAAGCATATTTGGATTTTCTTAATGTGTGATTGTTTTCCTTTTATGACGAAAAGGGATGTTTGGTGAACAAAGCTCGCTGAAAGGAGGGAGGAGACCCACCTTTTTTTTTTTTTTGTACAAATCTCCAGTGGGTCCATTTTTAACGAGTAAGGCAAAGCCAATTTACATGTGATATAACTCAGCTTTAAACAGCAAACAAAACGTAAAAGTAAATACGAGATGTATGGAATTTATAATAAATATATATATTCGAAACTAAGTGAGGAAATAACTGAAATCATTTCAATGAAATTTGGTAGAGGAACTCACACTCACATAAACCTTCCAAATATCGAGCTTATATGCATAAATTATTGGAGAAATGGCTCAAATTTGGCAATTATTTCAACGTTATTCCTTAATAGCATGAATGTGGGCTCAACTGAGGGAGACGTGGTAAGTGGAACTGACACAAAAAAGTGACTTTAAATGTCACCTTCCCTCCAGTGCAACAGCATGTGTGTGGACCTACAGCGCTAGAAACCTGGTTTCGATACCCGTGGTGGGCAAAGCACAGATACCTCACTGTCTAGCTCTGTGCTTAATTTCAAACCAAACCTTGGCTCGTTTAATATGGCACAAAATGACACAAGGGAGAGGTTCACACCCCGTTTAAAGCATTACTTTTATAGTCCAGTATTTCTGGATACCTTCACTAATGCAGTCACAGTTTATGGTTAGTGCTGAGTGAGGGTTTTTAAAATAAGATCTCAAATTAGAGATTTCTGTGTTGAGACATCACAACAAGATTGACCTTTTATTTAAACATTTAGACTATGAGCCATATTTTGATGTCTTATGAAACTGGAGATTGACCTTACGTGATTCTGCCACAAGGTTTTCACACCAGTCTGAAGCATACAACTAAACTAATTCTAAATATACTTATTATACAAAAAATTGAAAAAGCGAAAATTATCGTCCCACTTTTATTTAGTTAGTTTTTTATCATATCTATAAAAAATGCATTAATTTCGCCTATAACAAATAACACAGGGTAATAAGAAATGTATCTAGTCTTTTATTTTCGTGAAAAACATATGTTTACTTGCCATGAGGACTCTGAAATATCAAAATAGTTGTCTGTACTTTTAACATTCACAAGTTTTAATTACAAGAATTACTTTCAGTAAGTTTTTTTATTTATACCATACTCAAACCTTTAGTTTTTGTAAATAATTATAGTATGGTAGTATATGTGATGTTATGAACTTGTGAATTAAATTCACGGACAAATCTAAGGAACATATTTTAGTACCTCTTTACTGATGAAGAATGTGTGAAGGAAAGGCATATTTTATATATTTTTTCCAATTTTAAAATTTGAGACCCATACTGAAGCCGTAAGATTTCTGGGGTTCCAGAGGTGGATTTCAATTAAAATTGGTTCGGGTATGAAAGGGAACAATTAGTAAATACCTACGTTTATATTTTCGAAATTTTCTTATTGAAGGGGATTTCAAAGTGTTTGAGAATCTGATGGTTTGTTACAGGGACTTACATGAAAAACAATATCTGCAGTACTTGAAATTAGAGAATATTAATCTGTGAGACCATGGGTGTGTTCAAATACTTCAATAAAAATAGTTTAACTTCCTGAGTCTAAAACTATCATTAGATCTCAAATCGGTCAGACGACAAAACTATAAGCTAAAACTGTTTACTTGAAAAACTCAGAGCCATTCTCGGAGCCGCTATGCCACGGCTGAAAAATCATGTAAACGGTTGTTGGAGATAAGGTGTATGCATGCCTTGCGGAGTTAGTCATTTTCGTGAATTGTCACGAATATCATAGAAGTAGAGGTGAAACTGTGAAGGTTACTATTGCGTATACTGATCATTTATTTAGTTTCATTTTTATACCTGCAATCATATTCCTAGTGGAAACTGCGCACACTTCTGACGTCAGAGCTACTCATCCAAGATCTGCATTTTTTATTAGTGTGCAGCCACATTTATTAACTTTAGGATTTCTTCCCGCGATCCAACTGTGTGGCATTTTTACCTTTATTTTTATAATACAGCATCTATCCGAGTTCTTTTTTCATCTTTGCTATTGCTTGATATTAAATTTAAAAGTAGCAAACAGTTATTGCTGTACCATCATTTACTAAATTCCTTCTTATCAAAATACGTACAAAAATTTAATATTTCAGAAAAAAGTTCACTATACAATAGTTAAATATCAACTGGTAACATTAATTTGAAACATCTGTAATAGCATGTGTTACTTGTGGGTAATAACAAACATTTGAAACGTCAGCGCGATGGTAGGTTTACGCTTGTGTTTAAACACAATATATAACAGTTCTGCTATGATTTTGGCAAGCCTGAGTTGAAGGTATCTCAACGTGTACGGATTCAGAGGATGGCTCGAGGTAGCTTTGCTCTAAGAAAACACTCATACATACATTCAACGTGTGCACTGACCAATTTCGTTTGAAACAAATGCCACTCAACTTTTGCCCCAAATATTATGTGTCTTACATCAAGCAGTTTTAATTTTTTCTTATAGCAATTGTATTTTAATTTAATAATCATCAGACTATAATCTTGGGACCGTGTTAAAGGTATCAATGTCTCTGTCACTCGATGGCACTGTAGCCTCTTTTGTTCCATGCACGCCTCTATAATATTTATAGATGATGTTTACTTCTCTATTTAAGAGCTTTTCGCCCGAGTTCCCGCATAAACAAATACTAGATTAAAAGACTCTGTGTGGTTATGTTACCCTTTATAAATACAAACCTGTTTCTTCAAACCAGTTTTCTCATCTTATTTTTGCACAACGAGAAACCATGCATAAAACGAGTGCCAACCTTAAACAAAATATACAAGGGAATAATTTTTGCATTCCTAATTTATCTGTGTAGTATAGCAATAACTCTATGTAAAAGCAAAAATCTCCGTAGCTCTAAATGTTCAATTTTTGGGTTTATATTCGTATTAGTTGCTATAAAAGTATAATCAATCAACTGATAATAAATGTTTCCAGTTTAGAGCGTGTGTGTGTGTGTGTTTTTGTTTTTTTTTTGTGGTGCGTACAGTAAGGTTGTGGGGATAGCAAATATGGCTAATATAAAGGATACATTACATTTAAACGATTCAAGATGTGGTGCGTACAGTAAGGTTGTGGTGATAGCAAATATGGCTAATATAAAGGATACATTACATTAAAACGATTCAAGATTCTCACAACATCTTAAGGCTCTTTTGTTCAAAGTCCTGCATAAAGTTCATATTGAAGTTGTTATCCACTCTCCTGGTTCCTAACTTGCTCCTGGCACAGTATCCAGGAGGAACATGAATATCTTTGAAAAGGTTCGAGACGTGCTGTGTATCATTTTTGAAATTTTTTACACCTATTAACTGATAGAAAAAGACACAGATTTGTACCGTTATTACAATTATTACAATAAACATGCGCTTTATCAAATGTCGTAACGTTGTGTCATTTTCCTCTCAACTGAGTGCCGTTTACGCAGTTTTTTCAGTTGGTTTTACGTTCTTATGTATATTGTGGAAGCATCTTGTGAACACATAACTTGTGTCACTTTTTCAGACCCCTTTCGATTATGTTGTGTCCTGTTGCCTGAGTCACGTGGACAGTTTTGCCACTGACCTATATGTTCGTGGATTATTCCTTCTTAAAAGACGTCGAAACAAAATCTCTACATTTTCTAAGACGTAGATGTGAAAACATGTTTATGGTGTGAATGTGTGAATATTTTGCGTTGGGAAGAGCTTTTATACACCATTTCAGAAGGCGATCAATTTTCCGGAGCATTACACTGTCAACAAACACTAAACAATATGACAATTTAGTTCTGATACAGCGATTTTATTACAACTTTATACAGACTGTTTATTTTTCGATTTGCTGATTTGCATATTTGTTTAAAATTGTTTAATATAATGTACTCAACCCCATGTATCCTGTGATATAACCAAAGCTCAATTATTTATTAGTTATTCATATTATTATCATGATGTAGTTCTTTTGAGTCTATTTACGAAACTTTTCGTTTATAAAAAAATAGTGGGATTGACCATCAAATTACAATGACCCCACAGGTTGCAAATCAAATGCTCCTAATCACCAAACCATTCAAGTTTTTATTATAAATTAATTAGACATTTTTCTAAAACAACTTATCTTCAAAATGTTCATTTATTACTGAAAAAAATCTTTTCTTTTCATTTATATATATGTATATGTGCGCTTGCGTGTACTTCGGAAGTTCAAATATGCTCGTGTTTTTTCCCGATAAAGTTTGGGAGTTACTAAAGAAGTGCAATAATGATTACTGGTATAGTAGCTCATGTGTCAACGTGCCTTTCGGTATTGATAGAGCCTTATTGCATGCTTACAAAATCGTAACCGTATTCAGTTCTGATGTTAAAATATTTATCAAGCATTGTTTTCAAAATTTACAAATGACAGACTGTTTCTTTACATATGAATATTTGTCAAACGTTGTTTTTAAACTGTGCAACTGGGAAACTATACACAATCTATAATGAATCGTAATTCTAAAATATTTAACAAAATAAAAGCAACTTTATCAATACTAAAATGTCCATGAAAAATAGGAATATCGATTTCCTTTTATTTTCTTTCCAAAAGTAACTTAATTACAACTAAGTGTTGAATTCCTGTCAGTGGTATGAACTGTTTGTGGGTTTTGTTTTTGAATTTCACGTATAGCTACTCAAGGGCTATCTGCGCTAGCCGTCCCAAATTTAGTAGTGTAAGACTGGAGGGAAAGCAGCTAGTCATCACCACCCACCGTCAACTCTTGGGCTACTCTTTCACTAACAAATAGTGGGATTGCCCGTCACATTATAATGCCCCCACGGCTGAAATGGCGAGTATGTTTGATGTGACGGGGATTCGAACCCGCGACCTTCAGATTACGAGTCGAGTGCCTTAACTACCTGGCCGTAGTTTAAATTGAATAGTTCTGTATAGTCTTAGAGAAGCTAATAACCATAAGCTTGTAAGATTGAATCAGTACTTATTGGTTACTTATTTAGGGATTTTTGCATGGCTTTGTATATGGACTTGTTTCTGTACCTTTTCTGTATTGTCGTCCCTACATCACAATTAAGTTTTGCACTTTTTTTTTAATTACTTGTATATATTCAATTTGATAGAGACCAGTTGATTGCATTGGTCAAGTGCAGTCAATATTGTATATTTTTAAAATAGTTTCAGACAATGCAAGCATGATGGGTTGTATTGTCGTCTTGGAGGAGCTCGTACACATCAGTGTGAAAGTATAACATTTTGGGAGTGGTATACATCGCTTATTCAAGATTCCCTATGTTTTATAGTTTACTACAAAGAATTTTAAATTGTTTTTGCTTAGACTTGTTTGTAAATGTGTGCGTAGTTTAAACACTAGGAGAACATTGTTCATGCAATTGGGATAAATAATTTCGCTCTAGATACCTAATGTTCAGCGTAATTTAACTTTGGTGTCACATGAACTTTCTAGTGGGAAAGATTGCTGTAAAGTAGAACACGTCATGTAAAGGGAAGACACGGATGTTTTTTCAGCATGGAATCATATAATAATTTGAGAATGCATCCATGTAAAGGGAAGATACGGATATTTTCCATTACGGTCCGGCATGGCCAAGCGTGTTAAGGCGTGCAACTCGTAATCTGGGGTCGCGAGTTCGCATCCCGTCGCGCCAAACATGCTCGCCATTTCAGCCGTAGGGGCGTTATAATGTAACAGTCAATCCGACTATTCGTTGGTAAAAGAGTAGCCCAAGAGTTGGCGGTGGGTGGTGATGACTAGCTACCTTCCCTCTAGTCTTACACTGCTAAATTAGGGACGGCTAGCACAGATAGCCCTTGAGTACCTTTGTGCGAATTTCAAAACAAACAAACAAACAATTTTCCATTAGAGATCATGTAATACATTGAGAATGTGTCACCCTCGCTTCATATTGAAATGACTGACAGTGGCAATGGTAGTACATGTTCTTTAAGAGATTTGAAGCTTGTGTGTTTTGTTTGTTTGGTTTGATGCGTTTTGAATTTCGCGCAAAGCTACACAAGGGTTATCTGTGCTAGCCGTCTTTAATTTAGCAGTGTAAGACTAGAGGGAAGGCAGCTAGTCATCACCACCCACCGCCAACTCTTGGGCTACTTTTACCAATGAATAGTGGGATTGGCCGTAACATTATAACATTTCCACGGCTGAAGGGACGAGCACATTTGGTGTAACGGGGATTCGAATCCGCGACCCTTGGATTACGAGTCGAGTGCCTTAACCATCTGGCCATGGTAGGCCTCTACTGAGATTAGGCTTGGAAGAACATTACCAAAGTTTTTCCACCTCTTTAATCGGCAAGATCTCTCACCAGTCATTAGAGGGAGGAAGTGAGAAATGTTGTGTGTAATACACTCATCATTCATTGTTATGTGAATTAAAAAAGATAACGTTCACTTCCTTTCACGCTGTATTTAGCTTCATTTTTCTTTCTTTCATTTATTAAATCGTTTAAGTCGGAATACAAATTTTCCCGTAATGTATATCCATGCGTTCCTTTATCTACTTCAGTTATTTTTGTATCTCTAAAGTTTTCAGTGCACTTTATCTATTTTTTCAGTGAAAGGTAAGCTTGTAAACTGCGTTAGACCGAGAAACGAGAGAGCTAGCTAGCACTTACATCAAGTGAAGTGCATCTGTGTATAAACATACAATTAATTCGCTCGTCGTGGATGTGGACTGTCGATAAAATATTCTCTTACAGACCAGACAGAAGAGTGAATGTTGTTTGTGAGTTGTAAAATTTTTCTACATAAATAATTATTTGTAATAACCGTTATTATAAATTGTGGTGCTCGGCATGGCCAGGTGGATTTAGGCGTTCGACTCGTAATCTAAGGGTCGCGGGTTCGAATCCTCGTCACACCAAACATGCTTGACCTTTCAGCCGTGGGAGGCATTATAATGTTACGGTCAATCGCACTATTCGTTGATAAAAGTTGGCGGTGGGTGGTGATGGCTAGCTGCCTTCCCTCTAGTCTTACATAAGTCATGTCATAACTCTGATATATATTGACATTTAATTAACTTATAAATTAAGTTAAATTTTCCGGCTATTTGAATTCTTAATATGTAGTGTACGTAAAATAATAAATCGGAGAGTCTTCTGGGGCAAATTATAATGTGTAACAAGTTCATCAGAATACTCTCTAACGAATTTTCGAAATGCCAACAATGGACTTCTTAGAAATGTTAAACGTGACCACGTGACTGCACCATAGAGTGTTTACTTTGAACATTCATTGTAAACGATGATTGTCTAAGCAATAATGTCCGATTTTAGGTTTAGTAAAAGAGAAAGAATTTCAAATTCTTTTAATGTTATTTAATCAATAATGCATGTTACATTATTATTAATTACTTCCTGCCAACGATTCACAAGCTTCTGAATGTCACTTATATAAAATTCTTGGGGTTTGGAGAAAAAGGATGTAGAGAGGATAGTTTTGACATCTTCATGTGTTCCAAGTTTTGTTCCATCAAGATAGTTCTGCAAACTTTGGAATAGATGATAATCAGATGGGGAAAGGTCTGGAGAATGAGGAGGATGTGGAAGTTTTTCCCAGTCTAGCTCTTCAATCTTTACAGATGTGATTCTTGCTGTATGGGGCTGTACATTATCCTGGTGTAACACAACAGCTTTACCATTGATTAAAGCAGGTCTCTGTTCTTTCAGTGCAGCATTCAAGCGCTCTAACTTTTGACAATAAAAGTCTGATGTTGTCGTTACATTGCTTAGCACCAATTTAATGTGGATCACACCAAGAATATCCCATCAAATGCTTAACAAGACTTTCCTAGGGTGGAGGTCCACTTTGGGCTGTGCTTTAGCCAGTCTACCTGCACTGAGCCATGGTCTGCGGCGCTTAACATTTTTATAATATATCTATTTTTCATCTCCAGTCACTAACCTGTCCAAAAAAGGTGAGTTACGTTCACGAGAGTGCAGAAAAGTTCAAATGTCCGCTCTTACTCTAAGATTGGCTTCTGTCAAATCATGGGGGACCCACTTTTCCAAGTTTTGACACCTTTCCAAGCTGTTACAGATGATGGTGAACTGTTGAATGGGTTGAATTAAGCTTCTGTGCTAGTTCTTCGACTGTTACAGCACAATATTCATCAAGTGAAGCCAGCAGTAAGTTATCATTAAACTCAATAGGACGACCTGAACATGGCACATCACTTAAGCTGTAGTCACCTGATCTGAACTTCTGAAACCACCTTCGACATTTTCTTTCATTGAGAGACTCCGCACCATAAACACCCTGAATTTTTTGTGTAGTTTCTGTTGGACTGTTGCCATTTTTAAACTCATAAAGCATTATATGTGTAATCTTCTCCTAAGACACATCCATTTTCATAATGGTTTATTTGATCAATGATCTGAAAAAGTGGAGTTGGGTTAGTTTCTTTTATTTTGTCTGAATATTTTTATACACTTCCTATTACATATTTTAGTCATTAAAGCCTTCTACAAAGACAGAAATGATGATGTACTTTATGTATCAAATTTTCGGACATTATTTATGGGATGACCTCATAGATTAAATCGTCAGAGTAGAGTGAAAACCATATTAAGTCAACCAAAGACCTTGTCTTGTATTACGCCTGCTTAAGTAAAGTTATTTAAATAAATTAGATTAAATGTAAAGAAATTAGTTAGTATGCTACTGATAAACTGTATTGTATTAATGTAATAAACAATAATAATCATATTTCTCCCCATACTTACCCATGTTTTGAAATAGTAAAATTACGTAGTGATCGAATTCTCGTATTACAAGACCACTAAGCTTAAACATTTATTTTCATTTGTACGTATAACCACTTACTCATTTACCTACGTCCACATAAAACACGAGATTATTAGTTATTTGAAAAACTGTCTCCCCCCAAAAAAAAATTGACACACTGGTATGTCTGCGGACTTCACCGTTAGAAACCGGCTTTTGATACCCGTAGTGGGCAGAGCACAGATAGCTTATAGTATAGCTATGTGCGTAATTCTAAACAAACAAACAATTTAAAATACTGTAGAAATTATTTTCCCGTATTCTTCACAGTGCATGAATAACTAGTCCCCCAATGGCTCAGTGGTATATCTGCGAACTTACAACGCTAAAAGCCGGGTTTCGATACCCGTGGTGGGCAGAGCACAGATAGCCCATTGTGTAGCTTTGTGCTTAATTCAAAACAACAACAACTGAATGATTATTGTTTGGTGATTATCTGTTTAAGTAACTATAAATATATGTTTTTACATCAGCCGAAACACATGAACAATATATTGAATTAAATATTCGTTTTTTATTTATTTTTAAGATGTTTGAAGATGCTTTGGATGAAGATACTTTTCCGTAAGTACTTTCCCAATAATTTTTATCTAGAGAAGCCATATTGATAGCTAAAATAAATGTTTATGCATTAAACAAAAGTCTTATATAAACGCTTATTTGTATACCAATATTTTAATCTTTCTTTATTGTTTAGTATGTTCTAAGCTAGACGTTCTTAATTTCAGGGCTGATTCTATTGAAGGGGTCGCAGAGTAGTTAGGAAAATGCAGCAAATATTGTTAATTTTTAAAATAATTTTAATGTTGATATGTTACAAGAGAGCTGTTTCTCTGTTAAACCTCTTCATTGTCTAGTTGTGCTATAAAGAAGGTAGTTTGAGTACCCTGATCTAAACATATCTAATCTAGAAGCAGTGGTATTAAATTGAATGTTCTTGTAATGATCGGACATGGTCTTGAAATGTAGAAAAATGCCATAATTATTAGGCATGCTTAACAATTTTAGAGAAAATAATATTAATATTATTGTTAAATATGTTCACAAAAATTTGAAAAAAAAATATTAATATAATTAACCAATTACTGTTGGAAACACAAAAAGTCTATATTTTAATACAGAAATATTTTTCGCTTAGTTTAGGTATACTGTTTTCTTCACCGTAGTGACGCATAACTTTAAGAATTTTAAGGATATCGGCTGACATATTATAAAAAATCCTCATATCATAACAGTTGAGTACTGATGTGTGAAAAGCATAAGGTTGAAATGTGGATTTCTAATCAAAATCTACATTAAAGTGTTTCTTACACAAATGTGTAAAACCTCATTGGATAATTTTTTATACCTACCTAACTGAAACGTTAAATATTCACACGGATCGAAAGCCCTTCGAATTCAGTAGTAAGTTTCAGGACTTATAATATAAAATATCGAGCACTGATCCCTGCTGCAGAGTTCACAGCAGAGATAGCTCAAAGGGTAGCTTTATATTTAGCAACAACAACAACAAAAAAAGAAACATCACTCGAAACTAAAGTTGTTAACTAGTCTTAGTATGGGATTTGTCATCCAATATGAACAGATACGTTCGTATGGTAGGCACTTCATAAACAGCCCATTGTGTAGACTTGTGTTTAACAACAAACACAAAACAAATAACTTTCTAATCATAAATTGTTCTGAAAGTTTCATTCAATTATTGTATTCGTTAGTGGAGAGGTAGAGAGAAAGACTATTATAATTAATTTTAATTCATCGAGAAAAAAGGTTTGAAATCACAAATAGTTTGTTTTTATTACCAGAATTATTTCTATTAAATTTTATGAAAATTTTCATATGTTAAGAGAATTTTAACATGATAATGAAATGAATTGCATGAAATATACGTCGTTGTACAGATGTATATAGTGTTAACATAAATAACAAAATTAAGAAGAAATTATCTTATGATAAAAAGTTATATTTGAAGAAGGTTACATCGTAAAGTACAAACAGTAAGGTGCTTAGACAAAGCCGATAATTTAATAAAGACAACAAAAACGAAAACGAATATAGCAGGAATATAGTATAGTTAACAATATTCACTTGTGCCTACAGTACAGTTAACAATATTCAGAACTGACTTTAGAGAAATATAAAATAAAAAAGTAAATGTCTTTATTATACAGTTTTCAACTGCTAAGCTTTAAATTATGAACTTGATGTTTGTATAGTTTGGAAGTTAATTATTTTTGTTCTCGTATTAAACCACTGTAGGGTGTTTGGTTATTTACTGATATGCTAAGAGAACAATCAACTTTTAATTAAAAGTTTAACAGGAGTGTATCGTTGCTAGAATAAATTACCCCTACAGCACTTAATACATCTTTTTTTTTTTTTTTTTGGCTGAGCTTGTTAAGTGAGAATAAACGTAATTATTATTTAAAAGTCATTGCATTTTGGTACCTGCATATTTCTGTTTTTCTTCTTACCTACCTTCTATTTTTATAAAGTGTTTTTTTATAAAATATTAACAGAAGATCGTCCATCATTTTCTGGTAATGTTAAACAAAAAACGCACGTATTTTAAACGGTTGACCGAACGGTCAGAGACGTCTTAAGTTTTGTATTACCTCCAGTGATGCAAGCTTTCTTATAACGTTGTCCTTTACATTTTCAAAGATACGTCTAGGAACTTTGAGGCTACATTACCTGTAGGATATTATAGTTATGTTGCCTGCATACAGTACCTTGACAACGTGTGTGGGTTACGTGATTTCCAACATACTGTACTCATAAACAAACAGAACAACCGGAAAAGATTTTTTATTTACAAAGAGAAGAAAAAAAAACCGGTTAGTAACAGATAAGGAAGTAACATATGGAGTATATTAATACCCAAGATCCAGCATAATTGTAACCTGATTCATGTGATAAATTAATTTATTGTTTATAAGGTGTTTGGGATTTTATACTTGACCTGTGTTTTATACATTGTTATGTGATTTAAATATACCCCGAAAACGGTATAGGTTTTCTTCATGATAGAATATCATTTAAAACAAATTTTCTTGAGCTTTGTTGGTAGAAAGTATCAGAAAATGCTGGATTATTATATTTTATTTCTTTGTAATTTCTTTGTTTTTAGTATTTCCAATTTCTAACTAAGAATCGATTAGTAGTTGGCGAATTCATGTCACTGTTTACATACTGTGATAAATATCATTGATAAAAAAACTCTTGATAAATATCATTTTACTTTCTACCTTGTATACTATGTTTGAACAGTAGATGTTAGATCTTCATGAGTGCTATCAGAGGTGGTTTTAGGCCACATTCCAATGGAGGCAATCCCACCAGAGGATTTAATTTAACTGGTTAATAAACTGAAGAGTTTGGCTGTGTGTAAACAACTTGGCTCTTAAGCTTGGAGAAATCAAACCTCTTACTGTACCTTTTGTATGTCTTTTGGTCTGAATCGAATTGCACATTTTCACTTCACTCCATTATTGAGCTTGTTTAGGTTCTTCTTTGATATGTTTCAGTTTTCTGTAAAGTTCTTAAAGCAGCGTATTACATTCATAGTTAAGCAGTTGGTAGTGTGACCTAATAACTTAATTCTCTGCCGTAAATGATAGGAACCTGTATAAAATTTAATGTGAATACTCCTATGGGTCAACAACATTATCATCATTCGCTTCACATGTACTTAAACAATGGCAAACACCAGCTCACAAAACATTAACAAAATGTCTTATGGTTTCTTTCTACCTTTATTACAAACAACAGGATACGATAAGCCATGTTTCAGTTAACATGCCAGGTACGTAAGTTTTTCAAGAAACCAAAATTTTGAGTAACTTTAGGTAACACATAAACTATGATGTAAATATTAGAATCCCTTTGCTTACTTTGTGTCAATAAAAATGAAACTTGGCTGATAAAATCAGAATCACTCTATCCCGGGTTAAATTTTACTTTTAAACTCTTGTGTATTAGGTAGATACAAAACATTTTCTAGATTATTTTGATTGTTAAATACATTGTATTACGATTAAGATCTGTAAGTTTTATTACAATTACAACTTTAATTATTAAAATCTTAATGAACACACTGCACTAATCAATTCATTGTTAATGCAAGTTAAACTAAGTCAGCGAAGTCAACCACTTCGTCAATTGCCCACAAGTAAATGTTAAACTCAAATGGCCAAATAACAAAAGATAAAAACGAACCTCACCATTAATTACTGTAAAAAAATCATTTAAAATATCCACTTATTATGTGCCTTTTTTGTATCTTGTAAGATGTCCGTAACAAATTCGACAATTCATTAAGCTCTTACATTTATCTTACAAGATACAAAAAAGGCACATTAAAACCGGCGTACATTTTTTAGATATTTTATCTTTATACCGTATTGATAAAGAACGTTTTTCAATTAATTAATTTATTTTTTGTGCATACGAATTCTTATCAACCAGTACAACAGTTTAGTTCATTGTTAATTACAATTTTACCGGTTAATTACGTTTCCCTGTAAAAAAAGTGAATTTGTTTTCTATAGATCTTTAGATTTGAATCATAGGGAATTATCATCAGGACACACAGTTAATGAATCATTGACAGAAGAAAGTCAAGACTGGGACCTTCAAGAAGTTTTAGATGAAACTATTGGTGCATTGGATTTGTTTCTGAACAACAGATTTGATGAAGCACTGAAGATTATATCATCCAGGTTAGAATGAATTTTCCTCATTGTGATTTTACTAAGTTGATTCAAGTGGTTCCGTAATAGCAGCCCGTAATCCGAGAGTTACTGGTTCGAATCCCCGTCACACCAAACACGCTTGCCGTGAGAACGTTATAATGTGACGATTAATCCCAATATTCGTTGGTAAAAAAAGTAACCCAAAAGTTGGCGGTGGGTGGTGATAACAAGCTGCATTCTCTCTAGTCTTACGTTGTTAAATTAGGGACGGCTAGCACAGATAGCTCTCGTGTAGCTTTGCTCGAAATTCAAAACATACGAAACAAAAACCGTAGTGGCAGAGGGACACGTCCTAAGTGTTACTTAGTGGGCAGCAGAAGTTTGTGTTCGAAGAAATAAAAGTATAAATTTAATATTATATATGTATATATTAGTATATATGACAGTTGTTATTATATGAATGTCTTTTACAAATTAACGAAGTATGACCATGATTATGTTTGTCATAAGTATACTAGTATTAGTATAGAATTAGTATTAGGTTTAATAGACTTTTGTTTGTTTTTTTTAATTTTCGCGCAAAGCTACACGAGGACTATCTGCGCTAGCTGTCCCTAATTTAACAGTAAGACTAGAGGGAAGGCAGCTAGTCATCACCATCTACCGCTAATTCTTAGGCTACTCTTTTATGAACGAATAGTGTGATTGACCGACACATTATAACGCCCCCACAGCTGGAAGGGCGAGCATGTTTGGTGCAACGAGGAGTCGAACCCGTGACCTTTAGATTAAGAGTCGAACGATTAGGTTTAATATATTTTTGAACAGCACATTTCTTATCTAGTTCATTAGCGAATTTCAAGGGTTATAGTTTTCTGACCACGCTATATTTTCATCATCTTTACAACGACACGATTCGCTCAATTCAAAGCGTTTCGGACCATCTGGGGTAAAACAAATAGTGATAGGAAATCTATTTATATAAGCCATTTGTTTAAAAAAATAGCTGTGTATTAGGCCTGTTATGTTTTAAATATTTTTTATTTTAGTTTTTTTATTGATTTTAAAGAATTAAAAGATTGTGTAAGTGTATAATAATAGTACTCCAGCAGCACTGTATTAGGCTATACCTGTTGTCGAAGACGCGTTTCATTCAATTCGAAGCTCTTTACTTTATTACAATTATTGCTGTAACAAAAGGCTTATATAAATAGTGTTCCGAATATTGCTGTGTTTGTTGTGTCCCAACCAACCGGACGAGCTCTGAATTAAGCGAAATGTGTAGTGGACAGTCGATATGACGAATGTAGTGTGGTTATAATAGTGTTATTGTACACTTGACCCCTCCCGGTACAGCTGTATGTTTGCGGACTTATATTGCTAGAAACCTGGTTTCCATACCTGTGATACACAAAGCACAGATAACCCATTGTGTAAGCTTTGTGCTTAGTTCCAAACAAAGAAACAAAGCTATATCCCATTCTAATTTTTGAAACTCCCTGTAAAACTACGTAGAGAATGCAGTGTTTCGAAATGTAATACTAATGTCTAATGATAAGTTCGGCCCGGCATGGCCAAGCGTGTTAAGGCGTGCGTCTCGTAATCTGAGGGTCGCGGGTTCGCATCCCGGTCGCGCCAAACATGCTTGCCCTTACAGCCGTGGGGGCGTTATAATGTTACGGTCAATCCCACTATTCGTTTGTAAAAGAGTAGCCCAAGAGTTGGCGGTGGGTGGTGATGACTTGCTGCCTTCCCTCTAGTCTTACACTGCTAAATTAGGGACGGCTAGCACAGATAGCCCTCGAGTAGCTTTGTGCGAAATTCCAAAAAACCAAAAACAAACAGAGAAGTTCATTTGTAAGTATATGCATGTCATATAATATATTAGTTGATATAAGTACGAAAATATGGAATGATAACATTTACAGACTTTTTTCTAAATCTGAGTTAACGAATTTAGTACAGAAGGTTAAGTATGTTATATAAAAACGATTTGGACAATGAAAAGTAACAAGGAAATGATAAACACAGAGTCACAGTAGAAAGACCCGTATCAGAACTAAATTTTGACATTGTTTAGCGTTTCGTAGGTAGAGCGATGCCACCGGAAATCAATGGTACTCAACAGTTATTTCCGTGACAAAATATTACACATTCTGATCGTAGTTAATTCCGGGAATTATACTTTCCAATACTGAAATATCACTTGTACTTAATGTAATTGTTAAAAACAAAAAGGAAAGTGAACTAATATGAAGAATCAGAACCATCCAGAAAAAGACCCATACCAAGTCGTACCCTAGCCATGGTACATATATTTTGTTTTAGAGGAAAAAGCCACACAGTTGGCTTTCTTTGTTTAGCCCATTATGGGTATCTAAACCTGATTTTTAGCATTATAAAGCTAGTAACTTGCCATTGAGCTAAATGCCTTGTAATAGATGGAAATTCATGAGCACAAAAGGTCAGTGACAAAAACTGCCCACATATCTTATACAATTGTGCATAACATAATCAAGAAGGAATTTCATCCAAAAACTAGGCTAACAAGGCACAGGTTCACCAAGAAAAGGTTTCCAATTATATCTCTCGTTCAACCGTTACAAATTTCAATCAACTTGAGTATGAAACGAGCACTTATTCTGTTCCATACAAAGACACATAGGTCAAGTCGCTGAACGCAGCTGCGCCTGTGCATTCGGCTGTTAAAATAAGATTAAGAAATCGTCGTCCTTCTAACTAGATTGTTTATGAAAAATAAGTAAGAAGGATGGATATACTTTGAGCATGAGATTCTCACGATCGAGTCTTTTGTAACAAGAAACTACGCTACGGTGCTATCGTCAAGATATATCATCTTCCGATAAAGCACACCTAGTCGTGTCCACCTAGTCTGTAACGACGCTGTGAGCATCCCAAATCGTTTTAATATAACGTACACATCCTCTGTATATTAGTATGAAAGATTACATTTTTGCTACTACCTGCTACTAGGTAATATCTTACACTCTTTGCAGTATCTATGGTTTATTTTTTAGGGCACATACAAGTATCTATCATGGAGTAGGACGTGGAATGGTGCTGTTTATACAAGCTGTGATGACTATGGAATTGGTATATTTTTTTCTTGTATAGTTTTCAAAACATGATAAACATATTTTCTTGTATGTTGAGTAAGTCGATATGTTTTTGGTTTTCTGTAAGAAACGTACTTCATTATGCCGTAATTATTTCACAAAGGAAATTTCCATTTGGTAAATAAAAACCTTTTCTACTGGTTGTTTGCAAATGAATAAAAAAATATAAAAATAAACCTTCTATCTTCTTCTAAATTTTGAGAAGTAAATAATTTCTTCACTTAATATGAATATCATTTGTGCTAGTTCTTTTGCACATTTAGCGATGGACTCAATATTTATGTGAAATAAGTTATTGGTATGTACGACAAACTCGGTAACTACTGATCTAAAGTCTAACATATGTTTTTTATACAACCAAGCAGAGCTACATAGAGATAGCTATGGATGCTTTAAAGCAAGCTGTCAGAGTTTGTCAGAAATACAGAAAGAAAGTTTCAACAATATCTCGAATATTTCGTAGTCCTGATTACAATACTTACAGCGAGGGTAAGTGTCATTGTCTAAGTACAAGTATAATTGTATGTATACGTGTCATATAATATATTAGTTGGTGATTTTCATATAAGTATGGAATGGTAGCATTGACAGAACTTTTTGTTCTAAATCTGAGTTAATGAATTTAATACAGAATCATGTCCGAAGCACATCCATCCATCTTACTTACTTGTCTTAAGTCGTATAACTAGAAAAACGACGGTTTCTCAACCATCTTTTCAACAGCCGAATGCACAGCGACTTGACCTATATGTTTTTCTATGGAATAAAATAAATGCACGGTTCATTCTCAAGTTTATTGATGTTAAAAATAGTTCTTGTACTGAGGTTAGTGTACGACACTAAAGGAAAAACAACTTAATCGCTATATTCCAGTTGTTTGAAACTTAAAACAAAATATCTGTCCTTACATCGAAAACAAGGTTAGAACAGATACATATTTTAGAATATTAGTCAATGAATATACATATTTATTCTATATAAACTGAACAAAGATGAGACTAGGGTTAAATGGTCATATTAACAACTCAAAGATTGTTACAAGTGCATGTGGCAACATTATAATCTGAATTTATTACATTATTTAGTTTTTGCCTTTTATAATAGAATTCAAACTAACGGTTCAACCTTTCTTTGTATTTTTTCCAGTGGAAATTCATGCTGAGTTAACTTATGCAGAATGTTTGCTGATGAACGCCATTTTAACTTTTATATACGACCAAACCTTATACACATTTCTCAAGGGAGGACTAAGGATTCGATACTGCTATCAGTCCTACAAGTAAGAATTATCCTTTAATACACTAATAATTGTTCCCGTCCCCCGCTAGTACAGCGGTATGTCTACGGATTTACAACGCTAAAATCAGGGGTTTGATACCCCTCGGTGGGCTCAGCAGATAGCCCGATGTGGCTTTGCTGTAAAGTAAGAAAACACACACAACACTAATTGTTCCCATTATTTATGGTACAAACAGTGAACATCAGGTACCTAATGTCTGTATGTCAAGGTTAGTGAAGTTTTTACAAAGAAGTAAAGTAATGTGCTGCACCACTTTATAATATATCCCAAAATACACTTTATTTGATTAGTGCAAAAAACAACAACATTTATTTAGTATACATAAAACATGTTTACTTCTAGTTTGGCTAAATTTTGACTTGGTTCAAATAATCATAGTTTCACTCCTAAACACAATACTAAATATCTCTATTAATTTAAAGTGAACAACCCTACTATGTGAAGCTGCTAACAGAACCTTGTTTGCACTTAAATGTACTTCCAAATTTGATACACCTTCTTAAGAAAACTTAATAAAATCACTGTGTGAATATACCAGATACAAAGTGACAATTAATTATACAAGTACACAATATTAGCAAAAACTATTCATTTAAAAAGGGAGAATAGAGATCGTCCAAAAACTACAGAACCAAGTTAAATCAAAATGCAAATATTATATTCTCAAGCTTACAACAAGGAACAGTAAAAAATAAACAAACAAGGCTGAAAATATAGTCTGCATTGTTTTCTCAAGCCACAAAACCCTATTTTTGACTCCATGTCTATAGCAATTACAATTAGATAAGAGCCAACTTATTTGACATGGAGGCATTTTGATTTAATTTGACTCTGAACTTTTTGGACGATTCTTATTAAATTAACAGTTTTTACTAATCTTGTTTCTTAAAATGTTTTATGTCTATTTATTGGGAATAAATTTAAAGCTACGTACGCGTTCAGTTGAATGTTACATGTTTTACAACAGTTTACTGCTGCATTAGCTGTTTCCACTGCATTGAACTCATTCAAAATAAATAATAAATATACAACAAAGAATAAACACATGCATTGATATGCAACTACAACAAACAAAATGTAAAGTAGTCCTCAAAGAACCATCTTAAAGATAAAGGTCTTATCATCACGGGTTTAATGACCAGTTTCAATGTCACGGTGTAACGTTATGAAAAGATGGGTAACACAAGGCAATCTCATCACAACGAGAAATGTTTTTTTCCTAAAATAGTACAACAGAGAGTAATATAATGTAAACAGACACAGTAGCATGCTTACCTTAGGAGGTCTACTTGACACACAGGTACATTCTTCAACTGTCCACAAATGTTTGCTGTAATGATACGACACAACATAGAGTAATATAATGTAAACAGACACAGTAGCATGCTTACCTTAGGAGGTCTACTTGACACACAGGTACATTCTTCAACTGTCCACAAATGTTTGCTGTAATGATGCGACACAAATAATGCAATACAAATAGACAGAGCGAAAAGTTTGGCGTAATAATCGACAACAATTAAAGGCGCTATCTTAACGACAATAATGTAAAACAGTAATATCTATATAAAATAGCGCTATATTAAAGGGTAATTACTAGTGAAGACGCACTCATAAGTTCAGTTAAGTCTAAAAACACAATAGAAAGAATAGTTACCATTGTCTGAGCACGAAAATTTACTATGATAATCACCCATAGCTAAAATATGTTTGCGGACGTCTATGAGACAGCAAACTCGAGTGACGATGACCAATAGCGATTCTGATAACAACATGAAACAATAAAATTGGAAACCTATCAAATGGCAGTTTCCAGCTGACGCGTTATAAAATGTACGAGATGTAGTTTCAAACTAACACGCAGGCTAGGAAAACACTGGGTATTTTTATGACAGAAAGTGGAAGACTTGGAAAATTTCGTAGAAGGACAAAATTAAGTTGGTCAAATTAAAGTTAAAACTACTCTCTCAGTTTTTTGCAAAATTCCTGTTGGATCGCACACTGCAGTAGATAAAACTTGTGATAATTTTGTCGTGGAATCATTACAGAGATTTGTAAGCGTAAGCAAACTGTAAACAGTCTCCTTTGCTTACTTGTTTCTGCGATCCCAGTTTGTATATTTTAAATTCTCACTTTTTCAGTCGGCCCGACATGGCCTAGCGCGTAAGGCGTGCGACTCGTAATCCGAGGGTCGCGGGTTCGTGCCTGCGTCGCGCTAAACATGCTCGCCCTCCCAGCCGTGGGGGCGTTATAATGTGATGATCAATCCCACTATTCGTTGGTAAAAGAGTAGCCCAAGAGTTGGCGGTGGGTGGTGATGACTAGCTGCCTTCTCTCTAGTCTTACACTGCTAAATTAGGGACGGCTAGCACAGATAGCCCTCGAGTAGCTTTGTGCGAAATTCCAAAACAAACAAACGCTTTTTAGTTATCTTGCCTGTTGCCTTTATTTAATGCACAACATTGGACAAATGTATGTCTACCTTAAGATATAACTCCCATTAAGAATAAATAAAAGATTTACCAGTATACAAGAAGCGTTTTCAAACAAAACTTCTAAAGCGATTTAAACATACCGTCGTGTTTTTTTTAAAGTAATTATTTGTTGTTGTTTTGAATTAAGCACAAAGCTACACAATGGGCTATCTGTTCTCTGCCCACCACGGGTATTGAAACCCGGTTTTTAGTCTGCAGACATACTGCTAAGCCACTGGGGTGCAAGTAATTATTTGCTGAACTAGATGGCTTTATATGGCTGAGGTTTCGTGTTTACTAACAAAAATTGTTATATAAACAGAAATAATATTTTTGAATTGTATGCAGATGTAGAAAAGAGCTACAGTATAGGCAATCTGCGCTTTGTCCGTTACGGGGAATCGAACCCCAGACTTTAGCATTGTAATTTCGTAAATTTACCACTGTACCTAAGATGCGTCATTAATTTATCGGATTTTTAATGTTTTTGTGAATTTATATTTGCTTTTAAATTGCAACAAATATATTATCTTGATTATATATATATGTCATTTCTGCCACAAATATTTTAATTAGAGGCTAGACATCTTATAAAACTGTAATAATGCCAGAAACAAATGACACGCTCGCATGTTCGCACAGACACACGCACACTTATAAGACTTTCTATCTGTTGAATCCTGAAAACAAACAAACAAAAAATCTCCTGTCAAAATTCCATATTTTTATGGGGAAAAATACTTTTACACAGATTTCTATACTTGACTTTCTATATTATTTTGCTGTTTGTATAGATAAACAAATCATTGGTCCTTCGCTTGTTAACTGAACATTCTAGAAATGTTTGAATTAGAGTTACACAAATGTTTTTAATACTAATTTATCAAAGTCAAATATCTTGCTTATCAAATAATAAACGTATTTTGGTATATTTACACAATATCTATTGTGAAACGATAATTCACAATTATATTTGTTTAATACTGAATGCATCAAACGATAACAAACTGGAAATCCCAATTTGCCCCTGGAGAAAAAAAGTTCACATTTTGAAAGCGCTCTGGTTATAGGGTTTTTATTCATTTCTACCAAAACTTCTTTACCCTAAGAGTCCTTCTGATATCCCAAACGATACCTGTAAGAAAAACATAATAAGAAAAAATTTTCTCATTTTCTTTGAGCGATGTGCGAATAAAAAGTCAGTAATATTTCAAAAGAGAAAAAAGAAATGCCTTATAAAGTTAGATCCTAAATTAAATGTTTGTACAATGAGTATTGTAAAGTAATCATGCGCAAGTTTTGAAATAAAGAAACGTTTAAAAGTAAATTTTTGTAAAGATATAAGAATTACTGTATATAATATTTATAAATCTTTAGAACGTGCGCTTACCTTTCTACTAGAAACTATTACTATGAAGTTTAATCGTAACGAAAATGGTTATGATGCAGATTCCAAAGTCGTGTTTTAATAAATACGTTTTTGTTAGGACTATTGACATTTATAACAAGTATATGTCTAATAGGTTCTTTCGTTGTACGATAAAAGAAGTCATCCTCATTTCAATTTATTTATTTTTACCTGTCTAATACAATAATTATGTTTATTTTTGTACCTATCCAATACAATAATTCCGTTTATATTTTACCTGTCCATTACAATTATTCAGTTTATTTTTGTACTTGTCTAATACAATAATTCCGTTTATTTTTGTACTTGTCTAATACAATAATTCCGTTTATTTTTGTACCTGTCTAATACAATAACTACGTTTATTTTTGCACTTCTCCATTACAATAATTACGTTCATTTTTGCAGAGAATGTCTTCATATTCTTAACACTCGTCATTTTGAAGATGTAGAAAGAAAGAAACATTTTGAGAGTGGTGTACGGATGGGTGTTGGAACTTTTAATTTGGTAACAATATTAAAGAGATTTATTAATTTAACTACATGATATTAGTTCATTGTGTATACTGATATAAACAGGAAATTAATGTTCTTTCTAATAATTTAATGTGTAAAAATGATGGATAAATTTTCATTGAAAATAAAAGCATGAAATATGTTACAGAAAACTATTTAAGAATACCAATTAGTTTATTGTCATATTTAATCAAATAGAGTTAGTAACAAGGTATACAAATAATGAATGAATTCATTCTAATCATTGTATGCGTTTATTTGATTGTGCACTGATTTATGATTGCATTTACTTTTAGTTAGTTTGTTATAAAGAATGAACTTTATTATAAGTTACTTTGTTCTACTGTGACCTATAGAGTTAGTTGACTTTTTGTCAAATGTCAAAATAAAATTAATAGTATATATTTAACAGTTTACATCTTTATTTGCTGAAATATTCCCTAAATTTTGTTTAGGTAACTATTAGTGCTGAGCAAGTCAAGATTGTAATATATGAACTGCAAAGTTCACTTTAGTCTCCTGGTGCAACTGGTCTATTTCGCGTCATAAAGTCGGAGATTCTACAAAATTCACGCACGTGAATACAATACCATACCGACCTTCTCAACTTTCTTCTCTAATTCACTACATCTGATCAATGTTTCTTAAACTAAATCGATTACCGTTACAACGGAGGCCCGGCATGGCCATGTGATTAAGGCGTGCGATTCGTAATCCGAGGATGGCGGGTTCGAATCCCCGTCACACCAAACATTGCCACACTTACAGATGTAAGTGAATGAATTCCATACAAAGAGTTATTTGATTTTCGTTTCAGATGATATCGCAACTCCCAACACGAGTCATGAGGCTATTGGAATTTATTGGGTTCTCTGGTGATAAGGTGAGACAGTAACTGTGGCTTATTACACTTTAATTTTAATTAAAGTAAAGCACCATCTATAACTGATTAGACTAAACTATTACAATAAACCTTCATAAGGTAAATGTGCTCTCATCCCTTTTAAGAAGTAAATTTATGCCAGAAGTAAAAGCTTTAACAGCTAAAACAAATTCTGATGTCCATCCTCCCCTTCCAGCAGCTCCACGTTAATCTTGAGGATAAAATTTGGAGTTTGATTCCAGTAGTGGACATTGCTTGTTTGCAGATTTACCTTTAAAAATTCACAAAACTAAACTTAAAACTGAAATAGGTATTACAATGCCTTTATTACACCATGTCTATTCGTTACTCTCAAAACCAGCTTTCATTATGGAGTAAGCAACTAACAAAGCTAAAGTGTATCATTTCATAAACCTAACTTCCATAAAGTTTATTTTATATTAAATTACTAATCAGAAACCTGAAAAGCATTTGCGGTCAAATTGGCATTGTATTGCAACAGTAAATCTTTAAATATGGGATTTGTAGGACGACACATAAGTATTGTAATTGCAAACATAGATTTAAGCCCACTTATCCTAGACATGATTTAAGCCTTTGTTGAATACGGCCTATTTTCTATAAAGGTATAAATAATCACTGTAAATAGTGTATGTGTTTTTCTTTAGTCTAGTAAAGACTAAACTTTATCGTACTTAATACTATCAATAAAAATATCTTTAATTTTATTCTCCGAATTAATGTTAGACTTTTAAAAAATTTTGATAAGCTTTCAATGTGTTGTGTTACAAAATATCTACTGAAGTATATTTACATTCGTTGAAAGTAAATGTGTGCACATGTGCGTTTAGATAGTAAGGTGCTGGCGCATTTTCAGTAAGACAAAAAACTAATTACGTTTGAAGAAGTAGATAAAACTATTAAAATTAGTACAATTATCACTTAAATGACGTTTTTAGTCTCTGCTCGAATTATTCTGTATTGCACAAAAAATTACACTTCTGCACAAATACCTCTTAAAGAATGGTTATCCGGCTGATTTTTTAACCAATTTCAATCACCAGCCAATGTGCACACCATTCCCAAAATTCCTCTTATTATCTCTCATCCTTTAAAAGGTTCATAATTCTAACAAATTAAAATACAACTCTTTTCTCTAATAAAATTTTCTACCAAAAATTTAGGTCAGATTAACAAACCTACTCTTCGTGTTAAACAAACATTAAGGCCAACTACCTAAACTACGTTTACGGTCCGTGAACACGTATACGTGTAGTAATTGTAAAGTTAACGTATATTGGAAAAGCCAAACATCACTTGAAAACTGTCTGTAACCACTTAGGAGTATTTACGAGAACAGATCGTCCATTCCGGTCACTCATCCATTCGTTCACATTTTGAAACCACGGGTCACAATATTTCATTTAATGACTTTTCATTACGACAAAATCTTCAAATCTTAAACTCTAAATTAAAGAAAGTTTACTCACAGCTAAACACCGTCCAACTCTTAACAACCTACAACCTTCTTTATATTTGAAATTATTCTAAATTTACATCCGTATAACTCAAATTAATAGTTAACTAAAACAGTGGTTAACAATATCGTAGTTGTAGTTAATAAATATCTTTTAACACTATTTACCGTTAAAATTAAACGAGTCCGAGATAATGATTATGAAATATCTCTGATTTATAGCTTAAAGTTTAATGCACGTTTATGAACGTTTTCAGTAAAGTGCAATATGCAGAGTGAGGCATTGCAACCCTATCTTATCAGTAATGGAAAATTAAACTACATAAAATAATAAACTATTTTTCGTAATTATGTCTTTATGTTTATGAGCTCTTATTCAATCTAGTTCTTTACACTTTTAAAAATGTCCACCATTTCGGTAAATGTTAGTGAATTGTCTATTGACATCTAATAAAAACACTTACATACACAGGTCTACAAATCTACTGGGAAAAATATTCAGACTAGGCGATTTTATTTTGTATTCTAAAGACTGCTGGAATGAACATTAAAACTTTAATTAAAATAAAGTACAAAAAACGTTTCGACCTTGTTAGGTCATCTTCACATTAACAAGAAAATCTGAAGATGACCTAACAAGGTCTAAACGTTGTTTTGTACTTTATTTTAATTAAAGTTTTAATGTTCATTTCAGCAGTCTTTAGAATACATTTTGTTTCAAGAGAGTTTCTCGTCGTCATGGGTTACATTTTGTATACTTGACCAAATAAGTACCTCCTCCGGGCACCACTTATAAAAAGATCCTGAAATTCTTTAGCAGCTTTATTAAAGGATTCATGTTATTATCTACTCTGTACGTATGGAGAGGAGCTGATGTATTCTAGCTAATCTATCAACAGAAAAAATATTGATTTTTATTGTATTATATCTGTATATAATCTTTTTTCAGTCTTTATTTTATATTATGACTCTACACATGTAACATGGTGACCTAAAGTACGTTAAGAGCACGTGATATATCATTTTATTTGTTTTATGTATGCTGCAACACGTAGTTGCTCATCGTTCTTAATAAAAGACCCTGGATATTTTATTTATCACTAAACGTTATGTTATGTTTTTAATCAGTGTTCTTGACCCCCTGTATATTTTATACAGTTTAATAACCTTATTTGATAAATGTTAAGGCGTACTTTTAATATTAAGAATTGAATAACATTTACAGATGTTTGGGCAGGAAGAACTAGAAAGGGGGTGTGACCTGAAAGATGGTTTACGTTCTCCTCTGTGTGTAATCCTGATGACTGGTTTCCACACATACGTTGCATATGCCTTAGGTAAACCCTGGATTTTGTATGTGAACGTTAGTACTAATTATGTATGATGTACATATAAATAAGTAAATATTTATATAGAATCAGACGAGAAGGTAAAATACATAAATATAAAACATGCGCAAATATTTTATGTTAAATTATCATAAATCTCGTGGCATTAATGTATGTTGTATAAGTTTCATTTATTTAACAAATACAGTTAGTGCATTTGTTTCATTTATAATATATTAGCAGTGACAATTCATGTGACATAAGTACTTTCAAATTAATATTGGGACTTAACTGAATGATCAAATAATCAGGTTTAACAAAAGAAGGTACTTAGTAACTTGTATTAACACTCTCTTTGCTTTAGTGTAGTTTTAACAGTTGAACATGATTTTAAAAGGAATTTCTCACATTCTTTAGTACTTTCAATGACAAACTCTCTTGATATTATGCGTTTGTTCAAGTGTTATTAAGGCTAATTCGTATCCTACAAGTTGACCTTACAGTTCTGATAGTAGTTCAGATTCAAGAAATGTTACGCAAAGAATATATTGAGCCTAGACAATAAAGGAAAATAAGTACACAAATTAATATTTTACACAAAACAAGATTCTAAGATAAGAATGCATGTCTTTCTTTTCATATACTGACTGGCTATTCAATTCTTCTAGAGTCCTAAATGGGCTATTGGAATTGAGAGAAACTGTAGGCTAGCATGTGCACCTAGAACGGTAAATAACAAACAATCTGAGCAATCTAAACCTTTACCTAAGCAGAAACAAATACGTTTCTTATATTAATAAGTAATTGAAACTGAAATTAAATAAGCCAACCATTAGATCTGATGCGTATAAAAGCTAAGAACTTTAGTTTATTTAATATAATTGTCTTTCGAGATTTAAGAAAACTGTGTTGTTTTATGCTTAAAAGTAGATTAAGAATTGGTTGAAGAGAGGTATTAGTAGAAACTTTACAAAATGAAAACTGACAGTACTAAGTTGTGAAAATGAAGTTGGAGTCAAACACGGTATTTCATCAACGTTAATCTGCCATCATTAGGCGACAAAAGTACTCTTACTTTCTAATGATGTGTGTTTAACACTGTCGAAACGTCATGTGTCACACTAGATAAGAATTGAGTACTTAATTTTACAAGATTTTACGCTGAATTTGTCTTTAAATTATCTATAAATTTAAAACGTATGTTATATAAACACGTATATAATCACACTATGTCATCATTCTACATATATAGATGTACGTATTCTGATGAATATGAACATTCCATTATTGTTATATATTTATATATACCTTCATTTATTATAAATGTGTCTACTAAGTATATAAATAATATCCTGGATTAGTTCTCTCAGAGATAAAGTTTAAATTATAGCGTTTTCCGTCATCTTAAGCATTTACGAACATGATTTGCGACACTATGTAGTTTAATAAAAATTAATTTGTAATATGCGTTTGTTTGAACAGACTGTTTGAATGTTTTGTTTTTATAACCTTAAGTTTCGCCATAAAGTTTTATTTTTTATTAGTCATTTGAACTGTTTTGTCATAATTCCGTTCTAGTTGAATAGTTTATTCCCTTAGAACTAATTTGAAGTAATCGAGATGTTAATGTAATTGTATTTATATATGATCTTTTATAAGCTTGTTCATACTGATTTAAAACATGTTAATTTTTAGCTTCATTCAGTATGAAATGCGTGCGAAGAGCAATTAGTTGTATTTTCTTAAATTACACTATTAACAGATATGCATACTAATTTGTGTATTAATGCGTACTGATTTTGTCATTGTTTGATACCAGTTGTTTAAACTGAAAGAAATATATTTTGTTTTCCTAGGTTTGTGTGATGGTGATTTAGAATTATGTGATACGTATGTCAACCAGATGCTTAAGAAATATCCTAAGGTATTTGGATCACTTAAAGTTATTTGTCGTTTTGAATCTGTGATTATTGCTATGTATATATGACTATTATACAAAGAGTTGAGCATATTATATGAAAATAAATTTTGAATATATAAATTAGCAAATCACTTACAATCACCACCTATATACACTGCTGGCCAAAATCTTAAGGTCAATGAACATGAAGAAAAAATATGCATTTTGCGTTGTTAGACTCAACCACTTATTTGAGGAAAGCTTCGAAAGATGAAAATAAAAAAGGAAAAATAAAAATATTTTTTTTTAGCATTTAATAGGGAAAATGTGAACACGGTGAAATTAGCCTTAATACTAGCTGGTCAAAACTTTAAGACCATAATTAAATTAGTCCATAATGTATATTGATCAAATACATTTTTATTTTAAACATTTTTATTAATTTCAGGGCGCACTTTACCTATTTCTAGAAGCCAGATTAAAACAGCTTCAGGGAAATATAGATAAAGTAAGTAATAGAAGATATTATTTGAAAACTTAACTTACCTTTATTCAGTTTATTTATTCTTGAATAATATTTTCTCAAAGATAAATATTTTTTCTTTTTATTCCCATAATCTTTATTTGTTGTTGTTTTTAATTAAGCACAAAGCTACACAATGGGCTATCTGTGCTCTGCCCACCACAGGTATCGAAACCCGGTTTTTAGCGTTGTAAGTTCGAAGACATACTGCTGAGCCACTGGAAGGCCATAATATTTGTTATTTGAAATGAATGTTACCTGGATAATTTATTTTTCATAACTTCAAACGAAAACATATATATATATATATTTGTTTACAATTTATCAAATTTGTTCGTTTGTTTTTGAATTTCGCACAAAGCTACTCGAGGGCTATCTGTACTAGCCGTCCCTAATTTAGCAGTGTAAGAGTAGAGGGAAGGCAGCAAGTCATCACCACCCACCGCCAACTCTTGGGCTACTCTTACCAACAAATAATGGGATTGACCGTAACATTATAACGCCTCCACGGCTGAAAGGGCGAGCATGTTTGGCGCGACGGGGATATGAACCCGCGACCCTCAGATTACAAGTTGCACGCCTTAACACGCTTGGCCATGCCGGGCCACAAGTTATCAAGATATTAAAAATAATTATGTATTCTATTAGGAAACCATTCAACTTCATAAATATGTCGATTCAATTACGTAATGTTTGTCACTACTTTAGAGAAAATAAGAGGATTTGCTTAAATGCTTCACTTCATAGTTCATATTATTTAAATTACATTTCATTACAGACATATCATATATCATATCATGGAAATTTAAACATTAAATTTAATCTAACTTGCAACAAATATTTCAGATATTCGTATTTTCAGCATGGTTGTTTCATATTACGATAGTTCAGTCTCACTCATAAAAGAAAAGGAAAACCTCATTTATTTTAAGGGAAGGAATGAAGTATCTGTTCATTGCTATATTTCTCTCTATATGTAAGTATGTATGTGTGCTTGCGTGTATATATTACTATGAAGTATATGTTATTTCTATTTTAATGCTTTGTATTGTTACTAGAGGTAATTTTAGCATGATGTACTAACGATATGTGACGTCTAGAAATTTTCCGAGTGTTTAGCTTTGATGTGACGTGCACGTGATATCTCTAATGTCCAAGAGACCTGGGTTGGAATACTTTATAAGCATAAATATAGGAGTATAAAGTATCCATTTAATTAATCATTTGCTAGCTACTTAATCTGTAAATTATTACAGATCAGACACTGAGTCAGTGAGTATGTTATTTAGTTAGTTTTGAGAGTCTGCAGTTACGAGAAAAACAGTAAATAAATAAGTGACTTAAAATTTTATTTGAGGTGGAATAAATAAAAGCACTTTCGTTTCCATTAAAAATAGCCTTGAAATAAAACATTATAATTCTGTTGTCAGGAGTAGGATTATTTTGGTGGAAACAAATTAAAACCCATATTGATTTTCAAACTGAAGATAGCAAGACGACGTTAAAGGTTTCTTACAGTAGTTTCAGCAAATAATGAAACGATTTTCTGAATATAATCATGTACGTGTTAGGATACTGTTAAACATTAACATTTATTTCTTAAAGTTTTCATAATATATTTGTAACAAACAAATGGTGTGAATGATATCTCGAAAAGAAATAAACATTACCCATTGTTGAAGAGTTGTTTCTAGATCAACCCTTAAAATAATTAGGAATTTGGGAATAAGACATATTTCGTAAAAGAAATTTCAATTTCATTCTAGCATTATTTACCAAAATATCTGTCATTATTTGAAACTAAAATATATTTTATGTTTCAGGATACAGGATCAGTTAATAAAGTATTCGCATTACAATTTTTTTGCTTTGAACTTTATGATCCTGAAATAAAAAGATTCACATTATATATTGTTTCTGCTCTAGGCTATAGGATTATTCACAGAAAGTTTCGTAATATAGTTGATTATCTTCTTCAGGATAGACAATTTCTGTTTAAGGATATATAATTATGCAGAAATCTCAAATTTGACATTACAGTTTACTTTCTGCTTCAGAATGTAAGATAAAGGATCTGACTTATATTCTGTTTTAGGCTATACATTTATATGAAAAGAGCATTAAATCACAGGAAGAATGGAGACAATTTCATTACATGTGTTTCTGGGAGAAGATATGGTGCTACTGGTAAGCTTAACTGTTATTTCTTATATTACCAAATGCAACTGTTTTATTTTATAGTGATATGAATATCTGCTCTAGCTATTAATTATATGTTTTAGGCTAAGGATTTATAAACACTAAAACACGAACTTATTCCCAATACAATAAATCACGTTGAAATTAAATATTTCTATGTGCAGGGACCTGCGGCTTTAAGGTCCAGCTGACAGCCTCACAAAAACAATCTCCATCGTAACTTTTACAATATCCTTCTGCCTTTGACAAAACAATTAATTGTTTATGTCAGCATTAGCTGTGCATCTTATATTATAATTAATCATATATTTGATTTCAGTTGTTTGGAAACGTTAACACACTTTCAGTAAAAACTAATATTTTCATTTACTGTACTCCACAATGTCGACGTAACGTTGTTCTTACACCTACTATCTAAACTCTATTTTTACATTTATTGACGATTTTTAACCTAAGCCTATATTTAAAATTCTAAAACTTTGTTTTGAATTTCGCGCAAAGCTACACAAGGGCTATCTGCGCTAGCCGTCCCTAATTTAGCAGTGTAAGACTAGAGGATAGACAGCTAGTTATCACCACCCACCGTCAACTCTTGGGCTACTCTTTTACCAAAGAATAATAGGATTGACCGTTATATAATAACACCCCAACGGCTGAAAAGGTGGGCATGTTTGGTGTGATGAGGATGAATTATAAAATATGTTAGATTTTTCGTAGTTATTTTTTCCTTTCGAACTCTTCATTTAATTATACTGTTTCAACACGTGGAACAGATACATATATTTTATGCCATAATTCAATATTTATAATATTTATGAATCAAATATTTTTACAAGAATGCCAGAGTTACAGATTTTGCATGTTTATCAGTCTTATTATTTGTTAGTTGCCTGGTTTGCTGCAAATTACGGTTTGTTTGATTTTATAATTTACTCTTTTGGCGTTAAATAGATTTCGCCCATTGCTAGAACAGCGGTATGTCTCCGGGTTTACAACACTAAAATTAGCGGTTCGATTCCCCTTGGTAGGCTCAGCACATAGTCCGATGTGGCTTTGCTATAAAAAAACACACGTAATTAGATACCTACATACTTGTAATTACAGCCACCTTGATATCATCGAATTAAACATTTTTAACACTTCCATTTTAAGACACAATATCTTCTGATTTGTTTAAATTAAAACAAAACTCCTACAACATCGCAACTGATCAATAACTTCAGTGATCGACTTTTTAACGTTAATAACAAGAGTAAATCATCAGTAAAAATGTTAACTTTTTGCTTACAATTTTATGTGTTCTTTGAAAATAGGAATTCAAACAAATAGCTAAAAAATATTATAAAGCGTCAAGTTAATAATATATATTCTTCCAATGACTCAGCGGCAAATATGCGAACGGTTTCAATTCCACTTTGCTCTTAAGTACAAAGAAACGCGTTTCTGTAAGACAGACGAAACATTTTAGAATTTAGTTCAATTTGTGTGATTTCTATTGATTTTAACGTACCCCAGGTCGGCCAACAGCAAGTCTATGAACTTACAACTCTAAAATGCGTTGCTCGATTTCTCCTGTTATACATAGCACATAGCCAAGTGGTAATACTGTACTTTAAAAGAAACAAACAAAAAAGCGTTAAAAACCTTACCACCATTATCTTAAGAATGCAATGTGTCGAGTACATAATTTATTCTAACTGAATAAAATTCCAGAAATACTAGGAAATGTCTATTTCATTTAAGGTATAAAGACTAATCAACTGCCCCCAAGTGGCACAGCGGCGTGTCTACGGACTCACAACGCTAAAAACCGGTTTTGGATACCCATGGTGGGCAGAACACGGATAGCCCAATGTGTAGATTTGTGCTTAATTACAAACAACCAAAGTTATCAACAGTACAATCTAAGATAAGTACGTTACCTACTGTGAATAAGGCTTACGAATGTATTGTTTATAGCATTTAATTAAACGGGAAGAATAAAAGGCAACAACATGGGTGTAATTATATGAAAGATAATTTCCATTGTTTAACACATAAAAGTTTGTTAAAACCGAAAAATAAAGACAACGTAATTACTGCAATATAAATTTAACAATTCTAAAACATTCTGTACAGAGTTTATCACAAGTTGAATATTTTAAATTTTTAAATTATTTTGCTTATGTACGAGAATTACTTAATCTAGAAATCAGAAAATGGTGTAGCATTCTCAAGTTTTTTATGAATAAATAAAACGTTTCACTGAGTGAGCTTAACATTTTCCAGTTTGTTCTACTGATTCACAAACTTCGTCGATGGTTAATTCTGTAGGGGCATCGAGTTAAATTAACTGTTAGGTGACAGATCCACGTGTTGCGCCACGAGGCGTTGGTCTTTGGATGGAAGCCAACTGTCTTACATGAAGTAGAAGAGAGCTGTTGTTACCAGTTGTCTTCTGGCTATATATACTATACTATTGATTTTCGATCTTTTGCCTTTAACTAGCTACATTATATTTGTTTTACAGCAATATGTCTCCATTTTAATGGTACTTTGTTTTACAGTAATATGTCTCCTTTTAAATGTCAACGAAAAATTTTCACGGTTAACTAACAGAGGTCGATATTCTGCCAGTACAGTTGTGCTGAATTTGGTAAGTGGCTTTTTGTTAACTTCCTTGCTTAGATTTACCCATGCATGGCCTGGCATGTATATCCAGATGATAGTCTTACCATGCAGTTGTTTTCCACCATCCATAAGGAGACCAATCACACTGAATTCTATGCATTACTGTCTCCAGTGTCAGTTGTAAATGTTATCTTGACGATATTTTCTCTTTGTTGTTCGTTGCTTTCAGCTATTCAGAAAAGAGCTTACTGATTCACAAACTTTGTCGATGGTTAATTCTGTAGGGGCATCGGAGTTGAATTGACTGTTACGTGACAGATCCACGTGTTGCGCCGCGAGGCGTTGATCTTTGGATGGAAGCGAACTGTCTTCTCTGCTTCTGCTGCTTGTGAGAATCTTGAATGCTGAATCCTTCACCGGCCGTATCAAAAATGTTTTGATTCCAAGAGACGATGAATGTGCAACGAGTTCTCTCACTGTCTTTGTTCTAAGAAAACTTTCTGTTTATGGTGAAGGTGATTGATTGTTCCACAGTCTTTAAAGAGGTGCTGATATACTCTTTCTGCTTGACCCTCTGTTTAATATCTACATTTTCGATTTAAGCAGGTTACTACAGTTTCCAGTCGCATCAGATATTTATTATAAAATATGTGACTTAGTTGTGTCTATTTCAGTGTGGCTGTCAAGCCCCTTTACACCCATGTCTGTCTTTTAAAACGCCGTTTAGAAAATTTATTAGTTGTCTGATTTCTACCAAAGTTGTTGTAAAGCTTGAAAGTCCACTTTAAAATTGGCAGTGGCTTGATGATGGAATGCAAGACATATTGAATAACTTTGCTTGTAAGCGTTGTTGGTGTCATTTGATGCTGCTAAACCCTGAGTGGTGTAATAAAGTATCTTAAGAACTTTCTTTGGTCGGTATTAAACAAGTGTTTTGTAGCTTTTCAAGCGTATATATACTGATCAATCGCAGTACATACTCCAAAGTGCAACAGACAAAGATTTTGGTACAACAAAAGCTAGTGATGTTCTTCAGATCTCTTTCCTGTTGCAGATTTCAGTGTGTTAATGCCTTTAGCATCTAGTCGTCACCGCCCACAGCCGACCTTTGGGTTACTCTTTTGCCAACGAATAATGGAATTGACCGTCACATATTATTATACCCCCTGGCTGAAAGACCGAGCATGTTTGATTGGACGAGAATTCGAACCCGCGACTCTCAGATTATGAGTCGAGCGCCCTAACCACCTGGACATGCAGAGCTTACGGTGGACAGGAATGTATCAGAATCATATTTTGACATTATTCGGAATTTCGTAGGCGGTGTGATACCATTGAAAGTTTATCACTTTTGAGAAGAGTATCCAAGAGCTCATATGATAAAGTTTATCTGCATTGGAGATTAGGAATTACCAAGCGGGTTATATCTATTGTACTAAACAACATTGGAAAACAAAGGGATATGGATTAGTTTTAGAAACTAGGACCATTGAGAAAAATTTCTTCTAAAAGTTATATCGTAAACTTGGTGAACAAAGAAAGCGACTTGTAACAGGTGAGAATCCACGAATACAAAGTTCAGAGTCAAAAAGACACCTACCTGTTCTCGGCAACATAACCAATAAAGACTTCAGTCTGGAAACGCGTATGTATGCCTTAATAAGTGTGGGAAGTCTCCTGCCATCTTTAATAGTTTAACAAATTTTCAGAAATAGTACACTGGCATGTCCCTTTTGAAAGAGATTCGTGATCATCATTGAATTCTGCGCTAGGAAAACATTAAGAATCAGGAGTATAGATAAAATGATCGACATCAATTCTACTTTCTACTAAACAATGTTCTGTAGTTTTTGATCAACACGCAAATACTAACTTTGTATGGAACTTAGACTAACAAGGTATGAGGTGACCAAGATAAGACTTCCAATCATATCTCTTGTTCAACCGTTGCATACTTCAATCAGCTAGAAAATGAAACGGATTTTCATGCTATTCCATACGAAAACGTACTGTTCGAGTCATTTGTAAATTTCTCCGCTATTGTATTGTTGAAATGGGCATTTGAAAATCATCGTTCTCGTCACGAAACGGATCATTTGAAGTTAGCAGGGAAGAACTGCTTCATTGGAACCTGACGACCGTTTTTTGTAATTGAAATTAAGATGCAGATCTCTAGTTAAGATACATCATCGTCAAACAGAACATGACCGGGCGTAAAGTCATGGACTGTAATGACGTATTGAGTCTCCAAAATAATTTTATAATGACAGATTCAACTTCTTTATTCTGGCCTGTACAGATTCCACTCAACAGAAAGCTGTTAGTTCGTGTAACAAAGCATTAACTCTGTTATTTTTACGTCTGTAAAACCCTGGGGATCCCTAAATATTTTTTTTTTTTTCATTAAACCAAATTTTATATTTATCATTTCAAAAAATGTATCTCTGGTGCCTTCATTAACATTACACAGTTTGTTCTTTCGGCAAAGAAGCCTAGTGAAAGCAATAAAATCTCGTATTTTGATTTGAATCTAGGTTTCCCTACAATACACATCTTAAAAGTATATTTTTAAAAGTATCATGTAACTGATGATACTGGATCCATGTTAAATAATGGTATATGCTCACATTACAATGCCATTATCCTTATAGAGTCTCCTCTGTACCATCATTTCCCAATAGGTTAGAAATAAGTTTACGAACTTGTAATGTTCAAATCCGTGGTTCAATTCTGCACGTGATGGACTTGGTGCACATAGCGTAATGTGTTAGTTTACACTAAAATAAACAAACAAAGAGACCTTTACTTACCATAAACAGTATGAAATACATAGGTTACCAAAATTATTTATAAATGTATTACAATCCATTATTTCTCTTCTGCCATGTTTCCCGACGGGACATCGGTAAATCTACGGTTTTACAATACCCAAATATGGGGTTCGATTTTCTGCAATAGACGTATCAGATGGACCAATGTTGCTTTGCTCTTGAAGAAACAAACAAATAAATCTCTTGTTCAAGTGCGACACTCATTCGTTAAAGAAACAGTATGGAGAACATGTCCCGTTACGTGTGAATTCACCGGGGATGGCCATGTGGATAAGATGCTCCACTCGTAATCTGAGAGTCGTGCGATCGAATCCGCGTCACACCAAACATGTTCGCCCTTTCAGCCGTTGGGGTGTTATATGTTACGATCAATCCCACTATTCGTTGGAAAAGAGTAGCTCTAGAATTGGTGGTAGGTGATGATGACTAGCTGCCTTTCCTCTAGTCTTACACTGCTAAATTAGATACGGCTAGCGTAGATAGCCCTCGTGTAGCTTTGCGCGAAATTCAAAATAAACAATCTGTGTAAATTACACCTGTGTATAGACATATAATTCGTGAAACTTCACTTATTCTTGCAGTGTGTCACAAAAATACGTGATCACACTTCCCAACATAGCCTTCCCCCAGTGACACAGCGGTATGTCTTCAGACTTACAACGCTAAAAACCAGGTTTCGATATCTTTGTGTAAATGTGTGTTTAATTACAACCAACAACAACATTCCCGCATGTCTTATACTGAGAAAGAAATATCTAGCGATGAAAATGTTGATCCTGGTAAGCTGTCTTTGATTCAACAATAAGTCAGTTTTCCTTTTAATGTCCGAACACTACTTAGATAAGTAAATTATATTGCTTCTCCCCGAATTTTATCCAGCTAGTGTTACTGGAGTTTGTTGTTTTTTTATTCACCCAATCATTTATTTTATTTTATATTGAACTCTGATTTGAATTGTATGTAAAGCACTTTCCATAGACTCAAATTGTTTAACTCGCTTTTTCAGTTTTAACTTTTTTCTCATATCTTTAATTTTATTTATCAGACTGAGCTATTTCAAGTTCTTGCTACATTTCTGTTAATTTATTGGAGAATGTGAACCAAGTGTTTTTATTGTATTTCAAAACCATTGCTTTCATTTATCTTGTAATCTAGCACGATGTTTTTAGTACTTACATTATACTTTGTAATAATACACAAAGGACTATACGAGTGTCTGTTTGCTGCCTTATTAAAATTTCGAGATATTGCTTCTAATTTATTGGTAATGACGACCAAATTGTAACTGGTAAAAATACAAGACAAACATAAGTACACAAAATAGAAAATTCATAAATCACAAGAATGTGATAATTAAATAAATATCTAATACAACTCAGAAGAACTTAAAAATGATTTTAATAATTTCTACTGTAAGTTCACTGTAAGACTTCACAAGTTTCCTAAATTTCTCAAATCTCGAGTATCATACATTTGTTTATATCAGTGGATCAGTAACACAGCATCAACAGTGTGCAAGCTGGATCTAAAGTGTAACTAATTCAAAGTGGAGTCTACAGATGGTTTTAACATAAAGGAGGTTTACTCAAAATCAGTCCACATTTTCTGTTTTTGATCTGAAGTACAACTAATTCAAAGTTTAATCTACAAACTACATTTTTGAAGTAAAAAAGTAATACAAAGTGGGTAATCTTATTATGTTTTTGATATAAAGAGCAGTAATACAAACTGAATACACTCATTATGTTTTTGATGTAAAGAGCAGTACATGTTTGAAGGGGGTTGTGTAACTGAGTGTAGGAATGTAGGAACATCAACAAGTTAAAATTAACGATGAATTAGACAAAATAAAACAATACTTCATCAACATTAATAAGTTTCCTCCACAAACCGTAGATAACATTATACGCACACACCTAGACAAAAAGTAAAATCAACTAACAAAAATAAATATATCTCACGATTTAAAAAATCACGAAACCATATACTGCTGCATACCATATATTTCCGACATCAGCAGAAAAATAGCCAACATTTGGCAAAAACTAACAACAAAATATGACATTCCAGTTAATACCAAATTTATTCAAAAAACAAAACTAAGGTCTATACTATGTAAAAACTACACTGACAAACACAACACCAACATTATTTATAAAATACAATGCAACAACTGCCATGACTTCTATATTGGAGAAACAAGTAGAAAAATGGAAACCAGATTCAAAGAACACAAAAAGTCACCTTCACACGTTTTCAAGCGTTGCAAATCAAATAAACACAACATAACCATAGAAAACACCCAAATACTAAATAAAGAAACAAACATAAACAAACACAAAATTAAAGAAGCCTTACTTATACAACAACTCAAACCAAAATAAACCAATACAAAAGAACACCTTTATACCTATATTAATAAATATAATCAAACATCTAAGCACGCCCTCTACATTCCTACACTCAGTAACACAACCCTCTTCAAACATGTGGTCAGCTATCGGTCAGTTACCTCTTTCTTTCTTTGTGAACCTGACGATGACCGAAGAAGGTCAAAACGTTGTTCGCTCCTCTATCCTTTACATAAAATTTTCTCAACCCAAACCAGCCGTTTTTACATATATATATTTCTCTACAAGTGGGTTTCCTCTTCATCACTGAAACTGAGTAAACATATTATGTTTTTGACATAAATACCAGTAATACAAACTGAATACACTCATTATGTTTTTGATTTAAAGAGCAGTAATGCAAAGTGAGTACACTCATTATGTTTTTGATTTAAAGAGCAGTAATGTAAAGTGAGTACACTCATTATGTCTTTCATGAAATTATACTGATCCGAAACTTAATTTACCAAAAGAATATTAACACATTATGGACAAAAAAATGGATGTGATTAATATTATGTGAAACATAAACTTAATTAATTAGGGTCATTGACCTCAAGGTTCAGGCATAGCTATTCCTAATTAAGGATGGATTACTACAAGAAAATCATCAGTAGACAGTACTTACTGACCACTCTTAATTGAACAGTAGGATTGACTGTTAGAGTTATAACACTTTTATAAAGCTGAGATTTGGAACTTCTTTAGGGGCATTTCGAGGCTCGAACTCTTGTTAACTATCAATGCACAGAAAAAAAAATATTTAAAGCTAATTTATTTACTTATAAAGGTTCTATCAAGCAGTTGAAGAGCATCTTTGAGATATAAGACCAAGATAAATAATATCAATATATCACAACACTTTTGTAACATTAGATTTGTATGTCTGTGGTAATGTATGTGTTTCAAAATTTAAAATAATGAATGTACTATACACACAAAATCAAGTAAAATGAATTTGTAGTAAAGGCGTTTTACACTCTTTTTATAGCTATAAATGTGACTGGGTTAATGCGGCGAAGTGCTGTGATATGATGCGTAAAGACTGTCGCTGGTCACCGGCCACTTATTCCTATCTTTATTGCTGTTTCTTATACATGCAGATGCAGGATGGAGATAATAGTCTAATGGAGGAAATCATTAACGTGCTCAGGTTAGTGTGAGAAGACTAGAGTTATCAAAAACTAATTTTATAGTTTTCATGTCAACTTTGTGTCCATTGAAAATATTGAACTTTTTAAAAAATATACTTTTATTGAGTTATTTTTATTACTGAACATAGGTGTCGTAACAAAATACGAGGAAGAGGTAGGAAAGTTGAAAGTGTAGCAGACGAATATTTAAGGGATTCGGTACCTTACTCTTCGAGAAAAGTTTTACTGTTAATGTAGCACTTTGGTCACGTTCTGAAGCAGAGGAAGTCAATATATTATGGAAACCAGGAATTACATATAAGCGATATTAATGTGTAGATAAAACAAATGTATGTTTGTTTGTTTTTAATTTCTCTAAAAGCTACATTAGGGCTATCTGCACTAGCGGTCTCTCACTTAGCAGTGTAAGACTAAAGTGAAGGCAGCTAATCATCATCACCCACCGCCAACTTTTGGGTTACTCTTTTTACCAATTAATAATGGGATTGATTGTCACATTATAACGCACCCACGGCTGAAAGGGCAAGCATATTTGGTGTGACGAGGATTCGAACCCGGGATCCTAAGATTACCGAGTCGAGTGCCTTAACCACCTAGCCATGCCGGGCCTTGTTGCACGATTGAACAATTATCACATTTCACAATTGAACAATTAAATTACCATTGTTGTTTCAAAATTATAAATCAGGTAAAAATACATTTATTTGTGTATCTGCAATCCTATCATTTCTAGATGCAAGTCTAAATTTTCTTAATAGTTATCACTTAAGTTTAAAAATTTCTTAACCTACTATAAAGTTAACAGTCACTACTTTTTTCTCACAAAGAGAAATAAGTAACCATTTGAGATCACTTTACGTACACAAATATTTATATAAAGTTCCCGCATAATAATATCTAAATATGATCAATGATGTAAAGACTTTTAAGTAGCCTAGCATGGCCAGATGGTTGAAGCACTCGAGTCGCAATCTGAGGGTCGCGGGTTCGTGTCCCCGTCACACTAAACATGCTCGCCCTTTCAACCGTGGGGCGTTATATCGTGACGATCAATCTCACTATCCGTTAGTAAAAGAGTAGCCCAAAAGTTGGCAGTGGGTAGTGATGTTTTCCCTCTAGTCTTACACTGCTAAACTAGGGACGATTAGCGCAGATAGCCCTCATGTAGCTTTTACGCAAAATTCACAAAAGAAACAAACAGCTTCCAAATTAAGCTTAGAGTGATTATCTATTTCAAATTAGTATTTACTTTGAACTTAAACTTAAACCTCGGTTCGAGTTAAGCAAATCAGAAACGTTTGAAAATGTATGGGAATGAACGAAATTGGCCATTTTTCCCTGTGTTGGAAGTGGATGGTCCGTAACTTTATTAAAAGTTTCTTATATTTGTGACTAAATATGGAACTCAATTTATGTTTCACATTTTATAAGGAGGACTAATTTTGTCAGGATGTTTTGCAACTGGATATTAGAAGAAGCGTTATTTAATTGTGGTTATAATAATAATAGTTCATCGCCAAGAAGAAATATTACAGTTTAAGTTATTCAAATACAAAGAGCACACGATTAATTATTCACTTCAACTTCCATCTGTAGTTATCATTTATTTATAATTGAATTGTAATACGTTTTCTCGATTTTAAGAGTTTGTAATTCGTAATTGAAGAGGTTTAGACATTTCCTGCAAACGGTTAGAAAACGAATACCTGTACTTAAAAACAATTTATTTCTGCAAAGGATTCGCCATTTTAGTTTCATTTGGGTTTATTGATATAAAAACTCTATTAGTAACCCTGATATAATTGCAAAAATTTATTTCTGTCAAAGATTATTTACTACTATCTGTAGAGTGCAATATTTTATATTTTTGCAATATCAACAAGTTTAAAATGAACTAAAAACACGTTTCTAACAAATAGAGTTTTTAACCTTTTAAAATGTTTAATTTTCTTTATAAACAGGTAAATCATTTGAAATATTTTCGTATTATATGATTTATAGCAAAACTTGTGTAAAACGTCTATTTACAATTAAAATGAAAGCAATATTAATATTATTGGACAAGATACATTGTATTTTCAATGTAAATATTTTTGTATTGTTTAGGAAAGTTCCAGAGCTGAAGCAAAGATTAGCAGGAAAGACTGTTCCAATCGAAAAGTTTTGCGTGAACAGAACAGAAAAGTTTTTCAGACAAGAATGGAGTCTTTCATTACCTCTTCTGGTAAAGCTATCTAGATGTATTTATAGATACTATTCCGAACAATGCAGTCATGCGTTTAAAAGCAAGTGTCTAGCAATACAAGGGTTAGCCAGAAAGAACTTCACGTTTCTCTGTATCTACAATTTAGTAGAATTAATTCAATACACAAAACCTAAAGATTAGGGTTGCTTTCGATGCTAACACCAACAGGATCATCAGCTAATGGCTACCCATCAATGGTTTCTGTCCTTTAAAACTTGGTACTAACCTCAGACCAGCAGCGTATTCACGCCCTTTCTAGCTGGTGGGCTTGTTGAGCTTTCTAGACGGACATGTTTTCTTCACTTCATCAGTATTATTCTGAACATACATTGACTGTATCCATGACGAGTCCGATTCAGCTCCAGTCCTGAACAGTCCTCTCACAGCACCTCCTCTGAATCCCAAGCCTTGCAGCCAGCTTCAAACGGATAGCATACTGCTCTCCCTTCTTACAAATAGATTCATGTTATTCTCCCACGACACAGTCTGTTCACCGGAGATTACTTGCTGCCAAATAGCCGACCTGATAACAATATTCAGCATAGAGTTTGTGAGTGTAATTTGAGTTGGAAAATTTCCATTCCCTTCAAGATCTGCTGACATCTTGCAGTCATTTCCACAGGAGAGTATGGTGCTTTTCTGTGGGCTCTTGGCGTAACTGCATGGCCCAAGACATTACCTTAAATTTTGCGTACGAATTTTCAGAACATTTAAGTATAACATCTTTTTAATGAAATTTTGTTCTTTAGGCGCCATTTTTAGGTATAAAAGTCACAACATTTAACACTTCTAAAACCAAATGTTAAATGCCTCAAGCCTCATTATTGAATTAAATATATTACATGAGTTAGAAAAGAAGTAAATGACTTGCTCTAATATGCAGAGGGTCACCTTTTAGTTTCTCTTACAATCACATGCGAGATGTGATGTGAAGAACGTGGGAGAAAAGAAGGGACACCACAATCTCTGTTGATTAGAAGTGAGCCACATTTCGAATACTTTTTTATGTAATTAAATTCCAAGCGTTTCCCACACAAAGTTTTCGGCAATTATAATAATAAATTAATTTTGCTTTCAAATATCTGAATCACAACTGAGCAACTTTATTAACGTAATGCCCTATAGATTTATTATTTGCTACCAGGAGCCTTCTGGGTTTAAAATGATTTACTTGTAATTGAATATCGAACCCTCTAGATTATTATACTAAATCGATAGATAAAACATCTTACCCTTAAGCCATTCCAAAGTTAGCTGAATTATTTGATTTTTTTATCCCTCATGCACAGTATGGATTTAGATTCCTTAATAGTGACCACGATTTTAAATAAACTACAATGGAAAAGTGGACAAGTAATTTATCTGCAATTTAAAAAACATTTCTATATTATATATTGTTAACTGGTATAACTAGTCTCATAAATGTTAACTTTGTTTGTTTGTTACACTGGTGATCACACACACATATATATATATATACATATATAAAGTGCATTGATTGTCATGTAATACTTAATATGATGAGTTACCTGATGAAACGTTCTGATTTCTGTAGGAGGTTTTGTACTTCTGGAAATGCTATCCTGTCTTGGCGAAAACTCCTCACTTACTGAGAGTGTTTCTCTACATGATACAAAGTGACATTGCCAAAGTGAAAGGTATTAGCTTAAGAAACTTGATGATTTGTTAACTTCTGACATAATAGTACGAGTTAGATTTGTCGCCTATGGTGATTCAGAAAATATAAATATATTGAAATTTAAGTAGTGATGACTATCTGTAGAGCTTTCAACCTTTTACAACTAACAACGAAACAGCTGGAAACTTATATTAACATATTTAAATAAATATGGAATTTATAGAAGGCTTAACAACATGTGATACGACTTAACTCATATTAAGATTTTTAATTTTAAACAACTTCAAGAAAAGTAGTATTTTTTTTACTTACTTTTTGCAATTTTTAATACACAACTACCATTATGGATACCTTTGAAATACAGATTGTTTTTCACAACAAGTATGCAATCGTAGGTGCCAAATAAATAGGTTGAAATGTAAGATTATTCAAAGACATGTTTAAAAAAATAATCTTATAATGAAGTTGCCTCTTTATCATCACATAAGTTTTATTATATACTCATTAGTTTTGTCCAGATAGTTGATCACAGCTGTTTGGAATATTATTGGCTTTATGCAAGAATGAAAAGATCAAAACTTTTCCACTTGAAACCATCTCCGAACCCTAAATAACTATAATGTGTTGTTATGTAGAAAGTCAAGCATCTCTGGACGACTACTACATGCTGACTTTCTTATATGGTGTTGCTCTGAAACAACCTAAATAATTATAATCTGTTGTTATGTAGAAGGTCAAACATCCCTGGACGACTACTACATGCTGACTTTCTTACATGGTGTTGCTCTGAATCATCTCAATTATCCTCTCCAAGCTGAAGAGCATCTCAAAGAGGTTGTTAGGAGGTAGAATGTTTTGTTATTAACTGTTTGTTTTGGTAAAGAGGCAGTGGCGTATTTAGGTAGGGTTTAGAGGGGATTCAGCTCCAGTGCCCATGGTTTTAATGGGGACCCATTAATTAATCTTTCTATCTAAGATTACATAGGATGTAAGGGCCACAAAAATTATTAGCTCCTGGACCCACATCACCTTAAATCTGCCTCTGTAAAGATGCTACTAGAATAGTTTACGTTGTCTAGTTTTCAAACGAGATGTTTATCAAGAATTAAAGTGTTGTGTTAGTCAATAGTTATAAAATATCTTTAACATCTTTCAAGTTTGTGCATGGTAACAATATAGCTCATATTTTGATATCTATTAGATGTTATTTATTCTTGTTTAGAAAATAATTTTATTTCTTTGGGTATTAATATTTATTTGAACTTGGTAATATAATGAATGCTTCTATGGTTAAACCATTTAACCCTAATATATGCATGATATTACACAACTTAAATTTTGTGCATTTAAATCACGTGGTTCGTTACTGTAATGATACTAAATTACTTCATTCCTATCTGTGATAATACATTACAAGACCTGTAATAGTTTAAATTATCTCATCCATTACAGTGATAGTGCACAACAACAAGGTCGATAATACAGGGTATTCGGAAAGTCACTGTGCACTTATATATTTATTAACAGACAAAACTGCAAAGTGACTTTCCGAACACCTTGTTGTTTAAATTACTTCATTCGTTCTTTTTTCACTCACAACTTCTTAGGATTGTTTAATGACAAACGTAACACGCATTCATTGCTAATAAACGTCATCTTCCACACTTTTTAAGGCATTCTAAAATCTCATTCTGCCGTTAAAATATTCTTAACAAAACTATGTAATAATTATTTGAGGATAAACATGAAATTTCCGTAAAGTATGTATAATAACACTTCACACAAATTTTTATTTGATTTTTAAGTGTACACATTAAACTTTCTAACGATCTTTGGATTTGTATTTAAACATATTTTAGCTACACTTTCGTTTTAAACCATTGAAGATTCAATATTTTGCTCTAGCAGAGAAAAGAGTTTAACAAAAACTATATGTTTTCGTACCAGTACAAGTAAAGAAAATATTTATCTTTTTGTATTCATATATATATCACGTATTCTCTTCAACTAAAAATTAAAATTTTATAAAATTATCTAGTGTATAGATTTAAGTAGATATTTGAAAAATAAATGCATCTATAAATATTTTTTTTCAATATTGAAAACACATGTAACTACAATTTATCAAAAAGATATAAAAATCTAGAATGATCAGAGGTGCTGTAAGAGTAAACAAATTATCAATATTTTGATGAAGTGGTTGAATTATAGAACATTCTATTTTTTGCTTTTCTATATTTTTCACCAATTTTTTTTGTCGCTAACACAAGGAAATATTATGACCTTTACTGAAGTTTAAAGTGAATCTCTCCATAAAGAATAATTTTCTTACGTAATTGAAAAACACAAAGACAAATTGCTTACCTGCTTTAACACTTACGCCAAATTTAAAGATGTTTCTTTAAGTCCTAGAATCTGTGTTTTTAAAAGTGTTTTCTTAAAAAGTCTCATGTTGAAGTAACTAAATTTTGCACTTTTTAAGTACATTCATCTTTTGGCAGATTTTTTTTCAAATACTAATATATCTGTATACTTTTTAAGTGACAGTTTTCATTTTCTATATTCTGTATGTGTACTTTTTTGAAATTGCAGTTGTGTGAGAAACTTTGAAATTATATATATATATCGTTAATTATATGTATCTTTACCATATTAGTGAGAAAAAGATTAGAGAAGACACATTTCTACCACCTTATGCAGCAGGAGAGCTCTGTTTTATGTTTGTTGAACAAGGAAGAGATTCAGAAGCTTTAGAATGGTTTCATGTGGCGAGGTAAGTCTATTTTACCAATATTAGGTGGTTTCATAGACTCAGATAGCAATGCGGAGTATTCCCAAGTTGAGAAAATAAAGCCCAGTTAATATTAATTGTGTATCGTTACTTTAAATGTTATTATCATATACTGATACTGCATCTATACAGATAAGGAATTTAAGGAATAGTGGAAAAGTTATGTTATTTTTTAAGTGTAGCGAGGTAAGGGGTTCATGTGCATATACGACTAACTAAAGGATGGTTTTACACACTGTTATTGAGTTTCCAGTATAACTAATGCACGCTTTCAGTTTTATGTATGAGGTTTCAAACACAATTACTTAATGCATTTAGCCAAATCAAGAATGTTATATATACCTTATTGTTATGTGTATTGTGTTAAATAAGAGATTTTATACACAGTTAAGGTGTACGTTTCGCCAACTGTTGTAGGTTTCTTAAGCATATATGTTGTTTTATAATCACTAATTAGTGAAAAATGTTTTAAATTAAAATTATATAGCTAAGAAAATTTACCTGTAAAAATTAGATACAAGAAACCAAGTAAATAATTTCATAATTTAAATTATAAATTCAGCTAAATACCAAAAGGTTGTGTTGTATGATATAAGACCTCGACTTTGACTTCCACTCGTGTTTCCTCAGACATAACTACCACGGATATCTTACTGAAGTGACCCTACATTTTCGGCTACATGCTGCCTACAAGAAGTTGGAAGCCAGGAACCATTCCTTCACAGATCTTCCACGAACATTAACCTCTTTCCCTTGACATTCTCTTCAACAAACACCAGTCTTCCCCTCCATGGTTACAATTTAGAATTTTGTAGTCCCCACCTTCTGAGTGAAGTCATCCTTCGATCAATATTATGGTTCCTCTTGAACTCTTAAAGTCAACAATAAGTGTGAAAATTCTATCTTTTTAATGTTTATTTTCAAGATATTTCTTGAAATTTAGTTATAAGGTAAAGCAAAGCTATTTGTATATGTTCATTAGATCGTGAAACATTTCCATTGGAAATCCAGTTACTTGAATTGTACAACTTTATTATGTTTATATTCAATGTTCAATAGGTCAGTGAAAGAAGTAACTTCTTACTCATTACTCGTTTTTAGTTTTTATTCAGAAAAGAGTAATATAATGGTGTTACACATAAGTTAAATAAGAGATTTTATACACAGTTAAGGTGTACGTTAAAAGCACTTTATACTATTTGTTACATGTTGTTACATTTATTTCCTTTTACTTGTAGTGAAAAACCTTTGTGACTTTCTTAGTGTTTAACTATACATCTTTAAATGAACTCATTTAAATGTATACCAGTCTGAGTGAATATTGTGCACGCGCCTATTTAACCAGCTGAAAACGAAACTAAAACCTCAGTGTCGGTAAAGCTGGTATGAAAGCCATTTCGTTAGTTGTTTTATAAAATTGAACTTGGCAGTTACGCAAAGGAACATGGTTTGTATATTTTATTTGCTTATACTTTAGAAACAGAAAGTTACTTTGTCTTTAAAAAAAAAAAAGACCAATGACGTCTATGTCTCTCAGAGAGAGAGAGAAAAGGTAGTAAAACAAACTCATAACAACTATAAAATTGTAATAACAATACTTTCATAAAAATATGTTGTTAAGCTACTTCGTTATTGATAAAATTAATATTATGCTGCAATAACGAGTTAAATGAAAAAAATGCGTTACTTCAGATTTGATTATATTTGTTTGGAATGTTTGATTTGCTCTTATAGAATTCTAGTTGCTAGTAATATTTCTAAGAGATAAAGTACAAATATTTTAACAAAATGAGCTTATAAAGTGTTTATAATATAATTTACCACTATATTTGTTATAATTAAATTATATTGGGCAATGACAATCAAAGTTTAAAGAGTTTAATATTCATAAAGTTAATGTTGTTTAATAGATTAAATAAATGGACCAGTTGGCTATATGTAGTTATTGCATTATTAGAAAGTTCTATTGTTATCAAATATGTCGCTGTGTTACTTAGTGATAGAACTAAATTAATCTGTTAGAAGTATATTTACTTACCAAGAGATTAACTTTGAATCAAATAGATACTGTTACGTTTTGCCTTATAACTTTGTACTTACATTTTTTCAAACTGTAGAATTAGACTATCACTTTTATTTCACGATTGAACAATTAAACTATCACTATTGTTTCACGATTGAACAATTAAATTACAACTGTTGTTTCATGATTGAACAATTAAATTACCACTGTTGTTTCTCAGTTATAAATCAGGTAAAAATACATTTATTTGTGTATCTGCAGTCCTATCATTCTTAGATGCAAGTCTAAAATTTTCTTAATAGTTATCACTCAAGTCTAAAAATTACTTAATATACTATAAAGTTAACGATCACTACTTTTTTCTTGACAAAGAGAGATAAGTAAACATTTGAGATCACTTTAAGTACACGAATATTTATGTAAATTTCCCGTATAATAATATTTAAATATGATCAGCAAAGCAAATACTTTTAAGTACCCCAACATGAGCAAGTGGTTAGAGCACTTAACTTGTAATCTGAAAGTCGTAGGTTCGAATCCCCGTCACACCACCAAATATGTACGCCATTTCAACCGTGTAGGCGTTATAATGTGACGCTTAATCCTACTATTTGTTAGTAAAAGAGTATCCCCAAGAGTTGGTGATGACTAGCTGCCTTTCTTTAGTCTTACGATGCTAAAGGAGGAACGGCTAGTGCAGATAACCCTCGTGTAGCTTTTCGTGAAATTCAAAACAAACGTTTAAGCACATTCTGAACAGTTAAGTAATATCTTTAACATGTGTAAACAATATGAAAATAACTAACTTCTGAAAATGTTTTCTGTTTCAACAACTGAACGTCTTATTGTATAAATGTGTATAGTATTTCATGTCTCTTTATTCTTTTACGTTATTCATCGCAACCTTTTTGACACCTTGATGTTTTTGTTGTTTTTTTCATGCAGAGTAAATTGTTCATTTTCTGTATCTTAAGGTATTAATTCGGTTACATTCCCTTTTAATATGTTTTTAATGGACAGTGCCACACTGTGATATATCAATGCTATTTATATTCATTCGATTTTAAATATAACACGTAATAAAGAACTGTTCAAACCTCCCAATAAAGTTTCTTTTCCAAATTAATGTAAATTATGTAAACAGTTGATGTATGACAATATCATTTAGTACTGTCGTTTTTCTTTATTTACTAAAATCATGTATGTTCCCTTTTTTATATTCTACTAATTTTATCAGAGCATTAGAGAAATATTGTGTTTTATAAAGGATGAAGAAATTGCATGTACATCCAAAAAATCAGTTAGACAAACTGGAAGACTTTCGAAAGGTAAGCTTTTGTTCAGCCAAGAGATACGGGAATATACACCTTGTTTGAATTTCACGTAAAGTTATACAAGGGCTAGCCGTCTCTAATTTAGCCCCACCATTGCCACAGCGGGATGTCTATGGGCTTACACCTCTAAAAACTGGGTTTCGATGGCCGTGGTGGGCAAAGCAGAGACAGTCCTTTGTGAAACTTTGTACTTAATTCCAAACAATCAATAAATCAAACTCTAATTTAATAATGAATTGCGAGTCAAGCCACTAAACCACCTGGCCATACCGTGTAAAGAGTACACAGTGTTAGTCTGTGACAAAACAAAAATGTTGGAAGCAAAATATGTGGACGTAAAGAAGAGAACAGATTTGGAAGTAAAATAAGGATGCCAAAAGTGAATGCAAGCAGGAAGTGTTAAGAGTCTAGGAACGTACTCGTAGGTAGTGTTAGTAATTAGAGTGGGAAATTTGACTTATTTTTACGTGGTGAGGGACAAGGTATGGTGGAAAGCAGAAAACAAATATAGGGGGAATTAATGCATAAATAAACGAGCAACTTACATAACTTTTACTTTATTCGTTTTTTCTTCTTATCTTTATTTTCTCAATAACCAACTATTAACTAATTTAAGAATCTTTACTTGTCCTACACAGTCAGTACTCGGAATCAAAATCTCGGTTCAAGTTAGGGAAACCGTATATCTCTCGGAATCTATGGATGTTTTTCTCTGTATTAGACCTTCCGCTTTCAACGTTGTACATTAAATGGCCACTTCATTTCGCTTGACTGGTTTGACGAACGGTTTTTTTATTTGTATTTGATGTGGCAAGTGATTGGTGTAAATGCGGAGATACCATCACATCGTAGTGCGTCTACAAGGAATGGGTAAGCTCAATGGTGTCTTTGACTTCAAGTGGACATCACAGTCACCGCAATAATAGTTTGCTAACATCCATGAACTAACTGTAGTCTATATTCCTCAAGACGAAACTCTGTCGCTGTGAAATGGAGTCTAACACAATTTATTAAGAGTTATGAAATGTCAAGTTCAAGAGAAACGAAAGAGATCTATACGAAAGAACAGACGAAAATATGAAGTTGTTCGGATTCTATCTCTTTCCAGAATAACTGGAGCAAGTGATTCCCTAAGGTCCGTGTTTAATCAAGTCATAAAGTCTTCTGACTTAGGCCTTGAGGTACATAAAATTATACTTCGTGGTCTCATAGTTATATACGTATTTTATTTCAGCAGTAAAAAGGAATAATGATATGAAACGTGTCATTGTTTTAAATAATGTTATTCTAAACGCTTCTGTCAATATTAACTATTAGTCACAAGAGAGATTGCAACCATTGTCGTATTTACCAAAATTTTTCAGCTTTAATATACAAAACCAAAAACGTATTTCAGAGTAATAGATGACCTAGGTATGTATAACAATATTTATATTTCTGTTGTTGTTTTTTTAATTTAGAGTATAAGGTTGTTTATTTTTGCGTAAAACTAAACGATGAGTTGTATTCGCTCTATTCACCGCGGTATTCAAATCCCAGATTTTAGTGTTGAAACTCCGAAAACTAACTGCTCATTCTCAACAGAACTACATTTAAGATGTAATTTCGAATTAGTCTCTACTTGAATAAGAAATGATAACTGTTTTAAATTACTGAAGTTATGAGCTTGGTAATGGATGAATTAAACGAATAAACACACCAAGTCGGTAGATATATCTAGTTGAAAATAGCAATAATGGGTCCATATGCTTGTTTTAGAGTTTGCTATTACGACTACTGCATCATTATATTAGTTATCTGTTGACATATTTTGACACAAAATTAATCGACAAGGAGAACCAGTGGGGTACTAAGGAGGGAGCGGCCCGCCCCGTGTGCCTGGTAGATGGGGGTGCAACTGGAAGAGTTGAAATGCCAGTACAAGTTTTCAAACAAAATTAAAAAATTCGCCAAAGTAAGAAACAAAAATTAAAAGTTGTAAAACTATTACAATAGTTTAATGTTAATTTCCACTATAAAATATATTTTTATTTTTATTGACAATAAAAATTTTACAAATGAAAAATTAAATATTTGATAAAAATTACATCGAAAGGTGAACGTTTGTTGACGTTTTAGTCATCAGTTTGTTGAACATAGTCAGCTGGCTGCAACTGACGTATCAAGTCTTGTTCACTTAACACTGTGACTCTAGTGATCAAACATAAAGTGCTGGTGTTTATAACAATATCATGGTACTTAACCCAGTGTTCAGTAATTTTTAACAAGGTTGTATCATAGTGATGTTTAGATGCTTATAAATCCATCGTCGTGATGTTATAGAAACGTTCATAAATGTTGGTTCCTGTGACTACTGATGATCAGCAAAAAGACATAGAAAGTCACGCTTTGCATTAAACTTTAGACTTGACTTTTTTTCTACAGTCATGATTACTGAAGTCTATGACTGAGTAAGGTTTTTATGATAATTATATGGTGATCTTACGATGGTCATGGTGATATGACTACATGATTTTTATAATGTGATGGTGATGTTAATACAGAGATAGTGACATTGTGACTGCATGGAGATGTGGTAATGTTTACATGCTTAATATAATAAACACCGTTTCAGATTTAAATCAACAACTACAGTACTATCCTATATTGAATTAGTACTAATGCTTAGTCATTCTTGTTTCAGCAATTTTACAGTTTCAGTAAAGGTAAATCTTAATGCTACAGCATACAATGACATTCTAGATAATTATATGCTTTCAACTTTGTGGCAACAGTTTTGGGAAGGCCTATTTTTGTTTCAGCATGAAAATGCCCCCGTGCACAAAGCGAGGTCCATAAAGACATGGTTTGCCAAGGCTGGTGCGCAAGAACTCTACTGGCCTGCACAACTCCCTGACCTCAACTCCATCGAACACCTTTGGGATGAATTGGAACGCCGATGTGAGCCAGGTCTTCTCGCCCAACATCAGTGCCCGACCTCACCAATGTTCTTATGACTGAATAACAGCCATGTTCCAAAATCTGGTGAAAATCCTTCCCAGAAGAGTGGAGGCTGTTATAGCAGCAGAGGGGGACCAACTCCATATAATGCCCATGGTTTTGGAATGAGATGTCCAACAAGCACATATGGGGTGATGATCAGGTGTCCACATACTTTTGGTCATGTAGTGTATGTACTGATACCTTTGCCAAACCTTTAGCGCAGGGGTTCCCAACCAGTGGGTCGCAACCCCAAGGGGGTCGCGAAGCCTTGGCAGGGGAGTCGCGTAGCCTTGTTAGAAGTAGCTTGGGATAACATTAATTTAATTTCACCAATTACATTTTCAAGTTGCGAGTGCCAAAAGGTTAGAAAACAACGAGAAACCATTGGTAATATTTAGTATAGAGCTTTTTCCTACTTCGTGTGAAGTACTCGGTCTCCACATGTGGGGTCATCACCTACTCGTACAATTCTTAGCTCAACTCCGACTTTATATTTATCTGCCCTACAATTCACGATGGATTTCGACCTACATTTCTTTTGTATTTCACCATTCTTACTTGTTCTAAGTGTATCAAAAGTCTTTATATCTGTATATCACTCTCACTATCTTAACTGAGAGAATTGCGTTTGTTTTTGGAGATTTATGTAATTCTGTATATATTTTCTTCAGGATCAAGTCTCGTATACCTCAAGCTGTCACATCCGTCCACGTTATTACAGACGCTGAAAAACCAGCTGAGCGACTTCCTTATCATGGTCTTTTTTTCTTAAAGTTTCTTCATTTTTCGAATCGAGAAACTTTACACCATAAAAATTATGAGCATCCTCTGAATCGCTGTTCTTTTATTTCCGATCAAGTTCGTTTCTTTACTTATTGAGCGCAAAAAGCCCAGAACATTCTAAATACCTCTTTATTTCTAGTGAAGAAATCGAATCTGCTCTTAAATCTGTACACCGCTCTCATTTCTGCTTTCCCCATTCAAAGTAAATTTTCTCCATGTGATTGTGAACTATCAACCTGTTATTTTTCAAACTTCGTTATGTAACACTCGCGTTCAGGTGAACTGACATTAATTATGCTATTTTTCGAAACATAAATCACATTCTCAAATTGTTCTTCTTCTTAACATGAAGTGTTTTGTTTGTGGATCTTTATAATTACCTAAAACCCGTTTCCAAAGGCCTCCTATCCTCTCTGAACTTTGTTTTCTATTACACATATCCTTGAAGAATATTTGAACTATATATTGGTTCCTTTAAGTTTTACCTTCCTTGTCGGACTCTTCGTAATTATATTTTCTAACTATTCTTACTTTATTTTTTGACAACTGTTTACTAATCACTTGCCTTTTTGACTCTCTTGTCGTGTTCTTTTATTTAGCTAGTTTATCTTTATTTAAACTAATTTATGTCTGAATTTATCTCTTTTTTTTTTCGTGGGTTACTTAAGTTTCAAATAATTTTTACTTGTGAGTGGAGACTCAAAAATATATGTTCTGGGTTGCATAAAAAATGTTCAGAATCTTATCTATCTTTAGCTGGTATTTTTTTCTGTGAACAAGTTCAAATGCTGTGAAATAACCCGAGTTTACAATGTAGCGTTATCTTCTCCGACTAACAAATTGAAAAGTAAATCATATGAGTGGAGAGGTAACCTTTAGTAGAGGTAAGGCAGCAGCTGCGCTTACTGTAACATTTAGGTCACTAATTCCAACATAATTCTTTTAGAAATCAAACACATCATAAACGTATTTTAAATACGTTAGCTTCTCACATTCACATTGGCTCATCAGCAAGTCTTAAGTTTACGACGCTGAAAATAACCCAATAAAAAATAATTTAAGTATATCTTTATAACAAATATTTCTATAAATTGATTCCAACAATACGTATATTTTTTTCCTATAGTATGGTTATAATTTTCAAAGTTGCGGATAGAAAGCAAAATTCTTACCTCAAATATATATAAATGCCTTCTAGGTTGTAGTGCATCCCACGCGCGTCTCGTGAATAAAATGCGTTTGTCTAATTGAAATGCAATCGATAAACTTCTTCAAGTTCTTCTAAACTAATGTTGTTATCACCATGCTTGGTATTTTGTTTATTTTATTTATCCAGTTTTGGCATTTTATTCATGATGTTTTCATATTTTTAGGAGAAGTCAAATAATATATTCATGGTATAAAAACTAACTTGTATTATGCTTCAAAGATGGCGCTATATAAGTAACAATCCAGCACATGCGCAGTAGCGGTTAATGATGAAGAAAGAAATTGCGTGCTGTGGATTCTACTGGTCAAAATACAACAGAGATGGTAGTGGGTAATGACGATATAGATTGAGTACTGAACACTTTGATTCACACCTAAATTTGAATCATATGATCTATTGTTCTTCAAGAATTGGTCACTCATTCATTTTATAGAAAGTACAAGGAATGTCGAACTCATGAAACAGAAAAATTAAATTTATTAATTCATAACAACAGTCGCACGGACTGAAATTTCCTGTCAATTACTGCTTGAAGTAATACACTTACGGAGACAACTTGACACTACCAGATATGAAGCTGTCCATGGAAAACCTTTCCACAACCCCGTGCAGTGGGTCAATGCTGGCGTGTGTGATGGTCATTGTTCTTCCCATCACGATATGTGAGGCGTTTACAACAGTCACTAGCACACAGGGGGGTAAGTTTAATCATTGTTTAAAATAGAAAACTGTATTTTAACACTTATTAGAAGCAACTATCACATAATACTGAGAGAATTAAATATCGATATCTGTATTTTATTCAAAGTTTCCATAAAATCAGACATTCCCACTTATGTATTATTGTAGTTACTTAGCCATTATGTTAAAAGCTATAGAATTGAAGTGTGCACCATAATAATTTCACCAAGCTTTAACAGTTGGCAGAGAAATAAAACTAAATACAATAAGATCTCTAAAAGCGCATGGTTAAAATAAAAACACCTTATGATGTTTATCTATGTAATATTCTTATTTTAAAACGGTATTTTTATAGCTGATACTTTAGTTTACTTATTTATGTTGAGAAGTTGTTGAATAATGACTAAAAACGCTGATAATAATGAATAGTTCTCGTATTTTGTGTGTTTTAATAACTTAAACAATATAATACGTGACATGCACATACAGAGGGCGTTATCTGCCTTGATTGTGTGGCATTTTAAAATGGACACGTTTGCAAAAGCTCTCGTTAACTATCCACGAGACTAAAGTTTATTTTTAGAATGTGCGACACTTAATGATACAAATATTAGATATTTTGTGACTTTTTTGCTTGATGTACTAAATACTTGGAAATTCTACATTTGTTACCGTGGGAAAAAATACTGCACGTGCTTGCATGACGTTTATTATGCAGATTCGTTAATGTATTAATCCATCGAAATTCTGTTGAACTTTAAGACTTAATTATATGTCACGAAAAACTTAACAAAACCGTCAACTTGTATTTCTAAATTCATAAACTATTGCTGGCAACGGTTTATGACATATATATAGATAGATAGATATATTTGACCAGATGTGAGATAAAACAGTTAATCATACTGCATACAAACCTTCAAGCTTTTAATAAATAGAACCCCAAGCTCTTATCAAACACAATATTTATTGATTTAATACTTGTAGTGGTATATAAGGAGAAGAGAAACAAAATATGACATTTTACTGCGTAAAGAAAACAAGAATGCACTATAAACGAGATTAGATAAAAGAAACGAAACTGAACTGAACTGAATTCCGAAATAGCTGAAGACCAGACGGAAATAACAGAATGTGGAATGTCTTTATCAGCGCGAGACAAAGGGAGAGACTGAGCTGATGTGTTGGTTTCTAGCTGGCCTTTCATAAAACTCAAAGAGTTGGAGAATTTACAGCTTAGTAAAGAGACACAGTTGTATACAGACAACTCTTCTATCCCGTACGAAAAACAGGAAGGCTCAGCTTCCCGTGGTCAGTTGCAGCCACTATTGTCGGGGTTATCTGAGATAATACAGACATTCTAAACTGGCATCATTTATAGAGGCTTCACCCCAATGATTGTTTGTATATGTGTCATAAAGTGACGGTTTGGTTTCAACCAAATGTACAAGAAACTTTAAATATGTTGTGTTTAAAACTTAACTAAAATCTGTAGAATAATAAAGTGAATGGAACACACACCGAACTCTGTCAAGCAAGTACATATTTCCATTCTTTTTTTTAGTGATATATTAGTGAAAAATGTAATTTATGATGAGTTCAGTTTTGGTATAATTATGATCATTTAAGTACCGTGGTGTTAAATGTTTCTGGTTGATCTATAGTCAAAGCAGCAATTATGTTTAATGCCAAATTATACCACAAAATACTCTCTGTTCATTAATATTTAAAATGGGTTTCAAGTGCTGAGTACTGACACGGTTCGGATAGTCACGAGCTTCATCTTCTCGCAGTAATTAGAGATGAACTCGTTTCGAATTACTAACGTGGATCTTCATCACAGATGTGATGAAGATCTATCTGGTTAGCAGATTGAAGAGTCGTCTTCAATTTACCACAGAAGGAAGGTGCTCATTACGTTATCAGTAATGAATGTTTGTGGGTTTTTTTTTCAGTTACAGCCGATATTAAGCCCGCCTATTAACTGTTTATTTTTTAAAAGTTTGGTTTGTTTTGAATTTCGCGTAAAGCTACACGAGGGCTATCTGCGCTAGCTGTCCCTAATTTTGCAGTGTAAGTCATCACCACCCACCGCCAACTCTTGAGTTACTTTTTATCAACGAACAGTGGGATTGACCGTCACGTTATAACGTCCCCATAGCTAAAATGGCAAGCATGTTCGGTCTGACGGAGATTCGAACCTGCGACTCGAGTGCCTTAACCCCTGACCATGCCTGGCCGTTTCGTTTTTCAAAGTAGTTCTACGAGTAGTTCGAGTTCAAGTCATTATTTAATTTTTTCTTTATGTGTTTCATGACTTAAGGGATAAAATCGCATTGATCTAGTATCCTTCACATTCATTTCAGCACAATACTGACAAAGTCTGTAGAGTTAGCACACCATGAGCATCACTTGGAAAGTTGTATTACTAGAAATATAAATTCTAAAGGAAGAATTACAACGAAACAAATGTGTCTAAATGTTCATAATTATTAAGTATTTATACAGAACATTTCCTTTTTTTAATTTATTGTAGTTAGAATGTGTATTCACACTTGTTTGGTTGTTGATAGGAACAAATCTATACAATGGGATATTTGCGCTGTGTCCAATATTTAGCGTTATAAGCCTTCAAACATATCGTCGAACCACCAGGGACTAGGGGTAGGTGAGAGCTACACACTTGTAAACTCTCGAATTTCTGAGGAGGACATAGCACTGCTTGTCAAGATCATAATTCAGCTTTATTTCAGATTTTACTGATAAAAGAAAAAAAACGCCACCTTGCAGTTCTTAACTAGTCGTAGTATCCTCATACTTTTATTCCTAACTGTGTGCAGGTATTAGTTCCAATTTATGTAACTTTCTTATACAAATACATATTTACGGGTTAAGGGTTACGTTATATCGCTCCAACATGTTCGTATTAATATATTTTGTGATTTTTTTTATAACAAAATATGTCTAAAGGTATACATTTTGTACGTATTTTTATGCAGTAAAACAAACAATTTCTGTAATGCATGTATTTTCTTTACTTAGTACACAGCAGTAAAAAACTGTATTTATCTTATGTAATGCGTAAAATTAGCTAGTATTTTTAACTTTTTTGTACTTGATGACTTAAAAGTAATGTAACATTTTTATATTTCTATTTAAGATGCTATTTAATTATCAATATAACGTTAAAGAAACTGGTGAAACGGAAACAACATTAACTACTTAAAGTGTTCAATTAACTTTCGACTTCCATTTATCAACTGGGTTCCAAAGACGTGGTTTAGGTTTCGAGTTCTCTTCGTTCATTCTGTTTTTACTTCTGTTCGTGTCTATTTTTTACCCTATGAAAAACAAAGATGATCTTGTAATAAAGATTACTAAATAAAACATGGTTAAAGAAAAGAAAATAAGTTTTTACCTCCGTTTTTAATAATATTTAAAACATTTTTAGGTAGCACTGACTGAACCGAGACGTTTGTACAGTGGACTTTTTGTTTTTGTTGTTTTCAATTTCGCGCAAAGCTACACTGTGGTTATCTGCGCTGGCCGTCCCTAATTTAACATTGTAAGACTACAGGGAAATCAGCTAGTCATTACCACCAACTACCAACTCTTGGGCTACTTTTTTGTCAACGAATAGTGGGAATGATCGTACATTATAACGCCTCCACGGCTGAAAGGACGAGCATGTTTGGTGTGACGGGGATTCGAAACCGCGCCCCTCAGATTGAGAGTCGAGCGCCCTAACAACCTGGCCTTGCCAAGCATGTGAGGACATTAAACTTTTTTTCACCCATCTATGTTTATTACTGTTTCATATAGCACTGCCTGAATCGGAAAGTTTATAAAGATATTAATCGTTTTTCATTCGTCTGTATTTAGTGTTATTTTAGATAACGTCTGAACCGAAAGTATAGGAGAATTTAAGTATTTTTTTAGTCATTTGTATTTTTTCGTTCTCGTCAATATAAATAAGGGAACACATACTTAATGTTTTCTATCTTATTCAGCTTGCAGTAATTTCTGACACTGTGATAGTTACTGGTGAACTTCACCAGTTCTTGTTCTATAAAGGACAGTTCTCCTCGTATTCTGAGAGTAACCTCATGGCATTGTACATGACATCAGCTGGTTGTATTTGCACCGTTTATGCACATTGTGCCGGACAAACCTGATGAATGATTAACAGATGAATAAATACCCGTTCATGATTCAAAGATTCTAGAGACAGGATGGATAGCAGCAAACCAAAATTGGAATTCTACACCAATAAACTGTTTTTGTCTCACTTCTTACACAAGAAATCATTTACTGTGATGTTAAAAATCCTTCTTTGAGCAAATTATGCATTATGAACTTTCAACAACTGAAAGTTGTTCGATAATACCTTGCACGTGTATCTATTTTATAAAGTTTCTGAAACTCCCTTTAAACTACAACGCTAGAAACCGGGTTTCGATACCTGTGAATTGGAAGAGCACAGATATCCCTCTGTGTGGCTTTGTGCGTAACAACAAACAAGCAAACAAACCTTTTGAACTTCATATGTTTTAGTTTTTATAAATTCCAAGGCCAGTAACTTATCAGTCTAGCGAGCTACATTTCAATATCTAACTGTTGATTCTTTCATGACACCGTTATTCTCACTTGATTTAGGAAGAAAAACGCTTAAATCTTATGATACACATTTTATGTCAATGATAACAGATTTAAAATTATATTCAAAACTTCCACAAATTTTTATTAGGTTATATGTTAGAAATATGTGATTCTTAATTTTTTTTTATTATATTTGACCTGATGTGACCTTGTAGTTAGTGTGTTGGACTGCGAGTTTGAGTGTCCATAGTTCGTGTTGCGTCGCCACAAAATCATGCTCCACACTTGTAAGGCTCTTAACGCATTATTGAAGTGTCTGTGTATTTCTACTATTCGAATAATGTAACTCAAGAATTGGCGGAGAGTGATGTCGAATAGCTGTCTTCCTTCTGATGTGTCAGGTTAGAATTAAGGACAGCTGACAGAGATAGTCCTCGTGTATCTTTGCCCGAATATCCAAGACAAAATTAAATAATAGTTTGAACAATCGCTAAGTTTTTATATCTTTATCTAAAAGAGGAAGACACTACGAGCGAGCATTCTTAACTAGATTGTACAGTTTATAGCAAAGACCCATAACTATAACCAATATTCAAACCAAGCAAACTCATGTTACAAAGATGTATATAATTATAAACGTTTGAAATGGTTACTCTATATTATTACTATGGTTACATAATACGCTCATGTTTATTGTTATTTTAAGACATAAAAGAACTGTTTCATTCATTAAAAAAATTACGATTTATTACACGACCTGTAGATAAAAAAATATAAAAGTTCAATGAAAAATATACCATTTCAGCCACAGTAATACATTTCTTTATTAAATGGTTAAACCGTTTTGGGGAGTACTGTATATTGTTAAACCGTTTTGGGGAGTACTGTATATTGTTAAACCGTTTCAAGGAGTACCGTGTATTCTTAATCACCATCAAACACAAACGCTTTATGAATTTATAATTTAACCACTTGTTTTGTTCAGTTAAAGTCTATAAAGCTGGTTTCCACGCCATAAATTGCACACTGTTTAACAGTGATGAAAACACAACATAAGCCATTTGAATGTTTACATTCATGTATTGCCTAGGCATTAGTTTAAACTTTTATCTCTACATATAACTTAGGATTAATATCACCGCAACTAGTTGTATTTGTATAAAAAATATCATGTTATAAAAAGCAGTGTCAAACTCCAAACATGATTTTGTATTTATAGTACTTACAGTGTGATACAAAATTATGTTAACAAATATTTCTGAATGTCTGTCTGTAAACTCCTGTCAGGCTCACGTGGCACGGATATTGATATTCTACGCATGTTGCAACGTACTTTAGTAATTCTGGTATTCTTTGTAGCAATGGTTCATAGTTCCCTTTCTGGCACACAAGTAAACAGTTTTTGTTAACACGATTTCCGAACACTGTATGTACTCTCCAATCTCTGTAACTGCTGATTTTTCGAGCACAGATTGAAGGGAAATGATTTTTACTTGTTGTATACGTTTTGTTATGTGTGAAATTATGAAACATTAGTGATGAGTGCGACGCCTTTCCTGAAGAACCAGCTTTCTTCGCTGGTGTTTCTTCCATACACACACAGTATTTACTGGGTTTTGTTAAAGCGTTCAAACCGGTTATTATTATTATTTTACCAATGAATAGTGGGATTGACTATCACATTATAACGCCCCCATAGCTGAAAAGGCGAGCATGTTTGGTGCGACAGGGATGTGAACCCGCGACCGTCAGATAACGAGTCGCACGCCTTAACCCACCTGGCCATGCCGGTCCTTTATTATTTGTACTCTAACATCAATTCTGTTATCTGAACTTTCTTATTTTTCTTTTGAAAAAAAACGGATATATGAGGATATAATTGTTTTAAACTGATAGTATTAAAATTAATCTTTCTTGATAGTAAAGTTATTCGTATATAGTAAGTTAAACAGTTGAGCAATTACTTAAATGTTTCTAGGTTAAAGTAATACATCACATCGGACTGCAAATTCGAGTTTTTACAATAATGTCAGCCCATTACACAGTTTACGGACGAAGTATACAAAATTCTAAAAGGACTAAATGGCAAAATTGTGAGAAATAATAACAACATTCCAATTTCATGTTTTTTCACATTTTATTATAAGTTTTAAGCTGTGTCTGCTTAACCTTATAATGTTACGACTAACATTAACTGCATTGAAATGATGGCTTTGGGATATTGTTACAAGTGTTAGAATACTGTTTACAAAATCTGTGCAATACACAAAGGAAATCAGTTTTTCAAAATCTCTTTGTACACTTGAAGCTATTCGCTTTCACAAACATCTTACGTAAAAAATTATGAATCGTTAGAGGGAGCCATAATCGCTTCTATCCCCATTAATCGCACACGAAAGCTTGACAGCCATATTTGTAAAAGGAAGATTAATATTTATGCTCTGTTGGTTCGTAAAGCTGTAAGTGCCTTGACGGTTCACGCTACGCGTGTTTTCATTGTAATGACACCAACTGACGGACAAAATAGCAACTCCGATTCAGTGCGTTGAATATCATCCAAGTAGCTAACATGACGAAGAATGTATCACATGTGTAATTCGTGTTTTATAATTCTAGCCTAATGGGACAAACATTCGGAAAGAAACACTAAAATATGCTTGAATCACGAGAGAGCGTGTTTTGTGGTTTTTTTAATTAGTCTTGAAAGAATAAAACAAACATTATGTGAACGTTACAGACCGTTGGACTGACATAATTTTTAGCGAATTATACATATGCATGCATATGAAATATGCTGTCGAACTTTCCATTTCTATGAATTTGAATTCAATGAAAAAACAGAAACGTTAAAGCAGTATGGCCAACAAAATAAAGCTATTTCATTTTAATTCACACAGTGTGTACTTCTGGTTGCTACACATCTAACCACAATCAGCTGTTTACATCAAAGAAGCAACGTTAATAGACATTCTATATGTATTTATCTCTCCTTCGCTGTCTCTACTGAAATGGCCAGGTGTTTAGGGCGCTCGACTTGTAATCTGTGGGTCGAGGGTTCGAATCCCCGTCACACCACACATGCTCGTCTTATCAGCAGTGGGGCGTTATAATGTTACGGTGAATCCCACTATTCGTTGGTAAAAGAATAGCCCAAGAATTGGCGGTGGGTGATGATGACTATCTGCCTTCCCCCTAGTCTTACACTGCTAAATTAAGAACGGCTAGCGCAGATAGCCCTCGTGTAGCTTTGCGCGAAATAAAAAAAACAAACAAAAGCAAAACCTATTCTTCACTGTCCTTAAGATACTTTACGATCCTCAAAATTTCAAATGTTATTCAAAGAGGACAAATATTTCGGTTACCTACATAAAACACAGAAGTGATAAAATTCGTTTTGATCTTTATGTAATCAATAAATACATTTTATTGAATCTGGCGACTTTATTGGCTTCAATGAGATAGGCCTTAAATTGGTGATAAGCTGTGAATTAAATTTATATTTCATTTTCAGTTGTAAGAATTGTAGTAAGAGCTAACAGGCTTGAAAGTAAATCTTGCAGGACATATTACGCTATTTAAAAATACTATCTATATAAAAGATCTCTTAATGATTTGTGTTGAGGTAATATTACCTCTGGTTAAATTAAAGCTCCAAATCTTTTAATACAGATAGAAATGAAACTATCCCTAAGGTTCTTACAGTCAGCTACGACAATTAAGTTGCACGTATGCATTTTAAACAGACCAATCATTTTCTAGAATATTTGATACCATCATGCTGAATGGTGGAGTTCGTTTTTTTTTTCCAAAGAAATTATTAATGTCTTAATTAAAAATACAAACTGGGTTGTTTGGAATAAATGGAGAATACAACTCGTTTGTTTCTGTTAACTGAATTATTGTGAAGATGTGCCACTAATTAGAACAAATGTTATAAGATGTATTCGCCTGAAGAGCAAATATTTTAGCAATCAGAGGTTACCAGTGTTGACAGATATATCATCAAGTGATACCAGTATTTCTGTAATACTGACGTCAGATGTATTATATAAAGCAGTTACTATATCTAATAATGAACCTTAGATGAAAAGAACTGAAACTGTCTCGATTAAATGCGGAACTTATTGATTAAAAAACGCCTCAGTGTTTCTGCCAATACGATAACTTTATTGTTATCTTGAAAAATGCTGTGAATATGGTTTCTGAAGTAGTAAAACATTCTATATAACCTTGAGAAACTCGTATTCTCAGCCATTAGGAAACACTTTGATATTTTAAATTTCGACTTATTTTAATTTTTTACGTAAAAAAACAATTATTAGTTGTACTGGTGACGTCACTGTTACTAATTTGTAGATTTGTCTGTGTTCTATCGATTTCTTTCCTCGAAGACTGCACGAAACAAAGCTGATATATAGAATGTGGGCATATGATATAATCTAGTTCTGTGAACAGAGAACATGCTGATCTACCTGTGTAGAATGAGATGCAAAAGGTGAATCGAAGGGGAGGGGCCGCACGTGATATCAGACGTCAGACAGTCTGGCGTGGCAACAACCAACCAATTATTTCTAATGACAAAACGAACATAGAAGACTTCATTCATGCGTTTATCGGTGTTTATCATTTACTGGTTAAACGTTTGATAGAATTACACAAGTAGAAAAACGTATGGCTGTGCCATGTAATTGTATTATTTAAGATTTTAGTTCGGTGTCTTACTGTATCGTGATACAGCCAAACGTGTTCATATCTCTTATGTAAGTAAAGTGAACTCGTTTAGGACTGTCGTTCTGTGTTTCGTCTTGGACTTCACATGAAGTACGTATTAAGCAAAGCCAGGATAATTTAGCTGAGTAAATTCGTTTTTTCGATGGTTCAGTGTACGTATTAACTCATTAGTCCCAGGCCGAAAAAACACACCCAAAAACAGTAAAATTATGCTTCTATTATTTATATGTAAACATTTAACGTTGAAAAAAAGATCTATTAGGCAAATATATCCACAACAGGATTATGCCAATGGTCTTGCAATAAGAATGCCTAGTGAATGATTATGACACACTACTTAGGAGCACTACAACGCAGCACAAAAAACCTAGAATACATTAAAAAAAGAAACATTTATTAGTACAGTCACAATGATCTAGTTACGTATATGATATTTAGTATGGCTAATTTAAAAGTCAGATCTCCTTGTGGGTCAACGGTAAATTCCAAGCTAAATCCGCAGTGGACAGAGTGCAGATAATCTGTTGTGTAAGCTTGCGCTAAAAAAACAACACTTAAAAGACGGTCTTGTCTTCTTTTTTTAAAAAAACTGTTTGTGATGATTGGAAATATAGCTAAGATGTGCTAATTGGTTTGAATAAGCAATCATGTTCTACTAGTACACTAATATCTGAAGAGGTACAAAAGGCTAAATTTAGGAATGTGTTGAAAGCCTTTGATACACGGTTTAAGGGTAGCGGGTTCAAATCACCGTCACACCAAACATGCTCGTTCTTTCAGCCGTGAAGACGTTATAATGTAACGGTCAGTCCCACTGTTCGTTAGTAAAAGAGTAGCTCAAGAATTTAGGGACAAAAGGTTAACCTGAAGATGAGCCAAGAAGGTCGAAACATTGTTTTGTACTTTATTTTAATTAAAATGTTAATACCCATACCAACCGTCTTAAGAATACATTTTTTTTACTTCAAGTGGGTTTTTCGTTATCATGAATTGCTTCATCTTGACACTTAAGTTAACAAACGTCAATATAATTTATTGTTAACTAAGCTTTGGAATGATTTGTATAGATACTAGTACATCATCTGCAACCGCGCTTTTTTGCCATTTTAAGTTTTAATTTTTTTTGTAATTAAGCACAAAGCTACATAATAGGTTATTTGTGTTCTGCCCGCCACGAGTATCGAAATCCGGTTTTTAGCAAAGTAAGTCCGCAGACATACCTTTGAGCCAATAGGGTGCTTAGTGGAGAGAACTCAATATTCTGTCAAAATCATTCTAATATGAAGTTCTAATATAGTTTTCTACTTCTAATTTAGACGTCAGTTTGATATCATCAAATAGTTAATGTTCTATGATAGTAAAATGTCATATTTTGCGAGAAGTAAGTATGGTTACTTTTAATTGCTAAGCCATCTGACCTACGTAGCATAAATATAACTTAGTGTGTGTGTTACCTTATAGGAAAGCCACATCGGGCTATCTGCTGAGTCCATCGAGGGGAATCGAACCCCTAATTTAGAAGCAGTATTTATCTATTGCTGACCCTATAGAGCTGTCCTATTAATTAGCACTTTCCTTTTCCGATAATACAAAATTGTTCAAAATATTTAATGTAATCAAATCAGCATCGCTGTAGTTTTATTTATGCGCGCCTTATAGAAATACAAAGCTGCGTGGGGGTCAGTTATATATAAATGAATTTCAAGGAAATGCTCATGTGTTAGCCTCGATTCTTAATGCTGTTACGTCGTTCTCAAAAAGGAATGTATGTATTTCTGGCTTTAACGTTTTTCTGTTTATATCCATCAGATGGTTCCCGCAGTTAACTATACATTCTTTTTCTTTTTTTAAGGTTAGATTGAACGTTTAATCTCAAGTACATCCTGTGTATAAACAAGCGTTACATATATAACACTCACACGAAAGTTAGCATATAAGACCATGGAATATATGCCACCATGAGTAGGGTTATGATTGTGCTTAGCGATATTCGCTGTCGTTAAGTGCTTGATAAAATGTAAGACAAAAAAAAAACTTAAACGTTGGACTTTCACTTTCTCATATCATGTTTAAAAAGAGTTACAGAGCATGCGTCAAGTGTCTCGTTCCTTACTTGTTAATAATTGTTTTAAAGAAATTTTTGGGCGTAGTTTTAAAGAGAGATAAATATTTAAATTGTAAATTCTGAGGGCGAGCACAACAACTCCCCTATATTATGCTTAAAAAGTCAGAAATATACATTTTTTTATTGTTTGTTTTGAATTTCGCGCAAAGCCACACGAGGACTATCTGCGCTAGCCGTCCCTAGTTTAGTAATGTAAGAGTAGAGGGAAGGCAGCTAGTCATCATCCCCCACCGCCAACTCTTGGGCTACTCTTTTACTAATAAATTGTGGGATTGACCGTCACATAATAACGCCCCCACGGCTGAAAGGGCGAGCATGTTTGGTGTGACAGGTATTCGAACCCGCGACCCTGAGATCATGAGTCGAGTGCTTTAACTATCTGGCCATGCCGAGCCTATATTTTTATTATTAAAATTGTTTATTAGATATATAATTACACTGGTTGGTTGAAAATGTTCTTAAACAACATTTAGATACTAAGACACAAAATACATACACAAAAATTAATTTTCTGTCATATTAATAATTTCCGAGAAAACATTTGGTTGTTTGAAGAACGAAGCTACATAATGGACTAACTGTGCCCTGTTCACGGCGGGTATCGAAACCTGGTTTCTAGAGTTATAAGACCCGCAGACATACCGTTATGCCACTGGGGAACATTTCGAGAAAAACATCTGTATTTGACTTCTCGACTTCAATAAAGACGTTCCTAGTTTAGTGGAATGAATAACTTAATTCTGTAAAATTACTATTAACCTTGCTAATATATATATAAAATAATTATTCAACTGAAAGACTAAAACTTTCTTCATAAACATCCGATTATATTTAACTTCACAGTCGACTTAGTGTTGTATAGTAGCTAGTTGTGAGACTTTCTTACTTTTCAATGGATAAATATAAAATGTTGTTCAAAACCTGCCGAGCTTCTTTTGTGTGAATCAGTATCTTATTTCCTTTTACTTATATGAGTTTAGGACGTTCGTTTTGATCAGCTGTTTACTATTGGAAAATGTTAATAGGATTGTCACTTTTTTATTTTCATTCGCGGCAGATTCCTTGTGCTCATTGTAACTTCAATTTTGTGGCTGAAACATCAAATTTTATTTTCGTGGCTACTCGAAACTACCTAAAACCGCAAATAAGCAACCTGCAGATTACGAGTCGAGAGGCCTAACCATTGAGATTAACTGCTACTGCTGAAACTGTTCGATAGGTCCCACAACCTGCAAATAAGGCTACGCTAGGTCCCACGAGGCAAATAAGAAAGTTGTGAAGGTTTTTAACTCTGAGATAAAACATATTTTGAAAACAATTTGAAGCCGTTACGAAACGAATATAATGCCTAACAAATTCGCCTTATTGTTGTTTTTTTATTTTTACTCGAGTAAACGTAGACTACAGAAGGTTGTTTGAAGAGACCACTAACCACGTATGGATTTACTGAGTGATAGAAAAAAAAAACTCATATATTACAGTAAAACGTGCTTAAAATTGCTTGTCCAGATGTTAAATTGACAGAAAGTAAAGCCAAAGTGAGAAGGATATCAAAGAAGAAATGTTAACGGCAAATGGGGTTAAACAATAAACAATCTATTTTATTTTGAGCGTAAGCACTGCTTATGAATACCTGTCTCACTGTTGTGCTACTGTCTGCCTGTTCACCTTCCCATTATAGTTTTTATTTCTCTAATTACTTTCTTTTTTGATCTTTCAGTAGGTCCATCTGTCTTTCACCTTTCTCTAAGTTCATATGTTGTTGTATTTTTCTGTATTTCGTTGTAAAACATTTCTTTTACTTTACTCATTATGACTTGTCTTCGGGTTAAAATGAAAGGAAATGTTATACTTTATTTGTATTGCTTTTTGCAAAATTGTGAGACCACACTCATATCATTGGTCCAACATGACGAAATGAGCTTTTCCTGTTTATTAAAGTGAAGAGTTAACGTTACTGCAATTGTGATTTTCAGATTCCCGTGAAGGTTTAATAAAAGCGGCGAAAGTCAAAGGAAATGAAAAGACTTATGCTTTAAGAGTAGGATAGACAACATCGAAACTCTGAAAATGTTGAGAATTTCAGGAACAAACTAAAATTCATATTTGTTTGAGTGTTTCCTGGATCTATATTTTACAACGGAATAAAAACGTTTAATTTCTATTTATTTTATTTAATTGTGATTGATGCTGGGTCTCTAAGTCGTAAAAATATATCAAACGAAACCCTTCTCTTTGATGATATAAAACCTTTCTCTCGGATTAAATAAAGCATTATCTTACACTAAATAAATCTTTTCTTTCAGATTAAATAGAATATCCCTCTCAAATAAAATAAAACATTTATCTAATATTAAATAAAACTTTCTGTTTTAAATGAAAGTATATTTTTCGCACACATGAAATAGGCAGCGCCTCTTAAATAAAATGAATACCTTCTCAGACTATAGCCCACCGTTAGTACAGCGGGAAGTCTATGGATTTACAACGCTAAAATTAGGGGTTCGATTCACCTCGGTGGGCTCAGCAGATAGTCCGATGTGGCTTTACTATAAGAAAACACAAACGCACACTCAGATTAAATAAAATTTCGTTAAATTAAAATGTAATTGATCAGTCGTGACCTGGTGGTTAATGTGCTACACTGTAAACCCGAGAGTCAAAGATCCCGTCCATTTGCCGCAAGACCACTTTCCTCACTTTGCGAGGGTGCGTTATAAGATTGACAGCCAGATCCCAATATGTGATTAGACTATATATAGATATAACGGTGGTTGTTGATGATTAGCTGCTTTTCTCCTAGTGTATCATTTGAAAATTGTAGTGAACTACGTAAATAATTGTGTAGCTTTCAGCACTTGAAACAACAAATGAAGGAAGCTGAAACTTCCATGTATAGTGACTCAGCCATTGAATTTTAATATACAAATAATCAGATGCCTCACATAAAAAAATATATAATCACTCGAAATATTACATTCTTAAGAAAGCACCGTTATTCACATCATATCCGACCCAAACAAGGATTTTTTTTTTATCAGAAGAAATAAAATCGAGTTTCTGCAAATCCACGTTCAGCACTTTAGGGTTATGTGTATAAGAGTGAAATTCTCACTATTCGGTCAGTGTATCCCAAGAGATGCAGAGTCGATGCTGTTTGATTGTCTGTCCTCTACTATGAGTTCAAAATTAGGGACGGCTAGCGCAAGTGGCTATTATATAGCTTTGCCCAAGTACCTTAAATAGACAAAGAAGCAAAAAATAAAACTTTCTTTCTGGTGAAATAAAAACAGTTCTGTCAAATAAAATAAGACACTTCTATCAGGAGAACTACAATATCGTATAAGATTCTCAACAAAACTCATTGTTACTACAATGTTTCATATACCCTTCCACAGCTTTTCTACAGATGTAAAGTAACCGAGCTTCCCATTACACTCCTGACACTAAATCATTTATTTCAAACTGTCCTAATAGATGATTATTTACAAAATAATTATTACTTTATTTTCCTGCGAATTTATCACTGTAGTTATACATAAAATGCATGCAAATTCAGTCTATAGTTGCGAAATAGATTATTAAAAACATAAACTTAAAACTTTGTTACGTCAACATTTGTTACGAGCAGCACGAGGTGTATTATTCTTCGAGAGTAAATACCGTTACGACAGAAAGTGTTCGTACGCCTGCGTCGTGAGTAGTTTTTTCCTCATAACTTAAAAAGTATCACGATTAGGATAACGAAAGTACAGTGTATTATAAATATTATACTAACACACATCTACATAAATTTTTATGTAAACTGAACGATAAATAAACTGTCTATAAACAAATAACCTAGGGGCAGAAGTGTTCGTGCCTCTACTTTAATGGTCAGTTGTGTAGCCTTTCAGGTGAATTACTTGACGCAATCTCTCCTCATAGCCCCCCATGATCGTTTGACAGTATTCGAATGGTATTTTCCTCCATTCTTCTTTATAGAAGGCCTCCAACTCTTGCATATTTTTCGGATGACGCTGATGAATCCTGGTCTTCAACTCATGCCAAACCTTTTCAATTGGGTTGAGATCGGGTGACTGCGATGGCCACTCCAGAACGCTTATATGGTTACTCTGGAACCAGGATTTCATTGTCGTGCTGGAAGATCCAACGACGCCCAAGCCGCAAGTTCCGAGCATCATTCTTGATATAAGTGTGTAATATATCAACGTACTCTACTTTTTTCATGATTCCGTTGACGCGGTGAAGTCTGCCTACACCAGAAGAGCTGAAGGAACTCCATAGCATGATCGAGCCACCGTGTTTAACTGTAAAGACGGTGTTCTTTGGAAGATTTCGTTCCCCCTTCTTACGAAAAATATTGCGAACATTATTATGGCCGAAAAGCTCGATTTTAGTCTCGTCTGACCAAAGAATACTCTTCCAATAGGTAAAAGGTTTATCTACATGCTTTCTTGCATATCTCAGTCGTGCTTCTAAATGAACATGCTTTAAATATGGAGTTCTACGAGGACGGCATGCTTTGAACCCAGAAGAGCGTAACATGTTTGTAACTGTAAAGGTGCTTACTTCAACCACAGCTTCCCTTACCAGTTCTGTATATCATTACGTGTTAAATGAGGGTTCCTACTAACTTTTCTGAGAACCTTCCTCTTGGTTCTCTCTGGAATTTTGGTGGGGCGTCCGGAACGAGGGAGGTTAGAAGTTGATCCTGTAAGCTTAAACTTGGCAATTATGCTTTGAACAGTAAATTTCGGCACATTAAGTTGTGTGCAATACCGGAACTAGACACATGAGACTTGTATTTTACAATAATTCGGATTTTTAAATGACTGGACAGTTTTTTCCTGTTTGCCATGATGACTAAGCAGACAATGACGGAGACGGCACTCAATTGTCAGAAGTAAATGTTTTGCTAACTAAATTCCAATAATTATGAACCAAATGTCTAGTTCTGGAATGATATAATGTAGTTTATTCGCAAAATAAACAAAATTTTTACGGGAATATCAGTTTTTTCACATGTTCTGAAATGTACGAACACTCTCTGCTCCTTTTATTTTTGGTTATTTGCTTATAAACAGTTTATGTGTCGTTTAATTTACATAAAAATGTATGTAGATGTGTATTAATATAATATTTATAATATACCACACATTTATTAGCCTAATCGTGATACTTTTTTAAGTTATGAGCAAAACACTATTCAGGACACAGGGGTACGAACACTTTATGTTGGAACTGTAACACTATATAACAAAATTTATACTTGTTCTTGTTCCTGGGCAGAAAGTGTTATTTCCCAATTCCTTATGCCTAAAGTAAATGGAAAAGACCTACTTTTCTCTTCAAACTTTGCTTTTGTGACCTGGGTAATGAAATTTTGAAATTTACCCATTTTATAGAACATTCCAGGTAGATTCAGGGCTGAGTAGCTGATAGAGAATTTTCTCGAACTTACAAGAATTTTCAAGAACCTCTTAGAATATTCTAGGACTTTCCATTGTAGTATATATATACAGGGACTCACCACTCACTACTTCAGTTTTGTTCTAGCTGCCTAAGTGAGCGCATAGACTTATCTGATTTTATCACAGATGGCATCAAGAAGCTGCAAGCATTCTCCAGACGAGACGCATTCTTCTATGCATGTGGCTAGTTTATCAAGACAAGAGCGAAAAAGTACTCTGTGACAGCATCTGCTAAAATGTGTGAAATCTACAAGAAAGCACTGACCATAACGGACCGAGTTCTCTGTGGGGAGGCACAATGTCAAGTGCGAGCCACTAGTGGACCTCCGAAAGGTGTTGTTCCCACCATTGCACATGAAATTGGGTCTTATGAAACAATTTGTCACAGCTCTTGATTAGGAGACTGCAGTTTTCAAGTACTTTCGAGACTTCTTCCCTAAGCTGTCTGAGGGAAAAATCAAAGTTGGTATCTTCGTTGGACTACAAATAAAGAAGATCCTGGTGTGCACAGAATTCCCCAAGAAACTCAGTAGGAAAGAAAAAAAGGCTTGGGGCAGCTTTTTCGCAGTGGTTTGGGACTTCTTGGGCAATTATAAGGCCGAAAATTATGTGGAATTGGTTGAGGCTCTGGTGAAGAACTACGGCAAAATGGGCTACAGGATGCCCTTGAAAATCCACATCCTTGACGCTCATCTTTATAAATTCAAGGGGAACATGGGACCCTACTCAGAGGAGCAAGGCGAGCGCTTCCACCAAGATATACTGGACTTTGAACGCCGCTACCAAGAAGCGTATAACGAAAACTTAATGGGAGACTATATTTGGGGGCTGATGCGTGAAAGTGACTTACATTACAGTCGCAAGTCTCGGAAAACTACTCGCTTCCAAACATTTTTATTCATCTTTGTATAACTTTAGTTTCAATACATGTCAATCTTGATTCATATGTTGTTTTGTTGAGACCTTATGTAAATGAAAATGTGCAAATTTGCCCGTTTTTACTTAGAAAATTGGGGCATTTGAAACGTTTATTCTGTCTCATTTCATTTACCGTCATTTATAAATATATTTTAACAGTTAACTTATAAGGTTCTTGTTTGAACAACAGCAGTTAACAGGTGTTGCTTCTGTTGCAGTTGAGTTTGATGGGTTTGTTAAACAATATACAAAACCCCCGAGATCGTGGCACGTACTAAATAACATGTTACGTAGTTATTACGCCAACGAATGTTAAATACTTGGTAAATTGAAGCCCTTTTCGCAGGCACTAGTGTGAAGAATTGCGGAGATATAACTTCTTTTTAACTAATGATTAGATTTGATCGGTTTTCTGAAACTGAAGTGTATTTCAAAGAGAGAAGAATGGTTCTATAGTAATTTTATCGAAATTATTTTAATATAATATAAAAATATTTTTCTTCGTTTTTCTTTCTACCGTTTGTGGTTTAAGTACTTGGTGAGTTCTTTTAAGTTGACCACGGTTTACTCGGATTGGAATATTTTAGTGAAAGGAACTGCATGAAAAAATATGAGCAGTAAAGAGTTATTGTCGTGTAAGCGTGTTTTGTTACTCACATTCATGTGTTATAACTGAGCTCCATGTTTAATAATGTCCCTATTTAAACTGAGTCGTGTGCTCGTGTTTCAATAGAGATTTATGGGATTTGGTGACACAGTAATAAAGTTTGAATCTTAGAAACTCGTTGCAAACAGAGAAGTTTTATTGCACGTGTGAACAACAAATAGTGCTATTATCAAGTATCTATCAGTGTAATTCTATATAAGTGAATTTATATCCATCCTTCACAATTCAATCTCTATTTCCCTTGTAAGTAGTTCCATTACTTTGTGTATTCTTACACTGAGACTCGATGTAAATTGTCAGAAGTCGAAAACGTTAATTATCTTGACGCTTTTTTCACACCAACGAACTTTTACACGAAAAATGATATTTGTCTAAAAGGTTTACACGATGTAAAATAATTCTTACGATTTATTACAGGCTTCAGTTGTTACTGTGCTTTTAGATTACCACTTTATGTATTAGTTGTATTCGTTCCAAAGAGACTGAAGAATATTCAAGTATTGCTTATGTTTCTTATTGATGTTCTTATCTCTTCATTAATTAAAGCATATTTATATGTGTATACAGATACATGTAAGTGTTCCCATGGAAAAATATTTGTTCCTAGTGTATATATTTCAGACACACAATCGTTATCTGTATATAGCCACATCCAGTTTTGAAATCATGACTAAGAGGAAGTGCAGAAAGTGAGCAGCACTCATTGCTTATTCTTGGGACATTATTGTTTTTTGGGGCATCTCATCGGCTATTATTTTGGACTGTGGGAATTCTACCATGTCACAGAAGACTGTCGTTTTTTATAACAAACTCAGTCAAGATAAATGGCTCAAACTTTCCTCCAGTGATCTTAATTATTTCAGGGTACACTCTCTGCAAGAGAAAAGGTGCTCCAGTTGAGATTTAGAAAATAACTTTTATCAGGTGTCTATGTCACTCTGAGGGCAGTGAGAAACAGCTCAACTTAGTAAAAGCTCAATGAATATGTAGCTCCATCTAAATCCTTGCTATTGCAAGGTAGCCAAAAGAAAAAGCTGAAACGGGTTATAGAAAGGAAACAGTAGAATGAGTAGGCCTAACAGAGAGTGATGTCTAAGAGTGAACCAGAGTTTGTATTATTCTGAATTAATCAACACAGCATACTAAAAATAATGAGAATTATGGCAGTACTATTATCAAAGTACAACGGTCAGAAAGAAACACGGGGATGAATACATATAATATTTGTGTGCCATCACCTCCAACGGTGTTAGTGGCTCAGTTGATGACACAGTGAAAGCAGAGAAGTTTCATTCTTTAGAAACTCATATAATTGGCCAGGGTTTGTGTTTCAATAGGTAATGATCCTAAGCACATGACCAATATGATAAAAATCCACAAGAACACTGGCAGTTGGAACACATCTTCCACCTAGGTTTGCCCAAAGGTAAGATAAAGCATGGACGAACATAGATAAAAGGGTCAAGGGGTGACAAAACACCTTGTGGAATTGTGTAACATGCTAAAGGGTATTTGATGGAACATTCTATGCGCCTTCATCAATAAATTCTATAACAACTTATTGACTAGGTGTTTTGATCTAAAGAGAGCAAACGATTTACACATTAATACGACTGTCTGCAGTAACGCATTACTATGGTAACAATATAGTTCAGTCTACTGTAAATTTCTAGAACTAATTAAACTTCTGGTCTTATACGAAACGAATCCTTTTCCGGCGATAAAGCATGTTTCACCATTGTTTCCGTGTTTATTTCCGTCACTGTATATATATAAAAGCCGTGAGTGCATGTAGTAAAGTTCAAGCAAGGTAATTATTTCAAATAATATCTTAAATAACTGTGAAAGATTTAATCATTAAAAGAAAGTTTGTGTAAACAGCACAAATATGTAATATAGTTAAACACTACCCATTGTATACAATATACATATTTATAGCTGTGTACTTATATATTTACGCGTGTGTGTATATATATATATATATGTATGTATAATTTCTCCTTTAAGGTACCGTTATGTGGTATGATGAAAAATATGTACTCCGTTTGGAATTTATATAATGGTCATATACGGTACCACTTCATTTATTTCCCGTTGAAATAAAAATAGTGAAGTGCGTATCAAGCGAAATTCCCAAGAACGGAATATCAACGTGAGGACAATGAAGACATCGTATCTTCTCTGCAGGAAAAGCTTTTCAAGTTTTAACTTTAGAGTGCACACTTTAACCATGCGCACTATGGATACCCTTAAGTGGTTACCTATCCATCTCTCTCGACCATTAAGTATGTTTTTTCACACTTCAGCTACTAGACCAGGAGTGACTAAATGATTGATAGAGTCTTCGAGTGTGGGTTTTGGTTTTATCTTCATGATACTGTATAATTCATCTCAAACCTCTTTGGCTTGCTGACCGCTTCTGACATTCTCATTTTTCAAACCCTTATTGAACTGTTTTTCCGAACGTGTGACACTTTTTCTTCCTGTAACACATAACTGAAAAACCTGAGTGAATACTCAGGTGCAATTGTAAAAGGTCGAACATTTAAAGAGGTTCAAAAATTCAAAGTTATTTAACCGATTACATTTCTAGTCAGATAATACTGAGTGGAATAATTTATGCAAACAAGACATTGCATTCATTGTTTCTGGTACGAGAAAGTAAGTTAATTAGCTAACAATGATTCTTAATTCATTTACTCGGAGCTTTATTAATAGTATACAGCTCAGAATACGTAACGTTTACTTGTTGCCTATTTTTAGTCAATACTCATATTTTTCTCTTAGTTGATTGGTTTGAATTTCGCGCAAAGCTACACGAGGGCTGTCTGCGCTAGCCATCCAAAATTTAGCAGTGTAAGACTAGAGGGAAGGCAGCTAGTCATTACAACTCACCGCCAACTCTTGGGCTACTATTTTAGCAACGAATAATAGGTTTGATCGTCACATTATAACGCCTCCACACCTGAAAGGGCGAAGATGTTTGGTGTGACGGGTATTCGAACCCGCGACCCTCGGATTACGAGTCGAGTGCCTTAACCACCTAGCCTTGCTGGACCTCTTAGTTCACTGAGTGACAAGATATCGTAAAAAAGTTTACACAGTTGTAATTCATACGTATACACACACACAGACCAGCTTCCTTTTATGATGGTTTTAAAGCAATTGTTTTCATAAAAAAAATTTTTCCTTGTCACTTGTTTTCTAAGTATTTCATCCATTTTTTCTCTCCTCTATTCTGATAAAAATCGTTTATATAGAACCTAATTGGATATTTTAATAACGTTTCTATCTAAATCGCAAGAAAATAATATATAATGTAAAAATCAGGTGAAAGACACATATATATCTATACAGGACATTCCAAAATAAATCATATCATGCAACCGTGACAGTAATGAAAACGCAACATCTTATAAAGTGCAATTTCGTGAATGATTACTGTGGTAATGAAACAGAAGAATGTTGTTTCTTCGTTATAAACATGTTTATTGAATGGATGATATTAATATAAAACAGCTAGCAACGTATTTATTAATAATGAGATACAATTAATTAGTTTTTAATGGAAAACACATAAAAGTGAACGGTTTTCGTAATTTTAATAAAAAGAAGTGAGGGTCTTGTTCATGTAATAGTATTGTTTGTTTTGGAATTTCGCACAAAGCTACTCGAGGGCTATCTGTGCTAGCCGTCCCTAATTTAGCAGTGTAAGACTAGAGGGAAGGCAGCTAGTCATCACCACCCACCGCCAACTCTTGGGCTACTCTTTAATTAACGAATAGTGGGATTAACCGTCACATTATAACGCTCCCACGGCTGGGAGGGCGAGCATGTTTAGCGCGAAGCGGGCGCGAACCCGCGACCCTCGGATTACGAGTCGCACGCCTTACGCGCTTGGCCATGCCAGGCCCATGTAATAGTAATAAGATAGAACTGTATGATACTTCCTGATATTTAGCAGACAGAAGTGGGGTGTTTTTCATAATTTTGATTATGTAGAAATGATAGGATTTATTAATATCGCTCCCCCTTGTGACACAGAGGTATGTCTGTGGACTTACGTCTCTATAAACCGGGTTTTGATACCCGTGGTGAACAGAACACACATCGCCCGTTGTGTAGCTTCGTGCTTAGTTCCAAACAATCAATCAATTTTTAATATTAATAAGACAAAAGAACATTAATATTTCTTAATATTAATAGGGTATATAAACAAAGTGTTTCTTTGTATTAGTTAGATATCGTTTTCTTAATTTTAATAGCAAATAATTGGATGTCTTACTTTCTTGTATTATTCATTTTCCACTAAAACGTTAAAGCTTTAATATTCACATGTTGTTCTCTTAGAATGATAAACCTAGATTGTCATGGATATATTGTAAACGTAATAACAACTAAGGATGAACACGTTTAATTTGATTATTTCCTATGAATTTTCATATTTTGTTTCAGAGCCGCGAATAAACTTGATCTAAAGAGAAACACAAATAATTTATTTGAAAATGAATAGTAAAGAACAAAACTCACAAAAGTTACCAAATACAAAGACGTGGTTTATAACATTATACTGTTACTAAAAATAATATATTTTTAGATTTGTCATTAAAATGATACACATTACTTTAAATTTACGTGATTGTGCTTGCACACGTGATCTTTATTGTCCCGTGGATTTGTGCTTTTATCGTCAGTACAAAGGCTTAGTCTCTCAAAATAAGAAATAATGACTCAATTCGACGGGTTTGGGCATTTAGTTATAAAAAAGTAAACTTAATGTGTCGTTCAAGTATTTTTAGAAACTCCAATAGGGTATAAGTGATAAAACTCAGAACAAAAAGCTGACCGTTAACGTTTACTACAGTTCACCTCTTGATTTATACATCACCACCCGGCGTCATGTAATTATTGGAGAGATAATTATGAAACATAGAAAAATCGATTGCAAAGTTCCTTAAGTCGTATGTCTTGTTATAAAATACTGATGATCTGAATCAGTTTGCAAGAACCATTAACTACACATATATATATGTATATATACACCAACACACTATTCCTTCACATAAATATAATAATCAGACACAAAAACTGCAATACTTCTAGGGAAGGAATAGTATTAAATAGCACATTTTTAAAAGTTAGCAGATCTTCTCGTATAGTTTTATTCTGTTAGTTCACGTGTTTTCAAAATACAAAATATTCAACATTTATTTGTTGAGAAATGAAAAAAATATTGGATAATTAATCTACATTCTTCAGATGTCTATGGTTTTATAAAAATGTCGGTTTTTATGAATAAAAATCCTGTTTGTTACAACCGTTGATAAATCAGCGATTACTTCAATAAAACTTTTTAGTTTCTAGGTCAACGTCATCGATAGCTGTGAAACACCTTTTGAGTTAAAACTTTTTTAAGAAACATTTTCCTTATTGTTTCACGCATAATCTTAACACTATAATTCATCAATTTGCTATACTTTTTTTTCAAGTGTAATCTTGATGAATATTAATGTTTTTTTCACGAAACTAATTAAAAAAAAAGAAAGCACAGACCGACCGTTTTCGTAAGGTGATAACTTTTTCACGAGGAGTTTTTATACTTTTATAACCACTGTTCTGGCCTACTACATACAGAGTTATAGCCCATTTTCTCCTGTCTACCCATATCTCCTCCCTCGGGAGTAGGAAAAATTTATAATGCCGGATATTTGGGCGTAAGAATTTATCTTCATCCTAATTTGGTAAATTGGAGAAACTATTTGCAGTGTCAGGGAAGCGAAGTTAAGAGTTTATCTTGGTTCCCACTAATTAAAGCGTGACACTATTATTAATGTTTAGGTTAAAAAACTCGTATTGTTTTTTATTTGGTAAAGCGGATGGAAAGTTTGAGGTAATTATATTTAGGGTTAAAAATACATGTCAATCTACTAACCAAATAACAGGAACGATTTATCTTTGTAATCTCTATTGGCCAATAGGTGTCAAGTAGAAAAAAATATATACTAAATTATTTATTGTCCTTGAAAGCATTGCAATAATATGAATATAGACAGACATTCAGGTCTTTAATTATTAGAGTAACGCGTACAAATACTTGAAAGACTATTAATGACGTGTATTATTATCAATATAAGTTATTGGTGTCACAGATTATATAATCTGATACATCTAATACATGAATTATACATATATCTATATATATATATATACCATCTAGCTGCCTCAAGAAAATCATATTCAATAACACAGCTGGTGCTATATGTAGAGAATATCCTGAAATTATGTTATCAAAATTGTTGATTTTTGTGGGAAAGTAGTGTATATTGTGGAAATTAAACTTTTTTGTTACTTAATCCAGCCTACGAAACGGTCCTATCTCTATATATGTTTCTAAGACGGAAGAGGCCGAAAATAGCTTCAGTAGAATAGGTGTACAAATACTGGATGTCAGTCCTAAATAATCCACCACATAGAAACTGTACTAAACCTGTTAAGAGGAACTAAAGGAGGTAGAGTACTCTGATAGACAATCAGCCCAATGTTTCAAATAGCTTTTCATATAGTCGTGGATAGTTGCTTAATCATTCCAAAAAATGGTGGTTATTAATACGTGAATATGATTTGTTTCTTTGTTTTTTTGAATTTCGGGCGAAGATACACGAGGACTATCTGTGCTAGCCGTCTCTAATTTAGCAGTGTAAGACTAAAAGAAAGACAGCCAGTCATCACTACCAACTGCCAACTCTTTGGCTAATCTTCTATCAACGAATAGTGTGATTGACCTTCATATTATAACGCGCCCACGGTTAAAAGAACAAGTATGTTTGGTGTGACTGGGATTCAAACTCACGACCCTCTGATTACGAGTCGAGTGCTTTAACCACCTGGCCATGTCAGGGTCTTGACTTGTTTCACAATTCTCTATGTTCCGAGCATTCCTGTAAGTTTACTCTATAAGTTAACGTATGGATAAAATGTGAGGTAAATTAAGGCTGCTGTTAAATAATACAGAACTGATTAAAGTGATTATGACACTTCTAGTGAAGCGAGAGGTTCTGTGATAAACGTGGTATGACACCGAGCTGGAGTATCTTACATTGTTTAAGCATGTCATTTTGTTCGACATATGACAGTATATTAGACTCGTTTATAAAGATTCCGTTTATACCAGTCTTTCGAAAAGCGAAACACCACGTTCATTCGTTTTCATTTTTAATACAATAATTCAATTTATAAACCAATGAAAACGCTCCCCAGTGGCATGGCTTCTGACTTAAAACGTGGTGGGCAAAGCGAACATAGCCCAACGTGTAGATTTGTGCTTAACTACAGACAAGTAAATAAGCATACAAACCGATGCAATCATTCAGAATAGTGTTTTTCATAATTTTTGGACATTCCTACTGGATCGTTAAATACATTGTATGTTTTCCCGAGTTTTTCTCTGCAATACTAACAGCAAAAGAAAACCGTATTATTAAGTGTACAGATGAGAACTCTGAACTTCTTCAGTGCAATAATAACACAGATAACAAGTTGGTTCAGACTTAAGATTCAAATAGTATAACAAAAAGTAGGTGTATTGAACTTGGAAACGAAACGTTCGTCAGAACTTGATCCTAGCATAAATAAGTCCACGAAAAATTACAACAACAAAACATATTTGCAATAAAATACTGAATTTATCTGTGGAATTATGGAATAACATTCCAAACCGCCATCTGGTGAAAAACATTAGATATAGCCTCGTAGAAATTCCACGAACTACACACACAGTAAACATACTCTTCAAATAACACAAAATTATGATGGAAAGTTTACAACGAGATACTTACGGATATTGTGTTCTAACATCCGTAATACTGAAACTAACTGTTTTTGTATAAAAGTAAAAACCTTTTAAGTCACGTGCATTTGCTGTTTTCACTAGATACCAGTTCTACGACATTTCGCAGCCGCAATTTCGCACCCGACTCTAGGCAGCCAACAATTTAACAGCCGAGCTCGTTGGCAGCGGACAATTTCGCACCCAGGAAAATTGGCAGCGGATGATTACCCAGCCAAGCAATACATAGTTAAGTTCTGGTGTTGTTCATGATGCTACTAATGTTAACTTAACAACAAATTAAGCAGTGGCGGCGCCAAGGGGTGCTTGGGGTGGTTTGAGCACCCCCTCAGCCCCCCAATATTGTTACCTACATATATTCATAAAATATGGAAAACACAATCGTCGTTGTTGCTTAACAATTAACATCAAAGAGACATAGATCTGTAGAACTCAATGTTTTCATTGAGACGGAAGTATGTGTCATGCGTCCCATAGCAACGTACTGAATGCATTGAAACTCATGCGCTGTATTTCCGCTCCCTATGTAATGCCATTCTATCTTGAGCTTTGATGAAGATTAGACAACCACGTTGATTTCAAGTTACAACAAATCATCAGGGATTTTACTTGATAAACCAAAGGTTTCACAAGTATTTACCCATTAATTTTACTTATCTTTTATAGAAAAGTGAAACATAGCATGCATGTATAAGTGTATTGTGTATAGGTCAAAACTATGAAGCTTTTGCCGGTGTTGTGTCCTCTGTGAGATCATTTTGCATTGTGTATTAGCCATCCAAAATTTGCTGCCAATCACCAGAAGAGGCGCATTGTATTGAAGTAATATTGACTATAAACACAACATGATGAAAGATAGTTAGCCTGATAGTGACCTTACTTTTCCTCAGAGTGTATTAACTTCACATGGGATAATTCGTTTCTGCTATGTAAACTATATCTTTATGTTATATTTCTTTTGATTTGTAGCTTTACTCTTAATGGTATATTAAATGTTCAATCTAAGATAATCTTGATTTTCTTTATTATTATGTATTACCTTGGGTGAAATTTAGGTGAGCTTCCTCTTTTACATATAGGCATATTTTCATAAACAGATTATTTCTAATTTGTAATAATGAATTATTAATCAGAGTATGAGTTTCTAATGAAAACTGCATTAAAAACGCAGTTCAAAATAGCACACCTTTCTGAAATGTACCTTGGTATTTACATTATTATAATTTACCATCTATACTTCATAGTGATGGCATTTTGGGAAACCCCACCACAGTTTACCTCAGCCCCCCCAACGAAAATATCCTGGTGCCGCCACTGAAATTAACATCCATCTGAAAATTGACGTCATTATTAAACATAGAAAAAAGCATATAGAATATCTGCGTTTACTGTTAGAACATCAACACATAGTCTCCTCGTTAAACTTTCATTGATTTATTTTGAAACAGTTTCAAACAGACAATTAGTAACATCATGAACAACACAGTAACTTACGTAACATCAAACCGAAGGTATGCAACAATGGATACATTTATTTATTCGATAAGGGTAGCAAGAAGGACAATCAGGTAACTTTCTACATGTGTGAAAATTACAGAACTTTGCACTGCCCAGCGTGGATCCATGTCCGAGACGATACAGTTACAGCTCGCCTCAAGGAGCATGGCAAAGTACGAGACTGTAAATCAAAGAGTCCAACGAAAAGTTAACGAATATCAAGAAAGGGATCTTATTCAATTCCTTCGAGTAATTAGCTACTGTTTTAAACTGTGAACAGATGTGGCAGCATGGCTGTATTATTTTGACTGTGGATAAATGTGGCTACATGGCTGTATGATATACGTGTCTTTTTTCTTAAACTGTAATGTTGATGTAAATACTCGGCTGGGTAATCATCCGCTGCCAATTTTCCTGAGTGCGAAATTGTTCGCTGCCAACGAACTCGGCTGTCAAATTGTTGGCTCCCAAGAGTCGGGTGCGAAATTGCGGTTGCAAAATGTCGGGATACCGTTTGTCAATGATACTTCATAATAATGTCGCATCTAAAATATTGTTTTGTAAAAATATTGTCCTCATGCAATAAAATATATTTCTCCAAGTAAAAAACAAGTATGTAACATTTACTTATTTACTGCCATTTCTGGATATATCTGAAATATTGTTTTTGAGTGTTAAAGAAAAAAATATTCATAGTATCATCTTCGTGAAATCATACAATTACAACATGCATACTTCTAAATTTATTGTGGTCCCCCCGATGGACTAGTGGTAAACGTAATGATTGGAATGCTAAAATCTGGGGCTCGATTCTCCTCTGTAGACAGAGTGCAGATAGCCCATTGTGTAACTTTGCGCTAAAAAACAAACACAGAAACGTTTGTTGAAGAAGTGTGAAAACTTGAAAGGTAAAAGCAGTGTATGTGGCATTGTGTCTTTCTGAATATGTTCTGTTACTGAATGCTAATAATCGAAACTTAAAATGACAACAAAATCAGTGACTATATGTTGAATAGAAAAGAACAAAGTATAAGTTAGCTTTCAGATTAGAAAATAGCAGTTAAGTGTAATAATTGGACCTGATTTATTTCTAAATACTTTTCTTCACAGATTCAGATTTGCTATTTCTTAAGGTCTTTTTATTTCTCATGTAAAAATTTAATGAAGTGTTTGAGTTTATGTATAATAAAATATGAAGTAATATATATATATATATAGAGATAGAGACAGCTTATTTTGGTTGTTAGTCTTCTAAAACTATAAAAATGCATAAAATGGTTAAGAAAATATAAATAATATATTCACTTATTAAGAGGAAGAAAATCCGAAGTTATGGTATATTAATGAATGGAGATTAATAGAAAATCAGGAAAACCGAGGAAGCGTGTTAAAACTGCCTGGAATTGTCAAGACAGAAAGCTTAAAACATAAGAGATGATAAAATATACAGCAAAAAGTTTAACTAGATTGTGACTCATAACTTGATGTATTGGTCTCGTACCAATATTTATCACAATTCTTGTTATCCAACTCCACATTTTTTTTTTTTGATGAAAAGATCGAAGAAACAGATGCTTGTATTGGACAATCACTCTCAAGGAAAGAAAAATTCTTAAGCAGTTTACTTAATAAATTTCTTTTATTACGTTTACGCCATTCGAGAACGTATCATTGAACAAAGGCATAGCAAGAAAAAAAATTGTGTTACGTAATGAAAATTAAAAGAAAATTATCCAGTCTTGTAAATATTGCTTTTATTGTACTATTATTTTAACTTTATATAATTTACGCTTTAGAACCGTTCATTGAAAAAGGACCAAGCAACAAAGCAGTTGTAATTGGAGAAACAGTCATTTTTTCCTGCCTTACAAGTGGAGATCCACAACCGAGTGTCTCCTGGCAACGAGATGGAAGAAGCATTCACCATCATGGCCATGCTACTTTTCAGGTCCTCGACAATGGCGCCCTCATGCTGAAAAATGTAGGAGAAGCAGACGAAGGTGACTATCATTGCATTGCCAGAAATGACAAGGGCGTTCAGTATTCTGAAACCGCCAGGCTGGATATTGAAGGTGAGGGGGCATACTGCAATATTTCTTATTAAGCTCTAGTGAGTGTGAATGGGACACAATAAAAGTTGTTGTTTTAAATTATTGGATCTCATATTATGTTTTGTATTTTAATTTTTATTATAAGATATACAAAATAACTCAGAAAAAACAGTTACCTAAATAACAAAAATACATCTTATGACTTGTGCTCGTAGCTAGTTGGGTTTGTGTGTTTGTTATGAATTTCGCGTAAAGCTACACGAGAGCTATCTGCGCTAGCCGTTCTTAATTTAGCAGTGTAAGACTAGAGGGAAGGCAGCTATTCAACACCACCTACCGTCAACTCTTGGGCTATTCTTTTACCAACGAATAGTGGGTTTGACTGTCATATTATAACGCCCCTGGGTACACGCTAAACTGGCGGTGAGCATGTTTGGTGCAACCGGGATGGTCGAGGAAACTATTTTTGTTCCTATTTTATTTTAACGCAATTGTTAGCGTAAGCGTAAATAGCTTCTAAGTTTCGGCAATTTTTCTGCTATATAAAAGCCTGTCAAAAAGGGAATTCCTAGGATCAGATCCATCATGGCGTTATATATGTGACACCACATCATTCATGTAATTATGACATCAGACTAAGTAGCATTCAAATAGAAAACCCGGAAAGACTCTCGTGACTGGAGACACAGAAGTGGATTCGCGCCATATTAATGCTGTGAGAAATAAGTAAAAAATTACTGCCCGTCTGTAGTTGAGGATCATTACGAAAAAAACCTTTGTTAAAACAGAACCAATCATCTGTAAGGAAGGGGACAACTTTTCCTCAGAAGAAAAAGAACAGGTTTGTGTGCAATCACATGGTTATCGTATGTTTTAATCTTTTATCCAAAGGCACCAATATGTAGCATGTTTGTTCAGTCATATGTAGCATGTTCCTGAGAATGGATATTTTATACTTATCTTATTTATTTCTTTTCGTATATTGCTAGTTTTATATGAAATAGTTTTGGTTTTTAGTGGTCTCTCGTCACTTTTGACAGACTTTTACGCTAGTTTTTCTAATCTGAATAATCTCAATATTTCCATCAAACCTCTGATGAAATACACACATTGGAATGTTCATAGGAAAAAAAAAAAGAAAGAAAACTGTTCAAGTGAAAAATATTTCATTGAATTATGAAATCATTAAAATATTTAACCCTTATATGATATATTGCACTTGAATAACTTTGAATCTCAATTCGACCAGCATACTTAGATGTATGTGATTATTGCTAAAGTGAGCAATTAGTTATTATGATGTAAGGAGTCTCGCATTTCCGAATATGCTTAAGAGATATGGACAAGCTTATGGAAATTCCATCGTGTTATTTAGTAGGCAGTTAAACAAACCTAGATCAATGAGTCGTTATCAGAGCTTATACGAATCTGGCTGAGGCTTAAACTCAGGAAAATTTATTCCTGGTACAGTAATATCACATCAGCCACGACGTTCTACAATGGGTTCCATAATAATGGAGAGAAATCAGTCATCAGCGACAAAGAAATGAAATCCTAGCAACAACGTTCGTCGTTTAATTGGCCAATTTGTATTATATGATGACAGAAAAACACAAGATTCTACTGAAATACTTTGGTATTCAACATATAATTAAAATATTTTTTAAAAAAAGTGCTTATTCCTTCTTTTATTTCCATGTTTCTGAAAGATAATAATCCGAAAGTTGCGGGTTCGAATCCCCATCACACCAAACATCATCACCCTTTTAACCGTGGAGGCATTAAAATGTGACGGTCAATCACACTATTCGTTGGTGAAAGAGTAGCCCAAACGTTGGTGGCGGTTGGTGATAACTAGCTGCCTTCTCTATAATCTTACACTGCTAAATTAGGGACGGCTAATGCAGATAGTTCTCATGTAGCTTTGCGCGTAATTCAAAAACAAAACAAACAAACCAAAAGATAAAAAAAAGTGAGTGTGCAAGCTGTACATTATAAGTTAACACAAGACACAGCAGCATATCGCAAGCCTCAATGTGACATAGCCCTAGATTTATTTATTTGTTTTGAAATATCAGTGACACAGAGGTATGTCTGCGGACTTATAATGCTAAAAACCGGTTTTAGATACCCGTTGTGGGCAGAGCACAAATAGCTCATTATGTAACTTTGTGCTTGCCTGGCATGGCCTAGTGCGTTAAGGCGTGCCCTTCGTAATCTGAAGGTCGCGGGTTCGCGCCCTAGTCGCGCCAAAGATGCTCGCTCTCCCAGCCGTGGGGGCGTTATAATGTGACGGTCAATCCCATTATTCGTTGGTAAAAGTTTAGCCCAAGAGTTGGCGGTGGGTGGTGATGACTAGCTGCCTTCCCTCCAGTCTTACACTGCTAAATTAGGGACGGCTAGCACAGATAGCCCTCGAGTAGCTTTGTGCGAAATTCCAAAACAAACAAACAAAAAATCTTTGTGCTTAACTTCAAACAAACAAATCGAATGAGAAAATATTGATATAGAGGATTCATTACAAAAATCAACTCAGAATCAACACAAACATAGGCAATAAATAATGAAAAAAAACAGTTTATACGAGATCTTCGTTAAAGATATTTAAAAAAATCCATTGTATTATAGCAACTGTGCATATAACTTCTTAGATCATTTGTTTTGGAACAAAGCCAAATCTGGCTTTATCCTTCGCTAGGAACTCAGCTCCTTTATCAACGTGAACTTCGCGCTGTTCCGCTGTAAAAGTATTACAGGCATTAATTTTATTTTGCAAGGTTTCTGAATATGTTTAATATCTTACAGTAATTATAGATAAAAAATTTAAATACATTACCATTACAGAAATATAGTTATAAAACATTAAATATATTTCGCAACGACATGTGGAACTGATAAAAAATATATATATAAAATCATTATATGAAACAAGAAGCGAGGCGCTTAGGAACTTACAAATTTGTAAAGTTATTTGCGTGAGGAACTAAAACTTTATGAAAATGTTCCAAATAAGAAAATCATTGAAGTTTAAAATATGAACATTAATTCGACAGACATATATTTATGCTGAATCTACATATTTAGACTCAGCTCTATTGTGTAAGTTAGGTAAAAAACACGACTACGCTAAAACAACAATAGTTTGTTTGTTTTGAATTTAGCGCAAATCTACTCTAGGGCTATCTGAGCTAACCGTCCCTAATTTAGCAGTGCAAGACCAGAGAAAGGGCAGCTAATCATCGCCACCTACTGCTAACTCTTTTACCAACGAATAGTGGGAGTTTTCGTCACATTATAACGCCTCTCCGGCTGAAAGGGCGAGCATGTTTGGTATGACGAGGATTCGAACTCGCGACCCTCAGATTATGAGTCGAGTGCCTTAACCACCTGGCCATGCTAGTCCAAAACAACAATAAACCTGTGATATTGGCTAGAAGTAGAGTTAAACTCTACTTGTTTGTTGTTAAGTGCAAAGTTACCCAAGATAATATCTGTGTTGTGTCTACCAAGGATAACATACACAGATGTATGAGTTATAAGCCTTCACACGTCTCTCTATATCACTGAGAAACTTTTAAACTCTGCAAGTCTCTTCTTGTGGAATGCATTGGAATATTCAATAACTGGCATATTTTTGTATTTTTGTCTTTTTATTACTGATACTCTCGGCATATTACGTTAGCGTAGGCGACTACAATTGACATCATATGATGCAAGCATTTTGTGATAATTTGCGCATGAGGTGATAGGCAAACGAGAGATATCACCTTCTTCACATTAGCGACCTCCCCTAACTATGTTTATATATATATGTGTGTGTGTGTGAAGAGTTACCCATCTGTCTGTCTGTGAGATGTATTGACGACAAAAACTATTTTGACGAACTGGTTGAACCAATTTCGATGACATTATAAATGTAACAGATAAATCCCAATATCTGATTAGAGTATCCAAAGAACTGGCAATAGGTACTACTGACTAGATACATTCTCTCTTAGCTCAAAATTAATTGTAGCTATAAATAGGTACCTTTTGTGTAGTTTTGCGAAAATATTCTAAATAAGCAATGAATGAAAAATACCATCATAACTGAGGAGTGTTTTACGTCTCTCACGTTGTTATAACCAGAACCTTCCAATATTGGCATTTTATTTTGACTATACTGTTTAAAATAAATGTTTGAGAGATAGCTTCTTTTTGCACAAAATACTACCGAATGGATTTTTCATCATAAAATTGTAGTCTGAATTAGAACATATAGAATTAGGCTTACCAATGTAAAGCTACTCTTTAACAAAAACGTCAAACATAATTATTCAAATAATTTACCACATATGATATATTCACTTTTTTCTTCTAATGAAGGCGAGAACATTTCATTTTCAGATTTACAACTAAACAATTTTACTAAAACAAGCAACTTTCGGGTGTGCGTTTAAAAAGTCACAAGTGTGATATGTTTAAAACTACTTTTAATATACAATTATACGGTTGTTGTAAGAACCGCGTATGGACGCCATAGGCCATTGTGATGACCTTATATAGATGCCATTGATTCTTGTGACGAAAATATATAGACTTTTATGATGACCATATATAAACGCCATAGACTATTGTGACGATTGTATATAGACGCCATAAGCTGTTGTGAAAACTGTATACAGACGTTATAGGTTATTGTGACGACTGTGTATAGACGCCATAGGTTGTTGTGACGACTGTGTATCGACGTCGTGTGCGTGACTTCTCTCTTAGCAACAACAAAATTTTATTTGAAATATCTTGAAATGCTCAATATAGTTGTATGTTAAATACTTTGTTCCTGACTACCAGATGTCTCTTCTGAATATCAGCTGCGCTGTAGGCAGGTGGCAACGGGTCGATGAAACTGAACATTGTATGAGGAATACACATTGTGTGCTATTTATTCATCAAGCGTTTTTGTTGTTACAAATTGCATTGTATTACTTATCTTCCACAACATTACAACGTGTATAGTAAGGTTACGCAGACTTTGTTCTGTTCTTTGTACTTGAATCCGCTTTCGAATAATTTAGACAAAATATAAAACAGAAAGTATGTGTCGCTTGAGCTTCAATAACCCGTGTAGAAAAGATACGTTATTTGAAACAGTTTATGAATATCTGATGTTTGAGAAGCGATATGTGGATGAAATACAAGTATCGTATAACATGCGAAAATTCTTAGACAAAGACATAAAATTCCTACTGTGAATATTGTTTGAAAATAAATAGACTTAATTATTTATAAAGTGAACAAATAGAACTTTACTATTATGTTGAATGAACGTATTTAAGTAGCTTAAATATTCCTACCTGTTTTTTTGTTTTTGTTTTTTCCACATTATATAATTAAATAACTATTTATATCTCTCAAGATGTGAACTGCAATTTTTCTCAATGAGATAAACTTAAAAATAATTCTCGAATACGTGACTAACTAAAAGTGAAATATCAAATTAATTCAAATTTTTCGATATTTACAAATACATGGAACATATTTTTCATCTGAACCACATTAGTTGCCACCTCAACCCACATAATAGCTTACTACAGCTAGACATGGGGTGAGTCTCCATACCTAATGGGAGCTTATAATATCTTTAAGTATTACAATACTGGAAACAATGAAGCTAAGATGGTATTAAGAAATGTTCTAAACTGTAGCTATAATATAGACATCAAACTTCGGGATTTTGGCGTAGTAAGGCTTCAAACTTACCCTTTGAGCCACTGGAAAAGGGTATGGGAAATAAATACAGATATATTTTTCTTTTACTGAAACTTTTCAATAATTACATCTAATTTATTCCAGTTATTAGTATCGTTTGTACTACGCATATATATATATATATAAGATATTTAGTTTTGACTTGCATTCACATAATTATTTTAGTTGAAACACTTCTTACTTAAACCTATTTATACTTGTTAAACCAGTTTCACATATTTTTATTACACCAGTACGAAAGTCTTCTCCAACTGTTCGGCTTATTACAGCTATTTGTGTCATGTGCTATCGAAAAGACAGTAATAATTAGCAATGCTACCAACTATAAAGTAACGAACAAGTTTTATTAACAGTTGTGATAAATAGGAAATATTTTCTTAAGGTTTGAGATGAACGATTGTTTTGACTGCTGTACGTTAAGTCTCCAGGGCGCCTTTTGAAACCAAACGAACAGTTTAAGTGTAATGATCAACCAGGAGAGTAGCTCAGTACTAGACACTCAGGGTTGTAATCTATAATAATGGGACATTAGCGAATCGCTAAGGAAGTAATGTATATTAAATAGTGGCCGTCAATATAATCCCTTCCAGTTCACATCTAAATGCTTCTAATTAGTATGTAGATTGCTTGCAGCTTAGCTAACTTGTCTTAATTTTTTTATGTTTTACGAAATTCAGAATTAACGAAATTAAAATTTAATTTTATACCGCATTAGCTCATTAGCTCGGGTATTTAAGATCAAAAACTAAGCTCTGATTTTCATTTTTTCATGTTCATTATATGGTTTTACCTTGTCGTTATGTTTTGTTGTTTTTTTCTTGTGACCATCACAGTAATCAAGCAACTAAACTGTTTTTATCTTTACAAGATTAAGTTTATCAAAGTAATTTAAGATTGTAATTAAAAGGCACTTGTATTTGTTAATATGATTTATTTACATATGAATGAAGTAAATAGGTATTCTCATTACTACTTAAAGTCGTTTTACAAAAGATATGGAAATGCAACTAACCATGAAACCTTGCCTCTCTCTCTATATATATATATATCTTTATAGCTCAGCTAAAAATGTCACAAAATGCAAGCTTCAGATACAGAAAAATATATATGTGAGTAATCCTATAAAACAAAATCTGAGATGCTTATTAGTTACACATAAAGCAGAATTTTACTTTATGTCATTAGAATGAGGAATGTACAACTGATTAGTCAGGTGGAAAACGAAGTTTTATAAAAAAAATATTAAAAACACGGTAATATGAAAAACATCTTTAATACCGGTGTTTCGTAATTTTCTTAAGTTGTATCATTAGTTCATAATATCCGAACCATAAAAACAACATTAGCTTCAGCGAGTTTTCATATTCAAATAGTAGTTTAGAAAGAGCAGATTTAAACGGTAACAATATAATGGAGTGTATGATAACACGTGCTGCATACACATATTCAAGAAATAACATTGTTTGTAATTAACAACCTAGTTAAAAATAAGCTATCTGTGCTCTTCCCACCACGGGTATCGAAAGTCGGTTTCTAGCGTTGTAAGTTCAAAAACATACCGCTGTGTCAGTGGAGGCCATAACATTGCTAATAGAAACTATTATAGAGAAAAGCTTAAACATAAGTCTTTCAAAATTTGTAGTGCATACAGGAGGTATGTATATAAAAGAGTTTTATTTTACTTCAACCACCGCTTCGCCGTTGCAGCTTTCTCAATTTTTAAGTTAAAGTTTCCGTATTTGGTGACATTAAATGCTAAGGGATCGATAGCAACGAAGTTAAGACTGGAAATTCTTTAATATAGCTGTCGAATTTTTAACCCTAGAAACAACTGAGAATTTAAAGTATTTTCATTATTTTAATTTCAATGGTTTAATATGAATGGAACAAGAAAAAAAAGGTGGGCCTGATCTTTAAAAGATTCGTACATTCTAATCTGTGATATAGAAAGTTTATAAGTTTTGTTTTTAGAAATACGTGCGTTATCATTGTCAGGAAGTAACTGTTTCATTTTATGATATTTTAGAAAAATATAACACTCAACTGTCCCACAGTGGCACAGCGGTATGTCTGCGGAATTACAACGCTAGAATCCAAATTTCGATGCCCGTGGTGGACATAGCATTGCTTTGCCCTGTGCCTAACTTCAAATAAATAATCAATCACTCAAATGTCAAAACCACCACTTTTGATGAAAGTTAAGAAAAAATTATCTTTACACTCCACATGCGCCCTCCAGTGGCACAGTGGTATGTCTGCGGACTTGTACTGCTGGATACCGGTGGTAGTCAGATTACAGATAATCCTTTGTGTAGTTTTGTGCATAATAAAACACACTCCAGATAATTATAAAATAATATATTTTAAGTTCAACAAGTGTTTCGCCTTTGCGTCTTCTTCAGGGTTAATATGTTATGTATATTAACCCTGAAGAGGCCGCAAAGGCGAAATGTTGGTTTAAATAAAAGTATGTATATTTTTTATTTTTCTGGAGTAGAGGCTGTTTTTTCTTAACTTTTATAAAATAATGTATAAATACCTCTAATATGCACTACAGATTGGTATGCTTAATTGGTAAATCGGTCACTTTTTAGATGAGTTACACCTATAAGTGATGAAAAACTGAAAGTTAACAAGTTACTAAAGCTATATCTGTTGAGTTATAATGTTACTTCATGTTTAGTTTGGTCTGAATCTGACTTGGAAGAAATGAAAGTGAACTTTTAGAACCAAGTTAAATGTTATGTGCATTACCATTGTGTAGAAATACATCTAAACATGAAACACCAAATTATTTACCAGAACATACTCTGTATGGAGAGTTAATTCTATTTAACACTTATTATTAATTACTTACCTTAAATTCTTTGATTTACGTTGATGAGATTGTCTGATGTGAAAAGGAGTGTCCTAGAATAGGCTGATTTTAATGCAACAATAAAAACAAAGCAAAAATCAAGTTCAAGTTTCTCTTGGTTACAATACCTTTTCCTTATCTTCTTACAGTTGAACTTCTGCAAAGCTCAACTATGGTTTAGTTGCTGTTGTTCTTTCTTACCTTTCTATATTAAATCTATATTCGTGAAGCTCGACAAACATGTTAGCTAGTTTGAGTAACAAAACCGTTTGAATTAGACTTCTGGTTTTATATTGGTTGCGTCAAATGTGCTAATTTTGGACTGAGTGTACCACCTGTTTCATACTTACGTAAATTCGTTTCATGTTAATTTTAAAAATGCAGTTCATTTAATCAGTAGATATGAATACTTACGAAAGCCAAAACATCCTGCGAGCTTCCTCTCAGTGAAAAGTTGTAATTTCAATAAAGCATGTTTTGTATTTTTCTTATAGCAAAACCATATCGGGCTATATACTGTGTCTATCGAGGAGAATCGAACCCCTTATTTTAGCGTTGTAAATACGTAGACGTTTCCGCTGTCCCAGCCGTGGACCATTTCAATAAAGATCTTTACAACTGATTATTACTTATATTAACATGTTTAATGCTTTCATCAAAGAGGTAGAAGGAAAACATTAACGTAGAAGTTAAATTTCTATACAAACCAGACACTTATTCAGTTTGCCTTTTCTTATATATATTGTTTTCTTCTATTAAGGGAAATTTCTGAAAATCATATTTTCCGTGAATCAGCTAATTGCTAAAGAACCTCTCTTGTTACTAGACGTTTATAACAGTAAATTATGTTAATCAATAATAAGTTAGTTACAATTTTCAAAAACAACAACAAACAGATTCAACTGTTATTTACGTTATTTTCTTGGCAATTCTTTCATTAAAATAACGTTTATGGTTGCATTCGAAAATGTAACACAGGATTTAATTTGTTATATTAAAACGATTTTAATATACACATTAGTAACTCTCTTGGCAACCACAGTCGATATAAAGCAGTGGTAGAACGGTTCGTATCACAACTACATTTTGACGTTATTTAAAGTAACGTAGCTTGTGTAATGTCACCGAACATTTATCTATTTTAGAAGTGGTGTGTAGCAGTTTTCTCTGAAGCAAAACATTGACACACTCAGATAATAAAGATGAATTCACATCAGACATTTAACATTTCCAAGATCAGTGGTAAAAGCCGTCTACGTGGTCTAGCCAACAAACAGCACACAACATAATCGAGAAGGGTCCCTACCTGTAAATGAGACCAACATTCACTTCCAGCCATATCTTCTGTTCAACCCTAGCACATCTCAAGTTTGTTTTTGTTATTTCGCACAAAGCTACTCGAAGGCTATCTGTGCTGGCCGTCCCTAATTTAGCAGTGTAAGACTAGAGGGAAGGCAGCTAGTCATCACCACCCACCGCCAACTCTTGGGCTACTCTTTTACCAACGAATAGTGGGTTTGACCGTAACATTATACACCCCCACGGCTGGGAGGGCGAGCATGTTTAGCGCGACGCGGGCGCGAACCCGCGACCCTCGGATTACGAGTCGCACGCCTTACGCGCTTGGCCATGCCAGGCCAGCACATCTCAAGCAGCTGGAGAATGAAACGAGAATTCACGTTATATCACAATACAACAAACCAGTAACATTTCCGGATGAATAGCCTGTGAATTTCTGTGTGAGTGGAAACCGTCGTTCATGCACACTACCTGGGTTATAGAAAGCTATCAGGAGTGAATGGTATTATTTTGATATGACACCTTTACGACGGAATGTTTGGCAATGGAAACTATGCCGTAGGGCTATTTAGAAGAACCATGGTTGTCAGTTACATCTTGACCAGACGTGGTTACATGACTCTAACGACGTGGTGGATCATTTTAATATGATTTACTAATCCGTCTTTGCATGTTTATTACACCGTTCTCAAGCTGGAATAACTAGATCATTATTATTCGTTTAATTTTGTCATATTCCTGAAAGTTGATAATTCTGTATATCAGTATATCAGTTTTCTGTTATTCTAATGTTATCAACATTTTCAGTAACGGTATTTAATCAGTTGCTTTCACGTCTCCCTGGATAATCCGAAATATACATACAAACAGGTAAACATCCATGGAACTGATACGTTCACTTCTATCTCCTCATTACCGCAGTGCCTCTTGAATATCATTTGACTTCCGAAAAAATAAACACATTCGTTTCTATTTTCAATATTTAGTTAATAAAACACAAAAACAATGTGACACGTGGTTTTATTTCAAAGTTTCACGGGCCTTAGATTAACAAATTCGTTTTTATTTTCATTATATTGTATTTAATAAAGCACAAAAAATTGGGTGACACATTGTGATTCTATTTCAAAGTTTCACGTGAATTAGGTTGACACATTCGTTTCTATTTTCACTAGTTAGTTCAAATATCACAAGTTTTTAATCATTTAAAATATTCTTACGTTTGGAACTCAGAAATTGTTTCTTTGTTTTTCTAATTTTGCGCAAAGCTACACGAGGGCTATCTGCGCTAGCCTTCCCTAATTTAGCAGTGTAAGACTAGAAGGAAGGCAGCTAGTCAACACCATCCCCCGCCAACTTTTGGGCTACTCTTTTTACCAACGAATAATGAGATTGACAGTTACATTATAACGCTCCCATGGCTGAAAGGGGGAGCACGTTTGGTGTGATGGGGTCCAAACTCGCAACCTTCAGACTGCAAGTCGAGCACCCTAACCACCTGGGCATGACGGTTCCATATTCAATTATATATATAAATAGAAAAGCTTCAGAAACGATCCAGTTTCTAGAGGTACTTTGAATTAAAAATTCATTAATTTTTTCAAATTTAATATACTTTCAGTTTCGCCTGTTCTTAGAGCAAAGATTCTTATGTAATAAAGCAGCTTTCAATATTCACACAAATGTTATGTTTGTCACATATAATGTCCTCCATGCGTTTAGGAATGTGTTTCATATTTTTAAAGAACTGCTACAAGAGCTCAGGTTAAAACAGGAATTTTATCTGCATTGTAAAGCGAAGTAATATAGCCTAATCATGCATGAATACAATATATTACTATGTGTTCTTAGCTATTGATTAACGATTTACGTGACAAAGATCAGTATGTTTACGCTATAAAAATTCATTATTCTTAAACGAATGTTTTAGTTCATAGATAACTTCAGAGCATCAAAAGTAAGGAAGATTACATAATTACATTTTCAAACAGTAAAAAAACGAAATATTCAAACAATTCTACTAGTTTAGAATCATCATTATTTGTACTCTTGTTAGAAATAATTATCAGTAACTTTTTAAAACTATTTATTAGTCAAGCTTCAACGAAACAGTGATTTTTTGAGTATAAAATTAACAAAGGCGTAGAAACGTGATATTGAGGAGACAGATCATTTAATTATGTATTTTTGCTGATATGCAGCTGTGAAAAACGTGTAATCTATTTCAATGTGTACAGTAGTTTGTAATCAGCTAGCCTTGTTCCTGCTGGGACAGCGATAAGTCTACGGATTTCCGACGCTACATTTAGGGGTTCATTCCCTTCGGTGGATACACCAGATAGCCCGATGTGACTTTGCCATAAGAAAAACACACACAAACAACTAGCCTGAACAAACATGCCTGATGTATTAATTCACACAGGAACACAACGCTATAATCAGGTGTTCGATGCCTCTCGGTGGACTCAACAGATAACACTGAACAACAAATTTTGAAAAGTTTTTGCTGATTGTGACAGGTACCTGGTAGGTATGCACAAATATAGTTTTGGTTTTGCTTCATCACGTAGGAACTCTGAAAAATAGACAGTTAACTGTTTACCGGCAATAACGTATTTCATTGCGTTTATATTTCTAATACGCTATTAAGTTCAACATAATTACAAGTGTATTACTTCTGATTTTCGTTAGTATTCAATGTCCGGTGCATTACGTTGCAGTATCCAACAGCAGTCAGCAAGCATAGACGTAGTCCAGTTGTCCTGATATCGTTTTTCCATTGTAGCAATGTCCTGGTAAAACTGAAGATTTCAAAGAGACGGTACGTGATGGCAAATTTAGATGTGATTTTAGTGATCAGCAGCCAAAAACCTATAAGGGACACCCAACAGTGTTCAAGAAGCAAAACCTTTGTTGTGCAGTGTAACCTGATGTGGCTTTGCTATAAGAAAACACACATTTACACATGAACAATAACGAACTTACTTCACAAATGAGTTTAGTTGTTATGAAGTTGATAGGGATTTTGTATCGAGGGGGATTTTATTCATAAACACTGCAATACTGTATAGTCAGTTTCGAGTTTTTGTTTTACTAGAAAATACAATAATACGTTTCTGTAGGTATGAATAAAATCTTAGCGATTGATTATATAGTGATTCTAGTCTATAATTTGTAACTCCACGTTGAAAACACAATGTTTAAAAACGAATTTCATAATAATCTGGAATTATAATGTATAATATTGAGATGTTAGGGGAAGATAAGGGAAGAACGGATTGGGACAAACTAACTTTGTTATTTTTAACTTTATTTTTATTTGCTTTATCAAACACTCCGTATACTTTGAAGAGTGTAACCTATTACTCAGAAAAAACAACAACCCTGAATTATCTATAAAGATAAAATAAATTTATACAATGATGTTAATACACGGCTACTATCGCAAATATTTATCAGCCCGAAATTGTACTGTAATGTATGTCATAATTAAATGTCCCACCAACTCTCTAAACAACTTAGGTGATCACCAAAAATAACATACTGTTAACTCTATAACCACCCTGCAAAACGAGCCTATTCAACAATGAAAACATTAGAGCGGTTCCAAACATTTTGAACTTTACTTTCAATATATATTTATTAGTAGAGAAACTGAAAGGTACTTCATTATTATATATCCTGTATAATTTTCAAGGACAAAATGGACCACAATGATCCTTCTGATATGTCATTTTCACAGCGTTGTTGTGATCTATACTGAAAGTCCGTGTTATAACTGCAAACTTGGAATATGATTTCTTATAACATGTTTTTATTTGTTAAAACAGGTTTTTAATTGTTATTGGTTTTAAAGTTTATAAGTAACTTAACTAATGTATGCCACAAATTTATCCTCAAGAAGAGAGCATGCAACTTTTATGGGTTAGTTCTCGTATAAAGAATTTTTAAGAGAAATGCTTTTAAAAATATTAAGCTAGTTTTTGATATTGATTCTTATTTTCTTTTTCAAGTTGAGTAAACACAATTCCATTTAATGTATTTTTGTAATGTGTGGCTTTGTGGACACGCAGAATTGTTTCTTTGACACTGTTGCTATAACAACGTTGATATAAATCTTGAGAACAAACTTCAGTTCCATTACACATACATAAATCATTTCGTTTCGATTTATAAAATATTTATTGAAAGACACTTTTATTAAATAGAAGTGGAAAGATTCAGTAGTATTCAGTATTTTCGTTGCATTGCCGTAAAGTATTGCAGCTGAAACGTCATTCTAATTCTGTATTTTTAAGTATTTCATTAAATAAATCTTATTATTTTAATAAGAATGTATTACTCATTAATGAGATTATTATACATGGATTGTGAAATTTATAATAATACGTGTGTAGTTGCACAGGTCGGATCTTACAGATTATACTTACCTAAATATTTTCATTATTTCCAGTTCCACCGTACATCAAGGGGGGAAGAACTATCTATAATGTCACATGGGGTTCTCTCGTGGAATTAGTGTGCTCAACACAGGGGGCGCCACCGCCAAGAATTATTTGGTTTCGAAATGGTAAAAAGGTATGTTTTTTAATGAAATATTTTTAATGAGCGAAAAATTGCTATTGCTTAAAAGTAATGTTAGCGTAAAACTTGGCTTCAGAAAACTAAGAAAATCTTTGTCAGCATTAAGTATGTAAGAAACTCCTAATCGATAAAAAAATCTATAGATCGTAAACGGTAGACTACATTATGATTATGTTAAGGCTTATCATAGAGAAGATAAGCCTTTATAATCGAGATCTCCAGCTTCATCTTGCCAAGTTTCTCAGGTGCGTCTTAAGTAATGATTATTTTAAAATTCACGTTCTATTATCTCACGTACACTTTATATACACATGCTTTCTGCCTTCCTGGCATGTATCTTTTTGATGATAGCCAAGTCGTGAGAAAGGTCATATATTAATAGTAGTCATTATGTTAACGCTTTAAGGTGATTTTTGAGACCTAGTTAATTTGTTTCATCACGTCATTGAGTTACGGTTCAAATCCAAGAAGACGCAAGGATTAACTGATCATATTTTTATCTTGATCGAATAAGCTTTCATAGATCCCAGTTCCTTTAACAATTAATTGAGTAAGAATATTTTTCCAATGTATCGAGTAGCGTAGAATCGGCTGTTTTGTGTGGAAAATACAGAATCAATAAAACTATACCTTCAGCAGGTAAACATGAGTCTAACATCAGTTGACGTGTCTGGAGCTAGTTTCGTGATTGTTTATTACACGTGTTAATTCAGTCCTAAGACGTCTATTTGTGGTTAATACAACCACACACACACAAAAAGAATAACATGTTGACTTCACACCAAATTAATCGATAATGAGAACTCATTTTTTTCACATCATTTCTTATTATGTTTAAGAAATAATGCTTTTAGTTGGAATCTAAACAAAATATGTTACTTTTTTAATTTGGGTTGGAATATTTTGGTGTAATAGGGTTAAGGATTATAAAACTAATGTTCTTCATGGTCAAAATAAACACAGATGATATGGTAATTTCGTTAAAAGAAGATATAAGTAAAAATTATATTTAAATAAATTATTAACTAAATAATGAATCGAAACTCCAGTTACAGACATTTCATTACATCGTAGCATGTATGAATAACTATATTAATATTTTATTAGTAAAACAAGACGCGTGACGCTGTATATCTGGAATATCTGGATGTTAGAATGAGTGGCACCATATAAAAATAAATCGCATAAAGTCCACTTGGAGTTTTCAAAATGCTTAGACTATTTTTATTATAAACAATATACGGGGATACAGTGATGACGTTATGTAGCTGTTTAAAGTCGTCTACTTTCTGCACCGTAACATGAGTTCTAAACTGCAGTTTTAATTAACTTTCAGAGGTAACTTCCCTTGAGGAAGCGCACATTGCTCTTAGAGTTAAAAGCTCAAAGATCAAGACTGACTTTTCAACAAAGAATAGGAATTTCGTTTCTCTGAAAAAAAAAATCACAATGAAATATATATATCCACACTATGTTTATCAACAAAATAGGTAAAGAAATTGTACTATTGCTCACAGATAATATATATATATATAACAAAAATAGTTTTGTTACATATATACCTAAATAAAAGCATAAATTGAGTTTTCTCTCAACAATTTCCGCTCCGTTCTTAGTGGCTACACCGAACATATTTATTTACTAATTAAGGAGAAGTTACCACAGGTTAGCTGATGGTCGAGCTCTAGATTTCGGAGCTAGCAAATGGGTTTCGAATCCGTTCGGTACCACAAAATATTTCCTGCACCATAAGTTGTTAGTCTGTCATAAAAGTGACAGCGTGAATGGTGGGTGCTAGGATGATAGTGATTGGCTGTTTTACCTCTGATCAATAGTTCAAAATTTGGGACGGCGGCTTAAGTAACTTTGAATTAAATATAAGTACTCAAATGTCGGAAATTTTATGATGCTTAAAACCATAATTGTTTTGAATAAAAGTGTTAACATAATGTTAATTTTTAATCTATTTTAATTACAGTCCTGGAGATGTAAATTTTGAAAATGTATACTTTGTATCTTATCATAAAATAAGCTCCCCAGCGTGTTTATTTTATGTTAATATAAAGGAATAGGTATACAATACATAATCCTTTTTATAAAATCTTTTTAACTGAGTTACAAACCAAATTAGCTTTACACTGAAACTATTGAAACTGGTTCTGAATATAATAATTAACTAATGAGGTCTATCTAACACGTGGTTATACAGACCTGCGATAAGCTAGGCTACTTATCAAATCTATCTAACACGTGGTTATACAAACCAGTTATGGATTATTCTACTTTACGAAAATTTTGAAAATTGTTCAGCTCATATTTTTGTATTTTTTTCTATTTTTGAGAATAGATTTTAGAAAATTTAACAGCATTTCAAGCGAAAGTTTTACTCCACTTTTACATGTAACAGTTGCTCAGACATGTTATGTTACACAATTCTGCGAGCATATTACGTATACATGAAAAATATTGTCATAAGAAAAGAAACATACGATTATTTTTATTGTTTTTTTTTGTTCTGATGCTTTTATAACAATAGGTTTGTCTTTAATGCCTTTTTAAACACTTATAATAAACAACTTTTATTATATTATTTCACTTAAATATTTTCATTACATCAGTATAGTTTCAAATTCAATTCCAGACGCCATTTGTCAGTTTCAGTACGAAATCCAAATTACCATAAAGTTTAGCCATAAAACTCTACAACTTCAATACGACACTACAAAGAAAAACAGCCATGATACTCTTTATTTATTTTTTCCTACAATAACTAGTGTCTGAACCTTGGCATCGCACTCAATATAACTTGTGGTCTGCCATGAGAATGAAGTTGGCAATCACCATCCACGTCACATTAAACCAAAAAATGATTCAATGGATTCATTCAGTATTCAGTATTCAGGTTATCATTTGCAACTAGGTTTCTTGACGATCTTATTTTCCGTTAAGGGATGAAGTAAGCACTAAATAATGAATTCGTTCTACCCTAATAATGTCATTTTAAAACACTTCCCGGTCTAACGATAAATATAGTAACTTCCTACCATTGAACTAGCTGTTCGTATATACTTTGAAATTAATTTAATAAGCTCTTCTAAGCCTGTCATCAGTTAAATTTATTACAGCACGACATTGTTAACAAAATGACTTGCAGATACACAAACATTGTTTAGGCCAAGCAAATTAGATTAGTAATTTCTAACTCAAGTTTTCGAAAGAATTATACGGGTTGACGATTATCATTGATTATTCATTGCCAGCTTTTCCATACAAATTTACTAAATTTTATGAAATTATTTTAATCAAAGAGTGTTTATCGTCACTTGATATTAGCTTAAGCAATTATCATAAATCATGAGGCTTCATACAAATGCACCAATTACATGGGAGGCGATGACAAGAAACTGTTAATCTAAATTCCATGGCCGTTACTAAAATGAAATCTGTTGTGATTGTTTTTGAGAGAAAAATCTACTGCCATATATTTTAAATAACCTAATTGGTTCTGTAAAGCATTGGTGCGTTCCAAGTAATAGGGTTGCGATCCTAAAGCTAAGATTGGTTAAAATTAGTGGCCAAATTGATATTTACACTTGATAATATTTTACATTTACTATTTATAGTTATTTATAGTTATAGTTATATAGCTAGGCCACATATTTCATTTGACCAACAACTAGGCCCAAAGTTGAACAACAAATGTAGCTTGGCCAAGTAAAGAATAAATATTCGCTGTAAAATTATTATCAATACTATATGTTTAGTTACTTGTTTGGCCGTCAGTTATGAGTTCATTTCCTTAAGTCGCACGCTCATTCCTTTTTCTTTTTGTCCATACCTCTTTCAAAGAACAACAAGCTGTTAAGCTCTTCTGTTCTTGGATTATGAGCGTACTCAAGATGTTTTTTTTTAAATGCAAATCGTATTTCTTAAGTTTATTCTTTATTGGGTTGTTAAAGAAAAATATTTAAAATGGGGCTCTAAAATAAGATGGTATAGTATAACTAGCATATTAAATTGTTATATTCACCCGTTACTTGTTTACAAAAAAAAGAGACTAAAAATGACAGTTCCAATGTAGACAGTACACAATTTTTGGACATTCAACCCGTTCAGTTGTCAGCGGTCCTTCTAAACCATGTTAGTAAGGAAACACTTTTGTCCAAATATCTAACGAATTTAATGATATGTGCGACAGCTTTCATAAGAAAGTTCCATTGTTCAGTTAAATAGCAATGAATTTCCTGTGTTGCCAAACAAAATAACAAGAATGTTTATGTCTCCGAAGAGAAACACACTGTTTCTTCTTCTTCCAAGCACTTTGTAATCGACCGCCATTCTTTCATTTCTAAGTAGATTAACTAGAACCTTGATTGGGTTATACCCTGATCAAATACATCCAGATAATTTTTTATTTTTTTATTTAGGCATTCCTTAAGGATTTTATGTCAAAGATCAAAGAACCCCAAAATGTATATTTTAGGCTCCTGTACAGCAATAAAGATAAAAATTGGCATAAACTATTACGCACTCAACATATTAAGATACAAAAACGTTGGATTTATTCATTTTGAGTAGTTTTAGAGGGGTCAGAGCTCACAATAAGAGCATAATTTTGGGTTTTTTAATCAAGTATTCAATCATTTTTTGACCAACTTACAAGAGGTTTTGTACAAAGATACCTTTTTAGCAGATCTCAAGCAGTGAAATAGGCAGTTTTCTATTTTTCTGGAGTCAAAATTGGTCATCTTGGGATATTGTGTATTTGTAACATGTTGCATTTACCTGCGATGTTGGCCAATTTAGTTATTGACTGTTTAATTCCAACTTCGATTGTTCTCAAGGCTTTAACATGAACAACTGGTTAGGTTTTGTTTCATGTGGTGAATATATGTTCTCATTTCTACCCTTGTGGTTTGTCCCTCCTATGATAAATCGTACCAATCCTTCTGGTTTGTCTCTCCTATGATGAAACACTTCTACTCTTGTGGTTTGTTTCTCCTATGATCGTACCTACCCATGTGGTTTTAATCTGTTTTATATGGCTAAAACCTTTTCCGGTAGTTCTACGAACAAAAAAAATGAATATATCTAGAATATTAAAGAGTAATTACTAACATAAATTCAGTTTTCTATTTCTTGCTGGCTTATTTATTTTCTTTTTTAAGCACCAAGTTGAATCATGAGTAAATGCTCTCTGCCTATCGCACGGATAGAACCATCAGTTTAGTGTTATAAGTCCTTAAACTTACCGCTGAGCAACCGGAGGAAGTCTATTTCTAGCAACTTCTAGAATAGATTTCAGGCCTTTTTAAAATACTTATTACCGAATATAGTCTAGTCTTAACAGATCATTCATAATTATTATCAAGTATTTAACCTTACTTTGAATCGTTTCCACTTAAAAATTATTCTAATATTCAGATCTTGGCTACAAAGTTATATCTTATATACAAAGCAGTAACTTCAGTAGTATGTTGATTTGTTTTAATACTGATGTTTTTCAAAGATGAATGATTAAATAAATGCAATATAAGTTGTAGATAATTTTTAATACATCCCTAAAGAACCAAGGGGTGCCTTTACACTACAATTTGTTGAATATTAAAAGTAAGTTTAATCTGAAAACCTCCAAAGGTAGGTTAGTAAAATATAGCATCCTCGAGTCTCCATACTAGCTAGTACCAAAGTGTTCCCGCTAGAAGTAAATTCACTTATAAAGCCACTTTATAAGCATCATTAATTAAGCAGTTGTCAACCTTTTATGTTTCTGCTATCACCTTTTTATGTTTAGCTTTTACTAAAGATTTAAACTGCGATTCTGTAAGAAAGGTCGAAGCATCACGATAGTCAGCGGTAAGATGAGCAGATAGGAACACTTTGAAAGCAGCTATAAACTTAATATTGTACTTGGTTTGCTGCATAGTATCTACCAAGATGGTTCTAAACATTTCCTGAATACCTCTGTGTGTCATTTGGAGACTTCCATGACTCTTGTGTTTGGCCTTTAAGCTCCTGATGTGCTGACATATTACAGTTATTTTACCACTTCAAATCACTTTTCACAGATTCAGCACTAAAACAATGCGGGAAATGCCTCCTTTTTAGCCAGTAAAAATCTCCAAAATTTACAGTTCAAACTACGAAAAAATCGGATTAGATAATGTTGTTGTTTTTTCAACAAAGTTATTCCCCACGAGCACGTGAGAGGCCTGTTAATAACAAATAAGATAGAAGAGGAATCTCAAATAATTTTTTGTTCTATATCTCTAACGTAAAAAATTTGAATCGTAAATGACAATTATACTTTTATAAATTTTATCTAGTTGGAAAATATGGAAAAATGTTGATAAGGTCTTTTGTATAAACATTTTTTAACTTATGGAGATGGAGATTATCCCACATATAATTATAGGCGTACGAGTTTTAATTCCAAAAAATATATTTATAATTTTATCCATTGATAGTGATTACAACAAGTATGTCCGTCGCTGGTACAGCGGTAAGACTTCGGATTTACAACGCTAAAATAAGGGATTCGATTTCACCTGATAGACAAAGCAGATAGCCCGATGTGGCTTTGTTATAAGAAAAAAAAAACACATACAGATGTTTTTTAATGAAAATCAATTATTAAAGTTTTTAATTTTTATTAATTTGCTGATTTTTGTGACCAACAAAGTCTTTTTAAGACAAACAGGAAACTTGGTATATTTTGATATATTAGTAAAAATAGAATAGCTTCATTCTTTCATTACAAGAAAGCCGTAAAAGTCTTAGAAGGACACAAATATAAGGTTTTAATTTTTACCACTTGTAGCTACCTACCAAGAAGCCAGAGTTTTTCCATTCCATTTTGTCCATCACTGCTACAGAGTCTTCCTCGTTCACGTGTCAAGCAGTCAATCAGTTAAGAAGTACCAATCAAGTGATGTCAGACAGAAAAGAATTTACCGTACATGTCCTTCCAAAATCAGGTAACTGCTAAACTACCGTGCATTATTATTCATAATCTTCGTAAAACAGCTAAACCAGTAGCTTATAATTCACATTATTTCCAAACCCGATGATTAAGCCAAAATTTAACATTTACGTTATTCGAAAACTACATCAGTATGATCTGGTGGTTAAAGCGTTCGACTCGTAATCTAAGGATTGCTGGTTTAAAACCTCATTACAACAAACATACTTGCCCTTGTAGCCGTGGAACTGTTATAATGTGACGGTCAATCCAACTATTCGTTGGTAAAAAAGTAGCCCTAGAGTTGGTGATGCATGGTGAAGACGAGCTGCCTTTTCTCTAGTCTTACACTGCTAAATTAGGGACGGCTAGCACAGATATCCTTCGTGTAGCTTTGCCCAAAATTCGAAGACAAGCAAACAAAACAAAAATTCGAAACAAATCCATCAGTTTATCATTCAAGTTGTTTCAAAACTAGGTAAATTAGCTATGTTTGTCATTTTTCACTCTTAGAGACAACTGACCTAATAACTGGACATTATCAAACAAGTTATTTGCAAAACTCATTAACTAAATAACTAGGTGATATAATATATATTTCTTATTGAGACAACTTAATAATCTCTCCTCATAAATCTTTTCAAACTTAGTAAATAACTCTGTGTTCTATCATCACAATTCTGACGAAACAAGGCTAATATATTGGTAAATTTTATCATCACTTACTCAATTTTCACATCAGCAAAAAAGATCCATTCGATTTTATCATCCATAGCCTTTTCAAATATTATACCAGTTAACATTGCCATTCACTTTGTATTCAAATACAATAAATAAACACATTTGTGACCTGCGATTAAAATATGAAGAAAGATACAGACCTGCTTTTGTATTATATATCTGTATCTCATACTATTTTCAGAACAGCTCATTGCGTCTTAACAACTAGTCCGGGATATTCTATTCTCTAAATTAAGTAATCGCATGACAGTAATGTCTTGAGTAAAACATTATTTCTCGTGTTATAACTGTTTTATTTGTAATAGCAAAAATATATTTTTTTCTCCCTAAATCTGGTTACTTAAAGAACCGGAAAAGGAAACTGACACCGAAGAACTAAGAATTGAGGAAGAACTGGATGAAGAAATATTTGATGCAAAGACCAATGAACCACAGGGTTATTGCTCTCCGTACGTTGGCAAGGTGTGCAGGACATACCTGAATAATTCGGGGCTTATATACTACAACTTTAGTGACACAACACCGGGGATTAATGAAGAAATTACACGTGACTTGTGGGAGGAACTTATATCTTCTCTGATGGAACCTTGTCGCACTGCTGCTGAGCAACTTCTATGTGCTTACGCCTTCCCACAGTGTCAGCTCGAGAACACTTTTCAAACAGGAAAAGAACTGTGTAGGTAAGAGACATGATGGTTTGTCTATTAATTGTACCTAAAGCAGGCATTTAGGTAACATATTAATATCTAATAATTTTTTGAAACATGCGTGTTTGTTGTGCGTTGTGAAGTTAGAGGTAGGGAATAAAAGAGTAACAAACGAAATATCAGTGAGCTAGAAATGAAAGATAGTATCTAACAAAAAACTTTTCTTATATCTGTTGTATAAAATACAGGTTAAAAATTGATATCTTGTCAAATTGTATTTGTTATTTTGTTCGTAGCAAATTGTAAATTAAAGAGGAAGTATTGAACACATTTTGCTATATATGACGCATGGATTAAAAGAAAGTAACATAATTTTGTTATTTTTTCAAAGATGTTAAGATGCTTTGAATATTATGTATATATATAAAACTATGATGCTCTAAATAGTATATATTCACACAGACACAAACACACATGTTTTCTTTTTTTCCAGGGAAGACTGTATTGCAGTTCGGGAACTCTTCTGCTACAATGAATGGGCCCAGATTGAAGATAACAAAGAAAGAGGCATTTACTTCCAATCTCGAGGACATTTCAGACTACCACAGTGTGATGTCCTCCCCAGTCGAGGAAACTCTTCTGTTACTATGTGTTCTCAGGCATACTTAACGGTGTTCAAGGAGGATGAAGTTACAAGTAGGAACAAACAAAACCTCGTAATAATACATTTTTAAAAAAAATAAGGCTTAGGAAAATTACAAAAGAGGGAGTATAATACAAAATTAATCTTGTATTTTGCTTTTTTTTTTCTTCTTTGCACAAAATTACAAAATTTGTTCATACAGAAGGTTAATAGTATTTTATAAGAAAAAAATGTTTCATGTTGAGTGCTGTTCTCGGAAATATTTCCTCACTCGTCCATCAAACTGAGTTTAATATCCATGGCAACAAATTATTGTGTAACTTTGCAATTTTCTTGCCAATCTTAGACCACACATTTTAACAAACGTTTCATGTACAAACCACCAAGTAATGTATTTAACGAAACAAAATTTACACAAGTTTATGTCGGACGACTTCACAGCTAACTCAGAGAAGAGTGTAGCATGAACATTGGTTTCATTATCCGTGGTTTATAGAGACACTGATATGGACATGACACTTTATCCTGGTGGAACCTTCAAGTTCTAGTGACAGTAAAATGTGGTCACCTTTGCATTACTGTGAACTCTTTGAAGTTCAGATTTCCCATTATATGAAAAATCTGCGTCAACCTTAAATATTGACAAAAACTTTCTTTACCTTCTTTGCACTATATTGTTTAAGCTTTCGCAGTTACTGTCAAATCGCCTGTTGCTTACCGTAATTCTTCAAGTGCATTCAGATCTCGTTCAAGTTTGCAACAATCTGCCATTTTTAAGGTGAAATATGTTTACCTTATAGTTTTCTGCACTTTATTTTTCTTTCATCACCGTGTCTGGATAGCATCTTGTACACTAGTGATTAATGATCTTTTCAAATGGTAAATATATCTGTGATTTATCAAGAGCGCATAGTTTTCAACTTATTGGCAATTGCTTTCTGGATGATAATTATGAGGCTACACAATAAACTGTCTGCGTTCTGTCCACCAAGGACAATAGAACCTTGAATTTTAACGTTGCGAGTCCATAAGCTTACCGTTGACCCACCGAAGGAACGTTTCTGAAGAAAGATATCTGGTCCGGATAACCATTCTGGGAACTTTGGCAATGGTAGCAGTATTTCTAGATATGATGACACGCTGGTTAAGTGGTTTACATATATATATAGGTGTACTATCTTCTGTGGACACATTTGGAGTTTTGTGTTCGGTTTTGGGCTCCTCATTTTAGGAAATGCATTGAATTGTTGGAAAGGGTTCAGAGGAGGGTTACTAAAATGGTACCTGGGATGAAGGGGTTGTCATGTGAGAAGAATTGTTTTCTCTTGAAGAAAAAAAAGAGTTGGAAGGGATCAGCTTCAAGTGTTTAAGATTGTAAAAAGAATTGACAATGTTAATGCATCAACATTTTTCATACTTAACAACGGGAATTATAAAACTAGGAGATACACACACTAGTATATATATATGTATAGGCAAGACAAATTTATTTCTCATATAGGATGGTTGGCCTATGGAGTTGATTGCTTTACGATGTTGTGGAGACAGTGAATTTGAGAGAGTTTAAAAGAAATCTTGATAGATATATGAATAATAGGGGCAGGCTTCGTTGTTGTTTTTAATTAATTTATTTAATAGTTTTAGTTTGGCTTAAAGAATTGGACACTCGAGATGGACCAATAGGTCCCTTGTTGTCCCTAAATATTATGTTATGTCATAAATATATTCATTATCTAAATTGAACGGTCCTGAGCTTTACATCTCTTTACAACATGCAACTACAGCGCTATAGTTTATATCTACAGTGACAAGCCACTGTATTATCAAACGCAAATTGCTCTTATAAAGTTTGATTAACATTCCGGTTTCCAACATCTTCAATATAATAGAAGCATATAAAACAAACCATAAAAATGAAAACAAAATACAAGCTTTAAAAATTAAACACAGATTTAATTTTTATTAATACAATTCCTTAGTGCAATCTATTTTATAGCATGAAACTCATTGAAAAAAGTACTTACACTCCAAGGCTTTTCACTGATTTTATCTACTGAATTTTTCACATTTCTCAAACTGAATTTCATTACTTTTCCTTCAGTTTTATTACATTTATTCACTATTTTGTTAACTTATTGCTTCTATTTCTATACCTTGTCTGTGGTGTGATCTTACTTAGATCTCTTTATTTCCGTACTCTCCCGAGTGCAGTAGTTCCTTTACAAAATGGCAGTTGGAAGTTCATAAAGAAAATAGCTTTTTCAAGAACTTAAAGGATTTCAGTTTACTTAAAGAAGAATACGTCACGGAACAAATTTTATTTTAATGTAATGTTTAATAAAAATAAAGTAGCGATGTGGTACCAACATTCAAACCCAGCGAATTTAAACGTAGATTAACAGACACGAATTAACAAAAATGAAGAAAATACAGATTTTTTTTTTTTAATTTCAGAATATTCACCAAAATATCTCAAGATTCGAAAGGTAATAAAAATAAACCTAAAAATATTAAAACGCCGTGAAGAGAAACACAGGCAAAAATTTAAATTTAATGAAAAAAATAATCTTACATTAAACGATGGCCTACCAAAATTACTTAAGAAAAAGATTTGCAGAACCATGAAGGTAAATCTAAAAGCACAAGCGTTTAAATAAACATTCATTATTTTGTTAACTACGTTTTGGAATTACTACTACAGTAATGGTATATAGAAAGCGTGGAACCTAAAATATGTTAATTCCAGTTCAACAGCAAAAATTGCTACAATCTTTTAACAGTCCTCAACTAGTGAGTGATATATAAAGCTAATAAAATATTTATGATGTTATTGAATTCTATGATCTAAAAACTGTAATAATTATAAAATACGCTTTTTGTTTTTGTAAATTTAAAATACACTGTTACTGAGAAATGTAGACTATGTTTTTGAATGTGTATGTACTAGCAAAATAATCATCCAAGTACACGCGCAGTACGTCCCCTAGTGGGAGAACGGTAACTTTACATACTAACAATGCTAAAGTCCGAGATTCGAATCTCCGTGGTGGCCACAACAGATAGCCCAATTTGGTTTCCCTCTTAAGCAGTCTAGTATTCATTCTTAGTGGATCAGCCCATCTTTTCTTCAATTTACTAGTAAAACCTTCCTCGGACTGTTGAACCGTTTCACTTAATAGTTAACTTGCTTAATAAACTATTATCAAAAATTCTGTTTGAATAATAATCAGTTCAGATTATGGAGACATTTGGTCGTGCAGTAAATTGGAGTTAATGTGACCTACTGCTTAAGAGTAACCCATTGACCAATACATCACTGTAAAGTTCGCCCCTTGTGTAGTGAATTAATTAAATGTATATTGAATACCATAATTAACACTGAATTTTACAAGTTTAAAACTTAATTCGACAACACTTAGGCTTTGTAACAGGTTGAGAGTATTAATTATTTTGAGTCTTGTTCGGCTTAATGGTTAGCGCGCTAGGTGTTGAGTTCAAGGTCCCTTGGTTCGTGTCCTGTTAACAATAACATCGTTCTTCGCATTTTGGAGCCGTAAATTCGGCACAAGAGTGACGTTCCAAACCAATTATTCGATTAGTGTGGCTCAGAAGTAGCAGGTGTTGATTGGTTACCTCTGATCTATCACTTCAACGTTAGGAACTTCTAGCGAAGACAGCTTCTGCGTAGTTCTGCTTGAAATTACAGTAAACAAACGATTTTCATGATAGACTGACATAACACTAAACACTATATAAGAAATGTTACAAGAATTATTTTACGTCAGCTCGCGGCCCGGCATGGTCAGGTGGGTTAAGGCGTTCGACTCGTAATCTGAGTTTGGCGGGTTCGAATCCCCATCGCACCAACCATGCTCGCTCTTTCAGCCGTGGGGGCGTTATAATGTGACGGTCAATTTTACTATTCGTTGATAAAAGTTGGAGGTGGGTGATGATGACTAGCTGCCTTCCCTCTAGTCTTACACTGCTAAATTAGGGACAGCTAGCGCAGATAGCCCTCGTGTAGCTTTTCGCGAAATTCCAAATCAAACCTCAGATCATCTTAGGGACATTTTTATGAAACAATGCAATATGTTGACGATGTAATCATTCCTGCAGGGACACTTGCATTTTAATCAACAAATATTGATGTGTGTATATTCATGATACGAGGGCTGTTCAAAAAATACGCGGACTGTTTGAATTGCGCGGCTCCAGTTGGTTCCAGGGGAATCCGCTTGGTGTCGCTAGGTTTGCACAGATCAGCTAATTACGACGTCATTTCCCGATTGCAGATATCTTCATTTGTGTATTAGCTACGCGGTTTTAAGTGAAGTGCGATTTTTTCGTTTGGCGGATTTCAGAATGAATGACCTGAAGGAGCAACGACTTGCTGTGAAATTTTGTGTTAAACTTGTAAAATCTGCGACTGAAACTTTTGCTATGCTTAACACGGCTTACGGTGATGTTGCTATGAAGCGTACGGCATGATTTAAGTGGCATGAACGTTTTAAGGATGGTCGACAGTCTATTGAAGATGATGAGCGTCCTGGACGTCCTTCCACGTCAACTGACGATCCACACGTCGAAAAAACAACACCCTGGTGCGGGCAAATCGACGTCTGACTGTCAGGGAGCTTGCTGAAGAGTGTGGGATATCAGTTGGATCTTGTTACGAGATTTTGACCGAAAAATTGAAGATGCACCGCGTTGCTGCGAAATTTGTGCCTCAGAACTCGTGAGTTTTTGGCTAAACACTCGATCACTGTTCTTCCCCCCCCCCTACTCACCTGACCTTGCTCCTTGCGATTTTTTCTTGTTCCCCAAACTCAAAAGACCTTTGAAAGGAAGAAGATTTGAGACGATTCCCGAGATTAAGGCAAATGCGACGAAGGAGCTGGAGGACATTACAAAAGAAGCGTACCAGGACTGTTTCAACAAGTGGAAACACCGTTGGGATAAGTGTGTGCGTTGGGGAGGAGAGTACTTTGAAGGGGTCCCAGACCTGTAACTTTTAAATAAAGTACATTTTGTTTTATGACGTCAGTCCGCGTATTTTTTGAACAGCCCTCGTATGTTACAGTTACTTAAGTGTTCATTTTGAAGTTGTGTTTAACATGAAATTATTTATTGATGTATATATATATGTGTGTGTGTGTGTATTTTACCCCTAGCGGATTGTATTTACGGAAGAGGACGCTACTATCAAGGAACTGTTAATATTACCAAATCAGGGATCGAATGTCAGAGATGGGAATCGCAGGTCAGTGATATTAGTGTTTCTCATACATATATTTCAAATACATTTAATGTAACACGAAAAGACAAAAAGAAGTCTTAGCTAAGACAATCTGAACGCTATAGTAAATAGCAATGTTAAAATCTTTTCTGGGTAACTCTTTTTAATATCAGTCGAGATTGGTGTATTGTTCATTAGAAAACTATCCAGGTAGATACAGAAAGGTAGTTATCGCATTTGGACCTATACTTCTGTGTACCTATATAGATCTCCAGTATATAATCATGTAGGCATTACCATCTTGCAAGCAGATATCTCATAAATAACACATTATGAAATCTATTTAGTAAAATCATTTTTATTGCGTTTCATGTATATATATTTGCTTTTTGACCCATTAGTGTGTTGATTATAACTAAATCTAAGTAATCGAACACCTGCTTCGCTACTGTTCGAGATTAATTTGTATAACTTTAAAGGTATTCTTGATAACTATTTATTGGTGTTTCTGAGAAATTTTTTCTCACCTTTGTGAATGATGCATTATCTTCCAATCGGACTTTAGACTGTGACGTAAATACAAATGTGCTTATAGACCCGTGCTTCTGTCTCCTCGGCCCATAGGCTTATTTTTATGTATAAATATACAGTTGTATAAATGAATTTTATGTGTTTTATTGTTGTAACTACAAGCTACCTATTAGGAAATAGAAATGCTTGGAAAAATTATAGAGATACATCCAAATATATATGTTTATTTGGTTCTGAAAACTTCTATAGAACTCTGAATTCAGGGGTTCATTTATTTTCGAATAATACCTCAATAATATCGTTGTGTGGGATTATTTGCTGGAAGAGAAGTAGCCACAAATGTGTTTCATGTATAATTTTAAGTTAAAAATTCTTAGCTCTTAGGAAACTTTACATCTTTCTACACGTATGGAAAAAAATACAATAAATTGTCAACCATGCGATAACGAACGGAATTTGTTACAAAGTCTAAGGATGTTGTCACTGGACAACTTGCCCAGACAGATTGCATAATAAGTAGCCCGTGAAAGATATCTGTCCACTGAAAATGTTGCTGCGTCCATAACAGTCATACTGTACTAAGGAGAACACAAGTCCAGTCATATAAATTATATGAAAACTGAACTTTTTTTCGTTCATTAGGACTATCACTTAAATAAGAAAATCTGTGAGGTTTCTAATAATATCTTGTTTAGACCATTTAGAAAATAGAAAACAAGTAAAAACAAATACAAGCTAAATTGGAAAGATCGTATACAGCGCCCTAAGAACTGTATGAAGAAGGAATCTGGTATTTATACAGAATGTTTAACATGGAAAACATTCTCTATAAAGAAGGAATCTGGTATTTATACAGAGGCCCGACATTGCCAGGTGGGTTAAATCGTTCAACCCGTAATCTGAGGGGTGCGGGTTTTAATCCCCGTCATACCAAACTTGCTCGCCTTTACAGCCGTGATAGCGTTATAATGTGACGGTCAATCCAACTATTCGTTGGTAAAGGAGTATCCCAAGAGTTGGCAGTGGGTGGTGATAACTAGCTGCCTTCCCTCTAGCCTTACACTGCTAAATTAGGGACGGCTAATTCAGATAGCTTTCGTATAGCTTTGCGCGAAGTTCAAAAAAGAAACAACTATTTATACAGAATGTTTAACATGGAAACTATTTTATCTGATTAGTCGATTTCAAGACAATTTCCAGTTGGATCTGGTTTGTTTCAGAAGTTGAGTATACATACATAATTACATTTCACGCTTACACTCCCAAAAACATGGCTTTTCGTATAAGTTCAGAAATAAATGTACTTTTGAAGCGATCTTCAATTTTTTGGAGTTAAGCATAAGCGTTCTTGGGAAAGTGTTGTACTTTTAAACACTTTAAGGGTTAAAACAAAATAGTTTAATAAATCTTATACCTTTCAAAACATTCACCTGAAAGCTAGTTACGCAAAACTATGAACTCATAAATAAAAAATAAACCTCTCTATGAAAACGATGGCTGCTTTTTTATCTACTTCACATATTTCTTATCACGAAATTGAATGCAACGAAGCGGGTTCCATTATTAGAAAATCTCGTGAGAACGTGCTCCGCTAGTTTTTGTTCGTTAACCTAATCCTTTAAGCGGATATCAGGTGATTTAAAGTCTTGCGGAAGATCAATGTGTTCTCTCTACCAGTTTTTGAACTTGAGCAGAAATACAAAATATTTTGTTGAAAGAGGTACCAAGATTTGAATAAAGGTAACTAGATAACTGGGTCTCATCGCCTAAGGTACATTAGCCAGTGAGTGGAGTTCTAACTTTGGTAAATGAAAGACTAAGTATGTTCTTTCTACAGAAAACAAAATAAGTGTTCCCGGCTGAAATTTGATTACATAAATAAAATGGCATATGAATTTCCTATGAGACCTAATACTTTCATTTTTTTGCATTTTTTTGTTTTATCAGAGTTTTTAAGCATTGCTTCCAATTTGCATTTCAATTACTAACGACTATATACTGATTTTTTCAGTTTTTTCTTACTCTTGCGGCAAAACTTTAGCCAAGTAACTTGATTAGAAACACATTTTATTGTTTGTTTTTGAATTTCAATTACTGTTAGGTTTGCAGAGTTACAACGCTAAAAATCCAGAATTTGTCTCCCCTCTGTTAATAGATTTGGTTTTGAATTTCGCGCAAAGCTACATGAGGGCTATCTGCGTTAGCCATCCCTAGCTTAGCAGTGTAAGACTAGAGGGAAGGCAGCTAGTCGTCACTACAAGATAGCAGTAGCTCTAAGCCAGGAATCTTTTTGATAAAATGATAACCTATGATACAACATAGCATATAAGACTCACACGTATGACAGTTATAGAAATAATTTTTGTTTACTCTAAATTAGGCCTATTAAAACATTACAATGAATCATATTACAAATATATTTTAAAACTTTCATACAACTGAATATAAACAATAAAAAGTTAACATTTAGAGTGAAAACGTAAAGTATGTTTTAGGCTCAACGAATGAAATAATTTGTTTTTTTCTGAAAGCTCCGAAACTTTGTGATTATTTTTGTGACTGCTAAGAAACTGAAAATGTATCACTCGTTATGCATGTAAATGAATTTTTTTTTCTATGACGTAAGGAAAGTATAGTTACTTTAGCTTTTGCTTTTTGGCATTAGTTTTTGTTGATTACTTCTTACGAGCACTGAAATTGTTTCTGTACGTGTTTACAGGCCTTTGGGATATTGATGATACAACACAGTCCTTAACTCTCTATCTTTACGACTGTCGCCTTAGGGGGCATTAGATAAATACAACCTTGAATATAACGTTGTTCACATTTCTTTGTACACTCTGATAGTAACTTTAGAGAACCCCTTATATTCTGGCATTGACATCTGTAGCTCTTATCTTTCGTACAATGGAGAAAATAGAGAATGGAAAGTACTAAAGTTAGCATCTGCATGTATAGCATTAACCTATTACAAATGTAAGGTTTAATAACAGAATCTCGCAATCCACTTTTATTCAGACGTCTAGAGACGCCATTCTAATTCAGTGTTAGATTTCTTTTTTATTTCAACGTTTATAGCTCCAGTTAGTGTGCGAACTCACATTTTGTCGCATTTAACAAAATGCAGTGTGTCGTCCAGTCCATGAATCGGAGCTCAATGTTTTGTTTTGCTTTGCTTTTAAATCTTGCTTCGACATGCAAATTTGAAGTGTAGTTAAAATTATTTTATATTATTTCTAAAGTATTACTTTTAATTCTATTATTTCTTTGTGTGTCACTTTATGTTTATCTTTTTTTCTTTATTAAATTTAAATATAATTTTAGTTACCCAATTTCTCTCTTATTTGTTGCCTTTATCCCCCCCCGCTAGTACAGCGGTATGTCTCCGGATTTACAACGCTAAAATCAGCGGTTCGATTCCCCTCGGTGGGCTGAGCAGATAGCCCTTTGTGGCTTTGCTATACGAAAAACACACACACACATTGTTGCTTTTAAATTTTACGTGCAAACTAAATTACAGGGAAAGGTTTTATATGTGATTTATTGCACCTCTTGTAGCGAGACACCACGTACTTACAAACAATATTCAATATGACGTAGAGCTCTTTATAAAGCTTAAAAACTTATAACTCTTACATGTATCTTAGTGTACATTTAGCATTCAAACGTTTGCGGTAATTACCTTTTTTATGTACCATAACATATAACAGCATTAAATTTGCACTTGCATATTTAGAACTAAATATTTAGTAAGGAAGATTTTGATGGAATCATAACAACAAAACGTAAGGTAATTATAAAATATTGTTACGTCGATGGTTAATTTTACAAGAGTTTGAAAGTTTTACATATTAGTACATCAGTTACCAATGATCGTAAAGAGCATTATAAAACTGATATAAGAGAAAAACTAAAAAGGCCCGCCTTAAAGTGTAACGTTTTCGACTTTTGCAGAACTAACTTTAAACATATGCTAATTTTTACCCTAAAATACAAGTTAAATAGTAATTAGTTTTCAAAGAAGCAACAACTGTTTCATCATAATCCAGTGAAAAAGGTATATTTTAATAAATACAGTAAAATTGGGAATATTTCACTTCCACTTCGCTCTTGGTTTGCTTTTTGGATATTTTGTTTAAATATACAACGACTACTCAGTTTCGGTGTTACATATCCACAACATAATACTTAGTTCGAATTAGCTTTTCCTCAATACCACCCTAGAGCGTCGTATCGTAAATAGACTTTCCAAAATGCCGGCAAATATTATTTTTTATAGATATTGGCAGAGAACTGTAGTGGCGTGTGCAACGATCAAGTTAATCACAATCAGACTGTGATCCGGTAACTGTGTTAATAAAAAAATGACTGAAATTACTCTTAGAGTCCGTTTCAGGAAGTATGAGTGCACTAGCTTGATTGCATCTGAGATAAGGGATTTTCAAACTTGTTGTTATCTGCCTTACCACTGTTGAAGAAACTTAGATCAATCGTTCACACTTAATAACTACAGCTTTTGTTACTAGCAAATGTACCTCCTTCATACACCGATGTTGAGAGCCTCTGATACCACATGTATTCGAGCAGTAAAAGCCCAAATCATGAATCAATGTTTTCTAATAATTATATGTGTTAATTTTTTAATGTGGTTTGTTTTATAACATCACATACTTTTAGTTATACCAGTGTACATTATTAATCATTTATGCAGTTGGCTTGCTTTGATTAGGAATAACTAGTATTTTGGCAAAGACATTCCAGTTCAACGAACAGCTATTATCACACTCCTTTTAAAGTTGGAGAGATCCTTGCTCTTACCCATTATCTTTTAGACTAAGCATAATATTATTATTGTTACATCTCTGCATATTCCACAAAATTGAGCGTTCTACGTATAATGGAAAGTCTTAATAAAACGGTCAGCAGGTGTATTTCATGATGTTCAAAACATCAGAGTTTAAATATGTTTAAAATACGTACGTATCTTATATGTATATATATTTTAGTTTAAGATAGCCAGTGTACTGATGCTCTGTTTTTATTTTCTCTGCTGGAACGACTTTCGAATCTCAAAGGGTAGGTTGGGGTTTCTGATGTTGGTATATATCTTCATTTTTCGATTATTTCTGTATTTAATTGTTAACCTTTCTTTTATCAATGCTTGTGTGATTATACGACTTATAAGTCGGTAATCTCTCAAAGTACAATGCTGGTAGAGCAAATATATAACCCCTAAACGCCTTCAGAGAAGTCAAATTCAACGGTGATGTACCTATAAGCCAAATTCAACAGTGATGTATCTGTAAGTAAAGTTTATACACTGTTTTAATAGTATATTTATTTTTTGTACTACATTCTTTGTTTTTACCACCGTATACAAAATGTTTACATGAGATTTTTTCTGTATTTTAAAGCCTGGCATAGTTCATTAATAAGGCTGCTTTAGAAATTTTTACTCTGTATGAGTGTCAAACTTTTTGTGATGTTAATGTACGCCTCAAAGTTGATGATAATTGTAGGAATAAAATATCCATCATCTGGACTTTGTAGCAAATATTAGTGAGGCCATTTATATATATTTTATATATGTTTCAAAGCTGAAGATTGTACGCAGAGCACTAAAATTTCTATGTTCTTTGGTCCAGTCTATGAATTCTGCCAACTTCAGATGTATTAATCTTCACATGTACTTTGTACAGGAACCCCATAAACATCATCGCCCTCCCATGGTTTTTCCGGAGGTTCTGAACTCGGAAAATTTCTGTCGAAATGCTGGTGGCGAAGAACCCAGGCCGTGGTGCTACACAACGGACCCAATGGTTCGGTGGCAACATTGTGATGTTCCTAAGTGTGGTATGTAGAAATAGTTTGATCATTAGTAGGTTATTTTAGTAACTGAAATCCCATTAGATGTTAATATTCAAGTAGCATACTCTTCCCTTCCACATAACTCAATATTTCTTGTCTGTTTTAAGTACATTTTTTTTCCTGATTGAAATGTAATGCCTAATTAATCAGTTGCTGTAATGGAATGGAATGTGTTATGTTTTATTTTCTTTATACCACTCAGAAAATGCCACACTGGAAGATGAAATCCAGCATGAACTACTGGGAACGTTTAAACCTCCAGATGAACCTGTATTTTCTCCTTCCTTTATTCTCATTGTGTGCTCCGTCAGTATTGCAGGTTTAGCCGTTATCTTGGTCATAATCCTTTGTTTTCGGCGACTGCGCAAGTTCCATAAAGGCTACAATGCCACACCTACAGCTGACGTTGAGATTGATTTGGACAAACTTCCATCCAACATATCTTATCACAAAACAAACGTACAGTTGAATCCGAAATTGGAGAGATTAGAATACCCTCGTAACGACATCATTTACATCCGAGACATTGGGCAAGGAGCCTTTGGGCGAGTCTTTCAGGCCAAGGCTCCAGGGCTGGTTAAGGGGAAAGAATTTACCATGATTGCTGTCAAAATGCTTAAGGAGGAAGCTGCAGAAGATCTTCAAACAGATTTTGAACGAGAAGCATGCCTATTGGCTGACTTTGACCATCCCAATATTGTCAAGCTACTGGGTGTCTGTGCCATTGGTAAGCCAATGTGCTTGCTGTTTGAATTCATGGGAAAAGGTGACTTGAATGAATTTCTCAGATCTTGTGCCCCAAGTAACTACATTGTTCGGACTCCAAATGGTGACATGTTTAGTGATGTTAGACTTTGTCATCTCGACCTTGTAAGTCTTGCAAAACAGATTGCTGCAGGAATGATCTACTTATCTGACCGGAAATTCGTGCACCGAGATTTGGCTACCAGGAATTGTCTAGTCAGTGATGAAATGGTTGTAAAAATTTCAGACTTTGGACTGTCACAGAAAATTTACACCACTAATTACTACAAGGGTAACGAGCACGATGCTATTCCAATCCGGTGGATGCCTATAGAGTCTATTCTTTACAATAAATTCACGGTAGAATCTGACGTCTGGGCTTTTGGGGTGGTGTTGTGGGAGATTTTCTCTTTCGCCCTTCAGCCTTATTATGGTTTGACCCACGAGGAAGTGGTCAAGTACGTTCAGGATGGTAATATTTTGTCTTGTCCAGACAACACTCCTCCATCTGTCTACAATCTAATGAAGAATTGTTGGACCAAAAAGCCAAGCAACAGGCCGTCTTTCAAGTTCATTTATAAATCACTGACAGCCATCCATGATGATTTGTCCAGATACCAAGATACAGTTCCAAAGGCTCACGTTTAAAGACAAAGAAAGTTTACATTTCCAAGTTTTCTCATAATTTATTGCTCACATTGATAGTAAAGTTAGGTAAACGTTTAACACTTCGGTTAATATTTATATATAAACTAACAATGATGTGATCGTGTTTATTCAACTATACATTAGGAGTCTACTATTCAACATCGTAGTAAAACAAACCAACTGTTCTGTATTGGATACAAAGGTTCATTATATTATGGTATGATATTGTGAACAGACCTGAACAGGAACACCAGCCTTGTCCTAAAGTTGCATACCATTTTTACTTTCAATATTCGGTCATTTTATCCAGAGGCAGTTACGTCTTAAGACAAGGAAACTCTTTTAAAGCATGATTATTTTATTTTCTACACTTGATCAAAGTGGGTAACTAAAATATCAGGTGTTTAAGTGTAATATGTGCAGAAACATCTTATCCATAACACGGTCTTACTCTGTAAGTCTTAATAATTTAGTGAGCTTTATTTGTACTGTCGCTTTAAAAAAATTAAAACGTAGACTTGTTCCTAATAGTTGTAAAGTACTGAAACGTGGTGATACAAGTGTAATTCATTATAGACTCGCTTCATAATTTTTTTTTAAATTTCGATGTAAGTTCGTGATCCCTTGATGTTTAGCTTTAGTGAAACCATTAGACACAAGTCTTTGTAACAATTGCGTGTTATATGAATTTTATATTGTAGCCTAGTAGTACTTTATACTTTACTAAAAGGCGCAAAGTACCTATAGCCAAGTTGGAGTTAAATCATTCTACGGCGCCTGTTGTGCGTCCTTACACTGGTAAAAGTTAATGACTGTAAAGTAGAAAGAAAGTAACAAGTTATAGCTGCAGAATTTTCAATGTCTATTTTTCTTTATCAATAAACAAATATATAATGAAGACTTCAATAGTATGTAGAAAATTAAATTTATCATAGTACCTAAGCTATGAAAATAGTACGAGATGATAAACGTTTTTAAATATTTTGTGATATTTTAGTGTCAGTTTTATTTATAGTGGAGTTAACAAGCTATGGTTTACAAATGGGACAGGAATTTCCAGATTCAGTAGAAAACGTGTTCCTAAAACGAAATGTTACACCACCAGTATGAAAGTAATATTTTGTAATAAAATATTACTATAGAATATATTATAAAACCAGCACATAACTATTTTAGAATAACCAACTTCTAAATATATTAATGGATTTGGCAAACAATGAGTGGTCTCTGAATATTAAAATTTCAGTAAACTAGTAAAAAGATGACTAAGATGGCTGGTCATCGAATGTTAACATTTCAGTAAACTAGTAAAGTATGACTGAGTTTGATTTATATTATTTAACTCAAAAGTATGAAACTAGGCTAGTATTAAGAAATGACAGAACTTTGTCGGTGTAAACCATTTTATTTATCACAAAAGGCAAAATCATTTCATGTTATTTAATTAGTACAAAATTAAATAACGTACAAATAAGATGTTGTAAATTCTGAAAAGGTATGTCCAAAATTTAGATTGACAAAGAAAATCACAAAATAAATTCTTCTGAGACAAATGTAAACGCTCATAATTCAAAACACTCGTTTCATATAATATAAAGCTTTACCTGTTCAGTGTTAAACATGTTTTCATTTCGGGACACATGTCATATTGAACTTATTTTTTAAAATTTAAAAATAAAATTTCAGTGTTAAACTTACATGAACTTTACATTATCTATAAAAAAAATGCATGTATTATGGAAACATGTATATACATAAAAAATATCCTAGATACTTCGTGGAAAGTTACCAGACTTTATTAAGTTGCCAATGACAAAAAAATATTTTGGTGAATTTCTGGTATACCTTTTGTTTGTTTCGTTTGCTGTTGTTTTCTTGCATTTCTACAAAATCTTATTTCTCATGTGGTAAAATTTAATTTTCAAATATTTTGAACAAGTGATTATGTCAGTGTCATAGAATAATTTGTTCCAAAGTCATTTTATGGTATGTGCTAAGCAAAAATTATTGAAAAGTTTTTTATGTTCAATAATGACAAAAATATTTATTTCAGTTTTAATCCAAATCCATTACTATTTGGTAGGCTACCATTCGCCAATACCAGTTATAGAGATTGCGTATCAGGTTGCGTGCAAATTTTAATAACTTCTTTGCATGGAATATTAAGGATACCATTGTTTGTTCTAGCTAGAAATTGGCAATTTGATGTAAACTCAGTGGTAATGCTTTGAGAATATCGTAATTCCCTTTTAACATTTATAATAAGAAATTGTTTGTTTTGAATTTCGCGCAAATCTGCACGAGAAATATCTGCGCTAGCCGTTCCTAATTTATCAGCTAGCCATCACCACCCACCGTCAACTCTTGAGCTACTCTTTTACCAACGAATAATGGGATTGGCCGTAACTTTATAAATCCCTCACGGCTAAAAGGGCGAGCATATTTGGTGTGAAGGGGATTCGAAACCGCGCCCCTCAGACTACGAGACGAGTGCTTTAACCTCCTGGCCATGCTGGGCCATAAAAAGAAATACAGAAGTATAACTTATTATGCTAGTAACATACTCAAATATTAACTGATCAGTATTTGAAACAACTAGCACTGTAGTCATCATTATTTTGTTCTATCTACTCAATACTTGTCTTCTTCTTAGAGCTTCATCGTCGATAACAAGATCAGAAAAAGGAGATTTATCTTTCACAGTCGTTTTTAACATCTCTGAAATACCTGATATCAAACAATCCAGAATTAATTTTTATTACATTATGAAGTAAGAGTTTCTTGTGCATAGCTTTAACTGTACTTCTGAATAGCCTTAAAATTGTACACCTGGTGGATTTTTATTCCCTTCCTCTCTTGCTCTGATCGAATTCAAAAATTATTCAGCGTGATCTTTGTTATATTTGAAAGTAGGCAGATAAATGAAGAGGCCATTTTTAACCAGTTTATTTGGATGAAATGAATGTAAATTTGTCAAAAATCCAAGAACACGAGTTTTCCTTCATTTTTTACTATTTCATCCAATTTTCATATAAGTAAGTGACTTTTCTAGAGAAGCGTAGAAAAGGTTATTTCCCAAAACTCTTTCGCCTTGGGTTCAAATTATTCCTTTTTTTGTACCGAAAAGGATATTAGTATATATATCTATATACTAAGCCAAGAGTTTAAAGCAGTTATATATATATAACTTATAAAATCGTTATATATATATATATAACGGACAATGCGTTAGTTTGGGCATATAATTAAATCTTATAAAGATAGTTAGACATCGATATATACACGTAGCCTAGCTACAGAGGTACTGACAATGGTCTAATGAAAAATTGTCAACATTTACAGTTAATCAATTATTAAGCTGCAAATAATTTGCTTTGGCTTAGTTTTACTTCATGATTAATTAACTCAAATGATTTACAGGTAAAACCTAAATCTCCATTAATGTTATTATCTCAGCTTCCTTTTGTGGTTACAAGAGGTAAACAAAAATTGAATTATTTTCGAAAGTATTTATGGAAATCAGAGTGTACTGCAAAATATTTTATTTTTTAACACAATAGAAAGGATGACATCATTATGATCAAACTAATTATTTAAAAAAGACGGCCTGGTATGGCCAGGTGGATAAAGGCGTGCGACTCGTAATCTGAGGGTCGCGGTTTCGCATCCCCTTTGCGCCAAACATGCTCGCCCTTTGAGCCATGGAGGCATTATAATGTGACGGTCAATCTCACTATTCGTCGGTAAAAGAGTAGCCCAAGAGTTGGCGGTGAGTTATAATGACTAGCTGTCTTCCCTCTAGTCTTACACTGCTAAATAAGGGACGGCTAGCGCAGATAGCCCTCGAGTAGCTTTGCGCGAATTTCAAAAACAAACAAACTTCAAAAAGATATTTCACGTTCAGAGCAAACACACAATTCATCATTTTTAAAAATGGAATCTGAGTCTTGAACTCTCATTGATTTTAAAGTATGAACTTCCTGCAAGTAACGAACCAATATCATGCATTTGGTTACTGATAAGCATTTCCCCAATATCACCTAAACTAAGGCTAAAATCGTAAGTGTCATTGCTAATATATTTCAAGGTCCTAAATGTTTAACTTTCTTCTTAGGAAATTTTATAGTAAAATATGTTAAACAAAAGTTACATTTTTATAGTTGTTATAAAAGTAAAATGACGTTTATTTATGTATTGCTCTATATTTCAACAAAAATGGAATTAGATGCAAACACAATTACCATGAACCACGATATGGATCGCTAGGAATTGAACAAAACCCTAATAAAACGTTCGTTTAAAACACACAACAAACAGTAAAGATACAGTTTTAACAACATTTCACATCCTTTACTGTTCACTTGTAAAGCTTTGTACACATAAAATGTACAAATCGAGTACGCATGCTCGACTTACAAGGAAAAGAAAATTCGCTTAAAATGGCACGTTTATAATTCTTATTCGCTTACTAGCCTAAATCAAAAATAGCTTTGTATGTTGTACCCAAACCTTTTGTAGAACACTAAATAATGTACTGTGAACTGACTAGGGGTACTGAAAAATCGATTTGTTTCTTTTATTTTTTACATAAACTAAAGAAAACATCAAATTTCTACTGAAATCAATGTTAACATTGCTCCTTGAGGTTAGTTTTCTAACAGATATCTGTTGTTCCTTTATAACATTTAAGCACACAGTAAAACAGGAATTACCAGCCAATAATAGATGAACGTTAGATGACTGTAACTTGTAGATACTCAGCGATTTGTACACTATACTATTGGTGTATTTAAGGAGACAACCCCTCCTTTGTGTACGAAGTGAAGGAGTAGAAACTTAATACACATATTATTAAATTTTATTACAACCATTCCTATGACAATTACTTCGAAAGACACGAAGGTTTGTTTAAAGCGATTTTTTTAGCTATATATGTGTTTATTTGAAAGGCTGCTTTTCTACTAGCAAATGTTTTTCACGATAAGTCGGAATTGTCTCAGTTTAAGCATATGTTTGCCCAATGCTTTGCAATATATATAGATAATGTAGTTACACAGACCCCATAAATTTTCTCTATCTCTTCAAACAAATCTCCACAACGATCTCCAGCAGCAGCTTAACATTTCACGTCTCAAACTAATGAGATCAAATAGTCAATAGTTACAATAAATCATCATGAACCTTATCATTACAATGTATAACGTTAATTACCATATCAAATAATCATTTGCCTATAATTGAGCATTAAAAAAAACAGCAAACATGATAAATAGAAAATTGTGAATTTAAAAATCTGCAAATAGAAATCATTAACAAAGTAAGGAAATATGGGTAGAGTTATTGTAAACATTATTTACTCAAACTACAAATCTCTATTTTGACTCTATCAAATGAAATTCTAGATAAAAGCATCGAGCCCGAAATATGGGTTTCCAGTTTGAATAAATAATGTCTACAGTATTTATTTATTTTTGTTATGTATAAGGTATCTAGTACTAATTTAGATTACTTTAATTGTAAAAGTTATTAAAACGTTATTGCATTTCGTTCATATTTAACACTGTCTAGGCTGGTCAGATATAAAAGTCACATTAAATATAGATTAAAATAATTTTATTTATATTTTACTAAATTATTATAGCCCAACCACTAAATTAAGTTGTGATATGAATAAAGAATAAATTCCTTATATGTAACCATCACCAAATGTATCGATATTATTTATCATAAATCAAACAAACTATGGTTCCTTAGCCCATGTGCTACATTTAGTTTCACATTTTGTAAATGGAAGTATAAGCACTGTTTCTAATATGACATCCCGGAACCCAAAGAGGTCCAAGACACACAAATTCTAACTTTAGATTTGAATTCTACAACCCTTAAGCCCTATTCCTAGACCTCTATTTTCTTTGGGTGACCTTTTGGGCACGTTTTCGTTTATAAAGGGACAACAGCTACCCCAAGAAGCCCATACCCGAAATAAACCATTAGAACACTCTCCCATGATACTTGAGCAAGTATGCCAAGTACAGCCTTCCTGACATGTGAGTGAAGGTATGAACATGGTTTAGAATCTTGTAACCTTGGATCTTGAGGATGATGTCTGGAATATAAAACCGACGTCAAATATGGGTTTACCGACTCCTAACACCAACTTGAAGATCTCCTTGGTAATCCTCCGGGAGAAGTTTATAGAATGGCAAACAAATTCACAAACACACAAAACCAATAATATAGAATATCATTTTTCTCGTAACCTGACATTATTGGCCGTTACAAACTTGCATCTTTCCTAACTCGTGTCAGTGCACAACAGCTACTAGCAGAACATGTCGACACAACATCTTCATATCAGACAAATAGCGACGGACCAAATCTAGTAAGAACATTAGCGCTGTTGCACCTTTAGCCTGATAAAACTAGTACTTTCTCTGTTTGTAGCTTTTCTACAGACTACAAGATTTAGTAGCTTTATTTATAATAGAGTAAATAAACTAAGCTCAAAAGTCAAACCAACAAAATGTTATTTATTTCAAACATGATTGAACCTAAGAGTCAAATCAGCAAGTCCCCCAAGTGGCACAGTCATATGTTTGCGGACTTACAACGCTAAAACTAAGATTTCGATACCTGTGGTTGGCAGAGCACAAATAGCCCATTGTGTAGCTTTGTACTTAATTCAAAACAACAAACCAACAAAATGTTTATATATCAAGCATGGTCGAACCTACCATCAACGCCTGAGACAAAAGTTATGAGTTCCATCCATACTCCAATTCAATGTAAATAATCAGTACTCAGAGACGCTTAGCTAGGTATATTAGCTGATTTTATAACTACACGAATAAATGAAGCCTAACACTGAAAGAGTTAAACCTTAATCGCTATTCTACGGACCAGACCGTTACACATAATACTGGCCCGGCATGGCCAAGCGTGTTAAGGCGTGCGACTTGTAAACTGAGGGTCGCGGGTTTGAATCCACGTCGCGCCAAACATGCTCGCCCTTTCAGCCGTGGGGGCGTTATAACGTGACGGTCAATCTCACTATTCGTTGGTAAAAGAGTAGCCCAAGAGTTGGCGGTGGGTGGTGATGACTTGCTGCCTTCCCTCTAGTCTTACACTGCTAAATTAGGGACGGCTAGTACAGATAGCCCTCGAGTAGCTTTGTGCGAAATTCAAAAAACAAAAAACAAACAAACACATAATACTTAAAACCTAAATGTTTACCGATGTTAATGGACAAAAAAAAACAATCGCTGATTAACAAACGTCGTATTAACTCACAAGTACTGAAGTTTCTACAGCTAAGTATTGTTTATAGTTAAGGACGTGAAACTTAAAAGAAAATATACTAAAATAAAATGTTCTATGTAGCATAATTTTAGTTTTTAAGTTTAGAGAAAGTGTGGCAATGTCTTATTATACTTCATACGTGCTACATTTTCTCAAACTTTATATAATGAGAATTATAAGCTCATTCAATCGCGAACCTCCAGTAAAAAATAAAACAGGCCCATTCAATTGTTTATAACTAAAACTGTATCTCTAGTAACTGAACTTGTTGTACCAAGGATTTATCACTTAAATATTGTATCATTGTGATATACTCTCTTAATGGGTTTCGAACTTCATGTTAACAGGCCGTATGTAACAGTTGTATTGACAGTAATTTTATTACAGAATTAAAAAAAAATATTTACAATTACATCTTTGAATATTTAATATGTACAGCACCAAACTGTCTGGAGAATACATCATAAATTAAAATTACATATAAATATGCAAAGTAGTATATGTAACTATATCCATGAAGTGTAAGCTTTTGGTGAATACGTAAGCTTAATGTTCGAATACCTTTGATCATTTGCTGATAGTTTGTGATTGTAATTAGCCGAGTATTTAACAGGTGTATTATGACTGTATTTGTAGCATCAAGGTAGTAAAGTTAAAAAAAACGTTGTGATTTAGCTAAAATGCCTTCTCGAGTTTTTGTCACTTTTATCAAAAATGGATGTTAGAAATGTGATTGGGATGTGTGGTAACTATAACATCAATCTGAAGTTATATGTTACCATATATTTATATGTGTATCTATTGACACTATAATTTAGCTTAGAACAAAATGAAGATTGTTTTCTTATACTTCTGTTTAGGTTTGTTGCTGAAGTTTGCTGCTCAACACTCACCTTCTTTAAGTAACGTATGTGTGCTGTATAATAAGGCACCAACAGTCCTTCGTTTGTTTTACTGCATCCGCTGGCACTTAACTTTCAAACCAAAATTTTCTCATGATTATTGTGTTATTACAAGTAGGAATTGTTGGGTCAGAAAATTTGATGTTTGGGAAGTTTTCACAAGACTGACAATAATCTAATGATTATAAATAGAATATCATTATTTCAAAATATCCACTACATCACAGGGTAAATATCTATTAATACTGATGTCAAAAAGTGTTGATCAACTTAGTGGCCAGAATTGCGATAAATGTCTCGTCCAATGCAATGTGACGAAATTTTAGGTAGCTGGTGTAACTCCATTTAGAAATGTGCACCTTTTTTTTTCTTGATGTAACATGTACATGTAACAGAGACTTCTATGTAACGGGGCCGTTTTACAACATCATTTTAAATTAATCATTACATGAAGTTAAATAACCATTAGTAATACTACTTTTGCTACACGCTCGTAGTAGGCAACTAATTTACACTCAGCACACGATATACAACCTCAGCAAGACCACACGAATCTCTGGTTTCCATTGCTTTTCATATAAACTTAGTTAGGTTGTCTTTTTATTTTTACAAGACAGCCGTAGTGGTTAGCGACCTCGTACTGTGAATTCAAAGGTTTGTGCATAGTGGCTTCCCATTTCCACAGGAACGCAATCACCACTATAGGACCGTAGGGTGGTGTCAGATAGATCGTCAAATCCTACTATTCGGACAGGCAAGAGTAGTCCAAAAGTTAGCGGTCGCTCTTATAGTTTACCAATTCAAAGCTAGGGAAGAATATGCGAGAAAATGAAAGAAAACAACAACAACAAATAACTAATTTGCACAAAAATAAATAATAATAAGATAGCTTCTTAAGTCTTAAAAACGCAAAAGGCACTGAGTTACAAACTTACGTAAAAAATACTAATACATATAATAAGCTAAAATCATCATGATTATAGCAAATTCCAAATCTCAAAACATGATATTTATAAATGAATGCTTATTTTAATAATTTAACAGTCTACTGCATGAATAAAATAAATTCTGTTGGGACAACACTCAATGACAATCACATATGCATAGTGTGAAAATATAATCTTCAATAATGATAATACTTGACCCAATTAAACAACACATGTTGAACATTAAGCCAAACTTTTTAGTACTGTATAAATGAAGACGAAGAAATCTTCATAATTAATTGAACATCACAAATCTACAAAATTCGAACAGCCAGAACATGTTATATATAACTAAAGGCTTAACCTGCACTAGTTTTGTAAAGAGCTTATTTTGTGACATGAAGTCGAAAATTTTCAATGTAAACTTTTAAGTTAGTAAGTAATGTGTGGATATTAAAATGTAATCTTTAAACTTACATTTGAAGAACCCAAGTATAATACGTTATATCTTTCCTTGACGTTATGAACTTTATAAAACTTAGATTATATTTAAATAATTTGGTATATATTTGAAATTATTTTGATCTGCCTATACTTTGAGAAGGTTTCAACTTGTTCTGAGTGAAGTACTACCATATCTATTGTAAAACAAGTTATTTTCATTCCTAGTCAGATGTACTGTTCGTTTTGATTAAATGTAACAATAATGTTTATTAAGAGTGTTTTTGTATTGATTTTAGTGCATTAACAACATAATATTTCTTCTCTGAGTATCAACAAATTATCCTGATATTTTGTTAAAGTAATTACAAAATTTTCAAACAAAGATGAATGTTGTCATTTGTAAGCTGGTTGTCTTTTTTTGTTGTCTAAAGATAGGTGTTTTTATTTTGTTTATAAAGCACCACTCTTATGGTTAACCTTCACTAGTGATAATATGTAATAGCCCCCAGTGGCACGGTGTTATGGCTGCAGACTTAAACTGCCAGAAACTGGGTTTGGATAGCCACGGTGGACAAAGCACAAATAGCCTTTTATGTAGCTTCGTGCTTAATAACAAACAACAACAATAAGCACAAGTAAGAGGAAGTATATTAGTCCAAGTTCACATTCGCTATCGACCACTGAACTTTGTGACAACAAATTATCGTGCCCGGCATGGCCAGGTGGATTAAGACGTTCGACTCGTAATCTGAGGTTCGCGGGTTCCACTCCCCGTAGCACCAAACATGCTCTCCTTTTCAGCCGTGGATGCGTTATAACGTGACGGTCAATTCACCTATTCGTTGGTAAAAGAGTAGCTCAAGAGTTGGCGGTGAGTGGTGATGACTAGCTACCTTCCCTCTAGTCTTACACTGCTAAATTAGGGACGGCTAGCACAGATAACCCTCGTGTAGCTTTGCGCAAAATTCCAAAACAACAACAAATTATTTATTTTAAACTCGACTGTTTTATTTTCGATTGTCAGGAGTCACCACAATAGCTATACAATGCCTGAGAATGAAACGTTTTAGGGCAGTGTATAAGCTTATGACCATTAAATAGGATTAGTTGAAAAATCATATTTTAAATGGAAATACGTCCTTTGTCGCGTAACAAGTCAAAATTGTTTTAGATTATTATTGAGCTCTAAATGCTTAGATCATATAAATATTGATATACGTATTATCAAAATGCGTTTATTTTCTAAAAAACATTAAACCCATTGTTGCTGAAAAGATCGTTTCTAACAGAAAAGCATGTTATCTAAACAACACTGTTCTAAACAATTTTTTGAATATTTTAAACGCATAAAATACTTCTCGCGTATTAAAGTATATAAGATCTAAAAGTAAATTTCTGACAACAGAAATATGTTTTTAGAATTTTCTAATTTTTATTAATACACGCATTATTTTGTTGTTGTAATGTACTCGTCAGTCGTGCCCAGACATATTGTAATTATTTCATAAGATTGGTTCGCAGAATTAATTAACTCTGGACTAAGGGCATGCTAGATTAGCTTTGTCCACAACACCAGCACGGTCTGTGGGTCAGTAGAATTTGTGGCAAACCGCTAAATGTTTTTATATTGCGTAGAACTTCTTTGTTACAGATAGAGATGTCATTCATAAAGAACAAAAGAGGGCGTTTTTGCTGATTCCTTTGGCACAATAAAATGCAATCACAGAAACTTCAAAACAAATATCACTAGGGTGTAGCTTTCTGAGAGGTCCTAGTAATTCTTCAGTGATTATCAAGTATCATTAAGGAAGTAATCTAGTTCTAACAGTTCCTTCTGTGGCTGTGCTACTTCAAACTTTATTCCAACATTCAGTAACGAAACAAAACTGGTTTAATAATCAGAAATAGTTTTGTTTGGTTTAGATCATTTATTTTCTTCATATCAGTTTCTATTCAAAATAATAAAAACAGTTAAAGGCATGCAGAGAAATGTTTTTACTTGAACGTTAGGTATATAGATATAGATATATAAACTAAAGACTCAAGGTAGGTTCTTTTCAATTTCAGGAACGTTAAAGTTACCTTAAAATTCCATGAAAAAGTTACAGAATTAGAAAGCGGTGCGTGTGTTCATTCTTATATAACTGGTAATTAAAACAACTGACTGATAAAAATAGCATGTTTCTCAACACAAATTGTCAGTTTCTTCCACGTTTTCTTTTCTTCTTTAGCATTTTGTTTCATTCATTACCTAAAGACAAGGGTTAAACTCAGTGCTACTGAGATACAAACAAGTAAATTAGCAGTGCGTGCTAAGCGTAACTTAGCTGTATAAATGTAGGTCCTACTTTATCCATTTTTATATGTCCAAAATATACATGAAGGACTTCGGTTATTTAAACAAGAAATCTCACGAACTTGTCCCAACAATGATATGATTGATATTCGTTCCAAGCACCCATTCAATATTTCGTACGCCTCGCTTTTTCATCTGTACAACAGAACTTGCATCGACGTAATCGCGTAGGAGTTATGGGACGATGCTATACATACGTTACATTATTATGTCTCAAGTAAAAATATACAAAATAAAAGTTTCTCCAGCTCATTAACTCTCTACGTGTACATAAACAGATGTTTCTACAGTGTGATTTCAAAGAACATAAAAGATTTGTCACAATGGCACAGAAACTGTTGCGACACTTTAGCTTGCATTGCCTGTCTGTCTTCATGAAACTAATATCTGAATTACTTTTTATTTTCTTTAAGCTGTACAAATGTAATCATTTGAATGATATAAAGTCCCGTTTCACGTTGTTGCTTCAACTGAGCCGAGCAATAACTATTAACATTTTCTGCTGTTCCATGGCCTCGCTCTGCGATGTCTTTTATTGAGAAAGTCACTTATTTAAAAGCATTATTACATACAACAAATGTAGTTCCCCTTCAACGTAGTCACACTCCACCAACCCACAATCCCGCTTTAATAAATGGTTTTAATTATATTTTAAATATTTCTTCCGTGTTCAAAATGAGAATGAATTGCGGTATAACAAAGACAACAAAAACTAACTCAAGATGAAAACTACAACTCAAGTTTTATTGCAATTATATTCTGAATATATTTTATCGGATAAGAAAACAAGCTCTGACGTTGAGAATATTCAGCAAGTTTAAAGAGATAAAATCATTACGGATTTGATGGTAACGTCATTCACAATGTTATTTTAAAACGTAATCCCTTATTGTTGACAAAGTATTTGAATATCGTCATGTATTTGTGCTCTTATAAAATATCTCTTGTTTATAATCGTGAAAGAGATGTATTTTACCATTTAAATAAGAAAATAAACTAAGATCAACTTATTTTTATCGAATTTTAGGTGTATCAACAAATATCAAAGTATGTTTCACGGTAATCTACAATCACCCCAAAACAACACTTTGGTTCCTAAATCTCAGCCCAAATTTTAAAACCCCATTGGCAATAGTTTTCGATACCGGTGGTGGACACAGCACAGATAGCTTTGTACTTAACTACAAACAGACAAACAGTCTTTTGAAGTTTTCTTCTCTGCTGTAAGAAACAAAATATCAAAAACTTATCGACTTCTCTTTCGAGAAATACACATATAATATCAGAAACTTACATATATCTGCGAATGTAATCTTCATTAAAGTTGTTTTGGTTTTAATAACGGATTTTCCATAATTCAGCTACTCCTATTTCAAAAATAATAGTCATTCTTTTCTATCAAGTAAGAATTTTTTACAAATCGGTAAGAAAAAATCTTTAATCAAATTGTTATTTCGTTTATCACAATGAGCATTTTTTATTATTATGTTTGTTAAGAGAGATACAAACAAACTGAAGAAAAGGGAAGAACATTGATGCTAAACAAATATATATCCTCACTCATCCTGATTTTTTCTGTGAAATTTGTCTTTTAGTCTCAAAACTGTGTGTTGTTATCTTTCTTTCATGTTTCGCACTTGGAGCATCTCGTTTCAATTACCAGCAGTAACCAGCCATCATGGTGATGTTACTCCTTTCCTGATTCAGCAGTAACCAGCCATCATGGTGATGTTACTCCTTTCCTAATTCCTCCCAGTCATCATGGTGATGTTACTCCTTTCCTGATTCCTCCCAGTCATCATGGTGATGTTACTCCTTTCCTGATTCCTCCCAGTCATCATGGTGATGTTACTCAATTCCTGATTCCTCCTCTCCATTTTCCCGATGTCTTGATGAAACCTTTCCTCTTGTTCTTCGCTATGAACACAGAGATTTTCAGGGAAATAGTACGTGAGTGTAAGAAATGAACTTTTAAATATTTAATTTATCTAGCATGTTATTGACAATATTTTCGAAATTTGGGTTCTTGTTCTTTCCTAAAAATTTGTCAATAACTTCCTTAAAGGCAATCCACGTTAATTTTTCAACTTTCTTCATTGTTCTTTTGAATTGTTCATACGCAGTCAATTTCCTGACCTAAAGTCCAACAAAAAATATCTTCTTTAAGTTTCACTTCCAAAAGAATTGAAAGTTGCTCATACATACACTTGAAATAGTCGCCATCTTTGTCTAAGATCTTTAGAAACTGCTTCATCCAGCCTAGTTTTATGTAAAATGGAGGTAATAGGACTTTCTTTGTGTCAACAAAGCTTTAACTTTCAATATGTTTCAATCCTGGTATCGGGCTGACTCTGCAATGCCATTTCTTTATACAGTAATGATTTCGTATTCTGCTGTACCATTAACATAAAAAACATGGAAACTTTGTATAACCGAATTGCTGACCCAACAACATCCAAAGTGCTCATAAAATAGCCAACCATGTTCTTTTTATTTGACCTTATTAAGAAGTTCAAGGGTTTTGTAAGTTTTCTACAAGTGAACCAAATGAACAGTAGGAACAGATGCACATAGTGAAAGTGAACACCTTTTAGACTTCTTTTGGAGGAATGAATGAGCAATCACCACTCACTTGATCCATAAACTGTAACTCTTTGCATTGGTATTAATTCAGCAATATTTCAGACAATTGGAATTCCAAAAGGCAAGTACTTTTTCTGATCTTTAATCATTTATCTCAACTGTTTGATACAAACGGTGCAAACTTTTTTGATTTGTTTTGGTCTCCAAGTTCTCTTCCAAAATACGCGTAATACGTTTTTGGATGAATTCTGTAATGTTTTACTTTTCTTTCTCTGCAACAAATTCACTAAAAATATAACGGAATATATTTGGGTCATTTACACCACCTCTTTTTGTCCTAGCAACAAATAAACAACATTGAAAAGAAAAAATAATGTCAAAGCACATTCACAAACAAATAATATCCAGAAATGACTCGTCATATAGTGTGTTAACCGTTTTTGTACTAGCGATTGCTTTCTCGTGGGTTCTACAACGATCGATAAGACTTTGACGTCGCGATTGGTCTAGAGAAATCTATAGCAAGTGGTAGTAAACATTTTAAGCATAAGAAAATATAGCTTAACTTCAAAGAAAGTGATTATTATATAAAAGGACATATGATGTTTTGTAAAAAGTCCATTCGTGATGAAGACAAATGAATATCATATTCGGAATTACTATATAAAATGTAAAAATTTCAAGACATCATCGAAGGCCTGAGTTATCGACATCTTTATACTGTAGTGTGTGTATATATATATAATATTAAAAATTAACGATATTTGTTTACTGAAATACACGTATAATAAAATAATTTTTTTCTATTTCTAATACAAAAACCAATACATACATGATATTCCAAACTTATCGACTTCTATTTGCTGAAATCCATATATTTTTAATGCTTAGTGTTTTAAAACTAGGTTTTAGGGCAGAACTATAGATAAAATACCTTTTATGTTAAAATTTCATTTATATGTCAAACATAGAAGACAATGACAAAATTATCAAGAGAGAGCTGAACGGATATTCCATCTACGACAACTAAACACTTGCTTTTATTCTACAACAACTAAACACTTGCTTTTATTCTACGACAACTAAACACTTGCTTTTATTCTATTATTTTGTTAGGTAGCGCAGTGTAAGCGGTCAGTACAGTTTGGTTATAATCTTGTCACATTGTATCTTATTCATTTATTATTATTATTATTAGAGGTTAACCTTCTGTATTGCTGGAACTATAGCAAGAAACGAAGCTGTTGAAAAAATGGATATTTTACATGAATACTTCATTATCTTTATTAAATATATTTCGTTTAATACCCACGTAAATATATATTTCCATTCAAGTAGATTTCAAAACGCCTCCTACTGTTTTTTGAACCTACTTAAATTTATTTCGTGATTCTTTCATCGTTGCTATATTATCAATGTTATTATTTTTCATGATTATTTTCTACTTTTTAATCCCATTATGTATTTTGTTGTCAGGAAATATTTTACATAATAAAACCCATATTTGATAAGTTTGAAAGAGACATATTCTGTTCCCCAGAAGAGGAATCACGTACATCTTAATGATCAGAACTCAAGTAAATCTCAGCAGAAATCAAGTACGTTTTGGGGCCTTTTCATTTTCACCAGATATCAAACCCTTTCTGGTGTAATTTATTCCGTGAATAACTGAATAATTCCCTTCCTTTTTTAATGGTCTTGTCGACATAAAACGTTTCTGAAACCACACGAAATTATTTTACGCCTAAAGTATATTTCCTGTCAGAAAAATGGCCCGGCATGGCTAGGTGGTTACGGCACTCGACTCGTAATACGAGGGTCGCGGTTTCGAATCCCCCTCACAAACCAAACCTTTTTGCCGTGGGACGTTATAACGTTACGATCAATCCCACTATTTTGTTAAAAGAGTAGCCCCTCTAATCTTACACTGCTAAATTAGGGACGGTTAGCGCAAATAACCCTCGTGTAGCTTTACGCGAAATTCAAAAACAAACCTGCCACACATTTAGAATCGATGCTATTTTTGTGATTTGTAGTAACTGTTACGAAAGGTAATAAATGAGAGCCTCGAGTGGTGTAATTATTTGATATACATCTTATTCAAGAATTAACTGTAAATATTCGTAAAGTCTGACGATCAGTGCTAAACAAATACAAACATTTCTAAATTAAATCGATTGTTTTAAAAATACGATAATGTTTAGATAAGAATAACGTGTGCGTGAAAGAAAATAATGCTTTTTCTTAATATTATTAACAAAACTACTTTTTAACACGTTTTTACCTGATGTTGTTTTCTTAATGCAAAGCCTCATTGCGGGGAAACAAACCCTGTATTTTAGCGTTGTAAGTCTGTGGACTTACCACAGATATCCCCGGATACGCAACGATAAATCTCAAGGTCTATTACGCTAAAAACAGAGTTTCGGTGACGCTATTGAGCACAGCTCAAATAACCCATTGCGCAAGTTTGCGCTTAATTCCAAACGAGCAAACACATTTATCGCTGATTCACTGGAGGGATTTTACCAAGGTACCTGTTTTAAGGAATAATAGTTTTAACTAGGTAAACGTAGTTGAGATTGTTGGTTATAGGACCATTAATGCCTTACATATTCTACTGTTATTTAAGTATATCAAACTTTATCTGTGCTGAGCAGGGAATGAGGATAGGTGAAGAACACAATTCTCCTACATGTGCTGGCACCATATGCCATGTGAATGTGTCAAAAATGTATTCATTAACATCAACAGTATCCACTTATAAGAGGAAGATACTGAAAACTTCATGAGACGTCTGATATTCGTAACAGCACCTAGGAAACACAGGTCTATAAAATCGCTGCCTAACATTTCACATTTCAGTAATTCTAACTTAGTAGTAGGCTGGCTTGAAAGACAAATAAATAAGGTAGAAGTTGGATTCGCAGCTAAGTTACGAGAAGAAATAATCAGGAATCGGAGCCATGCCACCCAATTTACTTTTATCTTTTTCTAAATTTTTGTTTGTTTGATATGCATAGACAATGTAATGGAATGGTTACTACAAGTAAAATTTTATTAATGTGTTCAAAATCAAGTCAAAACAATGATAAAATCTAATGAACTTTAAGATTCACGTGTTAGTATTCTCCACGAACCATTAGCTTTTTATATATAAATCAAACCTAAAAATTTATTTTTTAGAAATATTTTCTTAATGATTATATTTTAGTTGAGCTTATAACACACCTAAAAATTTAGATTTCCACTGAATATGTTAGTCTGAAAAATTCAACTGAACCGCTCTATGCGTTATCTCAACACATACATCGTTTTGGTGTATGTAAGCACCTATGGTGTAAAACCTGAAATCTATATAGTCCTTTGGAAGAAGATACTGTTATAACTGACGCTGAAAAACCAAGAAGTTTTCGTAACGCTAGTTTCTAGACAGACTGTTATATATATTCTCTTCAATAATTTATTCGGATGCATTGTGGAATCTCAAACAAAAGCAAATGACTATTTCGAGATTGTAGAAATCACTGTGTAATATTTCGTATAATGAATGAGATTTTTTTTTTAACTGTCGAGTTCCTGGTTATTCAAGAATTAAATTTCCTGAAATGCCATTTAAGAAGTTTTGGAAACACTGACATATATGAATGATCACTTCTACATTTATTAAGTAGGTTTTTTTAATGTTTCAGACAAAACATGTTCATTTAAGATATGCCCTTCTTAGATAACTCAGAATAAAACTAGCTTCTTATAGAACTGATTACGCTCCGAACAAATTAAAGCTAGGAAACCAGACAGGAAATTTTCATCATATATCTCATCTACCACACCACGAACAAATAAAAGTTAGGAAACTACACAGAAACTGTTCGTCATATATCGAATCTATCACACTACGAACCAGTTAAAGTTAGGAAACTACACAGAAACTGTTCGTCATATATCGAATCTATAACACTCTGAACAAATCAAACTCGAGACAGTGCAATGAGGCGATCAACATCCTCATTTGTTTTATCACTTTTAAACTTTTTGACCCTCTTACCGCTACTATAATACACACACAACGAGTTTATAATACCATTATATTAAGGTATTGCACAAACCGTTACTTTATTTGTACTTAGATTATTTGGTATTCAGGCTTGCGCTAAAGTTTGGGATATTTGTTTCTGCGAGGCCCAGTATGGCCAAGTGTGTTAAGGCGTGCGACTCGTAATCTGAGGGTCGCGGGTTCGCATCCCCGTCGCGCCAAATATGCTCGCCCTTTCAGCCGTGGGGGCGTTATAATGTAACGGTCAATTCCACTATTCGTTGGTAAAAGAGTAGCCCAAGAGTTGACGGTGGGTGGTGATGACTAGCTGCCTTCCCTCTAGCCTTACACTGCTAAATTAGGGACGGCTAGCACAGATAGCCCTCGAGTAGCTTTGTGCGAAATTCAAAAACAAAAAACAAATTGTTTTTGCTTCATACTTTTGATTTAGACTTGGTAAAATAGAATCATACTAAGAATGTTATTTCTATCTCAGATTTGTAACTTATTCACTGAAGTTTTTAGATCGCTCACCAATTATAAAATAAACTTTATGCAAAAGGCCCTCATGATACATTTGTGCAATGTGCGTACGGAAAAACAGAGTGTATTTATCCCACCTTTCTGTAAGCAGCATAGAAGAAAATAAAACACACAGACCAAAATACGAAACACCGTAGATTAACTGTGAGGGAAAAAAAATCGATATTCTTCCTATTACATGACAAGGATTTTTTTTTTCAAGTATCGGTTGATGAGAGCCCTCTACAAATTTCTCACTTTGATGTTTCCGAAATGGAGATTATTCGATTAGTTAACTGAAATTAGAAATATGTGTTTGAAAATATACTTTACCAACTTTGCAAAATTACTACAAATTATGTTTACGTACGTATATATGTATATATATTTACATGGTTAATACCTGTTTAACGTTGTATGAATACTCAACGTTTCATATAAGACCACATGCCTCTGATACGAAATAATTATTTGTTTTACTGTGGGTATTACTAGTAGACTTATGCCAAGAAAAAAAAATTGTAATATAAGACAGTAGGCGGTATGGGTTGCTATGACAACTGCATCTTTCTTCTCCCTCATGAGATTTATAGTCCATGTCTTGTTACAGAACTGTGAGATGCTTGACTAACATTACCGGTAGGGCTCTAGTATTTTCTTAGAACCAGTAATGGAGAGTTATAAAATCTTGCCTGCTAACACAAGTAGATGGTATTGTTGGAATACGGTTTATGATGAGAAAGGGCTGGTGCGTTCAACTGATTATTGATTAACCGTGTTATTTTGGTTACTCGAGAGAACCCTTAACATTACGTTTCTGTTCGATAAGCTTGTAATAAAATGTTAGTCATAATTTCCGTTTCTTAATAAATGTTTATTCATGTTTCATGTAAGTTTGTACAAACTTATAAGCAGTCATTAACTTCGGTGATAAGACATGTAAGTTCCATGTGCAGGAAACTTGTAGAGGATTACAGATGTTCTAAGACACTTCAGTGTACAAACCCCAAGTAAAGCAGTAAATAAATCTGTGGTCATTTTAAATCCAATAAATTAATTGTGTAAAGCCATAATATTCACTTAAAGATTACATATGCTAAGTGGCTAGATCAAAGACCCCGAAAGCATAGGCATAACCCCTAATTAAGAATTGTTGATTAGAGAAAGAGCATCCAAAAAGTAGAAACTGCTGCCTACACGGCTAATCTTATCCGAACAGCTTTATTAACCTTCATAGTTAGAAAACACTCAAAGTATGAAACCTCTTTAACAGTTCAAACTTTGGAACGTGAGATCTGTGGTAACCAAACCACAAAACCATGTCCAGCCTTATCATACTGAAGCAACAAGATAAAATTATATGAGGTTTTCACATACTGTCGTATTTATGTTTTATTAGATGAGAATGTTTGATTATTTTATGACGTTGAGTTTGTTTTTTCCATTCTTGTTACCCACCACGCTTCAATCAACCTTTACTTAACAATTTATTTCTATATAATAATATTTCCTCAGAGATAAATACATATTTATGAAATTAACTGCAGTTTAGAACAGTTTAACAGTTAATAACCAGTAAAAGTTCTAATTACTAGTTATTACATTATTATTTCCTACTGATTCGATTTAAAATAAATAATCCTATTAACAGTCTATACTAAGTTATTTGTCACTACGGTCTATACTTATATTTGTCTGTTTTAAATTATTTATAAGGTACATAGTTATTCTTTTTTTTAAATTTTTAGACTAGAGAAGAGTCAGGTTGTAACAATAGCACCCAACTCCACATTTTAGGATATTCTCAGATTTGGTCGTTACAGAGCTCCATAGCCTCATTTAGTATATCTTGGCAGTTGTTTTGGTTTTATATCTCACGAGTCCCAAAGGGGCTTGCGAGACAACCTGGGGGCGCTCCGAAAAGTTTGTTTCTTTTCATTCCCGCGGATGAAATAAAGGTTTGAGTTTAATAAGAAAGAATAATGGTATTACTTGGAGGATATGATAGAAATTACTTGAAATGGGGAAACCTGTGAAACAGGACGAAAGGTAGAGAAGGAGAGCTGGCTTGGCTAGTCGGCAATGGCAGCTTGAAGGATAGGTATGAAGGCCTAGGAAGGCGATGTAAACCAAGTTTTTGTTGATGTAACAAGTTCCTGGATTAAGGGGTTACAGCTCAAAAGAAAAGCTGTGATTGTTTAGCAAAGGACTTTCGATTTAAAACTTGCTTAGGCATTGCATTTTGACTTAGTTCTAACTTTGTTTCAACTTTAAATGATAAGGTAACTTTCAGGGCAGAAATCACGGGTTCCAATGGTCCAAGGCGATAAGTTTGCTATGGTTGAAAACGGGAGTACTCCGAGAAAATCCACTTTTACGGCCAGAGGGCCAAATAAACTACCCTGACGGTGCCAGACTGTAGCTGAAAATAAAAAGAAGGCAAATAAAACAACAAAAACGTGAGAAAGATTTTATACGTCATCTTATAGGACTAAAGAACATCCGATTGGATTATCTGGCAAGGAATAAGACGCCGTGGCCATCTTTAGAGTTGTTGGTGTCATAGTCGATAGGTTCATGGAGCGTGCTTGGAGAGATTGGGTGAAGAGTGACTATTGTTGGCCAAGTATTGAACGCAGGAATATGGGGTAGACATCGTTTTGTTCTTAGACGATCTGGGTTGTTGTTTTTTCTTGACCATCCGAGTTTGGGTCTGTTGGCTGGTTGTCAGTAAAGGACGACGTGATGACTGTAGGATATGTGTGGTTTTGGTCTGGGCTGTGGTGGTTTTACAGTTTCAAGATTAGTGATGTCTGAGTGAATTTAGTGCTGATGTTGGTTCTTTTCGTCTGTTCGCTAACATATGTGTTCCTCTGTTTGGAATAGAAAGTGCTGTATTAGTGATAAGTGAGGCTGTGACCGGTGGCAGGGACTTCTTGATAGATGTGGTTGTGAGACAGGCTTGATGGACTTGTAGAACTGTAATGGTGGTCGACGGTTTGAGCGTTCTGTTCTAAATGAAAGAAATAAAAAAGAAACATTCATTAGTTAGAATGTACTCAGCAACTTGTTTGGAAGTATTTATTGCATTCATCAACTGGGTGGAGAGATCTGTGATTCTGGATCAGATCCGGTGGACAACATTAAGTTGATTCAGTGACTGCTTTAAGGAGGTGCTGGATATCTAATGGAGAAACGTGTACGTTCCTAAGGAAAACAGAAAAGAGATTACTTGGGTTTTTAGTGGTGGCACGTGTATGCATTCCAAGGTTTACAAAGATAAGTAAGGTCGGTGAGGAAGGAGAGTTGGAGGAAAACTCCACATCGACGACGAATTCTTGTCTTTCTCGGATCGGTAGAAACTCATGGTTTACACTAGTCAATAAAGAAGTTGATATGACGTGGGGTGAAGTCAAAGAATTACCGGTGAAATCGGTAGCTTATTCGAAGGAGAACTCGTTGACTTCAGAAACATCCTGACAGCAATCAGTTCGCCCGTCTGGTAAGCTTGGCTGCTAGACTCGAAATGCCCACAACCCCAAAAAACTGCCCCCGCATGACCAAGTGGTTAAGGTACTCGACTCATATTCTGAGGGTTACGGGTTCGAATCCCCGTTACATCAAACATGCTCGTTTTAAAAACAAACAAACCGTTGTTTAAAATACAAACTCTTCTGTTGCATAAAAAAAATTGAAATTTTTGTTCTTTGCTCTTAAGAACAAAGCTATACGACGAGCTATCTGTACTGTATCCATCACGGGCATCGAAACCTGGTTCTTAGCGTTATAAATTTTCAGACTTACTGCTGAGCCACTGAGAGCTGAAAGACAAAATAAGTTTAGTTTAAAAAATAATAAAGTTTTAAAAAGTCAGAAAAAGAAAGTAATAAAAAAAGAAGTCAAAATAAGCAAAGGAACATAAGAATAAAATATTGTTAACTAGAATATAACAACGAATGTGCGGAAGTAAAACGAAAGAGAAAAATGGAATCAATTACTTCCGTTAGGTTTAAAAGGCTGACAATAAACATAAAAGAAACAAAATAAAAACAAATGAAGCGACAAGACAGAAAGAAATAAAAAAGAGAGATAAATTATAGTTGCACAAGAGCATACTATTACAGACGACGGCGTTCTTATGTTGTCACGTTAAGTGGTTCGGAAGAGAGTAGATTTTATGAAATAACATGGTAATTGATAATCACTCAAGCGTGTACTAACACTATGGAGCATTCATGCGTTTCTAAGATTTCGCTTTTCGCTTTTGTTTAAACTACCAAATCACCTTTCTCGAAATATATTTTTAAATTTCCAAAGGTTTTGTGGCAGTTGTTACTCAACTAATCGTTTCCATTTTACTTAATTTTATATTTTATACTGGGGGTAACAGTGCGATAATTTGGAAAAAAAAATCTAAAATATAAAAATAATAATTTAAGTCTACCGGATATAAAAAGAAAATCTGTAAATGATGTATAGTCTCGATAAACAGTAAAAGATAAAAGTACCTTAAGTTCTCTTTGTGAGGTTTTAAATATTGGAAGCAACCGCTCTGTATATATATTTCACGCACTTAAAAAGAAGAAGAAAAAAAACAACAAGAATTACAACATGAAACATAATTACCAAAGCATTGCTTAAATGAGCACTTGTGTATCACAAAACACTTTTCAAAGGTATAATTATCTTTCTTTTATTTTATCCATAAGAAATAGATTATAAATTAAGGTGATTAAAATAACTTTAAGTGTTTCTATTCTGTAGCATTAATTCATCATCATTCTCAGCTGGATGGATCGTGATTAGTTTGGTAAGCGTTAAGCATGACTAGACGTGCCTAGGGTTCATTGTTCGCGGCCTGTTGCCACACATATGCACTACACACCTTGAAGTCGTGGGTAAGTTATAAGAATGACAGCCAAATATTACTAGTTAATCATAAAAAATGGTTGTGGATGCTGTTGGATAACTCTAATCTAACAGTTAGAAATTAGGGATGTATAATCAGAGAAAGCCTTTCCGTTGCTTTGTGTGAAATTTTGAAACAAACAAATGATCATTCTTAGCTACAAGGATACTGACAAGTGTAAGTTTTATTATAATAATAAAAGTTACATTTTTATTGTCTATCATTTTTTTTAATTATGTAGCGAGAAATCAGTTTACCCATAAGCTCTAAATTATAATAGTACTATATGTGCTGATTTATTCGTTTAAAGTAATTGTATAATTTCTACAGTTAGTAAAAATTTTAACAATGTCTCATTGGCAAGCGTCTTAGGCATTTGAAGAATTTACCAATGAATCAACAGTGGTAAAATAACATAACCACAGCACAAGTCAGACGATGTGAGTTTTCAAACAAAATCATTTTAAAATACGTAAATACAAAATACATGCAACTTAAGTATATACGTATGCATGTACTTCAGGTTAGTTTTTCAGTCTCTTATAACGTTTTTCCTTATTTCATCAAAAGCTACAATGTTTTCAATTTTATTGTTATTAAGAACGTGTTGTTATTGATGAAAGAACGTGTAAAAATCAATGTATAATTTCCTTTCTGAAAAGTTTTATTTTCCTTCCAAGCCAGGCTTATGAGACACATTTGTCATCAAAAACATTATTAAATTCACAATGTTTTTTTAAGAAGTAAATGTATCAAACTGTTCTTGCCTTTAAAATTGTTATTTTCAAAAAAATGGAAATTTCTATAGCAGTGGAAACATTTATTTTCAACATGTTTTACGTCAGCGAAATGAACGGGGAAGCAGCAAATAGATATATGTAATGATATAGAATAGAGGTTGTTTAAATAGACATATGTAAGGCTACGATAAATAAATTATATAGAATAGAGGTTGTTTAAAAATTAAATGAGGAACTCCAACTCATATATCTAATTTGAACTCAATACAGTTAAGTGTTAATTTTTAATTATGACTGTTCAAACGTTACTGAACTAGTAATAAATATATAAAAACGGCAAACGGGTGAAAATAGTTATACACAGCAGAGGTTTAGACAGCAATAAATAAAAGAATGCTTTTGAAGCCGTAAAATATGGAAATTTGAAAAGATGAATAAAACAAACAAAAATAAAGATAGTAACATAAGGAGTTGTGAGTACAAATAAAATGGATGGGAATTACTGCCTAAAAAAAATTCTAGTTTTTGGCATTAACTTTGATTAATGGACTGTGGCAGTCTTTTGTCTTTGATCAAATTTCTACTTTCATATAAGTTACCAAGCTATACGTGCTTCTATTCGCTTAGTTTTTTGTTGTGTTTTTTTTTGGTCTCAATAAGCTCCGCGGCAGAAATCCGAAAAGCTTAAAATTCGTTGGAAAAAGTGCATTAATAAAGTATATCAATGAAAAATTTATTGTGAAAATAAACCAAAGACGCTTCAAGAGGGAGGGGTTGGAGAGTGTAGTCGATGCTGCCTTCAATATTTATATGGATATATAAAAATAGTTGTATGTGATCGAGATTACTAAGCAATTTAATAGAAGATTATTTATATATTATTTCAGTATAAAAGTACAATATAGCGAAATAAAAATAGGTATTGATTACTGGATATCGACCATTAAGTTTTACATTTAAAGTCATATCTACTCGTCAAGATTGTATAAAAAGGTCTATTGACTAGTGAGATTTCTGTCTCACATTTTTAAGTCTAATTTTAGTCATAAGAATAAATTTTTAATAGAATAACAATATTCGATATTTTGTCCATTGCTATCTATAAATCAAAAGCATTTAGATCTATCTTTTCTCTCTCAGTAATCAGTGCCCAAGAGGTCTTTTGGATAATATCAGAACTCAAACGATAAGAAACAAGAGATACCTGGAATGCATCTCAGAATGGCTGGTATGGCTAATATCCATACCAGCCATTCTGAGATACATTTTTATCTCAAGTGGGTTTCTCGTCATCAAGAAAGATCTGGAATGCTATTTTCACGTGCTCTTAGTTTTGAATTTTAAATGGGCATATTAAGAGGAATTTGTAAAAACAAACAATAAAAACTAAGCGGTTTACCTGATTTTTATCATTGTCTTAAGGCCTATATGTTTCTAATACATCACCAACTTTCAAGTTTAAACAGTAATATTTAAAAACAAACATTGTTCAGTTTTAACGTTTAGGATATACATACTATAATGCTGAAATGAGCCACTGTTGTTAGATATCTTTTCCTGGTACTGTTAAAATTCTGATATACTTGTGTTTAAATTGCTAGAATTGTCCTTCAGTTTTAACAGTGACTAAAATCTTTGCTGCACTTTTAAAAGGAAGTCACTACTCATGAGAAACAACGAAGCTTATCACGTTGTTCATATCGGATACAACCTCACTCCGTTATGTCTACATTATATTGTCTTATTTCATAGGTAAAACAAAAATATTTCATAAATTTAAGCTGCCAAGGCAATTGTCGCTGATAAAACTGAATTCTATAAAAGTTTGGAACTTTTAAATAATTCAATAACTATTTGGTATTAAGAATTATGCAGTATTATTTTTTCTATTAAGATGTCAAACATTCGTAGATGTTTCACTCGGCTTTATGTTTTTAAAAATTCAAATCCTAAAAATATGTTACTACAGCTCGGTAATTAACAGAATTGTCAAGTCACGTGAACAGCACGAGCTAGCTAAAGAAGAAGGAGGGGTGGAGACGAGAACGTAGACCACTAGATCTTAACTTGAACTTCTAGAACTAATCTCATGTTGATCCTCTTAACCAAGAATGTGTTTCGACATCAGAAGATAAAACTATATGAAATGCTTGCTTGGACGTCTGTGAGATTTCCAGGCTACATGGAGGTGAAAGCTACACAGACAGTAATCCTTATATCAACAATAAAACCACTAACGTTAATCATGCCTCAAGCGCATCATGTTTCAAGGATGTTCATTAAGATTCTATATTATTGTGTTTTTCAGCCTGACGTGCCAGCCAAACTGCTTAAGATGGTGAGTTTCACTATTATGACAGCAAGTTTAGTCTACTTGTTTACCTTTCACCAACAATACGACCTCTCGGAAAACAGTAAAGCCTTTCTTACTAAATTAATTAATGGTTTCACACGCAGCCACACATTGAACTTTCGAGTTTTCTTGTTTACTTAGGTATATTTGTAAAATATCTGACCCATTAGCGTTGTCTCTACTACAAACCTTATGTTATTTTATCCCAAGTATTCATCCTACAGCAATGTTTTAGTAATAATGTCACTTTAGAGATCGAAACATTTTTATCAATAATAAGTAGAATAAAAATGCTTTGAAAAGCACGTGCTCATGCTAGGGTTCAGTAGAAGTCACTTTCTATTTTTACCTGAAGAAAAAAAATGATGATAAAGCTCTTATATGAATGACATATTCATTTCAAGCAAAAGACGCCGTGAATCATTTTACTCGAGCTTCTATTGAAAATCAGGTTCTAGTTTGGAAGGGCTGTCAAACATTAGAGTGTCTCTTGACGTTTTTTCCCAAGCTTCCATCAATGCTATGCTTTTCTGAAAAAAGGAATAGGCAGTGTAGTGTTAAAGACTTTCCCATTATCAGACAAATATCTTGGACTTATGAGAACCATTTCCTAGTGTGTTTTTTATCGAACTTACTCGGTGGAAACGTTTTATTAGTGCTTGATGATTCCACGCTTTTATTATTCTTCAGTTATATAAACAGTTTGGAAACTGTTATAATAATTATAACATGATGATAGATATTATTTCTGTCCTATCTTACATTTTAACAGATTTATCAAATGCTTCGTACAAATTTGATTTCCCTGATTTTTCATCTGATTTTTCTTTCTTCTTGTTGTTACGCTTGTTATTTCATATTTGTCCCTCCCCAGTACATCAGCAATAGGTTTATGGATTTGCAATGCTAACCTTCAAGGTTTTATTATCTGTGGTGGAGAGACTGCAGATAACATATTGTGTAGCTTTGCACCATAAACAAAAGGTTTTACATTTGCACACAAGGGCCTGGCATGGCCAAACGCGTAAGGCGTGCGACTCGTAATCCGAGGGTCGCGGGTTCGCGCCCACGTCGCGCTAAACATGCTCGCCCTCCCAGCCGTTGGGGCGTATAATGTGACGGTCAATCCCACTATTCGTTGGTAAAAGAGTATCCTAAGAGTTGGCGGTGGGTGGTGATGACTAGCTGCCTTCCCTCTAGTCTTACACTGCTAAATTAGGGACGGCTAGCACAGATAGCCCTCGAGTAGCTTGGTGCGAAATTCCAAAAAAACAAAACATTTGCACACAAATTAGCGTATTTTTCAAAATACCATTTATGTTTCTAGTACAGTGCACTGAGGATAACTTTCGTTATCTTAAATAACATAAGTTGAAGATGAATTGTTATTAAACTTCAAATTAGTCATAAAGCTTTTACTTAAAAAAAAACCTTTAAATTAACATAAATTATTCTTTTCTTTTTCTTAAAAATTCAAAGCTTTTCAATTTTTGTTTTCTAGCCTAGTAACAGCTTTACTGCTAGTGAGTTGCAACGATTATTTTAAGTACTTTTGGTTTCCCCTCTTGGTGGGTGGGTGACTTGGGGGACTCATGGTTCTTCACGCTAAATCAGGGGTTCCCAACCTTTTGGCACTCGCGACCCCTTACCTAAAAGTTTGAAACCCATGTGACCCCCTACTTAGGGCTTACTATCAGCAGCTTAATTTTTATTTTATTTTCTGTGAAGGTGAGGGAAAGAAACATCTAAAAACAATATTTAAAAATTCTGTAATTATTTATTAACAAATTAAATCACATTGGTCCAACCTGAATTCACAAAAAGAACATATATTTCTTAAAATAATATTAACATAGGTTTGAACAGCTATCCAACCCAGCTAGTGAGATGCCTGATGTTGCATTTCAGCAGCAAGCTCTGAAATTCGTGGCCGAGCGTTTGTTAGAGCCAGTCTCATGTCATCTCCAACATCCAATCTGTTCCTATTCTTTGTTTTTATATTGACAAGAGTAGAAAATCCTGCCTCACACAAGTAGGTAGAAGCAAATGGAACAAGGACACGTAAAGCTATCATGCTGACTTTGGAGTATGACTGATACATAGCGCACCAGAACTGAGTCACAGATTTCACCTTGAAGAGATCACGAGCTGAAGAGTCATTCCTTAGATCCAGAAATTCATCTTGGATATCATCTGGGATGCTGGATACATCAAGTTCAGTACAAAATGGGTTCCTTATCAGGGCCTCCTGTTCGTGTGATAGCTCAGGGAAGTAACGCTCGACTTCCTTTTCTAGAGAATGAAGATGTTCGGTAATCTCATCCTTGAGGAACTGATCCAGTTGGATCTGAGACTCATCCGTCACTCCACAAAGTTTTTCAAACATAGCGATGTTTCCAAGATTGGTTTTCTGCCAGTTCTGCAGTTTGGAAACAAAGGCCCGAAGACTACCTTGAAAAAGGAGAACATGTGTTTCCCTTCCTTGAAGCTTCAAATTGAGCTTGTTCAGCTGGTCAAAAATGTCGGCTAGGTACGCAACCATTTCATTCCATGCTTCATCTTCGAAGTGAGCTACAAGATCTTTCCTTTCTTGAGTCTCCAGGAATAGCTTTATTTCATCTTTCATTTCAAAGACACGATTAATAACGTTTCCTTTCGACAACCAACGTACTGCTGTGTAGAAGAGAAGGACTTCGTGGTCAGCATTCATGTCCTCGCATAGTTCTTTGAATAGGTGAGTGTTGAGTGCTTGAGTCTTCACATAATTTACAATTTTGATTACAGATTCAAGCACTTCCTGCAGAGAGGCAGGGAGAGTCTTACTGGCGAGAGCATATCAGTGAATCATGCAGTGGCTGCCCTTTGCTTGAGGTGCTAGCTTCTTCACTCTCGACTGGAATCCTGATTTCGATCCCAGCATAGCCGGTGCCCCATCCGTACAAACCCCACACACGTTTTCCCATTGAAGATCTTCGTCTTGAAAAAAAGTTGAAACTTTTTCCATGACATCATCAGCTTTTGTTGTGGTTTCAAGTGCACTGCAGAATAAGAATTCGTCTTTGATGTCACCTGAATTAATGTATCTCACGAAGACAAGCAACTGAGAACATGAGCTTACATCTGTTGACTCGTCGAGCTGAAAGGAGAACAAAGGGGAACCCTTGATGTCAGTCAAAACCTGTTCCTTCACATCCATAGACATTTTAGAAATGTGTCTCTGTATAGTATTATTTGACAGGGATACTTGCTGCATTTTCTTTGCACTGGCTTCTCCAAGAATAAAATTTATTACTGCTTTCATCATGCATGGTTTGAGAAGTGTTTCTCCAATCGTGTGAGACTTTTTTTGTTTAGCAATTTCGAATGCAATCTCATATGAACCTTCCACTACGGCTGCACTCTGCTGCTGAAACGACCCACTTCTATCGATTCTTTGGCTTTTAAGACACCGTTCATGCCGTTTGAAGAAATTCAAACCTTTCTTTGCGTGTTCTGGATGTTTCATCTTGAGATGACGCTTGAGTTTTGATGGTTTCATTGACTCTGCACTCAGGACAGCATGGCACAAAACACACTGTGGTTTCTCGATGTCGTCGTTGGCGAGCACAGTGGTGAAGCCAATGTTGAGGTAGCATTCTGAGTATCTGCGCCGTTTAGCCATGGACACAACTCACCTCTACTGCTTACTTATCTCCTTGTTAAAATAAAATAAAAATGTTGAATAATGAACGCTTTGGCAACTGTAGATCTTACACTGACTACTTGTGGGGGGTGCAGGTAGAGTAATGATGGGGTTAGTATTGGGAGGGAAGGGAACGTGGCCAGTCGCGCGATTCGTCATTCACCAATCAGCAACGGACATGTGATTCACGTGTCAACAGCGAGCACACACACACTTAATCACAGCTAAACAGACACACAAGCATACGTACATGCGCGTGCACTCACATACTCGCTACTCACTAGTACACACATACGTACAGTTGCAGACACATACACATTCACACACGCACATTCACTCACAAGCACGCATACATACACCCATAATATCACCTAATGACATTGAACTAACGTAGCACACGTTTTGCTTTGCACCGAAACAAAAAAATGTAAGAGCGTGAAAATGTAATTGATGAAATAAAATTAATGTTATCCCAAGGTACTTCTAACAAGGCTACGCGACTCCCCTGCCAAAGCTTTGCGATCCCCAAGGGGGTCGCGACCCACCCGTTGGGAACCCCTGCGCTAAATGAATAAATAAATAAATAAAAATTGAAAACTTTTATTTATTACCAAGAAAGTAATAATTTTGTGATGTATCTGGAAGAAAAACTTAGGCCTGGAAAGTTAATAATAAATCACCAACACTTCCTTCGGTTATTCGAAAATAACTATTTGTCTCTATCAACTGAGCGACTGTTTCACTTGGAGTCTCACTGCAAGATTAAAGCCCTATTATTTGTTATCATAATTCGTTTAAACAGGAGAAATATGACAGTTGGCAGTGGATGTTGTTAAGTAGTTGCTTTTCTTATAGTCTCTAAACTCGAAACTTGTGACACTATGCGCATATTTGTGTTGCCTTCTACACCTAAATTAAATAACAAATGAAGCTGAAACTTTGACCTATGGTGATCTAGCCACTGAACTATAGAATATAAATGATCATATACATCGTTTAGTCAATCCCACTATTCGTTGGTAAAAGAGTAGCCCAAGAGTAGGCGGTGGGTGGTGATGACTAGCTGCCTTCCCTCTAGTCTTACACTGCTAAATTATGGACGGCTCGGTGCAGTGGGCTAACAACCTACTCACTTAAATACTTGTTGAAGAATCCGCAAGCGATTGCGGCCCTATGTTCCTTGATGGAATCTAATGGTGACAACTAACTAATACATCGTTTAAGAACATATAAGAAGCGAACTATTATACTGTTAAGAAAATATCATTATTCACAAAATGACAAGCGAACATTCTGATGATTTAAAATTATTATATTTTTACCTTTCCATAACCAGTACAGCTGAACTAACCGAACCCACTACTAACAAGTGCATAAAATCAAGCATACATCCATGTAATCTCCATAGACAAACATTGGCAGTAGAATGGGTCGTACTGAAGAGCTCATTGACTTTCAACAGTAACACCGTTATAGGATGTCACCTTTCCAACAAGTCAGTTCGTCAAATTTCAGCCCTGCTAGAGCTGCTCCGGTCAATTGTAAGTGCTGCTATTGTGAAGTAAAAAAGTCTAGGAGCAACAACAGTTCAACCACGAAGCGGTAGGCCGCACAAGCTCACAGAACAGGACCACCGAGTGCTGAAGCGCGAAGCTCATAAAAATAGTCTGTCCACAGTAGCAACACTCACTACCAAGTTCCAAATTGCCTCTGGAAGCAACATCGGCACAAGAACTGTTCGTCGGGAGATTCATAAAATGGGTTTCCTCGGCTGAGCAGCCGCACACAAGCCTAAGATCACTATGCGCAGTGCCAAGCGCCGGCTAGAGTGGTGTAAAGCACATCGTCATTAGACTCTGGATCAGCGGAAATGCGTTCTCTGGAGTGATAAATCACGCTTCACTATCTGGCAGTCTGACGGACGAATCTGGGTCGGGCGGATGCCAGAAGAACGCTACCTGCCTGAATGCATAATGCCAACTGTAAAGTTTTGTGAAAGATAAATAATGGTCTGGAGTTGTTTTTCGTGATTTGGGCTAGGCTCTTTAGTTCCAGTGAAGGGAAATCTTAATGCATGAAATTCTATAGAATTGTATGCTTCCAACTTTGTAGCAACAGTTTGAGGAAAGCCCTTTTTTGTTTCAGCATGACAATGCCCCCGTGCACAAAGCGAGATTCATAAAGACATGGTTTACCGAGACTGGCGTGGAAGAACTTGCTTGGCCTGCACAGAACCCTGACCTCAACCCTATCGAACACCTTTGGGACGAATTGAAACGCCGACTACGAGTCAGGTCTTCTCGCCCAACATCAGTACCCGACCTCACTAACTCTCTTGTGGCTGAATAAGAGCGAATCACCGCAGCCATGTTCCAAAATCTAGTGAAATATCTTCCCAGAAGAGTGGAGGCTGTTGTAGCAACAAAGGGGAGGCCAACTTCATATTAATGCCCATGGTTTTAGAATGAGATGTTTAACAAGCACATATGGATGTGATGGTCAGGTGTTCACATACTTTTGGTCATTTTCCAAAATCTAGTGAAAAGCCTTCCCAGAAAAGTGGAGGCTATTATAGCAAAAAAATAACTGGTTAAATTATACTGTAACAAATCAGTTAGTTTGAGTTGGAGCTGGCAACAGTAAAGTTGATAAGAAGAAAGATTTAGTAGTGTATTTTAAGAAGAGTTTAAGGAAAGAAAGAATCAATCTTAAATGTACAGTTCAGTTGATAATGGTGATAAAATTATTTATGGAACTAGGATTATTAAAAATGAGGTATGAATATTAAAGTCTGTTTTCCTACGTCTCTCACACACCTGGTGATGTTTCATTTTTAATGAACATATTTTCAACACAAGAGCATACGACACCATTAATAGTTTTCCTTCACCATTTCTGATCTGCCATTGATCATAACTACCTTCCACACTGTTCTTAATAAAGAGACTCTTACCTCTCTCTTTATGGAAGGTGTAACTATCTAGCAGTATAAAAAAGGCTACTCTGATCTGGTAAAAGATTACTAACCCATTATAATTAGAAAGCTCAAATACCAAATGTTTCCAATACTCTTAATGCTCACAATAACAGGTTTGTTAACATAGAAAAATTTTCTCTCAAACCACTATTATATTCGGACGAAATATTTTTACCAGTTTGCTCTGTGGTATCATTTTTTTGTCAGTAATAATCGAGATTCTCTTGACCAGTGCCACAACATTATGTCTGCGGACTTACAATGCTAGGTATCGAGTTTCGATACCTGTGGTAGGCAGATCACAGATATTCCATTGTGTAGCTATGCGCTTAATTACAAACAAACAAACTGTTGGCCAGGAAAACGTTTTCGCTCGTATTAATTACAAGTTTATTTTCTATGTTCTCCAATTGTATGGCCTCCCCCTCCCAAAAGAAAAGATTGAAATTTCTTAATGTGATGATGGGACGAAAGTCAGTGTAAACGATCACCTTACCCAGGATTTTAACATGAGGTCTGGGGGTTCGGAAAGACTGCCCTATTTGTCCTAATTTTATCCTAGAATATTTCTTACCCTCTATTGATGCTAATCATGATGTTAGTGGTGTTGCTGGTATAATGACATGATTATTAGCACAGATTCTTAGCACATGCTGATGATGTTACTTTCACTCTTACTAAAAGTAATAAAGAGAAAACCAAAGCGTTTTAAATAAGCATTTTAAATTGAACAAAGAGGCCTGTTAAAATTTTGAAGAATTCGGTGTTGTTATGACAATGCAATTAATCATAATTTGAATATATATATCTGTGTGTGTGTGTGTGAAGAAATAAACTGACATAATAACCTGAAAAAGGAAACTTTGGCCGAGTCTAGTCCTTGTCATTAGTTATTAAATAATAACAGAAAATGTTTGTGGTCGTAGAAACCAAAACGTTAAGGATATTCCATCTATCAAACATGATCCAAACGCAAATGTCAAACTAGATATCAACTACAGAAGGTCAAATTGGGGATTAAAAGTTGGGTGCTTTGACCTAGAACTCTTTAACTTTTGCCGTCTTCAGTGTGTTGCTTTATATTTTGATACAAGATGCAGCTGATAAAACAGTCTTACAGCAGAAATAAAGTATTCTCTATTTCTTCATTCGTGTGACTCCCAGTTCACATTTTAAATAATTATCACAAAGTAAGAGAAATCGCAGCTATAAATTTATATATATATTTGTCAAACAAACAGTTTATTTAAAATTGCTTTTATTTGGGCATGTTCTTTTTTTTTCTTCCTCTAACGATAACTTAATTAAAATAAATAAAATCACCACCTATATACACTGCTGGCCAAAATCTTAAGGCCAATGAACATAAAGACAAAATATGCATTTTACGTTGTTAGACTCAACCACTTATTTGAGTAGAGCTTCGAAAGATGAAAATAAGAAAAGGGAAAACAAGAATAAAAAAATTGTTTAACATTTAATAGGGAAAATGTGAACATTATGAAATTAGCCTAAATACTAGCTGGTCAATATTGTTTAGATCTACACCATTCAAAAAAGCCTTGGTTCTCCAGATTTTATATCTGATTGAATTTGACTCTCTTTTCAAGTCTGACGGTGACTTGCTAATAAGTCCTGGCCTTACTTACCATTTACTCACAGTTTCTGTAATCATTTTTAATTAACACTGCATTGTCGTTAATTACATCATTCAAGTAGTCCTCAAATGATGGCACCTACCAGCTAAGTCTGTAGCACTAAATGTATAAAATATACTCATTAATTATTTATGTAAAAAATAACTTGTCACAAATGTTAAATTACAAAAATATCAATGCGAAATGTTAGTTCATACCATTTTTAATAAAACATTGAAATTAGACATTCGCATTTGATCACATGACGAGATACATTCTGGTATGACATGGTTACAAGTTGACATTAGTCTAGGCTAATTAATAAGACCCATTCACGTGAACTGCATGTTTAGCAAAAAGTAATTACACGTATATGCCTTTGTGGGTTTTCACGCTTGCTGACGAACAAAGTAATAGAACAATGTTTATGGTCAAATATTCTCTGTAATATAATTCCAGCACCCTAGTTGTGACAAAATAAAAATGAAACCCTATTCATGCTGGAATTTTATCGAGTTTTGTCTCAAACAGTTTCTATGAAACTTTTCATATTTCGGATGATTGAATCTGGTTATTATATCCTGGTTACGAGAAGGCTTAATGTTCTCGTTTAGTCATCAGACTGTTTAGATAGATGATCAGAACGGGTTATTAGCTACATAAGTTGGTTTTATGCCCGTTAGGCTCATGACTCGAGAGAAAAGCGCGCTCACTCTTCGTTTTTTATCCCTTCTGTCACAAACATACAGTTTAGACTTTTGATATTTATGGCAGACAATGAATCATTCCCACTACAAAATTTGTTACAAGCCTTATTTAGTCCTAGGAACATTAGGTAGACATTAACGTCAAATTGAATCCAACCCTGTAAGGACTGTATGTTAATATGTTCAATAAATGGTTTTTATTTTTGTGATTAAACCCGCGAGGTGGAACAACATCGAAGGTTTTAGCTAGTCCTTCTACTTCAAAAAAACTCAATTAACTCAGCAGCGTCACCCATTATGATTGTATTTGTGTGTTATAATAAATCAAATTTCGTAAGCTCAAACAAAACGTGACAGCAGTAGCATTGAGGGGCATTGGACGTTTTATTATATATATATATATATATACATTATGGTGGCTTTTGATTTAATATCCTTTGTGCCTGTGTTTGTCTGTTTTACCAAAAAAAGTGATACACTGAAATATGTTTGTTTGTAATTAACCACAAAGCTACATCAAAGACTGTCTGTGCTTTGCCCACCACAGGTATCGAAACCTATTTTGTAGCGTTATTAGTTTGCAGACATAAAGCCGTGCCAATGGAAGAAGTTATTGATTAAAAACAAGTTAATTTTGTAGCTCATAGCTAAAAACCGGATTTCGATATTCTAAGTGGGAACAACACAGATAGCCCATTGTGTAAATTTGTGCTTTTCAATAACAACAGCAAAAGCTCTCTTTATGCCTTTCGTACTTTAGTTTGTTTGCTTACTGGTCTTTTTAATTCTAGAACTGCTCAAGAAAATTCCGTAATCACTTCTTGCCATGTTTTAGTTTTATTTTCTATTTAAATATCTCAATAGCGATTCAATTACTTTAAGCTTGTTTCTATATTCAACTGTCTTTAAATTGAATCGGTCTAAGGTAATTCTATTGATCATTTATTTCGTTTCTCGCTTTCATTTAGAGAGAAAAAAAACTTTGTCTTCAATTTTTCCCTGCTTTTAATCTGTTTTTTACCTTTACTTATTTTTTTGCAAAATTTAATTCACTAAAACGTATTCGAAATCACTAAAGGAACTATCAGTGTAAACGTAAGAGCAAATTTGTCTTGAGTTCTTCTTGTATGTACCCTCACATGCTGCCCACACCAGCCGGGGTATAATACATGTATGTTGAAGAAATGTGAAAATGAAGATGGAGTTCTTATGCAGAAGTTTTATCTTTCCTGTGGGATTAATAACAGTAGCAAAGTGTAAAAAAGATGCTGCAATGTACACACGGGAGGACAAAGATAGAACTTAATTACAAAAGTTCGTTGGCGGGAAGCAAGTGAAGAGTCAAGGCTGATAACACTATGTTCATGTAACTGAATTAGATGTCTGATATTGAATTTTCACATATGCTTCAAATCTTTAAATAAGATTATGTTTTTGCTAATAACCAAAGCATGCTTCAGTTTTCAGGTGGTTTTACCCAATTATGCGACTCAGTCATGACAGCACGTCATATTGTTTAGTCTTGTTTTTATTCACAATTTGTGTTTTGATAACTAAATTGTTTGAACACTACACTTGAAAAGTCTGTGTAGGTCGAAAGCACCTAAGAATATCATAATAACTGGCACAGGCTGGAGCAGTACGGTCACATAACTCATTTTTATTAAACATAGTTGACAGTGTTTAAGAACATGATGTACATTTGTGACAGAAGTTTCAAAACTTATTAACTCTAAAAAATTTAAATAACTTACACTGTAGCTCCAACATCCCATCTCCTATATATATGTCCGTCATGTTTTTTTGCATCTTGGAAGGGCGTTAAGGTGATTATGCATTCGTTTTGTAATGGTATGATTTGAGTTAAAAGGAGAAAAAAAGTTTGCTAAGTAATATTATGAGACTTTTGAAATGGTTTTCATTTTGTTTGTCTCACCCAACACTGGTATCTATACACTTTTGCCTCATTTTCCAAGATAATGCGCATTTTGCGTATGGCGCATGAAGACCCGATTCTTGCAAGAAACATTTGAGTTATACGTTAAATTATTTAAATGTTAAATTTACGATTTATCTTAAGTTGCAGTTGCTTTGACTTAAGTGTAAACCATCTTATCCCATCTTCAGATTCCATTTTATCCAGTCTTGTGATTCCACTGAATTTTCTAGATTGTATGTTTGTTTGTTTTTTGAATTTCGCACAAAGCTACTGGAGAGCTAGCCGTCCCTAATTTAGCAGTGTAAGACTAGAGGGAAGGCAGCTAGTCATCACCACCCACCGCCAACTCTTGGGCTACTCTTTTACCAACGAATAGTGGAATTGACCGTTACATTATAACGCCCCCACGGCTGAAAGAGCGAGCATGTTTGGCGCGACGGGGATTCAAACCCGCGACCCTCAGTTTACAAGTCGCACGCCTTAACGCGCTTGGCCATGCCGAGCCCACGAGGAAATGCATGCATAATTATATATCGATAAGCTATTTATATTAAGAGGCTTCTTACAAACTTTACTAATTTATTAGGAATTCAAATATACTTCAAAATCAATAACCTTAACCACACAGATTATCTTAAAGAATAGATATACACATATTATAGAACTGATAACAAATTATTTTTTAATATTAATATTATTATTTTTATTCAAGTTAAATTTTTCGAATCCTTTAGCGTTTATATCTTAAGCAACTTATTACTCTTGTTTTGCTCTTTCTCTGTTTGAAATGTGATCACCCACTGCACATAATGTTTATCATCTCTTACGAGCCGACTGTAAACAAACGGTGTTTGAATTGTTCTAAGTATCAAGTCTTAGTAAGTACTTGAGTAAGCATGATCAATCGCATGCAACCTGTTGGTGAAAAAGGTAAAATGTACTTTGTTTAACAAAGTTTACTTTGTAACGGATAGTGCTAAGATCTGTATATTTATCATGCATATTAATAGGTAAATGAGAAAAATATTGAAGAATTATATAGCATATTATAACATCGGTTCAAAAATAAATTGTAATAGTATTAACCATGTTTTTCTTTTAGGCCTTACTGAACAGAAAACAAATTTCTCATCAGCATTGCATAAGACTTAAATATTTTGTCCAATAACTTAAATTTGTAACAGTTATTGAATAGGCCGTCCGTTAAATAATTTAAAATCAAGTTCCAGTTTTACGTTGTTGGATATTTACCTCTACAGTCTCAGCGCTAAGTTGATGGGCTTATCATGATTAAAATCCAGGGTTCGATTTCTTGGGATATATAGAACGCAGCTAGCCTATTGTGTAAATCTGCATTAAAATAAAACACACAATTCTTAGCATGCCACGCCCGGCATGGCCAGGTGATTAAGGCGCTCGACTCGTAATCTGAGGGTCGCAGGTTCGAATCCCCGTCACACCAAACATGCTCGCCCTTTCAGCCGGGGTAGCATTATAATGTTACGGTCAATTCCACTATTCATTGGTAAAAGAGCAGCCCAAGAGTTGGCGGCGGGTGGTGATGACTAGCTGCCTTCCTTCCCTCTGGTCTTACACTGCTAAATTAGGGACGGCTAGTACAGATAGCCGTCGAGTAGCTTTGTGCGAAATTAAAAAAAGCAAACAAACAATATGTTTTTCTAACTTATTTTTGTTGCAAAGTCGCCTCGCCAAAAACTATAAAAAATGTCATCGATTTTTCTTTCCTTTTAACATATTCTAAATTACAACGGCATCTATCAGATAATTTATTTTTCACCAATTTAACTTCGTAATTAAAATTCTAATCAAGTACACACATATCAAAAGTATTAAAAAAACAGAAAACACAGATGTTTTTTCCCTTTATCTCAAAAATAATTAGGAAATTATTTTATACCTGCCACAACGCCATATTAGCAAATAACATATCACCTATCTATCTTACAATGTAATGAAGTCTTCTATTTCAGAATTTCGCAGACTAACAATTTTGTATCTTATTCCAGTTTTTCTTCTTATAATATCGTTAATTCTCAGATTTCTGGTCTTTACAAGCTTATGAGCAGGAATGTAGATTTTTGTCTACTATAATAATTAAAGTGAAAATAACAGTAAATCATGTAATACTTTAAATCTGTTGGAGAATCGCAAAGAGCTTAAGGAACAAGGATCCGAGACCTTAAATAAACAAAGACATTGTCTTTCAATCAGAAGAACTGGTTTTGCTGGCTATATCACTGAAACTAATCTTTCACTGAATAATCCGCTTTTGAACCTGTTAGTTTCTATCGACTGATGTGACATACATACGAGAGGTGATTACCATTGGCCAAACCACAGTTTCTCCTCCCTTCAGTTATAGAGTTTCATCGCAGCACGTTTACAGTGCGCGGTCCGTGACTTTGCCCTTAACACCGACAACACGGAAGCAGCAGTGGCCAGTTTTAGTTTATTCTTCGTTATTATTTATTATAGTGTGTATTGATTTTATTTTTATTATTTATCACCAAATTTGTTTGCGTGTTTGTATGTTTGTTTATAAGCGCAAAGCTACATCATGAGCTATCTGTGCTGTGCCTATCACGATAACCGAAACCAGGTTTTTAGCGGTATGAGTTATCAGACTTGCCGCTGAGACACTGGAGGTATAACAGTTATGTAAGTTAACTGTTCGATCAATCTATTCCTAATTATAGAAACCAGAATAAAAAATAGAAAGCAAAAAATTTGGTAAAGACCAAAGTTAAATTAAATAAGCAATCATGTGGATGTCACAAAGAACGAGATCTTAAAACGTACAACAAATAGAAACTTACGAAAAACCACGATCACGGACATTCAAAATCGATATGGCACCAAGAGTTCCATAAGATTTCTCCACTGAGTAAATATCCATAAAACTAGTCATTAAAACTGAAGAAATATAACTTATTTCTATGCTTACTAATTTCATATTATAAATAATTTTCAGAAAATGAACCATTAAATGCTGATTTAGTATTTAAATCTGTTTTAGAGTAACCTTTGTTTTTGTCGAGCACAAAACCTAACAATGGTTTATTTGGTTGGTGCTCTGCCAAATTCGGGTATCGAAACCTATTTGTAGTGTCATAGGTCTGCAGACCTGCCGCTGAAACATAGGATCAGGAGAAGAGGTTAAAAATTCGAAGTTTTCAACAGATAGATAAAGTTTAACCAATCGTTAATGCTTTAAGACTTATGTTAACTGTCCAGACAAAACAGTTTTAGGTTATGCGAAATAGCAACTGTCATCTCTTATTTTATTTACCATTTTTCAATTTTGTTTCGTTGTTCGTTTTAATATTTGAAAATATGTTTGCTTTTGAACAGTTGTTTACTAGGTGGCGATGTAACAGGGAGATGACGAAACATAACATTTATATAATTATTGGTTTGATTCAAAGTAGATGTGTAGGTAGCATGTGTTACTAATTGGTTAGTTGCCTTCGATCAAGTCGGCAGTTACAAATTAGGAATGTATACACCTGTATTTTCGGTTGTCTTACCTGTCCGTTTACTCTAAGTGTCGCCTTAGTTGAAAAATATAAAATAATTGTTGAATTATTCCAATCGCTTTTTAATCTCCGAGCTGATAGACTCGATTCGATCGACACTAAACTGATAATATTTTTATAGCTGAAATTACTAGAAGCCGCTTAAGTCAGTCTAATGTGAAATAAAACATGACAATATGAATGCACATTTAACATTTCAATTTATAAAACCTGAACTTTCTTCTTTCTCTCAATCTATTTCCAAAGGGGAAATTAATCTAGATTATAAAGTAGAAATGGCATGAAATATAGAAAACGTAAAGATTTCTGTTATGTTCAGTAACGTGATCTGTGACGTAAAAATTTTAAGTTGCAAACACGTTGTTTGTTTTTTGTTTGTTTGTTTTTGAATTTCGCACAAAATTTCACGAGGGCTATCTGTGCTAGCCGTCTGTAATTTAGCAGTGTAAAACTAGAGGGAAGGCAGCTAGTCATCACCACCCACCGCCAATTTTTGAACTACTTTTTTACCAGTGAATAATGGGATTGACCATCACTTACAAATACCCTTACGGCTGAAAGGGCGAGGACGTTTGGTGGTCGAACTCGCAGCCTTCGGATTACGCGTGAGCGCCCTACTAACCTGGTCATGCCGGGCAATCTGCAAATAACAATTTTATTACATATCTGTGATCCTTAAACCCTTATTTTTTATCATCTCGTGTCGTTGCATTTAACTATTAGCTATAATGTATACTTTTACATTGTAAGCCATTAACGGCAAAAATTTATAACTTTAAAAAGTTTGTTTATAAAAAGCAAGCTACACAATGGACTATTGCACTATGTCAATCTCTGGTATCAAAACTCGAATTTAAGTGTTATAAGCTCTCGGACCTGCAGCTGACCCATCACTTTCGGAGTATACTTTTTATAAAAAATAGAAGCTCTGTATATTGCCGATGCTGATTGGTTTAGTGCAGAGCAAAATTGGGCCCTTTCTTGTGTCCACCGTGGGGAATCGAAACCGGATTTTTCCCAATTTTTTTAAACATCTTAGTACTTTCAAAGGACCATTTAGTACCCGTTTAAGAACTTTAAATGTTTCAAAGGATTATTTGAAAACTCTACACAAAAAACAAACAAACACCAAAAACAAATCAGTAATCACAGTACTTAACTATAAACCTACTAAACGTATTTCTGGCGTCATCTATTTGAAAGTCATATAGTTTTAAGTTAATTTATTTTCTCTGTACGCAAACACAAAGTTTTAGAGTAAGACAGTCAAACTCACAGTCTCCGATACATGTTTGTGGTTAAGTGTGGTCATTTTTTTGTTTTTTGAAGTTTTTATTTCTAAAATTATTTTACAGAAAATTCCAACGATTCGACGGCATTTTTTTTAATATCGCACTCATATTTCAAAGCTTCACGCAAAATATCTTAGAAACAGTGAAGGCGATATGTTGAATAACTAAGTCTAGCCTTTTCAGTGTTGAAAGTACACTTTGTTTCGTTGCTAAAAAGAAATCATTCTGATGCAAAGTGTCGCCACAATAGAAGAGTCCAATGAACTACCTACGAAAGAAGATACTTTAGTGTGGTTCAATTAAATCTATTCCATTGTTTCTCCAAGTCATTTGTTCATTGAAATTATTCTCTCTCATTTTTTCTCAATGCTTTAACAATAAATTTTGTTTCATTTTAAGCATTGCTAATCCGGACTTTACATAAAACATTCTGTATTGTTAGTTTTTGTAGGGAAATTTAAATATTTAATTTAAGAGAAAAATATTAAGCTAGTTGGGTGGGGATATGACAGATCGGATTTCTAGTTCCCCTTGTTGATATAAAAGTAGTTGGAATTCAAAAGGATATGGGTCCCTCGCAGATCCGTCCTCATCGAAAACTTGAAAGAGGTCCTTAGAGTTGTTACTAATGAATAAAAGAAGCGAATACTAAAGAACATGACAAAGGCTACTATTCATGCATAATTTAAATCGGATAGATCCGAAGACAAGCCCTTATCGAACATGAGCACACACGTACAAAGAGCTGATCTGCGTATGAGCTAAGAATCTGACTTGTAAAGAGATTTCTTCATAATGAAAACAGTAAATTATATTAAACAGAGAGCTTGTTAGAGCTATATACTGTAAAGGTTGTATAATTGGTTTATATAACGAAGTTCTAAAATGACAAGAGTTACATGTCAGTACATATGTTACAAGCAATTTCTATAAAACCAAGAAAATTCTTCCATCACTTGATATAGAGAGAAAAGCTTAGTTAATTATAAATGTAAACACTTGCTTTAGAATTTATTTATTAATGAAATAAGCAGAAGTTTTATTTTTATTGCTTCTATGCCGTATAAGCTCTAAACACCATAAGTTGCATCAGGTAACATAACCTTTTAATGAAAATTAAAGCATTTGTTGATTAACCATTATTAAGTAAAGTAGTATTTCATAGTAACGATCGACAATTCACGCATCGAAGAACCAGACTGTTGACTTCTAAACAAAAAATAGACCATTAAAAATATTGGCTGCAAAATATTATGCGCATATGTACTAATAATACGCCAGAAAGATTGCTAACGTTTTTGGTATAACAATTCAAATATTTCTAAGACAGCAATTTTTTCGTCTGTTACTGACCTATCTGATCACATCAGCGGGGCTAGCGTCTAGATAGCTCATACTGTCGCTATGAGATTTTTTCAGCGTCTGAAAAATTTTAATGGTCTGTGGGTATTAGCTTTTGATACTCCCATAAGTATAAATAGATTTTTTTTATAATTGGTAAACATATGCACTTACATAAATATCTTTCAAACCAAATTCAACACAACAGATGGCGCTACTTATCGATGGTTAGATAAGCGACAATTTCTAAAGGTAAAGTATATACTTTTCAGGGTATAATATCGAAGGTAAACAAACAAGAGTATTAAAAGCTATGAATTTTAAAGTGAAGTAGGAATTTTGCTATAAAAAGTAATGAAATAAGAATTAAAACCATACTTAATATTTATAAAATACAGTCCCTACTTCGGCAAGTAAAGTGATACTAGATGGATAGATTTTATAATGCTTTTCAATCTCTACAGTGGTTGGCAAATTTATATTGCTTTATTTAACTATATAAATCACAATGCCAACCAACAGTTCCACAACAGTTGTATTTTTTCTACTAGTTGAGAATACCACAATCAGCTAAACCAGTAAGGAACAATTATATCTTCAGTCTTGAACATTGGATCATTGCTTCATTAATGTTATCTTTCGAAATGAGTCAGTAAGTCCATCAGTGTCGATTTTATTGCAAAATGATCCCACTCAGAAAATATATCTTGAGTTTATCTGTTATTGTTAAACTAGTTGGATTTTAGACTAACTCACGTTGTTAGTATATGTTTGCATGGTCGGGCATGCCAAGCGTATTAAGGCGTGCGACTCGTAATCTGAGGGTCGCGCGTTCGCATCCCCGTCGCGCCAAACATGCTTGCCCTCCCAGCCGTGGGGGCATTATATTAAACAGGAGCTTGTTAGAGCTATGTACTGTAAAAGTTGTATAATTGGTTTATATAACGAAGTTCTAAAATGACAAGAGTTACATGTCAGTACATATGCTACAAGCAATTTTTATAAAACCAGGAAGCAGATCTATAATCTTTCCATGCTAACAAGTCTATACAACTATAAACCCTATCCTATTCATATGTGGTCGTTTGAAGATATAAGAAGCATTATAACTAGTAGTTTTGCTAGAATTTAGACTAACTACTCGCATAACGGACGACTGAATCGTCTGCTATAAAATAACATTTAGGTTATATGAAGAAAGGGGCGCTTGACTCGCAGTACGTGAGTCACAGGTTCGAATCTTTGAACATGATTCGCACTTTCAATTGTGAGATTCGCTGAAATGTAACAGTCAATTCTATGTTTTCGGTTTGAGAAGCCAGACAAATCTTTGTGACAATGATGCTGCTGACTAGCTGCCTAGTTCTAAATTAAGGACAGTTATACGAGAATTTAAAGAGAAACTGACCTTGTCATGTATTCTACGTTTGCATATGACTCCATTCAGCCTCAAAATTCCAATTCTCTACTTGAAGAAAAAGTAAAATTTGATACAATATGTAAAAATAGATATTACGCTTGGTATATTTGTTTGTTGTTAAAAACAAAGTGACACAAAAAGATATCTGTGCTTGTTTGTTTTTGTTCTTGTTTGTTTGATTAGAATTAAGTACAAGGCTACACAACTGGCTATCTGTGCTCTGCCCACCACAGGTATCGAAATCTGGTTTTGAGAGGTGTGAGTCTGCAGACATACTGCTGTGCCACTGAGGAACATCTGGGATCGGCTCCCATCGAGTATCGAAACCTGTTTTCTAGCGTTATAAGTCCTCAAAAGAAAATCTGCTTGATAAATGTTAATTTTTATCACCCATAATCTTTCAATATTAACAACTGATCCACACAAATTAATAACCAAAGAATCCAGTTGTTTGTGCATGATAATGAATATGTATATTTCGTAATTTGATAAATACGAAGAAATATTTATCTATCCCTACGTTTTAAGGAAGACTTAAACATTGTAACCAGTTAATATGTGATATAATCAAACGATAGAGGGCTTAGTAGAAGTTTATTATTAAATTGTGAAAGAATTAAATAATTTCTAGCAAAGTGTCTGTTTATAAGAAAAGATAACTTGTTTTCATTTAGACCCGTTTTTTAAACATAACGTAAACATACCTTGATAAGCAACCTAGAAACTTCTGTAATTAGTGACATTTTTTATTGTCTGGAAAATTTTGGTACTTAAGGTTTAATTAATTTTGGAAAAAACAATTTCAGGTTATTAAATATGTTCATATTTTAAACGTAAATGTGTACTGTTCGATACGTTTTCCATAAAAAATATCCATTTCTAATCTTATGGATTGAATATCCTAAGTTTATACAAGAAACTTCACTCAGAGTTCTTAAAATTTTCGTTTCAAATAATTATATATCTTTCACAAATAGATTTTACAAACAAAATAAGGGATTCATGAGAATCGGTACGTAACAGTGTGAATTTAACAAATTTTTCCGTTTCCCCTTGTCGCCAGTGCTCACATGGGGTGCAGCAATTGGTAGAAATGACAATGCATAGGACTCATGAGGGATTTATAGCCTTGTATAATAATATTTTACCTTCGTTTTTATCCGCTACGAGCAGCAAATTCAGCCGCCCGATTTTTTCTGTGCATTCGAATAGGGAAAAATAAAGTTCTCTGTGATGGGAAACGGAGACGAAACGGGAAAATCGTGACCCCTATTGCAAATCGACATCTACACAGGATAAAAGTTCGCGGTGTTAGTGGTTTCCACGTTGCGTAACGAAAAGGTTTTGTCAATATTATATAAGCAAGAGTTTCATTATCGTGTAATGATGATGATCAGGACTATACTAGATCTTGGCATAATAACTTCAGACTAAAACAAACATTATTTAATTGAAAGAGCCAATTTAATTTTCCAAATGCTTAATTTTCTTAAATTATATCGTAGTTTATAGATTTTGTATTTAACTTCCAACTCCTCTTTATTAACTTGTTCTCAAACGATTAAAAATCAAATTAAAAATTTTATGAAAAGATACTAGCGAAAGAAAATGTGCAACTGTTTTAGTTAATAATTTAAATTTTCCCTTAATTGTCGCCCCCTGGGTAAATCAGTGTTAAGTCAGAGAGCTTATAACAGTAAAAATTTAGTTTTGATATCCACGGTAAAAAGAGAACAGATACTTTTTGTGTAGCTCTGCGCTTAACAACAAAAAAAAACAGTGTGTTAGTTTGTCTGTCGTTTAGAATTTCTCGCAAAGTTACTCCAGGATTATCTGCGCTAGCCGTTCCTAATTTAGCAGTGTAACACTAGCGGGAAGGCAACTAGTCGTCACCACCCACGGCAAACTCTTGGACTACTCTTTTACCAACGAATAGTTGGATTGACCGTCACATTATAACACCCCCACGGCTGAAAGGGCGAGCATATTTGGTGTGGCAGGGATTCGAACCCGCGACGCTGGGAGTACGAGCCGAGTGCTTTATCTGCCCATGCCGGATCTTATTGATAAATAACGTATTCTAAAAATGTTCTTTTCTCGTGAGTGTAAGTGAAACAAACGCACAAAGAAGTAGTTATTAGGAAATATGAGTTATAACATTCTCTGAACGGTTGTTTTATTTAACGAGTTTTAATAAAATTTAACTTTTTAAAAAATAAAACTGCATTATTTCATAAAGTTTATCGCTGGATCAATACTTCTAAAGTTGTTATGCTTCCTGGTCTCAAACACATGATATCCATTTGTAGATGTGAAATACTACTACTTCGCTCATAATTGTATGTGATGGTTCTTCTGTTACTGCCCCCCAGTGGCACAGCGGCATGTCTGTGGTGCCAGAGCACATATAACCACTTGTGTAGCTTTGTGCTTAATTACAAACAACATCCAGTGGTACTAACAATAATTTCTTGAAAATCATGTTTTTCAGCAATAGCCTGATGTGGCTTTGCTCTGAAAACAAACACACACGCACACAAACTCTTCTGTCAGAATGGTTCTCCCTATTCGCCTCTCTCTCTGGGCTTGGCATGATCTGTTAGTTAGGACGGTCGATTCGCAATCGCGGGTTCAAGTCCCTGTCACTGAACATGCTCACCCTTTCAGTCGTGGAGGTATTATAATATGACAGTCAATCTCGCTATGCGTTATTAAAAGAGTAGCCCAAAACGTTGGCGGTGGGTGATGATAACTACTTCCTTCCCTTTAGTTTTTCTCTGCTGAATTAGAAACAGCTACAGAAGATAGCCCTCGCGTAGTATTGTACAAAATTCAAAATAAATCAAACCCGGCCCTCTCCAAATTCGTGTATGGTCGGATATGCAAGTGCTGTCTGTATTACTTTTAATAAGGTTTCGTGATTCATCACAGTAACTAATTATTCAGGGTATCATTTTTTTCTCAGGAGCCCCCGGCAGAATATTCTTAATTACCAGAGTTTGTGAGCCACTGCTGTAACACATCGCTTCAGTCGAATTATCCTATCGGTATGTTCAGCTGGTTTTCTTGCAAGTGTAAAAAAGTATCACTGTAAATAAACCAGCTGAATTATTTCCACATTCGGTGTCTTTTTACATGGTATCCGCAAGAAAGTCCTTCCGTAACCTTTTAACACGCGCTGCAATCTCTGTCACTGGTCGTTGTTTGAAACACAGATCACTTTATTTAAGCCCTTCTACTAAAGTGTTCTGTTCTATGGCAGGAAATGATCCATTTCAGATTCTACTAGATGTGATCAATTTATCTTTGTCACTTATTAAAATAAATGCAAATGTAACAAAATTTGTTCTTAATATCAAAAAAAAAATTGCTTTGTCTTATTACCTATAATAGCAGCCACTTCACAACTTACTGTACAACGGGATCCATAACCTTTTTTACTCCACCTATCATCTAAAGTGATAGTTATCCAAGACATGGCATCATGATCATCGTTACTAGATTCTAAAGCCATTTGTCTCTCTACGGTGTCTGCTCATCACATATGTTTTTCCAGGAGAACTTCCCATGGTTAAAAAAGTAAAGCAGAACATAATAATCAAAACATAAATATATAAATATACACACTCAAAATGTAAATTTAATGATAGTTTGTTCTAACTAACAATTACTTTTCCCAGATGTTCTTCTTACATAACTATGTTGCATTATTCAAACATCTGATTATTGTAATATTGTATATTATAGACGTTCACGTATATCATTGTGCCAAAACCTCCCAACTCATTCCATGTAATCAATCATTATACATTACTATTAATTTATGATTTTGACAGATATGTTATGGTCGGGTGAAACATTTACCTTTACCTGCCTCATCAGTCTTGTTTTCGTTGTTCATAAATATAGGATTGTTTATTTCATTTCTGGTTCCCCCCGACAAAATAATAAAACTACTTCTTGCTATAAATGACTAGTTCCTATGTCAGGGCTAGATGGGTAAGGCACTCGACTCGTAACCTGAGGGTCGCGGATTCGAATCCCCGTCACCACCAAATATGATCGCCCTTTCAGCCGTTGGTATGTTATAATGTGACGGTCAATCCTATTATTCTTTGGTAAAAGAGTATCCCAAGAGTTGGCTGTGGGTGGTGATGACTAGCTGCCTTCCCCTAGTTTTACACTGCAAAATTAGGGACTAGCGCAGATAGTCCTCGTGTTGTTTTGCGCGAAATTCAAAACAAACAAACCAATCCTATGTCAGTAAAACCTGAAACTGCTGCCATGTCGATTTACTGTTCATCTACAACACTTTGAGACAGCCGATCTTCTTCATAATGCATTTGAAATAGAGTACGCTTTGAATTTGTATTGTTCCCTAATGAGGGCTCCGATAACAGAACCAAAAGCTTGCAAATTAAAGTGTTTTAATACAGAAATACGTTTGTATATAATTCTACATATCAATATATCTATGTTATGAGTCTTAAAAATGAAACAAGTAATCCATTTGTACGATTTAGGTTATTGTAAAGGCTACTAATCATAATGATTAGTAATAGTAATAAATTGTCACTACATTACTAAACCATGCTGAATGTCTTTGACAAAAAGTGAACATTTTTCACCTTTATTTTATTTCTGTTATGAAATTGCAAATGTCATCTGACCTACATTCACTTGTGTCAGCCATCATGGATCAGTAGTTCCAATGAGGAAAAAGATAAAGCTTCGTACAAGTTGTTTTGTACAAGAGAGAATAAATAGTACATATTTTTATAAATAAAAATAAACATGCCTCCGAAAGACTACTTGATCATTCAGTGTCACTCTGGATACATTTCTATTCCTCGGTGGTATCACATAACCTCTACAGTGCGTACAGACTGATAACTGGTTTATTTTTCTCATACTGTTAAATAACTTTCTGTGAGAGTATTTCCTTCACTACCACTGGCTCCACTGCTGTTTTCAGTCACTTTAATATAAGCATTATGTTCATTTCTATCACTAGATACATGTTTCTTCTCAGTCACTTTAATAATACAGGTTCTGCATGGCCAGGTGGTTAGGGCGACCGAATCGTTATTCGAGGGACGCGGGTTCGAATCTTCTTCACATTAAACATGCTCGCTCTTTCAGCCGTAAGGACATTATATATGACACTCAATTCCACTATTTGTTGGTAAAAGAGTAGCCCAAAAGTTGGCGGTGGGTGGTAGTGACTAGCTGCCCTCCCGCTAGTCTTACACTGCTAAATTAGGGATGGCTAGCACAGATAGCTTTGCACGAAATTCAGAAACAAACATCAGTTACACAGTTCCGTTCATTACTGCCATTGTTCATATGGCTGTTATCAATTATTTCTGTAATTTCAATATCATTACAAAATTCTTCACCCACTTGGATAATTCTATGTTTTTTTTTAAACCACATAGCCTGATATTTCTTTTTTCTTCTTTTTTTTCTAGGTAAATTTCCTTTAATTTTAACCAATTTTCAATAAAAATTAGTCTCTTAGTTCAAAAGCTGTTTGTTTCCTTAAACAATACCAAAATTCGAGCCTCATATGCTACCATAAACGTGTGTATTTCAGCGTATACATGAATAACGAGCACTATTTAACAGAAAAAAATATATATAAAACTTCGCGTGTGTGATAAAGTAACGCGAAATTTCGTAATTCGACAGAACATTCGTTTGTATTCTTAAGGTATGATATACAACTTGACACACCACGAACGTACAAAAATTAATAATGCAATTTTAAAAGCGTTTTAAAACGTAACATAATTAGAAACGAAGCAAAAATATAATTTTGCTATATACGTTCACCGGCTTATAACACCTATTTTTATTAAAGCCGGTAGGATAAAGTGATGTGTACTAATGTCACCAAAATCGCTTTTTCTTTCGTGCTATGACATAACTCGAATACAGGTGCTTCTATTGTTTAGATCACTCATGACTGTAGCGTTAAACTGAAATTTTTAGTTAATACTAGTATTTTCACTTTTATTTATGTATGTGAATTTAATGTTATCATACACAACAAAAACTGAAAAAAAAATTGCCAACAAAATGTCTGAATGATATACATATAATCATGCTCTTCTCAGGAATGTTTGTGTTTATGCTTCAGACATCTTTTATTCCTATTAAACATCAAAATCATGTGAGAAAAAAATCCTATGTAATAATGTAATATGAGAAAAAGTAAATTTTCCACCAGAAATGGATTTAAATCTATTGGTATTCTTATAGCTAATAAGTATTCATAAGAATAGTGTCATTATAAGTGTAACATGTTATGATTGGTTCGTACTTGTTTAGACTTCGTTTGACCAATAGCTACAAAAGGAAAAAGAAAAACACATTTTTTAGAGAAACTGTTATTGATAGAAATGATCACGTGAACCACTAGTTAATCTCAACTAGATATTGAACACTTAATGTTATGAACGAACATTGTTACAAACACCAACCGATAACAGTTATCTAGCTCGATGCTTTACTGCCCTCTGGCGTTAAGAATCATTATTGCAGCAGTCTTTATACAATTTGGCCGCATTTCAAAATTCAAAGTTAGTAACAAGCGTTGTAACAACCATGATGTTACGGTTGGATCAACACTTACTGTAAATCCGGTGAGAAGATAAAAAAATATTGTGTTTTCTACATCTTTAACATTATTTACAGAGAAGATAAAGAAATATTATGTTTTTTACATCTTTAACACTATTCAGAGAGAAGATAAAGAAATATTGTTTCCTACGTCTTTAACATTATTTACAGAGAAGATAAAGAAATGTTATGTTTTCTACGTCTTTAACATTATTAGGACTCTACATTTTTCTTTGTTGTAATTTATGATCCAATCTGTTGCTACTGTTTTGAAAATGAACTACGTGTATAAAACTTTCTCTGTTTTGGTTTAATTGTTTATCACAAACTGTGGTTCTACTTTGCCAGTTTTACATGTTATTACGTCTAAACAGATATATTGATAATAGTACCTTGCGCTTTTTAGAAGGTAGTGTTTTACGTGATGTCCAGTCAAGGAGAACGTGTGAAAATATTGAAATTTGTATCCATATAAATTTGTGGTTGTTATGTAATAATGGATCTAAACTTTCTTTTATGTTATTTTACACGATATTGTGTTTTTAGCTACCATAAGACTCATATCAGTGTTTTCGACTCCTTATCTTGTACAACTTCCACAAACCAGAATACATGTTTTAGCACTACAACCTTCCAAGCGTACACTTGATCAAATTGAAAGATACAATACGAACGTTCATTAGAGTTTCGCTGAAAAGACTTGATGGAAACGTCCTCAGATGAAACTGCTCTGACGGCAGTTTCTTCATCCGCTTTTCTCTTTCAAAGAGACGTGGATTTCGATCTCTCACGAGAAGCTCATGATCCTCATCAACTTTCAATTATTGTTAAATTTACAGAGTTACAACGCTAAAATTCCAGAATTTGTATCCTCTGTATTAATAGATTTCGGTTTTGAATTTTGCGCAAAGCTACATGAGGACTATCTGCCTTAGCCATCTCTAATTTAGCAGTGTAAGACTTAAGGGACTTAGTCATCACCACCCATCGCCAACTTTTGGGCTACTCTTTTACCAACGAATAGTGGGATTGACAGTCATACTATAACGCCCCCACTGCTGAAAAGGCGACCATGACTGGTGCGACCGGGATTCGAACCCGCGACCCGTAGAGCACAAACGCCTTAACCTACCTAGCCATACCGGGCCTGCAGTTAAGTAACAATAACCTTAACATGATGAATACTCTGCCTAAACAATCTATCAAAGAACAACCTTAACAAATAAACAATACATGGTAAGACTATTATTATGCCGAATTTGACCATCTGTACCTGTTTTTTTTTTTCTACTGTGTCAAATGTATGTCGTGTGGGCTTAAAGTTACAAATAGAGAGTTTGAAATAGAAACTTCATAAAAGGACCAGCTAATCATTCTAAAACGAAATAAAAATTACTATATTTTAATTATAATTATTTTCCAGTCAGAAACCTACACATACGTATATAAATAACGAAATAGTCATGTTCTGCCTCAGAGGGTGCATGAAGTTAAGATGTTTAATACACACCTACCTCAAAAGACACTAAAAGCTTTGTTAAATCTACCTATCATATGATCGGTCATGATAAAGTTTGTGTGCAAAATTATAAACAACATTAACTTGATTTAGTATACGTATGAAAAGGTTTCCCAAAGATAGAAGTTTACAAGAGAAAATAAACAGACAAAAACGAAACATCTCGACTAAACAAATAAAAGTTTATTTGAAATAGATTTTACGAAATCCTTCATGATGGCTTGTGTTAAGAAATACCTTTCTTCGCGAGATAAATGCTGCTCAAAGAACCCAGTATACTTTTATGTCTTAGCTTAGCAGAGGCTGTTTATTAATCTCTATTACTCTTTACCGTTGTGACGAAGGATATATATAGACTGTGTACAACTAGGGCACAAAGTTTCCTTTAATTAAATAGCGGTCGTAATTATTCTGGCTGTGCAATAAAGCAACTGAAACGAGTAAAAGTGTAAATGCTCATGACAACAATACTGCACTTATAATTAATGTTACTATGAGTATTTGTTGTTTATTGTTACAATCATTATTCAACGATGCATGCAACTTATAATTGTTGTTGTTGCATGTTGTTTTGAATTAAGCACAAAGCTACACAATGGGCTATCTGAGCTCTGCCCACCACGGGTTTTTAGCGTTGTAAGTCCACAGACATACCGCTGAGCCACTAGAGGACGCAACTTACGCAACATAAATACATAATTATACTTTTTATCTGCACGTGCGAAGCCAATCAGTTTGTTCACACAAAGTTGTAATTAACGACACGGAAATTCTTAACGCGATGTAGCTCATCATTTCTGAAATTAATAGACTGTTTTTGAATTATGCAACTGATATTTTGAGCTTTTCTTGTTAAAAGCCGCTACCAGACCAATAAAAATTGAAATATATAAATAAATTTCAGTCGTACGACGCTCGCAACCTTAAATGCATCATAAACGAAAAGTAGTTCACAAGCACCTTTAATCAGAATTTGCCATCTAGTGACGAAATTTGTCGGACTTGTACGTATTTGGTGGCAACGTGAAAACTACCTTCATAAAATTAACTCAACACAAATATTTTGTTCATCAAAATAAACTCGTGTTTTGAATAAAAAAATACTAAAGATGTAAAATAATAGCAACCAATTAGCATATCATAATGATAAATTATAAAATACTATTACTAGGTATGTTTCTTATAGCAAAGCCATATCAGGTTATCTGCTGAGTCCACCGACGGTAATTGACCCCCTGATTTTATTGTTGTAAATCCGTAGGTTTACCGCTGTACTAGAACACGATGTACTATTAGTATCTCTCCACTTTTCTTCTTTGTTTGTAATTAACCACGAAAAGAGGTGTAAATGTGACTGACATTGTAAGTACTGGAAGTCATTTATGTATCAAGCTGTAAATGATTTTTTTTATTCGAAAAATCTGAAAACCAAAACCAACTTTATGTCAAAAACCATGAAAATGAAATTTTCAAAATTAAACTAAACATCAGAAATGAAACTTTTTTCTTAAAATATCGATAAAAATATTTAATAAATTATGTTATAAAATAATCTATATAATAATGTGTATTCTTGTTTGCAGAATTTCACGCAAGGCTATTCGAGGACTATCTGCACTAGCCATCCATAATTTTGCAACGATAGTCCCAAGGGAGAGCATCTATTTTGTTTGTTTGTTCTTTTTTTTAATTTCGCGCAAAGCTACACGAGGGCTATCTGCGCTAGCCGTCCCCACTTTAGTAGTGTAAGACTAGAGGCAGCTAGTTATCACCACCCACCACCAACTCGTAAGCTATTCTTTTACCAACGTCTAGTGCGATTGACCGTAACACATTAGAACTCCCTACGGTTGAAAGGGCAAACAACTTTGGTTTGGCGGGCATTCGAAACAGTAACCATCAGATTACGAGTCAAGCACATTATAATAATGCACTAAATTATTTTAATAAAAATTGGCGTAAAAATGATTTATTGTATGATCTCGGCAGATACTACGTAAATGATGAACATAGTCCTAAATACCTCTCTCTTATGAATATATATTTAAGAAATATAAATCAAGCTGGCCACCATGCACTAGACGCTTAAAACTAGTATAATATTTATTTTGTATTTTTTAATTATTATTTTTTTTTTTCCGATGAATATATATATGGAAAAAGGAATTTTTTTAAAATATATATACATAAGAATAAAAGTAAAAAACATAAAATAGAATAGAATAAAAGAGGAAAAAAGGGGCAAATCAAGAAAATACACGGACATTGCCCTGAAAAGGGCCGGAGTACTGTAGGATACTCTGGCCCAAAAGCACTACAACAACAACATAATAGTAGCTGACATGAAAGCTAGGGATGGAGAAATAGGTCTTGTGCACCTGACCCTCCTGGATATTTAAAAATTCAACATACCCACATACTCACAAAGAAGAAGCGAAGCGAGTCAAGCGCCTTAACCAACTGGCCATGCCAGGCGAAAGAATCTAATCAATACTATCAACCATCAACTATTGGTCTACTCCTTACCAATGAATTGTGTAGTTGGTTGAAACATTATAACACCTCCAAGACTAAAATGGCGAGAATTTTTGGCGACTAATTTCGAACGTCGTTACCATCAGACCACAATAATGGTACATGTTTCATATATTCAATTTTTATCGTACAAGATATAGAGAGAAAATTTTCACAAATATTCAGAAGTTAGTAGATATAAATGTATGTGCACTTAATGTCAATATGAAGAAAGTCAACGGTCAAGAATAAGTGGCAGTGATATAAATCAGGTAAGCTTACTTTAAACTTATTGATGTTGCAGATGAAGGAGATTAAAAATGACACTACAATGATATCAGGAATATCTTAAAGTGTGTAATTTAATTTTAACAAATATGAGCAATTGAGTAAATGTAAAGATAATGAAAATGCTAAGAAAAATAATAGTGTTTAGTTATTTTTAGAAGTATAAAATTTAGCATTTAGGCTTAATGAGACCGAAAAATAATAACAATAAAATTTCTACATCTCAAGAGGATAAATCTGAAATGATTAAAAATGAAGAGATATTAATTATTCAAAGTAAGTAATGCTGCGGGTACTTCGATTATTCCCAATTTTATAGAAACTGTTGATATAACTAGAAAAATACAACCAGGAAATATCCAAGGCATGTAATTGTAAAATTAAGCAATAACCTTCTTCTAGAAAACTTTCTCCAAAGTATGAAAAAGAAGAAAACAATAACAACAAACGAAGTAGGTAATAATAAATTAATTTTAGTTTATTATCAAAGCTAACTGTTTACTTATATCATTTATGAAAAGTATAATATATGCTTATAAAAATATATCGCCATATTTAAATATTTATTTTATATTGCAAGGAAAGTTGAAAGGGAAAAAACTACAAAGTCCTATGGCTTAAGAACGGTTAAATTTATTTAGCAAATGACGATTCATTGAAACGTGCATGTGTTACAAATCAAATTTACCTAAAAAATTGTTTGTTTTTGTGATGATAAGTTATATAAATATATGTATACACAGTTATTAATAAAATGGGTTATTACGTTTATATTGATCAAATAGAAAATAGGTGACTTTCCTGGTCTGTTAATATATTACACAAGCGTTAGAAGTTTGGAAAATAATTTGAATGAAATTGTACGGAGACTACAACACATAACTTTGATTTTACTTGATATTTGTAGGAAAATGGCTCACAGATACAATATATAAAACTTTCAATATTCAGAGTGATTCTGCTTATTACTTAATTAGGCAAGATAGAGCAGTGAAATTATCGTCTATATAAAAAAGAAAATATTTTATATTTGTTGGAATTTTTTTGACATTGAAATTTTGGCTTAAAGCTTACGAATTTCTACTTGAATGGTTTGTGTAGGCCACTTGATGGAAATGGAAAACGTTTGTGAAAATTATTCTAATATGTCAATTATATTAACTAAGAATCATTCGTTTTGTATCAAAGTTTGGACTTTTAATGTATGCATTGGTGTTTTATGATAATGATTGCATTTTCTCTTTTTTGAATTAACAATTTTTATTAATTTTTTATTTAGTATATTTAAACCAAACAAAATGTAAACTGATTTAAGGTTCTAACATGATGACAAAAAGTTATACATTAATGTAAATTTAATTTTGAAACGATTTTAATTTGGGTTTAATTATTTTTATAACAGAATATTTGCCTATATTTCACTTAATATATCTTCGTGTTATGCCAGAAATGAAACATTTTTTGATATGTCTACAACGCAAAAATTATACCTATATTTGAAAATAGATATAAAATTGTTAGAAAAACCAATATGGTTGACAAACTTCGCTGATAAAAAAAATAAGCTATTGTTGAAAATCAATTGCAGTGTGGGAATAAGAGGTAAAATGTATAATTTGTTAGAATCTCATTTAAATGCTAGAACCTCCGTTGTTAATTTAGATAATACATATTTTGATGTATTCTAAATAACAAATGATGTTACTCAGCGCTCAATTCATGGACCATCACTTTTTTTCATATATCGTAAACAATGACAAAGGTTCATAATAGGGATAGTGAGGAATTACACAAAACTCTGATAGAATGTTTGGACAAAAAACACTTTAAACAGTAAAGATTCAGTTCAAACAACACCTTAAAACCTCTACTATTGACTGCGAAGGTTGTACATATACAAATTGACAAAAAGTACATATTTTAGGCTTAAAAAGAAAAGAATATCCGCTAATCTTATTATTATTATTCTCTTGCCAGCGTACAACAAAAACAGCTGATATATTGTACCCAAACATTTTGGAAAATACTAAGTTTGTTGTTGTTGTTGTGTTGATTTAAGCACAAAGCTACACAATGGGCTATCTGTGCTATGCCCACCACGGGTATCGAAACCCGGTTTTTAGCGTTGTAAGTCCGCAGACACAACGCTGAGCCACTGGGGGGGGCAAAATACTAAATAAGGCACCTAAATAAGGTCGTGCGGGGTACTGAAAAGTCGATTTGTTTATTCTATATTTATGAAATCTAAAAATATCAAAATTCTAATTCACTCCTCGAAGTTATATTTCTTACACATATTTAATGTTAAGAAACTTAAGTACAAGATGAAACAGGAAATATCAGCCAATTATAGATAGATATTAAATTATTGTAATACATAGATACTCAATGCTTTGTACTCTATACAACTGATGTCTTTAGAGAGTCAACCCATATATTAAGTGCAAAGCGAAGGAGTAAAAAAATTAGAGTGTTATTTAAGACGTGTATGATTTACAAATTATGCTTTGCGATTTGCATGATTTGTATGAAAAGGCTGGGTTTTTTTCGTGCTTAGTGAGGATTTATCTTAACCTAGACATATATTTTGCTCATTGCTATGCATTATGTACATAGAATTTAGTTACACAAAATTTATGAATTCTCACTATATTCTTAAATAAATCTTCATGAAGATCTTTAACCGCATGTTAATATTTTACATCTCGAACTAATGCAATCAAATATTCAATAGCTACAGTAAGTCATGATTAACTACATCAACTAACTATTAGCCGTGATTGTTATTATTACAATGTATAAAACTAACTACCATATCATCTAATTCTTTGCCCATACATACTTAAATAAAAAAAATTGAAAATTTAAAAGCCCGCAAATAGGGATTATGAGAAAGTAAGGCAATAGGAGTGGATATACTGCAGACATAATTTATTCAAAATACAAATCCGTATTTTGATTTCACCAAATATCATTCTAGGTAACAGCATAGAGTCAAAATTATGGTTTATAGTTTGAATAAGTAATGTCTACAGTATCCCCAGTCTTGTTTCGTTACCTTTTTACGATCCCTATTTGCAGACTTAAATTCCGTTTCTTTGTTTTTCATTTATCTATTTAAATTGTTTGCAACGACACAACAGTTATCGTTTATCAATCGAAATAGATAATATGCCAGTAGATATTTGATTCAGTAAAGGCAATGATCCAGGTCCTATCAGGTTTTTGAGTCGCAGATGATATTTTCAATGCTACCTTTTATGAAAAAAAAAAAAGGAAAGAAATCTATAACATATGTATAGGATCAAGATTCTGTTCATAAGCTATTTCATAAAATCAAAATAATATTGTTACATATTTATGAAATAAATCTGTCCTCTGTACTTAATCTTATGTATACGATAGAAAATCATTATGCCTAGATTACAATTTATTTTTAAAAATAATAAGAAATTCATAAATATGGTACAAATATCAACAGTGATTTACACATACCTACAACCGGCATGGCCAGGTGGGTTAAAGCGTTCAACTCCTAATCTGAGGGTTGCAGCAAATATGTTCGCCCTTTCAGCCCTGGGGGTGTTACAGTGTGACAGCCAATCCTACTATTCGTTGGTAAAAGAGTAGCTCAAGAGTTAGCGGTGGGTGATGATGACTGGCTGCCTTCCCTCTAGCCTTACACTACAATATTAGGAACAGCTGGCGCAAATAGCTCTCTTGTAGCTTTGCGCGAAATTCGAAAACAGATACACATACCAGTATTTAAAATCTCTATAGGTCACCGCCCCTGGCAACTCAGTCTCTGAATTTATGAGGTACCCATAACTACATTTTTAAAAGCTAACTCTTGGGTAGGGGTTTAATGTATTCCCTATTCCAGTACTTGCAGGGTTTTATATAGTCCCTATGATAGGGTATTAACTATTTTAAGCCCCAATATCTACATATTTATCTTTTGTGTACAGCAGTACATTTACTTCAAAGTTAATTACAGTGATGTAAACATATTATATCCGTTGACATTTACAAATAACATTTTTAACACTGCAAATGTCGTAACTAATAACATTGAAATATTAACGAGAATGATGATATTAATAAAATACTAATTTGTATTTTACAATATATTTAATTAAAGGATAAAAGATATAACAGCATTTTTGTCACGCAAGGCTTCAAACATTTTGCTCTTTAATATTATCAGCTCTAATTACGTGTTTTATTTTTCCTGTTTTTAGATAGAACTTCTTTGAATGAACAAGTAAAATAATAGTGTAACGCTATCTCTTGGGAATATTAAGAACTAATGTTTTAGCGAGAGAACTATTTATTAACATTAACACTCTAGAAAAAATAAATTTATAATACAATCCTATACAGACTGACAACTGACATTTAAAAACAGTATGATATTGTTATTTAGGTTTACAAACATTGTTAGGTTACAGGTGAAAAACAATTATGTTTCATCAAATTATTTATTTTTTTGTAATTAAGCACAGAGCTATACAATGGGTTATTTGTGTTCTCCCCACCATGGGTATCGAAACCCAATTTCTAGGGATATAAGTTCATAGGTATACTGCTGTGCAACTGTGGAGTGGTTTTACGGGTAGTAGTGGTAGTTTATGCCTGTACTATGCTTAACATAGACATTTTCAAGTTCTTGGAGAGTTTTACAAACATTGAAGTTAGAAGTTAAATTTGTATGTTTATTTTGTTTTCATGAAGTTTTCAGTTTAATTACTAATTATTTCAGATAAAATAGTTATTTCTTTCAAACATGTATTTTTTTAACCAGTGATGGCACTTCAAAGTATTTATTTTTAGGTCAAAAATTGGCTGTAGAATTTTTATCATAAACCTTAGACCTGTTGGTTTTGAGTGTTTAAACTGTAATATTTAGATTATATGAAGTAATTGGAAAGTAACTCCAAGCTGTTATTTTTTCCATGGATCGGACAAATGTAGTTTGTTTTGTATTGAATTATTTCTTTCCATAACTTTTATTTCTAATCATTAATCTTTCTGGTTCTTCAACATTCAAAACTGCAAGATATTGAGATGAAGAAAATAAGTTAAATGCAAGACATCTTAATCTTAAAATTAATAGAATGATAGAAAAAATAAATACTATATATTAGGCTACAAGTACAACTACAAAATATAATTGGGTAATTTGTCGACACTTGATATTTGTCTTATAATTAACCTGTTAATATAAGCTAGATATAACTGGTAGTGTCATGCATTCAGCTTGTTTATTACTGACAAACAGAAATATTTTTTCATATAATATTCATGTTAATTTTTTACACTTTTAGTTACAAAAGTCCTTTACATGATTGTATCTTTAACTTAAGTTTAATGAATGTTGTGAAACATGTTTTTTTTTATTTAAATCTACATTAAATGATAATATAGAAGTGCAGCAACTTGATCACTTTTTTTAATAATGATGGTATCTTAGGTTGAGTATGATAAAACTTGTTTGGTTTTGTATTTCTGGATGATCTTTCTGTTTCTCACTTTATATATTAAGATAGAGGGTGTTGTATATGTTTAAAGCAAATTTTGCACAATTTTGCATTTTATTTTGCCATAGCATTTCTTTTTCTATTCTTATGTATGTGTATGCATTTAATTTGCCCAGTATATCTTGTGGACATAGTCTCTCATATTACTCTTGTTGTTTTCTGTCTAATAAGTATGTAATATGTATATGGTTTTTAAATGTTCCTATATATTTGTTTTTGTATTTGTGATAATTACTTGAAGTATAGTATTCTATGCCAATATATAAATATTTGAACATAGGTTCTTATTTGTTGCAGGTATTTTTTTTATATTATTTACATAATATGTGGACAACAAGGAAACATTTTGTTCTTCTTGTAAAAAATAAAAATTTTAAACACACTCTTAATTATTCATTAATCTATCAGTTCCTCCTTTTAAACTCTTAAGTGTTTGACCTCGACTACTACTAATAATAACCTCTGTAAACTAGTAAACCTGTTAGAAAAATAATTGTTTGAATTGGTACCTAGCCTCTTTTTCTGAATATTAAAATTATTTTCTTTTCAAAATACAACACAAAGATATAAGAGGCTTTTATTCTATCAATCTTCTGGATCATTTTGCATGTTCATCAAGATCATCTCATAACAATGTCTTATGAATTCTGAAAAAATAAGAGATTTTGACCAATCTATCCCCATAAAGTAACCATTCTGTCCTCAGAATAAACCTAGTAATTTTCCTCAAAAGCCTTTCCAATACCAAAACTATTCTGAGAATTCTTAAGTAAGTCCTGGTTAATGATTTATATGAAGCAAATAATTTTTTTTTTGTATTTTTGCAACATTTGATAAATATCTTAAACTGTTTTGGGGAGTATGGCTTATAATTTAGTCTTTGATTGTTAGATATCTTGATATTCTTACCAGTATTAAAGTGTACCTTTTGTTCAGAGTAGAAAGGCTTAACGTCAGCATCTTCAATTGGAGTATAATGGCACAAATCAGTCACCTTCATCATTTAATCCTGGACTCCATTGGGAAGCAAACAGTTTCAATTTTTTTAGAATTTTACACTCAGTTTTCTTATAAAGACATTTACCTCTTATGTGTCATAATCAGTATTTCTGTACATGATGCACCCTAAAATTTTGTTGGCTTTATTACTAGCAAAAAGGTCACTATCTTGATGGCTTGAGTAACTTATCTGAATGAAATTATTTTATTTGGTTGTTGGGAAGTTTCTGAGTCTTATTAAAATAAAATTTCTATGTATATAATATAATTTGATACTGGCAGAAATATTTAAGTAAGGGAAATGGTTAAGACATTTTTTGTCAAAAGTTAAGTTGGATTGATGTGGATATTAATAAACAAATCATCTTTCAGATTAATCAGCTTGTACAAATATTTAGTGGTTTTATTTGTTTTTTATTGTTGTAAAATAATAAAGAGCATGTTGTAATTAGTGTATTTTGTAGTGGTGTGTCTGTTTTTGTTATAACAAATGATATGGTGTAATTAGTGTGGTATGTGATATGTCCATTTTTGTTTAAATGAAGGATATTATGTAATGAGTACTATGTGTGATGTGACTGTTTTTGTTCTAATGAAGAATATGATATAAGTACAGTCTGTGATGATGTGTTTGTTGCATTTATTGTAGAGTATTGAAGGCTTTGGTGTAGTACGTATATTCTGTGGTGTCATGTAAACCAGAATGAATGGGATGAGCTGTGTCTAAAGTGTGAGTTAGCAACACTGGATTGCCCAGATTGATGTTTTTTGATCCAGTACTTTTCAGAATGAGGTATTTTGTTATAAGAGTTGCCTGACGGGTAAAAGAAATGAAATGTACCTCAAGGGTGTGAAAGAGTAATTAAAATTAAGATGCTTACATTTTAAACTAACATGTTTTATCAGTCAGTGTTTCTGCTAATACATTTTAAACTAACATGTTTTATCAGTCAGTGTTTCTGCCAATACATTTTAGACCAATGAGTGTTTTATCAGTCAGTGTTTCTGCTAATACATTTTAGACTAATGTGTGTTTTATCAGTCAGTATTTCTGCTAATACATTTTAAACTAACATAATTGAAAATACAAAAGTTTTTCACTCTCAGTTGTACTTTTATAAAGTGCAGGAATATGTTTAATTTTTTTGACCAAAGTGACAGGGTACATTTAATATGGTAAGTAAAAATATGGTTGAAATTCCTAATCAAAAAAGATAAAACTGATGTATACTCTGTTTTCTTGAAGTCTGTTGGTTTAATGATACTGGCAGGGAAGAAATCTGCTGATATATTGATTTAAGGATACTGGCAGGGAAGAAGCTTTAAAACATGTAAAACTTCAAACTAATGTTATGAAAGTTAGCATTTAAATGAAGTAACCTGAAGTTCCTTGAATCATACTAAAGCAAACTTAAGGTAGTTATAATTAAAAGTAAAAAAAAAAACTTTGTGAGTATTTTTAGCTCAGGACTTCAAATTTAACAAGTATGATTTTTATTCTTAGACCAAAGAAATTCTGTTGCCTGGATCATTTACATTGAACTTTAAATAGGTAAGTGTGTAGGAAACATTTTATTGCAGTATTTCATTTTTTATCCTTTGTCATTAATCAGTAATAATATTAAATATACACAATAGAAGTATTGTTTCAGTAGTGTAATATCTGATGTGATATTTTACTAACATACTGAACATTCATAGATCTTTTCTATAAAGCATTTCTGAAAAAAGAATCTTTAGTTGATAAAAGAACCAAAATAATGCCATAAAAAAGGATTGACTAACAAACAATTTATAACCAAAGATCATCAAAAAACACCATGAAAGTGTTGATTTGGACTTTAGCCATCTTTTAGTCCTTCAACAATAGAGGTGACAGTATAATCTCTACATATTCAGTGTGATTCTAATGTTTTTAAGAGATATTTCTGAAAAGAATTAACAATAATAGCAAGTATGGGTCTATCACATCTGTTATTAGTCAGACACTAGGATTTTTTATCATAAATTATTTAGAAAAAATTCTTAAATTGTGGTTTAATCAACAATATTTGACAGTTTTCATCCTTTACTAATTTGGTTTTATTATTAAGTAATCAAAGAAAACAACTTTCATTGAAACTTGTTTTTCATATTTCATCAAGTGCATATGTTTGAGAATTTCAACATTTGTGTCTTGCAACTTCTTTTTAATTAATTATTTAAAAACTGTAAAGTAGTTATTGGCCCTAAAGTTGTAAAAGAGTCACTGTTTTTTACTAGGGAATTTAAAGGTCACAATATGAAATTATCAAGATTTCAACTCCTGGGGTATTTTTTTCCTTTTATTATTTCTTTGCTGTTAGTTTGATTGTAGATTTTTTTTAAAAACTAATAGATTTGTGTACCCTACAAACATTTTTTATCTAAGAATATTACGAAAACCCTGAAAAGTAAAAATGATTTTTATCTTGAGAGGAAATATTTTTTTTCTGTAGTGTCTATGTGTGTGTGCTTAATTATACAGTCTGTTTTCTAAAACATTGAATTTAACATTATATTTTCCTTTGTTGGTTTAATCCTAGTATGCTTGGAATATCAGGGAAATGACAATTTTGTTTTTTAGGTTACTTGTTTTTTATAATGATTTATTTTAATTTTTCACAGGTATTATTTTTCAAGCACAAAACAATAAACTGCACTTATCTTTTTGAGAGATTTTGGATGGAATAAACAACAGTTATTGGTTCATGTCAGTTGTCTTCCTGATAATGAATTCTTTAACACATACAAAACCTTGATTTAGGAAAAGTTCATTGTAATAAGTAATTATAACAAATCTGGTAATGCATAAATCTTGAGTAAACCTTCTATAAAGAAATATATTGTCTGTTTATTTTTTGGATAATATTTTGCTTTTTATGTTGTTGGAGCATTTCTGTTAGTAAAGTACATTATTATTCATGTTCCAAGGTGGTAAACTATTCTAGGTAATACTATAATTGTCCCCCACTGGTACAGCAGTAAGTCTACAGATTTACAGTGCTAAAATCAGGTGCTCAATTCCTCTTGGTGGACTCAGCAGAAAGCCCAATGTGGCTTTGCTATAAAAAACACACACAAAAAATACTATAATTTCCAATACAGTACATTACCTCTTTTCACATGTATAGCCATTTTCATTTTGTGCTACCTCCTACATGCAAAAACATTTTTGCATACCACAAGCCTTATTTCCCATATACTCAATGATCAACATGGTTCAACTGTCTCTCACATGTAAATCATCACGTGACAACATTCCATCACATCAAGTGTGACACACCCTCCTGATACATGTAATTCACTCTGTTTGATTCTACCAAATTATCATTTCTGATTAGGCACTGATCAAGGTCGGATGTTTTTTTACTTATATTCTTTTTGCATGTTTATTTGATTCTTTGTGTATGAATAGAGTTTTACTTTATTTGCTACAGTTAGTTTTGTCTGTAGTAATTTGATGCAATAACTTACCTTTATTTTTAGATTTTTCTTCTCATTTTTGACTAGATGGTATAAAATGAATTCTGAAGCTTGTGTTTTACATCTTCTGATATTGCTACCACAACTTTGAATGGTGTTACTAGTATTAGGTCTTGGGGTTCCAACTGTGAATTTCTTTGATAACCCAACAATGTTCTGGGTTCCACCTGCATTTTCCAAAGTTTTTCATGATGAAGGAGGTTATGACAGTTCTTATTTTCCTTCTTTTATCTGTGCTGTGCCTTCCCATGCATCTCTTACAAGATATGCTGTCTTTTTGGATATGCTTTCTCAGGTGTGTTCCATTTTTACAGTTTTCATGTGATACGTTTTATTTTAATATGACATCTATCATTGAAGTCCATTGCTTTCCTTCCTTCCCCTGACATCTGGGTTCATAATGAGCATTTCACTTCTCATTTGAGGGCTTGTGTTAGCATGAATTGTAATCATCCATGGACTCATGGTCTTTATGCTTTGGCTTATCTGAAGCTGATCAACTATTTCTTAACTTTTAGCAGTTAGTGTCTCTTTTGCTCAGTACCTGATAATCCTATCCATTTTTCCCATGTCCATTTACCTAGCTTTGTCTTACCTTTCTGTCTTTCTTACAATACTTGCCCAGTATCTCCTTTCTGAGGCACTTCAACAATCTTCTGAGGATTTTTGAAGGTTACACTTTTCCTTCCTACTCATCATTTGTGCTATTGCCCTCTTTAACCCTACCCTTTCACACATGATTTTGTTGCTGTTGTATCTTATTGCAAAGGACTGTTTCTGTTCACAGATTCATCTTCTTTCTCATCATTTTCATAACTTTTCTTCATCTGTTTGTTATTGGAGATTTTCCAGAGTCTATGGATTTGAATGTGGACTGTGCAGTTGGACACTTTTCATTTTTCATGGAATCTGACATCCACTATCCATTGGAGTGGATAATTAATAGAAACAGTTCTATTTGGTCAGACATGTGAACTCCACCACATATATTCATCTCCTATTATCTTCATTGGGTAGCTGTTTCTTCCTGACTGTTGCCAGTTATCTTTGTTATATTTTATTTATTTTTTCCCTTCAGGGGCATGCTCCCTTTAGAATTTAAATCCTATTCACTTGTGAGTGTTTCCTGTTCAGATGTGTTTCCTATTTCTCAAACTTGTACTGTACGGCCATGATACACACTCATCGTCTGTAACATATTTTTGGAGATGGGGCGTTTCACAAGATTATTAGTAAGTTTTTATCATGATATATTTGCTTTGGTATTATGTCTTTTCAGACCTTATTAACCTTTAGACTTGTATAGGTAAAGTTAAAGGTGAGAGTTGACCGTATCTGCTGTTCCTTTGACTGAATAAATCAAAGGCAATCTACTTTTGAAAACAGGGTTTTTATGGTCACTTGTTGCATTGTCTTTGATGTTGGTGTTCTTCTTGACTCTTCACCATGTCTCATCACTCCTTGTTCTTCTGGTAGAGTATGGGATTCCTTGCTACTTTCCAGTTCCAAACTGCAAGGATGGTGGACCATGGAGAAGTCCTGAATTTGTTGACTTTCCTGCACTAGTGAGTAGGGCAGTGTTCTGTGCTGTAGATGGCATGAGATCTTCCAATCATATGTTCTACCTCTATCTGGTGGGTCTTGGAGGTTGATGTTTCATGCAGCTTTTGTGTGGTTCTATTAGGAGGTTGAAATATTTTATATATATGTAGATGTAATTCACTTCTGTGCAGTGGGACATGGACGTTGCTGTTGCCCTCCAGCCTATCTAGAGGATACTGATGACTCGAATTAAATCCATTATACTGCAGTTCTTCCCTTCAGTTAGAACCTCTCATCCTACCATCATGTGAATGCTACTTCCCAGTGAATGGATTTGGGTTAGAGCTGGACCACTTGACATAGATTTCCAGTAGATTACTAATTATTGATGGTTTGGTTTTTGGTGAGAAAGTATGTTTTAACCTATAGAAATAATTAGTGTTATAGTTTCTCACGAAAAATTAAGTGAAAATTATTATATTGATAGTTATTATTTTCCATCACTGAAAACAAATTTCCAATAGATATGTACCACCTCTCACACTTCCCACCCTCTCTCACCACTGAAAACTAGTGTTTTCTTTTCTGCCTTTTCTCAAAGTTATAGTTCAGTAGAATTGAATAGAACAGTGATTCTCAACCTGTGTGCTGTGAGAGATTGGCAGGTGTGCCACGGTGTTTATAAAAAAACATACAACTTTCTAGGGATTTTACAAGCAAGTCGAACACGTCAGTTAATAAAAGCTACTATGGAGACACTCTGAAACCTTCTAAAACATTTGATGGTTTTCATTTAACTCAAGCACTGAGAAGTTTATACTTAAATTTCATTCTCGACAACAACAGTTCGACTATTTAATTGTGGTGCAACAAGTGGTTCATATGTCATAAATGATGTATCAAACAATCAAACTGCTTTCTGAAAAGGTTCTCATTCTGCAGTAAGCTACAGCTGCTACGCTACAGGTGGGAATTTTATATCAACTGCAGAACTCCGTGCTTATCGTGTATGAATTAGCTTTATCCATGGAAAAATATTTAAGTAAGTCTGATCCTGCAAAGGAGAATGTATTGAATCAAAAACAAAGAATCAAATGAAAGTACAAAAACGAATACATCAAATACGGTTTTATCGCTTTGGAATAGGAACATTCTCAATTACCTTTCTGCCTACTCTGCAATGCAGCTTTATCCAACGAAGCACTTATTCCTAGCAAACTGAAGAGACACTTGGAAACAAAACATTCAGCAGTAAAGGATAAATCAAGAGAATACTTCGAGAATCTCGCGGCTCAACAACATAAACAATCAAGGAAGCTTGTGAACTACATAAAGCTGCCGGAAAAAGGATTGATTGCATGATTCACAGAGAGGCGATCGCCTCCAAATCTTGGCCGAAAGATTTGCAGTCTGTTATGAATCAAGTTATTCAAGTGGTGAATTTCATCAAGTCTCGGCCACTTCAATCTCGACTTTTCTCTCTTCTCTGTGAGGCAATAGCTTCAGACTACAAAAAGCTACTGTATCACACTGAAGTTCAATGGCTTTCAAAAGGAAATGTGTTAAAGCGTCTTGTCCAACGAAAAACTGAAGTAATTTCTTTCTTGGAGTTTGAGGAAACAGGTTTTGAATTTTCTTTTCATGATGAGATCAGGTTCAATTTCTCTCCGACTTGTTTAACAAATTAAATTTTCTGAACTTCAGTCTCCAAGGACCATCTAAAAACATTATTACTGCAACGACCAAACTGAAGGCCTTCATTAAAAAGGTGACACTGTGGAAGAATAAGATCTCGAAAGGAGTCCTTGATTGTTTTCCTTCTGTTAACGAATATCCGTCAAAGAAGAAAATAGGCCCTCAAATTTTGAACACATTAAGCGACCTACAGTTCGCACCAGAACAATACTTCCCGTCAATTGCTGTCGACAAATATAAATGGGTGAACTATTCATTCGGAATCAAGGAGACAACAAATCTTACAAGTAAGGAGGAAGAACAGCTCATTGATTTACGAAACGACAGATTTTATCAGTCATCGTTTCCTGAAAAGAGCTTGGATGAGTTTTGGATCTCCATTAAAAATTCATAACCTGCAGTCAGTTCAAAAGCAGTTGAAGTTCTGCTTTCATTTGCATCTTCATGGTTTTGCAAAATTGAATTTTCAGCATTACTGAAATTAAAGCCAGAAAGAGAGAGAGGCTTCTTACAGTCAATGATGAAATGCGACCTACGTCTACGTTAGAGATTCGCTTCATTTTGATTTGCTGTCAGAAGTAGGCACAAGCGTCACATTGAAAACATATGCAAAAATAAAAAATTTTGATTTTTTTTGCTATACCACAAAATCGTTAAAAAGCCTTAGAACGACACTCACGGCCAAAGCAAGCGATGTCAATGTGCAGATGATACTAATATAGTTTGCTTTGGCCGTGATTTTAGTTCTAAGGCTTTTAACGCTTGCTGTATAACGCGCATCTGAAAAAATCGTTAAGGCTTTCCAGGTGTGGCGAAAATTTTCAGGTTCTCGTAGTATGCCACAAGTCAGAAAAGGTTGAGAACCACTGGTATAAAATATCGTTGTTTCAATGTTTTAGTATAGTTGTAGTGTTATTTACATCGCTATACAAACACATCACGTATATCACTTAAATAATTCGTGTATATATATATACACATATAATAACAACAAGAAAAATATGTGTATTTAACTAATTAAATGAAAATACTGAAAATAAAAGCTGTTAGGAAATTATAATATATGGAAAGGCTACAAAACGTACTTGCAGCGATAAAAACAAATTGTAGTTCCCGTGCTTACCCGATAAAATTTATGATGAAATCAAATAAACAAATTTCCTCCAAAAACTGTAAAAAATATGCATAAACACATACACCAAAAACGCATTCAACAATAAACAAACAATAATAAATCCAAAGAAAGAAGAAAACCTTCCGCTGCTACATTCCACATATTCTTGATATAAGCGAAAAAATAACTAACACTGGAAAAAAACAACTTGGCTCAAAACGTAATATTTCAGAAACATTCAGAACTGAAACTAAAATTAAATCATTATAAAGGAACAACTTTATACATATATTAAGTAATAACCTAAAATCTAAGTGCAGCGTCTAACAACCTCGTACCCGTTTACGCTCTCTTCCCTAAGATATGTGCACAGCAAGAGTCTCGTGCAAACTCTCTTTGTTAACCCGAAGATCGAAAAGTTGTTCTGTACTTTATTTTAATTGAAGATTTAATACTGTCTTTAGGATACAAGTTGTTAGACTGTGTCATACTCCAGAACGTGAGCTATGTGAAACTGAAACTGGTACTATTGTGTATATTGGTACAATGCTCTGTTTTATAAATGATGATTTAATTCCAAGTACCACCTAGCATTTATGCTAGCAAGTCGTATTCTTTTTTCCACTTCTGTTAAAATGTCTCCTGATCCCAGAACAAGCCAATTTTAACGTATATTTTAATGAATGTTTAAAGTATTCTAAAATTATGAATTGGTAATACCCCATACAGTTAAGTCCTTCTATCAAAAATACGATTGCTTTCTCTACGACAGTACGTTTTAAATTGAGACATTCAATTCCTGCTATTCATTTAGAGTAGTTAACAGGTTAGTGTGGTTTAGGGGAGGGGATGATGACTTACCTATCGTTTCAAAACTAGGTACGGCTAAAGCAATCAGAAATGAGCAGCTTTGTGTAAAAATAAACAAAGAATAACAACAATTAAAATATAGCCAATCATTACAGTTTATTGCTTAATCAAACAGTTACTTTGTTGCATTTTACCACAGCATAAAGTGTTTGATGTTCACTGTTTTTCTAAACATTAAACAAAATGTAACAGCTCACATAATAAAAGTTTTCAAATTCTGATAATTCTCTTTAAAAGTGCAGATGTTTTAAGACATTTCCAATTAATAAAACCTAAACTTCTCTATCGAAATGCTTTTTAAATGCATGTGTAATACAAAAACAATTACGTTAATTGTAAAAGAAAACATTGAAAGACTTTTTTAGACTCATTTGAGATGTTTCATGTTTTGTTTGTGTTGTTTTCAGATTTAAGTTAGCATAGATAAAAAATATGTGTAACACAAAAGGAGAAAAATAAAATAGAAGTAAAACCCACTGAGACATTATTGAAACAACAATAGTTTTTTGTAGTTTTAGTGACGAATTAATTACTTGATACAACGCAAAAATTTGTATTAATATAATCTGTACGTATCTTTTCGAATATACCCTGAAGTAATACATTATTCGTGATACTCTAATAATGTAAAGTTTTTCTTTATAAATAGACCAAGTAATATTCATAATACGATCTTTATTTTCTGGTAACTTGGCAAAACGGTCAGAGAAGAGAAACTATTATTTTTTTAGTGTGTTACGTATTATTATTTATTTCAAACGAGAATCAAATTTTTAATGTATTCCATATAACTAGGAATTTTAATTTAGAAGTTCATTGAATTTCGCTATGTATGAAATTTATGATATCAAATGCATCAAAAAATATATTGAAACAAATGCAGGTGTTAAAACATTTTTAATAAGAAAACCGTAATAAAAATAACGGTTGCTATTAATTATTTACCTCAATTGTTTCTTTATTGTTAACAACTGAAAACTTTCTTAGCTTAAATGCAGTGAGAATTTCTAGGCTGCTGAAACGAAAAACAAAAATGTCCAATTTTTGAATCACTGATAAATTCTTGACTTGATAAGCTAAAATATAGAGAAACATTTTTCGTCAAATTAAAGTAATTGAACGTGATTAACCTTAAAGAGGATGACATTTTTTGGTCTGTTTACGTTAAATACAAGATAGAAGATAGGTATGTAAGCCCATCCACTTATTGAAACACTTCCTGGACTTATTTAGTACTGATTACATAGATTTTAATAGCTATGAGTTACTTTGTTTTTGACTAAAAAATCAGTTATCGGAGATTCTGCATCCGTAAATCTTCTACTCAAGCAAAGCTAAACAAATGAAATATTACTTATTTGATAAGGCAGCTGTTGCCTACAGTCTTATTATATAGTTCAGATAAACAGTAACGTTGCTGAGAGTTGAGATGTTACTAATTTAATGGCTTGGAATCAGTCATACAAGGTATCAAAATAGCAGAAAAACTCCATCAGAACCTTCTTTCTCAGCTAACATAATAATCCAAATGTTTATAACTTAATAACCTTCAGAAAATTTTTAATTTAATGTCGACACATCTTTTTGATTCTTGAAATAATACGCTCTCACATATACACACACATATATATAAAACAATGAATGGAATAGCTTTATTAAACCTCATAAACAATTCATAATTTATACGTTTGATGCTTGTTCAATAAAGGTCCCTAAAATTGACGTACTTGAAAACTTACCCATAAAATTAAGAATATCACAAAACAGTTGTTTTAGAACATATTTCAACAGAATTGATAGCACATCTAAGTGACGAAACAATTTCAGTTATGAATACTAAATGTCAAACTGTTGAATATTTACGTTTCTATAGATATTGTTCACACTAAATATTGTGAACATGGGTATGTCTCAAATCTTATCAAAAATAGCACGAAATCCAAAGATTATTGTTTAACGTACAAAATGGAGCATTTAGAATAAATACAGAAATCATAAAAGGGTTAAAAAAAAAAAAAGGGAGTTAAGGGTACTTTGTGTAACAGTCAGTAACTGTCAAAAACAGGTTTTTTTGTGAACCCGACGATGACCGAAAAAGGTCGAAACATTGTTCGCTCCTCTTCGTAAAATATTTTCTCAACCAAAACGAGCCGTTTTTACATATATATTTTTCTCTACAAGTGGGTTTTACTCAAAATCACTGTTATAAGACACTGAATATTATTCACGTTTTTTGCAACAAATAAAAATTTTGATTTGAATTTCACGCGAAGCTACACTCGGGCTATTTGTGCAAGTCGTCCCTAATTTAGCAGTGTAAGTCTACGGGACTAACAGCTAGTTGACACCACCCATCGCCAACTCTTTGGCTACACTTTTACTAACGAATAGTTGGATTAACCTTAACGTTATAACATTAAAACTTTCATGTTCAGCATTTTTTAAATGAGCAAGAAATCCTCTGTATCTACCAACCATTCAAGTTGCACCATCACGTGCACAAAATATATTTTCAAAACAGATTTTCAAAACAATTCTTCACGTCTTTAATAATTGTTTCATATCACCTTTGATGTCTGTTGTAATCTTTCAAGCAAAAAGCACATCCTCTCTGAACTGATTATCACCCAAAAATCTAATTTGTGTCATCAGTAGGGCTTCATTATCTTGTAAACAGGATTCATCAATTTGCAGAGCAAACTCTCTAACTTGTAATTGTGAGACTAGTTAATTTTCAACATCATTTGCCATTTCATCGATACGCTTTGATACTGATGAGTTGCTTATAGGGATGACCTAAGTAATTTCATGTGGATTATGATTTACTACAGTTGAAATTACAACAGACACTGCTGCAAAATCAAATATTCACCTACATCATGTGGCTTGCCAGCTTTTGCTATTGAATTGGAAATCTCGTAGGAGATTTTTACTTTTAGTAGTTCCTGGTACGGCCCCTAGTGACTCAGAGGTATGTGTGCGGACTTACAACACTAGAAACTGGGTTTTCATACCCGTGGTTGCCATTGTGTACTTTGTGCTTAATTAAAACAACAACAGTCCTGGGAAGAAGTGTAGTTTTCCAGTTGCTTATGCGTAAAGTAAATGGAAAAGACCAATTTTTCTCTTGAAACTTTGCTTTTGTGACCTGAGAGCGAATAACGAAAACATGATGGAAGACTATATTTTGGGACTGATACGTGATTGTGACATGCATTACAGTCGCATATTTCGAAAAACTACTCATTTCTAAAATTCTTGTGCATTTTTGTATAACCTGAAAATAAATACATGTAAATCTTGATTCATATGTTGTTTTATTACACGTTATGTAAATGAAAATGTGCAAATTTTCCAATTTTTACAGAGAAAATAAGTTAGTTTCTAAATTTCATTATCCAGGTCACAAAAGCGAAGTTTGAAGGAAATAATGGCCATTTTCTGTACTTATGCAACATAAGCAATTAAGAAATAACACATGCTATCCAGGAACAAAATTTATGTTTCATGGGGTTATTTTATACCTCAACAGACTGGGACATTTTTAGAGGAAATACTTCGAGATTGCAGACTTGCCGTTGACACAGGGAACAAAGATATATTTGAAGTCGTGAAAACTGTATTTTGAGCACTACGCTACGCAATGTGTTATTTTTTTCTGTGCTCACCGCGGGCATCGGAACTAAATTATTATAGTTATAAGGGTATTTTTTATGTGAATTATTCCTTGTAAAATTAAAATCCACAATGTTTTCTGTATACGTAATAAAACATTTGATTATCATTTACATAATTTGCTGCTGAAGAAGAAAAGTTCACCTTTCCAAAGCGCTCTCGACTCTCTGAGGTTCGCAAGTTCGAATCCTGGTGAAACAAAAACATGCTCACCATTTAAACTGTGGGGGCGTTGTAATGTGACGGTCAATCACACTATTCGTTGGTGAAAGAGTATCCCAAGAGTTGGCGATGGGTGGTGTTGACTTGGTGCCTTCCCTCTAGTCCTACACTGCTAAATTAGGGACGGCTAGCGCAGATAGCCTTCGTGTAGCTTTGCGTTTTTACATATATAAAAACCAAACAAAGTGCTTGGGTTATACGATTTCTATTTCATTTCTATGAAGATTTTTTCAACCTACGTGTTTTACCAACATCATGAGTTTACGTAGAATAATATTCATCCAAATATTTTATTTATGAACACACAAGTCTCAGTGTTACATTGTTCTATAGGTTTCAGGAAGTGTTTGCAATGTAAGTAATATTTAGCTTTTATTCCTATTAAAGACTTTTTTAGTTCGGGTCCAGTGGTTATTGATCTGGACCATATGTCCAAAGATCAGCGATTCGCACCTCCTTACCACAGAGAGAAAAAAGGTGTTCTGCACTGTTGTGCAATGGGTGTGCTATAAGAGAGACAGTCAAATATAAATATTCGATCAGAATAACCAATGAATTGACAGTGAATGATATTGTATAAATTCCTTCCGTCTAATCATTCACTTCAAAAGTATGGACGTCTGGAGTAGACAGCTGTAGAATAGCTTTGCGTAAATTTCATCAACCAACAACAGTTACTTATTTCAGTTCTTAAACATTGACTTCTTGGGATTTTGTCCAATGATTCTTGTTGAATTAAAGACACCTATAAATGATAATTTCTGGTTTTGTTTTGATGAGAAAGTTATATTAAATAGAGTGTTCAATGTAATGTAGTTAGTATATTATTTTTATGCGTGTTAAATACAAGTTCACGTACAGGATATAAGCGATACAGCTTGGTAGATTAACTTTCTACCATACCTTTAAGAGTTCACAAGCACTGTATCTTTTATCTTCATCAACTTCTAAGCACCTGTCTAAGAAATCTTTAAACACTGACGACAGGTTATCTTTATATTTGATGTTTGGCTTCCCATTTCTTGCTATTAAATCTTTTACCTGAAAAAGGATTGTGACTTGATGACTAAATCAATAACCTAACTTTAACAACACAAAATATTAAAGCAAAGCATTAATGCATCCAAATTTTTAAAATACTATAATTTTGTTCACTGAAAGCCTCAAAATTTTATACTATTGCTGTACCAAAGTCTTTAATTATCTGTCTACTTCAATGTTGATGATTTTTAAAACTTAAACAACTTACATAGAAGAAAAATGGGAGACATTCAAGTAAGAAAAACTCAAATTCAATCTACTTTTACTCTTTGGTTCTAAGTACTCATTGCCAGCACTTACCACGTCAGGATCTTCGTCGTAGTAAGGAGGGCTACCATCTAACATTTCAATTGCTGTGATACCTAGTGACCATATGTCAACTTTAGGCCCATACTCTTTTCCTCTTACTATTTCAGGAGCCATCCAGTAACGAGTCCCAACTTCAGATGTCCTTTTGTTTCGTTCTTCGGATATTTTTGCACATAGTCCGAAATCACTTGTGTGATGGAAAGAATCAAAAGAAAGTTATCATATCAATAAAGTAGCTGGTGTTAAAAAGTTTAAAATACAATTAAACATGATAATTATGGTTTAAACATGGAAAATAGATAAAATATTGGCTTAAAGTGTGTTGTAAACATAAATAAGTACAGATATCGATTTATGCTTTTCCAATGTTCTCAGTTTCTTTATTGTGGGTTAAAATTAAAGCTATGTGAGAAACAGCACTTCTAATCTATCTTTTATATCCTGTAATACAAAAACAAACAAGCTTTTCATTCGATATTAGAACTAAAGTTAAATACAGTTGTATTTCATTTTCCACATTCCTCGTAATTTGTTAATTGAGGTTCAGAATTAGAGGTATATAAAAGATTGATGTTTTCATTTTTTACATACTTTTCATTTTCAGCAACAACACACAATTTAAGAAAACTATGTCAACAGTAATACATCTGTAATTAACATGTTTTATAATACCCAAATCTTTGAAAGTTAAACTTCAGATAGAAAGGATTCAAAAACAATATAAATATTTTTTGTGTGTTGTGTTTGCTCATTGTATAATACTTCTGGTTCATAGTACCTGGAGCCAAATGTTACTTTCCATTCATATGTACATATAATTTATAACAAGTTCTTTATGTAATGGTGCTTTTCGTGAAATAAACTATTACAAAAAAGTTAAAAAACTTAGAAATGCACATGTTCACAAATGTATACATGTCTAAAAACTAACCTGGTTTTATCCTCCAATCCTTTCCAAGTAAAATGTTATCACTTTTAATATCTCAGTGAATAACATTGTTAAAATGCAGAAAGTCTAATCCCTTGAGAACCTAAATAAAATATTAGTTTATTTTAAAAATTAATATCTCAAGATGTCAGTTTAATTTTTATTCAGTCTGCTTTAGTTATTTAATATCTTATATATGTATATATATATCTCTATGCATACACATTTATATATACATACATATATATATCAGTTTATCCCATACGTAATGTCTGCAAAATTAATATCAAAAGTCAATCATCATTTCTGTCTTTGTAAAAGGCTATAATGACTGAAATATGTAGTAGGACAAGTAAGAGAAACCTATTAATAACAATCAATACAACTTACTTACTTACAAACTGCTGATATTTCACTTTCACAGAAACAGGTTTCGTTGATAACATTAGTCAGGCAGCCAACTTCTAAATATTCCATTATTATCTAAACAAAAAAAAGTTTATGATTTCTCTTACAGTTTTTTCCTTAATTAAATTATACAGAATAATGAGACAGAAGAATTTACTTTTCCTGATTTGAAATTCTGACAGAAGTCACATACCTAATCAAAATAGCAAAGTTGTTTAAAATATTCTTAATGACGAAAGAAACAAGGTAAAATCACTTCTTTAACATTGTTCAGGAGTTATACACTTATGATATAGTAAAATGTGTAGTTCAAAGAAAAAATTACAAATTCAATTTAAAGAGTGAATTAGAAAAGAACACTTTTCTACATCCTTCCTACTTTTATCTACTTCTACTTTTATTTTACTATGTGAAAAGATTTTTTGAAGTACATTCATGTATATTGAACACTGAAGTTGTTATATCATCCAAAAAATTTATAAAATATTATGTTGGATGGCATTTTGTGTAAGAAACTGAAAATTTAATATTTATTGCATTAAACATTAAACAATGTTCAAGGTTTTCCATGTCATGCTCCATTTCAGTGTATTGTATAAACTGCTGATAATTTAACAAACTCAATTTCTCCTAAAAAAAAAAACTTCAACAACTATATATACAGGGTGGCTTCTGAGTCCCATCCCATCCATATTTTATTATGTTATATTCAATTACGCATGTATTATAAATTTGTTTCTTTCTTTTAAAGAAATATAGCCGATGTAAGCCCATTTACACTTCATGAGTGTATTGTGAAAAGTACGTGGGTATATGAGCGCAAGGATACTGGTGAAACCACACAGATACTCTGGATACATATGATATATGCATAGGTAGGGAGTTACGGGCCACCCTGTAGACGGTGAACCAAACATATGTAAGTAGAAATTGAATGAACTAAATGTATAAACTAAAATTGCCAATGATATATTTTGTGCTAGAACAGAAAGTGTGCTAGCAGTAGCACAGTATGTCAGTATAAACTTATTTGAAAGTCATATACAGTGGAACCCCTCTAAGCGGCCGCCCCTTGAAAGCAGTCATTCAATCACAGTCCCTTTTTTGTTTACATATCTCTATGTACAGTGGAACCCCTCTATTCAGGCCAGTTTGTCTCAGTCTCAAAGGTGGCTGCTTTGGAGAGGTTCCACTGTATATGGAATAAATTAAATTTGTTGTGTCAGAATTGATTGATTGATTGATTTAGTGTTTTATGGCACAAAGCAGCGAGGCTATCTGCGCCAGACATTCGGTAAAAATGTAAAAAAATAAAAAAATAAAAAATAAATAAATGTAGTAATAGACATAAATGGAACTGAAGGTAAAACAAAAAAGTATAAAACCAATGTTGACACCTAGTCTACAATGTTAAGATAAAAGGTAGAGTATAAGAAGTTGTAAGGTATTTACTCTAGCAAAAAGGTAATGATCATAACCCGCCAGGAAGATTAACAGGTAAGTTCAAGAACCACCGTCAATCACCTGAAGTTGGCCTTTCCAGTCCTGGTTCTGGGTTATGTGTCATAGCAGCTATTATCAAAATGTAAAAGAAAGTAAAGTTTTAAAAGACACTCCATAAAATCGTAATAATGAGTAGCCAAATGTCCAGTAAAAGGATAAAGTCAAGTAAATGGAGTAAAATTTGTAGAAGTAATTGAAGATAAAAGCAAAGCGGCAATTAAGACAGAAAATGGCGTAAAACCAATGTTGACATCCAGTCAACAAAGTTGTAAAGAACTACCTGTAGCAGAATGGTAATGATCGTAACCCGCCAGGAAGACTAACAGGTAAGTATAAAACCACCGTCAGTCACCTGAAGTTGGTCTTTCCAGTCCTGGTTCGGGTTATGAGTCAATATGGCCAGTACTAAAAAGTTAATTAGTAAAAGTGTGAAATGATATGCAGTAAAAGTATAATAACAACTCGCCAGGATGACTAACGGATAGTTCAAACAGGAGCGTTAGTCACCTGAAGTTGGCCTTTCCAGTCCTGGTGTCGAGTTATTTAATGTTCTGGCCATTGTCCAATGTCAAATTGAATGACAGAGATTAAAACTGTAAAAAGGAACCACAATTTAAAAGGTGTAATGAATAAACATGCAACACTTAAATGAGATTAAAAGGTTAATGGCCATTAAAAAATTAAAACATTATCAAGGTGGACAGAGTCACCATCACCAATAACTCTGTCCAATGTTACAGATTGACCCTGGGAAAAAATATGTTTAAAATATTGCCGTCGTTGAGAATTGTAACGATGGCAAGAAAGTAAAACGTGGCTGATAGTGATTTGAGTGTTAGACAAATTACACATTGGTGCATCAGTTCCAGATAAAAGAAAATGATGAGTTATAAAACTGTGACCAATGCGTAGCCTAGTGAGAACAACTTCCTCCTTCCGAACTTTACGGAAGCTAGATGGCCAAAGTCCAATTTTGGGTTTGATTTGAAAAAGTTTGTTGTCACGTTGCTCACTCCAAGTAGACTGCCAGCTGGCATGGAGCCGACCCTTGAAGATAACACCATAGTCCATGTACGGAATAGGCATAGGAGTGATGGTGCTGAAGCAGACATATTTAGCTGCCATGTCTGCAAGCTCGTTCCCGCGAATACCAACATGGCCTGGTATCCAGAAAAACTGGATTGAAGTAGCTGCTAATGAGAAACGGGCCATTCGATTACGAATATCAGCGAGAATAGGATGTGAGCCAACGTGTAGCGATTCCAAGGCAAGTATAGAACTAAGCGAATCAGTATAAATAGTGCAGTTGGAGTACTGCTCAGCTGCAATATGATCCAGGGCAAGAGATATGGCATACAGTTCAGCAGTGAACACAGAAGCTGTAGAAGGGATTCTGCATGCAACTACTGACCCATAGCAAACCATAGCAGAGCCCACTGAATTACCTGATTTGGAACCATCTGTATAAATAGGAACTGAATGATTGTTTGAAAGATATTCATTGAATAAAAGACAGTACTTCCAATCTGGAGTATCTGCCTTTTTTAGGTGACTGAAAGAAAGGTCACATTTGGGGGCTGTAATAAGCCATGGTGGGATGGGCCGACCTGTGGAACATGCAATGTTATCCAAGGACAGACCCAATTCATCCAATTGCTTCCAGATGCGAAGGCCAAACGAGCAATGACAGATCGTCTGTTCTGAAAAGTACTGCCCACCGAGGAAGGAAAACACATTTCCAGGTGGGATGCTTTGGTAAGGAATGAAGTTTCAAGTAAATTGTAAAGATAGTTGCAAACGGCGAAGGTGTAGAGAAGGTTCATGAGATTCAATGTATATACTTTGAACTGGAGAGGTACGGAAAGCCCCAGTGCAGAGTCGAAGTCCTTGGTGATGAACGGGTCCAGCATCTTTAAGGCGAGGGTCTGGCAGAGCCATAGACCATTGATCCATAATCGAGTTTCGATCTAATAAGAGCACGATATACCTTTAACATTGAACAGCGATCTGCCCCCCAACTGGTAGAAGAGAGAACACGGAGGATGTTCAGTGCTCTTGTGCATTTGACCCAAGCTGCTTTAAGTGTGGTATAAAGGTCAGTTTACGATCAAAGATAAGCCCCAAGAACTTGGTCTCGGGACAACTGGCAGCAAAACTCCACCGATATGAAGTTCAGGATCAGGGTGAATACCCGTTGATGGCAAAAGTGCATGCATACAGTTTTGGAGAGAGAGAAATTAAAGCCGTTCGCCATAGTCCACTTCCATTACACAATTGAGGGCGGTTTGTAGTTGCCGCTCAATATATCTCATGTTTGACGACTGACATGAGATGTGAAAGTCATCGACATACAGCCCATTCGCAACAGTGAAAGGGAGTTGTTCAGTGATGGCATTTATCTTTATACTGAAGAGTGTAACACTCAATACACAGCCTTGAGGGACTCCAAGTTCCTGTACAAAAGAACGGGAAAGTGTCGAACCCACACGAACCTGGAATCTCCTGTCCATTAAAAAAATTTTTAATAAACATGGGTAGATGGCCACGTAACCCATATGTATGGAGATCTCAAGAAAACGCCATACCTCCATGTTGTGTCGTAAGCCTTCTCTATGTCAAAGAATATTGATACAAGATGTTGGCGGTTGAGAAAGGCTTCTCTGATAGATGTTTCAAGACAAATTAGGTGGTCTGTGGTGGAGTGCTGTCCACGGAACCCACACTGGGTGGGCGAGAGGAGGTTGTTTGATTTAAGGAACCAAACAAGACGAGCATTAACCATCCTTTCTAATGTCTTACAGAGACAGCTCGTCAAAGCAATTGGATGGTAGTTTGAAGGAATCTTGGGATCTTTCCCTGGCTTAGAGAAAGGTAAAATAATAGCCTGGCCAAGCATCAGGAAAAACATTCTTCTGCCAGATCCGATTGAAAACAATCAGAAGGACATTAAGAGAAGCAGGAGATAAATGGTGCAGCATGTCATAATGAATATCATCAGGTCCAACAGACGTACTGGCAGACCGATGAAGGGCCATTTTTAGTTCCACCAGGGTAAAGGGACGATTATAGTCAAAGAAACAGTTAGTTCGAAAGGAAAGAGGTGATCGCTCCGCCCGAGTCTTGATGGCCAGGAAGGTGGAGGAACAAGCAGAAGTGCTAGATACCCGCAAAAGCTTTCACCTAGAGTGTTAGCGATGTTCAACATCAGTCACCTCCTGACCATCAGAGAGTAAGATCGAGAGGGGATAGAATTGTAGTGTCCATTAACCTTTCAATCCTGTCCCATATGATCTTGGAACTGGTGGTAGAAGATATACTGGTTGTGAACTTAATCCAAGATTCCTACTGGCTGTGACGCCTTACCCACCTAGCATGTGCACGGCCCGTTGGAAAGCAACCCGGTTTGAAAGTGTGGGATATCTACGAAAAGTATCCCAGGCCCGCTTTTGAGCCTTCCGTGCTAAGTGGCAAGCAGGATTCCACCACGGACGAGGATATCGTGGAAAACGTGTCGAGGTTTTAGGAATACACTGAGCAGCTGCATGTGTAATACAGTCAGTTACCGCTGCTACACAGTCGTCTATTGATGGCTGATTTACGATGGCAGGATCAAGTTCTGCGAGAGCAGTGAAAGTGGACCAGTCTGCCTGATCCAGCTTCCACCGGGCACGCTGGTAGGGTGGCATCGACCACGCCAGTCTCTCTATAAGGATTGGAAAATGATCACTGCCTAGTGGATTACTGTCAACCCTCCATGAAAAATGGGAAAATAATGAAGGGGAGCAAACTGAGAGATCAATAGCGGTAAAGGACTGACTAGGTGCATGAAAGTAAGTGGAAGAACCAGTATTGAAAAGAGAAAGATTGTGATCAGAGAGCATCCGCTCTACAGATCGCCCCTCCCATCAATAATAGCACTTCCCAGAGGGGATGATGTCCATTAAAATCTCCTAGGATTAGAAACGGAGATGGCAATTGTTCAACGAGAGCATCCAGATCTGATTGATCATATGTCTTTCCAGGGGACAGGTACAGAGAACAAACAGTGATGGTATGACCCAAGGAAACACGGATGGCTGCAGCCTCCAAGGGTGTGTTGAGTGACAAAGACAGGGTGGGCACGTGTTGATCAACCAACAGTGCCACCCTCCATGTACTCGACCATCACACAACCTGTCATTTCTGTACAGAGAAAACTGCCGAATGGAGACAGTATCAGCAGTTTTGAGAAATGTTTCTTGTAAAGAAAGACAAACAGGATGGTAGGAAGCAATCAGCATTTTGATATCATCCAGATTAGAACATAAACCTCGACAGTTCCATTGTATCAAGGTGGCCATTTTTAAGGACGGGTAGGTGAAGTGGCTGGAGAACCCTTCGATTTACGACCACGCCTTTTTTCTTTACTGTCTTTAGTTGGAGGAGGTCTATCAACCTCCATGGATCCTGCTCTGTGTTGGGTGGGCAGGTTTTGTTATTGGAAGGGAATCTAGTGACTGAGGACGCTTGAACGAATAATTGTGTTGTCTCTTGTGGTGGGAGAAAAGATGTATCAGAAGAAATGCCTGTATTTGAAACTGAAGGACGTGGATCTTGAGGTGTGTTGGAAGGTATGGGAGGGACAGAGATAGGTGTGGTAGTTGATTCATCAACCTTTTAACCACGGAGGTCAAAAGGCTTTTCATTTGTTTTGAAAACGATTCTTTTGGAGGCACAGAGAGATCTGTCTGCACTCCCACTGTAGTTGTGGAATGAAGTGCAGCAGCATATGTCCGAGATGGAGTTGTGGACAGCAATTTCCGAGCCTCAGGATAACTAATGTTATGTGTCGTTTTCAAACGCTGCACCTCTTTTCCTCCAACCATTTTGGGCAAGAATGAAAGTATGAGGGTGAGAACCATTGCAGTTTACGCAATGTGGGTTCATGTCACAGTCATAGGCATCGTGGTCCTTGCCTCCACAACGAGCACATGTCAGGGAACCACGACAAGATGTCTTTGAGTGGCGAATCTCTGACATTGGAAACATCGAAGAGGGTTTGGTATGTATGGTCAACCCTGCAAATGAGATAACCTGCCTTGATGGTGGCAGGTGCACGTGGTGAAGTAAATGTTAAAACGAGGGTATTTGTTGGCAGTGTAATTCCATCTTTGCGAGTGGAGATGCCTCACTGCAGAAACTCCTTGAGTGGAGAGACCAGCGAGAATTTCTGACTCGGGAACGTTCTTCAAATCCTTTCAACAATAACTCCTCGTGAAGAATTCAAGGCAGCATGGGGTGTAACCTCAATAGGTATATCCCCAATTGCCTTTGATTTCAACAGGAGTTCACTGTGTTGGGATGTGGATGTTTCAACTAATATGTCACCAGATCAAGTTTCTTTACTGACTTTGGAGAGCCAGCAAGTCCCTCTAGTCCCTTTTGAATAAAAAAAGGGGACATTTGCCCTAAAGGTTTTTCCGAAGAGAATATAATATAAGAAAATGAGGTACGTGTGTTACTGATGTTGAAGATTGCTGTTCTGAGTATTCAAGACGTGGTCGCTACCCATTGACTGTTTTTTTACAATTTTATTTAATTTTTTTGAGGATCCCTAGGAAAAGGAAAAAAATTCGGTACCCACTGACCCCACCCACCATGGAGCCCTACAAGGGGACGCACTACAAAGTCACGCAAGGACAATGCAGCAACGCCAGGGTTTCGTGAGCACTATACCCAAACACCAGCATCAGGCACAATGTCCACAACACCCGTTGAGAACTTCCAACACTGGTACTTGGTTGACTCTAGCCCAAGTGGACCAGCCAATTGACCCAAGGGGGCCACCCAAAGGCCGCCTGCCTACAGGAATTGAGGCCAAAGTGGTGTGTTAGGGTTGGACCCCTCAACCACCAGGATCTTCTCCTCCCCTTCACGGGTCGCCACGCACGGCAAACACGTGGGTGGATGTTTAGATCCCAGAGAAGGTAACCAGATAGAACAGAACCTTCCCTGGGAGGTCCCCTCACCACGTACAGGAATCCACACCGAGGGGTTGTGTCAGAAACAAATGTGGATGTAACCCACAGTCTCCTCTATAACAACAATTTAAAATTCACACATCTATGAGTAATATGTAAAAACATTCTTATACTTGTAGGGTTGCTCAAAACTATCCCACTTAATTAATTAAAGCTGGTACCTTTACCTTCACTCTATAACTAGTAAATTTAAAAATAAAACAGAGTTAACTAATATATAACGCTAAAACACTTACCCAGAGTTCATCACCGGCAATGAAGCTGTCCAAGTAGTTCACAATATTCGGATGTTTTTTCTCCTGGAGCACTGAAAGTTCGGTGATGAGAAGTTCTTTTCTAATTTCTTCCGTTAAGTTAATCTGCTTTATAACCACCTCCAACCCTGTTTCTGTTTCTACTGCTGAATACACAGTTCCTGAACATCTGAAACAATAAAATATCATAAGAATCTGTAATGTGCCAATATGTGAATGCATTACCATCCACTACTGATAAAACAAAAAAGGATTATATGCTTCTAATCTTATATATTTGAAGGTGATAAAATTGAATGTTTACTTCATAATACAGCAATTAAAAAATCGTTCCCAATTAAATGTTTGTTATTATATAAATGTTACTCTGACATACTGATAAAAATATACGATAGACTATATTCACATAAGTAAGTACAACCTTTTAAAATTACATTAATAAACTTTTGTAAGAGTTTAGCCATTGTATACAAAATGTACTCATAATGTGATGATAGTTTCCAGCTTCTAATACTATGGTTTAGCAAAGTCAACATCCACAAATTAATCCATTGCAGTGACAGTATGCTTTAAAGCATTACAATATTAATGATACAACAAATTATTTTGATCTAATAAACCTTGTAGCCTTGTGTGTCATGTCAAAGATGTCTTTCTACACTGTTCCTCGGCAAAATAATAGTCCATGAGTTGGGGGTCAGTGTTAATGGAAAGTTACCTTCCTTCTTGTCTCACAATAATAATTTAAGGATGGCTAGCACAAAATGTTGGTGTGGTTTGTTTTTAATTTTGTGCAAAGCTACACAATGGGTATCTGTGCTAGACATCCCTAATTTTGAAGCGTAAGACTAGAGGGAAGGCAGCTTGTCATAACAGCCCACTGCTAACTCTTGGGCTTCTCTTTCACCAAGGAATAGTGGGATTAGCCATCACATTATAATGCCCACATGGCTGAAAGGGCAAGCATGTTTGGTGTAAGAGAGATTCCAACCTGCGATCCTCAGATTACAAGTCAAGTGCCTTAACCACCTGGCCATGCCGGGCCTCTTTTGAAAAACAAAACAAGTTTCAATATTATTGTGTTCTTCTGGAAATTTTCTCAAATTTCCCCTTGAAATCACAACGTAAAATTATTTACTTTCAAGTTGTTACAATTTCTGAAATATGCAACTATTTTTACAGGGAATGAAATAACTACTTTTGAATATAAGCCTCTCCCATGAATAGCTAGAACTTAGCACATAAGAAGCAGCACTGAAATAGTTTTTATCTATGTTTGTAAATTTTATACCAAGCTACTAGAGTTATGTAAAATTACTAGAGGAATGGTAGCTAGTCTTCACCAAACAATGTCAACTCCTTGACAAACAGTTATTAGGATTGACCATGAATTATAATGCCCCTACGGATGAAAGGGTGAGCATTTTTGGTGTGAAGGTGATATGAACCCATGACCCTCAAATTACGAGTTGAGCGTTCTAACACCTGGCCATACTGGGCTCAAATGACTGATGAAGTGACACAATTAAAGTAAAATAATATTTCTTCACAACCTAATGTATTTTACAAAAATGTAGTTTTTATCTATAATATTTTAGTACTGAGTACAAACTTAACTTCAACTCACTGTAAAATTCTTTTCCAACATTTCACATAATCTTAGGTGTCACTAGTTTGGGCTCAGACTTCTTACCATATCCAGTTTCCCCTATTTTCTTTAAGTTTAAATGCAAAAAAAACAACTGCTGAGGTACATATTACTTTCAGACTTACCCTTGACCAATTTCTGATATCTTTGTATATTTCTTACTGGAATCTCCCTCAGAAACAATACTTCTTAATTTTGTCATGATTTTTTCATTTGAGTTGGTTGACATCTCATTATACTTCTTATCAGTATTTCCCTCAGAAACAATAGTTTCTAACTTTTCTGTATTTTCCTTCTCTGATACTTTCTTATCATGTACTTTGGTTGACAAATAAATGGTCTATTTTATAATGATGACACCTTTCTCATCCAGTTCAACAGGTGAGCAGATCTTTAATTCCTCCTTTTCAATAAATTTTGTATTCTGCTAAAGACACGTAATTATTAATTTTGCAACTATAAAGTAATAATTCTAAGCCTTTGAATATTTACAGAATATGTGTGTATGTGTGTTTTTTATAGCAAAGTCACATTGGGCTATCTGCTGAGTCCACCGAAGGCAATCAAGCCCATGATTTTTAGAGTTTTAAATCCATAGACTTACCGCTGTAGCAGTGGGGTACATTTACAGACTAACTGGGAAATTAATGATCTGATATCAGTTAAGTAATGAAAGGGATATTTTTGAATTGTATAACACCAAAACTTTGAAGAAAAGACACTAATCATAGAATGTCATGAGTAAATATTAGTAAAATAACTCAAAAGTAATTCAACAGATAATCTTTTAACAGTGTTGAAATGAAAGATTTTAATTAGATTGTTTGAGTTACAATCATACCTTTATTTCCCGAAGAAGTAGAAGACATTACTCAAGGCCTAGAAATACTGTAAACATTGCATAATAGACTATAAGGTTCCTTAGTTAATGTAAGTAGGAATCTTCTTCTAGCAACCTTGGTTACATGTTTTGTAATCAGGATAACTGATGACAGAAAGAAGATTTAAATTTGTTAAGTAATGATAACTGTAATTTATATAACATAGTGAATAAACCCTTAGACTCATATATGCATTGATAACAGAGATACAAATATTTACAGAAATTTGTATTCCCAACAAGTGCAATTACATCAGTGTAAATACACTGTAACTGGGAAAATTAACACAAAATATAATTATTGATCCCACAACACATTTAAAGAGACACAATATAATATGCATTGCTTCAATTCCATATAAATTTCCAAATCAAATACTTTTGAACTTGAAAAATAATTTGATTGTCTCAAGTACATGTATAAAAACAAATATCACTATGTCTCATGACTTACCCATAATCAGGATACTTCTCGTTCATTACCCAAATGAGTGTTTCAGTTTCCAACCGTGGTTCTTTTCTTCATGTATTATATTGCGTATGTATATTAAAAATAAGATTTAAAACACAAATGTAGCCGTTATAAGTGATACAACAGCTGACAAGAAAAATATTAAGAATTTGATGTAGTCCGTCAGAGTTTGAAGACCTAGGCCTAATCAGTCTTACATATATTACGGCCAACGCTATCGAAATATGACAAAGAAAAAGTTGATATTAGCTGTCGACTGGAAACGACTTTTCCACCCACTGTAAGTAAATGAAAATTATACGATTAATATTCATAGTGTCCGAAAAGAAATCCATTTTTTCAAGAACTAATTCGATAATCTCTATGATACGTTTTTATCTTCTACCTTCTTTCTCGCTTTGTTTTACTTGGTTTCTAAGGTTTATTCCTGGCAACGCGACACAACTTCTTACGAGGTTGCAGAAAATTCTTGTAATTTCTATTTAATGTTTTGTTAAAACGATCCACATAAACAAATAAAATATTTTGTTCAATCTCCTTTGCTTCTATCTTCAGGATTAGTATATATAACTGTTTGATATTAGAGTATTCGTTAAATTATATAACTGCTTGTAATATTTTGTTTCTCGAGTCTTTCATACCTTCCGTATAACAACATATGAAACAGTGATTCTCAACCAGTGTGTCGCGAAAGACTGGCATGTGTGCCGCGGTGTTTCTAAAAAGCATTTAACTTTCTTGGGATTTTGCAAGCAAGTCGAACACATCAGTAAATAAAAGCTACGAAAGAGGCTCTCTGAAACCTTTCAAAACATTCGATTTGAAGGATCAAGTTTGCGAACACTTCGAAGCGCCTGAAGATGAATTGTCTTTGCTGTGGTCTCTTCAAGTTGATGAATCTATTGACGTTAGTGGAAAAGCTCAAGTTCTGGCTTTTGTTCGATTCATAAAAGACGGAAAAATCGTAAACGAATACTTATTTTGCAAAGATTAAAAAAGTACAGCGAAATGTCAAGACATTTTCGAGTTGGTAAATGAAATCATTTTGCTCTTCAAATTACATTGGAATAACTGTGTCAGCGTTTGTACCGATGGCTGTTCTTCAGTGCAAGGAAAAAAGAAGGGATTCGTCACTCTAGTGCGCCAGCAAAATCCAAACATTAGGATTGTTCACTGCGTAATTCACAGAGGCGCTCGCCTCCAAATCTTTGCCGAAATATTTGTAGTCTGTTATGAATCAAGTTATTCAAGTGGTGAATTTCAGCAAGTCTCGGCCACTCCAATCTCGACTTTTCTCTCTTTTCTGTGAGGCGATGAATTCAGACTACAAAAAGCTACTGTATCACACTGAAGTTCGATGGCTTTCGAAAGAAAGGTGTTAAAACGTCTTGTCCAATTAAAACTGAAGTAATTTCTTCATTGTAAGTTGAGGAAGCAGGTTTTGAATTTTCTTTTCATGATAAGATCTGGTTTCTAAAGGTGCAATTTCTCTCCGACTTGATAGACAAATTAAATTCTCTGAACTTAAATCTCCAAGGACCATCTGAAAACATTATTACTGCAACGTCCAAACTGAAGGCCTTTGATGAAAAGGTGACGCTGTGGAAGAATAAGATCTCGAAAGGAGTCCTTGATTGTTTTCCTTCTGTTAACGAATGTCCGTCAAAGAAGAAAATTGTCTCTCAAACTTTGAACAATTAAGCGACCTACAGTCCACACTAAAGCATTACTTCCTGTCACTTGCTTTCGACGAATATAACTGGGTGACCTATCCATTTGGAATCTACGAGAAAACAAATCTTACTATTGAGTAGAAAGAACAGTTCATTGATTTACGAAACGATAAATTTTATCAGTCATTGTTTCCCGAAAAGAGTTTGGATGAGTTTTGGATCTTCATTAAAAATTCATAACCTGCAATCAGTTCAAAAGCAGTTGAAGTTCTGCTTTCATTTGAATCTTCGTGGTTTTGCGAAATTGGATTTTCAGCACTGACTGAAATTAAAGCCAGAAAGAGAGAGAGGCTTCTTACAGTCGATGCGAGCTTGTTTGTCTACGTTACAGCTTCGCTTCAATTTGATTTGTTCTCGGAAGCAGGCACAAGTGCCGCATTGAAAACATATGTAAAAGTAAAAAGTTTTAAATTTTTTGTTGTACCACAAAATCGTTAAAAAGCCTTAAAACAACGCTCACGGCCAAAACAAACGATAGTACTGTCAGTGTGCAGATAATATTAATATAGTTTGCTTTGGCCGTGATTTTCGTTCTAAGGCTTTTTAAGTTGACTCTTCTGTGTTACATGTATCTAAACGTGATGCACAATGACATTAATATCGTTTGCTCTGGCTGTGAATTTCGTTCTTAGGCAGTGGTTTCCAACATTTTTATGCCCCTCGCTCCTAAAAAAAATTAATATCTTCTCGCACCTCTCACAGCAATTATTGATTTAAGAATAAAGGTGAAGGTGGCCAAAACAAATTTTTATAATTGATTTTTAATGACATGTAAACAAAAACGAAATATTTGGAAAAGAAAAAAATATTACAAGAAACTAGAAGTTGCATAAACCCTACATGGCTTAAAAAATAAATTTTCATCAATGCATGAAATGAAATTTCTTGAACTTGAAATGTTCATAAGCCAATATAAATTTGATGATTCTTTTGTTCCTGTTTATTTCTTACGAGTTTTTCAAAGCGTGGCACTTTGTTGCTGATAGCAATCGTAAGTCTGTTTGTGCACCCAAGCGATTTCTAGATTTTGTCTTGATTGATAAAAGGGCACTAAATCCAAACTCACATAAGTTTGTCGTCGCGAACGGATTTGTTTGTTTTTGAATTTCGCACAAAGCTACTCGAGGGCTATCTGTGCTAGCCGTCCCTAATTTAGCAGTGTAAGACTAGAGGGAAGGCAGCTAGTCATCACCACCCACCGCCAACTCTTGGGCTACTCTTTTACCAACGAATAGTGGGATTGACCGTCACATTATAACGCCCCCACGGCTGAAAGGGCAAGCATGTTTGGCGCGACCGGGATACGAACCCGCGACCCTCAGATTACAAGTCGCACGCCTTAACACGCATAGCCATGCTGGGCCGTCGCGAAGTGGATGAGCACATTTAGTGCTTTTTCACAAAGTCTTGGAAACATGTTCATTGCCGAACATCAATATTGTTCCAAAGTTTTGCTTTCAAACTGCATTTCAAGAACTCAATTTGTGCGCAGTTCAATAAGATCTTCCTTCAGTTCTTCATCTTCCGGCATATTATCCAAATTGAAGGAGTATGGATTCATAATCCATTATTCAGAAATTTCCAGTTCTCCTCCAATATATCCATCAAATGACTTTGATAGTATTTCCAAATGATCCACAATTTCTTCACACACACATGGAATTAGGGACTCATTCTCACCTACCATTTCTTCGAGTGATGGAAAATTTGAAAGATTCCCTCTTTTCACTCGTCGACACCAAAGATGTAAATTTTCTTTTAAAGCTTTTAATGTTTCGCAGCATTTCAATATATTTATGTTTCTCCCTTGAAGAGATACACTCAGGTCATTCATACGAGTGAAAATATCACTCAAATAGGCTAGCATTTGGTTGAATCCTTGTGATTTTATTTCTCCTGGCAAATCATAGTCACGTTCCTTCAGGAAAGTTTTGACTTCTTCTCGCAGTTCAAAGAAGCGCGTTAAAGCTCTCCCACGTGACAGCCAGCGGACTTCTGTTTGGAAAAGCAAAACTGAACGCTCACTTCCAAAATCTTCACAAAGCGACTTGAAGAGGCGGTGGTTCAGAGCGCGACTCCTAATCCAGTTGATGGTCTTCACAGAAGTGTCAATGACCTTTTTGCAACTTTGGAAGCAATGTTTTTTATGCCAAAGCATGTCGATGAAAAAAACAGTAACTACGTTGCAAGTGCGGTGTCTTTTGTTTCATCAGTGCAAAAAATCCTGATTTATTTCCTAGCATAGCAGGGACACCGTCGGTAGACATAGAACCAATAATTTGGATATCTAAATCATGTTTCGTAAAGAAGTCCTTCACACACTGGAAGACATCTTTCCCTTTTGTGGTTGTTTTCAGATCTTCGAAGAACAGGAAATCTTCCATTATGTCACCATCGTGGACACACCTCACAAGTACGATGAGTTGACTACAATTTGCAACATCAGTTGTTTCGTCCAATTTCTAACACTTTTTAGGTGTATCTAAACGTGATACACAATGACATTATTATCGCTTGCTTTGGCCGTGAATTTTGTTCTAAGGCTTTTTACGCTTGCTGTATAACGTGTACCTAAAAAAATCGTTAAGGCTTTCCAGGTGTGCCGCGAAAATTTTCAGATTGTCGTAGTGTGCCGCAAGTCAGAAAAGGTTGAAAACCACTGGAATAGAGGGAGTCGGATGTCTCAGGAGAGTGTGTCAAACGCATACTGGTAGAAGTTTGTCGCATGAGGATTTACATGCAAAACGCAGTTGAACCATGTTGGTAATGGGGTAAAAAGGAGCTCAAAGCTTATGATATGCAAAATAATTTTGCATATAGAGGGCAGCACTCTACAAGACTACATGTGAGTAGAGGAAAGTACGTTTCAAAAATAAATTTTAAGTTTATGAAAGTAATAATAAAGAATGTACTGTCGCTTGCTTCCTTGATATCGAGAAAGCATTCGACACTGTATGGGACGATGGTCTAAGGTTCCGAATGAATTATTCCGCGACGAATTATTCGCTGGTTATCTAACATTTTGGAAAATAGAAAGTGTAGAGTAAATATTGAAGGAACTTTCTCTGAATACTTTACTCCTGAAGCTGGTGTCCCTCAGGGAGGGGTTGTTAGCCCTATACTCTTTATCATGTGTGTAAACAATATGCCACTGAGGGATCCGAATCATGGATTCTCTTCACAGTTCGCAGATGATGTGGCAGTCTGGAAAAGTGCCGCAACACCCACGATAGCAGCCACTAACATACAACCGCAATTAAATAGAATAAGTGAATACTGTCAAAAATATAGAATAAAAATAAACACAGCAAAAACACAACTTGTAGTCTTTACGAAATTGACAAAACACAAAAAACAACAGCCAGAATTATATATGAATGGCACACTACTCCAGATTGCCCCATCGGCAAAATTTTTAGGTCTGACCTATGATTCAAAACTAACTTAGATTAATCATGTGAACGAAATTAAAAATAAAGTCTGGCGAAGAACTAACTACGCTAGGAGTCTAACTGGTAAAAACAGTGGAGCATCTACAGATAACATTCTAAAAATCTATAAAACATATATCAGACTTGTAATAGATTATGCAGCTCCAGCATGGATAACTGTAAGCAATAAAATAATTAAAACCAAACTACAAACAATCCAAAACACACTCCTCACAACTGGATACAGAGTTCCAAGAACTATATCATCTCAGTTCATTAACAAATACTCGAACATACCAACCATACCAGATAGACTCCGACATAGTACAATAATGTACTTTAATAAGAATTGGATGAAAAACGAATTACTATGCGAACTAGACAGGTACCTCATACATGATGAAGCTAGTCCTAAATATCTCTCCCCAGTTAATTTTTAAATATAAAAATAAATAATAATAATAAAAATATTTTAAATAATTAAAAAAATTAAATAATAAAAATAAAAAAGCAATAAAATATATATACATATGTATTAAACAATTAAAAAAATGCCACCAACAAACTTGACGTTCTGCTGATAGAATAAAATAATCACTAAATATGAGCCACAATACATGGACATTGCCCTGAAAAGGATCAAAATAATATTCAGTTCTACAATTATAAATACCAATCCGTCAAGAACATAAGTGCGGGGAGGAGGAAGAGGTCACAGAGAACTTGACCTTCCAGGGTATGAACCTTTCTTACCCAAACATCGGCAGAGATTTGAAAGTAATAACTTTCCTTAGGCAGTGAAAAGTGATGCCTGGTGAGATTTGAATTTGCAGTTTCATTAACTTTATAGATTCTGTAACCAATCAGGTTATTATGTTTAGTGAATACTGCAAGTCTGGGTTCTTATTTCATTGATTGTTGAGGATGGACTTTTGGTGGGATTTCTAATCTGTGGTTGTTACTTTGTAAAGTCTAGAATTCAGTTATTTTAAACTTAGTTGTGAAATTGAGTAATAAAGGTTTGAACTGTAGACATTTTTATTTTTAAAGAGTGGTGTTATCCTGTAATATTAAAGTTTAAGAACTGTTTAAACTACTGGGCTTGTTAAATGTTGCATATCCCAGTTCTCACATAACTGATTGGTAAATACGGAATTTTGATAGATGCTTGAGCTGTTCCAGTTGGCTTTTGGATCCCTAATTCCGAATTATTGGAAATTTGTTGGGTTTTTTTAGGTGAGAAAGTTCATTTTAACCTATAGAAATAATTAAAGCTGGTATACTGTACTGTAATGTTATATTTTTTCACAATAAAATAAGTGAAAATTAATGTGAAAAACCTCAATGACTCTGACCTTAATCTATAGCAGGAACTGTTGTATCCACATCATAAGTGTCTGAATTGTCAAAGCCATCATTACCCACTTCTTTTACACCTTATTAGTACCTCCAACTACTTGGGCACAGTATTTCTAACCACACAACACTATACTTGAGGCTAGATGGCATGATTTTAGCTAGTTGGCACACACCCTGGCAGCTAACCAAACAAGTTGAAACTGTGATACTTTGCCTTGGTATGCCATGCAACCCAAATAAGGATCACAAAAATGGTATGGCATAAGTAAAAAATACAATATCATTAATTATAATTATATTAACTGTCTGTACTTGGAATCTTGCAATATAAATTACTGAACATTGATCTAGCTTTGCTGTTTCAGAAAGGCAGGTCATCTTGCCCATTTTCTTCATGTTTGATTATTTTCCGTACTCTACAACCTAGTATTAAAAACAACTACATTATGGAGTTTAAAATCTAGGGCATGCACTCTTTAAAATTTTGCTTGGCAAACTGACCTGCCTAATATATCATGATGAATGGAATATAGAGAATTTAATATTTCCATTGCAGACTATGCTTGCACGTGGTTGCAAATGACCAACTCCACAAACATCATCATACATACAGTGTGTATTTTTTCTTGCTGCAGTACCATGAAAATCCTACACAGTACACACACATGGCAGTGTTTGAAACATCACTTTTCAATTCTGCATGTAGCACATGAAGCAAGAAGTAAGGCCAGAGTTGTTGTGTAGTGTCAAATATTGCAGTGGATTAAGTGGAATTATCTGTCATTATCTGATACTTTTTGTCCTTTAAGTCACAGTGAGAAATACTGAAGACTTGTAGCAGAATTTATTTGGAGGAACTTGCTTGGTAACTTGTTCCAGAAAAATTTCAAAATGAATGTATGAGAAATGTAATTGCTTGTTTAAGTAGTGGCATTTTGTTTTGATCTCAAGCAAATAAATTGCAGTTGGGACACTTGTGTTACCTTGTTTGTTACTGTAACTGTTATACATCATGTGAAATACACATACACGAGTTTTATGAAAATTTGATAAAGTATTTCTGTCATGATCTAACCTAAACCTTCATGATTTAGGGTCAGGAATTCAATCATGATTGGGAGGATGAGAAGATAAGCTTATAGAGAGCTGGAATGACTTCTGAAAATTTGAGAGATTTCTGCTATTTGTTTAATTGATAGAATGATAGGTTCCTTTAAGATTAAGAAATAAAGTGTACTAGCATTAGTTCTAAGACAGTTTGATAGGGCATAAGCCTGGATATATTATAATTATAAGACTGCAGTGTTCGTTTATGATACCCGTGGATTACTTCAAACTCTAATTCACTGATATTCACATTCAATTCTGGGTTAATATGATATGGAGACTATATATAATGTGTGGATCATCATAAAATACATCAGTGAAGTAGAACAGTCACAAATACAAATTTTAACAGACAAGGAGATAGTCAGAGGCACAGGACAAATAATCAAAATGCAACTTTGAAATTTTTTTAAAAAAGGACTTATCACTGACAAAGTGCATTAATATTACATCAGATGGGGCATCAAGCTTTGCAAGAAAGACTAATTATGCAGGTGCTCTCTTACAAGAAGCCTTAGGATCTGTCATCATCATGCATTGGCATGACCACCATTTGGTTTTGGCCTGTAGGGATGCCTTTCAAAGAGTGCCAAAGAGTTAGATGCCTTGTATAAATGCTTGGGTTTAAGTGAGATAATTTCATTTATCTTTGAAGAACAGATAATAAAATTATTGTAAAACTTGATTCAAGATACATCTATTTGAGTTAAATGAAGGAACAAATGTGAGTTGTCAAATGAGACCTTCAGATGATGCACTTCTGTGAATTAGTGGTAATGTAGATATATGGCCAAAAAATTGAAGGAAAAAAAAAGACAAAACACCAAATAATGCAAGACATTTGTTTCAGTTTTAGAAAGAATACTTACCATGAGGACCCTTTTGAATCTTGATAAAAAGGTATAGAATTTCCTAATCCTGAGATAAGGTAAAAGCTTCTGCACACAAATTTGCCCCTTCAACTAATCTCTACCCTGCCCCTTTTTCAGTCAAACTCTGGACCTGCTGAAATACCACAGGTGTATTGAGGCTCGACAGTAAGGAGTTGTGCCTTTTTAATTTTACTAGTGTTGGATACAACACTAATCAGAAATTTAATAACTTGGTGCCATTAGTTTTGAACCCTTTGTTATATTACTTTGTCTTAGGTTATCAGCAACAAAGGTTAATTATGTGATATCATTGTTTCTTTGCAGTTAGCATTTAAGTACTGTATATTGTAACGAGAACCACCCTCCAATGTGGTAGCAGTAATCTTTGTGTTTTAATAATTTTTCAAAAGTAAAAAAATGACACAAAGTGCCTTAAACCTCAAAATTGGAATTAAATGCTTGATAGAAAGTAAAAATCTGTATGTGCTTTCTTTTAAGTTGAGAAGCTAATTGTATTATAATCTAAAAACTCAGTAACCTTTTAGCTTATTTTTAACTACATGAACTCTTTTTAAACTTTTAGTATGTTCAGAGTAAGTCCTAACAATTTCTTAATGATTTTAAAATCCTAATATTTATAGTTTGTAAATGTATTAGTTTCATTAGGATTATAAAAAAACAGGGACTATCATGCTTTACCTTAATGCATTATGGAAAATTAAAAGTACTGTTATAATAAGTATGTATTGTAGTGATTGTGAAAGTTGTTTTTTTTTGGGGAGGGGGGCTGTGATTAGGTTAGAAAATTTTAATATCGAAAGTATTTCTCTGTGAAAAAATTAGGAGTTCCGTTTGAAAGCATACATTCTTTGTTTCCAGGAATATTCTGACATTAACTTTCTGCCAGAGATCACATGAAATATTGCTGATAGTCAAAGAGAATGACTATAATGCTAAGTTTTGACAGAAAATGGATAGAATTTGTTAAAAACAAAGGGTAAGATTTTGAAATTTTAATTATTTACAAATAAATTGTAACATAAGCAATTAAAAATAACACATACTATCCAGGAACAAAATTTACAAATAAAGGCATAATTTTGTAATTTTGGAGCATGTATAATTCAAATAGTTATCAAAATTACTTAGCATAGTTTTAGAATATTAACAGTTATGCATGTTGTTGTCCTTTACATTGCTTGAGTTTGTGGCAAACTAGGTCTGTCTTCATTGGAACTTAGAAGAATCTTCCTTAACACTCCTATGAAAAGTGGGACCTAATAGGCCCCAGAGCAACTTGAAAGGTTATTAATATTAGGCTAATAATTTTGTATTTAAATGAAATTGCCATTTAAATCCATTAATGAATGGATTAACGAGATTCCCACTGTCCCTATCTACTGTCTAGCGAAACCACAGCCAGGGGAACGGGCTTGGAGAAATCAGGATTAGAAACGTCTTTTCGTAGGAGTGTTAATACCTGTAAGCTCAGAACTACAAAATATGGAATTTCTAGGCTACTGTAAAACATGCTTTAACCCTCCTATTATGGTCAGAATTAAATAAATCTTTTTCATATCATATTTACCTGATGCAATTTCAAACAAATTGAAACTCTTAATGAATAACTTTTTCATTAGACAGCTTTTACTATGTGTTAAATATAATTTAATGTAAATTGTCATTATAACAAGCTCAAAAATCTATTTAATTTCACTATAATATTATGGGAATTAGTTTCAGATCAAATAGATCCAAATCATGATAGAAGGGTTAATCTTAGCATAGTATCAAGTTTCTGTTATCACTTTCCTATCACTAGTGTATTTACTAACATACAATATTAAATAATTAAAATTTTGAAACAGGATTCAGCTTTTTCCAAAACTGAGCTTTGAAGATCGATTTCCAATGCAGAAAGAAGGTAGTTAGAATTATTTATAAGAACTTGCAAGTTAAAGCAAAGAAAAATATCTTACCAACCATGCTTTTGTTAACCTGAAGATGACCTAAGAAGGTCAAAACATTGTTTTCTGCTTTATTAAATAGTGTTAACACCCATACCAGCCATATTGAGATAATTTTTACAACCATGCTACATCTGCCATATCTAATTAAAGGTGGAGCAGTACTAGGACCTGTCAAGCTAACAGTAATACTGAACTGAAAAACTAATAGTTAGAGGGGGTCTGATTGATGTATTTAAAACTGTAAAGGGAATTAATATTGTTGGTGAATCATCTTTTTTCAAACTTAATGGTGAGAATAGTAGGACTAAGGAACACCAGTATAAATATTGAAAGATTGGAGTCATCTTCAGCTAAGACAGTTTTATTTTACTAACAGGGTGGTTGACCTGTGGAACAGGTGGCCTGAGAATGTTGTGGAAATAGTAAATTTAAATGAGCTTAAGAGAAACTTTGATAAGTACATGAATGATAGGACTGGCTTTAAGATTTCTAGTTTATTTAATTTATTTATGTGATAGGTGTAGTTTAGAGGACAGGACAGCCAAGATGGACCAATGTCACTTCTTTGGTAAGAATAGCTGAAAACTCACTTTGTTATTTGAAGAAAAACAAAAAAAGTTGCATTCTGGTAGATCAAAGTTTGCTTTTTATCCTTTCAGTAATCAGTATTTTTATCAGTTTCCATTTTCTGCTCTTATGTTTAATTTTGTTTTATTTACCTTCATGTGACTTCAGTTTTGGTTTCAGTTTTATTATTTAACCTTGTGAAATGCAAGGCTGCTGAGCACTGAAATAAAGTCTCAGTTGTACTTATTTTTCTCTTCTGCACTCTTTCTAACATCAACATTCCATTCACCAAATTGTTATGCATTAGTGGTTTACTGTAGAAAATATTCTTTAATATTTCAAAACCAAATACAGTAAATTTTACATGTTTCAATTTTTTTGTAAAGCTTGTTTTTTTGTGTTCAACTAGACCTCTCCAACACTTCTAAAAGAAACCAGTGATTCATAAATAATAATTTCACAGTTGCTGACAGTGAGAGATTTTGAACATTATTTTGACTTATATTTAGCTTCTGTTACATTAGTGAAAAGATCACCAATTTTTGAGTCGTGTAAGATTCAGGTTATGTAATTAAACAGTAAATAGTAGTCTCATAAGTACATCCATCTTTTGGTATAAAACAATATTTTGATACAATAGCATTCACTTCCACCAACCACTATTAAAGAAAAGATCTTCAATTTCAGCTCAGATTCAAACATTTTAAAACTATGGAATCTTGCTGGTTAACAACCTTATATGCTGTTGAGCTAGCAAAAGAAACGAGTTAGACTTCATTAGTTGAAATGTAGACAACATCAATATTTAAATAAGAGCTGTATTTACCAGTTAAAATGTGAATAAGAAACAGTCATCTTGTGTACAAGAGAATATTGATGTTATGTATCTGCTTGAAATGCAGTTTAAGAGGATTATTGCAGGAGATGGGAATTGCTGAACTAACCATCACCTGGTCAAACTTAAAAAATTTAGAAAATGATAGAAGTGTTAAAAAAATTCTCAAATTTTTCAACCACTTCAGTAGTCTTAACCCAGGAATCTAAACTATAGCTGTTTTATAAATTTATAAAATTTTTATGTACCATACTTATTCATATTGTAACTTTACATTAGAATAATTACACTATGTAACACAAATTTTGTTTCTGGATAGAGTGTGTTATTTCTTAATTGCTTATGTTGTAAAAGTACAGCAAATGGCCATTATTCCCTTTAAACTTTGCTTTTGTGACCTGGGTAATGAAATTTAGAAATTAAACTATTTTCTATGTAAAGACGAGCAAATGTGCATATTTTCATTCACATAAGGTCTCAATAAAGCAACATATGAATCAAGATTTACATATATTTATACTAAGGTTATACAAAAATGTTTAGAAGTGAGTAGTTTTTCGAGATTTGTGACTGCAATGTAAATTACTTTAATGTATCAGCCCTAAAATATAGTCTCCCATCATGTTTTCGTTATATGCTCCCAGGTCACAAAAGCAAAGTTTGAAGAGAAAAATAGGTCTTTTCCATTTACTTTATGCATAAACAATTGGGAAATAACACTTTCTGCCCAGGAAAAAGTAAAAGTAAAAATTGTTACATAGTGTTATTTAAAAATAGTGTTTATTTATTCATTACAATTTTGATAAAGCTTAAAAATAATCATACATCTTCACAAAACTTAAGGTCTTTCAATAAAGAATAGCTGTTGGTTTCTATTCACATTTATAAGAGATGTCTAAATTCAATAACATGAACTTTTTTCAGGGAACAAATGTTTTTTATTTTAACTATAACGTAGGTTTGCAACTCAAACATAATATTTGACAATCATTATTAATGGCTCTGAAGTATGATAAACCTGTTAAAACATATGACCAAAATGACTCTTGTGTGCATGATTGTTTTAAGATACTTATGTAATAAATTTTATGAAACTACTTCATTTGTACAGTTTGGAAAGAGGAGTGCAATGATAATACATTTTTAAGAGAATGTTTTGCCATGAAATAAGCTGTATCTTGTATGACATTTTATATTGTTTGTTTTTAATTTTTGTATGGTAAAAACAAGCACGCATGCATACACACACTGATAAGAAGAGAAGAGCTGAATATTTTGGTTCAGTGGTTTTATTAATTACTCTAGCCATATATTGCTGCCTTTTTGTGATGTCATAGCATATTTCATTTAAAAATTATTAATAAAGCTCACATTATGAAAATAGCTTCAGCCAACAGCTAGATGTTATTGGATAGGACAGATTATAAAAAGAAGTATGGCAATGCAGAGTAAATAAATTGGTATGGGAGGCACCTGTGGCTTCTTGAGATACCAACTACCTGGAGTCCATTAGGGGTTAATGAAGAAATCTAATGAGAAGTGTAGAATAATATGAAAAAAAAAAAAACTGTTGATCTGGACTCTGTGGTTTCTGTAGATGCTTCTTTAATTTATGAAAATGTTTTGTGCCAAATTAATTATATGTTCAAAAACTACAAACACTTCCTTTACAAGACGTGTTGGGTAAGCTCAGTTTGGTTTAGCAAGTGCAGTAGGTGACTGCAAGATGTTCCAATGCTCTTATTGGTTAAACTAAAACAGTGCATGTAAACAGAATAACTTATTTCTATTTAAAATAAACCATATATTTTTAAATAAATTTATCTCAACCAAGTATATTATTAGCAAAATTCATGATATCTAACCTCACAAAGTTAATGTGATGCCATTTTAAAAGGTGGATTCTTAGGTCACAGATACATCTTTGCCAATCTTTGCTGTGTTTTTTATGACTTATAGCCAGAAGTGGTTAGTATTTCAATTGGCAAGTAAAGTATCAGAAGAACTATATTAATAAATATGAATCAGATTGAAACTTTAATAATTATTGTATTTCAAATGGAACTTTTTTGATCAATTATATGCAAAGTATCACAAGAAATATATTATGAATTAAATTGAAACTTTGATAATTATTGTATTTTAAATGGAACATTTTGATCAATTATATGCAAAATAACTTAAATACTATGATGAAAGGAAGTGTTTTAAAGGTTTGTTGTTTTTTTCACAGCCATAATTGTAACTTACGAATTAATTTCATACAAGTGAGTGTTGAAATTTATGCAAGTGGCATAGTGTGGCTAATAATTATGTAACGTGATCATGTATTGTACTTTTATAAACACCAGTTCTTTTTTGACTTTGTTAAAGATTAATTTCAAATTCTTGTTTTTCTTTCATGAAATTATGAATTCAATCAGTTGACTAAGATACATGCTTGTAAAAGAACCATTCTCAAATACTATGAACACTATGTGACTGTACTGAAACTTTATTAGTAATGCTTAGTCACTTGATTATCTACTTTTGTTGGTTAAGACAGCATAAGTTCTGGTCCCATAGAATATTGTATGAGTGAGAAAAATATGGAGAGAACAGACAGATAATGCTTCACCTAAACATACAGTTTTGATGTAAGCAGTTAACCTTTGATTATACAATTCAGATTGTTTCTGTCAGAAACAATTTAAACTTCATATGAAATTTAAAATTCAGATTGTTTCTGTCAGAATAAAAATTTTATTTATGGTAAGGTTTTGGCTAAGACTACAAATTATATTGTAAATATAATTTCTATTCAAAATAATCAGCCATTGCTAAACAATCAGTTTTGTGCATTTGCAGCAAGATAAAAGAAGCAAATTAAAATTTTAAGGAATTATATAAGCAAAAAGTTTTAAGTAAATTAAAAATAGTATGTTACTATAGTTAAAATGTTGAACATTCTTTAAGTATGTTCATGACGGTAAAAATCCCCAAGTTTTATTTCAAAATATTCATAATATGCTTTTTTCACAATTCTGTAATGTTTTGCTTTTCTTTCTTCACAATAAGTTTACCACAAATATAACAGAATATGTTTGGGTCATTTACACAACTTCTTGTTTCCATAGCAAGTGACAAAGTGCATGCACAAATAAATACTATCCAGATATGACATGTCATGCAGCCTGTTAACTGTTTGTATACAAGTGGTATGTTTCTAATTCATTCTAGAATGATCAGTAAAACTTACTTTGTAAGTGGTCTAGAAAAATCTATAGCCAACAGTTGTCAAATTTTTGTGACCTGATTTCAATAAAAATGATTCTCTTATGTAAAAGTACATATGACAGTTTCTGAAATATCTGTATGTGATGGGAAAAAATGGATACCATTTTTGGATATAGCTTACAGGAATCACTGAAGAATACATAAAAATTTCAGGACAATAAAAACTATTGCAGGCCTCTGTAGCTGTTGTCTAGAAAATCCATTTTAACTTGTGTCGTTTCAGTTTTGTGCATTTGCAGCAAGACAAAAGAAGCAAATTAAAATTTTAAATAATTATATAAGCAAAAGGTTTTAAGTAAATTAAAAATAGTATGTTACTATAGTTAAAATGTTGATTGCTAAAAACATTACTGGAATAACCTGCACATTTTTTCAGCAGTTATATATTGTATAACAGGTAGAATTTTACTATCATTGCCAAAAATATTAATATTCTTATTACAGTTTGGACTGTCATGCAACTTAGAATATACTTAACAGAGGTTATGAATTTCCAAAATTAATAGTAAATTAGATAATTAAATTTTGTCCTTTTAGCAAGTTTTTTAAATCCAATAAAAAATAAGTTCAGATTTCTAAAAGAAGCTGTCATTAAAAGTAATTCTAAAAACATGAAAGTGACAAATATGTAAATAATATTGATATTTGGTCTGTCATTGCCTAATTTGTCTTTGTAAAGACATTAAAAAATGCATTTCAATAAAAATGGCATACGAAAGAAGTTTTTGAGAAATAAAGTTAAAATACTTGATGTGTTAAGATCTATACTAAGACATATACTGGTTAAAGTATGTCAGAAAATGCTATCAGTTTGTACTAATAGTGTATATGGTTACTTACCTATTTTTTATCATTTCCCCCTTTACTACTCAGTAAACAAAACTGTTTTGGTTTTAAAAATTTATTATATTCATGATGTGTATGTTTTTAATATAAATTTAGTCTTGTATGTATTTTTGTTGAAACTTGCTTCAGGGATATTCACTAAAACTAAATCCAGGTTTTGATCATAGGGTGATACATGCAAGTTTTATGTTGGTTTGTTTTTTGTGGTAGATACTCAGGAATATCTTGCTATTCATAAACCTGCTAAGAATGTGGAATTTGTTTGTGAGCTTGTACTGCACCAAAATTACTGACTTTAGAAAATTCAATACTTTGTAAAGTCTCTCAAAAGTATTAGATCAAGGCACTAAATATTTAATACCCAATGATTGCATATAATTTCAAATAATCTTAATATGTTTCTTATTAATGGTTTTCTTGAAAGAAAATAAGAGGTGTTAATTAAAAATTTAAAAAAGAATCAAAATTGTCCCAATGTTTAATTTTATGCCATCTGCTTATTTGTAAGATGAATCAATTTTAATGGAAACAAATTTGTTGTTGGTATCTGAAACCTTTTTGAAAATTAAGATACATACACCCTCTACTTATGTCTTCATACTGAAATCAAATGATTCTTTTTAACCACTCCACCCCTGCCAGTGGCTCAGTGATAAGTGTGAAGGCTTGTAATCTTAGAAATAAGATTTTGATATTCGTGGTTGGCACAGCATGGATAATCCATTGTGTAGCTTTGAGCTTACCAATAAATAAACAAACTTTATCCAAAAAAATTTTTAAATGGTGTATGAAACAAGAAAACTCTTCCTGAATCCTGGCTGCCAAGTGGTGTTTATCAAGTTCAGTTTTTTAATACAAATGAGGTTAATAGGCCTACAGTTTCTAGTTCTTTAATACTAGAAACCTTTCAGTCATCAAATATCAACATACTTCCCAAAGGGTATTAAAAAATATTAAAGTGCTACCATCTTGCTCAGTTGCTATTTGTGTGTGTGTACGTGTATACATGTATAACTAATTGCACAGTGTGCAAGTTATTTAAAGCCATGGGTGCATTATAAAAGTGACAGTCAAGTCCTACTATTTAATAATACAAAAGTATCACAAGAATTGGCTGTGGGTATTATTGACTATATACACATATATTCAAACAGAGTAGACTGTGAAATTACCGAATGGTAAAGTTTAGACAGTTAATTAGGTTGTGGATTAACCTTGTCTGGTTTGTTTTGAATTTCACACAAATGTACATAAGGGCTATCTGCGCTAGTTACCCATAATATAGCAGTGACAGACTAGAAGGAGAGGCAGCTACTTAACACCAGCAACACCTGAACTCCGCTTTTATCAACATAGTGGGATTGATTGTCACATTATAACTCCCTAATGACTGAAAGAGCGAGCATGTTTGGTGTGACATCATCGGTAAGGAATGTGATGTTTTCAGACTTTACCGCCATTTAAGTTGTTTGTTTTTGGAATTTCGTGCAAAGCTACTCGAGGGCTATCTGTGCTAGCCGTCCCTAATTTAACAGCGTAAGACTAGAAGGAAGACAGCTAGTCATCAACACTCACAGCCAACTCTTGAGCTTCCCTTTTACCAACGAATAGTGGAATTAATTCTCATTATACGCCCCCACGGCTGAGAGGGCGAACATGTTTGGTGTGACGGGGATTCGAACCCGCGTCCCTCAGATTACGAGTTGAGTGCCTTAACCACCTGGCTATGCCGAGCCAATTATAATGTTTTTCATTTGCACAACAGAGAAAGCCCCGCATTAGATCAACAAAGAACTAGTATTAGGCCTATTACATTTTTGAACAATACATTCTTAATCTAATCCCTTAGGGATTTTTAAAAATTAGAAAAGTATGTGCCTAAGGGGCTACATTAAGAGTGTTTGAAAATGTAATGGTCTTATGAGAAGCATAATTGTAATCACTCCTTGATGGCTTGTAAAAGAAGTACAGACCATTATAATTAAAGACAGATGAATACGCTGATTGTCACTTGAAAATGAATTGTTTTTAACAGAGTATTTGATTTAATACAAATTTAATATAGACTCTTCAAAAAAAGAAACGCAAAAGGCAAAATTTGAGACAAATTGTCAACAAGTTTATTCCGGGTAGTTCTCTATGACATGTGTGAAACTTTGCACATTCACTGCTGAACATCCAAAGTCTGCAAAGGCGAAGTCCACGCTCACGAGTTGAAGTTTAACGTCACTCAACGTCAATAACGAGTATGCGCCCCCGTGAGCATCAACAACTGCTTGGCATCTCCTGCCCATGGAAGCGATGAGATGACGAATCACATCTTGTGGAATGGCTGTCCACTCAGCCTGCAAAGCTGCTGCAAGCTGAGGTAGAGTCTGCGGTTGAGGTTGTCGCCGACGCAGACGTCGGTCCAACTCGTCCCAAAGATGTTCGATGGGGTTTTAATCTGGTGATCTGGAGGGCCAGGAAAGAACGTTGATGTTGTGGTGTCTCAAGAAGACAGTGGTGAGCCGGGCTGTGTGAGGACGGGCGTTGTCATGTTGAAAAACGTCGTTGACGTTCACCATGATGGGTTGCACATGGGGCCTAAGAATCTCGTCGACGTATCGTTGAGCCGTAAGATTCCCTCGAATGTGCAAAAGGTCTGTTCTGGCATTGTAGGCGATGGCAGCCTACATCATGACGCTGCCACCACCAAATCTGTCAACTTCCTGCACACAGTTTGCTGCAAAACGTTCACCTCGGCGACGGTAAACACGGGTCCTTCCATCCTGCCTACGAAGCATAAAACGTGATTCATCGCTGAACCAAACATGCCTCCATCGTCGATGAGGCCATACCCGATGTGTCCGAGTTCACTGCAGCCGTGCTTGACGATGTTGCTGGGTGAGGATGACGCCTCTGACTGGACGTCGAGGTCGGATTCCTGCATCTCGTAGACGGTTGCATACGGTCTTTTCGGAAATCCTACGCAGCCCTGGTATGGTTGAGGCAGTAGACGTCGCAGTGGTGGTCCTATCCCGAAGGTAACGAAACCGGATGTTGCCATCTTGTGCGGGCGTGGTCACACGAGGTCTGCCAGATCGTGGACGGTCACGAGTTGATCCATGTTGTTGGTGACGATTCCATAGCCTTGTGATGGTGCTTGGGTGGACGTTCACAGCTCTGGCAACATCTGATCGAGATTCGCCTGCTTCGGAGCGACCAATGGCGTTGTTGCGTTGTGTTTCAGTCAGTCTTGGCGTAACTGTATTGCGTGTCGATGGCTTAACACTGAGCTATGGAAACCGAGAACCCGTCACTTTTATAGGGATTTTGCACATGTTGCACTTGCAGAACATGCAGATCTCTGAAACAAATTTATTGGACACGAATGCGTTTTGGCAAAAAATCCGATGTTTTCCTCCGTTTTCAAAGTGCACAACTTTTATTGTCATTTTGGTCTGACAATCAGTGCCTTAACACGTGTAACATCACATACTCTGGGTTTGTAACGTTATTACATATATTTCTCTTTAAATTAAAAAAATATCTCTTTTGCGTTTTTTGTTTTGAAGAGTATATTATTGTTTGGTGTTATAGATGTAATTAGGTGTGTATGTATTATTTTTGTGTCAGAATGTGTTTACCTTTTATATTTACCAGTAGATGGCGTTACAGATGTCATAATGAGAACGGCTGAAAGTTTGAGTCCCCCCACACACACAAACTTCATTATGTTTCCGAGAGCTATACAGAAAACAAAGTGTCAGATTCGTAACATAGTTGAACGTGAGAATCTTGCATTATGGCATCGTTCATCAAATGGAGATGTGATGGCTTATTGTACCTTACAGCATTTCGAAAGCTGCCGGTTTTGGTATTAACAGACCAGGGAAAGTTCTCGTTGTTAGAAAAATAATTACTGTATCGTATTTTGTTGATCTGAAAACAGTAATTCAACGTTACACCAGTTACAGAGAAAGTTTAACTCATATGGAACAATTTAGAGAAAATTTAGCAACATATGTTTATCAAATGTTTTTGAAATCAGATAACGAAAACCATTAACATTTGCCCTCCAGATATCCCAATCACCAAGTTACTTCGTCCTTATAGACCACGTGTTCTAATTTATTTTCAAATAACTTGTTTAGTATTTAACGTAAACACTCTCAGGCTAAATATGATGTTCTACTTAATAGATTATTTGATATCAAACTAAATTCTGCACGTATAATAAAGATGTTCTTATAGACGTCTCATTACACTATAGAATGAATAATTACTGTATTTATTTGGAATATTAAAGTTCTGGAACTATGCACATGAAAAACAAGCTAATTTGTGTTATTTCCATCTGTGATCCTTACACCTAGCAACGGAAATACCTAGAATCTTTCAGTGTTTATATTCAGCCAGCTGTTTTCAGTCAACTGATGCAGTGCTGCGTGTTGAATGTGTTTTAAAATATTCTCACCATATCTGCTTCACCTCTGTTCTTAAGAAAATACCCGGATGTTTTCTTACAAAACAAAGAAAAAAACTAAAAAAAAAAACGATTTTGCTGATCTTTAGTTTCCATGGTGATTTTCGGTGGGTTCAAACAGAATTCAGCTGATTTATATTTGTTTCTTGCAGAAAACGTATTATTTGCTTTAAAATGTATATACTGTTGCATTCATTAGCAGTAATGAAACTGATGTATGGAAAAAGTAAATAAATTTCAGTATTATTACAAATACAAAAGAATTATTAACAACGTAAAATCGTCTGAAATTGTATAGACCTCATTACAATAATTAAGAGCTAACGTTTCCCAACTGTCATATGTAACCAATTGAAAACTCGCTAGTTTATATTTCGTTTCTTCTCAAACACTAATCACACCAATAATTCTGTGAAAAAAGTGAAATATCTTTGCGATTTATAAAATAGTTAACCTTTAACATGACCAATGTCTTTGACATATAGGCAAAAATGGCAGTAAAATCAACACATTATATGTTTTTAATGAAACGAAGTTTAGGGTTACCGCCCATTTATCGAGCTTCATTTTAGGGCTTTAGTGTATTACGTGTAACTGTTAAGAGGAAGCCCAGGTGTTGCTTGTAATTAAATACAATAGGTTGAACGTTGTTTTCACAAGCTTTTGTTTGGTCTATGTGACTGTCTTTACAATGCTGTGGGTACACTCAACTCGTAATGTAGTAATCCAGACCTTAGGAATTAGGTAGTATTTTTCAGTTAATATTTACATTATTCTTATCCTTACCTATAGTGTTTTACCAATCTAAACTTGGTTAGATTCTACCCAGTTGTTTAATTACTCTGTTATAAACAGTCTCCATTCACTAAAAATACTTTAGAAATTTTGTTAAAACAAAGTGATTGATACACAGTATTATCAACAATACCTTGACATTCAAAAACATTTCACATTAAGCAGGATGGGGCGGCAATCTTAAGATATTCATGGTAACTCATTGTACTAGATGCATGTACATAAGTAACATAATATAGTTAAATGAAAAACCTTGAACTCAGTTGTTTTTTTTAACTTGGGCCGCTTTCACAACGTTAAAGTTGATGTTCCGTCAACAGCAACGTGATTGTACAGTTTGTTTTAAGTCCGGCATCGCCAAGTGTTTAGGTCGATCGACTCGCAATCTAAGGGTCTCGGGCTCGAATCCCTGTCACACCAAACATGCTCGTTCTTTCAGCCGTGGGGGCGTTATAACGTTCGGCCAATCCCACTATTCGTAGGTAAAAGAGTAACCCAAGAGTTGGCGGTGGGTGGTAATGACTAGCTGCTTTCCATCTAGTCTTACACCGCAAAATTAAGAGACGGCTAGCGCAGACGGCCCTCGAGTAGCTTTGCGCGAAATTCAAAACAAACAAACAGTACCTTTTATCACATTTAACTTTCACCTTACAAACGTCTGATGCATCATTTGAGCGATAGGTTGAAATAATAATTTAACCAAACCTATGCCTAAGTGAATCTTAAAATAAATTTTATATCTGTACATCGTGAGAGATTTAGACAGTGAATGAAACGCAGAGAGGGTTATTTGTAGAGATGAGCTGTGAGACTAAATTTCTCTGTTCACTTGGACGAACTTTATCAATCTAAATCATCTATAAGAACACAGTCAAATAATTATGAAGTAAACTATGAATTTGAAACTGTATTAAAGAAATAAAAGAAAATTATAATCTTCAAAAAATGCAAAACGATTAATAACTCGTTTAGATTGATAATAATTTAGATGAGAATATTGAGGTTTGGAGAAACTGTGATGCTTGGAAATTTTATTTATCTATTTTTTTATGTTAAATCTAGTTTCACAGAGTTTATAAATGAACTTGTTTAATATAGACTATGCATGTACAAGGCTGCGTCATTATGGATTAGCACTGTTTTTAGAAACGGTAAAAAAAATAAAATTATGTATAACTTTAAAATGTCCCCGCTAGTACAGCGGCAAGTCTACGGAGTTACAAAGCTAAAATCAGGGATTTGTTTCCCCTCGGTGGTCTCAGCAGATAGCCAAATGTGGCTTTGCTATAAGAAAACACACACAACACACCAAAACAGCTATAGGATTTCATTCCATTACAAACCAGTATATAATGGTTTCATAAAGGAGACATTTGATACAAGAATAGACTTTGAGATAGGCTTATAAATAGCTTCACGAGGAAGGTGCCTTATCGTAAAATCTTCATTAAAACTACTGTTTTTGTAGCCTGCTGACTATTTCACAGCCGTGATACTTGATCTTCGTACTTGGAAGTCTTTCCTATACTCAGTTAGTTCGTAGAAAAAATTAAACGTTCTATGTCTGAGTGATATTTCACCAAACGTACATTTTCTCCCGGTGGACAGTTTTAAAATAATCTATGCTGAACAAGAGTAATGTTTTACTGAATATACATTTTCCATTGGTAGAACATAAAGCAAACTTATGCTGAACAAAGGTAATATTTTACTGACTGTACATCTTCCACTGAGGAGGACATAAGGCAAACTTATGCCGAACAACAGTTATATTTTATTGACTACATTTTCCACTGGTAGAACATAAAGCAAACTTTTACTGAACAACGGTAATATTTTACTGACTGTACGTCTTCCATCGGTATGATATAAAGCAAACTTATGCTGAACAACGGTAATATTTTACTGACTGTACATCATCCATTTGCAGGACATGAAGCAAACTTATGCTGAACAACGGTTAGGCAGATTAACTTAAAAAAAATAATGTAATGTCATAACTCTGTTAACATTATGTTAGAAAAACATCTATATCAAAAACAAAGGAATAGATTATAATGCAAAGACAGCAACAGAAAAACAACTTTTATCCTATATACTATGGAACAGATTAAGATATAGAAATGGGGAAAAAATGCTTATTATAGATGTTTCAAAATACATTAAAATGTAGAGTCTATTATGAGGTTTCTTTCCATTAGGGAAATAAAATTCCAAACGTCATCCCATTCTTTAGTTGTTGTTTTTTTTTTACTTTTTAAACGCAAAGATGGAGCGCTATAATATAGAGCTTTAAACATCAAAAGTAGCTTATATATATTCTCATTTTCTAGAGTCAGCAGAACATGAAATACAGTTATTATGTTTCAAGTAAGGCAGTGATACAAAAGTTATGCCATTTTTTATACATGGGTTATTTTTTTAATGAGCCGGTACTTTCCAAGAAACACTATACTGAATAATTTATAGGATTTATTTTCCATCAATACATTTTTATTCATTTAATGACAAGTATGAAAGCAATGGAGAAAATTCCGGAAACCGCTGACAATGATAAATACTGACTTCCTGTAAGACGAAACCAACTTCCGTTCATCTATGGATAGTGGCTTTATAAATCAACCCTAATCTATCTGAAGGGAAATAAACATTAATTTGGAAAGTGGTTGGAATATTATGTACAAATAAAAATATAGGTATGTTTCAGAAATTTTTTAGTTTTATTCAAGTTGACTGCAAATAGTCCTCTTCCGCAATTATTTAAGCAGAAAAGAAACTGCTTGTATGTTTTTATTTGTTTATATTAATTTTTAATCAAAGAAAGCTATTTGTTTAGGTAAATATATTGTTCGTACCTTCCTCCTTATAAAGATTAGAATGTTTCATGAGTCACAGATTGTTTTTATTCAACACGATAATGGTGCAAAGTGAATATATTATTCTTAACTCCCTCCTTATAAAGATTAGAATGTTTCACCATTTAGTAGTATTTAATATTTAGGTTAGTCTTCAGTTTTAGCATGTGTTAAACTAACACTGAAATGTCTATATAAAATATAATAATATATATACCACTATGTCAGTGGACTTGTAACACTAGAAACCAGGTTTGGAAACCCATGGTGGGCAGAGCACAGATAGCTCTTTTTGAAGCTTTGTGTTTAACCAACTGTTGATAAAGTAACAAAACAGAAATAATAGAATAAACTTTACTTATGGAACACATAAACACTAGCTATTTGCTTCATGTACTATTATAGCTTTATTTCTGAAAATTTATGAGTGAAAGCAAAGAATAGCATGTAATAATAGGCCAGCCTTACTTCATCTGTCCTCGAGATCTTTTTCCCAATATCAAGGCTTATCTTGCCGACTGGACTGATGTACGATAGTCTGTCTATTTATTGGTAACCAAAAAAAAAAAAACAATAGATTATATGTACTTCGCGGGTATCGAAACCTGATTTTTAGTATTATAAACCCTCGCACTTTCTGCTAAGCCACCAGGAGACAACGTAATATGATAGATTGAGGTCCTATATATATCAGTAATTTCAAAAACTACAACTGTTATGGTGTAGAAAGAATACTAATGACTAAAATAAAATCATGTTAAATGTAATAAAGATTTTTCTTTTTTCAATTTCACGCAAACCTACTCGAGGGCTATCTGCGCTAGCCGTCCCTAATTTAACAGTGTAAGACTAGCGGGAAGGCAGCTAGTCATCATCACCCACCGCCAACTTTTGGGCTACCAGTTGAAAGGGCGAGCATGTTTGGTGCGACGGGTATTCGAACCCGCGACCTTCAGATTACGAGTTGAACTCCTTAACCCAACTGGCCATGCCGGGCCAACAAAGATTGAAGTGTGTCTAATACAATTAATCCGACTATGACTTCACTATATCACTTTACAAAACACATGATGTAATAAAGTTTACAGTAATAGTCGAAACTTAAACACGATAATATCACGAAAGATCAGTAATAAAATACATTTTTGAAAAGGAAGAAACAATAATGACAAATACACTACATGGCCAAAAATATGTGAAAACCCCTTTTAATTAATGGTTTCGGCTATTTCAGCCACACCCATTGCTAACAGCCATGCAATCTCCACAGACAAACATTGGCAGTAGAATGTGTCGTACTGAAAAGCTCAGTGACTTTCAACGTAGCACTGTCATAGGATGCTACCTTTCCAACAAGTAAGTTCGTCAAATTTGTGTTCTGCTAGAGCTGCACAGGTCAACTGCAATTGCTGTTATTGTAAAGTGGAAAAGTCTAGGAGCAACAACAGCTTAGCCACGAAGCGTTAGGCCACACAAGCTCACAGAACGAGACAGCCGAGTGCTGAAGCGCATAGTGCGTAAAAATCGTCTGTCCACACTTGCAACACTCACTACTGAATTCCAAACTACCTCTGGAAGCAACGTCAGCACAAGAACTGTTCATTGGGAGCTTCATGAAATGGGTTTCCATGGCCGAGCAGCCGCACACAAGCCTAAGATTACCATGCGCATTGCCAAGCGTTGGCTGGAGTGGTATAAAGTACAACACCATTGGACTCTGGGGCAGTGGGAATGCGTTTTCTGGAGTGATAAATCATGCTTCACTATTTGGCCGTCTGATGGACGAATCTAGGTTTGGCGGATGCCAGGTGAACGCTATCTGCCTAAATGCATAGTGCGAACTGTAAAGTTCTGTGGAGGAGGAATCGTGGTCTGGTGCTGTTTTTCATGGTTTGGACTTAGGCTCGTTAGTTCCAGTGTATGCTATAGCATACAGTGACATTCTGTAGAATTGTGTGCTTCCAACTTTGTGGCAACAATTTGGGGAAGGCCCTTTTTTGTTTCAGCATAACAGTGTCCTCGTGCACAAAGCGAGGTCCATAAAGACATGGTTTGCCGAGATTGGTTTGGAAGAACTTGGCTTGTCTGCATAGAGCCCTGACCTCAACCCCATTAAACACCTTTGGGATAAATTGGAACGCCGACTGCGAATCAGGCCTTCTCGCCAGACTAATGCTGTTGTGGCTGAATAGGAGCGAATCCCCGCAACCATGTTCCAAATTCTAGTGAAAATGCTTCCCAGAAGAGTGAAGGCTTTTATAGCAGCTAAAGGGGGACCAACTCCATGTTAATGATCATGGTTTTGGAATGAGATGTTCAACGAGCACATATGGGTGTGATGGTCGGGTGTCTACATACTTTTGGCCTTGTAGTGTATATTAATTAAAGTAAGTAGGAAAATTATTATAAGTCTTGAACAACGGCGTTATGTTATCATAATACTTTAAACAATTTCTAAGAAATTAAACTTGAGGTCTCGGTTTGAAGTGTTCACTAACTTGCTCAGATAAGATCATAAGGAAAACTGATTTTGTTGAAATCCTCTTTCAGACTGAATAAACCTCACGTCACTTACTAAAATCGCTAATGTCAGGCTTACCTGGAGCGATTAGCGTTACACACGCTACTGATCATCCGAGGTGAAACATGAGAAAAGTCATTTCTCCAAGATATCACCAAGATAACTGTGCAATTCCATATACTGCAAGTGTTCTTGCATCTATCTTTACGACGACAAGACAGAAGGTGCCACTCTAGATGGATGACACAGAACATTAGGTAGATAAAGAAAGTGATTTAACGACCATTTTAATCAACATGTTATATGTAATCTTCACACTCCTACTCAGAAAATATGTTTTGAAAAATTCTTATATTAATACAGGGAGTTAAAAAAACATGGCATGCTTATATCACATACAAGTTATGAAAGGTTGTTATATTTTGCAATAAGTTTAAGCTTATACTTCATAACAATTTTTCGCAAAACTGAATTAATTTGATGTTCACATTTCTTCAGAAAAAATTGCGATGAAAGTTTACAAAATAGGCAGAATGAAATTATAATCAATTAGGGTTATTAAGAAATGTGATCTATTCACGAATATTAATAATTGTTGAAATCGAATTGAAAACTGGAAAGAGAGCAGCAAACAAAATTTATAAAATGGCAGAATCCGAGATATTACCAAACTTACAGCTGCTTCGTCACAGAACTTACGGTGTTCCACCAACCTTGTGGTGGCGGGTTAAATACTAGTCATAAAATATAAGATGCGATTGTAATTTTCATCACTTTTGTGGATTAAGTGTGTACGTGTATGTTCTTATTTTATTCTGTTTCTTAATAACTACGTAAATAAATAGTTATACAATTTGAGTTCCAGCAATCGGTAAAGTAAATGTTCTCTTTTCTTTACAGCACTTTAAACTCGGATTTATTTGTTAATCTGTATAAAATAGTCACAATAATTTACGAAATATTGTGTCTGAGTTCAGATCGAATAGTCAAATGTTTCTCAACCAAGGGTGAAATTCTTGTGGTATTGAATACCGGAATTTTTTTGAGCTGCTTTGTACTTTTTTATCTTTACACGAAGATTATTTTCTCTTTTTCAAAAACAATTCCACTTCACCCAGCTGAGAACATTTTTTTATACAGAATGTTACTCCTTTTTTTCAACGTAAGTAAAATTAATCGTATAGCAGATTATAAAGTGCAAAATATATGGTACTGTTTGTTTGTTTTTGAATTTCGCACAAAGCTGCTCGAGGGCTATCTGTGCTAGCCGTCCCTAATTTAGCAATGTATGGCTAGAGGGAAGGCAGCTAGTCATCACCGCCTTGGGCTACTCTTTTACCAACAAATAGTGGGATTGACCGTCACATTATAACGCCCCCACGGCTGAAAGGGCGAGCATGTTTGGCGCGACGGGGATGCGAACCCGCGACCCTCAGATTACGAGTCGCACGCCTTAATACGCTTGGCCATGCCGGGCCATGTATGGTACTAGTCATGACATTCGGATTAAGTTTCATGAGTAAAAAACTGCGTGTTTAGATATACACCGAGAATACAATAACGTAGTACATTCAACATATGTTCTATAAATGTTCTCCATTTTCAAGTTGTTGTAGTCCAAAATACTTGAGTAAATGTAAAACTTTTGAGATGAAGTGAAATAAACTTTTGTTTTCCAACATTTCGGTTGTACACTTTTATCAAGAGACTACAAAACAATACACGAAATAAGCTGTGAGCTGAAAACTGTCATTAAATTGTACATTTAAAGAGATTATTTTGCATCGCTAGTCATGTTATTGATTTAGGACTAGGCTAATAACTCTCTGATAATGAGGTCAAACTTCGTGAGATAATATTGTGATAATGTCCAAAACATTATTAATGACAAGAGGTACCCAACTGATGAATTCATGCTTCCCAATTATTATAGGTTTTTCTTTTTGTGTGTATTGATTTACTGCGTTATTTTACTGTGTAGAATTGGTTTCATTAATTTGTAAGTTAGTTTTCGTTTGATCTATAAGGCTAGCTTACTTTTGATCAGGAAGTATTAACAAACTAATTAGAAATAATCGATTGCTCCAAGGCCTTAAATTGTAAAAACAGCATCCGGGTAAAGTACTCTCGCAAAATTGTTTGATAAGCACAATTTTAAACGAACAAAAAAGTTAACGAGTTCGATATCGTAAAAATACACGTGGTTGATTTTTTAACTATATTTTTATTAAGAGGTTGGAGCTGAATCGAAATATTCTTTATGTGAAAAATTTTTTAGAGTTAAGAAATAATCAAAAAAATACACTAACAGAACAAAAATTCGTTATAGCGACAAAAATAATCTGATAAAAGGAATTTGTGACGTTTCCGAACGGAATGGCAGGTCCGATATAGCTAAGTGGTTAAGGCACTCGACTCGTAATATGAGGGTCGCTGGTTCGAATCCCCCTCACACCAAATATGTTCGCTCTTTCAGCTTTGGGGAAATTATAATGTTATAATCAAACCTATTATTCGTTGGTAAAAGAGTAGCCAAAGAGTGGGCGGTGGGTGGTGATGATTAGCTGCCTTTCCTCTCGTTTTACACTGCAAAATTAGGCACGGTTAGCGCAGATAACCCTCGTGTAGCTTTGCGCGAAATTCAAAACAAACTGAACATAATGATGTATTGGTAAGTAACTAGATTTTGATTCCACTTTTAGTGAAACAAAAACAAGAATATTAGTCTGTACTTTAATTTGTTTACATATTACTAATATAACGCGAACACGAACTTTTAGTCATGGGATCTTATAGGATAGAGTTGAAGAAGGCTCTTTTAACTTACAAGGTAAGAAACGGGATCGTAAGCTGTAAGAGAAAACAGAAAACTTGATATAAAAAGGGTGATTGAAGATAGCGAAACAGAATAAAAATAAGAAAGGTTGAGACACTTATTTAAAAGATAATGATAATGTGAGAGTAAATTAATAAAATGTGTCGATTTTGGTTAAAAGATGTGTCACAAGGACACAAAAATCACATGTATTTCACTAATTATCAAATAGCACTATCTTTTATGAAAACTTCCTTATTTTAAGAATGGTTCTCCAAGCGATACTTCTTCCTTCCTTAAAAAAAGTTTTCTAATAATGATGTCGATTAGCAGAGAATGTTTTAACTATGTGTTACTCATTTTTTTGGCTTAAGTGTCATCATTAGACCTTGTTACTATTTTCTTCTTCTTAAAAGAAAGTATAAACACGTTTTTAAAACTACTTTTGAAAGCTATAATATCATTCTATCCAAGACGTAGTATGTAGTTATGAGTATCCTAAGGTTCTGGATAACATAAAATACTGTGCGATAGTGTTAGGACTGAGTCAAAAATTAGATTTTAGGCTAATTTCAAAGAAGAACGGATGATAAATCACAGGTGAAACATCAAAATTTTTTTTCATATTTAGTACAACAGAAACTTAGTGTATAGTTACGACGGAAAGTGTTCGTACCCCTGCGTCGTGCGTAGTTTTTTTCTCATAACTTAAAAAGTATCACGATTAGGATAATGAAAGTATACTAACACACGTCTACATAAATATTTATGTAAATTGAACGACAAATAAACTGTTTATAAACAAATAACCAAACATAGGAGGGGCAGAAAGTGTTCGTGCGTCTACTTTAATGGTCAGTTGTGTGGCCTTTCAGATGAATTACTTGGCGTAATCTCTCCTCGTAACCCTCTATAATCGTTTGACAGTACTCAACTGGTATTTTCTTCCATTCTTCTTTTCAGAAGGTTTCCAACTCATGCCAAACGTTTTCAATTGCGTTGAGATCGGGTGACTGTGATGGCCACTCCAAAACGCTTATATGGTTCCTCTGCATCCAGGATTGCACATATTTCAATGTGTGCTTGGGGTCATTGTCGTGCTGGAAGATCCAGCGACGTCCAAGCCGCAAGTTCCGAGCATCATTCTTGATATAAGTGCCTAATATATCAACGTACTCTTCTTTTTTCATGATTCCGTTGACGCGGTGAAGGCTGCATACACCAGAAGAGCTGAAGGAACCCCATAGCATGATCGATCCACCTCTGTGTTTAACTGTAGGGACATGTAGATTTCGGCACATTAAGTTGTGTAGCAATACCGGAAAGAGACACACGAGACTTGTATTTTACAATAATTCGGTTTTTTAAATCGCTGGACAGTTGTTTCCTGTTCGCCATGATGACCAAGCAGATGATGACGGAGACGGCGCTAAATTGCCAGAAGTACATTTTTTGCTGGCTAAATTCCAATGTTTATGAACCCAGTGTCTAGTTCTGGAATGGTATAATGTAGTTTATTCGCCAAACTAAACAAAATTTTTACGGGAATATCAGTTTTTTCTCACACGTTCTGAAATGTACGAACACTTTCTGCTCCTCCTATTTTTGGTTATTTGTTTATAAACAGTTTATTTGTCGTTTAATATACGTAAACATTTATGTGCCTTAGTATAATATTTATATATTATATAAGTATATATTATACTTGTATTAGCCTACTCGTGATACTTTTTAAGTTATGAGTAAAAAACCATTCGGGACGCAGGGGTACGAACACTTTCTGTCATAACTGTAAGTGCTTGAGTTCAACAAATAGTTAATATTTTGTGTGTTACCTCTTCTGCTTTATTAACTGCATACAGTCTTTCAGACATTGCTGCAACATATTTAATAAAACTGTCCTTTGTGATTCTATTACAGATTTCTCTAATACACTCTCGTAAAGTTTATTCGGAAGTAACTTTTATTTGTCAAGTTTTGGATCTATCAAATCTCATACCTGCTCAATTAAGTTGAGAAGGATGCTCTGTGTGGACCATTGTATCATTTTAATGACTCCATTAGTTTCTTTCTTAGCTAATTTCTACGTATATTGGATGAGTATTTGGGGTCGTTATCTTCTGAGTAGTAGAATCCTTTACCAATAACACACAAACCACTGGGTATACCATGACGGATCAATATCTGGTAGTACCTGTGTTGGTCTATTATTTAATCTATTTTGCAAATATCTCCTCTCGCCTCAGCTGAAAAACAACCCCAAACAATCACACTGCCTCTCCTATACTTCATGGTAGGTGTTACGTATTGAGGTAAGTTTATTTCACCTTTCTTCCATCAGACACACAACCTACGCTTGGAATAAAATAAACATATTCGTCCATAACACATTTTTTCAATTATCAACTGGGCAGTTTTGTACTTATTAGCAAATTGTAGTCTCTTTACAATATTCGGAGGTCAAAGTAAAGGTTTATTAGCTGCTACATTACCAAATATTTCATTCTTACTGAGTCTTCTCGATACTGTGGATCTGAACACTTTTCTCTTATTTAGTAAACAGTCGTTTTTCTCATGCTTGAGATCAGTGGCAGTCTTCCTTCTGTCCCGAATGCTGTATAAATAAAGATACTTAACATCAATATTACTGAGTTTAGGTGTTCTGCCTCTTCCTTTCCTATTTTCAAATTTACCTCTCTTTGTCTCTTTTAAAATATTCCTAACTTAGTAATACACCATATTGTTGACAGAGAATACAGTAACGTAAATAGGTAGTTTCCCTTTCTTAAGAATACGCGTTATTGTTGAATACCGTACGGTAATTAAGTAATTTGCCGAACAAAAACTTACTTGAAACACCGAAGAATAATAAAAAAATAAATACGTTCAAATGCGATTTTATAAATAAACTATTGAAATCAAAAGCATTAAAAACTTAAATATTTTTAGTCTTTGTACATTTAGTGACAGAGAAAACAACCGCTTTGATTTAGTAATAGATAACATAGCACTATTGGCAACACAAGTACGTGGCCCAGCATGGCCACGTGGTTAGAGCGTTTGACGAGTAATCGGAGGGTCGCTGATTCGAATCTCCGTCACACCAAACATGCTCACCTTCTCAGCCGTGGGGGCGTTACAATATGCGGTCAGTTCCACTATTCGTTAGTGAAAGAGTTGGCGGTGGGTGGTGATGACTAGCTGCCTTCCCTCTACCCTTACATATGGGAGGGCCAGCGCAGATAACCCTCATGTAGCTTTGCGCAAAATTAAAAAACAAACGCGTATACATGATATTGATATACAACGCTCCCCTGTGGCTCAGCGGTATGTCTGCGGACTTACAATGCTAAAAACCGGGTTTCGATACCCGTGGCAGGCAGAGCACAGATAGTCCATTGTGTAGCTTTGTGTTTAATTCAAAACAACAACATTGACATACAAAGATTTTAATTTGTATTTTCTTACCCAGTAGTGGCACATAGGGCTCACATCACTAGAAACCGGGTTTGGATAACAGATAGCCCATTATGCATAATTCCTAAAACAAACAGAAAACATATTTTCATAGCACGAAGCTACAAAATGGGCTATTTGTCCTCAGGCAATCGCAGGTATTGAAATATGATTTTTTAATGTTATTAGCCCTTAGATCTAATAGACTTGGTAGAGTGGAGGAGCAAATTTTGGAGGCATTCTAAAGAAACTTCTGTTGGGTTTTTCAGTTACTGAAAATAAAATCACACGCTAAACAAAAGAACGCAGGTAGTGAAACCTAAATGTTACTTGTATTGTGGAAATATAAGGCTACAAATTAACAATAAATTGTATTGAAATGAAATTATTACTTTCAACTAAAGTCAACATATTTGCGTATGTGTTGTTATTATTAACCTGGTTGTTACCATACTTTATTTACCATCCATCTTAATTTGAATAATATGCTTTCGAAAAGCTAGTGTGGTAAAACTTTTAACCAGTTTTGAGTTTCTATAGCAATTAGTTTAATTGTTCCTCAATTTCCTTTTTTAATTACGGTTATGTTTTGCGCACTACGTAAGATGAGTAAGAAGTGGACGAATGTTGATTATATATATGGCGATTCCAGAGTCAAATGTGAAAAAAAACTAGTGAAATAAATTTTCAGCCAGTGAGATAAACGGATGTATGAAGGCACTGTTGCCGTAAATATTTTATTTTCGACAAACAGAATCACTTGTTGAAAAACACGTGTATTTGAACTGCACATATAATTCATTCTCGGATCAGTTTTCATGAAACCGGCAAAACCTTATCGATTAGCTCTAAAAGATCAAAGTGTGTAGCCTCCTCATCTCCGTGTACCTGTTGTTGGTATTATCTGACGTAAGTTCTCATGTTATCAGTGGTTATGGTTGCCTAGTAACTCGTTCTCACAAATAATCTTCTTATTTGAATCGCCTACTATCATTAGTATGTGAAAAATATTTTGTCGTTATCATAGTGTTGTCGATGTGTTATTCGGATCAGATAGCGTGTGGTTCCACGAACGTTCAAGAGCGGATGTTTACTTCAGATTTTCAAATGCTCTTCGTAATTCAAAATACGCCATGAAGAAGAAAGTGGAAGAAAACGCACACACACACACACACATCAATATAATTTAATTAATCAAAAGAAAAACAGTAATGCATCAATATTTAAAAAACAGAAGAATCAGTGCCAGTTATAGCAAAAGAACCAATTCCCATTTTGACAAAAGAACCATCTCCAGTTATGAGAAGAAAAAAACATTGCCAGTTCTAACAAAAAAAAAAAAATCCAGCTGAGTCAAACGTGTGTTTCCCTATAGCAAAGTCACATCGGGCTATCTGCTGTATCCACCGAGGGGAATCAAACCGCTGATTTTAGGGTTGAACACCCTTAGACTTATCGCTGTACCAACGATGCACGTGGCAGATGAACCAATGATTTGTTACGTGTGACAAATGGGCATTTATTATCATAACAAATCCACTTTATTTCGTTAAAATAAGTATAATGAACTGTTTATTTAAAATTATTATTCAAAGAACGATTCGAAAGTGAACATGATGGTTCGTTTTAATTTAAAAGGTGTAATCAATAACTTTATGTCAGTATTAAAAAAGACATTAATTCCTCATTTGGTGATTTGTTATAAATATGGTATTAATAAACTGATAGTTTTTATCAATTTTGTTGTAACAAACAGGTAGTTTATTGTGAATGTGGTAGTAATAATCTGGTAGTTTGTTGTGAATGTAGTAATAATAATCTGGTAGTTTGTTGTGTATACGATAGTATCAAGTAAAGAATACTTTTCAAAACAGTAAGTAAATGTAGGGATGGTTAATATCAATGTTTGAAAAACAATACAAACATGATGGTAGGGATGTCTGTTTGTTTGTAATTTCGCGCGTAGCTACTCGAGGGCTATCTGCGCTAGCCGTCCCTAATTTAGCAGTGTAAGACTAGAGGGGAGGCAGTTAGTCATCACCACCCACCGCCAACTCTTGGGCTACTCTTCTACCAACGAATAGTGGGATTGACCTTCACATTATAACGCCCCCACGGCTGGGAGGGCGAGCATGTTTGGTGCGACCGGGATTCGAACCTGCGACTCTCGGATTACGAGTCCAACGCCTTAACACACTTGGCCATGCCGGGCTCAGTAGGGATGTCCTGTGCTGTTATGTAGGGATGAAGTAATTACCATCTCTACTATCTTGTTTGTATTATTTTTGAAGGATTGGTATTAGCCATCCTTACATTTAATTCCTCATTTGAAACGTTTTTCTCTACGTTTTTGCTTATTCTTTAATGCATTGTTTCAATAGACATAGGAGCAAATTTTACATTCAGTGAATTTACAACTGTCAGGTTTGCTGTTTATCTTTTTTGGGTAGAAATTTCTGTTTCACCCTGTACTTTAGTATTTTAAAGAAATGCCAAATTTCTGTAAGAAAGTTAACTTCAAGGAGTAATAATAACATCATTTATACTATATTTGCTTTTTTAAAATACTACTAGTTATTCATAATACTTATGAAAGCAGATAGTCCTTTTGAAAATATATCATCTCAATGAAATTGGTGAACATTACTGTTTGGTTTTTGAGTTATTGTGTAATAAAAATAACCAAAAATTCAAAGTTTTGCTGTGATATTTACAAACATTCCCAGAGCTTGTGACTAAGTCATTAACTAGGTATTGTTATGAAGGAAACATTATATAGTAATATAAAGTTCTAGTGAGGAGATATTTTTCAAAAAATTCCGTGAATAATCGAAACCATCCCTATAAAGTCTGATAAATTGGTGGTTTGTTGTGGTTAGCGGATGTTACATAATTAGACATTACAAAGATTTTTACTTTCATTGACGGGAAGGCCTGGCATGGCCTAGCGCGTTAAGGCGTGCGCTTCGTAATCTGAGGGTCGCGGGTTCGCGCTCGAGTCGCGCCAAACATGCTCGCCCTCCCAGCCGTGGGGATGTTATAATTTGACGGTCAATCCCACTATTCGTTGGTAAAAGAGTAGCTCAAGAGTTAGCGGTGGGTGGTGATGACTAGCTGCCTTCCCTCTAGTCTTACACTGCAAAATTAGGGACGGCTAGCCCTCGAGTAGCTTTGTGTGAAATTCCAAAATAACCAACCATTGACGGGATATTAATTTAAAACTAAAAATTGTTCCGTACTGAAATTATGATGAAATAAAGTGTTGAAAGAAATGAGGGTTAATTGTTCTTTAAAACAGACATAAAATTACTGTTTACGTATTTTACAGTAGCCCAAAACATTTGTTTGCAAAGCTAAAATTTTAATGATTAAGTTGTTTTGTTATCATTTGAAATTTATTCAACCAAAGCATCATTATAAAAGATTAAAAAAATGTGGAGAAAGATTTAAATACTGCGAAAACATGGATATTAAGTTTGGCATTCATTAATTTCTTCCACTATGTTAAGGTTTATATATATCATAATCAAGACTCACGGTAGTTTGTAATGCAGCTAAAACAAACTGCTACAAGACACAAAGGAGTGATGGTTTAGCGATTTTTTCATATTTTCTTTCTCGGATTGTGGTAAAGTAAACTATCACATGTTTTCTATAGATGTGCTCTACCGGACTCTAATTTTACATATCAAATTTCAAAGCAATCAATTACTTCAGATATAACATATTTAATTTTGATTGATTTTTTTCCCTTTTTTTCCTTCGCACCAAAAGTATAGAAGATTTATTTGATAGAAAAACATAGTTAATTTTTATGGATTTTTTTTTCAAATTTGATACAATGGTGCAACTTCTCAATCTACAATTAGTTTTCTCATTTTGTATAAGTCACCTCTGCAAAGTTATTCAACAACAACCAATCACACTTAACGAAAATGTTTGCGCACGCCTATGCAAAAAATTATGTGAGCTACCGGTCTAACATTTTTACTACAGCTTCGGGTTAAAAATGAATGATTTAAAGCAGCAAAACTATGAAGGGAAAGAACGTGCAGATACGTAACTATTGGTTAAGCTAAATAAACTACATTAGCAGTTTCTAGCTCACGTTTTTAAAAGAATTATACGGTCATTGGACGGTTATTATTTATTGCCAGCTTTTTTGCACGAATTTGTTAAATATTGTGAAATTCTAATTAAAGATTGTTTAGCAGTACGTGGTAGTAGCTTAAACAATTAATATAAAAAATGATGCTTGATATCGCTGTATCGATTGCATAGGAGCGATGACAAGAAACTGTTCATGTAAATTCCATGGCGTTACTATAAAGGAAGTTACTAACACTGTTTTAAAGAGATAAAATTACCACCATATACTTTAAAGAATCTCGTTGCTTTTATAAAGTAAAGATTTGTTCCAAATAATATGGTTACGATCCCAAAGCTATTGTTGGTTACTATCGTGTGTTACTTTATTATTTTGTATGGTTTGTTGAAGTATACTGAGAAAGAGTCATGATATCTAATCAATAACACCTTAGGTGTGAAAAAAGGGTGCAGCCAAAAAAAAGGATTCAGCATGTGACTTAAAGGAATGAAATCAAAATTGGCGATCAAACTGGTAGCTATACTAATAGCATTGATAAGAATTTTGCAGCACATTTTGTAGTACCCATCATTATGCCCCATGTTCTGGTTAACTAATGAAGGAATATTTGTTTTAAAATGCTATTAGTGTAGCTACCAGTTTGGCCGCCAATTTTGATTTCATTCCTTTAAGTCACATGCTGAATCCTTTTTTTTGGCCAAACTCAATGTGTTTTTGACTAGATTTAATTTGCTTGCTCGAAGATTAAACTATAATCTAGTTAACGAATATACCAACTTCAATAAAATAACTTTCTTCAAACATATGGATTAAATATGAGCAAGTCTGTTTCATTTATTCTTGCCAACGTATGTATGATTTAGGTCAAACACAAGCTATACAATCCTTCCCTATACTGGTACGGATATTTCGACGACACTTTTGCTGTTTTAATTTCTATCAAATACATATGAAATTTCTTTGAACACATAAACTCCACTCACCCTAACATTACATTCACCATTTAACATCAAAATAACTAACATTTATCAACAATATTATATCTGACACAAATTTCAAAACCAGAATTCACAGAAAAGTCACTCATACAGGCCTCTACATCCCCTGGAATTTCGTCCGCAAATCTAAAAGACTAAAGCACCTCATAAACACAGCTCAACTAACCATATGTTTGAAGTATTGAACTTTATAATGTAATTATTCATACACATCAACAAATTTCCACTAACCATATTGTCGAAAATGTTTACACAACCACCAGAACAAGAAACCTCAAAACTCAACTCACAAACAAAATTAACCCTAATACATAAAACAAAAACTCAAATTTACACCACATTTTACTATTTATACCTGAAATCAGTTAGAAAATAATTACCACTTGAAGAAAAGTTGCCACTAAACATAAAATTCTTATCGATTTCAAAACATCAGCCCTAAACTAAATCATTGCTCAACAAAAATTACATGGAATCACACAATGTCAACATTATTTATGAAATAACGCTTAACAACTGTCCATAATTTTATATAGGAAAAACCGGAAAAAAATTGGAAAGCAGAATCATTGAACATAATAAATAAAAACCTCCCATGTTTACACCACCATTGCAACTCAAAAAAACTATAGTATGCCTATATAAAACAAATAAACAAAGAACTTAAAATAAACAAAAACAAAATAAAGGAACTTATTTCAATCGAATAAAACATCTCTACTTTAAATCAACACTACCGGGTACCAAGACATCTCATGGCCAGGTGGTTAAGGCACTCGATTCGTAATCTGAGGTCGCGGGCTCAAATCCCCGCCACACCAAACATGCTCGACCTTTCAAACGTGGGGGCATTACAATGTGACAGTCAATCCCACTATTCGTTGGTAAAAGAGTAGCCCAAGAGTTAGCGGTGGGTGGTGATGACTAGCTGCCTTCCCTCTAGTCTTACACTGCAAATTTAGGGACGGCTAGCACAGATAGCCCTCGAGTAGCTTTGTGCGTAATTCCAAAATAACCAACCATTGGCTAGTTTCCTTCCCTCTAGTTTTACACTGCTAAATCAGGGACGGCTAGCGCAGATAGCCCTCGTGTAACTTTGCGCGAAATTCAAAACAAACCAGACTAAAAAGTAGGTTTCTCGTCATCAATAGCGAACCATTGTTGTAACATTTGTTGATATGGGTATTGACCCAAAATTAGACACATGAGTATTAATTGTATCTATCAGTTAAAAGTGGTCAAGTATAAGATATTTCCAAAATTATGTTTTTCCAAACAAGGAAATTAAAAAAATATTCGTGTAAAATGCTTCAAACGAGACTTATTTAAGTATTATTACACTGTTCATTGACTTTTGTTTATTTGTTTACATTTCTAATCTAATGTAACTGTAAGTTTACTGTATAATAAGCAATCAACCTGGAAATTCTTCTGAAAAAACAGCAGCGACATGAGACAAGTTGTGTGGAGAAGGGTTAGAAAAATGGTGTATTAAGATGTAACTGACAGTAGGAAACTATAAAGTAATGAATCTGTTACATATTTTTATAATAATTTATGTGTTGCGTTGTGCTTTTTGTTTTAGCGCAATGTTACCAATGAGCTACATGCGCTTTGTCCATCACGGGCAAATCTTTGATTTTAATGGTGTAAAATCGGATCCTTACGGCTAACTATAGGGTTTTAAATAGTTTTCTTCTGTTAGTTACAAATAGCATTTCAAATACAAGGCGTGAATGTTGAATAACATAGTTTACAAAATACAGATGTGTCCTATCACTAAGCTCTGTGTTGGATGTATTAAACTATTGAAAAGCTATTAATGTTAGATTAGGGGTGGTAAAAGGAATGGATATTTTTTAACTAGCATTGCAATGACATCTTCTGGTGAAATTGAGATTAATCGATTAACATACAATAAAGCGAGACTATTAACACGTGACTGGCTCTCATCAGTGATTTTAATACGTCTTCATTCTTTTTCAAGTTGAGAAGAATAGCTTTATTAAACACAAGAAGGGTATTTAACAGTTTCAAGAGTTACTTTTTTTGGATTAAAGACTCCGTCTACTGCAAGCAGTGTTTCATTTGCTTACGATAACTTGCAGCCATTACATTGTTGTTTCCATACGTGCTTCCAAAGATTGACTTCCCTTGCAAATCGTTTAAGGCTACAATCAAATCTCTTTCACGCACAGATATGCATGAGATATCTGATTATGATGAAATGATTTAATGATACAAATATAAATCCTTGAATGTTGGAAGTCAGTCCACGAAAAGATTCCCCCCAGCGTTCTTACTGTTCTGTTATAAGGTTGTCTAAAACTTAGACAAAAAGATCATACGAGGGCTGTTCAAAAAATACGCGGACTGTTTGAATTGCGCGGCTCCAGTTGGTTCCAAGGGAATCCGCTTGGTGTCGCTAGGTTCGCACAGATCAGCTGATTACGACGCCATTTCTCGATTGCAGATATCTTTATTTGTGTATTAGCTACGCGGTTTTAAGTGAAGTGCGATTTTTTCGTTTGGCGGATTTCAGAATGAATGACCTGAAGGAGCAACGACTCACTGTGAAATTTTGTGTTAAACTTGGAAACTCTGCGATTGAAACTTTTGCTATGCTTAACACGGCTTACGGTGATGTTGCTATGAAGCGTACGGCATGTTTCAAGTGGCATGAACGTTTTAAGGATGGTCGACAGTCCATTGAAGATGATGAGCGTCCTGGACATCCTTCCACGTCAACTGACGACCCACACGTCGACAAAATCAACACCCTGGTGCGGGCAAATCGACGTCTGACTGTCAGGGAGCTTGCTGAAGAGTGTGGGATATCAGTTGGATCTTGTTACGAGATTTTGACCGAAAAATTGAAGATGCACCGCATTGCTGCGAAATTTGTGCCTCAGAACTCGTGAGTTTTTGGCCAAACACTCGATCACTGTTCTTCCCCACCCCCGCTACTCACCTGACCTTGCTCCTTGAGATATTTTCTTGTTCCCCAAACTCAAAAGACCCTTGAAAGGAAGAAGATTTGAGACGATTCCCGAGATTAAGGCAAATGCGACGAAGGAGCTGGAGGACATTACAAAAGAAGCGTACCAGGACTGTTTCAACAAGTGGAAACACCGTTGGGATAAGTGTGTGCTTGGGGAGGAGAGTACTTTGAAGGGGTCCCAGACCTGTAACTTCTAAATAAAGTACATTTTGTTTTATGACGTCAGTCCGCGTATTTTTTGAACAGCCCTCGTATTACCATAGTATCCTTGTGGATCAGCTGATCAAATATTTATTCTTTCTGCTCGACTTGGCATGTTTATAACTATGTAATTTTCATTGGCAAGCCTGATTACACTTTTGATAATCTCACCAAACGTCTTTCTTGTTCTTTATTGTTTGAGAAGAGATATCACTGTTTTGCCGCTCTGTAGAACTGGAAAAGATCGACTAGTGAAGATTTCAGTTGAAGAAAAAACAACAGTGGTAAAGAGAAACGAAAACAGCCACTTTCAGTGACGCAATAAATTCAAATAATTGTACGTAGTAGAAAGTGGGAGATTAAGAACATATATTTAAAGCAATATCTTCCAAGAATTACATGAGAGCTGCGAACATTTCCTGAAAGATGAGGATAGATTCGAGGGGCTCTATCCTTCTGATAGCATAGGGTGATTTTACTTGTTTTACTTGTATTTCCCGTAAAGTTTTATGGATGTGATCTTTTAAAGACCCGGTTCGCTTTGCAGACTTTAACAAAATAGTAGCAATGAAAATTCATGCTAAACATGTGTTTTACATATTGAATATCACAAAATTTGGATGGCACGACGCCTATTGTGTGGTCAGCACAACTGATGTAACATGCAATAAACTGCTTTTCTTGTTTTGTTTGCTTTTACATAAAGCTACAAAATGGCCATATGAGTTCTGTTCATCGCAGGGAATCGAATCCCGGATGTTAGCGAAAAATTTATCGATGACTCACGTGGAGACATTTTTTTCAAGTTCATGATTAAACCCCGCGATGGTTTTTTGTTTGTTTTTCAATTTCGCACAAAGCTACACGAGGGCTGTCTTCGCTAGCCGTCCATAATTTACCAGTGTAAGACTAGAGGGAAGGAAACTAGTCATCTCCACCCATTGTCAACTCTTGGACTACTCATTTACCAACGAATAGTGGGATTGACCGTCACATTTTAACGCCCCCACGGCTAAAAGGGCGAGCATGTTTGGCGCGACGGGGATGCGAACCTGCGACCCTCAGATTACGAATCGAGCACCTTAATCACCTGGTCATGCCGAGCCGATACTTTATTCTTACTATTAGCATCTCCATCGTAACCTTGACCTTCAAGAGACTATAGAACAAGAGTGAACTTTGAAAGCGTGTCCGATAGTCTATCAACTCGCACTATCTGTAACACTGACGAAACCTAATTTTATCGCAGATTATATATGCTCATGTTTTTTATCTCTCACGTAAGACATAACTGTTCAATTCTCAGCTAAACATTTATTCCTATCTTTTTTCCAAAGAACTACAAAATCAAACTAACTTTTGTCTTATTCCCTACGTTTTCTGTAATAAGATTTTCCAACACTGATATCTATCAACATTTTATTTATAAGGGTAGTATTTTTAGAGATATGTTGAAATTATCAAGCACCTGATCACCAGCACCGACTGCGTATCCTAACAGGCCTTAACAATTACCTTTGTTTGAGTCATTTAGAACTACATTTCTGGCATCTCCTGCTTGTAAATCCAATTCCCATCATCATGAAACACCTTAAACGCAAGTGGTTTCAATCAAAAATCTCATTTCTTATTGATTTTTAAGCTCGAATGAAACAGCGTCAGCTTTGTCTCAGCTTTTTAAGATTTTCTAATTCTCTGACATGCCTTGTAGTTATCTTGTTCTCGAATGTCAAACGATACCATTTTTCTTAAAAACAGACATGTAAAATATTCTAAAATCTGGACTTCTATGACCATTTTTTCTAACCCGAAAAGAACATATTTACAGCAGTAGTTTCCTCTTACTTCAAGTCGACAGGAATCTACGATAAAGGTGCAACCAGTTAGCTTTGTCGATTCTTCTAGACAAACAAACCACATACTTTTTTCTTGCTAAAGAATTTATAACTCTCCAGTAGATCCAATATTGTAACATCATGAACTTTAAGTTAGTTGCTTTCACAAATTTCTGATAAGAATATTTCCCACCATTCCCACATCACACCTAATTTCATTACACATTGCGGTTCATTTTTCTCCAAGATGCATTTGCACTTGAAATGCTTATGTTGTGTGTCGGGAGTGGTTGATCTAAAGCTTTGTTCTTCGAACACTTTTTATCATTTTGCTAACAGAACTGTTAACATTAGCTATTTGTGTTCGTGTTTCTTTGTTAGTTTCTTTACTAGATATTTGAAATAATGTACTGTAAATTGTTTTCTCTCGTTCTGTATTTCCATATTCCATACCAGTTAGTGCAACCGATCACACATGACACAGGTCAACCTAAACTTGTATCCTCTTTGCTTTTAGTCTTAAAACCGTGTAATGTTTTTCAAACAGTTATGTGTCCCATTCAGCTAGTAATTTTGAAGCGCTGAAGGTACCTGTGGAATAGATCACTGATTAATTTCATGGCATGTCCACATATCTGTAGATCGACGTCTCTCGTGGGTTTATATACGTAAGAGTTTTCCCTTACTTATTCTATGCTTCACACCAGCCAAGGGAAAATAAACAAATAGCAATCTATAGATTACATTAGGGCAAGCCTATATTTGACTGTTTATTTACCTTTTATCGGATATTCGTACAAAGCTACACAAAGGCTATCTGTGCTAACCCTAAATTTGAATTAATAGGCTACAGAAGAGACTAGTCAACAGTATCTACTACCAATTCCTAACCTACTTTAGTCGAACAGTGGTATTTGATTATATCTGTTATAACACACCTAAGACCCCAAAATACACTACGCATTTTTTCTGAAATGGAACACGAACCATGAATCTGCGATGCACATTAACTAGTATACTACGCCAGTGTCAAAACTCAAATTGAAATATAGACTTCAGCTTTTATAGGGTGTAGATTATGTTTACCTTTATTCATTACGATCTTGATTCTTTTATAATGTTATGTGACAATGACAGAAAAATAAACAAGAAAGGAAACCTCTTGTGGGTTCCTTTGAATCCGACCCTGTTCACTGATATTATTGTTTAATAAAACAGAAATAGAAACCCTTATAACTAACCCTATACTTATCTGAATTGGATTCATGTTCCTTACGTGGTAGTATATTCATGATGTGCTAAAACATGTAGGTCCAAGAAGCCTTGATAAAATAACTTCAGTAACTATTCAATTTATTAAATGGAGACGAAATGTATGGGTGGGTTGCTAAATTGTTACCATAAATACTTGTACAGTTGCTTTATCCAGAAAAATATTGATGATAGAAGTATCGTATACATTTTTGTGTCGAAAATGCACTTTCTTAAGAAAGGCTAAATGCAATGATATTGATTGATTTATTTTATTTTATATAATAATTTCGTAAGGTAATACGAAGCATTATATACATAGAATATGATGAACAGTTTATTTGTTGTAAATCACAAAACTACGTGGCTCGCCATGGCCAGGTGGTTAAGACACTCGACTCGTGATACGAAGGTCGCAGGTTCGCATCCTCGTCACACCAAATACGCCCGCCTTTTCAGCCGTTGGGGCGTTATAATGTGACGCTCAATCCCATTATTTGTTGGCAAAAGAGTAGCCCGAGAGTTGGCGGTGGGTAGTGATAACTATTCACTTTCATTTTAGTCTTACACTGCTAAATTAGGGACGACCAGTGCAGATAGCCCTCGTGTTGCTTTGCGCGAAATTCAAAACTACCTAATGAGTTGTTTGCCCTTTACCTATCGATTGTATTGAAACCCTGATTTATAGCGATATAAGTGCACGAATTTGCTAAATTGGACAGCGATAAATATTGTAGAAGTCGTACTATATTTATAACTAATGATGTAAGTACGCATGGCGTGCGTTTTGTAGTTCATAATTGTGTTTATTCAAACACATTGTTGTGTTGTGAAGTCACATTTTTTCCTACATACCAGCTGGGGTACAAGTCCCCATACGGAAGTTATATATACTAATGATTAACGAAAGGTGATCTTAGGACATGAAAAGTTACTTTCTTTATATGTAATTGTAAAATAAGCAAAAAAAAAACACCCATAAAAACTGCGAAGCACAAAATGTGAAATGCAATTTTGCATGGATCCCAACATGGATAAGAAAAAAACAACCTCCATGACAAATGAAATGAAGATCCATGAACAGGGGACAAACTAAAAATGTGTGTGTATCTTCCCATGGACTTAAAGAACATCCATATCAAAAACTGGTGAAAGTCCATCTATAAGGAAGTAGTGATAAATACCGTAAAAATGCTCATAGAAATCGAAAAACCTGAAAATGTATATGGAAATAGTGGGCCTAATGAAGATCCATCCTCACTGTGGACATACAATAGACCTTACTATTACATTTATATCGATTTTTTCCGGCAGTGTGTACGATGCTTATTGATTCAGTTTGTTTGTAATTTAGCGCAAAGCTACATTAGTCATCTCTAATTTAGTAGTATAAGACAAGAAGGAAGGCATCTAGTCATCATCATTCAACGCCAACTCTTGGGCTACTCGTTTACCAACGAATAGTGGGATTGACCGTCACATTATAATGCCCCCACGGCTAAAAGGTGGAGCATGTTTGGTGCGAGGGGGATTCGAACCCGTGACCCTCAGATTACGAGTCGAGTACCTTAACCATCTGGCTATGCCGGGCCAAGGTATTAAATATTACTATTGTTTTTTTGCATGTCGACGTTTATAAGTTTTATGGGTTAAACACTAGGCTACCAGTTTTATTAATAATTTTTTAAGGAGACGATCTTTTTTTATTATTTTTATTTCGTTTCTTCCAATCTCTGCCGGTAGTGTCACATCTCTCACAAATAATCGAGCAAAAACGAACAGAAGTAAGAAAGATTGCGATCACTTTACCTACATCTCAACGAAAGTTACTGTGGGTAGGCCTAGCAGTTGGTGAGTGTACTAGTTCAATATTAGTGTTATTCATGCGTATTTTTCAAGCCATCGATTTTACTAATAATGGCATCAGTTATAAACCATTGGTGTCCAATTGAAGAAATGTTTAATAATTTATAATAAACTGAACGACTCCGCTATGTTAACTGCACTTGTAAAATTAGTCTGTGGGAGTCACTTATTTTTTAATCTTCTTTACTGACGTTCTGTGTTTCCTGACGTATTTCCTAAAGTTGTTTATGTTGTCCAATAGTTGTACCCGTTGCCATATGCGTAAGCTATGACGCACATGTTGCGAGACTGTACTGTATCTATCAGGAGCAACGAAACTGAATATACGACTTTTAGGCAGGGAACGTTTTCTAATACATTAAATAAGAATACGTTGAAGTAAAAACAAAACAGTAAAAAACTACAACGCAGCACTGTTACGTCTGCTATTCTTTATGTAACCATAACATATATATGAATAACATTATTATTGAGATTCATTGGTAGGTTCTGTGCCTTTCAGTGTCACTGCGATACCCATGGTAGGTATTGATAAAAGGTTTTGTATAACTTATAAGCCATTCGTATATTCTGAGTTTTACATTATGTGTAATTAATTAATTAATGTTCCAGTTTCTTATTTAATCTTTAGACGATGGACCAGTGGTAACTTACAACACTAAAAATAAGGGGTTCGATTCTTCCAGTGGAGAGTTTGCAGATAATCCATTGTTTAGCTTTGCCTCAAGGAAAGAACGACCACTTTTGGGCAGCAAAGTATATAATGACAGTTGACCATAAATGTATAAGAAAGACGTCTATAATTATTTTAAGGGCGTAACATTCTTTTAGGGAACTGTAACGTCAACAAAAATAACACAAAAAGAAGTAAAGAGTTAATCATAACCGATGTATTTAGAGATAAAAGGGGTAATTTAATAAGTATCCAAATAGGACAGTTACGAGATTATGTAACAAATTGTAGGACAGAAGTAGACATGTACATAGTGAGGACAATTATAATTAATTTTGACTTCATGAAATTTGTCTATAAATTAATTACGATATTCTTCTGTTTGATGGAAGTTTCTAAAACTGAATGTTTTAGAACTGTATTATAAATTGAAAAACTGAAAACAGATATCTGACTTTCAAGCGATAATGAAGTTAACGCAAGATTTTACTTCATGAATATTTGATTTTAATGCAGTGAGCTTCTTAATTTGAGTACTTGTACAATTTAAATATAAAGAGAAAAGTTTTAAACGTTTTCTTTCAGAAATATGCTGTTTTATAATTTGCATAGAATATTTTACCAGAATATCCCTGTGCAATGATTAACTTTTATTTTCTTTATCAACCTATTGCATTAGTAAATATACATGTTTTAAACTGGTGTAATCAGTACGATTTTGCAAATTAACGAGAAAATCCAAACCTAAAGAGGAAGAAGCATTATTTCAGTAGTAATTAAGTTGCATTGAATTACTGATTTACCATTAATAAATATAATAATCCATCATTCTATTTGGTCTTAACAGCACATTTTAAGGTTTAGTAAATTTAATTCAGAAATGTTCCTTTTATCAGTAGTCTTAACATTTCTTGTCTAAAGTAAGGAAACTATGAATATAATTTAAAATGTGTGGCCACCCGCGGTTCAGAGCGAAAGTCTGAAGGCTTGTAACGCTAAAAACTGAATTTCAATACCCATAGCGGGCACTGCATAGTTAGCCCATTGTGTAGATTTAACAAAAACAAAATTTGTTTTTTGGTTTTTGTTTCCTGCTAGGTAGCTCTCCAGATTTGTTTGTTTGTTTGTTTGTAATTAAGCACAGAGCTACATAATTGGCTGTCTGTGTTCTACTCACCACAGGTATCGAAACCCGGATTCTAGTGTTGTAAGTTTACAAAGATACTGCTGTGCCATTGAGGACAGATGTGTTGGTGTGACAATGCTGTTTCATATATTTTGCTACTTTTTCTAGACTTTGAATGCTCACTGCTACCTTTTCTTCTTCCAATAGCTGTTTCCTTCCTTTTCGTCTGTCTGTTATAATATGGTTTTCTCGCATGTAAATTATTACTATACTTTATATTTGAAAATGCAAATACTGATAAGACTATAATCAGTTTTGGTTGACTGTTATATGTCTGTCAACATTTCGTTCACAGCAGGGGATAGTACAAAAGGCATTTCTCGAAGTTCCGATTTTGTTTTTTGTTTTTTTTTGTGCCGTATTGATATCATCAATCACTGATAGTCCCTCTTCCTTTTCAGAGTTAGGTATGTTCTTTGTCACTAGAAATGAATACAGTATTAATTGCGCATTTTGGCCTGGTCTGAAATAAAATTAGGCAGTTCCAACCAATCCTCTTTGCCCTTTCTACTAAGTACAACTTCAGATTTAGTCTGAACAATAAAGCATTTATAAAGTGGGAGGTAGTGCAAGTTAAAAGAATAAAATCTCTGACTCCATTTCTACTATTTCTTTAATAAAAAAATCTAAAATATGCGTTGTTACAAGTATAATTTGAATATAGTAACAAAGTCTAGAATTGGCTCAAATTGACTACCACAATACGATCCTGTATGTGGTCCTTCAAAAATTGAAAAACGTGTTTGATGTAATTTGCAGTGTTGGTGCCTCATGGTATTAGATCAGATCATTCAACGTGTTCTTTCCCACATTCGTTCAGTATACAGTAGCACGTACGAATGCCAGTCCATTAATATTACGAATTCATATGTTCTGCACATTATAGGAGAGATTATATAAATATATTCTAGCATTTGTTCATCAAGAATGTAGGTGTCTAACATAGATTCTAAACTTTAATACATCCCTTCACCTGAAATTACTTCATAACTGTTAACGTATTGCATTTGAAACAATTTGTGACAAATATGACTGCATAACTGCCATCTACATAGACCTTACAGTATTCTTCTGATGGATACTGTAGTATATTATCTGCATACAGGCACAAAAGACCATAGACCGTAGTCTCATTTTGTGCATAGCTCCAATAAACTGGTTTTAAATTAAAAAACTGGAGCTCTGAACCGTATTGCTTCTACATTAAATGGTAATGTTTATTATTCTAGCAGAAAAACTCGTGCTTCGCATAAAAAACCTGGCTTTTAGTTCTGATATTCTGTATTTAAATACACAAAGTTTATAAAACGTCAAATCAATCAGGATCACTTCTGTTGTCATTCGTTTAAGTAATTGTCCTAGACTATTTACGCATACATGGAATTTTGGAAGAATCTGATGGCCATGGTGGGGCGTCTCAAAGACCACGAAGTTAAATTCCACAACATGTGATGCCCACAAAGCACATCTACTAAAAATCACACTTTGAGCCGAATGGTCTGACCAAAGATGACGAACCAATCGACTTACATAGTAAGAAACATCAGATTTAGCAACGTTTTCAAAAACTGGGTATCGGTTTAAGTATTAAAACTCAGTGATATTACTAACAAGTCTATACTCGACAGTTTAAAGGTACCAGTACTCCATGTGCCTGCAAACAATGAGCAAATTAAATTCGCACACAAAGATATACACATAAGCACTAATGTCTGAGATTAGATACTGACAATTGATAGACCCATTACCCAAATCCCTTACCCGTTATAGTGCATTGTACCATCTACATTAATTCCTCTCCTACTCTGTTGTGGCAGGGCTCGACATGGACAGGTGGTTAGAGCGCTCGATTCACAGTTTGGGTCACGTGCTCGGACTTTCAGCCATGAAGGTATTATAATGTCACGGCCAATCGCACTATTCATTGATTAAAGAGTAGCTCAAGGGATTGCGGTAGGTGGTGATGACTAGTTGCCTTCCCTCTAGTGTTACACTTCAAAATTAGGAACGGTTAGCGCAGATAGCCCTCGGGTAGCTTTACGCGAAATTACCAAACAATGTATGGTGACGTCATATATATTATCCCTGTATAACTTAATGTAGTTCACGAAGCTTTCCACGCACGGCACACGTGACTTCTTTAATTGCAGCCCCGACATGGCTATGTGGTTAAGGCAATTCACTCATAATTCGAGGGTCGTGGGTTCGAATCCCCGTTGCACCAAACATGCTTGCTCTTTCAGCCGTGGGGGCGTTATAATGTGACGGCCACTCTCACTATTCTTTGGTAGAAGAGTAGCCTAAGAATTGGCAGTGAGTGGGTGGTGATGACTAGCTGCCTTCCCTCTAGTCTTATACTGCTAAATTAGGGACGGCTAGTGCAGATAACTCTGGTGTAGCTTTGCGCGAAGTTCAAAAACAAAACAAAACTTCTTTAATTGCATAAAGGCAAGGTCGGTGCTCGATCAGAAAATATGTTATTTTAACTTCATATTTCTTTTAGCAGATGAAGAGAAAATTAAAAATAATGTTATGTACATGTTCACTTTTAGGCTCCAATAAAAATGTGAAGAATTTCTCATAAAAGGATAAATTATGATGAATAATATACATAAGTAAATTCTGACTTATATTCTTATATCATTTTCCCCTCGGTGTGGGTTCCTATACGTGGTGAGGGGACCTCCCAGGGAAGGTTCTGTTCTTTCAGGTTACCTCCTTTAAGATCTAAACATCCACCCACATGTTTGCCGCGCGTGGCGACCCGTGAAGGGGAAGAGAGGATCCTGGTGGTTGAGGGGTCCAACCCTAACACACCACTTTGGCCTTGAATTCCTGTAGACGGGCGGCCTTTGGGTGGCCCCCTTGGGTCAGTTGGCTGGTCCACTTGTTCTAGAGTCAACCAAGTACCAGTGTTGGATATTCTCAACAGGTGTTGTGGACATTGTATGTGATGCTAGTGTTTGGGTATAGTGCGGTGACCGAAATTTTCTTTTTTCCTATGGATCCTCTTTCAACGACAGAGACCTGCCCAATCGACCCAGGGCAGGATTCATAGAGGTCGACAGACCTCCCTCGAGTAAAGAAAAAAGACGTGGTCGAAAACAGAAGGGCGTTCCACCAAATTCGTGTATGCCTATACAAAAATGGCCACTTTGATGCAATGGAACTGTCGAGGTTTACATTTTAATCTGGATGACATCAAAGCACTGATTGCTTCCTACCATTCTGTATGTCTTTCTTTACAGGAAACATTTCTGAAACCTGCCAATACAGTCACCTTTCGGCAGTTTTCTCTCTTCAGAAATAACAGGCTGTGTGATGGACGAGTACATGTAGGGGTGGCACTGTTGATTGATCAGCATGTGCCCACCCTGTCTTTGTCACTCAAAACACCCTTGGAGGCTTTAGCCATCCGTGTTTCCTTGGGCCATACCATCACTGTTTGTTCTCTCTACCTGTCACCTGGAGTGACATATGATCAATAAGGTCTTTATGCTCTCATTGAACAGTTGTCGTCTCTCTTTCTAATCCTGGGGGACTTTAATGGACATCATCTCCTCTGGGGAAGTGCTGTTATTGATAGGAGGGGTCGCTCTGTAGAGCGTATACTCTCTGATCACAACCTTTTTCTTTTCAATACTGGTTCTTCCACTTATTTTCACGCACCTGGTCAGTCCTTTACCGCTATTGATCTCTCGGTTTGCTCCTCTTCATTATTCTCCCATTTTTCATGGAAGGTTGACAATAATCCACTAGGCAGTGGTCATTTTACTATTCTTTTGAGAGAGACTGGCCGTGGTCGATGCCACCCTACCCGCGTGCCCCGGTGGAAGCTGGATCAAGCAGACTGGTCCAATTTTACTGCTCTCGCAGAACTTGATCCTGTCATCGTCTGTCAGCCATCAATAGACAACTGTGTGGCAGCAGTAACTGACTGTATTATACAAGCAGCTGCTCAGTGTATTCCTAAAACCTCGACACGTTTTCCACTATATCCTCGTCCGTGGTGGAATCCTGCCTGCCACCTGGCATGGATGAATCAAAAATGGGCCTGGGATATTTTCCGTAGATATCCCACACTTTCAAACCGCATTGCTTTCCAGCGGGCCCGTGCACATGCTAGGTGGGTAAGACGTCAAAGCCAAAAGGAATCTTGGATGAAGTTCATAACTAGTATATCTTCTGCCACCAGTTCCAAGATCATATGGGACAGGGTTCGAAAGGTCAGTGGACACTGCAATTCTCTCTCCATCTCGATCATACTCTCTGGTGACAAAGAGGTATCTGATGTCCAGAGCATTGCCGATACTCTAGGTGAAAGCTCTTGCCGGGTATCTAGCACTTCTACTTGTTCCTCCACCTTCTTGGCCATCAATACTCGGGCGGAGCACTCATCGTTTTCCTTTAGAACTGACTGTCTCTCTGACTATAATCGTCCCTTTACACTGGTGGAACTGAAAATGGCCCTTCATCGGTCTAGTAGTACATCTGTTGGACCAGATAATGTACAATATGACATGCTGCGCCATCTATTTCCTGCTTCTCTTGATATTCTTCTAATTTTTTTCAGGAGAATGTTTTTCCTAATGCCTGGCGCCAGGCTATTATCTTACCTTTCTCTAAGTCTGGGAAAGATCCCAAGATTTCTTCAAATCACCGTCCAATTGCTTTGACAAGCTGTCTATGTGAAACCTTAAAGAGGATAGTTAATGCTCGTCTTGTTTGGTTCCTCGAATCAAACAACCTCCTCTCGCTCACCCAGAGTGGGTTTTGATGACAGCACTCCACCATGGACCTCCTAATTCGACTTCAAACGTCAATCAGAGAAGCCTTTCTCAAACGACAACATCTTGTGTCAATATTCTTTGACATTGAGAAGGATTATGACACAACATGGAGGTATAGCGTATAGCGATACCTCCATATATATGGGTTATGTGGCCATTTACCCATGTTTATTAAAAATTTAACGGACAGGAGATTCTAAGTTCGTGTGAGTTTGACACCTTCCCGTTATTTTCTACAGGAACTTGGGATTCCTCATGGCTGTGTTTCGAGTGTCACACTTTTCATTATAAAAATTAATGCCATCACTGAATAACTCCCTCTCACTGTTGCAAACGGGCTCTATGTCGACAACTTTCACATCTCGTGTCAGTCGTCAAACATGAGATATATTGAGCAACAACTACAAACTGCCCTCGATCGTGTACTGAAGTGGACCATGGCGAACGGCTTTAATTTCTCTCTCTCTAAAACTGTTTGCATACACTTTTGCCACCAACGAGATATTCACTCTGATCCTGAACTCCGTATCAGTGATGGTTTGCTGCCTGTGGTTCCTTAGACCAAGTTCTTGGAGCTTTTCTTTGACCGTAAGCTGACCTTTATACCACACTTAAAGCAGCTATGGGTCAAATGCAATGGAGCACTGAACATCCTCCGTGTCCTCTCTATCACCAGTTGGGGAGCAGATCGATGTTCTTTGTTAAAATATATCGTGCTCTTATTCGATCGAAACTCGACTATGGATCAATGGTCTATGGTTCTGCCAGACCCACGGTTTTAAAGATGCTGGACCCCATTCATCATCAAGGACTTCAACTCTGCACTGGGGTTTTCCACACCTCCCCAGTTCAGAGCTTATACGTAGAATCTCATAAACCTTCTTTGCTCCTTCGCCGTTTGCAACTGTCTTTACTATATTCTTTGAAACTTTGTTCCTTACCAAAGCATTCCACCTAGGGTTGTGTTTTCCTTCCTCGGTGAGCCATACTTTTCAGAACAGATGATCTGCCATTGCTCCTTTTGGCCTTTGCATCCAGATAACATTGCAGAATCCACTAGTCAGCCCATCCTACAATGGATTATTACAGTCCACAAATGTGACCTTTCTTTAAGTCATTTGAGAAAAGCAGATACTCCCGATTGGAAGTACCGTCTTCTATTTACTGAACATCTTTCGAACAATCTTTCCATTCCAATTTATACGGATGGTTCCAAATCAGGTGACTCTGTTGGCTCTGCCATGGTTTGTTGCGGTTCGGTAGTTGCGCGCAAAATATTCTCTACAGCTTCTGTGTTCACTGCTGAACTGTACGCCATTTCTCTTGCCCTGGATCATATTGAAGCTAAGCAGTACTCCAATTGCACTATTTATACTGACTTGCTTAGTTCTCTACTGGCCCTGGAATCGCTTCACGTTGGTTCACATCCTGTTCTTGCTGATATTCAATACAAATTGGTCTATTTCTCATTAACATCTACTTCTATTCAGAGTTTCTGGATACCAGGCCACGTTGATATTCGCGGGAACGAGCTTGTAAACATAGCAGCTAAATCTATCTGCTCTGGCACTATCACCACTGTGCGTATTCCATACATGGACTATGGTCCTGTATTCAAGGCTCGGCTCCGTGCCAGCTGGCAGTCGACTTGGAGTAAGCAACGCGAAAACAAGCTTTCCAAATAAAACCCTATATTGGGCTTTGGTCGTCTTGCTTCCGTAAGGATCGGAAGGAGGAAGTTGTTTTGACTAGACTACGCATTGGTCACAGTTTTTTAACTCATCGTTTTCTTTTACCTGGAACTGATGCACCAATGTGTAGTTTGTGTAACACTCAGATCACTATAAGCCACATTTTACTTTCTTGCCATCGTTACGACTCTCAACGACGGCACTATTTTAAACGTGTTCTGTCCCAAGGTTTGTCCATAACATTAGACAGTGTTATTGGTGACGGTGACACTGTCCACCTTGATAAAGTTTTTAGTTTTTCAATGGCCATTAATCTTTAATGTCAGTTAAGTGTTTGATATTTATTTATTACACCTTTTTAATTGTGGTTCCCTTTTAAGAGTCTCAATCTCTCTAGTTCGATTTGAAATTGGAAAATGGCCATTACATTAAGTAACTCGACACCAGGACTTGAAAGGCCAACTTCGGGTGACTAACGCTGCTGTTTGAATTACCCGTTAGTCGTCCTGGCGAGTTATTATTACAGTTTTGCTGCATGTCTTTTAACACTTTTATTACTTTACCCTTTGATAATGGCTGTAATGACACATAACCCGGAACCAGGACTGGAAAGGTCAACTTCAGGTGACTGACGGTGGTTCTTGTACTTACCTGTTAGTCTTCCTAGCGGGTTATGATCATTACCATTCTGCTACAGGAAGTCCTTTACAACTTCTTTTACTCTGGTTCTCTCTTAACATTGTAGACTAGATGTCAACATTCGTTTTATGCTATATATGTTTTTCAATGCTGTTTTGTTTTACCTTTTATGAATTTTACTACATTTACTTTTACCTTTTTACCGGACGTTTGGCGCAGATAGCCTAGCTGCTTTGTGCCATAAAACACTAAATCAACTAACCAACCAATTGTATATCATTTTAGTTAATTTTTGTTATTTCCATTTGCACGATTTTATTAAATCGATAAACATATGTTTAACAAATTATTTGTTACAAAAACAACCAGTAAATATACTAGATGTACTTTCACAGGATCCTTGAAGTGTTCTGTTTCAAAAATAAATAATACCAAAATTAAGAGTAGCGAATACTTTTATTTCTTGCTTTTGAAGTGCACGTGTCATGCTGTGTTATAGCCTACAGAGTGCATAATTCTCTTTATGATTCAAAGCATGAACACATTTTACTGACAGCACGAAGAACATATTGCAACGTTAAGCGTCCCCTATGTAACGTCATTTTAGTGTCTAATGGCTGACTGGTAAACAGGGCATTACTGCATGGTAGTGCAAGCGTTTAAAACAGGTTAATCCTTCACGTAGCCTTCGAACCCCTTTCGGGGAAACTTAGTAATTATTTGAAAACATCACGTGAAACTTGAAAGCATTTCCTGTTAATTAGCACGTACCATATTTATATTTTTTATCTATTATTATTTCTCGTAACTTGCTATTTTTCTTTCAGTTCTATGCATTTATTCGAGTTTTAACTCTTTAGTTGGTCAATTTGGATGTGTTATATATACAGAAAATTATTTTTATGATTCATGCAACATGGACATACAAAACGGAGCCCATTCTATCTCTCATAAATCGTCCAGCCTTTCAGTTACGCTGCATTTTCCTATAATTTTGTTTCTTTCATTTTTTAGGGATTATCTGCGATTTATTTCCATGTCGAGAATCAATCCCTTTATTCCACTGTTATAGGATAACTGAGGGTCCTCCAATTCTGTATCCTATTTAAGTGAGGCTTAGGATGGACAAATGGTTAGAGCACTAGACTCGTAATCTGAGGATCGCGGGTTCGAATCCTCGTCACACCAAACATGTTCGACCTTTCAGCCTTGGAAGCATTATAACGTTACATTCAATCCCACAATTCGTTGGTAAAAGAGTAGCTCCAGAGTTGGCAGTGGGTGGTGATGACTGGCTGCCTTCCATCTAGTATTACACTGCTAAATAAGGGACGGCTAGCACAGATAGCCTTCGTGTAGCTTTGTGCGAAATTCATAGCAAATAAATAAAACCTACTTAAGTTTAATCTTTACAGTAGTACCTGCATTTTAGTGCGTGCACTTACTATTTAATCTGTAATTAGTTTTCATAGTATGTGCTTATATTTGTTCACTGATTGAAGAAAACGATCATAAAAGGGTTTTACCATACTGCTGTATCGTGCTCGACTTTGTGACGCACTAAGCATTGCGTTTCCCCGCTTTTCAAACTGCATCGCCGCGAGAAATAACGCTTCAGACTTTTATCTGCGGAGGCGTTATAACCGTAAGCAAACTATTTTGGGGTCGTACAGCACGAAGATATTTAAGCCATCTGCGCCTCAAAGAGAGTGCCCCTCAAACCTCATTTTACACAGGATAGATGCCGAAACATCTATATTTACACTTAACTTTCACGAACCATCACTCGAAGAGAACTGAAACCAGGCCCTCATTGATGGGGGAAAATTAACAAGAGAGGTTACATACCCTCGTCCTACCGCTTCTTTTCGAGATTGCACTTGTTTATATTGGATAACGTCACATGCAAATTCGGATCGTTTCTTTCAGTGTTATGAGGAGTTTCAACCTAAACGTGACCGTAAAATATAGTACGATTACGTCCATACTTTATAGAATTATTAACCCCAAAACAGCGAAAAATACTTTATCTCTCCTGATAAAAAAAAGCTTCAAAGTGATCCAGAATCTGAATCCTGAGGTGGATCCTGATCAAACTTTGGGAGGATTGTTCCATACTAATTTTCCATATTGGGTAAAATTTTTATGAATATAGATCTGTCGGTTTCTGAGATAAGCGCGTAGAAACACAGACGACATACACACATCCGGACTCGATTACAATACCCAAGACGAAGGACAACGCTAAAAAAAACCCTACAAAAACCAGTAAAATAGCATACAGCCTAATTAATATCTGTCTGAAGCTCTGAAATCTTTCTCATATGAATATAAAGAAGAATAAATCCAGTTCTGCTTTCTCTCACACACACAAACCCTCTTTTAAACCAGTAAAATAGTTTATTTTTAAGGATATTATGATGTATTATGTAGATAACGAAAGAAAGAAAGAAAATGATGGTTTTTGATAGAGTTAAACATAGTGTTACTGATTACTTAGGGTGTTTCAGTAACCAAGTTACCATCATCTGGGCCAACAGTGATGCTGTGTTGTGTTTTTTGGTTTGGTTTGTTTTGAATTTCGTGCAAAGCTACTCGAGGGCTTTATGCGCTAGGCGTTCCTAATTTAGCAGTGTAAGACCAAAGGGAAGGCAGCTGGTCATCACCACCCACCGCCAACTCTTGGACTACTCTTTTATCAACGAATAGTGGGATTGACCGTCACATTATAATGCCACAACGGCTAAAAGGGGCGAGCATGTTTGGTGTGACAGGAATTCGAACCCGCAACCCTCAGATTACGAGTCGAGTGCCTTAACCAGCTGACCATGCCGGACCCTTGCGTTTTTTACTGATATGTTATAATTTTAAGAGGTATCCTCAGGTAACAATGAGTATTTGATAAATTTTGTATTCAAGGCTTATTGTAAGAAACGAATAATCTATCAGCTGTTTTGTTCAAATGAAGAACCTGTAAAATGAGTTGTCTGTTATGTGCCTCCGTGGGGGTCAACTCCTGAACTTTAACGCCATAAGATCTCAAGTATTTTGTTGAACCATTAGGGGACATTAGTAGCTAATAAGTCGTGGAAAATAAATCTGTTTACTAGAAGCAGATTCTGTTTACAGAGTGCGACACTATGAATAATTTACGTATGCTTCTTTCTAATATAAAATGGCTCGGCATGGCCAAACGTGTTAAGGCGTGCTACTCGTATCTGAGGGTCGCGGGTTCGCATCCCCGTCGCGCCAAACATGCTCGCCCTTTTAGCCGTGGGGGCGTTAAAATGTGACGGTCAATTCCACTATTCGTCGGTAAAAGAGTAGCCCAAGAGTTGGCGGTGGGTGGTGATGACTAGCTGCCTTCCCTCTAATCTTACACTGCTAAATTAGGGACGGCTAGCACAGATAGCCCTCAAGTAGCTTTGTGCGAATTTCAAAAACAAACAAACAAAACTAATACAAAACATGTAAAAATATCATATTATTGAGAATTTTATATCATATAAATAGGTTGTCAGCTGCATTAATATCTCTTTGCTTAGAACTGTAGATGGAAATTATGTCTTTCATACAAACTGAAGGCACAAGTAGACCTCATAAAAAAACTGGATTTTGGAGTTGGCGTGGTGGGTTTGAATCCGTCCATGACACAAAATATTCTACGCACTTTAAGTTATGGGTGCATTATAAGAGTGATTATCAATTCCTTAGCATGAATGGTGGGTGGTAGGGTTCCGTACACTGATTGCCTTGCCTCTGATTAGCAGTGTGAAGTTAGGAACGGCAGTACATGGGTAAAAGATACAAGTACATAGAATATAATTAGATTAGGAATTACTTGAAGTTCAGCGAAAATTAAAATGTTTGTCTCTTGCACGTATATACATTGTTAAATATCACTTTCGAGATCATTATGGGATTTGGCCCGACTTTATAACATGCGTACCAAACTGTGCATCTGATATTCCATGGTTTTATTCCCTTTCTTCAAAAGAGTGCTCTACACTTTGGCGCCATAAATGTGTTTTAAGAATGTCGACCAAGTCCCACTATTTGATTAGATCAATCCGAAGATGGACGTTTAATGGGTCGTCCAGTTGCCTTTCTTCTAATTTACCAATTCAGAAGTAGGAAGTATCAGATACAAAGGCTATAATTATATAGATTATGGAGAAACGAATTGTTTGAGTGACTTACTCTCATCAATTTGAAATAAGCGTTAGAAAATACGTCATGCTGAGTAGTAAGTAGTTAAGTGTAAAAATGTAATAATAAATCATAAGTTACGTTTATTAAATTTACAAACTTTGGATTGTAATATATTTCAGTAATGAGTTAATTAAAAACGGTTAATTAGTGTAATGTGGTTATTTAGAAAAATATTAGGAAATGTTAGACAACTGATTGTAAGACAAATGATTCTGTTATTATTCTAAAGCCAATATAAATTCCAAGAATGTTTACAATAACCAGAAGTACTGGTTTTGCTGCAAGTAACATTTCAAAGTAATTTGGTTATTTTCAAGGTATCAATAAAACTGTTACGTTATGATTACAGAAAGGTGTAAGATTTTAAGATTTAATTTTGTAAGATGTTAGACAGGTTTTGTTGTTGTCGATGTTTATCAGGTGATACAGATTTACGAACTCATTTGTACTCATTTTATTACTACATTTCTTGTTAGTTGGACAGTTGTGTGTATCGTGATACACATGAAAAAGAAAAAGCAATTTTGAAATATATTTATCGAAATATTTTCGTGAAGGTTAATTCGTTTAGTTTTTCTAATACTCTCATGAATAGGTATTTCAATTTAATAAGTTAAAGACGGGAGAACATAACCTTAGTGACTTTACCATAAATACCAGATATAAATACATACAAAGTATTTTAGGGCTATTGTGATACATAATTTAAATAAGAAAACGAAGCTTTTTGGTACAATAAACATTACGTTTTACTAGTTACTTAAAATGATGGTTTGGTTTGAATTTCATACAAAGCTACACGAGGGTTATCTGCACTAACTGTCTCTACTTTAGCAGTATAAGACTATAGAGAAGGCATCTAGTCATCACCATCCACCGCCAACTTTTGGGCTACTCTTTTATCAACGAATAGTGGTATTGACCGTCAAATTATAATGCCCCCACGGCTGAAAGGGAGAGCATGTTTGATGTGACGGGGACTCGAACCCGTGACCCTCAGATGCCTTAACACCTGGCCATTCCGCGCCGCACTTAAATTGACTAGTTTCAGTAATCCAGTTATTCCACAAGATAAATCATGTAATTGAAAAAAAAATTGTTAGAAAGTTAAAAATGATAATTGCGAAGTGTTAAAAGTTTCCCTTTATTTCCCATATTGCGTTATGACATGGCACTTACATCTTGATATTTGTCAGTACTCGTATATGTCCAATCTGTTGTATAACCTACGGCATAGGTTAAGCATCCAAGAAGTGTCCATATGTTTTTAGTGGTTGTGTTATATATTTTATAAACCACATGACTTTCTTATGTGCATATTTTTAGCAGGATAGCATTTTTTATGGAAATTTTGGAATAAATCCTGATGCGTCTTTGATATTCACTGCTTTATTTTGTTTTTTCGCTGTATATTTATATTTACCGATGATAAACTTGAAAAGAGGATCAAATTTGTTTTCACTTGCCCAAAAGATTTCTCTCTTTTTATCACCCCCCATCAATAAATATCGGAGAAGCCCAAAGCCTTGTCCCAAATCAATTTTGAATACTGAGTATCTGTTAAATATACGATACAAGTACGTATTTCAAGGGGAAAAGTATGTAACTGTAAAAGAAATGAAAGTATATAATAGGACTAAAATGTTGTGCAAGCGATTTTGAAGTGCTACTAAACGATGAACGAATATGACGTCACACACACAAATAATTTGAAAAAAAACAAAACAATCCAGAGTGAAATAACAAATAACCTGATTTAGACCGCAAGATAATAACATAATTTCCAGAAAAAAGTTCTGCACGAGCTACAAACGATGTTGCCGAAGTGAAGAGTTTAAAATATAGGCGTTGATTAGAAATTTTGAAATACCTTATCAAGACACACGGAAGTGTGTTGTGCGGTATAAACAACTTTCAGGATGTACTGGGTGTCATAAAGAGGATGTGTGTTTTTTATAGCAAAGCCACATCGGGCTGTCTGCTGAGCCCACCGAGGAGAATCGAGCCCCTGATTTTAGCGTTTCATGTCCGTACACTTGCCGCTGTACTATCGGGGGTCGTCAATAACAGGAGAGATAGTTTAGTGATTTCTCATCTCCTGTATCTCGGATTGTTTTAATCCAAACTATCACATATTTTCACTGGATGTATTATACTATACTCTTACTTCACACACCAGATTTCAAGGCAATCTTTTAAAAAATATTTAAGATATAACATCTCAAATTGTGATTGAGTTTCTTCTCTCTTTTTTTCACCGAAAGTACGAAAACCTTATTTGATAGAAAAGCATAATTAGTTTGCATGGATTTTGTTTTCAAATTTAACACACTAATAGATTTTTTTTAACCTATAATTAGAAGTCTCATTTTGGTATCAATGCAGGTCACATGTGCAAAGTTATTCAATAAAAAACGTTCAAATTTGATGAAAATATGTTTGCACCGCTACGCAAAATGTTTCGCTAACTATCGTCTGAAATTTTTAGTACAGCTTCAGCTAAGAGTAAAAGTAAACCGTTTTCAGTTTTTTATCACTCGAATTAAAGACGGTTGATTTAGAAAAACAAAACTATAAGGTAAAAGGATATGCAGATACATAAGTATTGGTTAAGCCAAGCAAACCAGAATAGCAGTTTCTAGCTCAAGTTTTCAAAAAAATATAGTAGTGGACGGTTATTATTTATTCATTGGTAACTTTTAAGCACACATTTGCTGAATTTTATGAAATTATCTTTATTAAAGAGCGTTTAGCGTCACGTGATATTTATTAGCTTAAATAAATTATTCTTGATACGGTTGTACCGATTGCAGGGAGTGATGATATAAAACTGTTAATCTAGATTCCATGGCGTTATTATGAAGGAAGTTATTAACAATGTTTTAGAAAGAACAAGCTATCATCATATATTTTACAAAATCTGGTCGGTTCTGTAACGTATAGGTCTGTTCCGAATAAGGTTGGTTGCTATCCAGTGTCACTTTTTTACTTACTGTGGTTTGTTGGTGAGTATTGAGAAAAACACATGATGTTTAATAATAAACATCTTATGTGTGAGCAAAAGGTGCTGCAAAAATGATTCAACGTGCGACATAAAGGAATGAAATCAAAATTGGCGGCCAAACTGGTAGCTACGTATATAACGTTGACAATAATTCTTCAGCAAATATTTATACATTAGTTAGCTAAGCCACCTATTTTGTTTTACCCACTATCCTACCCAATGTTGAATAAAAACTGGCGGTCTGACAGAATAATGATGAGAAATATCACTAACAAACTTTGATTATGTGGTTTTATCTGTGTGGTAATACACAGTAATAAGATATATTTGAGTACATAAGAATTAAATCATTTTACTTTATCATTAAGTATTTTCTATCCAACATTACAGATGAATTGGATAATAACGTAATACACGGCAATGATCTGACAGCAAAGAAAAGATTGAATTTTTGACGTTGATAACGTAACTTTATATACTCATTTGCTGATACATTATACCCTGATTGTTAGTCTCATCCAAAGTGGTTTTATCCATATATTACGTCACTGTTTTCTTCCATTCGGAATCATTCCTACTTAACATGTTATGTTTCAGTGCTTTCCAATTCCCCGTTTTATACGAGTGTTACCTGAATATAGCCATATTTTTTAACACGTTACGCCTTGACACCGTAGTATAACCATAGCCGATAATTTTTAATATAATTCAATGATTATTCAGATTTGTGAAGATTTTGAAACAGTGTCATTCCTCTGTTGTTGTTATTCATCCGAACTGCTAAAATACAGTTGTGTTTCTGATAATGTTTAAAATTTATCTGTCCGGGAAAATAGAGTCAACTGAATTGTACCAGCTAGGTGTTTATTGTTGTTGTTTTTATAAGCAACGTGTAGATGATCCCAAACGTGTAATATCTACTGCAAAATAAACTCCAAAATCTATATAAGGAGATCTGCAAACCTGCGTAGTTATGTGTAACTCTTCGATTACACCATGTAACATAAATTTTATTCCTGGATAGTATGTGTTATTTCTTAATTGCTTATGTTGTAAAAGTAGAGAAAATGGCCATTATTCCCTTCAAACTTTGTTCTTATGGCCTGGATAATGAAATTTAGAAATTAATTTATTTTCTATGTAAAAACGGGCAAATTTGCACACTTTCATTTCAGGTCTGAATAAAACAACATATGAATCAAGATTTAAATGTATTTATACTAAAGTTATACATAAATGTTTAGAAATGAGTAGTTTATCGATATTTGCGATTGTAATGTAAATCACTTTCACATATCAACCTCAAATATAGTCTCCCAACATGTTTTCGTTATACGCTCCTTGGTAGCAGCGTTCAAAGCCCAGTATAATATCTTGGTGGAAGCGCTCGCCTTGCTGCACTTCTGAAATTGCAATCTGGATCTTCAACGTCTACCTCCTCTTCTGATTTGCTGCTGTCTTCTGAGGATGGCTGCTTTCTCTCTGGCCGAGTAGGTACAGGGAGCTCAGGGCAGTGTGGCACTGAAGCGATGGATGATGAAAGGTCCGGATACATGATAGCAAATGCATTCTTGCCAGCCCGACGTTTGGAAGGGGTCACCATGCAGAAGTAGCAATTGCTTGAGTGGTCAGTGGGTTCACGCCAAATTCTTGGAATAGCGAACTTCATGTCTCGCTTTTCCCCTCTGTACCATCCTGCGAAAGAGCAAAATAAAATTGTTATTATGAGGAATAAATTTGTTTCATCCACAACTAATGTGTAAGAGGCTCATGCAATATATTTTATATGTGATATTTTTTATACTATTGGAAACTTAAAAAAAGATATTTAAATTTTAAAAGGTCTAAAATTTGTATAATATAAAATCTTACTATTCAAGCAAGCAAAAATTGTTTGTCTTACCTTCTAGAGTTTTTCTCAGTGCTCGCAGATAAAATGAGGTACCCAGGCATGCTGAAATATGCCTTGTAGGCTTCATACATTTTAGCAGATGCTGTCACAGAGTACCTTTTTTGCTCTTGTCTTGATAAATTGGCCACATAAGTAGCAGAATGCGTCTGGAGAATGCTTGCAGCTTCATGATGCCATCTCTGATAAAATCAGATAGGTCTATGTGTTCATTAAGTCTACAACATTCTTGAAAGTTTTTGTAAGTTCAACAACATTCTAGAAAGTGTTTGAAAATTCTTGTGCGTTCGAGAAAATTTTCTATCAGCTACTTAGCACTGAATCTACCTGGAATGTTCTGGAAAATGGGTATATTTGAAAATTTCATTACCCAGACCACAAAAGTAAACTTTGAAGAGAAAAATAGGTATTTTCCATTTACTTTAGACATAAGCAATTGGGAAATAACAATTTCTGCCCAGGAACAAGAAAAATTAAAAATTTTATTACATAATGTTATTCAACACATAATGAACTTCCTAAAAGAAAACAAGATATATTCTGTACATCTCCAGCGTTTATACAGTAACAACTATTTTGATAATGTAACAAAATTGTGTTCCTATATGTAGCTCTTCAGTTATACGATACGAAATTAATTTGCAGGAAGAAAACCACGGTTCGTTAAATTCTACCGATTACCTAGTAAAATTGTTATGATAATTTAACAACCATTGGAAGAACTTCTTTATTTTTCGAGTATAAATTTTGATTTAAGTTTATATCAACCTTCCTATCCACATTTTGTTTCCAATAGATGAATATTTTTAATTCTACTTAATATTATTACTAACATATATCGACATTTTTTGTGAAATTGCACAATTAGTTTGTAATTATACTAATTTAATTTCCTGAAGAAAAACCATTATTTATGGGTCAGTACTGGAATTTAAGTTACGTTAACAGATCCTCGTCATTCAGTTGTATTACCTCTCCTTCCATTCAAATGGCTCAACAATAAGCTTTAGAGACAATAACTGTAAAATCCAAGGTTCGATCCCCGTATTAAGCATATCAAATATACCGTTGCGAATCTCTTTGCATAAAAAAGCAAACGTTGGTATCATTACTCAATAACCTTATTTAGCACCTCATCCTTTTTGTGTCTCGTCCAAACATTCATTGTTTCTGTTATGTGATATTTAAGCTTAAGCTACAATGAATTAATTTACATCCGGGACACTTCTATCTCGTTGCACTTGTTGTTTACGAACGGTTTTACTTGCTCTTGACACACCATAAGTAGAGAAAGTATTACACTAGACTCAAATTAAACTAGCCTTTTACAACCGGGTGGGTAATTTGTAAATTTTACTATCTGCTGGTTGTTAAACAATTTCACTAACTCAAAAGGGAGTTATTATACTAAAGAAAACAATTACTGCCATAAGACATCCAAAGAATAAAGACGAAATTATTGCGAGAACGAGATGAATTTCTGCAGACGTGTAACATTATGTTGTGTTGTCATTATAGAACGAGAAAATGTATCTGACATTCCTCTTCCGTTTGAATCACTACAAGAATATTTTGGACAGTTTAAAGAAATAAAACCTACACTCCTTAATATGATTTTCTTTTTCAATTGTTATCTTCAAAGCCAATAAATTATTATTTATGTTATTTTTGTTTCTAAAAGCTAATAAATTATTATTTATGTTATTTTTGTTTCTAAAAGCCAATAAATTATTATTTATGTTATTAACTGTAAGCGTTAAATGAAGTGCAGGATGAGAGTGACCTACTGGTTAGTGTGCTAGTCGAAGGTTTCGAGATTTGAGACTTTCAGGTGTAGTCACGTTATAAAATGTAATTCGATTCAAGGAGTCGAACCGAACAAAGCCATTATGGCGAGAGGTGCTGCTCTCTGGCTATACCTAAACGATACAGGTATAAAATTCTAATTTAACAAAGAGCTCGTGAAAGGCTAAATAGAGAACAGAGAGCGAAGTATAAATTAAAGATGGCTGAAAGTGATATACTTAATAACAAACCAATGACGACTGATTAGTTGAGGCACCTTTATTCCCCCCTCCAGATTTTGATTCACTATACAGCAAATGATGTAAGGTTTCACTAGAACAAACAACAATGTTATGTATATATATATATTCTTCAAAAAAAGAAACGCAAAAGGGATATTTTTTTTATTTTAAAGAGAAATATATGTAATAACGTTACAAACTCAGATTATGTGATGTTACACGTGTTAAGGCACTGATTGTACAATAAAAGTTGTGCACTTTGAAAACGGAGGAAAACAATGGATTTTTCGCCAAAACGCATTCGTGTCCAATAAATTTGTTTGAGAGACCTGCATGTTCTGCAAGTGCAACATGTGCAAAATCCCTATAAAAGTGACGGGTTCTCGGTTTCCATAGCTCAGTGTTAAGCCACCGACACGCAATACAGTTACGCCAAGACTGACTGAAGCACAACGCAACAACGCAATTGGTCGTTTGGAAGCAGGCGAATCTCGATCAGATGTTGCCAGAGCTGTGAATACTCACCCAAGCACCATCACAAGGCTATGGAATCGTCACCAACAACATGGATCAACTCGTGACCATCCACGATCTGGCAGACCGCACAAGATCGCAACATCCGGTTTCGTTACCTTCGGGATAGGACCACCACTGCGACGTCTACTGCCTCAACCATACAAGGGCTGCGTAGGATTTCCGAAAAAAAACCGTATGCAACCGTCGACGAGATTCTTAGGTCCCATGTGCAACCCACCATGGTGAACGTCAGCGACGTTTTTCAACATGACAACGCCCGTCCTCACACAGCCCGACTCACCACTGTCTTCTTGAGACACCACAACATCAACGTTCTTCCCCGGCCCTCCAGATCACCAGATTAAACCCCATCGGACATCTTTGAGACGAGTTGGACCAACGTCTGCGACGGCGACAACCTCAACCGCAGACTCTACCTCAGCTTGCAGCAGCTTTGCAGGCTGAGTGGACAGCCATTCCACAGGATGTGATTCGTCATCTCATCACTTCCATGGGCAGGAGATGCCAAGCAGTTATTGATGCTCACGGGGGGCATACTCGTTATTGACGTTGAGTGACGTTAAACTTCAACTAGTGAGTGTGGACTTCCCCTTTGCAGACTTTGGATGCTCAGCAGTGAATGTGCAAAGTTTCACACATGTCATACAAAACTACCCGGAATAAACTTATTAACAATTTGTCTCAAATTTTGCCTTTTGCGTTTCTTTTTTTGAAGAGTATATATATATATATATATATTGATGTCTTGAGACTGGAATAAAAATATTTCAATGGGCATATTTAATTGTTTCTTTTATTACGAAACATTAAGACGGGTTTGACGTCACATGCTCTAACTTATATTTCATAATAGGGTATAGCCCGTCAAAAATGACGGGGAAGTACTACCACCCCCCCCACCCTAGAGTATACCCTAATCACAAATTTCATAGCTAACTGAAATAAATAAATTTTGTAAAATCAACAAAAAGGCAGAAAGTACGGTTGAGGCAGCCAAACGTTGGTAAATTCCATTGTCAGCCAATCAAAATCAAGATCATTCACGAAATGAATTCTTGGCGTATTCATAGAATAAGTATAGGTAAAAATCAGTTAGATTAACAACTTCTAATATATAGAAAAGTCAGTGCGTTCCAACAATAGCTTTTCTGCTTTGTTGCTTAGCAACAAAAGTATAACATGACATTGTTGTTAATCTATAAACTGAAAGTATGAAATGAAATGTATAGACAACAAAACTGGAAAAATATTTGTTTGTTTTTTAAATTTAGAGTCTTCGTTGATTAAAGAGGTTTGTTTTATATTTAGAACGTTGGTGATATAACAGAAAATAACTTAATTCAGAAGCGAGTTAAGCTTAAAATGAAATCGATGTTTTTATTTTCATGATAAATTTTATGTACTTGACTCTAGGTTCAATGATCCCACACTATGTCTTTACTTTAGGCTTATCATACCAATACTTACTACACTTATAAGGTTTCACGGTATTCCTACACTAAAATTGTAATGGCCAGACAATAATCGAACTATTACTTCTGGATAAATGCGGAGAAATTAAGCGTGACGAGGCACACACACAGGCTTTTATATATGTTAGATTCTGGTTAGTCGACAGTACAGTTTTGAAGGTCCATTCTTGTCACAAAATACTAGTGTATTAAGATTATAACATACTAATTATAAAACATTATGTTTAATAATACATTACAATCTCCTTATCTGGTTATGCATTATTTGTTAGTGTAGGAAATATGTGACAAAAATTGTATAAGGTGTTCTCTTCTGCAGAAAGCGTGAAAATTGGTATGTATGTTTTTAATATCATTTGGTTTCCAAGCTTTAGAGAAACAAATTGTCAAAACAAGGCTTTCTACTGAAGACTTTCAACCAGTGTATTCGTACTAGACATTATTACATATTTATATCACATTATCTTGAAGTGTGGATCAAGACACCTCATTTTATTTCATATATTTTACCGTATAGATTATAAAATAAACATTACAAAATGCACAGCTGTTGCCTTGATGCAATAGTGAGTCAAGTGCACTTATTTTTTCTTTCTTTATGAGAAAATCTCAGGTAAAATGTCATATACACTTGACTTTTATGTGCAAGCTTCCCTTAGCAGTTTCTACAAGACTAGGACATGTGCACACTTAAGCAAAGTGAATCAAGTAACATTATCATAATGCGCTTGTACAAAATGTTGTAACTGGCACGGATGTGTTTTACTTCTTGTAATATTTTTTTGAGAGAAAGTGTGCCATGCTTTCACTAGGCAAATGCACTTTAAGTCTTTCTTTAAAGAAAAACAAAAATAATTGCAGTTTCAGCAATGAGAAAACTAAAACACAAACTCTTTGTTTATGACTTTCAACTATTATTGCCCACATAAGTTTTGAGTATATTTTATTGAAAAGTGCATTTAAAATACTGCCTACCAATTTTTTATAGACGAGCACGATGATCATTTGTATCATAACAAAGAGTTAGAAGGATTAGGTAAGTGGAGGGACAGAAAACAAGTTTCAAGTTCTGTACAGAAAATATTTTCAGTATGTAAAAAAATTAACCAAGAGGAAAATAAAAGTTTAAAAAATTAGTCAAATATGAATACTAGCAATCCAACATACTAGAGTCACTTGACTGAATGATATTGATATTGGTGTGTAACTTATTATGAGAAAATGGTGGTAGCTCAGTTGGTGGAGGTAGTAAGATAGAAGTGCAGTATAGTAGTTAATATTAGAGATTTCATTACATGTTCAGTATATTGAAATCAAGTTTGTGTGCTGTCTATCAGAAACCTGTGTACATCTAACAAATTGGAAATTATTTGGTCTCTATCAGGAGAGTTCAGATGGACTCAAGAAAGGTCAGGAGCGAATACCATCCAAATCAAATAGAAAGACACTGGATGAAAATCTCGGTGTTTGCGAACTGAATGCCTTCAAATTAAAAGGACTAAATAAGCTTCTCTATGCGGGAATGGGCAATCTAAAAAAGGGTACGTTTACTAATTCCATCTACCCCCTCCCACCAGCTGCAAACACAATTTTAGTGACAAGCTATTTTCTCATAATTTGCCTTCCTTAATATTTCAAATCGGCGTGTCTTAAAACCTCTTTCTAATAAATTTCATGCTTTGTATCGAGAACATATCTGTCCCACTAAATTATTTCTTAGAGGCTTTGAATGGAAAACACTTTAAAAGCTATTTTGCTAAACACTGTAACGTTAATCAACACATGTTACAGAAAAATGTTTATATAAAAGAAACATAAGTAACCGCAGTTTTTAATTATTAAAGCCACACTAAAATTCACTAAAACACACTTGTGACTGTAAAGAATATCGCAATTAAAAATATTGGTATTATAGCTAATGAAATGTGTAAGGGGCTGAATCGATAAAGATGCTAAAGCACACTGTTTCGAATGGTGAAAGTATAATCAGAATTCACTGTATTTTAGCGATAACAAAGTACAATTATTGTTATTCAGCAATGTTAGCAACACTCTTGAGTTAATCTTTATGCAAATTAAGTGTCACAAGACTAATCACGTGATACAGCAGGCACGTTTCAACATTTCAGTTGTAAGTAAAGGTAACACAGTGTATTCTGAGTTAACAGTTTGAACAATAGCAGATTGATAGTACCCCAATAAAGACATTTGGACATTTTCATGATGTTGAGGCTAATAGAATAACTAAAGGTTACAAGTCTTGCATACTGTGGTTAGCAGGATCTGAACTTTTCAGACTATCAATACAGTTAGTTGAAGCATTGGACAGTGTCGACACCCCTGCAGGATGATTGCTATTTGGCAACATGGGTTCGAAGTAACCGGCAGGTCTCAGCTCTTTAGCTTAATCGATAGGTGAGTACAGCAACTGAGCACTTAATCAATAGACAAATGGTCAGAAACATGCTTCATAACTGTAGGCCTTTATACCAGACAAACAATTGCTTGAGTCGTGTATCTCTATCTGTTTGTCTGTCTGTTTAGAATTAAGCACAAAGCTGCGCAATAAGCTTTGCCCACTACGGGTATTGAAATCCCGCTTTTAGCGGTGTGACTCCGTCACTCGGGGCTCCGGTAGCTCATTGCCAAAAACAGGCCATCTTAGACATTGTCTGAAACATGTCGATTATCCAAACGACACGTAGACAAATGTATTGCTCAAAGATGAATCATACTATATTACAAACAGATGCAAGATATTTATATATTTGGAGAGTGTTCGGAATGAGATCCAGCCCCAGTTTTAGAGAGGAAAGACAGGCAAATGTCGCTGGTGGCATATTAGTTTGGGATAAAAAAAAAGTTATTTTGACCATAGTGTGTTTGATCTGCTATAACATGGCTACGTGATATAGGAACGCAGCATTACAACCGTTACTACTGTAAACTGAGTGCAGTTAGTCAAAACGTTCTTTTAATGGACAATATTACACATCGTTAGATGCTTAGCTCTTTATAAACTCTCTCGAAGAAGATAATATAGAACAAATGGACTGACTAGCATCTCAGTGATCTTGATTTCGATTGAAAACATTGAAAAAATATAATAAAACGTTTAACAACATTGATTTACTTACAAGCATTGGCTGTGTACTGGATAGACGTATTGGTTTACTCATTTTAAGTATGCCACTAGATATACGAGTTGGATTTGAAGTAGTCATATATCTTATGAACAGACATTTTTGGTAGTGTTTGAGGCTGCCAAACCAATAGCTTGAAAATGAATATATATGGGCATAGACTTCAATAACGAACACTTGCACATCAAATCACATGAATGTTAATCTGACACTTGTTTTGCATGGAAATAAACTGAGGGTTGTCCCTGACCTAAGTAAGTAACGGTAGTTGTGCCCTGTCCTAGTTAGATATAGCTGATTATCTTTCACGTATAGATGTAATTGTTTTACTAATTTTGTAATGTTTCAAATATTTTATATACAATATGTAAAATAACAACTTGAACTTACGTCCTGAAGTTTCAGATATGAAAAAAGGGGCACCATAAAATCTAGGAACATTTTGAGCAACTGTAATTTTTCTGTATATGTTACCTTAAAGTAGATACATTATCTGACTTTCATTTCCCAACATCCCACGTTCAGTAACGAGAGAAGACTTTGAAGTGGCGCAACCACTTAATACAAGGATGGTATTTTCTCTCTTTATTATGGGATTAGCGTTTTGGCCTGAGAGACTGCAGAGTTTAACTTACCAATGTAGACGTAACCGTGAATCACTTTAAAAACTTTCACATCATGATCTGTACCACTTTTTTAGAAATGTTATGTCATCACTAGAACAACAATATATTGTATATGGACTTTTCTTAAGGCATGGATTTTCTTTGTTCAGTGTGATGACATACTTCTATTTGTCACTATCCATATATTGCTTGTACACCTTTCAACAGCTGGTCTTTAATTTAGACATTTGCTTCGGGAAAGCTCGTGAGTCGCGGGTTCAAATCCCTGTCACACTAAACATGCTTGCCCTTTCAGCCATTGGGACGTTATAATGTTACGTTCAATCCCACTATTCGTTGGCGGTAGGTAGTGATGACAAGCTGCCTTCCCTCCAGTCTTACACTGCAAAATTAGGGACGGCCTAGCGCACGTAGCCCTCGTATAGCTTTACGCGAAGTTCAAAACAAACAAACCAAACCAACGCTCGTGTGTTTGCTGTTGCTTTTGTGGACTTACATTTCTGTAAACAGACTTATTGATAGTTCCGAAAATAGTTCCTATTTTATCTGCAACAAACATTGTATTCTTGGTTTACTTCACGTTACATTTTGTTCACTACATCCAGTGTGCGATGTTATTCAGTCTTAATGTAACTAATTTCAATTTGCTGGAAATACACTTTCATATTACCGACACAGTTTAGCACTATAGCTCCATTTCCTTCCAACCGTTAAAATGGCTGCCTTGCATGGTTTTATAATCTCTGGATCAGAGAAATTCGTGTCTGTAGGTGATGTAATTAAATTATATCCAAAATAAAAAAATTAGGCTTAGTCCTTAATTGCAATTCACAAAACTTTAATCGTATTGCAACAAGAGACGTTAGGGTTTATAAACCACGTAGTTAGAGCTACATAATTGGTCATAGATAAGATGACTGGATAAGCCAGAACAACATTCAGCACTTGAAACATTTTGATCTCATGCTAATGTTGTATTATGTTTTCTGCATTAAAAAAAATCATATTTTGTTGTGAAAGTACTTTGTCAGTCACAGATAAGACATTCAGTGCTATAAAGTAGCCATAAACTCACACGTTGTTCTACTTGGGTAATACATTTTGTAATTTTTTGTAGTTATCACCACTGAATATCACGTTAGTTATTTTCAAACACAAACAAAATATTTTGAATAGTATTGTAAACAATATTTCTGACCCATTTTCACGTCTCTAGGTAATACGTTGTATCAAACCGTTTGTATGTGTGTATGTGTTTAACGATTTTAGGCTCGACATGGCCAGGTTATTAGGGGCTCTTGACTTGCAGTCTGAGGGACGCGGTTTCGAATCCCCGTTCCACCAAATATGCTCGCCCTTTCGGCCTTGATGGTGTTATAATGTGACGCTCAATCCCACCATTCGTTAGTAAAAGAGTAGCCTAAGAGTTCATAGTGGGTGGTGGTGATTAGTTGGTTATGTTTATTTGTTTTGAATTTCGCGCAAAGCTACCCGAGGGCTATCTGCGCTAGCCGTCCTTGATTTTGCAGTGTAAGATTAGACGTAAGGCAGCTAGTCATCGCCACCCACCGCCAACTCTAGGATTACACTTTTACCAACGAATAGTGGAATTGACCGTCACATTCTAACGCCCGCACGACTGAAAGGGCAAGCATGTTTGTTGTGATAGGGATTCAAACCCGCGACCTTCAGTTCACGAGTCAAGTGCCTTAACCACTTGGCCATGCTGGGTCGTGATTAGATGCCTTCTTTCTAGTCTTTCATTGCTATATGGGAGACGGCCATTGAAAGTAGCCCTCGTGTAGCTATGCGCGACATTCAAAACAAACCAACTAACAATTTTGAAGGACAACCACCAAATTATAACACTTTAAAATAACTTTTATAAATCTTGGAACAAGAACAATAATATTATAAAGTAAATCGTGCAACAGAAAAAAACAAACAAAACACAAACACCAGTAGTTGAAATAAAAGAATCTGAAGAGACACGCAACTTGCTGATATTAACTATTTTACTTTTTAATCCAAGGGGTTTTTGCTCCATGAATGCGTAAAAAGCCTGTCAACTTTAGTTATTAAAATCCATTAGTATTATCTTAAGCAGTCGGAATTAGCAAAGTTTTCCCGTTAAATACGTTTATTTTATTTTTTTTCTAAAGTGTGTTTTCTTACATAGTTCCGTTCCTACAGTATATGTAGACAATCGAAGTCACTTACGTTCTTAGGCTAAGTGAAATGGTCCTGAAAACTCGGGTTACAAGCGTCTGGAACATAAAATATTTATTGTGTACATGCGATTTTCTGCTATTAATGAGATACAAAATCTATCTTAAAAATACGATGATTCAATATAAAACATTTGTTTCTACGTAATAGAACAGCAATGTTTTATTTATTATTAACGTACATTTGTAATATCATTTTGTCAATAAAGTTATAATATAATCGACCTTTTCTTTTCGGATGATAATAAAAAAACTTCATCCAATGTTTCGCTGTTGTGACTTCATCAGGACTTTTAGTACAATAAGTGTTAGATGTATCTCATTTTAATATCATTTGCTGATTTAGAAACTGGATCCCCGCTAGTACAGCGGTATGTCTCCGGATTTACAACGCTAAAATCAGGGGTTCGATTCCCCTCGGTGGGCTGAGCAGATAGCCCTTTATGGCTTTGCTATACGAAAAACACACACGCACATTTAGAAACTGGAACGCTAAATCATATTCAAGCAAATACAAATGCGTGTCCTAAACTTTAATAGTTTGAAATAAGAACAAATATTAAACATAATCTAATATTTAGTATCGTGATAAGATTTATGGCAAAAAATATGTTCCTAAGCAAATAAAATAGCGGCATTTCACCCCATAGAATTTGGCCATTTTCAGGCAATGTACGATTAACAACAATTATAAATTCAAAACGATCATGATATTACATTTAATTATACAATGCAGTCTTCGCCTCTTAATAGTCTAAACGACGATAATTAGAGACGACATCTGCATAAATAGATGGTAAAAAACAAGGTTAAAAAGTCTGTGAAAATAGATGCATTAATAGTAGGCGTTGAAAATAATAGTAAACATATGTTAAACCTGTTATAAAATTAACAACAGAAAAGTGAATTAGAAAAACATTTGATTTATGAAGCGGGTCTTGCGTTTCGTTGACGGTAGTTTAGCGCATGCGCACGATATTGGTTTCGTGTCAGATTCCAGAAGTTTTTATAAGTCTCTGGCAGCATAAAAAGGGCACCTGGATTAAGTCTTACCGTTTAATGATCAACTATAAGATAAGCGAATATTATTAAATTCACCTAGGCCTCTCTGTAAAATGAATCCATCAGAGATACTGGACGGTTCGGTATGTTAAATTTAGTTAAGTTATCCATTACAGAGCTACAGCTCTGTAAGCTGTGGTTCGTCGTTAGTTTTCAATCCTGCTTTTTATCTTATTGAGTGGCTTGCTTTAACGTTTTTCTTTTATACACCAATACAGTAATCCTACTTTCTAAACTATTAGCAGAAGAAAGTTCACAATTTGGAAGTGCAATTGATCTATTTAAAATTGTATTTTTCATCTGATGATACGATGTTTAAAAATTAAAAACAAAAATTACTTATGCAGGGTGTTCGGAAAGTCACTGTGCACTTATAAATTTATTAACAGACAAAACTGCACAGTGACTTTCCGAACACCCTGCAGATGACCAGATGTAAAAATTGATGTATTACCCACCGATTAAACCCATGCGTAAAAACAGAATATAAATATGATTTGTTTATCGCTATACTTCTGTTGTAGTAACGTTTTATTTTCATTCACAAGTTATTAGAACTATAAAATTTACAGCTTTGCATATTCCTAGCAAATAGCTATTTTCTGGAAATTATAACAAAAATAAAAGACAAAATTCAGAGTCGTAAAGATAGTTTAAGTAATTTTTAGAAAATGATTGAACATATAATCAGTTCTCAATTTTGTTCTTCAGATTCTACTGAAATGTTAGTGATCAAAGAAGACCAGTGATAGTCCCACCTTACGGAAAGAAAAATACTTCTGAAATGTCAGTGATCGAACAGGATCAGTGACAGCCCCACCTTACAGAAAGAAAAATACTTCTGAAATGTCAGTGATTAAACAGGATCAGTGACAGCTCCACCTTACGGAAAGAAGAAAAGGTCAGTTTGTTTTAAATGTTCACTTTTTAGTCACATTAGTGTAGTGTTTGATGTATATAAAAATATAATATTTACCTCTATTTTTAAGAAATTCATAGTTTCTGTCATGCATCTGTTACTTACGTCATCATATAATATATTTTAAAGAAACGCTAGTAATAGCCCTTGTTTATCGGTGAGAACAAACAATTTACTGCGGGAACAAATATATTTATATTAATAGTACGGACTTTTTTTTCTTTTACTGAATTTCGTGCAAAGCAATAGTCGAAGGCTATCTGCGCTAAGTGTAATTAATCCGAAAATGGCATATAGTCAACAACACCCACCGCCAGTTCTTGGGCTACTCTATTTGAATCGCTATCCACAAACTATAAGTCGAGAGTCCTAACAACTAGGCCATGTTAGGCCTTTAGTAAGAAAGGTTGACAAAATGTGTTACGGGATTTCTATTTTTATTACGTTCTCACAAAATGCAGTAATGAAATAGGAGTCTTTCGGCATCGGTAGCTCCTCGGTATCTCAATAGCGCCATATTTTATGATTCGATCCCCATGGCTGACGCAGCTCAGAATGACAATTTTGCATCTTTATAAACAAAGTTATTATATTTTAGCTTAAATGTTTGGTTTTAATTATATCATATTATTAGTTCTTCATAACTTTACTGGCTGCTACTAATCTTAACAATATTGTTTAATTAGATTTAACAATACCGATCACACTGTATTTTAGGTGTAAATACATTTGGAGATCAAGATTGAATTGAAAGACAAAACGTTACTCTAGTTTTTCCATTCAAAACATTATTTGAATTTTGGTTGTTTTGATCATATGAATCCGTCGATAGAACGGAAAAGGGGACAAACAAAAATTTTTTTCATAGTCTGGAGATAATTTTACTGAATAATTTCTATAGGTTTTGGCAAAAAGTTTGTTTTAGTTTTCTTTCTGCTATGGGCCCGACATGGCCAGGTGGTTAAGGCGCTCGACTCGTAATCTGAGGTCGCGGATTTAAATCTCCATCACACCAAACATGCTGGCCCTTTCGGCCGTGGAACGGTCAATCCCACTATTCGTTGGTAAAAGAGCAGCCCAAGAGTTGGCTGTGAATGGTGATGACTAGCTACCTTCTCTCTCGCCTTACACTGCTAATTTAAGGATGGCAAGCGCAGAGAACCCTCGTATAACTTTGCTGTGTGTTTTCATTTTCTTATTCAAAGCAATATCAGGCCATGTGCTGTGTCCACCGATGGGAATCGAACCCCTGATTTTAACGTTGTAAATCCGTTGACTTACCGTTGTCCATGCGGGGAACATGTGTTTGTAAGTTACATAAAACGAAATTCTTAAACTACATGAATGGCGTACGTTTCAACTCCATAATAAAAGAGAGTTTTATGAAAAAAGTTGTCAATTAAGTTTTGAAGAGGTCACAAAGATCTAATAAGACAAACATTTTATATGAACACGACGTGACAACAGCTATCGTTTAATATAAGTATATCGCATGAATACAGAAAGCATACGGCCGACCATATTTGTTAGTGTGTTTTGTTTGTTTGCTTGTATTTTTGTTGAATTTTATGCAATGCTACAGAGGGCTATCTGCGCTAGCCGTCCCTAATTTAGCAGTGAAAGACTAGAGGAATACAGTTAGTCAACATCACCCATTGCTATAACTCTTGGGCTAATGTTTTACCAACGAATAGTGTAATTACTTGTCACTCTGTAACGCCCCATGGCTGAAAGGGCGAACATATTTGGTGGAATCAAGCGTTCTAAACCACCTGGCTGTGCCGGCTTTTTTGGTATGTCAAAACACATTCTTTAGAAGTACCCTAATGCGTTGGAATTATAACTCTCCCTAATTTTAAAGTAATATATTAGAGGAAATGTAACTGGTCAATAGAGCCCGCCATCATCTCTTGCGCTGCTCTTGTTCTTTTGAAAAATGACTGTCGTTCGTAAAGTACACACGATCAGAACGCCTTTGTAAGGCGAAGTGCTGTAAACAACACTGAACATCCTAACCACTACGGCCCAAAATTAACTAATAATGTTATTATAGTAACACTACTATAAAGTACGTATTTTTGAAAATGTAGTAAGACGTTTTTCATAATAATTTACCCAACTGTATTTCCAAACAAGCCGTAAAAATACATGACATAAGAAAGACGTCTTATATCAAGTTGAATAACGTTATAAACATGAGTCGTGAATAAAAGATTTAATTTTGATTTCCTCTATTAAAGCATATGGATTTAGTATACTCCTTCCATATAACATCATTATATTCTGTTTATAATTGTCGCCAGTTTTGAAAACTAAGTAATGTAATAATAAACTGTTAAGGTTTACATTTTACAGAATATATTTTGTTGCATTCGAATATCAATAGAATGTTAATTATTATATAGAATTTAAAATAAAAAATTGATTTTGTACAGTTTATCTGGATCTTAAACTTAAAAAAATAGGTGAAAAATCTTTAGTATCTTTTTATTTATTGTAATTCGTCTTGGATTACGTTTATATTATACAAATTACAATACCTGCTGTTTTAGCGCCAAACTACACCATTAAATGCATCGCTCTGTCAACCGCGTGGAATCTATCTCCAGATTTTAGCGTTATAAGATCTTAAACTTTCAGCTGACCTACTAGGAGACAATTGGTTATTATTTCTGAGCGTGTATGATAACATCTTCTGAAAGTACTTCGAATATAAAATTGATATAGTTACAGAAAATGCTCCTCAGCCGTATGTCTGCAGACTCACACCACTAAAAACCGGGTTTCAATACCTGTGGTGGGCAGAAAACAGATAGCTCATTGTGTAGGTTTGAACATAATTACAAACAAAACAAAAGTTACAGAAATATGTGTTACGGGGAAACATACATTATTCTTCCACATTTTAACCTACTATACAATAACATAATCCAAGCACAATATTCTAAGTTAACTATAAAATTATAAAAATATATGAAAAGAGAAGAGAGAGAATCCTTAACGTCCCCCCCAACTCATTGTTTTTAAGGGTTAAGAACAAATTCAGTTTTCTGTACGTTTTACACTACTAATGTCTGGAGTTTGATGATATTGAGTATAAATTGATGTTAGTGATGATTTATTTGTTGATGTTCGTGTGAAGTCTCTCTGATGTGTGATATTTCAGTGCAGAAATTCGGAAACGGGAGGAAAACTTTCCATTGCTAGAAAAATATACCGAAGACGTCATATGAAATATTTAAAAAAAAAATAGAAGAAAGATTGTGAAAATTTACAAAAAGAAAACACAGTAAAAAAGTCAGCATGGCGACAAAAATCAATAACAAACTGCCATTTCTCAACAATTCCCCATTTTATTAGTATGTGAACAATAACCCAAGAAAGATTTGTCGTTATACAAAATATCTTCCTTTTTGTAAGCATGTTTCCTTTTATTCAGTTTGCGATGTGTATGATTTTTGCGTGATAAACATAGCCGACAAGAAATTCTTTCCACATCAACAATGCAACACTTTAGCAAAAGAATAGAGGGTAGATTACTTGGATACCGCTACACATATAATTTAGCTTGGCTGTTCTCTCTTCTCCATTAACTTGTTTCTCTTCTTCTGTCGGAATTACTGGTTTCATCTTCTTCTCGTGATTTTTACGTCCCAAAGTTTGTGTTGGGAGTTATTTTTCAGCACATTATTTTACGTGATGCTGGAAATACAAACACTAGCAGGCAAACGAATGTTGAAAGATGGTGTTCTCTTGGCAGATGAGGATAAGCCTATGTCAAGAAGCATAGCTAGTTCAGTTAATTTATGGTTTAAGTCTGTCTTGTATCTGATATAGAATGTACTCTCTTAATTTTTCTTCCTATTCGTGCAGCTTTAGGGTGTTTTTGACAGATAACTGACATAAAACTGATTGAAAAAATTAAATAAAAACTATAAGTAAAATTGATTGATGAGAAGAAGGAAAGAAAATGGTACTTGAAACGAGATTTAAATTGGAAGATTTTTTTAGCCGTGAGTGTTGCATTTTGTAAAAATATGTGAATAGACAATGACGTAGACTTCACATCTTATAGTTGGCTGTCATGTTGCGTTATATTTAATCAAGTGTTTAGTATATTGAATAAATAAATCTGGGCACTTCCCTTCATGTCCTTCAATATATAGGAAAAGGAAAACATAGTTTGATTAGAATTTGAACCTAACTCTTCATTCATAAAATGTTTGGAGTTATTTGGATATGCACAATATCGGATTCAGATGGGTTTTAGTATTCACTTCCCACAAAGTGGGCCGGGAATTGCATTGATGGCTTACATTTATGACGATGGTTCTGAAGATCCAGTTTTTCGTTACCTCACCGTTGCCGCGAAGATGCTCTCCGAGTCGACCTATTATAAATTTGCCATAAATACTTCACAACTTTATTATGGGTGAAAGTCACTTTGATTGGTGTAATTCTGAAAGCACTTTTTCTTTTGACCCGGCATGAACACGTGGTTAGAGTGCTCAACTCGTTATCTGAAGGTCGCGGGTTCGAATCCCCGTCATACCAAACATACTCGTTCCTTCAGCCGTAGGGGCATTGTAATGTAAAGGTCAATCCCACTATTCGTTGGTAAAAGAGTAGACTAAGAGTTGCCGGTGGGTGGTGATAACTATTTGTTTTCCCTCTACTCTTACATTGCTAAATTAAGGACGACTAGCGCAGATAGCCCTCATGTAGTTTAGCGCGAAATTGAAAACAACAAAAAGTTTTTGTTTTAAGTGTATGATTACATGATCTAGATATAAGTCTAAGTAAGTGCACTATATTGCAAGTAGATGACTTTTTAACGTTCCATGGTAAACGTCAAATTAGGTTTGTGTGCAAGTTCTAGTACAAATATAAAAGATGGCATTTAAAATAATCCAGTTTCTATTTATACCACCCATCATGAGATAAGCCATATTTATTATGGCTTAATCTAAATTATCGCAGCGAAAGTTTTAGTATGTTCAATTATTGTCATCTTTTGCGCCTAAATGGCGTCTGTGTTACTGACTGTGAACGCCAAACTTCTAGATTACTATATGCTTGAAGTGTTTGAGCCAAAGCGCATGTAGAAATTCATTACTTTCCTAGTGATAGAGAAGTATTAGTTCGGAAATTATTAATATAACATGTTTTAAAAAATACGTAACCCCACGCGTTTTTCGGTTTTTTTCAATAGAAACACTTTAGCTCCTCGGTAGTTTTGAGCAGCTCATAACGCTAATATTTAAAGTTCGACCACAACAGATGGATGGACCATACTGTAGATTTTGTTTGTTTGTTTGTTTCGAATTTCGTGCAAAGCTAGACAAGAGCTATCTGCGCTAGCCGTCCCTAATTTAACAGTGTAAGACTAGAGGGAAGGCAGCTAGTCATCACCAACCACTGCCAACTCTTGGGCTACTCTTTTACCAATGAATAGTGGGATTGACCGTCCCATTATAACGCCACCACGGCTGAAAGGGCGAGCATGTTTGGTGCAACGGGGATTCGAACCCACGACCCTCAGATTACGAGTCGAACGCCTTAACCCACCTGGCTATGCTATGCTGGGCCCATGCTGTAGATATTCGCCGGAAAAAAGTTTATAAAATAAACATTTTATTAATGAAACTGTTCAAGCATTGATGGTAAAAAATATTTTACTACTAGTATATAGCCCGTTAAAAATGATGGGGCAATACTAGCCCTCTCTCCCTCTATAGTATACCATAACCTCACATTTCATAACTAACTGAAATATTTTTTTGCGAAATGAAGTTCAGCCGACAAATAGGCAGAAAAGTACAGTCGAGGCAGTCAAACGTTGGGAAGGTACTTTGTAAGCCATTCAAAATTGAGATCATTCATGGAATGAATTTGTGGCGTTTTTGTAACACTCTGTTCCAACTATGACTTTTATGTGATACGCTTGTAAAACAAAACGTATAACCTAATACAACAGTATTAGTTAGTCTGTGTGCTGCAAGTGTGTAGTGAAATGTATAGACAACAAAACTGGAAAAATGTTTGATTTTTTTTAATTTAGAGTCTTCGTTGATTAAAAGAGATATATTTTTATTTAAAATGTTGGTGACATGACAGACAATATCTTAATTCAGAAATGATTTAAGTTTAAGATTGAATCGATGTTTTTACTTTCATGATAAATCTTATGCACTTGGCTCTAGGCTAGATTATCCCACACTATTTCTTTACTTTAGATTTAGTATACCAACACTTATTACACTTATAAGGTTTCCTGAACACGCACTCCCTCAAAGCCCCCTTGTAACCCCGTCACTAAAATCGTAATGAGCAGACAGTACTCGAACTATCCTGTCTCATAAAATGAAATTTGGCTTTTGTGACTTCTATTTCGTGAAATCAAGCGTGACGTGACACACACACACACACACTGGCTTTTAAATAGGTTAGATAGTCATTGCTGGATTGTTTTTGTTTAAATTGGTAATTATATTTTTTTGGTAAATGCGCCTATCACGAGACTTTCAGCCGTGGGGGCTTTATAATGTGACAGTCAATCTCACTATTCGTTGGTAAAAGAGTAGCCCAAGAGTTGTTGGTGGGTAATGAAGACTAGCTGCCTTCCCTCTAGTCTTACACTGCATTATTAGGGACGGCTAACACGGGTAGGTCTCGTGTAGCTATGCTCGAAATTCAAAATACAAACAAACCTACCACGAGACATTCTATTCACATGATCACCTGTCTGCGCACAACTACACTGATACTATTATTATTATTAATCTCTCAATTGATAGTATAACTGTAAAAGATGAAGTAAGAAGTGGGTATAACACAGTGCAACCTTTGAAAGGTATGTCGTTTTTTCAAATACTTTTTTAAAACATTCCGTAAAATATTTCTTAGTCGTAAAGAATAAATTCCAAATATTGAGTAAAAAATAATCGTAACGTCGAGAAACGTCGTATTTGATGACGTTGTAAAAAACATTAAAAAATGAATATTCGAGAAAAATGAAGAATATAGCTAACATGTGCAGCCCTCGCATACAGCCTAGACGTGTCTGTTTTTGATAAATAGCCAGAAACAGTTTTGTTGCCCTTTAATTAATTTATTAACTATAACTATATTCAGACTATTTTTGGACTCGCAAAAAGTTTTAACTTGTAGTAAAAGTAAAATATATATCAACTAGTTTATAATAACCCTCTTTAGTTAAAATATCTGTATGCGGCACAGTTGATATGAGCAATCATTCGATAAGCCATTCGTCATCGTACTACATGAAAGATATTCGTATAAAAATACAGAGTGTAACCGTGGAAGTGGTTGAGGAGTTTTAGAAATTGCAGATTGTCAGCCAAATGATCAAAGACAAGTTTTATGAACATAAAAATAGGAGTTTGAACTTAAATTAAAGTCGGTAATTTTTATCAAAGATAAGCATCTACAGCAAATATATAAAAGAAAAATGGAACAAAATGGTCTTTTGATATTATTATTACTGTTTTACGGGATATTAATTCAAGAACACCGTTAAAATTACGCTTTATGTATATAGTTTCAAAATTAATTTTAAATCAAAAGCATATATTATAAGGAAATTTTAAACTTGGACACACAATAATGAAATTAGTTGCAAATTAAACGCATAGTGGGAAGTAGTTCTACATTAACGACACGATATCGAATATAGCCATAAACAAAAATTAAGGTCTAAACTAGTGGTAGGTTATACTGACATCTTAAGAATTAGGAATTCTACTTGGATTAATGCCATTTTAAAACGTGTGATTAAACCCTCTAATTGTAAGACCAAATTAAAACTCATCAAAGATCTTTACAGTTCTCACCTCTATACTGCTATTCAGAAAATACTTCACTAATTAGAAATAGATTTGCTCGCATTAAATTTGAGATTGATTTTTTTTAGTCATCTATTGTCGTAAGGTTGCCCAGAGTCTAACCTTTAATCATCTGTTCTTCGGGTATTTGTCTACCGAATACTGTAGGTTAACGAGGACTAGCTGATCTTCAGTGATTGATGTACTAATGACGTACCAGTTCATTCATAGCATAAATAAAGAACGTCTTCTTCCTGTTCCCTTTGTCTTCTTCTTCTACGATCTTCGCCCCAAGTTCTCCATTTGAATCTAGTTTCTTGCACTTTTCTTATCTCCTTCACTATAATTTTGGTCACCATATCCTCTATATTATATCTCACATTCCTTTCAGTTGTGCAATTCATTTATTTTTATTTTCCTTTCATTCTAAGACCCTCCCAATGTTTGAAATTTCATTCAGTGTTGAGATTGTTAGTTTTTTTACTACTTATATACACATTATTTACTCGCTGTCTTAACCACTAAAAACCTGTATGTATGGAATAGAACAGTTCTGACTTCGTGTTTGTACGAGATAGATTTTTGCATGTTAGAAAAATAAATCCACGAGAGGGATATAGATACAGACGATACACTGTATGAGTATCAATTGTCGCTGTAATAAGAAGGACCAAAGATATGTCAATCTGTGAACGAGGTATTATTTTTGAGTGTTGATTGCGAGGATGGTCTAGTTGACTGGGAAGTCAGAGATCACTGTGTCCTGAGTCAACACTACATGGTTATTAGATTAGAAAAACTATCTAATGAGAAAAACTGGTCAGAAGAAAAGACTATCGAAGGAAGATAGCAGACAAATAAATACTTTTTTCGAGCGAACATATTTTCTTCTGTGTATGAATTGACGAATAACTGTAATGATAGAACATACATTTTCATCATAACAATACGTAGGGACCTGAGTCAAATTAACTTTGGAAACCACTTCGCTTACGCTAACCACATTTTTCTGTCAGTAAAGACAAACTTATCTAATTGTGCAGAAATGTCTGAATGCCCGTTCACAAAATAAGCATATTGTTTTGAACGATTGAACGAATTACACATGAATATTTTAGATTTAAATGAGTCGAGACAGCCTAGAGCAATTGTACTTCGAGTAATGTTCACTTTTTTTAAGGAAATTATACTCGGGTAAAGTGTTTGTGTGAAATAATTTATAAATATAAATAATAAAACTTAAATTGAAGCCACTCTGAAGCCAGTACTAAATACAAAATAGTGTCTAAAACGTGTTTCAGAACAGTTTATTGAACGAATCGAAGCTAGCTTTTGTTTATATAGTTAAGACACTGCACGGGGTGCCATGACAGTTATTTCAGACCCAAAATTTGAGCAGTATGTTCATTCAAGCAGAACACTTATGACATGCCCTTGGTACACGTATATAGGACTTCTAAAGAACCATAAGTATTTTCATACTGGCTCAATCAGTTGTCAACAGAGATCAGTGAAGCATTACCATAGTGTTAAAATTTACATTCTGTAATGGTGTAAAGAAATTAGCCCAATAACATTAAAAGGTTGACAAAATGTTCTATTGTCTTAACAGTTTCACACAGTACTGAATGTATGTCATTTTACTTTAACTTGGATGTCATACTCACCTTTCTTTAGTGTTAACGTTTCAATTGTGAAGCATGCTGAACATTGTTAACCATTTCTTATTTCCTAAATACTTTATATGACTTAATTTATTTTAATTTGAGTTTTAAAATATATCCTTAAAGTCTTAATTTTACACTTTCATTGTTTCTGGCGCAGAGCTACACAATAAGCTATCATGAAGGGTCAAATCCCAGATTTTAGCGTTTTAAGACTTTAAAGTGGCCGATTACTCCACCTGTGGACTAATTTTAACATAAAAATTGCTGTATTAATAACATGCGATGATTAATTTATATATTCTTGCTTTTTATTTCTAATAGACAAACTCAATGTCATAAATAAACGTTAGTAACTCACATCCGGCAATTTTATTCATTTCAACTGTATTAACATATTATCTTGTGTTCATCTATCTAATATGAACACTTGTTAATAAAGGCTGTCATCATTTTTTTTATTCTGTTCTCTAACTTCGCTCCCACATATTGTCCCGTAACTTTGTCAGGCTAAACCTCAAGGAGATAAAAATGTTTTGTAATCTTAAACAGTAGAAATTGCCGTTGGATCCAGAAGTCCCTCGTATACGATTGAGTAGCTGTAATTTGATATCGCGTGTCCTTTTTCTCATAGCACCGATTCAAAATTTTCTTCAGTTACATTGAAGGAATAGCTTGGATTTAAATAATAACTCATGAATGCGTCCGGATTACCAGCTTTTGCGTCATTCTTCACATTAGAATCTGCATACTTTTTTCTTGGTACTCTGTCTGCACTTACGTCACCCTATACTGAATCAGTAGCTCCACTTACGCATCTCTACTAGCCCATTTTTTCAGCCTAAATGACCCCTTTCCTCAATTTCAACATTTTATCGTTTTGGAAACCCTCAAAGCTGTTTTAACCACTCATTCTCTCGTTTTACTTATTAGGAAGGCATTTCCGTTTTATCTGTTACGTATATGAACAACTTCTGAAAACTGAATAAAATTTCTCCAGTATTATAATTTGAGATGAAGATGTGCGCCGAGAAAGTTAGTTACGGAAAATAAATAGACAGACATGCTTTTACAATGTTCTTAACACTTTGTCATTCTTGTTATCACAGAACATGCTCCGTTATTCAGTATTAACTGTATAAGTATCCATAACAGGACTTCAAATTCCGAATAACAATATCCAATGTTTTTCTACATTATTAGAGGCTTTCGTTTATTAAATTTTCTGTTACTTTACTGTGTAGCAGTATTATTGTAAATGTCGTATCATATTTAGTAATAACCGTCCATCCAACTTTATCTTTAGTGCTTTTGATTTTCGTGGATTTTGCTGGATTGTTCATGTATTACCCGTTTAAAACATACACATGATATATAGTCCACAAAAATATGTTCATGAGAATAGAAACGTGTTTATATTGTTATACATTTATTTTGTTTTATTTTTTTCAGTTTCGCGCAAAGCTACACCAGGACTATCTGCACTAGCTGTCCCTAATTAAACAGTGCAAGACTAGAGGAAAGTCATCACCGCCCACCGCCAACTCTTGGACTACTTTTTTACCAAGGAATAGTGGGATTGACTTTCACATTATAACGTATCCACGGCTGAAAGGGTAAGCATGTTTGGTGTGACGAGGATTCGAACCCGCGACCCTCGAATTGTACAAAGACCAAAGGAACTCGTCCCCGGATTCCAAATAAGAACGGGTAACCTTTTTAAAATTCCAAAAAGAACTGGTACTGAGAACCAGCAATTTTAACCCTTGGCTGTACAGCATAATTTGATAGTACGTATTAAGTTCACCATAACACCGTAAATATCTGTGTTCTAATATGCATGATATTATGTAATCTTCTTTTCTAAGCAGACCATCTGGAGCTTACTTCTATACAGCGCGATTTAGACTGTTATAAAACTTAACAATAATAGTTTTGTGTAAAAAGCAGTAGTTGAAGATATTCTAGTGACACTAGAGCATGTAATAATCTGTTTCTTCACTTTAAACTCAGTTTCCCTTTGTTTGCTTTGAATTTCGTGCAAAGCTACACGAGGGCCATTTGCGCTAGCTGCCCCTAATTTCCGATGTAAGACTACAAGGAACGTAGCTAGTCAGCACCACCTACTGCTGGCTCTTGGGCAACTCTTTTACCAACGAAAAGTGGAATTGATCGTTACATTATAACACCTAAACGGTGAGTGTTCTCCTTGATACTTTCAATATCAGTTAATAAGAAGTAATCATTTCATTAGAGTAGATTTTTTATACATCTGAATTATATGTAACTGTAGAAGCTCTGTGTGTGTAAGTCTGACATCAAAATGTCGATACACTGGTGCAACACAGACTTATGTCTTATATTTTATGAGAAGATCAATGACTATGACTACCAGTAATTACGTACGTAGGATACAGTTTAACATATCAGAGAGTTTTATAATTTATTTTCCACGTTAGACATTTCGTTTGTAAATTTTGACTTAAGGATGAGACATCATGTATTTACTACGGAAAATGGAACTATATCAATATTGATACTTGTAGAGCATAAACATCATTAGAACGATATAGTCATGTGACTTTTCAGAAGTATTTTTATTCGATCTTCAAAATGAGCCAAAATACATTGTTAGATTGAGAAATCCTATTATAGCACGAACGTTTGTTCAAATCGCAAATTTTGGTAAGTGGTGATATAGAACTGAAGGAGCTGATATTCAGGGTGAGCTACACATTGAAGGACACTGCGTATTACTAAAGGAACGAGTTTTGCTTTTCACTTGAGGAAAGGGTTTTCAGAATTAATAGTTCCATTGTTATTCTTTCCAGTGTTCAATGCTATGGTAGACTAATAAAAAATAATTAATTTTTTTTTCTGTAATTACACTCTTGTAGAGACACAGCGATTGCTTTTTGACTCTGGAAAAAGTTATTTATTTTTTAGGCTTGTGGTTTTAGTCACGTAAACATTATTACTTTGTATTGATTTTGAGGTCGTTATGTAAGATTTTTTTATTGTTTGTAGCTCTAATTTGTTTTGCGTAGCTTTTTGCAAAGAAGTTCTCTTAATTACAAGTTCGAACCTAAATATATTTTCAGATTTATATTTATAACCGGAAATAATTATAAACTAATGTAATTAGTAATAAAATGAAAGTATTTTTAAGTGTCTATAATTTCAACAATTGTACAACTATTAAACTTATAACGTTAAAGTTAAATAGTAAAGATAGATAAAACAACAAGCACTTATTTGCTTGATGTTACAGGTTATGATTATTTCCATTAAATTATTTTTTCAAATGTTTTATTTTTTTACGCAATACAGTAGACTGTGTGTGTGTAATTTTGTAGTAAAATCCTATTGGTCTATCTGCTGTGTCCGCAGAGGGTAATCGAACCCCTGGTTTTAGCGTTATAAATCCGATGACTTACTGCTGTCCCACCAGAGTGTGGTATATTCAACCATTAAACTCTCAATCAGTGATAATAAATCATGAGTACAAAGTACACAAACTATTGTTCGAATTATCTTAATTGTTCAACTGCTAAGAAGACAACCTAATGTACGAAAAGATGTGGAATCATGTGACGTTGTTTTAACTGAATGTCTGCAGATGAGACAAAACACATAAATCTAGATTTGTCTTTTAGCTTATTTGATCCTGGTCACTGAGCAAGAATCATTCTTCCTAAACCTTTTGACTGAAGTGCTAACTTATTCTGTGCTCAAGCCAGATTTGCTATTGTTTTGTGGGAGTTTTCTAAATCCAGACCAGGAGGAGGCAAACTTTCCAAAACTGCTTGTCTGTTTCTCTTTCCTAGATCATTCATCACTCGATGGATGAAAGAATCATCATCTCGACAAGGTTGTAGTCATTCTTTAGAACTGGCGGCTCGGAAAACGAAAGTCCAGACTGTCCAGCCATGGAGTTGTGCGGGAATCACGAACATGCATGTATATATACAACACACTCAGTGGTTGTTAGTAAGAAAAGATCAGGCCAACCAGAATGAAACTACACACATGGCTGCTTATAACGTCTGGAGCAAATTAAAAAAAAAAAGGAGTTAGGTGCAAAATAATATGAAGATAAAAACTACCAGCTTTTTTGTCCAAGTTCTATATGTTATTAATCACCACGTAAAGGGAAAAAATGGTTTAATTTTTTTCACATAATAATTGGTGCCTATCTAGTGATAAGTCTCACCGAGACGTAGATTAGAGGAGAAAGAAAGTTGATTTGATTGATTGTGTGGAATGAAGCACAAAGCTACAAAATGGGCTATCTGTGCTATGCCCACCACGGATATAAGAACCCTCTTTCTAGAGCTGTGAGTCCACTTGGGGGTTGGAAAGAAGGACAAAGGTGCTCGGTGTTCTTATGTTCACGTGTTTCGGGGATTATTTAGACTTAAAGAACTGCGACTGCGCTAGCTCAAACACACACTTAAAATTATGTTTAAATCAGTAAAAAACTGAGTTATACGGGATTGAGATTGATAAAAACGAACGTTCTTTTAGGAAACACGTAAAACAAAAATACGCTGCATTTCGGTCGGTGGAACGTCTTATCGTTTGGTATAAATGTGGACTTCCTTCTACGCCCAAACCGTTACGTATAATAATAAATGTTTTTGTTTATTGTGGTTCTGTGGCTACTGTTTTGTCAGTAAAGTTTTATTTATTTGTAGCAAAGTTTATTCTGGAAGTTGTACTTATTTGTATCCTAAAATTCCATGGAAGCTTGGTGTGTAATACTAGAATACAACTAATATCTAGCTTGAAGCTAAGTGTGAGGTGTTTAGGTGAGTACTGCATTTAAAATCTCTGATAATAAATGCTTAAGTCACAGAAGTATCGAAACATTAAATCAACATAAATGATCACTTGTGTTAAAGAAACACGAAGGAGTTTTTAATCTCTGCTACAATGGATAGCAGAAGTCTGTGGGACAACATTGTTACATTGCAGCATGCCTGGAATATTATGACAGCGTAACTAGGGCCTGACAAGGTTTCATTACTTTCAGAAATAAACTGTGGTCAGTCTAATAATTTCCAGGCACCTTTTCTTATCTTTGAAACAATTTGTAAGTTCCATCTGTTTGAAACATTCCTTCCAATTCTTCAAATAAACATTGTTGAGCTACAAGCCTGAAACGTCGATCGTACTAAAAACACAGACAGTGTTAAAATTCAAAGTGTTGTAAGGTATTTTTCTCAAATCCAGAGCATTGTACGAGCTCCTCTGAGCTAAGAAGAACTCTATGGTTTGTTTTGAGCCCAACAACGCTCTAAATTCTGTTCTAAGTGTTATACGGTCGGTTTTTGTAAGGTATTTTTCTAAAATCCAGAGCATTGTACGAGCTCCTCTGAGCTAAGAAGAACTCTATGGTTTGTTTTGAGCCCAACAACACTCTAAATTTTGTTCTAAGTGTTATACGGTTGGTTTTTGTAAGGTATTTTTCTAAAATCCAGAGCATTGTACGAGCTCCTCTGAGCTAAGAAGAACTCTATGGTTTGTTTTGAGCCCAACAACACTCTAAATTCTGTTCTAAGTGTTATAGGTCGGTTTTTGATCTCTAGAGCATTCCAAAATCTACTATAAGTTTCAAAGTATTGTCAGCTCTGTCCTGCACTCTAGAGTATTGTACAGTTACAACAGAAAGTGTTCGTACCCCTGTGTCCCGAGTCGTTAAAAAGTATCGCGATTAGGCTAATAAACATATATTATATTATAAATATTATACTAACGCATATCGACATAAATTTTTATGTAAATTAAACAACAAATAAACTGTTTATAAACAAATAACCAAAAATAGGAGGAGCAGAAAGTGAAAGTGTTCGTACACTTCAGAACGTGTGAAAAAACTGATATTCCCGAAAAATTTTGTTTAGTTTGGCGAATAAACTACACTATACCATTCCAGAACTAGACACTGGGTTCATAATTATTGGAATTTAGCCAGCAAAAAATGTACTTCCGGCAATTTAGCGCCGTCTCCGTCATTATCTGCTTGGTCATCATGGCGAACAGGAAACAACTGTCCAGTGATTTAAAAAACCGAATTATTGTAAAATACAAGTCTCGTGTGTCTTTTTCCGATATTGCTACACAACTTAATGTACCAAAATCTACTGTTCAAGCATAATTGCCAAGTTTAAGCTTACAAGATCAACTGCTAACCTCCCTCGTTCCGGAGACGCCCCACCAAAATTCCAGAGAGAACCAAGAGGAAGGTTCTCAGAGAAGTTTGTAGGAACCCTCGTTTAACATGCAATGACATACAGAAATTGGTAAGGGAAACTGGGGTTGAAATAAGCACCTCTACAGTTACGAACATGTTTCGCTCCTCTGGGTTCAAAGCATGCCGTCCTCGTAGAACTCCATATTTAAAGCCTGTTCATTTAGAAGCACGATTGAGGTATGCAAGAAAGCATGTAGATAAACCCTTTCCCTATTGAAAGAGTATTCTTTGGTCAGAAGAGAATGAATTCGAGCTTTTCGGCTACAATGATGTTCGCAATATTTTCCGTAAGAAGGGGGAACGAAATCTTCCAAAGAACACCGTCCCTACAGTTAAACACGGAGGTGGATCGATCATACTATGTGATTCCTTTAACTCTTCTGGTGTAGACAGCCTTTACCGCGTCAACGGAATCATGAAAAAAGAAGAGTACGTTGATATATTAGGCACTTATATCAAGAATGATGCTCGGAACTGAGGCTTGGGCATCGCTGGATCTTCCAGCACGACAATGACCCCAAGCACACATCGAAATATCTGCAATCCTGGATGCAGAGGAACCATATAAGCGTTGTGGTGTGGCCAGATCTTAACCCGATTGAAAACGTTTGGCGTGAGTTGAAGACCAGGGTTCATCAGCGTCATCCGAAACGCAAGAGTTGGAAGCCTTCTATAAAGAAGAATGGAAGAAAATACCAATCGAGTACTGTCAAACGATCATGGAGGGCTATGAGGAGAGATTGCGTCAAATAATTCACCTGAAAGGCTACACAACTGACCATTAAAGTAGACGCACGAACACTTTCTGCCCCTCCTATGTTTGGTTATTTGTTTATAAACAGTTTATTTGTCGTTCAATTTACATAGAAATTTATGTAGATGTGTGTTAATATAGTATTTATAATATGCTGTACTTTCATTATCCTAATCGTGATACTTTTTTAAGTTATGAGGAAAAACTACTCACGACGCAGGGGTACAAACACTTTCTGTCGTAACTGTAAGGTTTATTTTGGTTTCCAAAGCACTGTTAGGTCTGTTTTGAGATCCAAAATAGTGTTGTAGGCTCTATTTACTAAAATATTGAAGATGTGTTTGTGGCGTACATACTGACATCGAATTACGCGACTTGATTAGTAACGTCTAAATAAAGTACTAGTATGGAATAAGACCGCAAATTAAATCTTTGTCTTGATGTTTATCTTGATAAAATTTTAACATTGTGAAATCACTTGCTCTTCTCTGCCAGAATACGTCACATTTAATGCCGGGTCAACATATAGTGTATTATACTGAATTATTATTGGATACGTAATTCTTTATCACCTTATATAAATGTAATGTTTACTACAACTGATGAAAATTTAAATCATAGTTGATACAAATATTGATGTAATGTTTATAGTTACTGTTACAAGTAATTCACAAGCTTCTTTGATCATTTTGCATGTTATGCTCTCTGGGATCACTTGACACAATGCTTTCAGTTAGTGTTTTAATGTCCACAGAGGTTATGTAGGAATACAGATATGAAATTTATCACAAATGCCTTGTTACTGCAATACAGGTTTCCGGCACTATATTAAACCACGTGTTATTTTTCCGATATATTTTTGTTTTAACGTTCAAACTCGGTGTGGCCTGATGGTTAGCGTAATCAGACTGTGAGTCTGGGGGTTTACAGCTCACGGCTAATCGCCGCAGGAATGGGTTCTATGCTTCCGGGCGGTGGGTGCGCAGTATGAACGACAGTCCAATCCCACCATTCGCTCATACAAGAGTAGTCGAACAGCTGGCTGTTGGCACTGTGGACAAGCGGCCTTTCTGTTATTGTAACAGTTCAGAATTAGGGACAGATATGCGCAAACAGCATCTTGTATAGCCTTACGAGAAATTTCTAAAATAAAAACAAATCAATAACAATCACAAGTCAGCTTAATAAAAAACACATGAACGTATGTACTGCTTCTCATACAAATAAATTAAGATAATCGTGATATTTCTGTCAGTCTTGTTTCTGTCAAGACTATTTCAGTCTCTAGTGATTTATTTTATATCGCAGAACATTCACATTCTGCTAAAACTTCAAGTAACCATTGAGATTCTGCGTACGATTGCGAGAAGCAATACAGAGTTAAAATATTTAGAAGAACCAGCTGGTTGGTCTATATAAAAAACTCCATAAAGATAACAATTTCAGTTGTGAGTTAGAAGGTTTAGGTATAAACAACACACGTATCGACTGACGACAGTGATACTGGAGCAAGCATTAGGTTCTCGGGCTTTCAATCGTTTCTTCCTTCTTACAGCAAAAGTAAATGGTTATGACACTATATAAATTCTACCCTTAAATTTACAATGGCCATACTCCCACTTCCATTTTGTTTTTATTTCTTCTTTTCATCACATTAACTGAAACTTCTAGTCCTTGCCATAAACCTAAAATATTCGTTTAAAAATTGAAGGAAAACTGAACGCAACCGAATTCTTTTGTCAGTGTATCTCTTGAAAACATTGAAAAAGTGTGCGCTAAGCTTAAAATACGTAATTTTATACGATACAACATTAAATTGGAAAACGTAAAATATCAGACGAACATAAAAAAGTTATTTTGAAATTTAAATCAAAGAACATTTCAAATTTATGTAGAGTAACCAATAATTATATAACATTCCTGTTTTTATATTTGTGGCAAAGCTGCTAAGACCAATATCCCGAAGTTTAATTTACTAACGAGAGAGAAGGGAGCCAGTAAGAAGCTCTCTGGTTCTCAAAGTGTACGCTAAGGAAATGACTGTTACTGTTATAATGCACTTACAGAGGAATAGTTCTGTTGTACTATATAAATATGAACTTAGATGTGTAGCTTCAGAATTTAGAGTTCTCTACCACAGAGCTAACCTGTGCCGGTCTATATAGTTGATAGTTTTCTTAAACATAAGATGGGAACATCGCACTGGAAGTAGGGATATTTCAGTTCAATAGATATTTGCTAGACTGTTATTCAAATTTCATCTTGCTAATAGAAGGGACAGCGCTTGTATGTCAAGTTGCGAATTGAAAAGTCCACGTTTCACACCACAATACCCTAAGCTTTAACACGCTCCGCATTTACATTTATGGGTAGGTTATAAGAATAACAGCTATTTAAAGTAAAATAACAACTTAGCAGCTTTTCATTTTGAGCCGACACTCTTTGTTGCGAATGTTTCAACTATAATATAGTGTACAGTTTTAGAATGCGTTTGATTACTTAATGTTCATGTTTACAATTGTCTAGCAGTGATTGCCCTTTCTCTAACATTCACAGGGTTGGGTTAATAAAATCTGCTCTGACATTTTAAGATTTATGACTTTAACACATGTTCACATTTAATAAATTTAATCTCTACAGGTATTGTTTTCATTAATGTTGGAGTTATGAGCTATTTAAGCGGACGCTTATTTGTTAAGATATTAAATTAAATATCTGCATAAATCCAAAGGTTTGCCAAACAGTCATGACCACAAAATCTAGAATGATGTTTTTATTAACATCAACGTTTTCGTTTTTGTTGTTCTCAAGCATGAACGAGAGTTCAACGTGTCAGACTATGGATTTGTGAGTTTGTTGTTCTCATCACGATACCATCTCCAAAGGTCACGCTCCGTATTGGGAGTCGTAGAAACGTTATAAGAGTAACAGTCAAATCCCGCTATTCAGTATCACAATAATTGGTGGTGGGTGCTGTTAGCTAACAGTCTTCCCTCTAGTCTGTTAGTTCAAATTAGGGACTGCTAGCGTAAATAATTCTTGAGGATTACGTGCCCGCTATAAGAAGAACGGGAGTTAAAACATTAGGCTTTAATAGTAGAAAATTATTTGTAACCTCCATTCTTCATTTAAACATCGAAGCTCTTTCTTTGTTTGTTAAACATAACTATAAGAAGTTATGAATGAAGACGGTAATAATATGTCAATTACACTATAACTACCATATTTAGTGCCGATGAGATCTTTCACCCAAAATTGTGGCTTGTAAGACGGCTAGGCCTGAAATTGTTGTGGTTGAGACGCTTCTATGTACTCAATTGGTTGAATAATAACTGTTTCGATGAGTGTAGATTACGTTGGCGGACTGCAATTTTTAGTGTAGATTAAGTTGATGCACTCTAGTTTTATCAATTAAGTTTTTACACATCAGAATTATGTTTATGAATCTTATTTACGTCAAATATGTTTTTTATCCTCAACATTAATCCCCACAGTAGCACAGTGGAATGTCTACCTAAAAGGGTCACCTACTTCAACCACTCACACCACAATCCAGTAGTGTGCTGTCTGTCGGTGAGTCAGCAGACAGTAAAATGAGGTCACATGCTTAGCGTTGCAATTTTACTGTCGTAGGTTAGTAAAATGTGCGCAGTAAATTTATGTTGTTTTTCAATTATTCTACAAAGGAAAGATAGAACAGATTGATATCATTTTATAATTATTGTGCAAAGAATAAGACAAAATAAATTTATTTTCTTATTGCTCTATAAAGAAACAGAACGGAGGCGAAAAAAAACAGAAGTTAATTCCACCTCTAATAACGTCTGGTTGGGTAATTCGGCTTCAGAAAACAGAAATATCCATACGAAATCAAACATCCGATCTTGACTACAGTCAGTTAAAACTAAACTAAAGTAAACATGTCATCTATTACATTATCTGAGCATAGCAACTTACTTGCTATGTTGGTCGATAATTCAGTAAAAACCAGGCACGTATTGGAATGCTGGGAGCTTGTTTATATTAATCTAATATAATCAGTCAGTTAGGAGGTGTAGAAGAAATTGACTAATGAACTTTTCTTGTTTTATACCTTATCGATCTCTCAGTAACTCTCTTTTCTCGTTCTGCGATAGAAAAGCTAATTATGTGGGCTCTACTTCTACATTCCAACCCTCAGGCAGCCCTCATACAACCAAATACTCCATACATTTATACAGCACACAAACCCAGAGCGCACAGTTGTTAAATAGACTTGTCCACGCGTTCCGATCTCTATCTAATAAAAAAGCAACAAAAGAAAACATCTACTTTTCTCTACCGGCAAATATGAAAGTTAATACAGACAGTTATTGTTTTAGATATGTTCTACTATTGATTCAAAAATTTCGTTAATAACCTGTTATAAGCTAAATTTTACTGTATTCGATGTTTAATTGCGAATAAAAGGTAGTAAAGCTATTTGTTTGAACAAATTGTGTCGGTTGGAGCTGGAATGAAACAAAAGCTCATGCTTTACCAACGTAGTTATTTATTAATTAATTCATTTAAGTACAAACTTCCGAAGATGATTTTTGAATTATCTCAAAATAAATTTTGTTTATGTAGCCAGAGTGATTTGGTTTACAATGAGGTTCACAGTGATCAAATTAATAGCAAAATATTATTATTGTCAATACGTTGAAGTCATGGTTTGGTTTGAATTTCGCGCAAAGCTACTTTAGGGCTATCTGCGCTAGCCGTCCCTAATTTAGCAGTGTAAGACTAGCGGGAAGGCAACTAGTCATCACTACCCACCGCCAACTCTTGGGCTACTCTTTTACTAACTGATAGTGGGGTTGGCCGTCACATTATAATGTCCTCACGGCTGAAAGGGCGAACATGTTTGGTGTGACGGGGATTCGAACCCGCGATTCGAGTGCCTTAACCACCACCTGGCCATGCCGGGCCTGAAGCCATCGTTTACTGGTAGCTTTTAGAATCAATTCCAAGAAAAATTCAAGTTACATCTCTTCACTCGTCTAGTGACTGCTAATGTGATGTTCTGGTGTGTTATGCTCATCAGTTAACTTCTTCTTATAACGTTTCACTGCTCTAGTTTTATTACTTTACAATTATATTACACAATCTCGCCCTTATTGTCTTCTGCTCTTTTCTTATTCGTGCTTTTGGGTTAAAAGCGAAGTTTTAATTGTACAAAAATAACAAATGTTATCGAAGCTTATTGTTAATATATCTTTTCCGTTTTAAGAATGTGAACTCAAAATGATCGCTGTTTTAGAAAAAGCAAAAGAAAAATTAAAAAGTATAGTGCGAAAATTATTCAAGTTGCAATAACAATTAGTGGATTAATGCTAGTGTATTGCAGCGCCACCTTACGCTGATTTTATGAACTCCAACATTGATTAAATATAACTGACAAAAGCACTGAACTCATCACGAGGTGATTCAAATAAGAATTCCTCTCGTGAACAACTTCGTAAAGTGATGTGAATCATTAATTCTAGCGTTTACAGTTTCAGCAATTCCTGAAACGCTATGACGTCACGATACCTCGTGATCAGGAATGTTCATTGATGATTTTCATGAGTCAGTAAAACTAAACCATTTTTAGACCTCGCTTGAATAGTCATAAGGGTTTTTCCAAACTGCCCTTCTAATTTTTCCTTTCTTATATAACCCTGATCAAAAACCGAAAAAGAAAGAAAAAACTTTACCAGGGTGAATTCAGTAAGCTTCCAAGAAACATAAAAATGCTTTGTTTAATTTAAAGCTTTGTTTATTTGTTTTCTTGAATTTCGCGTAAATCTACACAAGGGCTATCTGCGCTATCAGTCCCTAATTTAGCAGTGCAAGACTAGAGAGAAGGCAACAAGTTATCGCCATCCACCGTCCACTACTGGGCTACTCTTTTACCAACGAATAGAAAGATTGACCTTCACATAATAACGCCCCCACAGCTGAAAGGACGAGCAAGTTTGGTATGGCGGGAATTCGAACCCTCGACCCTCTGATTACTAGTCGAGCGCCCTAACCATTTGGCGAAACTGGGCCTAACAAAAAGAGAGAGAATCTAAACAGATGGAAAACGAAGATATGAAATTATCAGTGTATTTATTCCTTTAGAATTTTTTGGGAGCTTTGTCATTAAACATTTTTCATAAGTTTTTTTTAATTAAAAACATTTTTGTTATACGTACAAATATTTCATGTCAAATGTAAAAATAAATTTATGAGATTTCTTAATGTTAAACATAGGCTTAGATGATTTATTGGTTGTAGTTATTGTACATAAAGCTACACAACACTCTGCCTGTGATTGGTATTGAAACCCTGTTTTTTAACGTTATAAGCCTTCACACCTAATTGCCGTTGAGCCACTGTAGGTGGGCTGAATCAGATAGAAAAATATATTATTTTGAGAACAATAAGAAGTAACTAGCGATACACTATTATCATTTATTTATTTCTGGTTTTAGGTTATTTAGTAAATAGTTTATATTGATTCTTACTCTGGTTAGTTTAACTGTTGTTGTAGAAACGCTGAGCATACAACTTGCTTGCTCACCCAACCGTAACGCGCGAAAAGTTCGCATGGTGTCACGTGGTTATGTGCAAAATGAGTCACATTTCCCGGTAGAACAAGGGATGGTATTGACTATCGTCCTTCTCTGTGATAACGCGGCTGAAACGGCACCTGCAAAAGTTCAGTTTTGCCTGGAGCTTGCTTTTATTATTGGTATACGAAGTGAACAACCTCGAAGCTAAACACGGTTTTTGTCTCTTCGTAAACCGAACAGAAAGTTGTACACGTCATTCATCCTAGAACAATTCCATCTTCCAAACAAAAGCTGCTGTAACTGATCGTTCTTTAACGTTTTCTCTCCAGTATCTACCTATAATCTATTACATAACATTAATAAGAAGGGTGCCGTACAAAGACCAAGAATTCATTGTTTAATAAAGAATTTAAATAATATACTTTTATTTAACAGCATTATGGCAAAACATTTTTACGAAATCACGTTGCTTTATTCCAATTACATTTTTAATACATTAACAAACTATTATTTTATATTTTTTCCTAATTTAGTTTAAAGCGTCTGACCCCGGTAGCTCGCTAAACATCAGGTTTCAGTACCTGCAGTGGGCACAACACAGATAGCCCATTTTATAGCTATGTGTTTAACAATAAACAAAGAAACCAAAATATCAATTCACAGAAAGCTGACTTTTGAAATTGTTTAGAACTAAGAAGATCCAACTGTAATCCACAAAAAAATTATTTTTCTCATTGTTTGTTTAGAACTAACAAGATCCCACTTCAAACTACAGAAAGCTGATTTTTGGCATTATCAAGAACTAATCTGATCCAACTTTAAATAGAATGCTAACGTAGTTTTAGTTTCCCTCAATATCAGTATTCGGTATTTATAATGAAAGCTGAAAGTTCGGTGATGCATCTAAGCGAAACGATTTTAGTTAGAAGGTTAATAATAATGGTTGGTTACACTGATGAGCACAGCAGTTCAAGCTGGTGGAATGTTTCATCAGGTAACCCTATGGTAAGGAATTTTGTTTACGATTTAGAAAGAGTAAAAGGTGATGGAGTTAAGGAAGTATATGTGGAAACACTCGTAACTATATACATATAATTATTATATAGTTTCCAGGAAGCAGATGTAGTCTTCTTTCATAATTATTATAACTAACCTTAGAAACCACAGTAGCTATTTCTTTTAATATTTGAACGTTCACGATTAGTTATAATGCAACTTTTATATTTACTCACCAAACACGAATAGCAACTCTTTAGTTACTCACCAAACTCGTCTGTATCAACTTTTGTATGAGCGATTACCTGAATTATTGGAGGTATAATTTAGAATGTAGTGTTTGTAATTTCAGTGTATACTTATACACTTGCATACAACTCTTTATAATTTCTATGCGGCCCGGCATGGCCAAGCGTGTTAAGGTGTGCGACTCGTAATCTGAGGGTCGCGGGTTCGCATCCCCGTTGCGCCAAACATGCTCGCTCTTTCAGCAGTGGGGACGTTATAATGTGACGGTCAATTCTACTATTCGTTGGTAAAAGAATAGCCCAAGAGTTGGCGGTGGGTGGTGATGACTAGCTGCCTTCCCTCTACTCTTACACTGCTAAATTAGGGACGGCTAGCACAGATAGCCCTCAAGTAGCTTTGTGCGAAATTCAAAAAACAAACAAACGAAACAAACAATTTATATGTATATTAACTGAATTTGGGAGAAAATGTAATAATATTTTTACTGTGTATTTTGTTTACTTTTAGTAAAGCACAAAACCTACCGAAATCCGTTTTTTGGCATTATAAGTCCACTGACTTACTACTGGCCCCAGTGGCACAGCGATATGTCTGTGGACTTACACTGCTAGAAACCGGGTTTCGATACCCCTGGTGGGCAGAGCATAAATAGCCCATTGTGCAGTTTTGTGCTTAATTCCAACCAAACAAAACAAACAAGACTTACCACTGAGCCACTATAGTGTATTTGTAGATGATTTTAAAAACAAGAATTGTGCAAAATGTGTTGTTTCGTTTGGTAAAAGGTTAATATTGTTTTATAAATAAATATCTCGTATACCGTGCAAACATCCATTTTTAAAATTTGATGAAGTTAGCAATGTACTTTTTGTTTGTATTTTACAGAAGCCATTAATATGCATCTTCACTGGAACTGTTGATAACTAGAATTTAAAACCTCTGAATAACAACAGTCATATCAATAAACACCGTAGAGTGTTGTACTATTCACAACACACGAGGTAAATTATAAAGACAGTTGCAGATAAGTCAAACAGTTTCAATTTGTGTCGTTTGTCGTAGTGTGCGTATTTTAAATATGATAAAAAGAGAAGTTTAGAATATTATTTATTTACGTTTATTCAGTGGATAGCTTCTAAGTTTCATGGAAAATAATAAAGCGAATAACAAAGCAAGGTCAATAAACGTATTATAGATTATCGCATGCAAATGAAAAGAAATAGACATACACGTGTACTTAGTCTATAATTGTAGATACTAGCTCGAGAAATTCCGGGAAAGAGTGCAATGTTGTAACTAGTACAAAATAAAGAATAGGGTTTACAGTTACACCCAGCTAACAACCTACCTATATTGATTACTGTTCGTTTCTTAGAAGACGAAAAATCAATGAAAATTGATTAACGATTAGTTTAGTAATGACAAAGTCAGCAAGCTTGTTACCTAAAAATAAACAGCTGTATATATATGTGTGTGTGTGTGTGTGTGTGTACCATGAAGCTGAATAACTTGCTACGTGTGCTACAAATAATGATTATTTTAGCAATTACCTATTCATTCCTCTCACATACTACTACAGATAAGCAAGTATGTCCTATTTGACCTATAAGTTGCTATTGTGTTTTATATCAGAAAGGATTTTTGTTAGAAATATGGCTGTCTCATTTCTTCAATTCATAACTTGAAATTCTATTTAAAAATAGCGGTTTTGCACTACAATGATGGTTGTAATAACTCTGCAGTACAATAATTAATACGTTTGCACCTCTTTCTTACATTAAAGCACACTTACAAGCTCTCTTTGTGTGTGTTTCATTTGTTTTAAGCACAGAGCTACATAATGGGCTATGTTCGTAGTACACACCACAGGTATCGAACCCCGATTATTAGAGTTACAAGCATTTAAGCTTACCACTGAGCTATAGATGGGCTAGAAGCCCTTGATGTACAAATAAGTGTTCAATAAATAGCCGAGAGGCATTATAATGTGACGCTCAATCCCACTGTTCGTTGGTGAAATACTATCCCAAGAGTTGGCTTTCGCTACTAAATTAGGTATGACTAATGTTTTGCAAGAAATTCAAGACAAACAAACAATAAATTTGACGTATGTTAACACAATTCAGTTAATTAATAATTAATTCCCTGAAAAATTTTTGATATAACCCTTTCGATTAATGTATTTACCCATGCCCAAGGTCTCATAGATGAATTTATTCTAAACCTGTGTAGAATAATTTCAATTTAAGGGTAGGCTGACCGACATCCTGATGAGTAATAAAACCGAATCGGGTATACGTGCCCCTCAAGCTTGATATTGCTGGCGCACAGAAATATAGCTTAGAAAAAATTTATCATAGATTAATTCACTCTAATGCTGCCTAAAAGAATTTCAAGCGCAGTGGCTATTGAATATTCCCTCTTGTTATCTGTATAATTTTACTGTAGTAGCTAACCAAGTTGCAATAGAAAAATATAGATTACGACTACGTATGCACTTGTAAAACAGGATACTCTGTACAACGCTACTGTTTTACAAAAAAGCTTCCTTTGTACGCTCAGTCAAACAAACTTTGAGTACATGTTCGCGCAAACTACACGGGAGAAATCTCTTCTAGTCGCCGTAATTTTGAAGCGAGAGTCTAGAGAGAAAGCAGCTAATAAACATCATCCAACGCCAACTCTTGGGCTACTGTAATCGAATAGTTGACTGTTACTGTCACAGTGAACCCACGACCCCAAAGTACGAAGATCGAGTTTGTGACAATGGAACGTGAACCATTCATCCTCGAATTCACAGCCCGGGGCGGCAGAATAACCACTAGGCCACGGCCAGTAAGCCACATAAGAAGCGGTCAATAAGTATGTTAGAAAAGTAGTCACTCGATCTATAAGTTGTTAAATACAACAGATATAAGAAAGGTATGTTTGCTGTTTTTCATTCATATATATCTAATGGGCTGCATTAAGCACGTTTTATTATAGTGCATTACAGTATATAAGTGTATAAAAGCCAAAGTGTGAGTCTCCTCATAGGTTATAATCTCAGTTATGCATACATTATGCATTCTTTAAATTTCTAGATTATCATATTCTAGACCACTTTTAAAACCTGACGTGAGGTCCATAGCTATTTTGGGATCTTCTAAATTAACAACGTAAGGTCAACAAATCCCATCTACTCTCAGTAGAATTTAACGGTGTAATATTAAAGTAATCCTATATGTATATCTGAACATATTATAGCAAATGTTACTAAATAATAAAGCCGTATTAATATACTTATTGTTAGTATATTAACTGTATTATTTGTACAATGAAAAGAAGATGGGTAAATTTTCTTGAAGAAACAATGAATAAAAATGAGTTACCAAATATCATCATTATTTAGTACAAATTACACGTATATTTGAAGTCTAAAACGATTAGCATTTCAAGATGGTCGAAGTTATAAAGACCAATACGTGTATTTCAAGAATTAAATCATTTCGAACTCCATGTTAGAATTGTCCAATGGGACCAAAATACCAATCGCCTTTGTTCTAATGCAATGCGGCTCGGCATGGCCAGTAGTTAAGCCACTCGACTCGTAATCGGAGGGTCGCGGGTTCGAATCCTCGTCACACCAAACATGCTCGTCCTTTCAGCCGTGGGGGCATCATAAAGTGACGGTCTATCCCATTATTCGTTGAGAAAAGAATAGCTCACGAGTTGGCGGTGGGTGGTGATAACTAGCTACCTTCCCTCTAGTCTTACACTGCAAAATTAGGTAGGGCTAGCACAAGTAGCCCTCGAGTAGCTTTGCGCGAAATTCAAAACAAACTAAAGCAATGCATCATCAGACCAAGTTTCAGTTTCATCTTGTATTAAGTCATTTTCAAACATCCTGCATTTCAAAACAAATTTTAATAAAGCTTACTTCATAGTTCATTCTTAATTAAAAACCATCAGTCGGTGAAGAACTAGAAACAAAAGTCTTTATTTTATTTTTAACAATTCAAAAGGTAAAGAGCAAGTTTTCGGATGTGTTTTGTTCTGAAGGTGTCATAAAAGGACCACCAACCACTTTAGGTTCTTTTACAAATTTAAGTAAAGTTTAATTAAAACTTCATTCATGTCTTTCTGACAATAGATGGAGATTTCTCCTAAAACGCAAAAGTTAAAACTCGTACGTAAATCTGAAATTCCTTAGCCTAAGTGAAATGAGAAGAAAATATGCTGATAAACAACGGGATACAATATAAGCATTTGCAGACCCTTTTCTTGCAGGTTTTAGTTTTTATTTATAATTCGCACTACAACCAAAAAAGATGGGAGTATCGAAGAGAAATTTTGTGAACACGCAAATGTGCTTTAGATACAACTAAATCCAACCGGTTCTTGTTTTGTTTTGTCACTAATTTTGAAGTGAGAGACGAGAGGCAAGAAAAATAGTCAACGTCGACTCTCTGCCACTCTTTAACAAGGAATGAAAAGCTAAATCGTCACATTATAATTTCTCTACGTCTGAAAGGGCAAGCATATTCTGCGACTGGTTACGATCCCGCAACTCACATATTGCTCTGACCACTAGATCGTGCTATTCCGCCAACTGGGTATATTTTGGACTACGCTGTTGCTGTTACAGCGTATACATTTTTATTAACCAATTTTTGTTTATTTTTGTGTTGGGATTTAGAAGAGTGAGATTTCTTTTATCACAACACTCCTGCCAAGTCGGTCATTTAGTGTTTTATCATAGTACAAACTAAAACCTGCGTTTCATTCAACAGAAATACGAGTCAAGGAAAATAATTACAATGACTGGCTGTACCGACACTTTTAGACGCAAAACCAATGAATTATTTCTCTATATAGATCGGAAAGATAAAGAAAGATTTCCATGAAGTTGTAAAAGAAGTTGTGTTCAGACACAAACTTTGTGAAGTCAGGTTATTTATTATTGAACTGTATTTAAAAACATTACTTATAATGAACAAATATATAAAAATAACTGCTAGCATAGTGTTTTTAACAGGTCTCTACTTCATTTTTCAATTCCGTAATGGATCGCGCTTGATTTCGCAGAAATAACACGATTTCACTATTTGGGTGTAAAAAAAAAAAAAAAACGTTTACAATGTTTTATGTCTTACTAAACACAGCTGTTATATTATTAACTATTGTTTGCTTTTTTATCCATAATACTTTTTTGACTTTAAGGAAGCGAAAATAAATATAAAAAGGATTCGAATAGACATTGTGCCTGTTTTGTGAGACGCCACCACAACTTTCGGTGGATCAGTGTTAAGCTTGAAGAATTATAACAGTAAAAACTGGACAAGTCGTAATCAAAAAATGAAAGTGGGCTATTTCTAGCTGTCAGTATTCCATGTTTTCGTTCGGTACTATTTATAGATATATATAACTTGGTATCCTTAATTTACGCACCTGTTTTATTTATCTGAACGATGTTATTAATTTATGTTTTATTTAAATGTCTACTTTATGTTTTCCGTTAATTCACTTAGTTTCTTTATATTTTTACATCTATTTAATTCTCTATTTTCTTTCTTCTGTTTCACTGTCTGTTTATAAAGTAGTTTGTATTTGTGTTACTTATGTTTATACTCGTGTCTTAATTTTCGTAGGCTCGCCATGGTCAGGTGGATAGGGCGCACCAATCGTAATCTGAGGGCCTTGAGTTCGAATCCCCATCACACCAAATGTGCTCTCCCCTTCAGTCATGGGGCGTTATAATGTGACGGTCAATCCCATTATTCCGTGGTAAAAGATTAGCCAAGAGTGGGCGGTGGGTAATAATGACTAGTTGCCTTCCCTCTAGTTTTAGCTGTTAAATTAGGAACGAGTATCGCAGATAGCCCTTGTGTAGCTTTGCGCGAAATTCAAAAACTAACAACTTTAATTTTCCATATTTTCATTTCCAGGGAAAACATACAGCCAAAAATATAATTATTCTTTGATTTAAGAAAACCATTTTGAAGTCTTATTTTGCATGTAACCTGTAACATGGATTTTCATTGATAATCGACTTTGTTTTCACATGCATTGCTGTACACATTGTACCCACATTTAACTTTACGATTATTCAGATACAATACTTGTTTCAAAAGTTCCTTGAAATAAAGTTAAAACTGTTCTGTATAATTATTTATATACACGTCTGTATGTATTTGTTCTATTTTAACAACGAACTCAAGTTTCTCCTAGGGCTCTGCTTCTGTTGTTGTCCAAACAACCGACATCAGAAACAAAGCAAACTTTTCTAACCTTAAAAACATTGCCTGCCATAGCTTTTATTCATCAGAATAAATCCAACGAAACAGTATAAACCATTTAAAGTATCATTTTCTATACCATTATATTACAATTCTAGTACTATCCAAATGGAAACTAAGAAACATTAACGATAGTGAATTTGTCAATGTTTCATTATATTCATCTTTTTGTGTCTTATCATTGAAGTATAGAATGAGAGATTAAGTACAATTACTTCCCATCATACCTGTCTCCGTTCAAATTAAAACTCCACCAATATCAACTTTTATACCTTTGCCTTGTTTCTTTTTATTTCCAATGCAAGAATTTTATTTTCCAATCAGAAGACCATAGACAATACAATGAGATTCTGTAGTACAAAACGTGGAATGGTTCTGGAGAATAACTTATTCACGTTTTTCCTGTTTTATGTATGTGTTCAGTTTAATGAAGCCTAGTCCGTGATGACAAGAAACCCACTCGAAGTAAATATGTATCCTCATGCAAACTCTCTTTGTTAACCTGAAGATGACCTAAGAAGGTCCAAATGTTGTTCTGTACTTTATTTTGATTAAAGTTTTAATACCCTTACCAGCCTTCTTGAGAGTACGAAGCCTTAATCCAATTAATAATGTAAAAAGATCAAAGCTCTGAACATGAAGTTCATACGTAAACACTAGAATTTCAGTTAACTTTTTACATTTTAGAATATATTAAAACATAATATGCACTGAAACCCAAACAAAAGTAAACAGTGTACTAAGCACAGCGCACTTTAATTACTTTTTTATTTTACGAGTTCATATTAATTTATAAATACTCCAAGACATATTATAGCTATACATCTGACGGTATAATGATGTATGAAACGACTTCTGGTTTTCGTTTTCCACAAAGTGAGATTTCTGTAAGAGGTAAACAAGTCTTCCTCGCACAAGTTTTGCGTTAAGTAGAGTGGATAATTAAAATGATTAGCAAGTAAATTTTTAAGAGATCCAAACCATCCATTAAGGAATAGGTTAAAGGAAGTGCACAGTATAAAAGTAACACTTTATATACTTGTACACAACGAGACGATTAATGTTCCTACAATAAATATTTTGTCAATATTTTTTCCGTATATATTAAAACGGGCGATAAAGGAAAAACATTTTTTTTACCACACTACTAAATACGAAAAATAAAACAACTTTGCCAGATATAAAACAAATTATATAGTTACACTGATATTATTATCTTTGTGTACCGACAGTCTAATTAGCAATATTTTGTCCAAAGTATGAGATATTTGGTTACACGAAAGTCACCAAGGTAACAGACCAAAAACATCACGTGACTACGTTAGTCATGGCGCCAAATAGTCTTGAGCACAGCCCTCCATCGCGACGGTAACAAGCACCAACAAATTGGTGAGAGTAAAAGGAAACTTGAATTGTCTGTGGCACCTGGTCGACCTTGTGAATTCTGATTAACCGCAGGCTCTGTCGTACGTTCGCTTCTACCGGCTGTCTGCTGATAATGAACGCACGGCCATCGTTATTTTCTGTAGAATACTGTAGCAAAATAAACCAAGTTTGTGGTTACAGGCACTTACCTGATTTTATTACAATGTATTTAGCAGGCTTTCCTCTAAATTTTCTCTTCCCAGTGAAGACTGTAAATGTTATAAGTCTCGTTTGTTTTAAGATTATCAACGTGTTTACAATCCCAAGTTTCTTTATTCATTTTTACATCTATCTATGTCTTATCTATTCAAGAATTGTGAAGTCAGAGTTCACACCCTAAGTACATCTGGTCATTCTGCGCTTTAAGGAATTCAATAAAACAAATGTAATTTATTTTGAACTTAGTTTCTAAACTTTCATTTTAAAAACACGTTTTGTACTTTTCAGTCCATATAATCTTTTTTTTTATACTTTTACTTTTTAAAAATTTCCAGTACTTTGAAATCTCAATGTTTATTTTCTTGACTACTTTTACTAACTTCTTATGTTTATTATTGTATAGTAGGGTTAAATTCTTACGCTTGAAGCGTGTGATAAAACATCACAATAATTATAATTTACTGTTTCACGGCTAGTGTAGATTAATAGCAAAAAAAGTAAATAAATTGATTTAAAGCACATTTGACCAATAGGAGCCTTTAAATAGTGAAATAAAAAGTCTCGGCCCGGCGGGGTCAAGCGTTTTAAGACGTGCGACTCGTAATCTGAAGGTCGCGGGTTCGCATCCCTGTCGCGCTAAACTTGCTCGCCCTTTCAGCCGTGGGGACGTTATAATGTTACGATCAATCCCACTATTCGTTGGTAAAAGAGTAGCCCAAGAGTTGGCGGTGGATGGTGATGACTATCTGCCTTCCCTCTAGTCTTACACTGCTAAATTAGGGACGGCTAGCACAGATAGCCCTCGAGTAGCTTTGTGCGAAATTCAAAAACAAAACAAACATAAAAAGTCTCTATACCTTCATTGTTATAGTTCCTCATATTTTCTACTATCAAAAGGTTAAAGTTGTACGACATTAAGTAACATAAACTATACAGTTTTAAATTTGACGTGCAAAACACAATATTTCTTCATTTATAGTCTCTTAGAACTTAAATGTCGTATTCAGTTTACTGTAATAATTCTTACAAGGTTCTGTAGAAAAGGACATAAAAACTTTATATTTTTTATATAGAAATTTTATCTGTAACCAGCAGAGTTTTAGTTTGCGATTGCGGATAACATAAAAATTACGCCCCCCACTAGTACAGCGGTATGTCTTCGGATTTACAACGGTCAATCAGGGGTTCGATTCCTTTCGGTGGGCTCAGCAGATAGCCCCATGTGGCTTTACTATAAGAAAACACACACATAAAAATTATCTTAAGCCTAAAGGCAGAGTGTGAGTTAATGTTTAGAGTGGTTGGAAGATTCATGGCTCACGTCCCCTCTGCATATAAAGGCGCAGAATATTTAATGGTTAGGAAAAAGTAGCCTAAGAATGTGTGGGGGCTGTTTTTAATTATCTACCTTTATCTATGTTTCTATGAAAGAAGAAGAAAAACAATTTTGCGCAGATCGCCTTTTTATCAACTTTGCACGAAAATTCTAAAATAAACAAACTAACCAGTTGCAAGTCATGCAGTATTTTTAAGAAAGCTATAGTTGTTGAATTATCTTAAAAGAAACGTGAGATCTTGCAAGTTGATAACATGTTAACTTTTAATGAATGTGAGCTTTATTATTTTATTATTTTTAAATAAAATTTCAAACCTATTATTAAGTGAGGTAAGTTTAGTACCTACGTTTAATAATATCATACAGGTTCTTATTTATTTGAATAGGGTGAAATTATTTCAGTGTTCACTTTTTGTAAAAGTTGCATTCACGTACAACTTTATTCAGAGTGAATTTTGCCCAAAGCTAAATGACGGCTTTCTGCGCGAAGAGTTCCTAATTTAGCAGTAAATGTTTGTTTGTTTTGAATTTCGTGTGAAGCTACACTAGGGCTATCTGCGCTAACCGTCCCTAATTTAGCAGTATAAGACTAGAACGATTGCAGCTAGTCATCATCGCCCACCGCCAACTCTTGGGCTACATTTTTACCAACGAATAGTAGGATTGACCATCACGTTTTAACACCCTCATGGCTGAAAGGGCGAGCATCTTTAGTGATACAGGGTTTGAATCTGGGACCCTCAGATTACAAGTCGAGCGTTCTAACCACTGGGCCTATTCGGATTTGACCTTCACTCTTATAACGTATTCACAGCTCCAAAGTGCAAAATATGATTTTGTTTTTCCTCTCTGCAAGTAACGAAGCCCAAACATGGAACCTCAGATCCACAGTCTGCCACGGTAACAAATTTATGAGATCAACAGCTAACACATGTTGTATACAAAGCATGCTAATGCTATGGAAGTTTATTTGTATATATAAAAAAAGTGCTTTGAGATCAAACCTGGAAGCACTTTTGCATGAAATATAGTTTAAGTAATTGCATGGCTGTTCACATCAAATCCACAAACATCCAATGAAAAGTCAACAAATCATCATTCTTTTGTAAAACTATAGGGGGAGCTATAAAAGTAACAGTATCAATATGGCTTCGGGATTCCAACTACAAATTATCAACAGAAGCCATTTCATGCGACTATTTCAAGTCAAAATTTTCAAATGCTTCGTCAGAAGAATGTGGACTAGGTAAAAAACATTAAATACCATAAGCAGCTGCACTTTACCTTTATAAGCATAATTTTATTTACTTTAAGTGTGCACCCAAAATTGTATAATATTGAGGTCAATATGCAATGTGTGTTTAATACGTGCGTTTAGGATGAACCTAAATCTTCTAAGCTGTCCAGGCTCGATGGTACTTATCTGAAGATCAGTATTTGTTTTAGAGTTTTTTTATTTATTGGTCACATACACTGGCATGACACCAGATGCTCTGCCAATAGTGGCTTAAAATCAATTTTTTGTAGCATAATTGATAAACAGTTATCCTACGATATAATGAACGAACCTAGTATCATACTATGAATGCACTCTGGCAAGCAAAAACATATGAATACTTCGTTTTGGATACAGTCTTCAACTGTTCTTTTCTTTGTGCGAAGTTAAAAAGGACAATTATCGTAACTGAAATTTGCCTTTGAAGTTTATAAAATTCCAGCATTTATTTCGTTGGCTTAACTGGAATAAGGATACGTGTGCGTTACTTGCCATAGAGATATACTAAATGCGATCGATCAGTGTTCGGGAGATAAGCATTACGGCAAGGAAGGGGGGTTAACATGAATCTTGCACACGCCTATTAGTCCGAAGTGCTCGTGTTACGTGTAGTTGTAAACATCACTTCCTTCTTCACGTAACAAAAATGGCTGCGAAATTTCAACATTTTGTCCGACTGCTTATCAGGTTAAACTGGATTTTAGGTCCACAGTAGTTAAATATTCTTATTTTTAACCTAAACTTTTCTTTTTCTAACCTTTACATTTCTGTTACAGGTTGAGCTCAGAGACTCCAATGGTTCAAGCCCAGCCGTTTCTTATTTTGGATAACTGACTAGAGAGAGGGACGGTAGCCAATCAGAAGCATGCGTCAGTACAATGGCTTTGAACTTTGAAGTTATCTTTCACTCTTATCAGCCCCACATCTGAAAGTGTAGTGTTTGTTTTCAGTTACACCGCAACTTGAACCTTAAACCTTCGATTAGCATCTCGCAACGCTAATCACTGAGTTAGGCGTGGCACAGTGAGCAACACTTTTACAAATGGTTGTGTAAAAACGTGGTATTTTCGTATTCTGCATTTATTTCATTTTGTAATACCTTTTATCCGGCATAAGTTGCATCGAATTTTGAATTATTTACTAGAAGATAAACAAGTGTAACAGCTAAGCCTAATGGAGTTAATACCGATCTGTAAGTCGATCCTAAGCCATGTTTTCGATTCAGTGAGCTGCATATTGAAACAAATTTTCTAAGATCAAGTGGAGTGTCATACATTACCCATATTCATTTTGTGCTTAGATTTCTCATTTCTTTATTGACGTCTGGATATGGATATTTTCACCTCAACAAATATGTCATTTTATCCTGGCTCATTATCACTTTCTATACTCATCATAACTCATTTTAAAAGTAGTTTATTTCTTAGCTTTTGTTACAGTTTTTGTCAGGTTTCTCACAACTTAATCATGTTTGCTTTTTTTGTTAATTTTTGGTGAAAATTTTTTCTCATTTTTATTTGTTCTATTCTCTCTTGTGGTGTCATATTAACTACTTGATTTGCTTTGATATTAAGTTCAATAGACGTACAGAAGTGTTGGCTTTCAACGGTTTTCTGTACAATACAAGTTATCAGATATAAAATAATATTATAGTATACGACATGATATGAAGGTAGTGGGAAATCGTTAACCGCGGCCGTAATGAAATATCAAAAATAATAGGTTTTTATAAAAAAAACAACCACCTCTCATACGAAAGGGGTTTGTGGTGGAAAGGTTGATTAACATTGATTTACAGAACACTTATTGATTTGATTGTTTTATTAAGGTTGACGTAAGCGCCAAAACAGTAAATCGATTACTAGTAACGTGATAAGTAAAGACAAATGTCCAATTAAATCTGAAACTTGTCTTACAATTACAGTTCCTTGAAAACATATTTGAAAATATAGTCGAGGTTGCAAACTAGTTTATAGAATGTTAATAGTCGTACGATAGCTTATAAAACATGCTCGAATTCGCATGATATCTTATAAAATATAGTGAAGGTTGTAGGATGTTCTATAAAATATGATTAAAGTTGCAAGATGTGTTATACAGTATAGTTTCAGTTACATGATGTTCGAGAAAATTTACTGTCAAGTCTGTAGAATGGTTTGCACGATATAGTCCAAGTTGTAGGATTTTTTTAAACATAAAATATATTCCAAGCTTTGTAATGTTATAAAAATGTATTCAAGGTTGCAAGGTATTTTCTCAGAAACATTGAATGTTGTAAGACGTTTTATATAAAACATATTGTGTGGTGTAAGGTATTTTATAGAAAACATTGAATGTTGTAAGGTGTTTTATAGAACTTAGTTAGATCTGCAGTATATTTTGTGCAATATGTTAAGAGTTGCAGTGTGTTTTATAGAATACAGTCTACCATGCATGGTGTTTCACAAAGTATATCAAGTATGGAACATTGAGTTCAGTCTTGGAATTCTTGACTTAGGAAGGACATTGAATTGTTGGAAAGGGTTCAAAGAAGGGTTTGTAGAATGATATCTAAGAAGGGCCCAGTATAGCCAGATGGTTAGGGACGCTCGACTCGTAATCTGAGAGTCGCGAGTACGAATCCTCGTCAAACCAAGCGTGCTTGTCCTTTCAGTCGTGAGGCGTTATATGTGACAGTCAATCCTACTATTCGTTGGTAAAAGAGTAGCCCAAGAGTTGATGGTGGTTAGTGATGAGTAGGTGCCTTCCCTCTAGTCTCACGGTGCGAAATTAGGGACGTCCAGCGCAGATAGCCCTGATGTAGCTTTGCGCGAAATTCAAAACAAATAAGCAAACGATATCTGGAAAAGGTTGTCATACGGAGACAGATTATGACATCTTAAAATGATTTGTCTTGAGAAAAGGAAAGTAGGAGGAAAACTGATTGAGGTGTTTAAGAATGGAAAGAGAATTGATTGTATTGGTGCATCATAGTTTTTCCGTGCTTATTGGGGAGAATAGTGAGACTATAGAACACAAATATAAATTTGAGCAGAAATTATCTTCATCTAAGATAGATTTATTTTTATAGCAGAGTGGTTTGGTCTTGAGTGGAATGAGTTGCCTTCAGATGTTGTGGACGAAGGTTTAAAATAAGGCTTGATAAATACTTGAACGATAAGGGTTTAGTTTGGGTGGTTTATTTTTACTTTAAAGCTTAATTTAATGTGACGGTGTAGGTGGACAAAAAAGGTATTTTGTTATTATTTGATAGATTGTTTCGGCAGAGTATTCATGACGAAACTTGGTGGAGACACAAGTGTAGAGAACGACGTTTCGAAAGTACTTCCGCCTTTCGTCTCATTCTGCAAAGTTTCATCAGGTATACACAAATACATACAAGTTAAGGACAACAAGCTACAGGATATCTCATAAAATATAGTCAAGGTTGTATAATGTTCTACATAAAAATTTAGTTAGGCCTACAAAACACTTTATTGAGCGAAGGTTGTTGCAAGTAAGATTTAGTTTAATTTTATATAAGTTTTAAAAACATCGTATATCATCGATAGCATAAATTTATGTTGATTAAACAAGTGTACTTATTATAAGTTTGTTTGCTTTTGGGGGTGACTATAATGAGTGAATATTAAGTACATATATATAGGAAGAAAGTTTAGCCAATGAATATTAAACAGGAATCTATTGTAAGTAGCTCGTATTTTCACATTGTTATTGACTCACATATTCAGGTGTAAGCTGTGATTAGGTAATCTTGAAAAAAAACGTACTAAAACATTTATTGTTTGTATATAACTTAACTGTGAATTTTTATAGCTAATTAATTTCACAACCTTTTAGTTTCTTAGTAGTGAAGTACAAAGTTATCCGTGCTGTGCCCACCGCGGGTACTGAAACCCAATCTTTACCGTTATAAACCTTCATACTTCCCTCTAAGCCACTGGGGGTGGGGGCATATTTCGTAGTATTATGCACTGATAACTTCTGAAGGAGTGTAAATGTTAATAATTAGACAGGATGTAAGAAAAGGGCTTCAACGTGATGGTTATGTTTCCTCGTTGTTTCCAAAGTTACGTGGATACGCTTCAATTATTTGGAATCATTCCACGTATTTCTTCCAAATTATCTGCGCATCTTGTTATTTTTCTGCTCGGAATATGACTCATCCAATGACGACAAAAGCTCTTTCCAGCTGCTAACTTTATCACCCCACTTATTAAAAACTGCGTTATCACCGAGATCCATGACAACTTTTACGACTTTCCTAGTTAGATGCTTAATGCACTCGCTAGGTGTGAACATGTAAGTGAAAAGGTCTGAGAGAGATTATGTATATATACATGTTTATCAAATGATAGAAAATGAACCAACTGAGGTATGAGAAGCAAAAAGAAACAAAAATAATCGATATATCATTCTCTTTTATCCACAGATATGTGTAAAAACACACAAAACACTCATATACAGATATATATAAAACACACACACAATACATACAAAATACATATACAAATATGTATAAAACATACACAATACATATAATAAAAAGACACCTATACAGGTACGCATAAAATATACGCAATACATATAATAAAACACATATACAGATATAAAGTATTGGAAATAATTATGGAAATAATCTACTGAAATGCATACAGGAGTCAAAGCAATGAATAGCTAAAGTTAACTGGTCAGTTTATCATTAGAAACATATTAGTACAATAAATAGTAACGAAAAGCAAATAAATTTGGAAATACTAGTATTTTATACCTGATTATCATACGTTTATAAATGTATGATTGTGAAATATTGTTACAACTGTTCCGTGTTAATTCCCCTTAATTCAGTTAAATTAAGGTTTAGTTATCGCTTGGCTTTCTCGTCTTTCATACAGATTTAATAATATTCGTGTCAGGGCTTTATGCAAAGTAAGCCACGGTTTCGAGTTCTTCATTCGCCTGTTTTCTCTCAGGTTCCATTTCACCACAATTCCTGTATGCTTGGCAGTCAGTGTCTTGCTGGAATATTAGTTCCTGCCTAAGAAGTCTTGTTCCCAAAGGAATAGAACGATAAATAAGAATCGTTTTGTACCTGTCAGTTGTCATGGTGTCATCATTTTTGTATAAGGGCTCCAACGCCATTGGCTGAAGTGCAGCTCACACCTTTATTGATCCTTAAGCACCTTTTATTTTAGATGTTTTAATTTGACTGTGATATCGTTCTCTATTATGTTGTTTGAACTATCTTTCAATGTTGCCAAAATATTTGAACTTGGATTCATTTGAAATGAGCGCTTACTCCAGTTTTGTTCATCCAATTGTTTGAAATCTGATGCACCTTTTGCCCTATTTTTGGGGGTGGCTGGGTAGGGATTGCCTCTCCTAAACAGCAACATCGTGCTAATATGTCATTTAGTGTTTCGGAGGTAACATTCACACGTATACGCACAGCTAGATCATTTATTAGATCACTGTATTTCACATGATGAGCATATCCTAAGTTACTTAACCTCATTTGTAAGATTTATATGTCAACTACTACTGTTATCAAGAGTGCTAGCCTCACGTATTATTACAATGTTTCTATTGAGACATGAAATTTCACATCTATCTGTCGTATGAAGTAGACTTTATAACATCGATACCTTTGATTTTTACGCATTTCTTTTGTGGTATTTCTGTCCTACTGGGCCCTGATTGCGTTGCAACACTTGTGCTTGGTGTAGTATGATTACCTTTACTGTTATAGGTATTGTGCTGGTGTGGGACTTTGTGATTTAGTTGGATAGCGACTAATCACAGCAAACTATCAAGCAACAAGCGAGTGAACTCTGGTATGGTTCATTTTCGTACAATAAAAGAGAAGTAATTGCATAGTATTTTAATTTTATGTCTATTTTATTCATTTACCACACTTATCTCCGGTACTATATATGTACATAAACATTTGTATAGATCTATGATCATGTAACACACATATTTTATGATAATGGCAAGTATTTCAAAACAATATATATATATATATATCTAACACCCAACTCACTAGGCCTGGCATGGCCAAGCGTGTTAAGGCGTTCGTAATCCGAGGGTCGCGGGTTCGAATCCCGGTCGCACCAAACCTGCTCGCCCTCCCAGTCGTGAGGGCGTTATAATGTAACGGTCAATCCCACTATTCGTTGGTAAAAGAGTAGCCCAAGAGTTGGCGGTGGATGGTGATGACTAGCTGCCTTTCCTGCCTTGCACTAAATTAGGGACGGCTAGCGCAGATAGCCCTCGAGTAGCTTTGCGCGAAATTAAAAACAAAACTGCCCCCCGCTAGTACAGCGGTATGTCTCCGGATTTACAACGCTAAAATCAGGGATTCGATTCCTCTCGGTGGGCTGAGCAGATAGCCCTTCGTAGCTTTGCTATACGAAAAACAAAACTAACTAACTAAGTCAATTTTAGTTCACTGTCGTCGTACAATTTCTTTGAGTTAGTAATAATATTTTGTTTGTTTGTTGGTGAGCAAAAAGCTACACAATGTGCCAACTGTACTGTACCAATCACAGATCTCGAAACTCGAACATTAGCGTCATAATTTAAGAGTCTTGCTGCTGAGTTGCTATAACTGGGGTAAGATGAAGTAATAAATGATATCTTGTTTAAGGTGGTCATAACGAGAAACAATGTTCCTCTGATATAGTAAGAACCAGAAACAATCTTTGTGGAACAATATAACTGCATTGTTTAAAAGTAGATGTTAATCTCCAAACTTTATATTTTTAAGATGAGTTTCAAAACCTGTGTTTCTCTTACTTGAAATATAAGAAAACTTACTTATTCAAATATCATCACATTCTTCGGATCTTACAACACAATATGGTCGTTGATTTAAAGAGATTTTCAATTCAAGTAATTTTTTGTTTCTTTGTGCCACGTTCTGCCAGGGCTGAAACTTATAGAATTTCATAAATGCGTAATAAAAATGGGTAAATGTATGAAATAAATTCATGTAGCAAATACCCTTGCTTGAGTTATATTGGCTCAACTATATGTTGATATCACATACTTTACGATATAGAGGTTTGTTGGAATTACAATAATTCTATATTGCAAGTAGAGGAACGTAAAGATCGTCCATTGTGTGCTTTACTACCATTTATGTTATTTGAAAAGATTGAAAGACTAGTTCTGTTTATTAATTTTGTTGCAGTCTGGTTTTGAACCTGACATAATAACTGCCTAAATACGTATGGCTGTTTGTATTACTATGTACTAATTATTTTTGTGCTACAAATGTGAACAGTAATATTGCACAAGTAATTAGAATGTATGCATTAATTTAGTCTTCCATTTTTTGTTCTTGAAACAAGTTCTGGACTTGCTAACGTGAGGAGACGTCATATTCTTAGAATTAGATTTTCATGGCTGTTTGTATTACTATGTACTAATTATTTTTGTGCTACTAATGTGAACAGTAATATTGCACAAGTAATTAGAATGTATGCATTAATTTAGTCTTCCATTTTTGTTCTTGAAACAAGTTCTGGACTTGCTAACGTGAGGAGACGTCATATTCTTAGAATTAGATTTTCATGGCTGTTTGTATTACTATGTACTAATTATTTTTGTGCTACTAATGTGAACAGTAATATTGCACAAGTAATTAGAATGTATGCATTAATTTAGTCTTCCATTTTTTGTTCTTGAAACAAGTTCTGGACTTGCTAACGTGAGGAGACGTCATATTCTTAGAATTAGATTTTCATGGCTGTTTGTATTACTATGTACTAATTATTTTTGTGCTACTAATGTGAACAGTAATATTGCACAAGTAATTAGAATGTATGCATTAATTTAGTCTTCCATTTTTTGTTCTTGAAACAAGTTCTGGACTTGCTAACATGAGGAGACGTCATATTCTTAGAATTAGATTTTCATGGCTGTTTGTATTACTATGTACTAATTATTTTTGCTACTAATGTGCTACTAATGTGAACAGTAATATTGCACAAGTAATTAGAATGTATGCATTAATTTAGTCTTCCATTTTTTGTTCTTGAAACAAGTTCTGGACTTGCTAACATGAGGAGACGTCATATTCTTAGAATTAGATTTTCATTTCTGTTCCAGAAAAGTGAAAAATTTCTATGGCTTGGTTTGGTAGTTAAGCGCAAAGCTACACATGAGCTATCACAATGGTATCTATATACCACTAGTATGGAAACCCGATTTTTAGCTTAGTCAGCCTGCAGATTTATCGCTGATCCCGTGAAGGCATTTCTATGAAATAATAATACTCCAGAAGTCGAAGTTGTATACATGTCTCTTACTTACTTGTAGACAGTTAGGTACCAACAATAAATACTTAATTTTTATTATAGTTTATATTCTCTATACGATCAGGACGTATATCTTGTTAACAACAACAAAAATAAAACTTCTTGTTTGTAAATAACTTCTTATTGTTGAAATTCACTAATTAATAGTTTACAAACGCCCTGTATTTTGAATCCCATTTTTACCACGTAAAACCCTAATTCCTCAGGAACCCTGGAGGTATAACTGATTAGCAACCAAAATGAAAGGTGTTAACTGTGTACTACCAAGTTAGTTAAAATAAGTAGTTATTTAAAAAAATAAGAAAATTATAAAGTGGTCTTATAGGCTATTAACTAGATGTAATGACCGTAGAGTCCAATAAAAAAATTTATAGTAACAAATATTTTTTCTTACTTTTGTTTCATTTAACAATACAACATATGTCATGCCGTTTTTAGCCTGCAGAGTGCATAATTCATCTCGTGAGTCATGTGATGCGCAAATTTTACTGACTGCACGACAGTACAAATTGCAACGTTAAGCGTCCCTTATATGACGTTATTTCAATTTCTACTAACTGATTGACAAACAACACACTACTGTGCAGTGTTGCAAGTTCTTAAAACAAGTGACTTCTTCAGATGGTTATTACAAATTGTACCAACAATCCATTAAATGGATAATGTTTTGTTGTTTTTTGTTAAATAAACGATTTATTTCCTGTGTGTTTTTGTTGTTGTTTCCTTTTTTCATAAAACCACATAATGAGCAATTTGTGATCTGTCCACCGCAGGAAATCAAATCTGATATTGTACCATTGTAAGCCCGGAAAAACAATTTATACATATTTGGTACAAATGCATATATGCATATAAAAACAGATGTTACCTAGAGTCATTATCCATATAAATGCATAACAATGTATAGATTGTCGTCAAACTGGTTTGAAGACATAATCTACAAATTATAATATATAATAACATTTTAATTGAAATATTATTCAAGTATTTTGTAGATATTTTTGTATTTTTGGTCAAACTACTAAGGCTAACTGCTACCGGCCCCAGTACTGAAGTACTGACCATAGACCAATCAATAGCATCTTCCCACCTTTCATACACGATAATGTCACTGTCACTGTTATAACGAACCCACAGATGAAGACGTTAGTAATATTTTGTTGTGTTTCACGAATTTGAACCCAGCATGCTAGCTTCAAGATCCAGAGCTAAATTACAGACTCAACCTGCGCCCGAATCCTTCAAACAAGAGTCATAATTGGCATCAAGATCCCTTAGAAATCAATAGAAACTCTTTTGAGTTAATTTGTAGAATTATTGATGTTAATGATTAATTGTTAAGTGTTAATGATAATCTATAGTTATATTTAAGTAACGTAAATTTACGAACTATTCCTGAATAAAAACTAGTAAATTTGAAGCTGTATTAAAGGTCACAGTCGATGAGTCGTATAGAAAAATGTGAATATTGCGTGGCTCAAGAAGAAAGTATAATGGAACTATGGTATCTTCTTTTTTCTGTCTTACTCACGTTACTCGATCTTTTACTTTTCGGAAACATTACATTTTCTTCATAAATTGCTAAGTTGCATGTTGACCACCTTTTGCATGTTCTTTCTAATTTAGTTCAAGAAATGACTCAGGTTTGTAAATGTCAGTGTTGAAACTGTTGGCGCAATATTTTGAGAGATATATCGTCTGTATTCACTATGAAATAATAATGTTTAAGATACACTTTTCTTAATGCGGCAATAACAATTTCATAGAGTGTTATATAATTATCTAATTTTTACAGTATTCAGAGTTACTCGTCTTTCTTGTTAAATTTCGTTAAATCAGAGTTTAATAATATTTGTTCTGACACATCGTGTCATCTACTCGTCATCTTACAAGTACTGTTAGACCTTTACAGAGGTTTCAAAACCAATACCTATATAAATACAACTACTGTTTGGTTGCCGTACACATTTGACCTAACTTGTCTAATGAAAATCAATACTTGGTTCTAGGGAAGGACGGAAATTTTAATTCACTTTAACCTTTTCAGTAAACTTAATATTGGGTTCACTTTACACTAACAAGTTAAGATTGATTGACCTAATTGTACGATTTGAAGGCAGATCTTTCAAACTGTAATTTAATTTAGATGACAGTAAATAAACCAGGAAAAATACCACTTTCAAACGAAAAGACCAACGTCTGCAAATACACATACCGAAAACGTTAGTGTCACTACACTGTTAGCACAAAATATTAGTTCAAGTGACTTTGATAAATTAGCATGATAGTGTTTTGGCTTTACAATCTCAGCTTTTAATGCTTAGTTACCGATTAAACACATATATCATATCATATAATAAGGAAAAAGCATGGCAACTGGATACTAAAAATATATACTAATCTCCTTCTCTAGTAAATCTGGGTTCGGTTATATATCGTTCAACATTGTGCTAAAACAAATCTGTGAAGAAAAAAAGAAGTATGTTTGCAATTTGCAGACGGATTCTCAGTTTTTTACTGCTTATCCTAGTGTCACAATAATAATTATTTATCTGGATATTACAGACGCATTCTCAGTTTTTTACTGCTTATCCTAGTGTCACAATAATTACTGTTTATCTGGATATTACAGACGCATTCTCAGTTTTTTACTGCTTATCCTAGTGTCACAATAATTACTGTTTATCTGGATATTACAGACGCATTCTCAGTTTTTTACTGCTTTTCCTAGTGTCACAATAATTACTGTTTATCTGGATATTACAGACGCATTCTTAGTTTTTTACTACTTATACTGGACGGATTCTTAGTTACAATAATTACTGTTTATCTGGATATTGCAAACGGATTCTTAGTTTTTTACTACTTATACTGGAGTCACAATAATTACTGTTTATCTGGATATTACAGACGGATTTTCAGTTTTTTACTGTTTATCCTAGTGTCACAATAATAATTATTTATATGGATATTACAGACGGATTCTCAGTATTTTACTGCTTATCCTAGTGTCACAATAATAATTATTTATCTGGATATTACAGACGGATTTTCAGTTTTTTACTGTTTATCCTAGTGTCACAATAGTTATTGTTTATCTGAATATTACAAACGGATTCTCAGTTTTTTACTGCTTATCCTAATGTCACAATAATTACTATTTATTTGTATATTACAGACGGATTTTCAATTTTACTGTTTATCCTAGTGTCATAATAATTATTGTTTATCTGGGTATCACAAACGGATTCTCAGTTTTTTACTGCTTTTCCTAGTGTCACAATAATTACTGTTTATTTGGATATTACAGACGGATTTTCAGTTTTTTACTGTTTATCCTAGTGTCACAATAGTTACTGTTTATCTGGATATTACAGACGGATTCTCAGTTTTTTACCGTTTATCATAGTGTTACAATAATTACTATTTATCTGAATATTACAATAATTTTCAGTATTTGTTATCCCCTATGCAATGACGCGTTAATTACAAGAAATATATTAATGGCATTTGGAAGATCCGTAATGAAACTAAACTAAAAAAAATCATAATTTAATAAACCAAATGACTTAAACCATTTCTTAAAGCATTTACTTTTATGGGATGAATTATTGAGTTCATATACATTATCAGAGATGAGCTATTACTAGAAAAGGAGTTCGTCGCCATCATGAAATAACGGATGTAAAGCGACTGAGCACCAATGTTGAATGAGAACGAGTTCTATAAACTCTACATATATCACTAATTTTATTTTAACTCAGTGGCGCAGTCCTGAAATATTTTACACCCTGTGTGGGCCAGTGGTAAGATCGGGAAGATTAGTGTAAGCACTATTGAAAATCTGCTAAAAAAAAAAGATGATTCTTACAGAAGTATTTGTTACCCACTTGTAGAGGAATGGAAGGAGGATCATTGTAAGATAGAAATGTTGCACAAAAAAATCATGCAGAGTCTCATGGATCAGGACTGCATTTTAGGGATAAAAGACTATTTCAGATAATCTAGAATGAAAATCTTATTTTCGGTTTTCCAGTTTCTTTGTTTTTGCCATGACCGAAACTTAAACGAACTTCAAGCTGAAGCATAACACAATCGAAATGTTCATATGTTTAAGAACAATTTGGTAATACAATGGCATCTGGCTTTCGACGCAGGTCGTGACGTCACGGGAAATACCTGTAACACTTATATACATGATTCGCGGTGAATTATCTGCCATTGTACAATGCACTGTCACACATATAAACTAGCAGGGTTATCAGTGTGATCAATTGGTTAACGTGCCGGATTACAAATCTACGAGTCCAATGTTTGCATCACTTTCTTCCTGAAATATTGCGCTGGGTACATAATAAGGATGACACTCAAATCCCACTATTCGGTCAGATAAAAATAGCACAAGAGTTTGGCGGCGTGTTCTGTTGATCAATTACCTTACCTTTAGTCTATCAGCTCAAAATTAGGAACGCTAGCCCAATATTTAGTTCGTGGTTGGCTTTGGCGAACATCTGAAGACAAACAAACAATAGCTTTCATTGCCAAAGTTCACAGACTGGTAGTTACGGAACATTCAACAACCAAAACAACAGTAACTGATGGATTACAATATCCCAGTCATTAACTGTACACAACACGGTTCACAAAGATGTTGCTCTTGTACAGAGAGAAACCGAGTGAGCACAAATTGCTTCCTACAACACTGATGAAAGAAAAACAACTTCAGAAAACCACACGAAAAATACATTGCACATAAAATGACTTTGTTGCAATTTTAAACGAGGCTTGAACGTTGTTCGCTCTTCTACGTAAAATATTTTCTCAACCCAAACGATCCGATTCTGCATATATATTTCACGAACATTCGTGGACTTGGTTTGCATAAACGTGTTCTTTTAACCGATATTCACGTAGGGTTGAAATTTTATGTGAAACTTTCAAAATGTGTGGTCTGAGATTGACTTTTCATAAGCTTATTACAATGGATATTGGAGTATATGACAGTACTGCATAATTGTCTTCAAAATTAGTAACTCAGCATGATTGACGATAAAGGAATTAGTTCCAATGACAGTAAGACATCTTGAAGACAGCTCCTTTGAACTTTGATTAAATCTGTGTACTAGAATTTTGAGGCTAAATATTCTACACTTTTATTATAACGAAGAAAGTTGCTAGTCAACACCCACATCGCCAATTAATGAGCTAATTTAAACGAATAGTGGAATTTTACTGTCATTCTTATAAATCCGGAGTGCGATTTCTTTTTTAGCAGTCACGAAATTCAAAACATAGTACTTCAGGTTCACTGACCATCATTGAAAATACTAGAACTGCGTAGGACAAAATGATGTAAGAACAATTCATGAAAAAAAATTAAGTGCTTTGCAACATTGAAAATTTGAAACAACGACCTCTAGTAAAGAGGTACTACTACGTGAGATAATACAAAATTAGGCTTAGGAAATAGCGTATCGGATTTTTTATTTATACAAATGTTTCCCCAACTCAGCTTCAATTTAGGTTCAATTTCTATTCAAAACCAATAAAGAAAGAGGGCTGGGCATGCTTGAGTAGTGAATGGATAGTCCAGATGGTCTTGTCAGTGACAGTATACATATCATAAAATTTTAAAGTTGGAAAAGCTGTTAAAAACAATGATTTGTGAACATCTAAATTGTTCGGTTCATCCAATGAATTTGGGCCATAAGTTTGATTTTACTGGCTCGAATAGAGCTGATTTCATTGAGTTAGATATGTTAAAGGGACTAAATATTTGTGATAAAACTGAGAGGAAAAGAGAAAAAGTAATTACTGAATGAAGCTTTTGTAGATAAAACGAAGACTAAACAACCTTCTAACATTATTTCACATTTTCACTTTCACAAGACTATTAGAATAGAAAATCAAACTTACCAGCAAGTGACGAAAGATTACATTTTTAGCCTGCTGAGAGTAAAACAATGAAGTTTGGATATGCAGCACTTGTTAGAAGAAGGAAGTGATAAGTAACATTTAACTAACTCTTTAAATATTTGTCACTTTAATATAAAATTCAGTGTCAAATATAAACATGAACTAATTTCATGACTTAAACTTCTCCAAACTTTTAGCCGTGAGGGCGTTATAAAGTGACAGTCAATCCCACTAGTCGTTGGTAAAAGAGTAGCTTAAGAGTTGGCGGTTGGTGGTGATAACTAGCTGCATTCCATCTAGTATTACGCTGTTAAATTAGGAACGGCTAGCGCAGATAAAGTTCGTGTAACTTTGCGCGAAATACAAAAACAAACAGTCGAAAGTGAGTGTTGAGCTTTGCATGCGAGCTCAACTTTTCAAATGGGAAACAGACGAACGCTCGGACAGACACTACGGTTCGCAATATATAAGATATTGTCACTGAATCTACAGAGAAATGTCAGAGACTCTTGTATGGTATTGGTATTGGTGACTTGATTTAAAGAGAACTCATAAACGTTTGGAACATAATTATTCGGTAAGGGAACCTTCGTATAGTAACCGTGTGCACGTTGAGAGAAAACAAGTATATTTTAACTGAAACAGGAGAAACTCAAATTACATTTCTCACATCTGCAGGATGAGGTGTGTGTGTGTATATATATATATATATATATCTACGCCTCATCCTGCAGATGTGTGAAATGTAATTTGTGTTTCAGTTAAATTATACTTGTTTTCTCTTTTATATATATATATATATATAAGAATAAATCTTTAGAGCTTGATTCGAATTTTTTAATATTGATTTATTTGTACATGAACTCGATTTTAGGGTGCAGTAAATGAAGAAATATTGCATTGAAACATTATTAGTGTGCAGGCAAGATTACATAGTTTGAGAAGAAGGAACTAGAGGCAAAGAATGAAAGTGGAAAATGTTTAAAGCTGAATTGAGAGAGTGTGTTATGAACAGGAATAACGTAAGTAAAAGATATTAGAACATTCTGAATTTATTAAGAACAGAGAGAAAAACTAAGAGTAATAATGATAAATGTGTAATTCAAGGAACATCAAAGAATTAACCCTGATTTGCAGCATTGCTTTGTCAAAGTAAACAAGTACATCTCATACCAGTATCTATAGCATAAGTATCACTTATGCGCTCTTAAACAAAAGTAATAATAAAAGTACTTTGAACAGGTTCATAATGTATTTGAACAGTTTATATTGGGGATTTAATTTTTGGAAACAAAAAGAAATACGGTGTTTCGGGTATATACGTACTACATGTACAGAATAAGGTCTGAGTTTGTTTGAGACATGAGGTAAAGTGTGGTACATTTACGTCTTTACAAAACAAATGTAGAAAACGAGTTAGCAATATCTTATACAGAGGAGGACCTAAATGTGTTTAAGCTCAGGCCATTTAGACACAAAGAACGCTAACAACTTTTTCGATTACCTTATCAGCAAGATCCTACAGGACATGCGCGATTTTGTAGGGTTAAGAAAAAGATTGAGAATACTTGTCATTAAAGGTCATTAAGAGTCATTTGCACCAGTTCTGAACCCTACGAATTGAAGACCCAATCAGCAGGATTACTAGAGATGTCAAAACTGGATGCCAAAAAATTTACATTGTGCTAACCAACTGGGGCTGACTATAAATAAATGAAATATATATATAAAAAAACATCTTTCAAAATAAAACTTTCCTAGCGGTTGCGTTCGTTCTTTACTTTAATATTTATAATGATATTTAAGATATTTAAGACTAAACCATACATATTAATTAAATGTGTACAATACTTACCCGAAAAATCATACATATTGATGTAAATACGTACAATACTTACCCGAAAAAACTACACGTATTAATAGAAATATGTACAATAGTTATTCGAATAAACCATACATATTAATGGTTGTGAACACTTTAGCTCTTTATGACACGCATCATGAAAATACGGTGAAAAAAAACACATTTTCTTTGAATTTTCTACTTGAATAGGTCTATATTATTGCACAAAAATACATTTTAATGCAATACATTTTTGTAAGTTATAAATGGGTAAATTACCTAGAAGTAACATTTTTCAATTAGAAAACAAAAAAATAATAGCATGGTTTACTTAAACTGTTACCTGGAAGTAGGACTTAGCATTGCCTGGCAGTTAGGGCGCTCCTCTCGTAATTTGAGGATCTCGAGTTCGAGTCTTTTTTTGCCGAACATTTTCGTCCTATATAGATGTCGACTGGGCTAGTCACTCAAATGTAAAAATGTTTGGCTTACAAAAAACCAGGCAATTCCAAATTAGTTTGAATTAAGATGTTAAGTAATAAAATAAAAATTTAAAAACTAGAAGTAAGACCATTCAACTACAGAATTAAAACATTAAGCAAGAAAGATACAATTGTTACCTGTAAAACACAACATACAATAATAAAGGGCTAACTGGTAAAGGAACTCTACTGTTTCAAAAACATGTGCCAAAAGCAGTCCGAAATTTTTGCTATGTAGATTCACTTGTCAGTGTGATATTTCATGATGTGTTTGACAAACATGTAAGTTAAGTAATTACGTATTCCTCCTTCTGATTATCACTTCTAAATTAGGATGGACCTACTTGAAGTACAAAGGAAGAGGGGTCTTGTATCTGGCCGTTTAGCGTATTTATTCCACATTGTGGTTTTCAGGTTCAAAATACCAAAAGGACAACAATAAAATCTAATTTCACTAGCTAGTATAAGATAACTTTAAACTGAATTCGATTTCCAGAATCTTTTGTAAAATGTAGACTGTTCTCTGATTGGTTGGAGTATCTCTCACGTTGTTTTTCGCGAATATATATTACAATTATATGCTTTCTCTTTTGTCGCTAAAAAAACATCGTTACGTTAAGCGAGAATGTATATAGTATTTGTAATTTCAACTTCTAACAACATCTTAAAACTGTTTTATTTCGATCACATATGGACCTTGTATTTTGCGCTGCTATATTATCATTATTATTTTACGATATAACGAACATCCTTACCTATATTCAGATGTTGATAATAAAGGTGTAATATTGTTAAAAAACAATTTGCATTATTTTTCAAATATTTCCTCTAAATATCATAGAAAGGTCTATGGTCTACATAGATTTTCAAACTAAATAACGTTCAAACTCAGTGTCAACAAAATATTAAAATACAATTGTTTTAGACACATTTTTAGTACAAAATCGACGGTTCGTTAGCCGATATTTTTATATTATTTGATAACGGTGGAATTCAGGTGTTGAATCTTATTGAGAAATTTCATGTTTGTTCATGTTAAATAGTTGTTGTTGATGCTTTTTGTTGTTGTTATCGCGAAGCTGCACAGTAGACTAACTGCGTTGCCAACCTGGAGAAATCGAACTCCAGGTGTTAGCTTGGGAAGTCCATAAAATTGATAAAATATTGAGTCAAAACACTCAATTTCTATAAATTAGTAGACAACTCTATCATTAATTTGTGGGATTAATATAAATAATGATGAACTCATCACATACTTGTTTCATATTAGGAATAATAATTTTATTAGAGTCCTATTAATGTAAACAGTTTTAAAACTTCTAGGGTTAAAGGTAACAACTTATAAAGCAGTTCTTATAAACTTTATGTTTCAGGTAGAAAACGTAACACAGTTTTGAATTATTTGAAATAAATATTTCTAAATCAATCATGATTAGTACGTTGTTATACATCTTCAAAAATATATCAGTTAATAAATTACTAGACTGATATTCGCAGCTCGGCCATTCCTAACTTCATCGGACAAATAATAACTATAAACTGTACAGCTAGATCTTATACACTACTACTGGACATTTCCAGTCTTATCATTCTATATTGGCCCTTTCAGCCGTGTGGGCGTTATAATGTGACGGTCAATCCCACTGTTCGTTGGTGAAAGAATAGCCCAAGAGTTGGCGGTGGGTGGTAATGACTAGCTGCCTTCCCTCTAGTCTTACACTGCTAAATTAAGGACGGCTAGCACAGATAGCCCTCGAGTAGCTTTGTGCGAAATTTCAAAACAAACAAACAAATCTTTTTCTTACGGAACAAAATAAACGCCAAATCATATCTACACTGTTAGTCTGTAAAACTGGCAATTGGTAGACCTAATGAAGATAAAAACTGTTTTAGATGCTGTTTGTTTACTTTGAGTGTCAATAAAACGTTGCTTGTGTTAAATTAATGTACTTCTCGAGCTTTGTCTCAGTTCTTGCCCTGATTGGGTATTAAATTAAGCATAAATAAATTTGTTAATTACTTACTAATGCACGAATAACAATATATGTGAATTTAAGCTGGAATGTCGTTTGTCTGAAGCCTACACTCTGTGAACTTGCTTTTAACAGTTAATGGTAAGGGAGAGAATAAATATTTAAAGAAGGTCTAAATCATTCTACCTATGGAACTCGATTATTTCAAAGTTGAAGAATAATGATTATTTGTAACACTACAGTGCTGAGTATACTCTCATCTATTTAAGTAATACATTTATAAAACTATGTAGTTTGGTAGAGTATCTGTATTTACCAAAGCAACAGTTTTCGCTCTTCGCACTTTTTTATTCACGTGAATTTCAGTATTGGCATTTTCAAACATGAATGACACCTTATGCAAGAGAAGAACTAATTGTGCTGGTGTGTGTTCACTTTGATTCTGTCATAGCTAACTATCCCTAATGTGAAAGTGTTAAATAAAGGGAGAATAGCTACCAAGCAACGGCATACCTATTCAGCTGTTTTAAATAAATAACAGGGTTGATTTGCATGGTTTTAAAGCACTCAAAGTTTTAAAGCTGAAAGTGCGGAGGATGTTCAACCGACATATTACGGCTCGAACCTTGAACCTTTCGATCAACGGTTCGCTTCTGCATGTTGTTACGTAGTAGCAGCAACAACAGCAAAAGATGTTTTAAATGATATATTACTTGCATTAATAAAATGAACACATACATATACATATACATACGTTAAATTAAATATAAGAAACATGTGATAACTATAAGTATACAAAAATACAACAAAAATTCCTCATCAATGACCTGCAGATCCCTTTCGAATACTATTTTTAAGGTCTGTAACATTGTTTAAATTAATTTAAACGATGTTATTATTTTAACAGTTTCCATCGACCTTGCTTCTCTGAAACCGCCCACAATAAACCTTTCCACAAGTGACAAAATTGAGCATATTTCTGCAAATATGTAATGAACACGTATTTGCATGGAATATATCTTTACAGACATTTAACCGATGGAACAGTGATAAGTTTACTGAATTATAACTCTAAAATCCGGGCTTCGACTCCCTGCAATGGGCAAAGAAGATGACCCAAAGTGGACTTCCTCTTAACCAAAAAACATTTGCGGGAAAGTTGATAGATGTATGTTATGTATGTTCGACTGAAAGTGTGGTTCAAGATAATTTCCGAAAGTTTCACAAATTGGTATTATTAATTATTAGAAATTATTAATCAACGTTTTTTTCATCTGTTTAGTTAAAACGTATCTGAAACAACAACGTATTAAATTCTTCATTATTTTACAAACTTTGTTTTACGATATATTCTTCCCATTCTTCATAACTTTCCAAGCATGAATTTATATTCCAAATTTAGTAAATTGTGAATGGGTTGCATTATTCAGGTGTGGTCTTCCAAATTTTAACACTTTTGTCAAAATAAGCTCGTTCGTTTCATATTGTCTTCCAAATTTCCATTATTTTAGAGGCCCGTCATGGCCACGTGGCTAAGACACTCGACTTGTAATCTGACGGTCGCGTGATCGAATCCCCGTCACACCAAAAACATGCTCGCCCTTTCAGCCACGAGGAGGTTATAATGTGATGGTCAATCCCACTATTCGTTGGTAAAAGAGTTGCCCAAGAGTTGGCGGTAGGTGGTGATGACTAGCTGCCTTCCCTCTAGTCTTACACTGATAAATTACGGACAGCTAGAGCAGATAACCCTCGTGTAGCTTTGTGCGAAATTAAAAAATAAAATTAGAAGAGTAAATCTGATTCTGTTAACCTTTTATTTTTTTTCTTATTTGATTAACGTGAACTTAATATCTGTAGTTTTTAACTAATCATTATTTTTCTAGAGTTGATCTTTTGGTCGCAGTCACTGAGTTGTTATCTTTGCGATCGGAGGTGCACAGAGGTTATGTTATCTGTATGTGTTTTTGTTTGTCTACAAGATTTATCAAAAATGGCTGAAAGGATTTGAACAAAAATTGTCACATTTGGATTTATGACCCAACTTACAAGTGGTTAGCTTTTGGGTGGTCAAGGGCAAAGTCAAAGTCAAAACATGGTCACGATTTTTGTTTGTTTTTCGAACAAAGCTACTCGAGGGCTATCTGTGCTAGCCGTCCCTAATTTAGCAGTGTAAGACTAGAGGGAAGGCAGCTAGTCATCACCACCCACCTCCAACTCTTGGGCTACTCTTTTACCAACAAATAGTGGGATTGACCGTCACATTATACACCCCCACGGCTGGGAGGGCGAGCATGTTTAGCGTGACGCGGGCGCGAACCCGCGACCCTCGGATTACGAGTCGCACGCCTAACACGCTTGGCCATGCCAGGCCCATGGTCACGAAATTAAAAAAAAAAAAGTTTATCTTTTAATATAGGGACTGATTTTTAATTTTTTTTTGCACTATAACTCAGTCAAAGATGATCTGGTTTTGATTAAACTCGGTGAATGTATGTAGTTTGTTATTCCTCATTGTAGTACTAAAAAGTTCCGTGTCCGTTGATGACAACGGACATACGTTCGTTTTTTTTGAGAGCCAAATATGATCAACCCTGTGTGGCGCAAAGGTATGCATTCTACTGAGTGCTCCTGTAGTTCATTATTTTACCAACGTTTATGTGTTAGCAGTAGCCCCTCAGTCGTTTATTATCAACGTGTATCTGTTTAGTAGCAGCCCTTTAATCATTCATTACTAACGTGTATCTATTAGTAGTAGTAGTAGTACTTTAATCGTCCATTTGCAACGTGTATCTGTTTAATAGCCCTTAAATCATTCATTACCAATGCGTATCTGTTTAATAGTCCATTAGTCATTCATTACCAACGTGTATCTGTTAGTAATAATTCTTTAATCGTTCTTTACAAATATGTTTCTGTTAGTAGTAGTAGTAGTAGTCCTTTAATCCTTCATTACTAACGTGTCTGTTTAATAGTTTAATCGTTCATTACCAATGTGTGTCTATTATTAGTCGCTTTTTCATTGTTAATTACTAATTTGTATCAGCCCGGCATGGCCAAGCATGTTAAGGCGTGCGACTCGTAATCTGAGGATCGCGGGTTAGCATCCCCATCGTGCCAAATATGCTCACCCTTACAGCCGAGGGGGCGTTATAATGTGACGGTCAATCCCACTATTCGTCGGTAAAAGAGTAGCCCAAGAGTTGGCGGTGGGTGGTGATGACTAGCTGCCTTCCCTCTAGTCTTACACTGCTAAATTAGGGACGGCTAGCACAGACAGCCCTCGAATAGCTTTGTGCGAAATTCAAAAACAAACAAACAAACCAACGTGTATCTGTTAATAGTAGACTTTTAATCGTTCGTTATTAGTATATATCCAGTAGTTGTTGTCTTCCATTTTTCGTTATTTTCTAAACATAAATCTATGAGTTAAAGTCGTCCAGTTGCTTTGCAAAACTTCTCAGTTAAAGTTAAGTTGAAAGTTTAAAATATAAGTTCATAACAGGTACTTGTAAATAAAAAAAAAACACATTTTATATCTGGTAAATATCAATTTTGAAACAATTCAGGTAAGAAAAGAACAGTTAACATTTACAATGAATTAGAGTTTTCAGCAAAATTAAACCGAAAGAGAGGTTTATTGGATGATACTTTTCTTAATTATATATGAAATAGTAGGGAATGTTGTTAATATCTTATTTCCTGTCATGAAATTAGATTAAAATATAACCAGTTGTTTAAAATGTATACTTTATATTGGCTTTCTCATATACATTGAAATCAAAGAGAGAACAGTATATCAAAAAAAGTAAAAAAAGACTAACATGTATCAGATAATAACTTTGTTATAATTAAGTTAAACTATAAAAAAGACATGAACACTCGTGAAGGTCCAATAAATTTTAGATTTTGTTCAGTAAAATTTCAAAAATAGAATATTTATTAGCGTACATTAATTCTGTAAAAGTAATTCATTCGCGCTTCGTTTCTTTGTTAGAAACGGTTTTGTTGTTGTTATTTCACATTCTTCGTTTCTAATTTTTTGTGTTTCAGTAAAAACAAGATCATGTGAAGAATTACGAAAACCGTTTTTTGAGACCAGACTAAATACACTGTAAAAATACACACGCTAATACATGTATATGTGTGTATGTCTACGATTTCAACTGGCGTGAAAACTCCAACGGCCCGGCATGATCAGCTGGTTAAGACGCTCGACTTGTAATCCGAGGGTCGCGGGTTCGAGTCCCCTTCACACCAAACATGCTCGCCCTTTCAACAGGAGGAACGTATTAATATTACGGTCAATCCAACTATTCATTGGTAAAAGAGTAGCCATAGAGTTAGCGGTGAGTGGTGATGACTAGCTGCCTTCCCTCTAGTCCTACACTGCTAAATTAGGGATGGCTCGCGCAGACAGTCCACGTGTAGCTTTGTGCGAAATTCAAAAACAAACAAACAAAGAAAACTCCAACACGCGGTAGTGTTATTTTTCAGTCCCATCTTTCGGAGAAAATTAGAAATAATTTATTAATACTATAAATTAATAAGCATGATGTGGACTTTAGTGCTTTAATTCTAACTCTAAAAAAATAAATATATAAACACTTTCTGTTTTCGTTAGTATTTTGTTTTTATATGGTTACTCTAAGCATCAAAATATAATCAGATACTTAGAACACCCGTGTCTTTTAATAGGTTAATCCAAGTAAGCTCGTGAAAGAATGTAATAGTACGCGAAACATCTGTAGACTTGAACATAAGGCTCTCTAGTAATGTAGAAATGTGCCACGCATTTTTACACATACACTGTGAAGTTGCACTATGTAAGACTAATACATCTGATGACAGGCCTGAATACACGTTTGGTTGATTTGGCTCTAAATTTAAAAATTGCAGGAATAAAGTTTTTTTATGACAAAAATCAATAGTTTACTTATCCATCCATTTATCAACATATCTATTCATCAACTACTTCTCATCATTTACGCATCTTCATGTTCATCCGCTCGTGACTTTTCCTACAGTTTATACATATTTACAAACTATTTATCTTTATACACTATGAAAATCGTAACATTATACACTTTGCGCCCAAGAAGTACTACCAATCTAACGAGTACTTCAACGGTAAAAAGTTTTGAAATTCTTTATTGGCCATTACTGGTCACAGTAGACAAATTGCAGCTTCGAGAAGAAAGTTTATGTCACTCATTCTCTTGCTATGGTGCTTGAAATGAGCCTATTAACGAACAATGGCTGTCATTTGTTCACTTAGGTTAGCTCCAGATGCCTCACCAACACTTGAGAGTAATTGGTTAAGATATTTTTATTGGAACCAATGCACTATGAGAGGTTTTAATTCCGTCTTCAAGCTTCGAGGAATACTTGTCTCATTGCTTATAAATTGGACAAGTTTTGGTCTTTTTTTCAAACGATGTGTAATGCTACTCTTTTAGTTCTCTTTTCTCGTTATACAAAAGGTAAGATACATTCGAATATGGTAGGCAAGCTCTTGTACTTAGTATCAAAGGAAAATCATTTCAAAGTGGGCAGACTTGTAGAGTGTTCCAAAAGTCGGTTTTTAGGAAAACATGTAATATGATCTACAAGTGTTCACTATCGAAGCACCACTAAAGACAGTACTTGACTGGATGTGGTGAAACCAATCACTGATACCTTCACCCTGGCGGCATGCTTTACATTTTTACCCATAAACAAAGGATCTAACATAGCCTTCTCTCCCGTATATCAAAATGGAAATGTCCTATTAATGTCAAGGATACATTTGAACAAAGACTGCGCCTGTAAACAAAGAAAAGAACTGACTTCTGGGAAACCTGTAATCTATGTTTTTGAAATGAGAGCTGAGATAATATTTTAAGGTATATTTAGAAATGTATAATAAGCTTATGCATGGATATTTTGGAACACAATTTCTAAGACATTGAGCTTCTAAACACAAAAGGATAAAGTGAGCTAAAGATATTTACTTTCGTTACTTAGTCTTGCATGAAAAATCGATATATATGTGTGTGTTTAAAACATCAGGTAGTAAGTGTTGAAGTTAGACCATTTGTGTGATATTGTTATTTAAATTAACCATTGTTCTGGAAGGATTTGATTATAAACTTAGCCATATTCTCAAATACTCAACTATTTGTAGGGTTCTGAAGTCTATCATTACAAGAATACTGTATATAAAAAAAACTAGTTGTCTTCGTTATACCTATAAAAGTAAATTGAAGAATATCTATTCTATTCTATTCTAAAGACGGCTGGTATGTGTGTTAAAACTTTAATTAAAATAAAGAACACAACAACATTTCCACCTTCTTAGGTCATCTACATGTTAACTTTATTTTAATTAAAGTTTTAGTACCCATACCAGCCGTCTTTAGAATGCGCTTTTACTTCAAGTGGGTTTCTCGTCATCATGAATGTATTTGTATTGGATCAGTCCATCAAAAAAATAGTTATTTGATACAACTGAATTCTAGGTTTAGGTTTTAGCTCTTTTCTTTTAAAAAGGTAATCAGGGTTGTTACTGAAGAACATACAGTTTGATCATGCGTGCCTGGCACAAGCGTTATTTGAATTATAAATCCGTACGTTTTAATGCTTTAATTATTCTTACATCAATAATGTGTGTGTGTTGTTATAGCAAAGTCCACATCGGGCTATCTACTGAGTTCAGCGAGGGGAATCGAACCCCTGATTTTAGCGTTCTCAGTCCGTAGACTTACCACTGTATCAGCGGGGGACAATTCTTACATTAATCAAAAATTTATGAAACATCTATAAATATATGCATACATTTGGGTAAATTGGATTTCACCAATATCCATACACAAACAAATATAAGTTTTAAATATTGTTCATGTTAACGAAATTTTAGTAAATTTAAACTCCACTTCGTGCTTCGTGCACATTGGTTGCGTAATGATTAATAAAAGACACACACAAAAGGTGCAGACGCAACATGTGTGACATGCTTTCATAGTACAATTCCTGTGTACAGTGCCATTTCTGTAATTTCGAAGATTAACGTAACACATCCCATCGCCTGCCGCAAAAACGCCATTTGCATTTTTGGGTCTTTGGTACATTGTAAGAGATCCCGACTGGTACTGTTGAGTAAGAAACAGCCTTTCTTATAACCCATCAGTTCACAATTAGGGAGGGCAGATTATCTTTGGTAGTTCTGTAAAGCAAACAAACATTTTTTTTGTAGAGTAGGCCTAATAATGATGATGGTCACCTGATTTCTTCTGATCATGTGTGCATGTTCTTCAAGATCGATGATTTCGTTCTGTCACTTTTTCAATCTGACGTAATATGAGATATACATACACAGGTACAGGAGCTATTATACACTGCTGACCAAACTCTTAAGGCCAATGAACGTAAAGAAAAAATATGCATTTTGCGTTGTTAGATTCAACCATTTATTTGAGTAGAGCTTCGAAAGATGAAAATAAGAAAAGGGAAAATAAAAATAAAAACTTTTTTAGCATTTAATAGGGAAAATGAGAACACTATAAAATTAGCCTAAATACTAGCTGGTCAAAATTTTAAGATCATACTGAAATGAAGCGTTAATCGGTAAACACATAACGAAATTTAGTCATTTATGTTCAAACATTAGTATTGTCAACGTCTCCTGTGTTACATTGGGTAAAAACATGGCAAAGCCTAAAAAGTTGACAGAGTTAGAACGTGGCAGAATTGTCGAGCGACAAAAGCAAGGCCTCTCTCAACGTGCCATCGTTGGTGAGATTGGGCGTACCAAAACTGCTGTTGCAAATTTTTTAAAAGACCCTGAGGGATAGGGAACGAGAATTTCAAGTGATCGGCCCAAGAAAATTTCGCCGACGTTGAGGAGGAGGATTCGACGTGTTATCCGGCAAGACACCAGCCGATCGTCGAACCAGATTAAGGCCCTTACGGACGCAGAATACAGCTCAAGAACAATAAGACGGCATCTACGAGAGAAAGGCTTTAAAAACCGTAAATGTCTGCAAAGGGCACGCCTCCTTCCACACCATGAAACAGCTCGGTTAAACTTTGCTGACAAGCACCAAACATGGGACGTAGAAAAGTGGACGAAGGTTTTGTTCTTTGATGAGAATAATTTAACCTGGATGGTCCAGATGTCTTCCAACGTTACTGGCACGATAAGGAATCCCACCGAAGACATTTTCCACATGACACAATGGAGGAGGTTCCATCATGATCTGGAGTGCTTTCTTCTTCCATGGAACAACGGAGTTTAAAGTTATACAGGGATGTCAAACAGCAGCTGGCTGCATTGGCATGTTGGAGAGAGCATCCTTATTGACTGAAGGCCCTAGCTTGTGTGGAGATGACTGGATCTTTCAGCAGGACAACGCTGTAACCCACAATGCCGGCAGGACAAAGGACTTTTTCATGGCGAATAACGTGATTCTTTTGGACCATCCAGCGTGTTCGCCCAAACTGAACCCCATTAAAAATGTTTGGGGGTGGATGGCAAGGGAAGTCTATAGAAATGGACGTCAATTCCAAACAGTGCAAGATCTTCGTGAAGCCATCTTTACCACTTGGAATAACATTTCAGCCAACCTTCTACAAACGCTTATATCGACCATACCAAAGCGAATGCTTGAAGTTATTCGCAATGACGGCCGTGCAACTCACTACTGAGACCTCTTGTTGGGCATTTCCTACCCTATTTAGGACTTCTTTTTGGTATGATCTTAAACTTTTGACCAGCTAGTACTTAGGCTAATTTTATAGTGTTACATTTTTCCTATTAAATGCTTAAAAAGTTGTTTTTTTTTTATTTTCCCTTTTCTTATTTTCATCTTTCGAAGCTCTACTTAAATATGTGGTTGAGTCTAACAACGCAAAATGCATATTTTTTCTTTATGTTTATTGGTCTTAAGATTTTGGCCAGTAGTGTATATAATCCAACTTACAATCTGCGTATCTAAATATTATGCGTTTACATGCAGCTAGTTTTAATTTAACTTGATACTTCGTATAAAAAAAATATATAAACGAATTTAATTTCAATTACATATCCTGGCGGAAATAATTATTCCTTGTTCCGTAATGCTGCACAATTAACTTTAAACAAGAGTGAGTAACTCTGTTGTGCATTTTTTCTTTTACGTTTTTCCTTACGCGTTAACTTAAATGTAACAAGTAATTCAGTAGTTACTGTTCTGCATTTAACATTACACACTACTAGTATGTTATATTTAACTGTAGTTAATACTATTTCACTGTAGTGTAATCTGGAGTGTATACCTTCACTCATTTGAAGGTAACTAAGAGGATGTCTGTTTTAGCATCAATTACATTTAATTCCATATAGAAAAAAGGAAATCTGAAGCCCGCCGTGGGTGTCTGTATTGTCAGGTTACAAATTATGACGTCAAGTTTTACGTTAAGCGAAATCCCTCTATACAAATTGACGAATTTGTGACGTTAGTGTGACTTCAGTAATTAGGTGTTGGTGTGGTAATGGTCAATATTTATCCATTATTTCGAAATTTCTCGACATCTTAAACATTTTTACTTAAATAACTATCTCACAGTATTTGAAACAATTGCAGTGCTCTAAAAGTAAGTTGTTAGTGACACAAATGTTACTTTCAAAAGTGTTTAACACAACACCGTTTTTCTTTAATTTTCACGTTGTTTTATTTTCATTTAACGTGGCAGGCGTGTATGGCTTCATTGTAACGTCTCTGTCGGTGGATAGTAATTCTATGCCGTTAGGAAGGAAGTAGTTGCTTGAAATACGGTCTAGACAAGAAGTCTTTCTACTGGCCCTGAGCCTCTTTTAGTCAATTGAATCGGTTAATGGGCGATTATGATGCGATTTGGTGTCCAGTCCAAGGTGGTCTTTAATCGGCTTCTTGCAAATTGTTTCCTACTCGAAGCTTATAGTAATGATCAACCTCAAAATATAGTAGAATCTTATGTCACATATTCGAAATGGAATATTCAAAATTACCAAATCATTAAAGCACCTTTCATGTAGGCACCCACAGAGAGGTTCGAAATTTTCACATTGAAGGACTAGTAAGCTGTTTTCGTATTTCTTTCACTTTATATACTATTTATATCTCAGCCTTTTGTCTAATACTTTGAAAAGTGTTATTCTTATATTTCTCTCTGAATGGCATTAATTTAACTATAAACGTCCGCATTTCTCATACGTAAGTAATGCCATCTGACATTCTCTTTTGATCTACTATTGACGTGAAATTGTTAATGTTAATACTGTAAAAATAGTCTGTGACGTCATAAGTATCACCATGACAGCAGTTTTAAATTATCGACTGTGATTACAATTATTTGCAATGAAATATACACGTCTTCTTACTGAAGGACGCATGTTTAGCCACTTTTTTGTTATAGGTTAACGTCACTTTTATCTGTTTAATTTCCTTGTTTTTTGTTTTTGAATTTTGCACAAAGCTACTCGAGGGCTGTCTGCGCTAGCCGTCCCTAATTTAGCAGTGTAAGACTAGAGGGAAGGCAGCTAGTCATCACCACCCACCGCGAACTCTTGGGCTACTCTTTTACCAACGAACAGTGGGATTGACCGTCGCATTATAACGCCCACAGGGCTGAAAGGGCGAGCATGTTTGGTGCGGCCGGGATTCAAACCCGCGAACCTCAGATTAGGAGTCGAACGCCTTAACCCCCCTAGCCATGCCGGGCCAATTTTCTGTAGTATGGAAAAGTAAGTTTTATCTTTTAGTGTTATTAGTTGTTTTTTTTAATTGTAATAAAATTCTGTAAATTAACATTGTGATTAACAAAAACATTGTCACAACATAAACTATGTTCCTGAAACACCAACTTTTGTGAACTGTAACACAATTTATTATCATAGCAATGTCAGTGCTCATGGCGTGTGGTTGGTAATTCATAACTGTGTTTATTCTGATACGTTGTTGTGTTGTAAAGTCACATTTTTATTGAATACTAGCTGGAGTACAAATTCCCTGGACGAAAGTAATATAAATTCGTGATTAATGAAATGTTATCTTTGGACATGAAACGCTGCATCCCTTGTATTTAATTGTAATAAAAGCATCCATAACAAACGCAAAACTGAAAAGTTGTATGTTTCTCTTCATTGACCCATTAAACCTTCATACCAAGTTTGGTGAATATTCATTTACAGGGTCGAAGTAGTGGCAAAGAACGCAAATAAAACTCGCAAAATCCAAACCTCCAAAACTGGAAATGTGTCCACACGGACCAAATAAATCTCCACACCAATTTTGATTAAGATCCATCCACACCATATGAAATAATTACATGAACAGACAGTCGACAGTACCATTATACTTATATAGGTTTGTATAGCGTACAAAAATTCGACACAAAAACTGTTCTTCAGTCAACACATTTGTGTTTTACCTTGTTAGCTCAAACGAACCGGTTATTTTAAACTTGAATAAGTTGTTTCTAACATAGTGTTTTTGCACTGATTTATAGCTGAGCTTTTTGAGCTAATGTTTACCTTTTATATTTTTGGAAAAATAAAACTTTTATAAACTTTGGTATAAATAAAGTGAGGATTACTTGCGTCTAGAAATGTAATTTGTAAAGCGTTTCTCTTACTACGACTTCCTGAGATTGAGACATTCGATGTGAAGAAATTAAATTACTTGTAAGTCACAAAATTTAGAAATAAATTACATAAGAGTTCACATTACATGTGGATAAAATAGGTATATGACCTATTCCGTTATCATTTCTATTTAAATTACCTATAGTTATATAGATCTCACATTACAATTTGTATAGAACGGGGAGATGACCTTTTCCTTTATCATTCCTATTTAAATTACCTATAATTATATAGACCTTACATTACAATTTGTATAGAACAGGGAGACAACATTTTGCTTTATCGTTCCCATTTAAATTACCTTTATCTAGTATCCTTCGCGTATCTGACTATATCTTCCTATACACGAATTCTTTGATGGCAAGCTTAAGACCCTATTTGATGAAAAATGTAGCATTAAATTTTAGAGTTAAAACATATTTCACTGATTCGAGAAATCTTTTTCTCCACCATGCGAGTTTAAGTAAGTGAGTAGGTCTTTCTATACAACACCCATTCTTTTACATGATGCAATAAACATTCTAACTGGTAGGGTCGTTTGTTTACACACGACAACGATAAAAAAATCTCCAACATAAAAACGTCAGGTTATCCAAAGCTAAAACTAAATTAAGCACTGCGTTAGCTCTCTTTCTATTTTATCAAATACAACGTAAGCTCGAGTTTATGTACTGGAATGTAAAGGTTTTTTTGTTTTTTTCAATCGTTGTTGTTATCTTTAGAAATATTGTAATGGAGCAAACATATCAAAAGAGATTGACGAACGATTAGATAGATAGATGGTGAATTGTTACAAGTAGTTTACAGTGAAATAGCCAGGTTTGCCACTTGGGAGTGGGAGAAAATAAGTTAAAAAGATGAAATTGATCTACATGTTTAATAAAAAGATAATTAAAACAAATGAAATATAATAGTGTTTATAGAATTTTTATATATAAAGTTATACCAGACTAGTTTAGATAAAAGATGATATGTGATCAATATTCTTAGATGTTTCATGGAGCTTGGCCTCTCTTCTACATACATACACACCTCCCCGGATGCTTCTCTGATATTATACACCAAAAGGCGCACCATGGTCAGGTGGTTAGGACGCTCGACTCGTCATCTGAGGGTCGCGGGTTCAAATCTATGTCACACCAAGTATGCTCGCCCTGGGGACTTTATAATGTTACGATCAATTCCACTATTCATTGGTAAAAGAGTAGTCCAACAGTTGGCTGTGGATGGTGATGACTATTTGCCTTTTCCTCTAGTCTTACACTGCCAAATTAGGGACAGCTAGCGCAGATAGTCCTCGTGTAGCTTTGCGCGAAATTCACTGACAAACAAATTATACAAGAAAGGTTGAACAAGTGGGTAGAAATAAATTCGAAATTCTAGGAATAACAAATTGTGGAAGAATATTTTACCATTAATCATATTCTCCCTTCTCAGTGTCATAGCAAGACGCCGAATTTCGATACCCATGATGCCAAAGCATAGACAACCCATTGTGTAGTTTGTGCTTAGTTTCAAACAAACAAACACTTACTTCTTACGAAATACTTATTCACACGAAGAAATAGTGTGTTATTGGTATTCATCAGTATTACTGAGATATTTGATTAGTTATCGCATAAAATGATATGAAACTGACTGAAAAATAATTCTGTGAAAGCTAACATATAGTTTGTTTGTTTGTTTGTTTTTAATTTCGCCCAAAGCTACTCGAGGGATATCTGCGCTAGCCGTCCCTAGTTTAGCAGTGTAAGACTAGAGGAAAGGCAGCTAGTCATCACCACCCACCGCCAACTCTTGGGCTACTCTTTGACCAACAAATAGTGGGATTGACCGTCATATAATAACGCCCCCACGGCTGAGAGGACGAGCATGTTTATTGCGACCGGGATTCGAACCCGACACCCTCGGATTACGAGTCGAACGCCTCAACACGCTTGGGAAAGCTAAAATAATTGCGTACAAAGCACAAATGGTGATACCAACTAGCGTATCCGATGAAAACCGTTTTGTGAAATTAGAAAAACACAAAGATCTTTACACAGAATAGTAAGTTTGACATGAGTAAGAATATTTTAAAAGCTTTCATACGGATAGTATTATTAAACAGTTAAAAGAACGATACACTTAAATTAAGTACTTTTAGAATATATTAATGGAAATGACATACGCACAAGCTCGAAGTTAGCGGTGCCTGGAGAGCTGCCAAAATGCCAGTGGGTTATAATGTTTATTTAGATTGTGCACACCAAAGGGATCTGGCATTAAGTTTTCCCGTTGATAATCTAGACATAATTATGAATATTCAGAATTATAACGAAAGACAAAAACGCAGTAGGTTATGCCTACAACCGTAAATTATTCATATGCTAGAAATGTTTATATATATATATATATAATTATTAAATATGTTGTTAATTTTCATGTATTCTAACAACAAACTCAAATGCAGTAACTTCCTATCTATAGAAAACATCAGGATCGAAAATAATGTTGTCAAGATACAACGACATTCGATAACGATAATAGTGACGCCATGTTTGAAAAATAGTCTATGATCTCCAATAAATCTTTGTCGGTCTCTCCGTGTTTGTATGATTTATCGGAAGAAGTCAACTGCTCCAATCAGTAAAATAAATATAAAAATAAATATTTCAAAAAATTTCAAACAAGTTAAAACTGATTAGATATATAAAATGGAACTTTCGTATGCGTAACATAAACATAGAAACTACAAGAAGAAAGGATGTATTCTTAATAATTTTTCAAAACATTATGTTTACAAGAAAATTTCGAAACTTTGTAACCTGATAAAGCTGTACATAAACTAAATCGAATGACATGTTTTTACTGGGTTTTTTTAACATAAAAAACTAGATAACATTTTATACTTTTGTGCCGTGTTTCATGCTATCTCAAAATTTTCATTGTGAGAGCGTGAGAAATATGGCTAAAAATATGAAATAAAAAAAAATGAATTCTCTTGGATATGTATCGAGAAGGAGTGCGTAAACTGGGATCATGACCTACTCCAGTTTTTACTCGAATGTTATTTTGAATGACGAGTAGAAACCTGTCTATAATTATCATAAAAAGTCGCTGTTTCTGTTTCATATTCATTATTTAAGCGAAAAGCTACACAGTGGCTGGCTATCTGCACTGTGCCCACCATAAGTATCGAAATCTGGTTATTAGAGCTGTAAACCACCAGGCTTGCCGTTGTGCCACTGGGAGGCATCACCGTGAAGAAAGTTAATAAAGGATTTCCAATCGTTGTTTTCCTACCCCACCAAAGTCAAATATGTTACACCGTCTATAGGATAAAATAATTAACATCAACTGATTAGTTGTGTTCGCCTAAGGCCAGTTTCTGTGAGGCAACTTTTCTAAAGTTTATTAGTTACGCGTGAAATGCATGTATAAGTGCATGCAGCTCCTGAGTCGATTCTTTCGTTTGATGTTTCAGGAATAATGGACTCTTTCGCCATGATGCCAAACTTTTGCTTGAGGCATTTGGGTGAAGATTGTTTTTAACTGCAGCCTTACTTTTCACAACACATGTTTATTTAAGTCTTTTCACTATTTTGCTTATAATATTGTATTAGATTTTGTACATTTTTACATATCGTATCATTAGTTTATTTTACCTGAAAACGTATTTACCTATTAATATGTATTCGTATATTCTATTCAAATATTAATTTAACTTTATTCATTGTGTTTTAATTTCTTCCTTCTGGCTTGACATGGCCAGGTGGTTATGGTACTCGACTCGCAGTCTAATTCCTGTCCAACCAAATATACTCGCCCTTTCAAGCGTGGGGGCGTTATAAAGTTACGGTCAATCCCACAATTCGTTGGTAAAATAGTAGCCCAAGAGTTGGCCGTTGATGTTAACAACTAGCTCCTTTCCCTTTAGTCTTTCACTGTCAAATTAGGTACGGCTAGCGCAGTTAGCCCTTGTGTAGTCAAAACAAAGTAAACCTTTTTTCTTGTTGAAAAAACTTCATTCTGTGCTTCAAACATGCCATCTACACCTGATGAATCAGCACCATTGCAAGTCTCAGTTTCAGAAACTGTTGCAGGTCCTTTGACATCAAAGACAGCAGGTAATCACCCAACGAAAGCTGTTAGAAAAAGGGTTAGAATTTCCTGCTATGTAAATACTGTATTTGAAAACTGATCGATTGCAATATAACACAAAGGTCTACTAGCAAGAAACCGCCAACATTAGTTGGTACCGTATAAATGTGTCAATAGTAGTGTCACACCAAAACAGCACAATGTGTTTTTGGCACCAAAAATGTGTAACAGGCCCAGTAGATCAGCAAATGAAGTTTGATGCTCACATAAGTACATTTACTGTTCACCGTGCAACAGATAATCTAAAATAACTAAACTAGAAAATATGGGAAAGAGTCTGAAATTATGAATTGTTACACTTATGAAGATTAGAAATGTAGAGGGGACATTATACTAAGCATCCATAAATGAGAGACCATATGATTACTTCTCCCAACAGTAGTAGAACTGGAGATAGGCAAGAGCATTTCAATGGACAAAAGCGACTGCAATGATTAAGCATGTTGAATGATTTCCTTTCATTAACGATTGGTAATAACACAAACAGAACTAATATGTAATATATATACAATAGCGAACGTATGGATAATAACAATCTTGTATCTCATGCTGCAAATTCTGAAGTCAGCTTTTCATTTTGTTTCTTGCTTATTAATTTTAAATCCAAGATGGTAGGTTTTGGATTAGTCATAACTTGCGGTATTAGACGTGATGTGAGAACACTGTTGGCAGCAGATGCATCTTGATTTTGTTCTAATACCCTGCTGTAACTCGCTGGAGTGGACATCTTTAACGTATCAAACACAACTAAAGTAGTTAGCTCTTCAAAAGGGCTTATTTATTTTTGAGAATCAAATAGCAAAGATAATATAAAAGCATTTCTATAAGCCCAACAGAGCCAATGGGACAAGTGTCATACAACATAATCATTTTTATCTTTTCGTACTTCTGAATAATTAGCTAAACACGTAGAAATATTTCAATAAAAAACATAATGACAACAGGACCAAAATTCATTATTTTATTAGTATGTTTAAAGTGGTGAAATTTGCAATGCCTTCTTTTCGTTTAACAAAAATTACTTCATCATTTTCAGTGCCAAACAGAAGGTGAACAGATCCTGCTTCTTTCAATGCAAGATGAGGAATAACTCATAAAAATAGCGAGTTTCAGAACACACTGAAGAATTGGTAACTTAAGTATATCTAACAGATGACAGATGCTTTTGAGGTGACCAAATACTTTTACAGCAACAAAAGTGTTTGACCTGATTAGAAATTTAATTTCTTCAGTATTCAACAAATTTAGTATCTCATTACTCTTAAGCACAAACTTTACAGAATGGAAGCTATGACACCTCGGTTGTCCTAATAGAGAAGGCAGAAGTAAATACCAAAATTAGGTACACAAACAATCTGTTTGCCAGTAGAGTATACATCAGCGCCTTGTGTGGCTGTTGACAACTAGAATGGTACTTTAAAATAATACTTTAAGAATATTATAGAAACAGTACATCTCTACACTATTTACACCCTATCTACTTAATGGTGTGAAAACACCTTAAATAGAATAAACATTTGTTGTCACTAAATTCTAGAACACAAACGCCACTAACTAGCTTATAAAGACTATTACCAACAACTATGAAGAACAATGACAGTGATAAATTTAAAGACAGTCAGTAATGGTAATTGCCGGTCAATGACTCTATACACTATACTTTCTAATTCTTAGTGAAATAAATATTTTAAGACAGGGAAGGGAGAAACAGAATCATAATCTGTAAATTTTGTTGTAAATAAATGGTAATGTTATTGTTCTTAAACCAGTTAGTTGCCTTTTAAAATAACTGGCAAACGCTTTCCAGTGGTTACTTTAAAACCCTGACGTGTATAATCAATCTTTCGTTTCTATTGTCTAGTTTGAGTGTAATGATCTTAAATGCGAAAAACAAAGCTCAGTGATGATTTAAAGTAAACTTTTAAAAAAAATACAACATTCAATACAAGCCCAGCATGGCCAGGTGGTTAGGGGTGCTCGACTTGCAACCTGAGGATCGGGGGATTTGAATCCCTGTCATACTAAGCATGCTCGGCCTTTAAGTCGTGGGGTCGTTATAATGTTACCGTCAATCCCACTATTCATTGATAAAAGAGTAGCCCAAGAGTTGGTGGTGACTGGTGTCTAGTCTTTCACTACTGAATGAGGGACGGCTATCGCAAATAGCCTTCGTGTAGCTTTGAGCGAAATTCTAAAACAAACACTCAATGCAAAACTAATTATACTAGTAGTGTATACATATTTCAGTAAATGTAAACAAACCTCTTTAACATGCTAAGCAGTCTTAGAATAATATTTTCAGAGAGTAAATTGTTGCTGTTTTTCTCAACATTGACATTAACCTCTTCGTTTTGTGCATCTAATGTGTTGAAAATAAAAAGAAACTACAACTATCCGTAGAGAAACACACATTTTATGGTTTCATTTTACATTTCCTATACTGCTTCGTTAGTTCCAGGATAATTTGTAATTCCTTTATTATATCGTCCTCCTCTAGAACAGCGGTAAGTCTACGAATTTGCAACGCTAAAATCCAGTGTTCGTTTCCCCTCGGTGAACTCAACAGATAGCCCGATGTGGCTTTGCTATAAGAAAACAAACAAACAAACCTTTATTATATATATCTTACCAGTTTTAGCTACTGAGAGTGGTTTACAATAATATGAAGCCCCCAGTTAGTACAGCGTGAGAGTGGCTTACAATAATATGAAGCCCCCAGCCAGTACAGCGGTAAGTCTATAGATTTACAACGCTAAAATCATGGGTTCGATTCCTCTCGGTGGACTCAACAGATAGTCTGATGTGGCTTTGCTATTAGAAAAAACACTTACAAAAATGTTTTACAAACATCGAAATCCTCAGAGAATTGTCTAGTTTCGATTTTTCTTCTTGCGGTAGCTTTGGAACACGAACCATTTTCCTAAAGGACTGAAAGTTTAACACAGCACACCATTTATTGTGAAGGTGATATTTACTTCTTATGATTTTAGGCCTTTTTTTTTTTGAAATTCTGGCGTTTTGTATTGATGTCACGCATTTTCAACATCAGTAATTTTACACAATATATATATATATATTTCACATTTTTGTTGTTGTTTTTTCTGTTCCTTAGGCATGATTTTTCTTTGATCCCAGCTGTTGCCTCGATACCCGGGAAAAACTTGTAGGTTCAATGTAGAATCAAAGATTGGGCAACCAACAATACAACAGCTGTCACAAGACGAGGCTCGTGTTGTTCTGAATGTTTCATATGTTTACTGTCCCCGCTGTAGCTCTTATGTTTTTTTCTGTTCTTTTGTTCTCTGTGACAAGAATATTAACGATGCTCAAGAATAATACACTGGAGATTTCACTCGTGCTTCCTTCTTTTTTAGTGGATTCAAGAAAAGTAAAATCCTATATATGTTTACAGAAACAAACAGTATTCAGTTGTCCTTTGATCTTTTGATTTGAAAACAGTAAGAATTAACCCTGAAAAGTTTCGTATAAATAAATTTAATTATATTCTTTGTGGGGGCTGAGCGAAGAAGGTTGAAGGGAAGAGAGAGCTGAGATTGGTTCTTATAAATGTAAAATATTGCGTATAACATTTTCATAAATGTTGAGCTAAGAATCGTAATTCTAGAGTACGCCGCATACCCTTAACCTTAAATATAAGATGTATGTATATGCTTTTTATATATGTAACTGTATGAATATAGTGCTCTAATATGTAAGGACGTAAATGTACAATTAAATAAAATTACTTTAAAGTAGAATAGTAAAGTGATGGTTGTTTCCTACAATGATAATTCAGATAGCCACTAATTAAATTCGATAATTCCAAACTTGTAAATAGTGAAGAATCAATAACAATTGTTTGTTAAAGCAAAGTCACAATGGACCATCTGCTTTATCTACATCAGGGATCCAAACCCCCGGATTTTAGCGAGTAAATCCATAAACTAACCGCTGTTCCCATGGAGGACCTCCATTAATGATAAAATGTAACAATTTTGAAAATAATTTTGTCCTAATATGTGAATAATGTTAACTAATTGAAATAAGTATCAATTATTGTATCAAACTATATAAAAGGCGTTATCTAATAGTTTAACAGATGTTCTACGTTTAAAAAGCTGTGATTTTCTGCAGAATATTTCGTATAGAAACCCTGTAAATCTAGGAATTTACCAGTTAATTAGATACTTAATCTGTACAATTCCTGTATTGAGACATAAAGAGTAAAGATCAAGGTACACAGTAGTATGTCATACTGACAAAACAACCTGCAGGACACACTGTATGTTATTAATAAGAATGATAGTTTAGAAGTTTCCACCTTCTTTAGTCCAGACTGTTGTTATTCAAAATTACACATGTGTTTCGTGGATATGCTCTACCAGACCCTTGCTTTATATATGAAATTTCAAGGCAATCCATTAAGGTATATCTGAGATATAACATCTCAGATTCTGATTAAACTTATTCTTTATTTTTCTTCGCAACGAAAATACGGAACTTTTATTTCATAGAAAAACATATTTAACTTTCATGGATTCTTTTTAACTTCATTACACAGATAAATGTTTACAACGGAAAAGTAGATGTCAAATGTGGTCTATATACTAGCCATGCGTTATTCAACGAAAAATGCTCAAATTTGACCAAACTTTCTGTACGCCTACGAAAATAAAAGTCACGTGAGCTACGGGACTGAAATTTTAACTGCAGTTTCACCTCAGAGAAAAGATGGAATTTATTAGTTTTTTTTCATTCGGATTAAAAACGTCTAATTTATAGCAGCAAACTTTAGATTGGAAGTACGTAAACGTACATATTGAATATTGGTTAAGCCAATGAAACTACATTAGCAGTTTCTAACTTTAATTTTCAAAAGAACCATATGGCTCTGCGGTTGTTTTGCATTCCAAACTTTTAAGCACGAGTTTGCCAAATTTTAAGAAATTCTCTTTGTTAAAGAGCGCTTAGCCCAAGCAATTAGCCTAAATTATGATTATTGACATAGTTGTACCGAGTGCATGTAGGTGATGAAAAGAAACTGTTAATATAAATTCCACGCCTATTATAAAGGACGTTATTAATCAACACTGTTTTAGAGACAGAAAACTACCTGTTTTCTTTTCACTCATTATCATGCCCTATGTTGAGCAAAAGAACACGACCTGGCTAACTAATAAATGAATATTTGCCTTAAAATGTAATTTTTATCAATGCTATATGTATCTATAAGTAAGTCCACAGATTTTGATTTCATTCCTTTAAGTCGAACGCCAAAGACACTTTTGGCCAGATTTTTTTTTCACATCTTACGTATTTTTGTATTAGATAAAATATATTCTAAACTAGTATTTTCCGTAAATTCTTATGTTTTAGCGTAATTACTCACAAAACAGAAACACGTAAACATATACAAGAGAATGACAATGTGATGTTACTGAGATTTCTTTACCTCAGAATAAGGTTGCTAATGGTGACTTAAAACACGAATATCGTCTCACCAGGTTACTAAGATTAGACGTAATGTATGCTCTTAAACTCTACTAGTTTCAAAATAGTAATAAATCAACGTCGAAAATTGTGACAAGGTAGATTGTTTTCCCCTTCCCAGTGGGCCCAGCATGGTCAGGTGGGTTAAGGCGTTCGAATCCCCGTCGCACCAAACATGCTTGCCCTTTCAGCCGTGGGGGCGTTATAATGTAACGGTCAATATCGCTATTAATTGGTAAAAGAGTAGCCCAAGAGTTGGCGGTGGATGGTGATGATTAGCTGTCTTCCCTCTAGTCTTACACTGCTAAATTAGGGACGGCTAGCGCAGATAGCCCTCGTGTAGCTTTGCACGAAATTCAAAACACGCAACCCCCCTAGTGGCACAGCTGTGCGTATGTGGACCTACGGCGCTATAATCTGGGATCCGATACCCGTGGTAGGCAAAGCACAGATAGTCCATTATGTAGCTTTGTGCTCAATTACAAACAAACAGATAAAAGAGATCAATGTCTTACAGCTTGAATATTTTCCAACAAAGTTATATTTTGAACATATTGTACATATTCATTTTATGTTAAAGTTTACACCAAACATGTAATTCTATATTCTCTTTAAGCATACTGGCCGTATCTTTTTTGTGTATACAATAATAGACTTATTCCTTTTTGAATATACACAATTCTGTAAAGTGTTAACAAATATTTCTTTTTTTTTTCATTTCTGAGGAGAAGTCTGGTTTGGTTTGAATTTCGCGCAAAGCTACCGAGGGCTATCTGCGCTAGCCGTCCCTAATTTAGCAGTGTAAGACTAGACGGAAGGCAACTAGTCATCACCACCCACCGCCAACTCTTAGGTTACTCTCTTTACCAACGATTAATGGGATTCATCGGACATTATAACGCCCCCACGGCTGAAAGGGCGAGCATGTTTTTTGTGATTCGATCTCACAACCCTCAGATTACGACTCGAGTGCCTTATCCACCTGGCTATGCCAGGTTTCTGAGGACCAGTAAAACAAAAATTCCACCTTTTCTGTCATATTCCATATACTGTTTTTATCCATCCATGTATGATACTTCCAACCTTCAAATTCATGTTCTAAACTAACGAATATTACTTATCAACACAGCTTGTTTATTTGACTAGTTTGTAAGTTTTTAAACTAAATCCTGCTCACAACGTAAAACATTCTCCTTACATTATATATTATACGCCTACTTGTTGATTTACATCTATATAAACAAGTGTATTACGTTAAACTACATGATAATACGTAAGTAAAACTTAAGGAATAGTGATTGTAAGCTTTAAACCTGTGAAACCTATTAAATGTCTAACATATTACAAAACGTCTCAATTTCTTAAAATCATATCGTTCTCAAATCAGTTTTCAGGTTAGTCTATGTAAGATCATAAACTTTTAACTTCATTAAAAAAAGTTTCTCCCATTTCATACCAAAATTTGGGGTTTGATCCACGCACTTGACACCGCATGGATAGCTTTATTTTTATTAAAAACATTTTTGCGATTTAGAATGAAAATATTTTATTTTTACATCGGGGTCAAAGTAATGTGTGTAAGAATCATAAAGTTTGTTTTAACGATTGTTAATCACGATGAACTATCTGTGATGTGCTAACCACGGGTATCGAAACCCAGTTTTTCGTTTTATAAGCTCTCAGACATATTGCTGAGCCATTCGTGGGTGGAGCGTATTTTAATAAGAACATATTTATGACAAATAATTATTTAGTTTTAGTAACTTCTTCTAATCGATTACAAATGGAATACGTGTAATTAACCTGTAACATCGTAGCCCAAAATATGAGGTCATTAATTCTTTCCCTTAAAGATTATTTATATTTTATATTGTAAAATGGCAATCATTATTAAACTTTTTGCCTCACCTCAAATAATAATGCATTTTGAGTTTTTAATTTAAAACAAAACAGGAGAAATACTACAGTATGCTACAAAAATCACTTGTTTAATGTTTCATTTTGAAATTACGTAAGTTTTATAGTTTAATATATATAATATACGAGATATCAAAATGGTCTGGGGCTGTTTCTCATGGTTTTGGCTAGACTATTTAGTTCCAGTGAAGAAAAATCTTAATGCTACACCATACAATGACATTCTATAGAAGTGTGTGCTTCCAACTTTGTAGCAACAGTTTGGGAAAGGCCCTTTTTTGTTTCAGCATGACAGTGCCCCCGTGCACAAAGCGAGATCCATAAAAATATGGTTTGCCGAGGTTGGTGTGGAAGAACTTGATTGGCCTACACAGAGCTCTGGCCTCAACCCCATCGAACACCTTTGGGATGAATTGAAATGGCGACTGAGAACCAGGCCTTCTCGCCAAACCAATGCTGTTGTGGCTGAATAGGAGCGAATCCTCGCAACCATGTTCCAAAGTATAGTGAAAATCCTTCCCAGAAGAGTGGAGGCTTTTATAGCAGCTAAGGAAAACCAACTCCATGTTAATACCCATGGTTTGGAATGAGATGTTCAACGAGCACATATGAGTGTGATGGTCGGGTGTCTACATACTTTTGGCCTTGTAGTGTATATCTTTTGTTGAAATCCTCTTTCAGACTGAATAAACCTCACGTCACTTACTAAAATCGCTAATGTCAAACTTACCTAGAGCGACTAGCGTTACACACGCTACTGATCATCCGAGGTGAAACATGAGAGAAGTCATTTCTCCAAGATATCACCTGACTACCAGTATAAAGATAACTGTGCAATTCCATATACTGCAAGTGTTCTTGCATCTATCTTTACGACGACAAGACAGAAGGTGCCACTCTAGATGGATGACACAGAACATTAGGTAGATAAAGAAAGTGACTTAACGACCATTTTGATCAACATGTTATACGTAATCTTCACACTCCTACTCAGAAAATATGTTTTGAAAAATTCTTATATTAATACAGGGAGTTAAAAAAACATGGCATGCTTATATCACATACAAGTTATGAAAGGTTGTTATATTTTGCAATAAGTTTAAGCTTATACTTCATGACAATTTTTCGCAAAACTGAATTAATTTGATGTTCACATTTCTTCAGAAAAAATTGCGATGAAAGTTTACAAAATAGGCAGAATGAAATTATAATCAATTGGAGTTATTAAGAAATGTGATCTATTCACGAAAATTAATAATTGTTGAAATCGAATTGAAAACTGGAAAGAGAGCAGCAAATAAAATTTATAAAATGGCAGAATCCGAGATATTACCAAACTTACAGCTGCTTCGTCACAGAACGTACGGTGTTCCACCAACCTTGTGATGGCGGGTGTAAATACTAGTCATAGAATATAAGATGCGATTGTAATTTTCATCACTTTTGTGGATTAAGTGTGTACGTGTATGTTCTTATTTTATTCTGTTTCTTAATTCCCGCAGTCATGTTCCAAAATCTACTGAAAAGCCTTCCCAGAAGAGTGGAGGCTGTTATAGCAACAAAGGGAGACCAACTCCATATTAATGCCCACGGTTTTGGATGAGATGTTCAACAAGCACATATGGGTGTGATGGTCTTACTTTTGGTCATGTAGTGTGTCTCTCCCGATTTATCACCTGTGATAAAGAGAATGCCATGATTTCACTTTATATTGTTTACTGCAGTACTTGTTAGTTTTATAACTTTCGCACAAAGCTACTCAACGACTACAATCACATAGCCATCCCTAACAGTACTTCTTCAATTGGATTCCTGAACACTGAAGTACCTAGGATAACCTTTAACTCAACATGACTAACTAACACTAACACCACAATAACTAGGACTACTAAAGGAATAAATGCACCAAAAGTTGAAAACAACAAAAACAGAGTTCAAAATGTCACTTGCTTTACTAACATCTTCTACACTGCTTCCAAAGTTATATACAAGTGCTACATAGCTAGAAAATATTAAAAACATAAATAACGTTGTTTTTTTTAAACTGATCACAATATGTAATTCAGACATCCCTACTAAGCCTCAGTATCATCATAAAGTACCAACAGTGTTTACAAGAAAAACAGTATTCACCAGTCTTACAGTGTAGATATGCACTCCACCCTGTCACTCATCCATTCATTCGTGTGTTGAAACCACGAGCCACAATATTTTATATAACGAGTTCTCTACCATTACAACAGGATCTTAAGATCTTAGACTCTACACTAAAGAAAATTTAATCATAACTAAAGACCGTCCTACTCTTAACAACTTACAAAGATCTTGAAAGAACAAAATATTATAAATTAACATAAGAAAAACTCAACTGTTTCCCAATTTCACTTTATATTGTTTACTGCAGTACTTGTTAGTTTTATAATTTTCGCACAAAGCTACTCAACGACTACAATCACATAGCCATCCCTAATTTTGAACTGACAGACCAGAAAGAAAGTAGCTAGATAACAGCGCCCGCCGCCAACTCTTTGGTTACTCTTGTCTGACTGAATATTAGGATTTGACCGTCACTCACATAGGACACCCACGGCTCAAACTGCAGGGTATGTCTTCCGACAAAGGGACACGAAGCTTGAACCCACAAGTTCAAAGTCTGGCCACGCTAGCCAATGAGCCACGCCAGGATCTTGATGTAGAGAAGAATGAAAACTAATACTACTGCAATAAGTACAATCGTTTATTCGAATTTTTGCTCTTTTTATATATTTTCATTCCTTACGATTGTATCATATCTTTAAATAATTAGTTACAATGGAAAATGAATGAACTAATAAAATCACCAAATTTTTAATTATGTTTTATGTACAAATAACTTTTAACACTTTATTTTTTCTTGTTTGATTGCTGTAAATGTAGTAATCAATTAGAAAATGCTTTCAGGCATTAGTGTAGAATAATAAACGTGATACATCAAATAATTTGAAAAACTACACAAGTTCATGAACTAAAGCAAGAGGGAATTCCCAATAGCCGCACCACTTGAAATTATTTTAGGCAGGATTAGTGTGTGTGTGATCCAATATATCAATCGAAAGGATTTGATCTCCTGAGTCCAAAACTGTAATTATATCTCGAATCGGTCAAAATATGACGGAACTGTGAACTAAACGTTTGTACTTGAAAAACTCATAACCATTATTTGAGTCGCTCTGCCGCGGCTGAAAACATACTGTAGTAATGAAATGAATGCAGTATGCTGTATTTAATTATTTTTAACCAATACAGTGACTGATGTTTCATTTTGATTCAGCTATTTAAGGAATTCTGTATATTATGAAAATCCTCAGTGAAACACATCATGTCATTGAATATTATTTACGAAATATGTAAAGTTATAACAGCTGTTTTCATTCATAAGAAATCTTTACTTTTCCATTGTACAGAATGAATCGATTCGGAACGACAACATCAGCTTCACTGTTGTACTTCATAAAACTTTTATGGATATGCAAACATTGGTAACAGTTTATTTCATTTTCTATTCCAAATTTTATACAAAATATTAGACAATGTATGAACAACCTCGTGTCTGATGTTTCGTTATCATATTATTGAACGGTCTAGTACACAGAGGAATGATACTTCAAAAGAATAAATATAAACATGGGAAATATTGTATGAAAGGTTGTTAAAATATGTTATACATTAGTCAGATGAACAAGTGACGTTTTGAGCAACCATGTGGATGAGTAAAACACAGACTTGAAGACTTAAAACGTTATGCCTGGATACATATAAACAAAATATGGAATAGTATGATAGAAAAGAAAGATTCTGTGTCACTTATGTCGGTCGAATAATACCTCTTTAGGGCATACAAAACATATGTCTAAGTGTTATAGATTTGTAGATTTCCAAATGAAACATGACTTTTATTATACATTTTATGAAAGTAACGGCATGAAAATTTAGATCAATCTAATTTTAAGTCTAATCTTTGGTACCGATTTTAACATATAAGGAGTAAATACAATGAGTATGTACACACATGGCGTACGGCAGATATTCAAATTATAATATACGAAACTAGTTTCTCAAACTTACAGGGTCAGATTTATTAAGGCGCACGTTACCAGAATAAACTTTCAGGAGCGCAACTGTCGTAATAATCTGATGAATGTGTATTATTGTAATGTTTCTTGTGTAGGTAATGAATTCTGAATAATTTTGTAACGTTACCCGACTAATGTCCGTACTTGTTAGTACCGTGTTTCTCCGAAAATAAGACAGGGCTTATATTAATTTTCACTCCAAAATATGACACTAGGGCTTATTTTCGGGGGATGTCTTATTTTGATATATTAAAAAAATGAAGTTATAAAGTAAAACTATTAAACTAACCATTTAAAATAAACTGTTATTAAACTATTAAACTAACTGATCAATACTTAAACAAACTAATTAACTAACTATTAAACTAATTAATAAATTAATTTTTTTTTATTTCTTTCCTCTTCCTGCCACTCTTAACTAGGGCTTATTTTAAGGGTAGGGCTTATATTAAAACTAACCCCAAAAATCACACTAGGTCTTATTTTATGGGTAGGTCTTATTATCGGAGAAACACCGTAGTAGTGGGTAATGAACACCACTGAATGTCTCTCTAGGCAAGTGAGCTGAAATGTTTTACAGAAATTCGTACAATGTTATTGACCGTCCGTATTCAGTAGATCGTTTGCTCAACAGTGAAGACGTCTGTCTTTGTCGATCGTCTTTTTATGTTGACTAGTACGGCGAATGACGCACACGCACGTCATCCTTCCCTTCCCGTTAATTCAACGAAATAAATGCTGTGTGGGTGCATTTGCTAGATGTCTACATTTATAACATTGTCTACATATTTCATTATACGGTCTCCATGATACGGAGGGTAAATAAAGATAGCCGTCTACTGGTTAAGGCACTCGACTCATAATCTGAGGGTCGCGGGCTCAAATCCACATCACACCAAACATGCTCGCCCTCTCAGCCGTGGGAGCGTTATAATGTTACAGTCAATCCCACTATTGATTGGTATAAATGTAGCCCCAGAGTTGGCGATGGGTGGTGATGACTAGCTGCCTTCCTTATAGTCTTACACTGCTAAATTAGGGAGAACCATCTCAGATAGCCCTCGAGTAACTTTGCGCGAAATTCAAAACAAACAAACCATCAACACACTTTCTTCATTTTCGTTTGACGTCATCTTCGTTCAGTAAAATTTTAAATGGCTTCCAAACCCGTATTTTTATCCGATTGTCTGTCTGTGTAGATCCGATCTTTGTGGATCCAGCTGAGTGTTTTAACCAAATTTAATCGAAATTGGTTCAATTAGTTTTTTTAAAACAAATTGTGACGCAAAAACAACAGACAGGTAACTGGTAAAATAGCATATTTTGACAAAAAGTAAAATTCTAGTTGCACACAGTTATTTTACTTAGTTAAAGATTCTGCCATTAGGAGAGAATTTTATGAAAGTGTTGTTGTTGAATTTCATCATCTTGTGTCATCACCACCCACCACCTTATAACGTCGTAACATTATAACGTCTCCATGGCTGAACAGGTAAACATGTTTGGTGTGAGGTGGATTCGAACGCGCAAACCTCAGATTACAACTCGAGTGCTTTGACCATTTAGTCATGCCTGTAAGTCTGAAAGTGTTGTATTGGTCATTACTGATTTTTTATTTTTGATACATGATTTATTTAACTAATGTTACATTCGTCTAGATTATAGAAAGAGTTTGAGTTATTTGTAGTAGATTACTTTAAAAAAATATTTTAATCCTTTTCATGACTATTCGCTTTCTCATAATAAGTTAGAACTACCATACACATAACCATGTGAATAAAACATGGTGTTATTTACAAAATTAGAGCGCTTTGGCTGGATTACTCCTGGTGTATTTGAAATAGAAGAACGTTTAAGCTTCTACACTGAAGTCTTCCTCTGACTGAATAGATCGAATACCCTTAGAAACAAAATGTCTAACTGTAACATACTTCATGCAAAATAAAATATTATGTTTTACATATTTAAATTTGTTTATTATTAGATATCTAGATACTTAAATGTAAGCGCAAGATAGACGTTTGACAGTGAAGTTATTGTATAAACAATCAAGTAAACACTATGTGTCTACAGTTTTGAAATCCAAGTGAGAAAAAAATTCAAATGACGTTAGAGTCCACTTCTGTAATTATGCACTGTATAATTTCTATTACATATATCACTTTATTACTGTTTGGTATAATCAGTTATGCGTATAGATACGGACTAATATCATAGCTATTGAATAAAAATCTCTCAGTATTATAGGTACAATCAATATGATGTAACCAGCTCTGGGCCAATAGAGAACTATTATTAACATGTTTGATGGTTTTTTAATGAATTATATTATCGTGTTATCATGGCTGGTTTACAAGAAAACATTGAAAGTGGTCAGTGTTTATGCTTTCAGTCCTGGTCTGGCATGGTAAGGTGGGTTAAGGCGTTCGACTCGTAATCTGAAGTTCGCGGGTTCGAATCCCCGTCGCACCAAACATGCTCGCCCTTTCAACCGTGGGGGGTTATAATGTGACGGTCAATCCCACTATAAGTTGGTAAAAGAGTATTAGTAGCCAAAGAGTTGGCAGTGGGTGGTGATGACTAGCTGCCTTCCACTGCTAAATGAAGGACGGCTAACATAAATAACACTCGAGTAGCTTTGCGCGAAATTCAAAAAACAAACAAAACAAACAAGTTTTCAGTCCTGTGTGTGTTTATTTGTCAGCAAGATTTCTCAACATTGGCTGAATGAATTTGAAAGAAAGTTGGTATACAGTTGTACTACGATCCATGTTAGAACTGAGTAGTTTTTGGAAATTCAACGTCACAGAAAGGTCATACAAATCCCCATCTGATAACATTGGGACCGATTTTAGCTTTTTGTACTATTTGTGTAGCAAAAAATGATCATATTCGGAAGAAATTTTGTAGATATAGAATATATGTATAGAACTAGATAGAATATTATTTTTTTATTGTCCTATCAAACATGGCTTGTGTTCGTTGATAATGACGAACATACATACAATTGTTTTCTTCTTCTTTTTTTTGGACCGAATATGACCAACGGTCTAGTCTTAACGTTTGTTTAAGTCCTTTGTATGCCTTATACTTTAGTTTTCACGTTAATGGTGGTTTTTGATAATTCAACGAAAAATCACACCTTTAAATTGGTTGCAAACCGTCACTTTATAGAAAATATATACTTACATTGCTAGATTTGTTTGTTTGTATATAGCTAAGTACAAACCTACACAATTGGTTATCTGTGTTCCGCTCACCACGAGTATCGAAATCTGGTTTCTAGTGTTGTAAGTCCGCAAACATATCGCTGTGTCACCGCGGGCCATTGCTTGGGTTAATTTCAACTAGTTGTATTTGTATTGAATTATGCTAATATTTCATCGAATTTGGAACATTATCCATATATTAGGGCTTTGGAAAAGAAAGCCCCGAAATTAATGTTGCAAACATATGATTCCCTTTATTTGTCTTAGTGTTTGTATTTTCTTATTGCAAAGCCACATCGGGCTATTTGCTGAACCCACCGAGGGGAATCGAACCCCTGATTTAGCGTTGAAAATCCGTAGATTTGCCACTGTACCAGAGGGGGACCTCTTTATTTGTCTACTCTTGTATTTCGTTTATCCATTGTTGAAATATTCAGATCTTAGGTTCAAGACAACTGAACCCTCAGTGAACAGAAGAAATATTTTTTATCGTTTCAATTACGAAACAAACATGTTTTTAATAAGAGGATTTTACTCGTTTGTTGTGAGATGAGTTTGGTTGGTTATTGATGTCATTCAAGTTAGAAGGGTAATTAATCTGTGTCTAGAATTAGGCAGAAAACGTGTGTATACCCCATGATAAAGTACGACAAAGATTTTCTTCGAGCAATACAAAAGGTAGAAATAAGGTTGGTGTTGACTTCATGGAATTACGCCTATTAATCACGAGTTATTAAATTCTAAAGGACATGGTTTCGCTGTCTTTGCACTATGTGGTATACTTTCGAAGCAAGAGGTATTAAACTGGTGGCAGAAGAACAATGCGAGGTGTTTTGGAGAGGAAATGGAAAAAAAGACAAGGAAAAATAAGTTTTTGCACATCTTAGGAAATAATTAATTTATATTTATGGTTCAACGCAAAAATAATTTGTTTCTATCAAAAATGTCAAGTAAGCAGTATTCTAAAGTTACAATGTATAGACGACAATGTCACGTCAGCTGACACATCCTAGACCACTGCTGAAACAGTAATTAACAATTAGTAACTAAACCCTTTAAAAATATGTTTGTTTGTTTTTTGAATTTCGTGCAGAGCTACACGAGGGCTATCTTCGCCGGCCGTTCCTAATTTAGCAGTGTAAGACTAGAGGGAAGGCAGCTAGTCATCACCACCCACCGCCAACTCTTGGGATACTATTTTACAAATTAATACTAGGATTCACTGTCACATTATAACGCCTCCACGACTGAAAGGGCGAGCATTTTTAATGCGACGGATATTCGAACTCGCGACCCTCAGATTACAAGTCGATCTCCTTAACCACCTGGCCGTACCAGGTTCTTTTTAATTAATAAAATAATATATTTTCTCACGTATCTGATTATAATTTTGTACACCACAAAAACAAAATATTTGAATAAAATAATAGCTTAGAAGCCTTTTTAAAAGTCTTATGATGTTGGCATTAATCCTATTTTCAGTATACACTTGTGAAGAAATCACCATCCTTTTAATCTGTGTAAAACATTCAATTACTATAACATTTTCGATGTTTTAATCAATAGGCTATTTTTGGAGAATTTTGAGTTAAAATTTACAATGTAATTCATCTTAAATTTATATTCCACAAAACCCTTCATAACTGCTGCATCAGGCCTACTCGTTACAGTGATTAAATTTGGTTGTTTTAATATTTCCGCCTAAAATTACTCAAGATTGGTCTGTGCATGGTCGTTCTTAGTATTGAACCTGATAAACTACTGCCAGGACAATTATTGAACAGCACCCACCGCCAACTTCTGGGCTACTCTTCTCTGATCGAACAGGAAAATTTGACCGTCACTCTTACACAAAAACCAAAGATTCTAAGTGCGTTTTTGCAGCAGCGAAACGTGAATCAAATCATGAAATTCACTGTCCGGACTTACTAGTTACTAAGCCACGTTCTCCCAATAACTGAATTAGACTGGCTATGTAACAATATATTTGGCCCGGCATGGCCAGGTGGGTTAAGGCGTTCGACTCGTAATCAGAGGGTCGCGGGCTCGAATCCTCGTTACACCAAATATGCTCGCCCTTTCAGCCATGGGGGCGTTATAATGTGACGGTTAATACCGCTATTCGTTAGTAAAAGAGTAGTCCAAGAGTTGGTCTTACACTGCTAAATAAGGGACGGCTAGCGGAGATAGCCCTCGAGTAGCTTTGAGCGAAATTCAAAATAAAAACAAACAAACAAACAATATATTTAAACCACCAGAAGTTATTTAATTCCTTGGTAACTCATAGAAAACACGAGTATGTTAAGAGTCAGTATTATAAGAATTCACTACAAAAGAAAGTGATGTTGTATGGTGAAACTTATGTCCGTAGTCAATGTAAAAGGCTTAATTTTATTAGCACACTAACAGTGAACCCTTCTGTAAAATGAATACGAGATTCCCAACGATGCAGTAAATGAAAACAGAGCTTAGGATAATTAATATACTGTAATTCCTTTTCATGCCTTGGTTAAGATATTCTTGGACATTGAAACTTGGGCAGTCAATAAAAGATACAAACATCAAAGTTTGAATGCAAACAAAAGTAGGTATTAATTTGTTTGAAAACGAAATAATCAGTCCATCAAGTAAATAAAAAAATTATCAAAGTTTACGTAAATTTGTGTTCATAAAAAAATGAACTGGGTTCTGAATATCACATAGTGTTCTAGTTATCTCACTAATGAATTTTTTGAAAGGTTTAAAGTCTTTAGTGTGAGTGCTAAAACCTTCTAAAATGGATTTGTTTGTTTTGAATTTCGCGCAACGTTACACGAGGGCTATCTGCGCTAGCCGTCCCTAATTTAGCAGTGTAAGACTAGAGGGAAGGCAACTAGTCATCACCACTCACCGCCAACTGTTTGGTGTGACAGGGATTCGAACCCGCAATCCTCAGATGACGAGTCGAACGCTTTAACTCACCTGGCCATGCCGGACTCCACAATGGAGAAGCAAGCACATTACATGGTCAAACATTACAAAGAGCAGAATATAATATCATTATAGTTTGTAAAGTCTGATTTTTAACATGCTTACATCACGTGACATTGTCACATTTTAGACCCCAGTGATAGTTATTGAACTTTGGAAACCTTCACGTGCACGAAGACTGTGAAAAGTGTGCACGTGTTTCATAGTTAAAATACGACAAAAAAAAAAGCTTTAAAATTATGTCATTCGTTACAGAAAAAAGTAACTCTGTCTCTCTCTTTATACATCCTGTACACATGTGGTTTCAGTACACGTAATAGGGATTGAAATGTGAACTTGTTTTCGTATGCAATTTCCATAATTTGTAATAAGATCACATCCGTGGTTATGATGAAATATGGCTTCTACTGTCACATATTTTCAAATTACTAGTTAACGAGCGAAGACAGAGTTGTTGGTTACAGCAGAAATACTATATATGGTATGACAGCCTCCTAGTTATACAATAGACAAATAAAATGTGAAAGTGGAAAAACTAGCAGTGAAAGTAGGGCCAACATTGACTGTATTGTGCTCTCCCTTCCGTGCTAATTGATTTAATTATCATACTTTATGTGTATGTGTGTATTTTTAATTCAGCTTCTTTAAATTATGTCCACCTTATTTCCAACACCACTGTTCAATCTACCACTTGATATCTGAAAAATTAAGCGGCTTATGAAAAGATACAAACTAACCGCTCAAGACTTCTGGCTTCCCAGACGCTTGTTTATAGAAGTAAAATGATCAGGAGACATCCACGAACATTTAAAATTAATTGCAATCAAGTGCACACGAGTCTGAACAATATCCATGCGTTTCAACAATATAATGCGAGGTATTGTTCGTAAACAATTTCTAAATGTACTAACTTTCCAAATATACCTTGAAAATATTGTGATATATATATATATATATAACATGGAGTTGTCTGGTTTATATTACGTTTAAACGTGTAAATGTGTTAGGATTTAGTCTTTAAATACATAGTATCAAATTTATAATAAAAGCGAAACGACAGAAAGTGCTCACGGGAAGATCACATTTTCTTGGCTAATAGGCAAACGTTCCGCTATTGAGAAGTTAATAAATAGTTATGATCTGCATCGTTGACCTATCCCACGTTTTAATGTTTTTAGCTCTGAAATATATTTTACAGTTGGAATGAGAACTGTCATAAAACCCATAAATAATTCTACTGTTGACCAAAATGAAACAAAATATGCTAATAGCAATAATTACGTAATGACGGAATTCCCTGCCAGCATAAGTTGGACATTTATTAACGCATAAGTACGTACTTAAGATCAAATTCAATGACCTCTGGCAATACAGAAATATATAAAATACTAAATTAAAATTTAGAGCACTTTTGAGAAAACGGCCACATGCAAATACACATGGTTATTCACAGCTTCGTATTTGATTCTTGCAACGACACTATTCATCCAGCAGTTATATAGAAGGTATGTTCCACCTCTATCTACACTGTCTATGTAATTATCCATTAAACACAGTGGTAAGTGTGTTATAAAGACGAGAAATGTGGGATATAGACATATGTTGCCTAAGGCTTGCTATATATTAAAATATTTCAGATTCTAGCGAAGTTTACTTTACAAATGAATTGCTTTGGGACATACCTGAAAGAATGCGTGGTAGGTTTAATGTGTTTCTTAAACACGTTCTTTAAAAGCACCAACAGCTGCTAATGAAAAAAACTAAATTTTATAAAACTTTCCTTTTCCACGGTGCATTGCTAACGAGAGTTCTAAAATATATAAAAATGTATATACCTGGTTAATGTATATATCTGGTTTGCGTGAAAGCCTTTAAGAACATTAAAAATTAAGAAAAAATGTGTTATAGTCCCAGGAAAGCATAATTTATAAGAACCAAAACAAAAAACAACAACATAGTTCAAGATGTTGTGACAATTGATTCTAGTCGTAATTTTCAAGTTTCGCTAGCGACAACTAACTTTGGAACAACTAAGTAGGTTCTAGCACGTAATTCATGTACAGCGTGTATCTCAAATCACAGTTTTTTCATAACTACTAAAGTTATTGCAATGTTAGCACCGGAAGTGTATAGTATTTCCTATACGTTAACACTAAGGAAAAGATCTCGTGTTTTGCGTTGGAAACATTTTTGTTGTAGTAATTAATATTTGTATACACAAAGTTTATTAAATGTATAGGCAGTGCTCTGTGTTTAAAGTAAATAAAGACAGTTAAGTCACCTGAATAAATAGTTCACGTATGAGGGTTAGGCATATCATTCTAAACAAATGTAATGACTATGCCGGGAGTCTCACGTATGAGGGTTAGGCATATCATTCTGAACAAATGTAATGACTATGCCGGGAGTCTCACGTATGAGGGTTAGGCATATCATTCTGAACAAATGTAATGACTATGCCAGGAGTCTCAATAACTACGAGGCTGAACCTATTCCGTAACACTTGATACCAGCCAAACACCTCCAGTACAAAAGATACTTTGAACCTAATGATGTGATGAAAGATGGGAAACTGATCGACTTAGCTTGTAAGAGACATCAAATCTAGCGACGCTTTCGAACCAAAAGATGGGTATCGGAGGCAAGTATTTATACTCAACAGAATGACGGTACTGGTACTCTAAGAGTCTATAAACAAATGAAGAAATTCACACACAAAGTCTTAACACATAAACACTGTTGTTTGAGATGGTGTTCTGATGGATAACAAATTCATTCCTAATATATTTTTTCACCTTGCAATGCATAGTACCATCTCCACCAATCGCTTTACGTATTTGATGACGTCATACTCTTAGTTTCATTCTTACGTAATTCAATAAACTTCAAGAAGCTTCCCATGCACGTGCATACGTTTTTTTTTAATTATATAGATGAGTTTACCTTTTCCTACATGAACGTAGCAACTTTCTATATTTTTTGATTAACATAAGCACAGGGTTTAGTTTTAAACTAAATGCTAAATCGATGCAGGCAATTAAAAAGATCGGTGGTTTCTAGATTATTTTGAAACAAAACTACCTTGACTGATGATATCAAATCTTAGTTTCTTAATAAAAATATTCTGTTTACACTGCACAACAATGTTTTGGAAAACTTTTGCTTCCTGAAAAGTTTTTGCTGATTGTGACAGGTACCTGATAGGTATGCACAAATATAGTTTTGGTTTTGCTTCATCACGTAGGAACTCTGAGAAATAGACAGTTAACTGTTTATCGGCAATAACGTATTTAATTGCGTTTATATTTCTAATACGCTATTAAGTTCAACATAATTAAAAGTGTTTTGCTCCTGATTTTCGTTTGTATTCAATGTCCGGTGCATCACGTTGCAGTGTCCAACAGTAGTCAGCAAGCATTGACGGATTCCAGTTGCCCTGATATCGTTTTTCCATTGTAGCAATGCCCTGACAAAACTGAATATTTCGATAAAACGGTACGTGATTGGCAAATTTAGATGTGATTTTCGTGATCAGCAGCCAAAAATCTATAAGGAACAACAAACAGTGTTCAAGAAGCAAAACCTTTGTTGTGCAGTATCATCAGACAGGCATGATTTACTGTATCCTTTTATGTTTTTTTAGTTTTTTATAACTGTTATCATTTTCGTAAACAAATTATATTTCTGGTATAAAGCTATCAATTATTTTATTCGAACTTGTATCTGTATTTGATTAGTTTTGAAGTAAGATATTGCCTCGCAACTACATCTTATGCAATTTAAAGGTATTCTAAATTATGTTTTAAATCATTTTTTTACTAGAAAACGCAGGTTAATTGTAAATTAAATGTCCATTTTATGAAAAACTGTGTCGTATGTCAGTTTCATACTAAGTGTATAGAGATAGGGAAAAATATTTGATAGAAAGAAAAATAGAAAAAACTTTGAATTGAATAAATAAAACTATGGCAAATAAGTAACTTTTGGATTAAAAGTAAAAAAGTGCCATATCATTTAGAATTTTACTTTTCACAGATTTTATTGAATATTTCACAAAATGTTATCAGAAACATCCCAGAACAACTTGAAAATTTAACATATTTTTAGAATAACAATACATTACAATGCTATACAGATGAAAAACACAAATATGTTGTTAATTTACGTAACACGAAAAGTAAAATGTAAAAGGTCTTAATGGCACAAAAATCGTGTTTTTTAAAAAAACCACAGGAACATATTATTTTAGTTCCTATGATTCTGTTTATTCTTGAGACGTATTATTATTTATACGACTTGTCATTAATGTAGGTTAGTTGATATTCTGTAACGTATTAAGTTACTGATAGCAAACAAATTCAATCTTTTAGAAACTCTTTAATTTATCTCTGTTTAAGAAAACTTGACAACAAACAAAACATAACCAAATTAGAAACAGCACATGTCTCCGAATCACTTTTAATCTCAAATGTGCAATCGTTTGAGGATTTTAAAATGATACTATTATTTCATCAGTATTTTTCTTTCTTATCACTTTTATAGAAAAGTAACAACACTAGAGACGCTCAGTTTATTGATCAAACATTTCCAATGATACAGGGCAGAAAGCAGATGTCAATATCGAGACAACGTGGCTGTAATGTATTTCATTTCTGAAAATTTTAGAAACGATCTTAAAATGAATAAAGCACAATTTAATGAGGTGCCGTAATGGATTTATCAATTTTTATCAAAAGTTTAGGCATGTATGTATTTGTAGTATGGATAATGCCAAAACGTGGAGATGAAAAATGGAAGAGGGTGCTTACTGGATCACAGGCTATTGATTTTTTTGTTCTATATTTGTAGTATTAACACTACCATAACACTTAGAATAAAACGGGGGTACTAACTAAACTACAGGCTGTTGTTGGTTTTTTTTTTCTCGTTTGTTATGCTACGTTTGTACTGTGAACACTGTCATAACGTGGAGAAGGAATATGGGGGTATTTACTGGATTATAAATCTATTTTCACGTTTCTTGATTTATGTTACTGTGAACACTGTCATAACGTGGAGAAGGAATATGGGGGTATTTACTGGATTATAAGTCTATTTTCACGTTTATTGATTTATGCTTTTACTGTGAACACTGCCATAACGTGGAGAAGAAATCTGGGGGTATTTACTGGATTATAAGTCTATCTTCACGTTTCTTGATTTATGCTTTTATTGTGAACACTGCCATAACGTGGAGAAGGAATATGGAGGTATTTACTGGATTGTGAGTCTATTTTCACGTTTCTTGATTTATGCTTTCACTGTGAACACTGCCATAACGTGGAGAAGGAATCTGGGGGTATTTACTGGATTATAAGTCTATTTTCACGTTTCTTGATTTATGCTTTTACTGTGAACACTGCCATAATGTGGAGAAGGAATCTGGGGGTATTTACTGGATTATAAGTCTATTTTCACGTTTCTTGATTTATGCTTTTACTGTGAACACTGCCATAACGTGGAGAAGGAATCTGGGCATGCTTAACCATTCACAGGTTGTTGTTGTTTTTCATGTTTTTGTTCCGCATGTGTAGCACGAACTCTGCCATATCGTGGACAAGAAACCTTGGAGTAATTACTGAAACGCAGGTTGTAGTTTCTTTGTTACATAGAAGCAGTTTACCTATAAGTTTATAAACGTTTCCATTGAAACTAAAGTAGTGACACTAACTCCTCTGACAATACTATCATCTTTAACAACACTACACAATAGCCTACCTGTGCTCTGCCCAGTGCGAATATTGAAACCTAACTTCTGTAGAAAGTGGAACGCAGATGTTCATAGAACATGACAGAAAGTGCTTCATTAAGACTACTCCATTACTCTTTAGTAATGTATGGATTTTACCTTCCATCTAAAGTCAAGACGGCAAAGTGATCATTAGATGGATCAAGTGATATGTCCACTTTCATCTTGATCTTTAAATATTGGAATACATTGTTTCATCAGTTGTGTACCTTTGCTATCAGTGGTATGTTGCGACGTAATTCTAATATAATCTCATGAGGTCCTGCTAACTTTCAAGATTTAGATTATTTCTAAATACATAATAAAAGTATAACAATACAGAGTTAACTTAAAAAGTAATAACGTTCGATATATCTAGTATTGTGAATAGTCTTGTTAGTGAGAATAGAATTAAATATATTACATTATGCCTTATTTAGAGAACGTTAAAACAACAGCAGTTGGTTTAAATTGCTGTCGTGGAATTATCTTTCTTTTGAAAACGTAGTCTAAAATAACAAGCCTATCATCCTATAATTCTCCCTGACAAGTATTCTTGACCAAGTAGAAACCAATTACGCTATACCGCAGTGCAACTTTAGAAGAAACCGACATTTGTGACAATTTACAACCCACGTTATTGTTTTAACGATGTAGAGTTAGTAACAGTGATGTTTATGAAGATACAACAATGTTAAATGTAGTGCAATGAAAACATTATAAACATACTTTTAGTTAAGTTTGGAAGTAATCGATAACATTATATCTTCTGTAATCGTCGTCGAAAATGAAACATGATAAATAAGTCTCTACAAAGTTTGATAATAAGTGTTGGTTTGTATTTGAATTTCGTAAAAAGATACATGAGGGCTATCTGCGCTAGCCGTCCCTAACTTAGCAGTGTAAGACTAGAGGGAAGACGACTAATCACCACCACCCACCGCCAACTACTGGGCTAATGTTTTACCAATGAATAGTTGGATTAATCGTAACATTATAACACCCCACGGCTGAAAGGGCGAGAACGTTTGGCGTGACGGGGATTCGAAACTGCGAGTAGGAGGCGAGTACCTTAGCCACCTGACCAATGTGGGCCGTTGATAATAAGAACACTTAGAAAATAAAATTACAACACACGTTAAAGTGGAAAAGAAATTAGTTTTCAAAAGCTAATGTAACTGAATTAATGACATACACAGAGTTATTATACAGCTAGTATTAATTATACGTAGCAAGAACTTAAACAAATACCAGATAAAACCAATGATGGTCAATAAATTAAAGCGGTCCACTATTACTTTAAACAATATGTAAATGAATTAAAGGGTAGGCGTGAACTTTTTAGAATAAATCCATAATCAGTAACAGCATTTCGTTGAACATTCTACAAAATTTAATTAATTTTGTGTTTAAAACGCGCAATGTTAAAGCAAAAGGAAGTGAAATGCTGCACAGATGTGATTATTTAATATTAAATACTTAATTTTAGATATTCATTTAAAACGAGGGTTGTACAAATTACAGGAATAAAACGAACGAATTGTCTCCAGAAAAACGAGTTTATATTTTACTTTCGTTTCTCAACGTTTTCCCTGTCAGATTTATTAAGATAACATATCTGTAATACAGAACAGCCGTAGCTGGACACTAGTACACAGCTGCAATAGAAAAGTTTAACTACAAGTTGTATATCATGCTTTAGTGAAATAGAGTCACACTGTTTTATCAAAGCTGACGCTGTGAAACATTGTGAAGATAAAATAAATTTAAAGAAATTGTTGCTTTTCACGAAGATAAGCCGTGTATTTTCTTTCTTCAATAATAAAATTTTGCACTCCAAGAAAAGTCCAATGGACTATATAAAACAATTCTGTATTTATTTTACATACAAGTTTTAGTTCTTTAGAACTAGATCCTACAATTTCCTTTAATATTATTTTTTTCTAATTTTTGTGTCACAAACACGGAATTTAAACTTTTACAAACCCAGCAATTACTTTTTTCACATAAATACTGTCAGTACATGTAAATAAAAGTTTCGATTGCTATTTCGAACACTGGATGAAAAACTTAAGCCTCGACTCTTTTTGTCAGTGTAGCTTTAAGAAAGAGTTTACTCAATGGGTTTCGCGTCGTTTGATCCAAATCTTTATTGCTGTTACGGCAGTAGTTTAGGGAATGTATATGTTTAAATGTCCTATTGCAAACTGTTTTATTTCCTTTATGTTTCTACCATTCGGATTACCAACCACGACGTTTTATTTCCCCATCAAAATGTTTTCCAAAGTACCCCATAACGCAAAGACGATATATTTGTTCCTGGGGGAAAGATGGCTTGAGATAACGTTAACTGTTAATATCCTACATTTTTGGTATTGGATCAATATACAATGTATTAAAAACACTTTCATGTATTAAAAAGCAATAAAATAAGCTAAATTAGCTCTTTTATCCTACAACTGGATAATTTTTCAGTTAAAGTTTAAAAAAGTCAAGGTAAAATGCAACACAAACATATTTATTTATGAGCAAAAAGTAAAAAAATATTTTTGAAAGGAATGTTTGTGCATGGGGGAGATAATTTAGTAAAAAGCTCCACGACAGACTCTATCCACAACGGAAACTCAAACCTCTTAGTTTAATTCTATAAGAATTTGAATATCGAGCATGTAAAAACGTGTGTAGGAAGTTGCAAATGCATGTTCCACAGAAAACTAGTTTCTAGAAACTTCAGACGTGTTAGAAAAGTATTTAGCGCTGTGAAAGGCATACAAAACTAAATTATCCATACAGTGTAACGCGAGATGCCTGTAAAGGATTCATTTCAAATATCACAAGACCTCTTTCTTAAATCTGTTTTCAGCTGAACTTGTTGTTCTTGTTGTTGATGTTTTGTGTATCCATATTGAGAATAGAAGCAATTGCATTTTTCATCTTAGAAGATTTGGTGGCTAGAAGTCCAAGCCTTCGTAAAACTAATGATGGCCGTGGCTAAAGATGAATACATCAACAGTATCATGAGGCCCTATTTACTAATACCAAGACCAATAGCTCCTTTGTTTCGAAATATTATCGGCAAACGTAGAAAATCTCAAGGAATAACTTAAATTCTGAAATGTATTTGTTTTTGGCCGAGTTTTCCGTGACACCATAGCGTTTTCGTAGAATGCAGGTTTCAAAACTGAAACACTGGACTGTATAAGAAACGGGAAAAACTGAGAAAGCAGACCATTCGGGAATAGTGAATAAGGCCTATGAGCTGTTTAATATTGAATGGTTAATATTAAACGCGGAGAATCTTCGATAAAGATATGCCTAACCTGCAAACTTCTTATTATGAATATTAACAATGTATACATAACGGCTGACATTAAGGAACACACAGGAGAGAGAAAACGTCTATAATAGAATAATTGTCACTTTAATTGATATCAAAATACCTGGAGGAGAGTTAAACAAATCAACGTGGATGGCTGTAAAGAACCTTTATAGCGTCGTCCGACTTTTCAGTACACTATAAATAGTATTTTAATGGTTTAACAATTGATTTTTATCAACTCAAACAAACGAAGTCTCATACTTAGAAATTCTTTTCAGACGATGCTTGCTAAGTTCTGTTCCATCTCAAGTATAACATTAATCTGCTACGGGTCCACCTCTAATCACAGCATGTGTCGTGAAATGTTTACTTCCTATGAATCTTGTGTGATACATCATCATTTTGTCACCTAATATAGGGCTAGTATTTCCAGAGCAGGGATAGTGCAACGACATTACGTTCATGTACTTATAATAACTAGAATTCCATCTAGGATACATCCGCATCTTTAGAACACCACACGAGTAGCATACACTTGAAGCACCTGATCGAGAATGGATTCTGCTCATTAGAGTGGTACTCATGTTGCTAATGAAATGACAGTACTCTTAGACTCATTCGAGTACCAGACCCATTACATGAGGTTATAGGTTTGTTGGCTCTTTCTGTTGTAAAGATGGATTACCGTAATGGAATATGGTGGCATAAATGAGTCTACCAGTCACAGTAATTGTTATTGGATATATATATATATATATTGTGGAATTTTTTGATAAACATTTAATTATTTTTCTCACTATCTCAAAAATGATTAACTTAATACATGTACTCTGATATACATATAAGTCCTTAAACAAAACTGGTTGCTACGTGACGAATATATTATGATGTGGTAATGACGTCACAAACAATTTATCACATTGTGGTATTCTACTTTACTGACATCTGACGGAAGTCTGTCGACCTGTTAAATGAACATTAATATGAAACAGTTTGACTGCAAAAAATATAGAAAGATATTATAACGTGTACAACAAACACAAGATACGAGTTATTGATAGATAACAGCGCTACAGAAGTGAATATTTTTACCATCTTTCCACTGCCTGCTCTACAGCATCTGGACACCTAACAATAGTTCTGGTTACTCTAGCTTATATAAAGCCTGAAACAAGGTGAACAACAGATCTTACAGTATTTGGAGAATGTTTTAGTTTCAAGCTTCACAAATATCCCTAATGTCCTAATCATAACTAAGACCAAGTGAACTGACATTAAAGTTCATATCCTTTCATATGAAATATCCTGTGTCGACCACTCTCAAGGCCGTTAGGTCAAATAAATAAATATTTTAGATTCCAAATAGAAGTAAAATTTCTCAGGACTATAGTTAATAAAGACTATAACTCAAGATCCGACTCAAATCTAACAAAACGCAGAACACTTGAACACAGTTTTGAGAAGCGAACAAGAATATAGGACAAAAAGATTCCTGGTGGCTTAACGGTGGAAGTTGAGATTCGATACGTGAGGTAAATACAACACAGATAGCCCATTATAAGGGGTTTTTGCTAATCAGCAAAATAAACAAGAATAAATATATATTTATTTTATAAGCTCTGAAAAGGTTACATCTGTAGTAACTACACATAGTATTTGTCATTCTATTTTTGCGGTTTTCGCTTTTATTTCATAACGGCCATTTTAAGTTGTTTCAGACGTCCATGTTTTCCAAATAACATAACGGCAGTTATCCATAGTTGATAGATAGTAAGAAAATCATAAGAGCTATGGAGAATCATTTCAAATAAATTTAACTTCTCTAGCGTAAAATTACGTACGAAATTTGGCATTTAAACGGTTTTGCCATTTTACAGATGTTTAATTAATTACGATTACGGATAGTAATTTAAAACTTGATTTTTTATTGTTTATCAAGGTTGTCATTAAATTTAAATGTGCAAGTCTTTAGTTTACCCTACAGTAAATGAGGGTTTCACATTATATTTTGATACTCACCACATGAAAAAAAGCCAACAATTAATTTCTAGATAGGAAACTTTTAATTGGTATGAAACACTTTGTCCATAAGTTTTCTACTTCACTCTTCCAATGAAAATAAAAAATAGTGACTGGGAAAATATTAAAGGGAAAAAAATTATGAAATCAAGAAGCTAGGAAAAGAAGTTCGAATGCTGACGTCATTCTGTATTTTCCACCAACATAAGGCTTATGTTTTTGTAATGTTTGAACAACTTTACAAATTTTTAAAACAATGTAGCTACGTTATGAATATTAAAAAAAACAATTTAGCTGTCATTTGTATTTGCACACAGATGTCTTTAATTCCAATTTACATTAGTTGAAACAGGCAGATGTACTTAACTTTATTTATACAGCTTTATATAGAGAGAGAAATGTTGCTGCAATACTTCACTTCTACTCGAAATGTTATACTCTCTTTTATACCAGTTGACTATTTTATTAAGCTTCGAACTAATACTAGGCTAAAAAATATTTTTCCTAAATAATAGCCTGGTTTTGATGTATCATATATTTCACAAGCTAAATAATAATGTCTTGATTTTTACTCTGTCACTAGCAGTTTATGATTAAAGTTTTTCCTAGTGGCATTTCCTTTGGATTGGCTATGATTATAGTTAGAAAAAAATGTCTTTAATTACGACGAATATTCTAGATCAGTGGTGCACAAAGTCCGGCCCCTGGCGAGTCGCCGAGTGGCTTGTGATGTCCAATGGGAAAGTCAAACATAGAGTTCGCGCCTGCGCAAAGATTAAGCGCTATAGAAGAATATGCATAAAATTAGATAGTGGATGGTTCCATATTTGTGTTGAGCAATAAAGAAAATTTAATAAGCAAATCTCGTTAATGCATAGGCATTTAATCATTGGTGCAATGACGTAATATTTCCGTAATTACGAAATCTCACGCGTTCCAATTGTTCTTCGAGATTTACTTACGAGCCCTATTTTGATATTATTTCATAACTAAAGTGGCAGCTAATCGTAAAATAAAAGTTAACGATGAAAACCGGTAGTTTCATGATGATTGGACTGTGCAATACTGTTTTGTTCAACAACAGAAGAACGTGATTTGTCTGCTGTGTCATTCGACAGTTGCAGTGGCGAAGGTATCCAATATAAAGCATCATTATGAGTCGAAGTATAAAGATTTCCACAACGTTGTCGGTGATGAACGAACCGCTCGAATTGAATCTCTGCGGCTGTCGCTGAATCACCAGCAGAACATTTTCTCAAAGCAGTCAGCAGATTTAGGTGCAGCATGTGAGGTCAGTTAAGATATTTCGTTGATGATAGCGAAATCTGGCCGACCGTTCACTGATGATGATTTTGTCAAGCAATGTATGATTACTGCATCGGAAAAGTTGTGTCTGGAAGCAGTTCGCAAGCTACAGACGGTGGCTTTAAATCGTATGACAGTTCAACGAAGAATTTCACACCTCTCAGCAGACGTGACAAGGCAGCTTACAAATAAAGCAGCCAACTCTGTCTACTTCTCTTTAGCAGCAGACGAGTCGACTGACATCAGTTCAACAGCAGAGCTACTAATTTTTGTTCGTGGTGTGTCGTCATTGTTTGATATCACAGAGGAACTAATCGGCACGGGTTCCATGTAGGGTCAGACAACTGGGTCTGCTCTATTCAAGAAAACAGTGCGACTGTGTAGTAGTGTTTCATTGGATTTCACAAAACTGGTAAGTGTGACAACTGATTGAGCACCAGCCATGACCGGAGAAAGTAGCGGGCTGGTAGCACTGTTGATGAAGCATCGAGGAAAGCAGAACAGACAGTTGGTGAAGTTGCACTGTATTATTCACCAACAGAACCTGTGCAATAAAGAACTTGGTTTTCAGGCACTGAGGGCATTAGTGACGAAAACTACTAATTTCATTAAATCACGAGGGCTCAATCACCGTCAGTTTCGAAGTCTTCTTGAAGAAATTGATTCAGACTATGGTGACCTTGTGTATCACTGTGAAGTACGCTGGCTGAGTCGAGGGAAGATGCTCAGAAGATTCTGGGAGTTGATTGATGAGGTGATAGAATTCCTCAGAAGCAAGAACAAAGACACAGAAGTGATTTCCATGACTGATTTGACCTTTCTAGTCGACATGACACAACACTTGATCTGAATTTGAAGTTGCAAGGCAAAAATCAGCTTGTCTGTCAGCTTGCAAATCACGTCTCAGCTTTCAGGACAAAGTTGCAGTTGTTCCGGCAGCAAGCAGCATCAGGCAACTTCGTGCACTTTCCCACTTTTCAGTCACAGCTACAGAAGAATCAGGACATTGACACACAAGTTTATGCTGGGAAGCTAGATACCTTGATTCAATCCTTCAACTCAAGGTTTTATGACTTTAACCAATGCAGACTGTTGATGAAACTTTTTGCTGATCCGTTCAGTGTGTCAGTAGATGACTTGTCAGCAGAAAATCAGCTCGAACTTACTGATATCCAGGTATCTGATGAACTGCGTGCTATTTACCGAGAAAACAGTTTACTTGACTTCTGCAAAACGTTGCCTGATACATTTGCTAATCTGAAAGTGAACGCACTTGTCCACACCAGCATGTTTGGCAGCACGTACTGCTGCGAACAGACTTTCTCACATATGAAAGTGAACAAAAACAACACTCGAAATCAGCTGACTGATGATCATCTGGAAGCAGTCTTATGTCTTTCAACGTCAAACATTAAGCCGGACATTTTTAAGGTCGTAGATGACATGCAGCACCATCCATCGCACTGACTTTGTGACAGTTGACGTATCATAACATTTCTTAGAATATTGTGTAAACTCTTTGATGTAATCGTTATTTGTGTGTTCTTAAATATGATATCCATCTTGTGTGAAACAACTGTGGGACGGTTTTAATCTTCACTTTTTTGTGGCCCCCAACGGTTACGAGAAGTCTGTTTGTGGCCCCTGACTCAAAAAGTTTGTGCTCCACTGTTCTAGCTCTACACTTATTACCGTAACTCTCCAAAAGTCGGGGAAAACCTTCCACTTATACACTCTTCTATTGGATACTTATAGTACGCAAACAAGTGGTTAGGCAATGTGCACTTAAAATTCAAACCAAATATACCGAGTTAAAAGTAGCACAGCTGTAAATCAAATGCATGATAACGCATGAAACATAAAAAATTGAAATCGCATAAATGTTTTGTTTTTGTTTTATTTCGTGCAAAGCTACACGACGACTGTCTGCGCTACCCGTCCCTATTTTAATAACGTAACACAAGTGTGAAGTCAGCTAGTCATCATTGCCCACTGTTAACTCTCGGGCTACTCTTTTATCAACGAATAGTGGGACTGAACTACGTTATAACGCCCATACCGCTGAAAGGGCGAGCATGTTTGGTATGACGGGGATTCGAACCCGCAACCCTAAGATTACGAGTCGAGTGCCTTAACCACCTGGCCGTGCCGAGCCGTTTAAGAATAAATGGTCAAGTTTTCAATCAAATTACTTCCATTGGGTTCTAAAAATAAATAGCCAACGTTTCCATTTGAACATTGTTTTTATGTTTCATTTACTGCTACTTTAACATTATTGTATGTCTACCTAAATATTATCAAGTTTTTTTTTTTATCGGCAAAAAGAAGTGATTTCCAATTAACCTAATTTTCTTATTGTTTCATTTTGAAATAATATTTCGGATAAGTCTTTACATATGAGAAAACTGGTGTGCTTAGTGTTAAAAATCTTTGTTAATTGAAGATTCTGAAGAAAAGTACAATATTAAAGCTTGGTTGACTTAATACGAAGCAGAATATATTCCTACTCCTTATGAGAGTCGTGTGTAACCCCTAGCTATAGATAAATTAAAATATTTATGTAGGGAAAGGCAGCAGTCATAAACTAAATACACCATAAACCTCGAAGTTCTAAGAATTCAGATAAATAATAAAAATAGACGAATACAAAAGTTATAACAAGAACGTATGATTACAAATTACGTCATACCGTGAAGAAGATTTGTGTTGGTAGAGTTTTGTACATAATGAAATATTAAAATGTCAAAATACTTTAGTGTCTAGCATACCAAAAAACGAAAACAAGTTACTATACCTCGTATATTTATATATAGACTGCAAGTGCCTAAAGCGTGCTAATAAAAAATTAATCGGAAAAGTAAACAGTAGTAAATAAATTATTTTTCCACTATTTTCCGAACCTTTCCAATAAAAAGGAATGTTTCACAATTTAAAGTACAGTGAAGGTCCACTCTTACAAAAAACAAAATATATTTGAATATTATTTTGCAAACACTCCGAGTTTTTAAAAAATCACGTTTAACCAATATTGAAAATAATTACCCAAGTTTTCAGTTCTGAATTGAGAAGAAAAATGATTCTTCAGTAAGGAAACACATTATACTTATAATTCATAGTTTCTTTAGTTTTTATTATTAAAAAGGATATTTAACATTCTATTTATGAAAACAATTATAACCGTAAAAGTAGATTTACTGAGTATTAATGAATAACGTTCGGATTATAATATCGATCATCCGTTAGTGGTAGAGAAGTTCTAATTAAAAGTTTTAATCCCTTTGTGTATTAGTTTAAAAGTAAATAAATCAAAGACTCAAAAATAACAAGGTCAGGTGATAATCCTCAGAAGACTTAAAACATATACACGTATTTTGTTTTCCACGCAAAGCTTTTATATTTGTGTATATACAATTGAAAGTGTCATAAACAGTATTAAACTCGTAGTAGCTGTATTTAAATTTTAATTTATACACTGTGCAATGTGATAAAATATTTTATTATCACAAATCTTGTCTGTTCATGTCTCATTTAATTGAAGCTTTTTTTAAACTGTGTGATGTTTAAGCCTTCAATTTTTGTCTTCATGTCATACACAAAGTGCCTTCTGGCTATTTGACTTACTTTCACAGTGTTGTTTAAAAGAAAGCCCTGATCCACTTCATAGTATGTTATTTGCGATCTAAACGGCACCTCATGGGTTAATTAAGCGACAAGGTTAGAGGCCCAAATACCCAGGCATAGCCATCTCTACTTAGAATTGTTGACAAAGCAGCCGTCATCGGCACTCGCTGGCTGCACTGTTCGTCTTAAACAATATCAGGATTGTCTGTTGCTTTTATAACGCGCCCATAACTCAAGATGTTTAGTATATTTAGTGGAACATTGAAGGCTCTAATCCTGAATCATCCATTGCAACGCTAACCATTAGGCCACGCTTAGACTAAAGTTACTTCACATCTACTTCTTTAAGCCATAAACTGAATGTGTTTTCTTTTCTTCTTTGAAAGCTCTAAACGTGTTCGTACTTCTAAAAAGCAACTTTTTGGTCGGTTGTTTTTTCTTGTTAAACGCAAAGCTATTCAATGGGAAATCAACTCTGTGTCAACCGAGTAGAATCGAACCCCGGGTTTAGCACTATTAGCCTTCAAGCTTACCTCTGACGCAGTGGGGGACAAAAACAGGACTATCTGCACCATGTAATCCTCGGAGATAGGGTCACGGTTTCTATGGTTATAATCCTTTTAAGCTTACAACTGAGCCATCAGAAGACTTGACTCTTGTATAATTTAATCTTTCTAATATATCAGTTAATAACAGTCAGTTAATGAAGAATGAAGAATTGCTATCATCATTTCAAAGTTTTTAAAATTTTGTTAGTTTTAAATTACCAAACCAACTAACCACGACTCATGTTTAGACTTATTAATATAGCTCTACAACTTTATAGGTTTAGTAAATGAATATTAAAGATTTGTTAAAATTATGGTTCTTTCATCTTTACATCTATATATAACTAAGTGAAAGATATCAAATAAACTCGCAATCTTAGATTGAATTTTAAATTATATTTTGCAAGAAACATTTTTTTCGAGTTTATATTCACGAAAAGTCTTGATACAAGAGTGTTCATAAAATAGTTTTAGTTTTAATTATGTATATATTTATTTCAATAAAATCACTATATACATTAATCAGGAAGTACTGAGAAGTTTACTTCGATAGACAACTTATTGTTTTCGGCTTACAGCGTCCCCAGTGACCGACCCACCGGCAAGTCTCAGCTTATAGAATGTCTCGTTTTATGACTCACTTGCAGTCAAGACAGAGCGTGGCCTAGCGGTTTGACTGTATATCTGAAATTCCTTGACTACTGTCCAATTACCGTAAAAGTAAAATAAAACAAACCGCACTCTGCACTTTCATGTGTTATAAGAGTGGCGGTCAAATTCACTATTCGGTCTGATAAGATTCACTCAAGAGCTAGCTGTGTAATGTTTCAATCTACCTCCCCTCATCACTTCAGTATTTTACTCGTCTAACACAAAAACTGTTGAACAGCCGTACACAAAATTCGACAAACAAACAAACACATGTGATCAAATATGTTACATCCATCGTTTTTTTATTTCATCCCTCGCTGGGACAACTGTAAGTCTACGGATATACAACACTAAAATCAGGAGTTCGATTCCCTTCGCTGGACACATCAAATAGCCTGATGTGGTTCTGCCATAAAAAAAAAAAACACACTCCATCTTTTTCTTTATTGTTATTTTTATTGAGAAGAAAAGTATACGAGTTTCTTCCTGTGATATTTTTTGATGAATTTGTTTTATCTAATTATTTTTCCCGCTTACTTGCAGCAGTAAATGTTATTTTGAGTATAGAAGATTTAAATATCGTAAATCGATACACAATTTTGATTTCCCAACTCATGTAGCGAGAATTTTCTTGCATCTATTTTTGAACAAAATTATTGTTTCGCACAAACTAAAATAACCAAAGTTTTAGAATCTGTTTACGTCTTTATCACTTTAAAACAACACTTTTAGATATTTTTAGATGGCATGGCTTATTGGTTAGAGCAATCGACTCACAATCTATGGGTCGCGAGCTCAAATACCATCATTTCACATGCTAACCGTTTCAGCTGTGAGTGTTAAAATGTGATGGTTGGTTTTCAAGTAGCTCAAGTGTAGGTATCGTTGACAAACTGCCCTCCGTCTAGTCTATCACTTCTAAATTAAAAACGAATTGCGCATATAGTTCTCGAATTGTTTTACACGAAATTCCATGAAAACAAACAAACAAACAAGTTTTAAGTTTATCTACAACTAACATTATCAAATTATCCAGTAGATGTCGTTGTAGCTCTCATCGCTATAATATTTATCTTCAACTCTTCAGTCTTTCTAAATTTACACAGTGTATTACATTCTAGTAGTCTGTGATTCACACCTCTTATGGCCAGGTGGTTAAGACATTCAACTCCTAATCCGAGGATCGCGGGTTCGAATCTCCGTCGCACCAAACATGCTCGCCCTTTCAGCCGTGGAGTGTTATTATGTGACGGTCAATCTCACTATTCGTTGGTAAAAGAGTAGCCCAAGAGTTGGCGGTAGGTGGTGAGGACTAACTACCATCCATGTAGTCTTACACTGGTAAATTAGGAACCGCTAGCGCAGATAGCTCTCATGTAGCTTTGCCCGAAATTAAAAAAAAAAAAAACCTTTATGCGCATTCAATCTTTTATATTTCATGCGTTATTACGCATTTAATTTACAATAGTGTTACTTCTAAATCGGTAAATGTGGTTTGGAGTTCTAATTTAAGTATACATTATCTAACCACCTGTTTGCATACTATAAGTATCCCACAGGATACTTTGTAAGTGGGAGGTTTTCCCCGACTTTCAAAGAGCTATGGTAACAAGTGTAGATCTGGAAAATTCATTGTAATTAAAAATCAAACAATAAATTCCTTTAAATTTTAAATGAAATCCATTTTAGATTTCATTAAAAACTCCCAGAAGTATAATTGCTCTCCTTTCCAAATCAGGTAATTTCTCTGTGTTTAATTATTGTGTATTATTGTTATTATGAAGTTAATGAATCGCAGAAAGAAAACTTTAGAACAATTTTTACTAACTCATAATAAATAATTCTGTTCCTCGTCCACTATCTTCCCTTTCTGTAAATAAAATAAATACCTTCTAAGTTCTAAGAATTGGTTGAAAAATCCAAAAGTTTAACTATTGCTCAAAAATATTTCTAATACAAAGAAAATCATTCTTTACATTCAGAGATATGAATATAAATTTACTTCTGCTTATTTTTTCATACTTGTAGTTACGGACATAGCGTTGTGTTACGTATTTGGAGGTCGTAGATTCACTCCAAAAGAGACGGTGAAATTCCTCTACTTGACGAGACAAAAGTAACACAAGGGTCGACGTTGCATCCAGTCTAACTACTTCCCTTTTTTTTTTTTTTTGAAAATAGGGAAGAGTAGCGCAGAGGGCCTTTGTGTATCTTAGCGCGAAAATCATAGAAAAACAAACGAAACTTATAGAAAATTATATAGAACTGAAAACTTTCTTCTCTTCAAGCCAATAGTCTCTTAAGAAATGTCATAGTACAGCGGTAAGTCTGCGGATTTACAACGCTAAAATAAGGGGGTCGATTCCCCTCAATGAATTAAGCAGATAGCAATTTCGCGCAAAGCTACACAAGGGCTATCTGCGCTAGCCGTCCCTAATTTAGCAGTTTAAGACTAGAGGGAAGGCAGCTAGTCATCATCACCCACCGCCAATTCTTGGGCTACTCTTTTACCGACGAATGGTGGGATTCACCGTCACATTATAACGCCCCCACGGCTAAAAAGATGAGCATGTTTGGTGCGATGGGGATACGAACCCGCGACCCTCAGATTACGAGTCGCACGCCTTAACCCACCTGGTCATGCCGGCCCAGAAATCGCATAGACATCAGTATTGTCTTACAGGTTCAGACGCATTGCATTGAACAAATAGTTTTCAAATCATTATTGAAATGTTCTGCTAGCTCACGTTTTGTGGTCTTTCTTGCTCAAACGAACTTATCCAATCACATTAAATTTTAACGTTTTATTGAAGTCTGTTTAAAGAAATAATTTTCTAGGTTATCAAAAAATTTCAAAACCTGGAATAGACAAAGTAATAAACTGAACAGAATTTCCAGATAGGTAACTTAAAAGAATCTGATTTTGTTATCAATGTGTTTCATTAATTGTAAAATTATATGTTCTTGTGTCCTTCATATTTTTAATACCCAATATTACTAAAGTTATTTTGTTTGTTTGTTATTGTTGAATTTCGCGCAAAGCTACACGAAGACCTTCTACGCCAACCGTTCATAATATGAAATCATAGACTAGAGGAAAGGAAGATAGCATTATCCGCCACTAGAACTTGTTTTACTCCTTTTACCAACGAATAGTGGGATTGACCGTCACGTTAAAATACCTCAATGGTTGAAAGAACGAGTATATTCAGAGAAGGGTATTCGAACCTGGGTTCCACAGATTGTATATCGAATGGACTAGCCACAAGCCATGTCAGGCCCTAATTATGTTGAGAAACAAATAATTCCACTACCAGACATCCTTTCTAATAATATGTAAATGCTTTACAGCTATAGCTATGCACAATATGATCCACAATTGACATTAGATTATTTCGTTTCACCTTTTTTTATAGGGATTGGTTTTGTTTTTTTATTATTATTTTACTTGAAAATGTTGTTTGCAGTCCATGTATATATAAAATTCATTTTTTTCTGTCTTTAACAATAATAATACAAGGAGAATTTAGCCAAACTTCTGAAGAAATAAGTTTTGTTCGTAATCAAGTTCAAAGTTTGAATTTCGTGTGTCTGAAGTTGAGGTATCTTAGAGTAAATTGTGACATAGACAGATAGCTAGGAGTGATGTGACATAGTCAATTGGGACCATCCTGAAATAAGGATCTCTTGCTGCCATACGATTTCTGGAAGAACATAAATCTTCATGGAACTCGGGAATGAACGAACAAACGGCGTCCTTAAATTCCGAAAACAAAATTCTTTAGTTATATAGATTGTTTATCAGGAGACTAGGAAATAAATGAGTAACATTACTTTCGGTAGAAAACAAAACAAAAACATTGCTCCAAATCAAAATGTTTCCAAAAGTGAAAGAATATCTTTATTTTTTTAAACAAGGGGGTTTGTGTTTTGTTTGTTTGTTTTCACTTATTGGTAATTAGTGCTACAGTGTTGTGTTTGTTGCGTATGTGTATGTTGTTACCTCAAAACTTGAATGTTTTTCTCAGACTGCAAATATTTTAAATACACTTTTACTAAAAGATATTAAAACCACTTTTAAGGAGTTATTTAGCAGATGCTTAAACGTTTTACCCTGATCTTTAAAGGAACGGCCCCCAGTGAGATAGTGGTAAGTTTAAGGACTTAACAATGCTCATATTCGGAATTCGATTCTCGCAATGAACACAGCGGGTAACCGAATGCGGCTTTGCTCTGAAAGAAAGAAACAAACTTTAATGAACGAGTAGTCATTTTTCTATTGAAATTAAAATATGAAACAGAATTTCACGAATTAATATAATAATAAGAATTTGAACATTTTTCTACTTTATATATGTATGTGTGTGTGTATGTAAAACTTTATCCACAAACTAGAAAATTTAAACTCTGAGAAATGGCTACAGTTAATAATTTTGTACAACATAATTTTATGTATTCGTATAGAAGCATTTCTGGCATATTTTAGTGTTAACAAGCTCGGACTGTGAATCCATAAATTTACGGTTCTCTACCCACTGCCACAAAAATACGATCCACATTTTGTGGGTCATGGGTGAATTATGACAGTAATGGTCAAATCCTACTATTTTATCGGACAGTAGAAGCTGCAAACTTGGCGGTTAACCAGCTGCTTTCCCTCTATGCTATCAGTTCAAAATTAGATACAACCAGTGCTGATAGCCTTTTATTTAGTTTTGAGCAAAAATTGTGAAACAAGCAAATATTTATAGGTATATAAAGTCCAATAGTTTATTCAGTTTTGAATTATATGTTCGCTTTTCATTGAAATAAAATATTCGTAAGCAATTTTTCTCGACATTCTTTAACTGTGTGCAATTTTAATGGACTTTTGAGTCAAACTAAATATTCTTCAACTGTATTTAATTGGTTATTTAATGTTAATCACAGAATTACATAATGACCTTTGCTTATGACGTGTATCATAAACCCTCAGACTTATCCCTGAGCCTCCGGGAGAAGTTTTTTTTAATTATGCATGCTTTTTAAATAATCATTATTGTTACTAAATTGGAAAAAAAGATTAGTTATCTTTCAACGACCCTCAATTCTAAATAATATTTGTATAGTTTTCAAAATATTTAACATGTGTAACATGTTTTTAATCTTAACCATTACTCATCTGTGTAAAATCATTAATTTTCTAACTTACTTATTTCTGCTAAACATTTAAATAATTTTCACTTTTACTCAGTTTTATATAAACAAGCTGAGTGAGATACCTTTGTCCTAATTGTGAAGTTTTAAAAAAATGTAGAGCCGTGTGGATACTTAGATATATAATGCCAAAATCATACCTTTCACACAATTGATTTATAAACTAACTTATTTTCAACGTATCCACCGCCGTCTCACCAAAAGTTTTGTGTAAGCTCCAAGAACTCACTATGTATACATTTAAAACATTCATACACTATGCTATGATCAGGGAAATTTTGTAAGTAGAGGTAGCATAAGTAGTGATAGTTTGGAGGCCTTCTGCTAGCCGCTGTTAACACCCAGTTCGTAATTTTCTTCCACACTGTCTTACGCTGTTAATTGCTTGATGGTCATTGGACGCAGAATTTTCTTGTAAGATGAAGTTTTAAGGTCACGTGCCAAAGTAGGACGTGGTTATAAGTCAAGAAACGGCTCCTCGAATTAGCGATATGGTGGTTGGTGTAATTTCAATAAGATATGTGTTTATTTTTTATTGCAATGGTGGAAGGCTTTTTTACCCCACTGCATTCCTCATAAAGAAGGCAAACGCATTCTCTGAGATATATAAGTCGTTTGTGTTTTCTCCCTACACTGCGCGTATGTTATAGAAAACTTAACGTTGTGTTTCGTAATAGCAAAACCAACCACATCGAATCAAATGAGTTCCTGATTTCAGCGTTGTAATTCCGAAGACTTAGCGCTGTCCCACCAGGAGACAGAAAATTTAATAAAGTTGTTTATTTTGCCCTGCTGTAAGAACCTGTCACTCTATATGAATGTATTTAATGGTAACTTATGCTAAAGATAATAATTGCCCAGTAACATCAATAATGTGGGTGGAGGAGTTGTGAGTCCCATTAACAAGCCCCTTGTTCAAAATTATCATTCCAACAAAGTTTGGTTGTGATTGGCCCAGCGATCAAGGAGTAGTTAGATAAGGGACAAACAGACAGACACACACAAACGTTTATGTTTGATATATATAAATGTTTAAATAATTGTCGACTTTATCTAATAGTGCCAATTGTTTAGATAATCTCCAATTTACTCTGTACCATAAATTATTATTTTTTAAATCTTCGAGTTTACTCAATAATGTAAAGTATTTATCTAACCTTCAAACTTAATCGTGTCAATTATTTAATTAAAATCCAACTATACTCAGTAGTATAAATTATTTTTAAAATAATCAAGTTGACTCAGTAGCAGGCCCGGCATGGCCAAGCGTGTTAAGGTGTTCGACTCGTGATCCAAGGGTCGCGGGTTCGAATCCCAGTCGTGCTGAACAGGCTTGCCCTTTCAGCCGTGGGGGCGTTATAATGTGACGGTTAATCCCACTATTAGTTGGTAAAAGAGTTGACAGTGGGTGGTGATGACTAGCTGCCTTCCCTCTAGTCTTACACTGCTAAATTAGGGACGGCTAGCGCAGATAGCTTTCGAGTAGCTTTACGCGAAATTGAAAAAACAAACAAACATACTAAGATCAAATTTAACACAAATATAACAAAATATGTGTGGGCCATTAACACAACCTCTTGTCGCCATAGCGACAAATAAATAATATTGAAAATAAAAAATCATATTAATATTTTGTTGTTTTTTGTTTTTTAATTTTGGACTAGAGAAATCTAAATTTGTTAATCGTGAACATTTTAAGCATAACAAAATGTGGCCCGATTTTTACAAAAACGATTCAGTAATGTAAAAAGAAGAAATAACCTTTTGTGAAAAATTTGTAGGTGATAAAGAAAAATGGATATCATTTTCATATTCAGCTTACAAGACCTACTCTAGAACATGTAAAAGTTTAAAGACAATAAAACCATTGCAGGTCTATGTTACTTCATTAGCTTAAGTACTCAAAATTTATCGCTTAATGTCCACTTTCTGACATGGACAATTTCATCTTCACCAAGAAACATCTGCCTCTCCTTAGCGAAACAGGTTACAGGATGCTACAAAAATGTACTTAGCAGGGTGAAAGTTTTACAACATGTATTTTTCTCTACGAATGAAAACACTTCCTTTAAATTTCCTGGGTAACATTCGCATCCCAGCTACTCAGTAACACAGCTTCAGCTGGTATTAGACACGGAAACACTCAAACAGCATTGCTCTTTAAAGAACCCATTTTATACATTTGACTAATCTTCAACATGGAGACATTAACATGTAATGATAATTGTCATCAACTATCAGGAGCAGGTAAAGGTGCTAACATCGCCCTAACTCACGCAACATTAGTAATATAATATTTAGAAAAGGTATTTTAGATATTTTGTATTTATGACAAAGCTATTAAGGTTATTTCTCGCTGTTTTCTGTTTTGAATTACCGACCAAAGTGAAGAGAGAGAATCAGCACCATTCTGCTACTTTTATCTATGCCAATGGAATGATTTTCACTCTTATAATGTACTCACAGCTTAAAATTTAGTGCGAGGACTGTTTTGTGTTGTCGCAGGAATTCGAAACGTTTCGCCAACTTTGGAATCAACCAAAGCTCAACCATAGAACCAACACGCGCATAATTTGAAAATAATTTTTTAGTAGTCTGTCAAATAACTTTAGATTATGGTAATTATTTTAAAATATCATGGACGAGAGAGTTGAATGATTGCTTTTAATTCTGAAATAATAATTATGAAGTACAAGTGTAAGAAAGTTTTCAATACCATAGAATAAACTATACAACTTACGTTGGCTCGTCTTGGCCAGGTTGGTTTAGGCGAGCGACCCCGTCGCATCAAACATGCTTGCTTTTTCAGCTGTGAGGGCGTATTAATGTTACGGTCAATCCCACTATTCGTTGGTAAAAGAGTAGCCCAAGAGTTGGCCGTGGGTGGTGATGACTAGCTGCCTTCCATCTAGTCTTACACTGCTAAATTAGGGACGGCTAGCGCAGATAGCCCTCGAGTAGCTTTGCGTGAAATTCAAAAACATTCATCATTTTAATACATTATGGGACCTAAATCCAGCACTAAAAGTACTACTACTTGTAAAGACATCCACTAATGTAAAAGATGTAAATGGTATGTTTAAATTTTAATAACACTTCTATTCAACTTCAAACTCTAATATTTAATTGCACCATACATGATATTTCAAAATTTTTGAAACACAGACTAAAACTGCAACAGATACCAAAAACCTCTGTTACAAAATAATGCAATTATTGCTTAATCAGAGAAAGAAGAGACTTGATGATATTGCTACTGAACAAGGTTGCCACAAATTGTTTGTTTTGTTTTTTCAAATTAATCTAATTTATTTATTTATTATTGTAAGACCTTATCACAATATGGTCTTCGTGGCTTTTCGAAGAAGAAAATCTCTAGTGGTTTTTCAACAGTAATTACATCTTCCCCACTTTACTTTGTGTGTCACAAGATTTTTAGTGAGTTACATTCAACATTAAATCAAATTACTCTTTTGTTTCTTTAAGTTATACTAATTAGCATAGCATAAATCGTAGTTAATAAGCTATATAATAATAGTATTCAAAGTTCTTAATTTTATAAGGCGAAATAAAATATAGATCTTGAATTATCCCTAGTAGGAGAAATGTGATTTTTTTTTTCTCTAGGCATCCCTTCTTCTCTAACTTAATTACTTCTTGGAGTGGAGGTTAAATGAAATTTAACGTAAGTTACTTAGTATAATATCTTTATCTCTAATAAAGCATAACTTTTATAGCCTTAAATTTTGTTTAGTTACAGAGCCATCACACAGAAAATCAGAGCCCTCTTGCCACACCCACTTGTCACATACTCTCTTTCATAATCTGTGAATAGTTCTCTCTTATGTTTAATACTATGTTATTTTTAACCAATAGGAAGCCAAGATTTTCATCCATCAAATGACATATTATATTACGTTGTTTTCTGTGAAGAAAAATGTCAACTTTTCTTTCATTACAAGCTTCGTTCCAACAGGAAACACATCAGGAGTAACATGAATGAATTTGTAACTATTCTTGTTGCACAGTTAGAAAGAAAGACAGCACAATTGTGCAAGTCATAGGACGTTGTCTGCTCTTTGCATGCTATTATTCGGTGTTTGTCAGTGCATTATTTAATCAGATAAAACTAATTTAGTGCACTACTACCATTAGTATAAAAAAGTAGGATTAAATGTCATCAATGGTCGATAACTAGGTAAGTAAGTAAGGTAAGTACTTTATTTCTTGTCTTTGATATATATTCTTTATTTATTACTAGAAATGTAACTAAAATGTAAAAATAAGAAACCCTTTAGGTTAGTTATGGTTAAATTAGGTAAACTAAATAATATGATAAATATTTTCCACGAGGCATGCACGCAAGCAGCTTGGAGTAGCTCATAGGGAATGTAATTCGACTTTATAACTTGAGCTGCACGTTTCCCAAAGTGATTTAGAACTTATATAACAATGGCGCGAATAATACTAGTAGTTAGACACAGTTCAAAGAACAATAAAGTCATAAATTTTAGGTATAAATGGATGTGTACCACTACCAGTTTAAAGCTACTTAGGGTAAACAAATGTAGTTTCATGTTACAATCAGAAGTCATTATAGAAAGGAAGAGAATAATTTAGATTTATATCAATTTTTTCTTCTTTTTGGTGGTTAAGAACTGTCAAATTGACCGATCTTGTATACAGGTAGCGTAGAGAAAAAGAAATAAAATATAAAGTTTTTCCCAAAAAAATGTTTGAAATGTATTTACTTCCACTTAGAAGGTTTTGAAAGTTACGTAGATGACACTTTTAAGATGAATAAAAGTGTTTTTAATCTTAACTTGAAAACAGTTTTGCACTCAGTCCGGTCTAAAGACTTGATATATTCATGGACATGTTTTCAGTCAAAATGCTTCTATTATAAAACCGATTCTGTAGTGTTCACTAAAAGTTTGCCAGTTTCGTGAAGATACACATACTGTATTAAAAGTTATATTATTAAAATTATATACTAGTAAAAATGGTTGCGTGGCCGGTCTTTGGGACCAAGACTATATTGACAAGGGTTTATAACTGGCTCAATGCTAAATGTGCAGTGAATGCATACTGGACGTACACACTCTAGTTTAGTTGACTAGGTAGCGGACGCCGATAAGGCGCATTCCGAACGCCACGAATAGACTACTACAAAGTGTATGCGTATGCCGTATGAGCTATAACAAAGTGTTAAAATGTTGTATGTGCCATTTGGCGGGAATTTCCGAAAAATGAATATCAGCTTTGGCTTCAATATAAGGAGGAAGACGTCGACGAAACATGACCCTCCCGGGTATACAAACACTAATAACCATAAGAGAGAGAGAGCTTTAGTATATCAAACGTAAACATTACAACACTTTCACTGTGTTGTTGAAGGTTTCAAAGACAACATACAAGAGAAAGGAACGATTTGCATGTTATGTTAAGCAAAGAGAAAAGTGATTCAAAGCTGGGGTTGTTTTGTTTCGCAAATTGCATTGTGAACCCGTATGTTTTGTCCCCTGTATATGGAGAACTATACTTAAAACCACGAGAAGTTCAAGTGAGATACCCGCGTTCGTTAAATCCCTATATCAGGTAGCGTTAACTAAAATATTTGACTCAATAAAAAAATTCAAAAATTTAAAGGTAGTTTTCAAAGTTTATCATTTTTGTTAGTGTAATAATAACAAAAGAGGATTATATTATGACAACTATTTTCCTAAAACGTCAAAGTATCTTTGAATAACAGTAAATTATAAAGGGCTTTAACAAGCTTACATTTCCCGCCTTTTTCAAGGAAATAGAGTATTTATCCGTGATGACGAGAAAACCCACTTGTAGAGAAAAATATATATGTAAAAACGAGACCCTATCCCATCAATAGACATTCCCAGCAACCAATTAGCAACCCTCATTGAATTCAAAACGATGAAGACAAACTTCATGTTCAACAACCACAACTATATACAAACAAATGGCCTAAGCATGGACAACCCAGTATTACCAGTTTTAGCCAATATTTTTATGGCACAAGTTGAACACAAGCAATTAACACAGCATTACATCCACCACTATACTGGTACAGATATGCAGACGACACGATTGCGGGATTCACAACTATAGAACACACACTTAATTTTTTCAGTCGCATTAACTCTATACATCCCAACATTAACTTCACATGTGAACAGGAAGAAAGCAATCAAATACCATTTCTTAACCTCAAAATTACAAGAACCGACACACAATTTAAAACAGGAATCCACCGAAAACTCACCCGTACTGGACTCTACATTTCTTGAGACTCAGCGCATGAAACAAAACAAAAACTCAACATACTAAGAAACCAAATATACACAGGCATAAAACTATGCTCACCAGATAAAATTAACGATGAATTAGACAAAATAAAACAATACTCCATCAACATCAATAAGTTTCCTCCGCAAACCGTAGAAAACATTATACGCACATACCTAGACAAAAAGCAAAATCAACTAACAAAAATAAATATACCTCACGATTTAGAAAATCACGAAACCATATATGGCTGCATACCATATATTTCCGACATCTGAGAAAACTAACCAACATTTGACAAAAACTAACAACAAAATATGACATTCCAGTTAATACCAAATTTATTCAAAAAACAGGCACAAAACTAAGGTCTATACTATGTTAAAACTACACTGACAAACACCACATCAACATTATTTATAAAATACAATGTGATAACTGCCACGACTTCTATATTGGAGAAACAAGTAGAAAAATGGAAACCAGATTCAAAGAACACAAAAAGTCACCTTCACACGTTTTCGAACACTGCAAATAAACCCAACATAACCACAGAAAACACTTAAATACTAAATAAAGAAACAAACATAAACAAACGCAAAATTAAAGAACCCTTACTTATACAACAACTCAACCCAAAATAAACCAATACAAAGGTATATATTTATACCTATATTAATAAATATATCTAACATCTTAGCAAACCCTCTACATTTCTACACTTAATTACACAACCGCCTTCAAACATGTGGTCAGCTGTCGGTCAGTAACTTCTTTTTTTCCTTGTGAACCTGACGATGACCGAATAAGGTCGAAACGTTGTTCGCTTCTCTACATAGTGCTTTCTCTATTCATACCAGCCGTTTTTACATATATAAGTAGAGTATTTGTTTGTTCTTTGTTAAACACCAAGCTACGCAATGTACTATCTGTGCTTTGCCCACCATGTGTAAAGAAACCCGATTTCTATCGTTATAAGACATCAAATTTTTGACTGGACTACTATGAGAAATAAGTACAGTGAGTGATTTGTTTAATTATGTACTGCCCCACACCGATAGGTTAGCTGCATGTTTACGGACTTACAACGCTAAAATTCGAGGTTTGATTACTCGTGATGAGAATAGTACGTATAGCTAATTACATAGGCTTACACTAAGAAAATGTAAGCATACGGAATTACAACGCTAAAATCAGGGGTTTGATTATCCTCGGTGGGCTCAGCTAAAAACCCGATGTGTCTTTGCTATAAAAAACACACACACATAATAAGAAAATATCAATTATGTACTATAGATGTAGCTAATAATCGTAAAATGTTTAGCCTGTTATAAACATATTTAATTATGTACTAGAAGTATAAGTGATTATAAGTACATTTGATGTAGACTGATTTGGTTTGAATTTCGCGCAAATCTACTCGAGGACTATGTCGCTAATTTAACAGTGTAAGACTAGAGGGAAAGCAGTTTGTCATCACCACCCACCGCAAACTCTTGGGCTACTCTTTTACTAACAAATAATGGGATTGACCGTCCCATTATAACGCCCCCACGGCTAAAAGGGCGAACATGTTTGGTGCGAACCCGCAACCCTTGGATTATGAGTCGAGTCTCTTGACCACCTGGCCATGCCGGGCCTCACTTTTGAAGTATATTTTAAATTTTCACTTAGAAAATGGCGAAATTTCATTATGTAGTTATTTAATTATTTTATGTAATTAATTTATAACTTTATAAATTTAATCAAATATTATACAATTTTGTGTGATTTTATATATATTTTTTAATATCTCTTTACAAAGATAGTTATGTTTCACAATGTTTTAACTTTTATGTTTATACATATTAAAATTATATTATATTTTCGTATTTCTAATTTTATTTTTAAATATTTCCAAGTTGATGAGCAGTTAACATGTGAAACAGATTCTCAACCAAAGTTCTGATCCGTCACAGCTCGGCATTGCCAGGTAGTTAAGGCACTCGACTCGTAATCTAAGGGTCTCAGGTTCGAAGCCCCGCCACCCCAAACATGCTCACCCTTTCAGCCATGAGAGCATTATAATGTTACGGCCAATCCCACTATTCATTGGTAAAAGAGTAGCCCAAGAGTTGGCGGTTGGTGGTGATGACTAACTGCCTTCCCTCTAGTCTTACACTGCAAAATTAGGTACGGCTAGCGCAGATACCCCTCGTGTAGCTTTGCGTAAAATTCAAAAACAAACCAAGCCGACCCGTCACAACAACTTTGCCAGGCTGTGCGATTTGTCGAAAACAAACAACAAAGAAACAGCAGAATACTGACACGTAAGTCGTAACGGTTTTCCCCCGTACTTGCATGTTATTGGTCCCCTACAGTAGAGGAGGCAACGAGTCAGTTCCTGGTATTGAAACGCTACTCTTCAGAGTATGTAATTTTAAACAGTTTACATATCTATGTATGTGAGTGTTTGTTATATGAGAGAAATAAGGGTTAAGGTATATGATATATTCCAAGAGTTATATACGGCACAAAGCAATTAAGGGATAATTATAATTTTTATTTCAAATTTACAAATTTTTACAAATTGCCGTTATTTAATAGTACTTGTTTTGTTCAGTGTTATTAAATAATTGTTCCACATAAAAAATCCTTGGCTTTGGCTTAGCTACAAAATTTAATAAGCAGTACCTAATTAAAAATAGTACAAAATCAGTCATCTAAAACCCCTCTTACCATAAACAAGTATAATACTTTACAAATGATAAAATCAGCAAGGCCTACTTTCTCTCTCTCTCTCTTAAAGCGTGGAATTCTATAGAATTGCCTGTTATTATTATTACATTAACTTAGTAGTAACAGAATTATTGTAATCTGTTGTCATGTGGCTCATACTGTTTTAAATGTCTCTTTCGATAATTAAAATTTAATCAAGCAAAAAGAACGGAAGAATAAGAAACGCATATCGAGGTTCACTTTCAAAATACAATAAATAAAACAATAAAAATTGAATATAACATGTGAAAATGAGAGGTACGCGAACATATGCAGCAAGATAAGTTGAGCTTACTGACATTACAACAGGAACCGTGGCAATCTAGCCAGGTAATATTTTACACAACCTGAATTCTTGACAAATCTAATTGCAAAAGTTACTTAGAAATGAGACTGTGCGTTGAGCACCGAGATATTCCCTGGAGTATTCACTGGATGAATGTTTTATTTGAACACCGTATCACGCAAGCTATATATATATATATATAGACACATACACATAACTGGGTGGTCATGAAAACTACCATTATCTCAGACTAATTATTGGAAACATTCTTAAATAACAGGTTCGCACCGAGAAACTAGTTACTTTAATCTACAATAAAACCACAGGGCAAGACTAACTTGCATATATGTTAGTAGAGATTGAGTAGATTGTGTAATTCAGATTGCTGAATGACGTAAACAATTATTTAAATTTTAAATGAAGTTAAGACTTCTTTAGATGTCCTTGCAAAGTCTGCGAGCAATTATTTAAATTAAAATGAACTTAAGCCTTCTTCAGTTATCCTTAGAAAGACGGAAGCCTGAACAATCACTTGGAAAGACGATGGATATCCTTTACTTTGGTTGAGAATTATGGCCATTGTTTTGAGTGCTTCAGGTTGCTTAAACTAATTCACAAAAGGAACGAGATTTGTGTCCTCATGAAGCTACGTAGTCAAGCTAAATTTTTTGGAATGTGCTATTTATAAGACGCTTGAAATAGCAGAGAAGCTTAGTATGGGTTAAATTATATTTATTTTCTTAGAGTCCTTAAGTTAATAATATTGTTCCTCCTATAACATTAAAAGTATATATTTCTCTTTGTTCGATTCCTGCGGCGAAAAGGGTACTAGCGAGAATAACATCATTAAAGAAACTGCAACTTCAGGTTTATCATCCTAATTAAATACCATAAAGCAATAATGTTGATATACATCACAGTTGTGTTCACTGCACCATAATAAAGTGCTACTATAATAGCGCTTCTCCAAAATAACGAGTGTAAAACATAAGAAAAATAAAGTATATTTGTAGAAAGCATTGCAAGATAGAATACAAAAATAAAAATTAAACAATGTTTTACGCTAACATTTGGGCCAAGCATGACTAAGTGATTAGAGTGGCAATCTGCAAATCCAAGAGTCTCCTGTTTGGGTTCCGTTGTCTCAAACAAACGCCTTCCACTGTTTTGTGGCGTGATTGGCTATCAAATTCTATTATTCGATTAGAACAGCCCAAAATTAAAATAACAAACTTATGTTAATATAATTATTAGGTATCACACCTGTTGATTCATGCTATCCTAACTGCTGTTATCGTGTATCCTTCCTTATGATGATAGGTGTTTGATAAGAACATGTCTAACTTACTGATACTGCATATTCTTAGAGTTGAGGCTGATAATCCTAAGTGACAGCGTTGAGTATTCTATCTGAAGACTTCAGATATCCTACTTGATAATGCTGTACAGCAGAAGTTTTATAAACTTCGGTAAAACGTTACTGTTCTTACTATCTTATTTTACTTTACTTCTTTGTAAACTGCTAAATTAATTGTTTTGTAGAACAGGAGTGGTTCATTAAGGGTAATCAAAGGTAAAACTGAAGGATACATATTCACATTTTTATCTAGATTACAGTATTACACTCCCCAAGTAGGTCAGTGATAAGTTTGCAGTCTTACAACGTTTAATCCAGACTTTGATTCCTGCGGCGGACAGAGTGTAGATAGCGAATTTTATATCTTTGCGCTAGAAAACTAAACAACAAATTTGAATTATAGATTATTAACAATACAAATATGTTTCTAATAGTTCTTTGTTTTCTAAATATAACACGCATGTCTAGCAATGTATTTTGTTGAATCATAAAACATATATACTATTTATAATAAAAGTTTTCACGTTTAAACATAACAATAATTATAATTGTATATAAACAGTGTTATGCCAAATTTTTCTCAGTGATTAACTAGCATGTATATGTTGTAGTTTTATCGTGTTGGGATATAGTTAAAACTCGACTATACATAAATAGCGGTAAGGTATGGGTTTCTGTAAACTATTATACATTTTCTAAATATTATTGTGTACATCGGCACTTCCATATATTTAAGACTCCAAACCCAAAGCAATTCATTCTGACACATTAATTTGTTTGGGGTTTAATGCACTTGCACACGATAAATATTCGAAGATGATCGCTTTGTTCTTTACTAAATCTACAGTTTTCATTTGCACTGTTATTATTACTATCTTTATTGGAATTAATATTTCACATAGAAAATGTGTATATACAGCTTTCAACGATTTTACTTTCAATCAACAGAAATGATCCCAGGTTATTTAGTACTCCCCTACTCCCCCCTCCAATAAAACAACTTTACTCTAAGCATTAATTAGTTCTTTTTACATTTCTTGGCTACTTATATTTTGTATTTTTTTAAATTAATCATTTCAGCAACTATAAAAAATCACGACTGCTGTTAAAACCTTCAAACGTATTTTTATATAGCAAAGTGTTTAAAGTCTTCTACTTTAATGCAATGATTTTATATTTTTCTCAACGTTTTATTTTTACTAAATATTAAAATCAGTTCAGTGAAGGCCATTTTTTAAACATATTAATTAGTACTCCTGATCTCCTGACACATCTCAAACGTTTCTGTAAAAAAAAAAAACCAAAATAGAAAATTCGATAAAAAGCTTAGAAATGCCTCATTAATTAAAGGTTTAGAAGCAATCTTCACATTGTTCTGTTATTAGTTCGTTTAAAATTGATTTGGCATTTTATATTCCTAAACATTTTAATGGGTAGTCACATGTAATTTCATAAAATGGTATGTCATTAGCTAAGTGTTGTTATTTTTCAATAGCTTTAAAATATAACAAATTTCGCTTAGTTATCAATCAAAAATCAATTTTCTGGTACTATTTGACATTTTTCGTTTATTTCACAAATGTCACACGTTTATTTATTTTGCCGAATCAAAATTAATGTGTACTTTTTTTCTTTAATAATATTATTTTATTAATATATATACTCTGTAAATCACCACATACATATAAATATTGTTGTAACTGAAAGTACACCAATCATGAAACATGTATCCTTTTTTAATACCCCCCCCAGTGGCACAACGCCAGAAACTGAGTTTCACTACACGTGATGAACAGAGCACAGATAGCCTATTGTGTATCTTTGTGCTTAACTTCACACAATAACATCATACTTTCTCAATGAATGTAGAAAAGGTTTATTAAGCTAAAGTATTTAACATGCAATCCTTTCTTGTTAACGTAAAGAAAGACGTATCATCCTCAGAATTTTATAAATTGCTTCGAATTAATCTAAGTTTCGTTTTTCTAAATTCTGAGACTTCTGTTAGTTGAATCCTCTTAGTGGCCGTTTTGTCCACAACTGTCTTCTAATCAAGACATGTATTTAAATAAGGATGATAAAAAGTTCAGAAGATCTGGACTACATCCCTCAAAGAAACTCTCCACCGTTTCTGTTAATAAAGCGAAAAATAAACAAATGAATAAAAATATAGTACAAGATGAGAACTTGAGGCAGTGAAATAAAAAGAAAGACTACGTCCTTTTAAAAGCTATACGTGTATGTCAGATTTGGAAACATGAAGTTAATGTGATAAGTGTATAGAGGTACTTGAGACCCGGGGAAAACTGTCAAGTCTTGAACAGTTTACGCCAAAACCATCTGTCGAGCCATAAGGAAGAAAGTTGACTGGGTGTGGATCACAACATTAGTCAGTAATTGTGGCTCTCTTAACTTTAGAAATATCAAGGGTTGCAAAGGTATCAACTTTTTTTTAACTAAAACATTGGCTTTAAAAGAAAACAGTTATTAAGATATTAAACACTGTTATATCATAAAATCTTCAAATAGTTCTTTAACACGAAGTATCTGACCATTATACATTTCTTATAATTCCAAAGACTTGACTGAACACGATCTCATTAAAATATTTTCATAAATAAAGTTTTTCCTAAAGAAATTCTGCAATTGCTTTATATATATTAGTATCACCTCTGCTCTTTCTAACTCCTATACGTATTACAGGTTTCTAAATCGGTTAATCAACGCACTACGCTTTTGAGTAGCAGCAAAATGTCTTTGAAATTCTCCTTTCAAAGTGTGCACGTAATGCTGGGTTACATATGTACATTAGGTTCTTCCGAACTCCTAAGCTTTCAAAGAAAGCTTTGTTCTTTTCCTTTCACCCCAAGTGAAAGAAATCTCATTTAGTTGTGCACTTTGAGTGAGACGACACCTTTGTTATATTGGAATAAAAAGAAGTTAAACTTTGGGTGTATCATACAAAAAAAACTGTTATATGTATCTCGTGATAAATTGGTAAAGTATCATATCATACCAAAGACAATCTGTGCTCTTCCCACCACGGGTATCGAAACCCAGTTTTTAGCAATATAAGTCCGCAGGCGTAACAATGTTCCACTGAAGAGCTTTTCTCTCTTCACGAAAAAGTGTATTAATGCATACAGAACTTTATGTTTACCTTCTGCGACTTAACTTCAAGAAATATTTAGAAAAACAAACATACTTGAACTTGTTGTCAAACATATGTGTGATATCAACTAGTAAGATGTAAGTGTTGTCGCATTAAGTTTAATGAACAGAACTAATGGCATTAAAATTTTGTATTTACTGTTTGTTATGCTAAAACCTGAACCTATTTCAATCATATATGAGAAATAAATATATCAAGATTAAGGTGAGGAAACTGTTTATTGGACGAAAGACAATTCGTATGGTCTCTGGTAAGTTTCCAAACTTACAGTGCTAGTCAGTTTTGTAGATTTACGCTAAAAATAAACAACAATAATAATTTATTCATGTACTATAAACAACGACTATATTTCATATTTCATACCTTTATGTTTAAGGTAAGACAAAGTTTAGGGAAATGGTATTATCTCCATTACAAGCCTCGGTTTCTGCAGTATTTTTCTTTTTAACTGCAACATGCCTAGTGAGAAGCAAAGCGGATTAATCACTGTTCTACCTCTTTGCATTACTGCAAAATTTATTCGAAATGTTCCTTTTTATAATGAGCAGGTGACGTTTTTTCGAAACATCCAGAGTTCAAGGGGTGATGACGCTAAATAGACTCAGTTGCAGGCGTGTCATAAGAGTTGCATTTCATTCTGTAATTCAACTCAAAAATACGGACAACAAGTTTGGCGGAAGGTGCTTCTAATTACCTGGACATCAGCTAATAATTATGGATTGCTATACCTGAAGTCTAGGAATTTCAAAACTGCTCATTTAACCCACGTACATGATTTTATTTTTAAGACGAATTTCATTTTTAATTTCTTTAACATTATTTTTCCTATTTTACTAAAATTTCTATTGATCAATTATCTTATTGTAATACAGTGTTTAATTAATATGGATCGCAACATACGTGCCTTAAGCTGTTGTTGTCATCGACAGAGTGCGATTTTGTTTATTGTTTTATTTTATTTTTTAATCCAAACATTTATATATTATTAACAATCATTCTTAAACATTCCACTCGACTTCTTCTAATGTTACGGAAATAACTACACATAAGAATTCCAGTTCCACCGAACATGCTCGCCCTTTCAGCCGTGGAAGCACTATAATGTTACGGTCAATTCCAGTATCTGTTGATAAAAGAATAGCCTAAGAGTTGGCAGTGGGTGGTGATGACTAGTTGCCTTTCCTCTGGTCTTTCACTACTAAGTTAGAGACAGCTATCTCTCGTTTAGCTTTTCACAAACTTTCAAAGAAGCAGTTTGTTTTTTTTCAAATAATCATTGTAACTTATTCAAACATCAAAATAGTGATTAAAAATCAGATTATATTTAGAATGGAAGATAAACATATAAAAATATATTTTTTGAATGTCTAAGACTAATGATAATTTAGTTATTAATGATTTTTTTTGTAAGACAGAAATGTCATATATCTTATTCCTATCCTGATTAGAGTGTACTTAATACGACCTATTCGTTTATTTCAATTACTCATTAGCTTCTCACCCGGTATGATCAGGTGGTTAAGGCACTTGACTCGTAATATGATGGTCGTGGGTTCGAATCCCAGTCACACCATACATGCTCGCCATTTCAGCCGTGGGGGCGTTATAATATAACGGTCAATCGTATTATTCTTTGGTAAAAGAGTAGCCCAACAGTGAGTGACGATGACTAGCTGATTTCACTCTAGTCTTGCACTACTAAATTAGGGACAGGTAGCGCAGATATCCCTGTTTTAGTTTTGCGCGAATTTTTAAAAAAAAACAACAACATTCCCTTCTTATCGCTTTGGAAATTAAACTTTTTTGTGTGTGTATCTCAATACTTGAGTGGTTGCAGGACGTCAAGGTATTAAACAGTAAAATAAAAGATATAACTGTATGAAAACTTTTTATTCATAAGTAATATGTTTAAGGTTTTTTGTTTTGATATTTTAGACTTATAGTTGGCTTAGTAAAATTTAGCGAAATAAAGATATCAAGAACTCAGTGTCATTTTTCATTTAACATAAGTGTATGTAGCTATTTATCTTTTCTTTTTTTCAGTATAAAAAGTCATAATTGTAAATCCCCCGATGGGACGACCGTAATTTACGGACTTACAACGTTCAAATCCGAGGTCTGACTTCCCGTGGTAGATACAACAAATAATGTGGTTTTACTTTTAAACAAACAGCAGTAGAAAAAGTTCAGTTTTTATTTTTCCGTAACTAGAATATAATGTAATTTTAACCTGGTATATTCAGAAATTTTATAAAATTCTCGCGCTGGCTTGCCACGTTTAACTGATGTCCTTATGAACATTCTTTAGTTACTAAACTTGCTTGGTTGCCAAAGTTATAAACCGCAGTTTTCATTCAAGAGAGCTTAATACCGGCTGGCCATATTTCATTATTTAACCCACGAACTTCATACTCAAATTGTTAAATGGTACAGAAGAATGCAAGTTCAAAATAAGAAAGGTGCAGATCTCCATGAGAATGTGTTATGAGAATCGTCACTGACATAAGTAATCAAAGGTTGTGGAACACTGCAATACGATACTAGTTTGGAGAACTTCAGTAAGGTCCGAGGATGGCAACACAATCCTTTCTTTCTTTAATGAGTTCAATCGAACTTTCTCTTGATTCAAACAAGCACAGGCAGTATTCATAACAGTTGTAGGTGTTAATAATTATCACTTGTTTTCCACTCTCTTTGCTGGCCCTGTTTGAATCTTTCGTTTTGTAATCTACTGTCTTATCAGTTGTTGACATTTTCCTTTATGAATAGTAAGTGTATCATAAAGTATCAGTTTCATTACTCAACTTTGGTAAAACAATGCAAAATATGACTTAAGTAAAATACTCAGTTTTATACATACATTGAACATAAAACACAAAGTCAGCCCTTATCATTGAGATATCTATTGTGGTTTCTCTTAAAGTTCCTTATATTAACTGCGTCCATCATATCTGAAAGCAAGACCAACCACCCTGTTTGAAAAACTAAAGCTGTCTTAACTGAAGTTGACTCTTACACTGCCAAAATGTATTTTTATGTTTTCTAGTCCTACTGTTCTTACCATTAAGTACAAAAAAAGTTGATGCTTCAAAATGCTAATTCCCTTAACAATCTTAAAAACCTCAACACCATATTCCTCCATCTCTTCTTGAATAGAAAACAATTTCAAAAATCTTAACATGCCCTCCAATATAAACCTTTTAATCCTAGTAGCCCTCCCACAAATCATTTCTAGTAATTTAATGTCCTTCCTAAGGCAAAGAACTTAACCAGTGGCCTACAAAATGATATTATAATCACTTTAAACTTGTATTCAATATTTATAAAGATACTACCTAAAATCCTATTTGGTCTGCCAAAAGAAGCTGAATATTGCTTAGACAATTTAAGAGACTGATCAACTATTACACCAAGGTTGTTTTCTTGTTAAGATTATTCCAATCAAAATTACACTTATAATTCAATATCCCATATATTACCTCATGTTTATTATAATTAAAAGCCACCTGGAATTTATTTGTTTGTTTCAACAAGTGAAACAAATTCTGTTGTAAATCAGCAGCATCCTCTTCACAGCCAACAACACCCAAAACCTTAATATCTTGCCCCTTTAAGCAGAACTTTCAAGTTAAAAAACACAATCAAAAATAAAACTATGTTTCTACTTTGAGACAGAAGCAAACTATTTTAGTTGTTAAAAGAAAAAAATCAAAGGAAATATATATTAAGGTAAAAAATGAAAACCAATTAGAAATATAAATTTGAACTAACTGATTAATAATCAAAAAATGTTCTGTTAATTTTTCAAAATAATGTTTAACATCAACATTTTGGAAACTTCATAATTTCAAAAATTATACAAATATGGAACAAAATCTTGTAATGTTTTTTCCTAGAAAACTAGACATTATTTAAAATGTTAACTAGGTTTTATGTAATTTTGGTAATTATTTTTTATCATCTTACAGTTCAAAAAAATGAAGAAAGATCTTTGAAATTTTACATTACAAATAGAAGTAAAAACTTTAATTTCTATCATATGAGTTGGTAAAACATTTTTTTATTTTGCCATATAACCTTTAAGTGAGACTATATGATATGGCATAAGCCAAACATTTTTTTTTTACATATAAACTTTAAGAAAAGAAAAACTTTCGGATTTATGTCATAACTTGAGTAAAACATTTCTAGCTTTACAATAAAAAAATTTTGTTCAAACACCTTTTTGAAAGATACATTCTTTAGTCACCCTGAGTAAAAAAAAAAATTCACTTTTATAAGGTGGCTTTTAATAAGACACTTTAATCTTACAAAACAGCTTTTAAGGCAAATATACCAAGAAGTCACTGTATCTTGAGTAGCAGGTTCTCATGAATGGTCATGGATGTAATCCACTGAATTATTTCTCCAGTTTTCTCCCACACCCTTCTTTTTTTTCTGGTAATAACTCTGCATGGACAAGTCAAAGCTCTTGGACCATTTTCGACTCATCATCTTTGTCCTAGCTACACCACTTGTTCTTCTCCCAGATTTCAAACCATTTCGAGACATAAACCTGGCAGAGATATAATGTATAACATGATGGGAATTATGCATGTTGTTGTTAGGAATGTATATAGAGTGTAATGAGGCTCGTATTCTGGCCTGGATAGTTTCTAGAGCTAATTGAGTATCCAGCCACTTTGGTTCATGAGTTTTGTCATGAATGTTCCCAAGGCCTCTTTGAAGAACGTGAAATATTTTTGAAATAGGAAGAGTTGTTTTTTGTTTTGCATGTACATCATTATAGTGGAGCTAAGTCTCAAAGCATCTTCTGGTGTACTCTTTTTACCTATGCAATGCACTTTCATTACTTATTATCCTTTGTTTGCTTCATTAGAGTTAAAGCCACAGCTGCAGCCATATATTGGTTCACCTTGGAATCCTGGGTACTTCCACAGGACATTGAAAATTGTTCCTAAAACTACCTTATCTATCATCATGCCTTTTGACAGATTAACAAAAAAGCAGAGTGTCCAAACTGTTTAATAATTTAGTCTTTTACTGTAAAAAAAAACAAACCCAGTGGCATAACAATATGTGTGTGGACTTACAACACTAGATTTTGAGTTTCAATACCTGTGGCAGGCAGAACATGGATAGCCTTTTATGTAGCTTTGTGTTCAATTCCAAACAAACAATTCTGTTAAAGTCAGGATTAAAATTTCATGATTAACCTAGATTTCTCAGTTAATAGCACAGGGTTGAGAGTTGTAATCAAACAGTTGCAACTAAAATCCATGAGAATATATTAGGTCCAAAAATAATGCATTTATTCAAATGGTATTTCTACTAATATATAAACATGTATTACTGCTCAGAAACGTTTTCCAAGAATCTATGAGCATCCAAGTCCAACTGGTATAAGTACAGGATCTATACTTGTTCCATGTAGTAATTGCTTCTTGCTGTTGATGCCTAACAACAATAACATCACTGAACTAGAAAAGCTATTAATCACATACACATTACTCTTGCACAACTGTTTGATTGTCAAAAACGAATCACATATTCAATGGAGAAATGGATTTGAAAGGTACTAAATTGGTAGCAAAGTATGGCTAAAAAATACCTAAAGTGAAACTAGCATCTTTACAAAAGTTGGTCCTCATCTCATGCCCATGAGGAACCATTAACACTTAGCTCCTGAAAGAAACTCAGCACAGCCTGAAGTTCTACACAAGTGCAAACACTCTTCAAGCCATTAAAGCATTTTCATGTTGCATTACAGAAAATTATTATTAGGAAAATATTCAGTAAAGCTGCAAATATATCAAATATTTCTATTAAAAATACTAAATTTATTACATCAAAAATCACTAAAATATTAGGTTTATCATGCTTTATGTTGATACGAAGATATGAAATATAAGATGCTCTCATTAGTTTAACTCTTTATAGATTATTTATTTCACCCACATATAAATATTTCAATTCTACCAAGCTGAGCATATTCTTCAGTAGCAATAATAAAAAAATACTAGGTAAAATCAGATTTCCATTTATGTGGTGTGAACCAGTCAGCATTTTCATTATTCCATTGAGATCACAAATATTTCAGTTCTAAGAAACAAATATATTATTTCTCCAATGCCAATGAAAGTATTTGTTTTGCACATAATATTTTTCTTTGATGTGGTTCAAGTTAGTAGTCACTATTCTACTACATATATTAGCACCTCAACACTCTACCAAATTCGTTTCTTACTGTTTGACAGTTGTTCTCTCTGAGTATTTTTATTCTGCACTAAAGGTACCGAGTAAAACCAGACTTAAAAATAATGTCATAGTGAACTAGGGCCACCCTCTTCCACTATCTTGAGTCATGTCACATGAACCATTCATCCATTGCAAAGATGCTCTATGAAGAAGTAATTAAAAATCACTTTCTTTTGGCATTGGCTTCACATATTTTACTATCATTTTGCTCATTTAAGCATTTATGTGTGGCACTAAGATAGTAAAACTGAAATGGCTGCCAAGCTTGAATCATTCATGTAAATACTTATCAATCTTAAATATAATTTAGAGAAGTCCACCTGAGTTCCTCCACCATAATTTCATTGAAATTAATTCAATTAACTCCTGACAAGAACCTGTAACATCAGAAAGAGAGGTGAATTGTTTGCATAGTTTGAGTGGTTACATAAAGATACACAAGGTTATTTTTAACTGATAGACTAAATGGAAAGCAATTAATCAACAACACCCAATAGCAATTCTTGAGATGCTCTAACCTTGCAATACATCCACAATTCCAAAGTCTGGATCATGATTTTGCAACAATGGGGCACAAGCCATGGACCCTAAGAAAGATAGCCTGGTATACTAATCACTAGCAATAATAATTCTGTCAGACAAACAAATATGCTTTATATATATGCATATATATAGAGAGAGAGCAAGAAAGAACTAGAATAGCAGGTGTAATGCATCAGAGATGAACAAAATTCATATGTTACATTACATTATATTTGTAGTATCACACATACTCATCAGTATACATATCTTTCAACTGTACATATGTAATCATGCTAGTCTAAGCCCATATTTCTACTGGCTATATATTAGTCACTCTACCACATTGCTACTATTTTTAAGCCAAGAAAATTGTCTCATAGTATCATAAAATTTACATTATTTCAAGCAAAATGTATTTGACCTAAGATATTTAAACCAGAAATTCACCCAAAAACTTGGATCTATATTCATGCTCTTTACTACACCAATAACCAACACAAAGTAATATTTGTAGTACAGGTTAATTACAACAATCAACAATAAAGCTTCCCTAGACAACAAATAACACTAGCAGCTGAGCTATTACTGTATCATACTGGCATTTTTGGTTTAACCAATTTGTTATACATATCGTCACAAGAAAAACAAACATAGGTAATATATACTGAAACAAGAGCTTCTTCCTACTACCATCACTCGCAATCTACGGGTCATGAGTTAGATTCCCGTCACCGAATATGCTTACCCTTTCACTCATGGAGCATTGTAAATTGCTGTGAATCCCACTTTTCGTCGGTAAAAACGTAACCCAAGAGTTGGTAATGGATATTACTGACTAGGTGCTTTTACTCTAGTATATCACTTCGCAATTACGGACGCTTAGTACAAATAGCCATCCTGTGTCTTTGCGCGAAATTCGATAAATAAACATCAGACAAATTGTCATCACAGCCTGATTCATTTACTATACTGATCATTAGTCAAGAGAAGAACCAAATCTTTTCACTGCACACCTGGATATTGTGTACAGGATCTTTATATCCAAAGGTATGGCCTTGTATATAAATGCTTGTTAAATGTCCTCTCTTACACAAGTACTTCGTGCAAACTATTTTCAGAATCAATACACGTTAATTATCCTTAGTGCTAAAAGCATTCTTAGGTCTGCCTTAATCATCATTTGTCTAGCTGTGGCAGCAGAAAAGCATGAACTAGTATCACCATATTCGCTCATTAAAGTCTAGTATCTGTTCTCTAAGTTCATCCATTCTATGAAATAACTGCCTGAAATATTAAAGAAAAAAAACTCCATATTTTCTTAGTATTCTCCTTGAGCGTTAGTGGCATTATTTGTTGCTCTTTTTCACAAATGACTTGTCCCTGCATAGACAGATTTCCTTTAGTGGTGTCTCAGCCAGCATGTGACTGAGACATCTAAATCGTCATGGGTACCAACTCAGGTTGGTTACATAGACAACTCTTGTTTCCATCAGAATCATGTGTACTTAAAAACCATATTAGTATCTTTCTCTGCATAACTTTGATCCTCCATGTTTCCTTTTTGGAATGTTATCTTGAAAGAGTTGCCTGCACCAAGCCATATGGGACCTGTGTTGTTTATCACACCTTTGGACACAAAAACAATTGACTACTACAGCACCAGGTCAGAGATTATACTTTACATGGGATCTGTTAGTTAACTTGGACTGGAGTTGCAGTGGCTAAAGATCTCCCACTTTTCTCTTTCACCTGTCCTGAAGTTGGTCAGAATTATTTCTGCTATTTTGATATGGAAGCAAGATATAAGCAATTTCATCTGAATGGTACCACCAGTCTACAGCAAGTACTCAATCCCTTCTGTACAGAGTGTCAACTGGAGGTAGGTGAAAAAACTGATATGGGAAACCTGCGTCCTAGTCATCAAGTTGCTTAATGTTTAAATGTTCAATGCCATTAATAAAACGAGTGAACTTAAGGAGAAGAAAGTGCTACATCTGATGCTGAGTTTGGTACTTACTTTGAACATTAAAATGCCTGAAATACTGTTACTGAGACATCTGCAACATCACGTGTACTAACTCGTGATGGCGTCCAGGGACTTCAATGATCCTACGTATTTGTGGTCCTTTTATGATAAGCAGAGCGATATGTAGCCTTAAGCAATACATTATAATTCATCCAAACAGTTAATAATTATTTCATCGGTCCACATCTCTTGATGGATTCATACAACTATACCCTATAGTCGCCAGTTTATCAATGCTTGATTTTACTACCACTGGCAAGACATCTACAGGTGATCAACTGTTTCATTGGGCAATACTTCTAGTAGCTGTGACACTCTCGCAACTTTAAAAATAACTCTTTACACGTGAAGCAGAAGATCAACGTTCAAGATAAATCTCTTCCTAGACTTCAATAATTTAAATTTAAGTATTAAAAATTTTGAACTGGCATTATCCACGTAAAGGACTTAGGACAAAAGGAATTGACTGCTGAAATGAAACCATAATCCAATAATGTGTTGAAGTCTAGAAAGAGGGCTATCTGTGCTAGCCGTCCCTAATTTAGCAGTGTAAGACTAGAGGGAAGGCAGCTAGTCATCACCACCCACAGCCAACTCTTGGGCTACTCTTTGACCAACGAAAGTGGGATTGACCGTCACATTATAACGCCCCCTCGGCTGAAAGGGCAAGCATGTTGGGCTCGACCGGGATGCAAACCCGCGACCCTCAGATTACGAGTCACACGCCTTAACACGCTTGGCCATGCCGGGCCAATGTGGGGACTTAAAATGAGTACGTTTTCTAAATTTAATCACATCTGAAAATTAAATCCTATAATTGAAATATTTTTTACTGTTTTACTAGAGTATTTTACGCTTTCCTTGATTTAAATTTTCTATGTTAAATCATTGAAAAAAAAGCACACTGCAGCAATTATTTCAATACAGTAGAGCATTAGGGCATATATGTTGTTTGAATTAAAGGTGACTAAAATGTATTAAATGCAATGTATAAGTAATAAAAATAGATTAAAAATAGTTATACTATACAGTTTAGGTTTAACAAAAATACAGTAACCTCTTTTCTGCAAACAAAACTGTTTCATCGGGCTAGAATCTGATTTATCAAACCTTTTTAACCCATGTTTTTATCATAATGTTTCGGTTCTAGTTTACAAATTTTATAAAATTCCATATGTTCAATATATTTCTCACTGTTGCAATAGTTTCAAAGAATATATAGTTTTTATAGTTGATGTTTCACTTTTAATTTGAAGTCCATAAACACACAGCATCAGTTCATACTTTTGAGTTAGGAAAGTGCTTCTGAAAAAATCAGTCTTTGATCGGTATTTACAGCAAGAGTTGTTTTTATCCGAGTATCCAACGTTCCGTCAATACAGCTATCGTTATTACTTTGAATATTAACTTGTGCACTGTATGTTTCTATGACAACGCGTTTTTTGTTGTTTTTTTATAGTTGTCTATCAAGATTTACTAGGTAAACCGGGTTCTATCAGGGAAAATAAAGTTATCTCCATTCGGCTGCTTCTAAGTCTCAGTCTTCTGGGTTTTATGAGGAGAATTTAATTTCCGGACGTACATGTTTGTCTAGTTTAACAGTGGATTAGAGTGTTGATGCAGTTGAAGAAAGACGTGAGAAGGAAGGGACCAGAACCCGAGGTGTATTTAATCATAAGCTCTGCCTGTGTTCATGGTTAGTAGCTGTGCGACCTCAACACCTTCAGTAAAAAAAAAATGGAGCTCCCTTAGAGAAAACACAAGAATGTTTCTAGAAGGTGTTAATATATTTTGTTGTTTATCTTCGGCAGGTACAAAGTAAAAACTCTAACTTTGAAACGTGACGTTCTACAAGTCATTAGCGGCCTCACATATAATTGGGTTAAGCGTTATTTGTTTAACTGATACAAAGTTCATCTGTGAAAATTGAAAAGCACAGAAGTTATTGTGTCCGTGATCAAATAAAAAATAATCTAAGAAGATAATACTAATAAATATATAGGTTTTTATAATATCGATAACTGTCTTTATAACATTAGGTATAATTTCTACAATTGGCCTAATAGTGAATATGTACATTGATAATAGCAACATTTCTCTCGGTAGTTTAAGCTATTTGTGGTGATTTAGCTTGCACTATACATTCTTCATTTCGTTCATTGACTTCTATATGAATAGAAGGCGGCTAGTCATCATCACCCACCGCCAACTCTTGGGTTACTCTTTTACCAACTAATAGTGGGATTAAACGTAACATTATAACGTCCCAACGGCTGAAAGGGCGAGAAGTTGGGCGAGACGGGGATTCAAACCCGCGACCCTCCGATTACAAGTCGAACGCCTTAACCCCCCTGGCCATGCCGGGCCTGGTGAATCACAACGTGACAGTTGAAAACATAAAAAATGGAACTACGTTCAATATGACATAGGTAGACGCTTTAATACAAAGCAGCTTCATTGTTATCACCGTATTTACAATGATAAAAGCATATAAACAACAGATCAGAATTGAATATAACGAGATATGTATTACACTTTGGTCTCTGAGTATACTCGTATACAATGGATGAAGTCAGGAGAATTCATCTAATGGCTTGTTCACTTGAAACTCGGTACGAGTGTGGTCTAGTAGTAACGTGTTGAACTGGAGTTTTCAAGGATGTCAGGTTCGAGACATGGTTCTACTAAACAGCTCTTGGTGCGTTATAAGATTGACAGTAAATCCTGCTATTCGCTTAAGGGTAACCGTTCCAGATTGGTACAATGTATTGTTTGTCTTCTCTTTTTCTGTGTAACATAACTTAAAATTAGGGACGGCTGAATGTGAGTCATGGAGCCTCTAATTTGGCCGTTTAGTCTATAGTGTATGCACAAACATGAAGTTTCTGACTTGGACGTTTGGCCCACTATGTACTTAACTTGCTATTAAGGTTAAGTTAATATACAATTAATTTAATTGCACTGAGCTAACTGAAAGCTATTTTGCTAAGGTACAAATATTTAGTATTTGCTTCGTGGTTTTGAATAAAATTACTAACAGGATGAATGAAGGTAGCCAGGTAGGTGGGTGTATAAGTAGATGCACTACTATAAATGGAAGGGAAACACAAAAATATTCAATTTTTCTTCAGAATTTTTTAACAAAAGTAAAATTACTTATGGACAAATTATCAAGTGCTTGCTAAACGTGATAACAGCTATCTAGAAGCTATATAAAATATAATTTGTTGAACATGATAACAATTCTCTAAAATGATCCGGCATGGCCAAATGGTTAGGGTTTTCGATTCGTAATCTCAGACTCGTGGATTAGAACCCTTGTCACACTAAACATGCTCGCACGTAGGGGTGTTATAATGTCACAGTCAATTCCACTATTCGTTGGTAAAAGAAGTCCAAGAGTTGACAGTGGGTGGTGATGACTAGCTGCCTTCCCTCTGGTGTTATACTGCTAAATTAGGGACGGCTAGCGCAAATAGCTCTCGTGTAGCTCTGTGCGAAATTCAAAACAAAACAAATAGTTCTCTAGAAGCTACATAAAGCATTATTTGCTGAATATGATAACAGCTATCTAGACGATACATAAAAATTTTGTATTCTCTACAATTTTTAGAAAGTCATAAACAGATAAGAGGAACACCGCCCCATATAACATTCATGGTCAAGAATAGAATGGTACCGTCGGCCTCATCTCAACGTTTCTTAGCCTTAACAAAAGGTAGTTCGTAAAATTCATCTTCGAGTTCCCATATCAAGTTGTTCATGCTATGTGATAAAAACTTATAGTTTGTCCATATTAACTCTTGTTCTTGTCATTTAAATCCTGTCATTTACCGATATTCTAATGAGATAACGTGATATAAATCAAAGTTTATTCGTGAAAAAAATAAAAACAAAATGAATCAAGGCTTTGTTTGGCACGCATTTCAATTTAAGACCAACTTATACTTAAAACAAGCAGATTTCAACGAACACCCTTCTAATGGACTGAACGCAGTTGCTAAAACTATCTTTCATATCAGCACTGTGTATTAAGTTCCGTGTGGCCTTTGGAAATAATTTCTTTCACAATCCATCGTGTACAATCTTATGGTCGTGATTAAGCACCATTGCGTGACATTGTAATTTTCATTGTAGCACATTTATTCGAATAACGTTGAGATCCATCTTAAACCTTATATTATTACAAATCTTATTCAAACTCTCCATCTGAGTAGAATAGGAGTAAAAAAAAAATATCATTATTATGAGGGCCCTCGCTAGTACAGCGGTAAGTCAACGGATTTACAATACTAAAATCAGGGATTCGATTCCCCTTGGTAGGCTCAGCAGATAGCCGAATGTGGCTCTGCTATAAGAAAAACACACACACATTATTACGAGGGTCTCTGAGAGTCGAATAATAATGTTGGGATTCAAACAGCTTCAGCCATTTTTCTTATGAAAACAAATGTTGAGTCCGATGTCGAGAAATAAGTTTGCTATATTTTAGTTTGCAAGCCTTCATCAACGTTAGTATTAATGGAACCAGAAAATATGCTCAGCTTCACTGCAAAAGCTTTTTGGAACATAGGAGCCCTTCGTTTGTACAGCGGTAAGTCTACGGACTTACTACCCTAAAATCAGGAGTTCGATTCCCCTCGGTGGACTCAGCAGATAGCCCGATGTGGCTTTGCTATAAAAAAAAACACAAACACACACAAACATTGGATCCTCATTCGTAACCACAGCCTTCATTTTGCAGAAAAGTTATTAGTTCAAGCAAGCTTAGGGTATGGTTTAATGAGACCGTATCGAACCAAAATGTTCTTTTGTTGTTGTTCTGAATTAAGCACAAAGCTACTCAATGGGCTATCTGTGTTTTGCCCACCACGGGTATCGAAACCCGGTTTTTAGCGTTGTAAGTCCGCAGACATACTGCTGAACCACTGGGGGGGGGCATGTTCTTTTGTACGAGAGATTTTTACACTATCATTTGGTTCATCAATATTAGATAATATCACTTTAAAACATCATCTCTCGAAAAAACTTTAACATTATTAAATGTTATGAGACATATTCCATGAGACATTAGTGTATTCATGATGTCAGTGCACTGTTGAATAGTAACAAATTTGCCCTGAGAAGGATATGTAGATGCTAAATATATCAAACATGGCTCACTTTTTTCTTGCATTGACATATACAAGGCTTCTTGTAAGGTTTCATTAATTTTCTGTAGTTAAAGGTTTACTAGAAATCATAATTTCTTATCTGTAAAGGATAAGTACATTCTAAGTTGGTGAACCATAATATTTTACTATACATGTAACTTTTTTGGCTTTTTTGTTATTTAATTGTTATTTTAAACAACTAATTTTTAGTTGCTCTAAAGTAAATAGAAGAACAAAATAAGTTAAGAGCAATTTTTCTCACAAACAAATGGTCAGAGATGGAGTGTGTGTTTTCTTATAGCAAAGTCACATTGGACTATCTGCTGAGGCTACCGAGGGGAATAGAACCCCTGATTTTAGCGTTGTAAATCCGAAGAATTACTGCTGTACCAGAGGGGGACCAGAGATGGAGAGTCCATGGCAAAAAAGAATTACATTATCATAAATAGCACTTTTTAACTTTAATAATACTTAATATTTTGCGAACATGTTTTTTGTAAGGATTATAACAAAAACCTAAGAGCAAATAAACTGTAATAATGGAATTTAAAACAACAAAAAAGGTTCAATAACGGTTTAGAAACGTTTTCTTTTTTTGAAATATTCCTGGTTAATTAAACGAAGAGAGTCCTACAGTAATTTTGAACTGAAGTACATCAAGAGGTAAATATTAAAATGTAAGAACACGCTCAAAGGTATTTCACCTGGAGCAGCTTTTTTTCCTGTAATATTCTGGAGTTCTCCAGGCAACGAGAAAACTAATTCTTTAATCTTTAAGCACGTAGAAGTCACGAGCAGGGCACATCATGCATGTTCTAATAATGTCTTATAGGGCAAGATGTTTAATTAATTTTGCTCGGTAACAGCTGTATGACAAACTATAATAAACGAAATCTCTAGAAGGGCAAAAAAAACGTGTAATAGATCATATATTGATAATTTTTCCTCAAGCAGTTCTATAGTGAATAATAACGAAATTATTTCTGTCTTATTGACTCACATTAGAACCGGAATTTAAGTCTTTAAAGACACAGGATGGTCGGGTTCAATGACCTCTTTCTTCCTCTCACTCGTGCGAGAAGGTTTTCAGATTATTTTTAATTTCGCGCACAGTTTTACATGTTTGTTTGAAATTAAGCACAAAGCTACACAGTAAATTACCTGGTTTCTAGTGCTGTAAATCCACAGACTTGCCACTGTGCCACGCACAAAGCTGAACGTGGGTTAGACGTTCCTAACAATAAGCAGCTTGTCTTCACTACCCACTGCAAATTGTTGGGCTACTGTTTTTCGAACAAATTATAACGCCCTCACAGCTGAAAGGGTGAACATGTTTGATGGAAGGGGATTAGAACCAGTGATCCTCAAATAGCAAGTCCAGCGCCCTAACCACCTGATTCTGCTGAGATTCGGTTTTAAACAATGCACACGACAATGAATACATCATTTTGTTTGTTTGTTATGGTAAAGGTAACATTCTGGGCTTTTACGTCAATGTTAACTGAGCTATTTGTGTCATATTAATCCAGATCTTTGAAAATTTTAATTGTATGTGTGTCACTGTGAAGCACGCGCCTAATAATACAGACCTGCGATGCTTTTATTGTCATTAAATTTATATTTATTATTCGGTAATTTCTATACGCTGAATCCGAAAATGATATCCATTTTTGTCCATCAAACACAGATTTTTCACAAAAAGTCATATGTACATTAACATAGGCGAATAATTTTCATTGAAATCGGGTCACATTTTGTTATTCTTAAAATGCTGACATCCGCTGGCTATATATTTTTCTCGCCCAATCGCGGCCCGCCATAGTCAGTTAATTAAGACACTCGACTCGTAATCTGAGGGTCGCGGGTTCTAATCTCCGTCACACCAAACATGCACGCCCTTTGAACCGTGGGGGCGTTATAATATATCAGTCAATCCTACTATTCGTTGGTAAAAGAGTAGCCCAAGAGTTAATGGTGGGTAATGTGGCTAGCTGCCTTCCCTCTAGTCTTGCACTGCAAAATTAGGGAGGGCTAGTGCATATAGTCCTCGTGCAGCTTTGCGCGAAATTCCAAAACAAGCCAAACCTATTTCCCTTTCCACGTTCACGCCAAGCCATAATTACAGATCACTTTAACTTGTATTTACTCTGAACTGATGCAGCATTATAAACGATATGCGGCAATAACGTTAAACCTAACTTTGATTACCTAATCATTGGCTATGGAAATGTTTGTTTTTTTATGAATAAAAATATTTTGCTTAATTACATAGTTGAACATTTCTGTTGTTCCCTATTTTTTTTTCACGTTAATCTGAAAAGTGTAAAGGTCAAATACTAAATTAACGTTGATATGTGGATGATATGACTTATTGTCTTTAATGTAAAGAATAAAATACCTACAGTTATCTCTAGGATATGTATATATATATATATACTCGTTTCCTATATTATACTTTTCCCGACGATGTTTGTTACAAGCAACTTGGATAAGCTTTGATAGATTGTTTCTATAGCAACGTATCATACACATGTCAATGAATTACTTAAATTTGCTGATGGCATAAGATATTGGGTGTTGTTGGCTGTTAGGAGAAGGATACTGCTTTACAAAAGGATTTAGACCATTCAGTGTGACAGATAGGTTTTAATTACAATAAATGCAAGATAATGCATGTGGGTTAACATATCTTGAATTATATGTGCAATCTGGATGAGAATAACCTGAGTATTGCTGTGAAAGAAAGGGATTTTGGTGTAATGGTTGGTTAGTTCTTAAACCATCCAAAAAAGATACTGTCGCTAGCAGTAAGGCAAATAGGAGTTTAACTTGCTTCTACAGAAATATTACAGACAAGCCTAAATGGGTTATAATTTTATTGTATAGGTCAATGGTTAGGTCATATTTGGAGTATTGTGTTCAGTCTTAGGCTTCTAACCTTAGGAAAGACATTAACGTGTTGGAAATGGTCCATATGAATTGTGCTTGGGATGGAGGGTTTGTCAAACGAAGAGAGGTTGAGATTTCTGGAATTGTTCTTTTCCTCAAAAACGAACATTTAGGGAGATCTGTTTGATGTGTTTAAGATTCTTAAGGAGTTGATAGTGTTGATATATCATCCTTTTTTCAGACGTAAAGGTGACTAGGGAATACAAATATAAATTTTGTCAGAATAGGAGTCGTTTTCAGCTAAGACGGCTTCATTGTTCTTACAGGGTTGTTAGTCTTTGGAACGGGTTGCCTTAGGGTGTTGTGGAGACAGTAAATGTGAGTGAGTTTAATAGAAAACTTGATAACTATATGAATATTAAGAGTTGGTTTTGATTTTGTTTTTTATTTAATAGCTGTACTTTATAAGATGAGACGATTTTGACCAATAGGTCCCGCGTTGTCCTCTTTAAACATTATGTTGTTATACAGGGCGTTCGGAAAGTCACTGTGCAGTTTTGTAATCATATTTTATTCAGTCTATTTCAAGCCAGCAACTGATAGCGGTGTTTAGAAGCAAAACAAGAAGAATCCAAGCCTATATTGATGCCAACGAGGGTCACTTTCAACATTGTTTATAATTGTCATTCATATTTACCTCCTGTATTCTATATTGAAACATGTCTGTTAATAAATATATAAGTGCACAGTGACTTTCCGAACACCCTGTATATAAACATTTCCTTTACTTATTTTTCATGGCGATGAATTTGTTACTACCAACTATGATAAACTTTTATAGATTATTTTTATGATAATGTATGTTTCTGTTTCATTCGCTAGTAAGTTCTCCGCTCATTCGAGGGAGTTAATTTATAATTATACTGAAAAATAAACTGTGCTGTGTTTAGGCTTTCAAATAAAGTTCTTTCGGATAAATTCTATGTACCAGAAATGTTCTACTCTCTGAATATAAGCAGACACCATTATTCGAAACTCGATTTGCCTTACGGAGGCTCAACATAGGTATTGAATACCTTAAACATTTGCACTTTGTCATCATCTGCCTGTCCATAATTATTAAACATTTGGTCCAAAGTAAGACACCTGTATAAATCAGAACCAAAAACCAATTTAGTAATTAACATAACTACCCTAATGTATCGTACCATATAGGAGTAAATATAGCGCCTTAAAACAATTATCGTACAACACTGACTCATTAATTCTGTATCATTACTACTATCAATATTTTCGGCCGTAGTCCTACTAGCAATCAAAATTGTAAATATTTAATATTTTTTGATGCATATGTATTTTAGAACTGAGGGTGTGCCTTTTTTATGCGCAAAATATTGCTCACTTTGATTGTAGTACCTGTATCAAACTGACACTTTATAATATAGTGCTCCCTTCTGTTGAAGACTTAGTTAAATTAATTGCTCTGTTCATAACATTAGGTGAAGGGCAACTTCTACTCCAATTTACTGCACATATTTTTACCTACATCTACTAAAGTAACAAAATGAAATATATATGATATTTTCACTATCTGGTATACTATAAAACTGCCAGTTAATATTGTCTCACGCCTGTAAAGTTTCTACAAATTCCTGGGTTTCACTGAAATAGTCAGATAAGTTTCCAATTCAGTTTAATTTATCAATACGCTACCTTCTACAAAACATTATGTATACACAATTAAAATACCAAAGTTTATATGTGTTGAGTCAACACAATTAGTTCATAGTTATAAAAATATATTTGTTTATAATCCAATATTCTAGTCAAGTGAGTAAGGAAGAACAAGAGAACAAATTACAAAATCAATATTTCTTACCAAATTCATCTGATACAAATATCTATACGTTCAATGATATCAACCATGAAACAAATAACTAAGTATATTATATGCCTACCTAAAAAGGTTTCTTAGATTAAACCAGCTGAATAAATCATTAATAAATTGTATTTTATTTATGTACGTGCGCTACTTAACAAATGGTCCTTCGCTGCTCAGTTGTAAGCTTGAAAAATTTTAGCACTATACTTTGTAGTTAAATATTTATAGCGCATTGTGTAGTTTTTAGGTTACAACGAACAAGCAACTCTTAACAGTCGTTAAACAAGTACTTTTAGTTTTCTCCTGTTTAACAAAGTCAGTTACTTAACAAGTATTTTTAATATAGTTTTATTTACCAGTCAGTTACTTAGCAAGTACTTTTTACTTTAGTTCTATTTACCAATCAGTTACTTAGCAAGTACTTCACTGTAGTTCTATTCATCAGTCAGTTACTTTACAAATATTTTTAGTGTAGTTCTGTTTAAAATTACAAGGAGAACCTGTGATTATTTATCTGGAATTTATAAGGAAAATTTCATTTCCTTGATGGTAAAGTGGGAAACTATTTTCTTTTCTATTTTGAAATATTTGGAAAATTTTGATAAAGTAATTTTGATTTCTGTTTATGATCGTTTTATGTCAGACATGTAAATATTGTGCCGGTAATCTTTTCTTTTTTTACTTATGTTTTTGATAATTATACAGCACCCATATCATTTCGTTGTAACAAACGTTGTGTTAACTGTAAGCTCATAATTAATTATTTTCCGTTTTATCAACATATGACGTCTTAGTTTATTCGTATCGATCCAGGTTTAAGAGATTTAAGAAGAGAACAATTTCGTGATTTCCAGACGTCAGTCAACTTAGTTACATGATCATATAAATGACCACGTTTACTCTAAAAACTAACTAACGAAAAACAAAACTTTTCCGTCAACTAAAACATAAGAGCAGATTGAATTTGATAGTCTTCGTGACAAAATAATTTAACTGCTAAAAACCAAATGCTTATAAAAGAAAAAGGAAATTCTTTCTGCTAAAACCTTCGTTACAGTATTTTTATTTTTCTTAAGTGTCTTCTTTATATGTGGGCTTATTCAGTGTAACAGAATAAAAAATTCAATCAGATAGAGTTATTTCTAGTATCGTATGTGAAACAATGTTACTAACTTTAAGAACACGGGAAGTAAGTCTTCGCTGAGGTACTAATGTAATACATGAGTGTTCAAATATATACATATGGGGAAAATGCCAAAGAGATATAAACAATAAAAGCACTTAGAATACCAAAATATCTTTCATATTCTCTCGTTTCTGTAATTTACCTGAAATGAAAATGGGGAAAAAATTACAAACTAGCGTGTCAGACCACATTTCAAATAATTCTCCTGGAATTTATAAAGATGTCACGCAAAAAACACACACGAAAAATCATAGAACCCGTGTATATATGTACATGGTTGCTCTCATCAATCTACTCGTGAATTAAGAAAAAAAAACACCATGTTCACAGAAGAAACAAACGGAAATCAAGCTGAAAGGTGAAACTGTGTTCTGATGGGAAAGGCTAAATCGTGTTGTAATAAGGAAGTTTAAAGTGTGTTCTGACGAGAGAGGTTAAAATGTGTTCTCACTAGAAAGTTTAAAGTGTGTTCTCATGAGAAAGATTCAAGTGTACTCTGATTGGATTGGTACTTACGCAGCTAGTGTCTATAGATTATTATAAATGCATTGTCCATCAGATTGCTTAATTATATTATTATTAAACCTGGAGTAGATGTAGTTCAACTGGGAGACATTCTCAATTATCGAACTGAGTGGAGGAAAGTTAATACTATTTTCAGTTACAGTTTTCATTTAGCCATCATACCTGGTTCGTTATCTAGTACAAAATAATACGTTTCCTGTTAGATTTACACAAAATAAAAAAAAAAAATGAGTTTTGGAATTTGCTGTGTCATGTTAAAGATTCTTTCGCAATTTATTAGAAAATATAAATGTAAATATCTGTCAAAAGCTGCATCAAAAACACTGCGTGATATACTTCTTTGTAGTCCAAAGTGATCTGATAAGCGCTAATTTCGATTCCCGTTCACAATTGGACATATTCTTTGATATCAGTCATAGATTAACATGTTTCATACTGTACTATGCTATCCTAAATATAACTTTTAAAACATATTCAACCCTCAAATAATAAACTCTTGAATTTACCTTCTGAGCACATTAATTACTAAGCCTTTTTTATTAATATGAAATAACTTCCATTACTATTTATATTTAACTTATTCCTAACCATTTTTAGGTTCAGTTTTTAGGTTTTAGGTTTTTTAGGTTCGTTTTATCACTTTCTCTAAAGGAATAATCCATAGGAAGCTAGGATCAGCATGGTCAGGTGTTAAGGCACTCGAATCCTAATCCGAGAGTCACGGTTCGAATCCAAGTCACACCAAATATTCTCGCCTTTTCAGCCGTGGGGGCGTTATAATATTACGGTCAACCCCACTATTTGTTGCTAAAAGAGTAATCCAAGAGTTTGCGGTGGGTGGTGATGAATATCTGCCTTCCCTCTAGTCTCACACTGCTAAATTAGGAAGGGCTAGCGCAGATAGCTCTCGAGTAGCTCTGTGCGAAATTCAAAACAAACAAACAATCCATAGGAAGATAGTAAAAGTGACATGCATGGTCATAAACTAGTAAGTAGTTCTTGAATAAGAATAAAATAATAAAAACTTTAAATATCTAAGTCTTCGGAGCAGTTGGGCTGTGATTACGTTTAATGTTCTCTCGTGATATCTTATTACTAGCTTTAATATTTGTTCTATTATATTGAAAATAATCCGATATAATAACACTTTCGTAATTCCTCTTTATGAAGCAATGCTTAGCACTCTCAGATGATTACAGGAATCTAGTCCCGCATGTCGTAAAGTTTCGAAATGAGATTGTACAGAAATGTTATATGAAATTTGAGGAGCCTAAAATTTACTCGACCATGAGAAAGTTACACTCATTGAATCGAAAAAAGTGAAAATCAAATACTATTTTTCGCTCTATGACAAAATTAATTTCATTGAAGCATACAAAACTCCTCAGATGTAAGCACGTAATCTGTATGCATGTGGATTTCTGGCAAAAAAATATGATTAACAAGATTCGCAAAAGGGAAGTTTTATATACATATATAATTTGATTGGATATGGTTTCAGTGAACGTAACTCGACCAAAGATCAGACGATGTTCAGAAAAACCAGATGCGCCACCTTATTTGCTCAGCATATAGAAATATGAATGACTTTAAAATGGATAAAATTAAACGAAACAAAAATGTGGTTATAGAAAAAAAAATGCTAGTTTCTTCAAGCAAAGGTTGTCATCTATATAACTAGCTCCTCAGTGGCACAGCGGTGTGTCTACGGAATTACAACGCTAGAAACCGGGTTTTTATACCCATGGTGAGCAGAGCACCAATAGCCTTTTGTGTAGCTGTGTACGTAATTACAACCAACAACAACTTTCTCGCATGTCCTATACTGAGAAAGAAATATCTAGCGATGAAAATGTTGATCCTGGTAAGCTGTCTTTCATTCAACATTAAGTCAGTTTTCCTTTTAATGTCCGAACACTACTTAGATAAGTAAATTATATTGCTTCTCCCCGAATTTTATCCAGCTAGTGTTACTGGGATTTGTTGTTTTTTTATTCATCCAATCATTTATTTTATTTTATATTAATTTGTAATTTAAACTCTGATTTGAATTGTATGTAAAGCACTTTCCATAGACTCAAATTGTTTAACTCGCTTTTTCAGTTTTAACTTTTTTCTCATATCTTTAATTTTATTTATCAGACTGAGCTATTTCAATTTCTTGCTACATTTCTGTTAATTTATTGGAGAATGTGAACCAAGTGTTTTTATTGTATTTCAAAACCATTGCTTTCATTTATCTTGTAATCTAGCACGATGTTTTTTAGTACTTACATTATACTTTGTAATAATACACAAAGGACTATACGAGTGTCTGTTTGCTGCCTTATTAAAATTTCGAGATATTGCTTCTAATTTATTAGTAATGACGACCAAATTGTAACTGGTAAAATTACAAGACAAACATAAGTACACAAGATAGAAAATTCATAAATCACAAGAATGTGATAATTAAATAAATATCTAATACTACTCAGAAGAACTTAAAAATGATTTTAATAATTTTTACTCTAAGACTTCACAAGTTTCCTAAATTTCTCAAATCTCGAGTATCATACATTTGTTTATATCAGTGGATCAGTAACACAACATTAACAGTGTGCAAGCTGGATCTAAAGTGTAACTAATTCAAAGTGGAGTCCACAAAGTACACTTTCTGAAGTAAAAAAAGTAATGCAAACTGAGTACACTCATTATGTTTTTGATATAAAGAGCAGTAATACAAACTGAATACACTCATTATGTTTTTGACATAAAGAGCAGTAATACAAACTGAATACACTCATTATGTTTTTGACATAAAGAGCAGTAATACAAACTGAATACACTCATTATATTTTTGACATAAAGAGCAGTAATACAAAGTGAGTACTCTCATTATGTTTTTGATATAAAGAATAGTAATGCAAAGTAAGTACACTCACTATGTTTTTGATATAAAGAGCAGTAATACAAACTGAATACACTCATTATGTTTTTGACATAAAGAGCAGTAATGCAAACTGAGTACACTCATTATGTTTTTGATATAAAGAATAGTAATGCAAAGTAAGTACACTCATTATGTTTTTGGCGTCAGTAATACAAAGTGAGTACACTCATTATGTTTTTGGCGTCAGTAATACAAAGTGAGTACACTCATTATGTTTTTGGCGTCAGTAATACAAAGTAAGTACACTCATTATGTTTTTGGTATCAGTAATACAAAGTGAGTCCACTCATTATGTTTTTGGTATCAGTAATACAAAGTGAGTACACTCATTATGTTTTTGGTATCAGTAATACAAAGTGAGTACTCTCATTATGTTTTTGATATAAAGAATAGTAATGCAAAGTAAGTACACTCACTATGTTTTTGATATAAAGAGCAGTAATACAAACTGAATACACTCATTATGTTTTTGACATAAAGAGCAGTAATACAAAGTGAGTACTCTCATTATGTTTTTGATATAAAGAATAGTAATGCAAAGTAAGTACACTCACTATGTTTTTGATATAAAGAGCAGTAATACAAACTGAATACACTCATTATGTTTTTGACATAAAGAGCAGTAATACAAAGTGAGTACTCTCATTATGTTTTTGATATAAAGAATAGTAATGCAAAGTAAGTACACTCATTATGTTTTTGGCGTCAGTAATACAAAGTGACAAAGTGAGTACACTCATTATGTTTTTTCATTATGTCATATAAAAGTAGAATACACTCATTATGTTTTGGTATCAAATACAAAGTAAGTACACTCACTATGTTTTTTATCAGTAATACAAAGATATAAATATAAAGAATAGTAATGCAAAGTAATACAAACTGATATAAAGAGCACTCATCATTATGTTTTTGACATAAAGAGCAGTAATACAAAGTGAGTACTCTCATTATGTTTTTGATATAAAGAATAGTAATGCAAAGTAAGTACACTCATTATGTTTTTGGCGTCAGTAATACAAAGTGAGTACACTCATTATGTTTTTGATATAAAGAATAGTAATGCAAAGTAAGTACACTCACTATGTTTTTGATATAAAGAGCAGTAATACAAACTGAATACACTCATTATGTTTTTGACATAAAGAGCAGTAATACAAAGTGAGTACTCTCATTATGTTTTTGATATAAAGAATAGTAATGCAAAGTAAGTACACTCACTATGTTTTTGATATAAAGAGCAGTAATACAAACTGAATACACTCATTATGTTTTTGACATAAAGAGCAGTAATACAAAGTGAGTACTCTCATTATGTTTTTGATATAAAGAATAGTAATGCAAAGTAAGTACACTCACTATGTTTTTGATATAAAGAGCAGTAATACAAACTGAATACACTCATTATGTTTTTGACATAAAGAGCAGTAATACAAAGTGAGTACTCTCATTATGTTTTTGATATAAAGAATAGTAATGCAAAGTAAGTACACTCATTATGTTTTTGGCGTCAGTAATACAAAGTAAGTACACTCATTATGTTTTTGGTATCAGTAATACAAAGTAAGTACACTCATTATGTTTTTGGTATCAGTAATACAAAGTAAGTACACTCATTATGTTTTTGGTATCAGTAATACAAAGTAAGTACACTCATTATGTTTTTGGTATCAGTAATACAAAGTGGGTATACTCATTATGTAGCTCTTTGGTGTTTATTGGTGTTTAACTTCAAAAAAACAATTTATACACCTAAAGGAAACCAATAACACATAAAAACAATAGCTTATATCATAGAGACTGATTTCGAATATGGATTTTAACTTTTGAAAGTGAGAAATCCGGATATGAAAAGCTATGTTCTCTCCAGGTATAGGTCAATTAGAAACATTTTTGTTCCTATTTAACTGAAACTACAATATTTTTTATTGGTTTCTTGAAGTATATGAATTTTGCAAATGTTAAAAGTCGGTGTAAATTAGAATAAACAGCATGCTGAAGTAAGTAGATAGTCTACGATAGCCAGGTTTTGACTTGTACTCTCACAAAATGTAGTAAGTTTGTTATATCTTCGCGGAGAAACACATTGTTTTGTACTGCTTCTTTATCTTCTTTTACCAAACACTGTCTAATCCCTTACCATCCTTTGTTTCTCGGTGAACTGACTTAAAACTTGATAAGAGATATACTTAGGTCCATACCCCCTAGTGTTTTAAATTTTTATTTATACCATTTTAAAGCTTTTATGGTGGCAGAGGTAAAAATTACCCAAAAATGTATATTTTGAAATTATATGCAGTCATATTTACAGCAATCAAGATGGACAATTGGCACAGATATACAGAGGGTGGACAAAGCAAAAAGTGGCCATCCTTGAAAATGTTGTTAATTTGTTTGATCTTTTATTAGATAACATAAAAATACGTAAAACTATATGTTTTTAGAACGCACTCGACGAGACCTATTCAAATATGATCTATTTCTAACACTGGTTTTCACAAATACCCGGAGTTTTTATAATTTTAGTTACATTTTCTCATAAAAAGTGTTGTACACCTGTTGTAGTTTCTTAGATATGCTTATTCCTATTACCCTACAAAATAATTAAACAAGTTTATTTGCAATTGTGGAGTCATTAAAAGATATATTTGAAATAAAAGAATTGATGTTATAGAATGGTATGGGCAATCACCTGATATCAATCCCATTGAAAATTTATGGGATGAGTTAATCCGATTAACGAAAGATCGCAAACCAAACATGGAAGATGATCTTTCTGAAGTAATCAAAGAAGGATAGCAGTCAATCATTCAGAAATGTCTGCACAAACTCATACCATTCTATGTGAAGCAGTAATGAAATAGAAGGAAATGCCAACTAAATATTAACTTGTGAAACTGGTTTGTGTTATTTTGAGTTTCATTTTCACGTTCGATTATTGCCATACCTTTAATATACCTAATATGCACTGAGTTATGTGTCTGCCATTTTTGTTTCTCAGTCAAGCTTGTAACCCTAATTATGATAGTTTCTAATAGAATTTCAACATTTTTTTTTTTACAAATACTGAAATGCAAGTTGAAACACATAAAAATAATTAATATCTTGATAATATTTTCGATCTTTATCATTATTATGATAAGAAAAAAACAGAGAGAAAGTTCGTAATTAGTCAGTTTATCTGTGCTTGCTCAAGATGTCTTCGTGTATAAATTTAGGGTAAAAACTGATAAAGTTTGAGTATATATTTATTTATCCTATGTACACATACATGCACATATGTGTATGCTTTTACACACTTAACATAAAATAGAGTATCCCCAAAATGAATGGTTTTAGATATATAGATAATGTTTTAATATGATAAGATGTTGTTGTTGTTTTGAATTAAGTGCAAAGCTACACAATGGGCTATCTGTGCTCTGCTCACCACAGGTATCGAAACCTGGATTTTAGCGTTGTAAATCCGCAGACATACTGCTGAGCCACTTGAGGGGTTTGTGATAAGAAAATAACGAATAACGAAACAAATATTGTCAATAGCAACTATGTCACTCAAAAGCATTGAGAACTGTCTAGCAGAGCCCCTGTAAGTTTCTGGTGGATCTATAGACATTTATGTGTTTCACGTCCAATAAAGGGCATTTCCCAACTTATGAAGATTCGTATTTCTAAGGAATACTGGCGTAAGACGTTTAGGATATCACCCCTGTACCTCACAGCTGTCGAAACGTCGTCAGAGAACACACGAAGATCAGTCTTGATACTGATCCAGACAAAGATAGACCCACATCTGTAACCATCGTGTTCAGTTACGTTGGTTTTGTGATGATGCCGTCTGGGTTGTTTCTGTCTCAACAATCTGTTGAGTCAAGACCTTGAGCTCATCCGTGAAGAACAATGGTGTCTGGTCTTCGACAATTCAATCCATGCGCTTTTGATCTTATCTTGACGGTCTTGCTTCACACGCTGGGTCATCGGGAATCTAATATAAGCTTTTCGAGACGCTGAATGTTTTACGATCAATCTGGGTCAATAAGACTACTTCAAATGCCCTTTAAGAGTCGCTAGAGAGATTCTATGTATGTGTGAGTGAGCCTTTATGTTGTATGGTCAGGAATCGGTTTTTTGTTAGATTTATGACCCTTAATCAGCCACCTCCATCCTGGTTTTTGACCATTCCAAGAATTTCGTTTTGCTTTCAAGCACGGTAAACAACATTTTAACTTACATTTAAGGCAGCAACAACGTAACTTTCAGACTCTGCAATTTGTAACATACCAAGTCCACGTAACGATCATTTTAGAATCTTTTGACACATTGTTAAGAAGTAGTAGAAAATACTATTGTTGGAAAACAAGCACGAAAAGCAAGCCTAAAAACGAACGTAAAAATTTGATAAAAAATTTGTTATTGGAGGAATGTTTAATTCATAACTGATAGTAACCTGTAAATAATTATTTTATTCGCAAGGCAACGCAAAAAAAATGCTTATAAGCATCCCTGTTTTTGAGCTGATAAAATAGAGGGAAGGCAATTAGTCAATAACATCCCCCTCCTCCCCCGCTACCTCTTAAACTTCTATTATCTGGCCGAATAGTGCGAATTAATCTTCCCTTATAGGCATGGGCTCGTTTCTCTTTGTGACAACGGATCATAAGCTCTATGAACAAGAGTAAAAACTGTTAATTAATCACCTTAAAACAAGGAAAACCTCTCACAGCTGTGTGGCCCAGCATGGCCAGATGGTTAAGGCGCTCGACTAGTAATCTGAAGGTCTCGAATTCACATCCCGTCACACACAAACGTGCTCGCCGGGGGTTCGTTATACATTAACAGTCAATGCCACTTTTTGTTGATAAAAGAGTAGCCCAAGAGTTGGCGGTGGGTGGTGATGACTAGCTGCTTTTTCTTTAATCTTACACTGCTAAATTTGGAATGGGTAGCGCAGATAGCTCTCGTGGGTTTATAAAAATGATGTCGTTAAATTAAAGTCTGATATTACGATTTTGAGAAAATGTTTATTCCTTCCGACTCCTACGTGAACTATCTTCAATAATTCAGTGTACAGTTTTAAAATAACTTGTGAGCTATCAATACTTTATTTGTATTCATGCAAAGTCTAACATACTGGAAAACACACGTAAACTGGTTTTAATTAAGAGCTACCCTACAGATGAAATGAAGAATTTGATGATACAAAGAATCAACAGTATCATATACCTTGAGTTTACTTGTCTACATTCATTCCAGTCTATTAAAAAGAAGAGAATAATACCTCATGATAACGTTAAGGAGAATTTAGTTTCTTGAGTACTTCGGTCGAGCGTACGATAAGGACTACTCTGTTGTGTGTTTTAACTTCGCTGTTTAATGGTAGTGCTATTTTAATCTACTAAACAGATTATTTGATGTGGTGAATTAAGTTTTAAGTGGTTGGCTTTCAGTTAGTGAGCAACGAGTTATCAGAATGTGCTGATAGAGCGGAAAAAGAAAGTTTAGAAACTCAATCCACTTTCTTTTCCTTTTTCTCGGAAATCACATTTGATGCGAGGCGTACAAACAAACGATTGTACGTGTTTTGAAATGTTATCTTTTAGACTTTCTTTCTACGTTAAACAAAGAAAATATAACAAACCGTATTTTGGTCGACAAAAGTAGCTACTTTCTTAACAAAGTTAAAAACAAAAGTTTAAATCTTTACGATTTTTGGCAACAGATGAGACGTGTACACAAAGAACTAATGATCAACAAGAAAAAATAAAAACAGCTCGTGCCTCAAGACAAAATCATTTCCAAACAGGAACTATTTTCTAAACAGAGTATGCAACGCCACCTGGAGAGATTCGAACTATTTCTCATTACAGTCTGGGGAGAATAGTTTGTTTTGTTTGTTTGGAAATTTCGCACAAAGCTACTCGAGGGCTATTTGTGCTAGCCGTCCCTAATTTAGCAGTGTAAGACTAGAGGGAAGGCAGCTAGTCATCACCACCAACCGCCAACTCTTGGGCTACTCTTTACCAACGAATAGTGGGATTGACCGTCACATTATACACCCCCACGGCTGGGAGGGCGAGCATGTTTAGCGCGACGCGGGCGCGAACCCGCGACCCTCGGATTACGAGTCGCACGCCTTACGCGCTAGGCCATGCCGGGCCTAGGGTAGAATAGAAAGCTTGCACCTAAAGAAGGCTCCTGGTAGCACAGTCTTTAATGACCCTTCCTGTCTTGCTCAGCAAGTACGGGTGGAGACCAATCAAAGTTCGAATTTGTTGGGCTTAACAGAATATGGTTACTTGGGAACCTGAATACCAGCTGACTCATCTCCACACCAAGATACAAATAAATCATAGAAGGAGATGAGGTTCTTGTAGTCAGAGAATCCAATTTCCTTTTATCTCGAGCATCGCTTTCTGTGATCTCTCAGTTCAGTTTTTGCCTAAAGCATCTTCGCTTTGCTCAGGAAACAAAATGAACGTAAGAATTATTCTATAATTTAAAAAAAAACACCTTTAGCATTTAAACTCTTATAAGAATTCATATTATATAATTATTTTGATTTCAATAAACATCGTAGATTAACAACTCAATAAACGTAAAACTGAAAGTCAGGTTTTCAAGATGCCTAACTGGAAGACAATTGCTTATGAAACATACAACTGAAAATCCAAAACTTACTAAACTGACAACTAGAAGGCAAGACTTTACAAAACGTAAAACTGGAAGTCAAAACTTTCTATTTATACAATTGAAAGTTAAAGCCTTTATAAATAGACGCACTTGAAACTTAAGAATTTACGTATTGTACAAATGAAATATTGAAGAAAACTCAAGATGTTTTAAAAAAAACATGTAATCTTACAAAAGTAAAACACAAATACACTTTGCACTCTCTAGTAACTCATCCATATGTCTGAAAATTGAGTTTCGATATCTGTGGTGAGCACAATACAGATAATTCCTTATTTAGCTTTGTGCTCAATTGCAAATAAACAAACAAGCAAAACCTGCGCAAAAATAAACATCTAAATGAAAAAATTGTACTTTAGTCAAGAAGTTTTAAATATTCAGTTTGATATTTGTCACGGTCTTTCTAAAAGCGCCCCCCCCCAATGGCACAGCGGTAAGTCTGCGGAGATATAACGCTAGAAACCAGGTTTCGATACCCTTACTTAACTACAAATAAACCAATATTTTTTCCTCCCAGTGGGGCAGTGGTATGTCTTCGGACTTACAACTGTAAAAATCGGATCTCGATACCTGTAGTAGGTTGTGGAATATCTATTGGATATATTGAAATTTGAGAGTTTTTAATTTAATTTTTAATAAAAATGGTCTAGTTTTTGGTAGCTACTCATCACCATTCACCGCCAACTCTTGGGCTATTCATTTACCAACGAATAGTTAGATTGACCATTATATTATAACTCCCCCACGGCTGAAAGGGCAAGTATGTTTGGTGTGACGGGAATTCGAACCCGCAACCCTCGGATTGCGAGTCGAGTGCCTTAACCACCTGGCCATGACGAACCATAATAAAAATGAAAACTCAAAATAAAGGCCATGGCCTTAAATACCCTAAAATTTATAGTGTTTGTTCCCTTGATGTACCATTTCCTACGAGCAGTTATACGGTAAGTAGTTATCATTCGTTGTGCTATTTTATAGGTTCCATAAGAAACGGCAAATTTCCTGACAAACACTTGCGTGAACGACTGAAATGCGAAATAAAAACAAATTAAAATCTTTGTTAGAAAGTATTTTTGTTTGTTTGTTTGGAAATTTCGCACAAAGCTACTCGAGGGCTATCTGTGCTAGCCGTCCCTAATTTAGCAGTGTAAGACTAGAGGGAAGGCAGCTAGTCATCACCTCCCACCGCCAACTATTAGAAAGTAATAAAGTAAATATAAAAAAAACAAAAAAAAAAAAAAACAAAAAAAATTCCTTTTTTTTTTTAATGAATATACTTTCATTGTGTGTGTGTGTGTTTCTTTTTAGCAAATCCACATCGGACTATCAAAGTCTGCTGAGTCTGCCCAGAGGAATCGAACCGCTGATTTTAGTGTTGTAAATCCGTAGACTTACCGCTGTACCGACTGCTTTTATTGTTGAAAACACTATTACCATAAAAGTGTGAAACTATTTTTATTTGAACTCTCGCATACATAAAAACAAGAAGAACATTAACAACTGATAATAACACTTTTTAAACCACAAAGACGGGGTTAATGTTAAACTCATAGGATAACTTAAAGTATTATTCAAGAATTAAAAAAAACGTTTATCTTACAATTCCAGCTAAACAGAAAGTTAAAAAGCTAATTTGTAAGCAACCTATATATAGAAAGCTCATGTATGTTTTTTTAGACTTTCAGTAGAAATTGACTCTGTTACGGAAATCAGTATAGCCCATGACATGATTGGTTTGTTTCGAATTTCGCCCGTAGCTACTCGAGGGCTGTCTGCGCTAGTCGTCCCTAATTTAGCAGTGTAAGACTAGAGGGAAGGCGACTAGTCATCACATTACCCACCGCCAATTCTTGGTTACTCTTTTACCAACGAATAGTTGGACTGACCGTCACATTATAATGCCCCCACGTATGAAAGGGCGAGCATGTTTGGTGCGATGGGGATTCGAACCCGCGACCTTCGGATTACCAGTCACGTGCCTTAACCACGTGGCCATGCCGGGCTGTCATGATACGGTACCGTGGCTAACTGAATGTTAATGGAAAATGCATATTTTCATCAACAGCAGTTTAGTTACAATTCACTGTATAATTTGTATTCATATTTAAGTACAATTTATTAAAATTCGTTTTTTCAATGACTTAAATTAGTATTTTCTTTTAATACAAAATGTTTAAATAAGCTATTAAGTTTGATTGTGCATTTTTTATTTGTTACCAATTATCTCAATGATCATGGGTAGCCATATCTGTGAAATATTAATATCGCAAGTTATTAAGCGCCAGAACGTATCATAATGTACAACTGAAAGCTGCCCAACAACAACAACAGAAATCGAATAATCTAAAATTTAAAAAATATAAATATATAACTCGTTTAAGTTTGAGTACGTAAAGTTATTTGGACTAATTCTGAAAAAAACACAAACACAGCCTGGCTTTAGTGGGGAACTCTCCCTCGCAATTTCGAGGCCTGCTATCTGCAAGCCATCCACTTTAAAGCAAAAGTGTGTTTATGTAATTCTGTTTTATTTTATAGGTAATTGATGTTAACGTTTATTACAATCATTAGCACTTGAACCCGATACGCCATTAAGGTTCCAGATCTAGCTCTACAGCAATTATCCATTTTTCTTGATATCTTGCGAGTAATAGGCGTATGTGAACGTTTCCCAAATGATAACTTCCACAGTTCAATGACTGTTAATGTGTCTTGCGCCACCATATTGCCGACCGTAACACTCCAGAGCGTCACGTTCGTAACGACAGATTCGCATCTTATAACGACAAAGAGTATGTTTCAAATAAACAGAATTGAATTCTTCTTGAATAAAGTATTTTGTGCCAATGGTGCACGAGGAATAAATATACAGACACGAAAACAATTTAGAATACGTCACAAGTATTTTAATGGTAGCAAGTAATTATCTTCATATCAGACACAATTTCGTAAAACAATGATAAACTAGATCGTTTGAACAAAAAGACAATTCATTCGTCTCAGAATTTCTGCGCAGGAGCTACGTGCGCATAGCCGTTCTTAATGCTGAACTGTTAGACTGGAGGGAAGGTAACTAGTCAACAGCACTCATCCTTAATTCTGGTCTAACCGAATGGTTGGATATGATTGTTACTCTTACATTACATTCGTTGCCAAAGATGCGGAGCTTATTGTGGATTCACAGCCCGAGCACGCTAACCGTTAGAGCACGCCAAGATTAAACAGCTGAATTTGTGGTTAAAATTCTGCCTTCTTTATAAACGTTACGGACACTTTAAGATAAATATTAAATATATTTTGAAACAAAAATATGCTCAGACTGATTTTCCTATTTCGCAAGGGCCCAGCATGGCCAGGTGGTTAAGGCGTTCGATTCGTAATCTGAGGGTCGCGGGTTCGAGTCTCCGTCGCACCAAACATGCTCGCCCTTTCAGCCGTGGGGCATTATAAAGTGATGATCAATCCCACTATTCATAGGTAAAAGAGTATCCTAAGTGTTGGCGGTGGGTGGTTATGACTAGCTGCCTTCCCTCTAGTCTTACATTGCTAAATTAGGGATGGTTAGCGCTGATAACCCTTGAGTAGCTTTGTGCGAAATTCAAAACAAACAATTTGGCAAAAATAAGTGAATATTTTCCCCAACTTCTGAGTGATTGATATGATAGATTTTTTTTTTCCTCCTAGAGAATTATCCACTACAACTTGTCTACTGACAGTGTTTATTAATGCCTGCATGGGAGGATAAACACGTATAACATTTCGGTGGTTACAAATATATGTAGCAAACGTTTCTTTGATAAACAGTTTAGAGGAATCAACAAGTTAACAAAAAAGGTGATGAAAGTTTTCAATAGCTAACAAAGTTTCAATTATCTAAACACTCAGATAAACTCGCCTTAGAGAATCTTGATAGGTTCTTAAGCCTAAACATTGTAGTTGTACACATAGGCAGTCTTTTTAAATAAATCATTATAACACACAGAAGACCCAATAGATAGCTGGTGGTATTTAATGTCTATCTTATCCTGTACAATAGATTTTTTGTTCATACCAAGTTCTTTCAACTCCTGAACCACGCTACCACAGTCCCGAGTGTGTTATTGTGGCATAAACTATTGTGCGTGACATAGAAACTACCATTTAGTTTACAAAGGTCTTCAGGGTAATATATGGTAATAAGGCCAAGAACAAAAAAACCTTTATCTATTTACATACCTTCCAGATAATGTAGTTGGTTTAAATGAACTTTATAAAAATAAGATGAAAGAAAGTCAGATATTATAACAACAATGCTTCTAAAAAATGAAACATGAAGCTTATAGATTTTGTGATACTATGGTTATTTATAATAACGTCCAATATTAAGTAGCATTTATTAATTAAGTATTATTTAAAAGCACTTATGATCATTGGAGTTATTATTTGTTTTTGTAAATAAAGTGAAGAATTGTTTCTTTAGTTTACGACTCTGACAAAACTGTTCTACTGTTAAGTACGGAATACGTCTTCAAGACAAAAAGGTTCTGATGAAGTAGGATATAACATAACAGCTTTGTATAGTGAGAGCTAAAATTTTTATTAGGTATGCATACAGGATTTTGTTGGGGGCATCTCTGAATATACTACAGGTTATTATTTAGTTGTGTAGCACGTGCGTTAGACATATTAGACATCCTCAGTTCCGTCCTCATTTCAACAATATTTTACCTACACAACCAATTTAATGTGATAAGGGACATCAATTGTATTTTGTACTCACTGTTGTTGTTTTTTTCAGAATAATCATAATATAAACACATTTTTACACGTACAGGCTCAAGCAATTATCTAATGCATCATATGATCAGTGTGTTTTGCATACATAAATGTGGTATTTGGTCTTTTCAGTATGAACAGCTCTTTATGAGACACATAGACTAAACGGGCTAGGCCAGATACCATAAATTTCAAGTCGTCACTAATTCGAAATTGTTAACCAAAGAGAGAACTACTGGTCAACAGCTCTTACAATCTACACGATTCCTTTTAACTAAATAGCGAAATTGCCTCTTTCTTTTATTATGATCCCACAGCTGAAAGTTCAAAGCATATTCAGCAACATCATAGACCTTACAGTTCATATTTTAGCATGTTTAACCAGTGAACCACATACTTAAATAAGTTAAAGGTTTAACAAATATGTTTTGAAGGTTTATAATAACATGACCAGTAGGTGTCTAATAGAAAACATTTCTTATGTCAATCAATTAAAACTTAGTATTTTCAGCTTTTGGTTTGTTTTGATTTTCGCGCAAAGCTACACGAGGGCTATCTGCGCTAGCCGTCCCTAATTTAGCAATGTAACGCTAGAGGGAAAGCAGCTAGTCATCACCACCCACCGCCAACTCTTGGACTACTCTTTTACCAACTAATAGTGTGATTGACCGTAACGTTATAACGCCCCCACAGCTGAAAGGACGAGCATGTTTGATGTGACGGGGATACGAACCCGCGACCTTCGGATTACGAGTCGAGTGCCTTAACCACCTTGCCATGCTGGGCCAACAACTTTTGGTTCAGTTTAAAATCGCACTTTTCACTTGTGTTTACTCTTTTATATGTGTGATGCAATTTTAAATTCAGTCGTATTTTTACAAAAACACATAATCCGATTATGTAACTATAAGTACCAAGACAACAAGCTTTACGGCGTTATCTTTATTTCTATACACAAGTTCCTTGTAATAATTTCTTACCTTTTGTGACTCACAGAAGCCCCACTTGTATTTAACAAGCACCTCTGTTATCCCTACTTAATCTATAGTTACCACAAGTGAAACCAATATCGCAAAACAAACCCCATTAAGACACTCGCATTTGGTGTCTAAGCACGTGTGCTACCTTTGGTCCCATTAAACTTAAAGTGTTTGTATGGACACAGTTTCACATGTAGCGTCACCTGGATCTCGAGAGGGGAGATGGCAGGAACACAACATTCGGTACCTGGACGGCCTTTCGGGCATGTTTTTGCTCCTCTTAGTAGGGACAATGCCATTAAGATAATGACACCCTTTGTTCCCCGAATACGCCTGCCAACTTTGGTCCTTCTAAGCTCTAAAGCTATGGGAGGAGTTCACAAATAATCATCCAAACTAAGAAGTGTACATCTTGAATTCATTATTAGATGTGTATATTTGTGTATGTAACAAGACTATTTCTTTCAGAGCTTATTTCAAAGCTACACTAGAACTTTCACTGTCCCTCTGCCACTAATTTAAGCTGTTAGATCAGTAGAAAGACAGCTAGTGAAAAGTACTCACCACCAGCTCTTGAGCTACTCTAATCAAATGATGGGATTTCACAGTCGCTCTTTCAACGTAGTTTCACAAAGCAGAGCAAGTTTGCTGGCAACGGAACGCAAACCTTGGATTTTCAAGTTCACAGCCCGGAAGGATAACTTCTAGGTCTTGTCCAACAAAGTAATAGTACAAAATAAACGAAAAGAACATGATGAGGGTCGAGAAGAAAACGTGTATCGTTCAAAGAAACGTTATTATCAGTGTTTGTTTGGAATTAAGCACAAAGCTGCACAGTGGGCTATCTTTGCTCTGCCCACCACAGGCATCGAAACCCTGTTTCTAGCGGTTTAAGTCCGAAGACACATAGCTGTAATACTGGATATTATCAGTGAAGTTGAACAGTTCGTAACCTTCAACGAAGTACAATATCATCTTAAAAAACACAACTGATATTTAAAAAAAATTCCTTGAATGTCGACACAATTCTATAGATACTTTTTATACATGGTTGATATTTGAAACTTAGTGCTTAGTTAAAAATTATCCAATGGACTGTATTAATCGAATATTCGTTGTAAAATTTGTTTTAACTTTAAGAAGTGGAATTCCTTTCTTATTATTGATATGTTATTATAAACCTTAACAACAGTATCTGAAAAATGCAGTTTAAAGTTATTCTATTTTTGTCAACTTTTGGATATGAGTTGATTCAGCTAATTTTTAAAACTGTATTGTTTATTTCAAAGTATTCAGCTCTACTTCGTTCTTGTATTGAACAGTAAGATTTAATGTCGCAGTTTTAACATATGCGTTGTAATATCAACAAGAAGTCGTCGTTCTGATACTTATAGTTAGATAAAAATAGAAAATCTATCGTTGAATGCTTGTTAAAGCTGCCATTGACACAAACATAGACTCAATCTTCTGAACGGTAGTGCCATCTGTCGATCGCTACGGATTTAAAAAATATTTTCAGTTTTCAAATTTTATATCTGTAAAATATCTAAATGGATATTTAACTTCAGTCTTTTGGACACGCGCAATATACAATCATTTATATAAGGCCATTGAAATTAAATCATAAACCTGGAAACCAAACATTTTTTGACCAATTCATTTTTCTCCCCGCATGCTACAACCTTTGGCATTACACATTATTTTACATGCATTTACTCGGAACCCTCGACCACTTTGTTAAGTTAACTATACGTTCTAATCAACTTGTATTGTTTACTTATATAGATAACAATACTACTGTAATAATAAACACGAGCTACCTCAGGTGGCCGGGCCTATAAATTACGATGTAGTACAATTTAAAATCATAAAATACAGTTTATACTTGATAAAGTAACCTCTATTTGCATCTGTTCCTGAGACTTGCAGTTAACATTGCCGGTTTAACTTGTTTACGTGAGATCTAGACGTTAACATAAGTAAACAGTGGAGTATTCCGCACAACAACTTTTCATACCTTAAGTATGTAAGTTACCGCAAGAAAGTCTGGCATTTAATTGTCAACAGTAGGTGCACCAAGTCTATGTTAATTGAACATTACTTGTGTTAGAAATCCTAGACTGTTCTGTTCAAGCTAGCCAATCTGATTTTGCGCAGGCAGTGTTTCCGCACGCGCGTAGCGCCAGGCGCATAATAAGCTGTGTGAGAGCTGCTGTTTAATGCAGGTTGAAGGCAGGCAAACGAGGCATTTAGTTCCTGTCGTGGAAAGAACTCGGTTGTGTTGAGCAGTTAAGAAAGTCGTGTGCTGGTTTCGTTCTTTTCCTTCTGTTTTTGTTTTACTCGTTTTATCTCAAGTTCACTCATTATCATTTTTTGTACACATTTCAATTGTTTCCATTATCAAAACGGCTCATCACAATCAAACCCATTCATTTTCTGTACCAAAGACTCAGAAGAGGTAACCGCTAACACCGTTTGAGAAGAGAGAATTTCTACTCTAGCCGTTGTGTTTGATTCATCGTTGGCATTTTCCACTAACGTTCGCAACCGTGCAGGATTTCCAAAGTATAGAGGCTATAGTAGAGAAGCTAGGGGCTTCACAAGGTAAGTGTGAAGAAATCTTTTAGGTTTTTTATTCTCAACCATTTTGACTAGTACAATGATAGTGATGCTCTGTAGCAACTGTTTCTTTATAACATAATCGTGTTTTTACTTCTCCCATAAACTGCAAAAGATTTTTTTCATTCGGTGTTCTGAACTTAAACTCGTGGTTCCAACTCCTTTAATAGTATTGCTCACCTACTCTAGTGTCATACATGAATATCCTTTGCTAGCGTGACGCCTCCTTTAAAAATGTTTCTGGTTTATGATTTGCTCCTCGGAATTTCTGTTACAGTATTTTCTCGAATTTCATCTTTTACAGGATAGTGATGCACAGGGAAGTGTACATCCCTCAAAGATGTACCAAACTTTTGAAAAATTCATTGGTTTGATGTCGTTTAAATGTTAGTGTTGCACTTTTATTTTTAAGAATTGCGTGGGTTATTTAAGAAAAGAAAGAATAAGCTGACACATCATGACAGGATGCACTAGTACTACGTTGGTAAGTCTGGCATGCACTTTGTCTTTTTATGAAATATTAGGCTAAATTTTTATCATTGTTTTAGTACTTAACTTGAAAAATTAGCCTTTCAATTTGCACTGAATGCTTAGTTTTTATAAATTCACACATGACTTTTTACGAATTAAATTATAATTTACCCACGTCTTTATTTTATCTCTAGTGTAAAATGTTTCAATTGTTTCCATAATTATTTGTTATTTCAAAGAAGGAAGTCTTATCTCTTCTTAAGGCTTATTTTCTTGTTTTCATATCAAATTCTCACAAATCATGAAAGAGAATTGAGCGAAGTAATATTGGTCGATATGATGAATATAAAGGATTAAATTATGACGAAAAATCGAATCTTCATGTGACTAGAATAACGATCGTGTGTAACTTTGATAACGTGTTTGTAAATGTTCTGTCTATATAGCTGTTATTCTCTTAAAGCATTATCGTATTTATATATTCACAGCATAACTATGTTTGCTTTTTATATACATAGGATTACAACACTTTTGTATTAAGTATGTAATACAAACCAAAGTGTATGCAAAAATCTGCGCCATATGTAGAAAACTCACCCCACATTTCTCTCACAAATAGTTTGTATACAAAGAATAGCATGGACAAGAATCGGAAATGGGGGGGGGGGAAGTGGTGTCACGTGATCATGTTTTGTATGAAGGGTTTCATGCGGGCGGCCTCGCGTTCATGCTGTGAGACCAAACATCAGCTGGCATGGGTAGTTTCATAATGGACGCATCGTAACAATCAAACATAGCGCCACAGTTTTACTTTAACATCAGAAGTTGCTTTGTTGTACTGAAAAAAAATAAACAACTTACGTGCTATTTAATTAAAATACTAATTTTATACATGATTAACCTTCACTTATTGCCCCATGGTTAAGTCTTTTACTGTTGTTGTTTACGTAGCCTTTTGGCTTAATATCGGTAAATAGAAAAGGATATCCAAAAGAAACTCAAAGTTAACGTAATGTAGATATGTTTTTCTTCCATAATTTTGTGCATATCTAAGAGACCTTGGTGTAATACTCGTACAGAAATTCCATATCAGAAAAAAAGTTCGTGTTTCCTTTTAATTACATACAGAAATGTTAGTATCCATAAAAATGAATCTTGGAGACTTTCAAATTTTGTATTATAAGTTCTTCTGCATGCTCAGTGGAAGAATATATAAACCAATTCGTATTTTTCCAGTGAAAACGTTATGTAAAATAAATGCGCACGTCTAGGCTTACTCTTCCATTACATTAAGCAACGCCTAATTTTTTTGTGCGCATGCGTTTAACTACTATTAATAAGATGTAAAACCAGCATCGCAAACAATGCTAAATAGTATTGATAAAAAAGTATTATTGCAATGGCTGACAAAATATAAAAAGAGGAATAGCTAAATTATTAAACGTTTATTTATTTATTGGGTGAACTAAAATTTTACAGTTCAACCAAAGAAGTAAAAACAGCAAATTATAATACGGGGCTCAGAGAAGTAAGATTACTTCTGTAATATGGACGAAATCATATTTCACCATAAATTTAACATTATAAGAAAAATGCAGTGGTTTGTGATTATTCCCTGCAACCATAGTATAAACGTGGTATTAAACCAAATGACATACTTATTACTAAAATGTTAAGTTTTGACTTAATTGTGTGTTTTATCTCTATCGTCACTTATTAATAAGATGACGAAAATGTTTGAAATTATTTGTATCTACAAAGGATCTGAAGTAAAATGTTTTGAGCCTCAGTGTCTGAACCTCCAGTCATTTGTTTCCACACTAATTCTCCTAACGCTAAAAACCCAGGCTTCGATACCCGTAGTTAACATAACACAGATAAGCCCAGTTTGTGTGTATCTTTCTGTTTAAAAAACGTAAACCATGCCAACTCATATTCATACATTTTTTCCACCTTACCACATGACGGATGTCATATTACGAAGAAATAATAAATTATTTAGAATTGATAGTAGTTTATGTAAATATTCTTATCTTGTCGTATCAACCTGTAAAACATGAAATATGCAGTACATAAACAGCTACTTTTACGTAATGACTTGAAAGTGCATCAGACTGCAACATTTCTGAACCTCTTGTATCGGAAAGCCCACTTATTTATTTCGAACAATAGTAACAACCCAGGGATGCAATTGTTGACTCGTTAATTTAGGGCAGTCACAGTTGTCCCGCCATGCTGCGGTCCAGAACTGCACGTCTCGCGTCCACTCTTGTTGAGAATCACTGCGCTAGTGTACGGTAATCTTTGGAAAAAACAAAACAAAAAACGCAATTATAGTTTAGCACAAAAAGGCTAGAAATCAAGTTAGGGTGTAGTTATTTTGTGTTTCAGAATCATATTTGAGAATTTCTGATTTATCGTTGTAAAACATATATGCATTACACCTTACACCCCTTGTTTTTAAAAATGTGCTCATTCCAGACGTTACCGTCGAATGACGCACGCGAGACGAATCACAGGATGAGAGAGTCCCCTGTAAATAATGTTTTTTTGCCGTGATCAGCAGTCATACGAAATAATCCTATTCACGGGTAAATCCTCGCTGTGCATGGTGTCGGGTGTCACAAAACCTTGGTTAGCTTCTCATAAACAAGATTTAGAGGAAGGATTTTTGTCTGGCTGAGATTTACAAATGTACTTGCTATAGCTGAAATAACAAGATGAATTTTTCATAACAGTTTAAGAATTTAAGGCAAAGTCGTAATGGAGATAGATTATGCAGTAACAATTTTCGGCGAAGTTACTAGAAACTCAATAGTGGATTTTCAGTAAACAATGCACGGAGATGCGTAGTAAAATTTCTAAAACATTAAGATTAAAAATGACATTTTAAACCTAGTTACCATTATGTTACAAAATTTATTTTTGTTTGGATTTGGTATTGTTCAAATCTCCCCCCCCCCAACAAAAAGTGAAACCTTTAATGTTCAGAAATGTCCGTATTGTTTTCGATTGATAATATTCGACTCACACGAGTAACTAACGAGGTTTGAATTGTTTATAGGATAAACTGCTTACGTCCCTACGAGAGGTGTAAAAACTAGGATAAACTGTTTACGTCCTTACGAGAGGTGTAAAAACTAGGATAAACTGCTTACGTACCTACAAGAGGTGTAAAAACAAGGATAAACTGCTTACGTACATACAAGAGGTGTAAAAACTAGGATAAACTGCTTATGTCCCTACGAGAGGTGTAAAAACTAGGATAAACTGCTTATGTTCCTAGGAGGGGTGTAAAAACTAGGATAAACTGCTTACGTCCCTACGACAGGTGTAAAAACTAGAATAAACTGCTTATGTTCCTAGGAGGGGTGTAAAAACTAGGATAAACTGCTTATGTCCCTACGAGAAGTGTAAAAACTAGGATGAACTGCTTATGTCCCTACAAGAGGTGTAAAAACTAGGATGAACTGCTTATGTCCCTACAAGAGGTGTAAAAACTAGGATAAACTGCTTATGTCCCTACGAGAGGTGTAAAAACTTGAGGTTTGCAGTATAAAACGACTCTTCGAAGTGTACTTCCCTCTGATGTTTGCATTTACTGACTAAATAATGTATTGCTTAAAGAAGGATTTGTGTATTATTTACAGAGTAAACTAAGATTATTCTTCAAAGAGGATTTGGTTTAGTTACGATAGAAAGGTAAATTGGGTGGTAGTAAAGTAACTATGAATATACAGGTAGGACCAATTTAATCTCTTAGTTAAAAGGCTCATAAGAGAAGGAGAGTACGTGAAAAATGTGCATATCTATCTATGTGTGGATACATATATCTGTATCTGAATAGTGGTACTTGTACCTTGAACCGTTCATGGCATTAGGCCACTAAATCGATTAAAGCACACGACGAAGCAGTGTTTCGGATTTGGTTACTATAGCAACCAAACGTCAGCAAGCTGTTCTCTCACGGTCTAGTTGAGTCTATAGCACCTCTGTAAGTTGCAACGATATATATATTTGTGTTTCAGTTTTGTTTACGAAGGATATCGTATTTTATTTGCGTTCTGATACATATTTATATATAATTACATTTTTAAGTATATTCTAAGGATCGTGTACTTGCTTAAAGTAATTATATATATCTACACATACATGCATACTTACATAAATTAATTTTCTATGAAAATAATGCGCTCTGGAAACTTTTTACACGCACTATGAATTAAAGTTAATATATACAGAGGAAGAGATAAAGAAAATCTCTCTTTGAGCCACTGCTTTTACATGATCTCAACTGTTTCTTATATTAAAAAGAATAAAACAGGTTTAAGTTTAATTTCGCGTAGTTGATCCGTTTCCATCATAATAATAAACAGTGAGTAAGTGATAAGGCAAACAACAAGACGATGAAACAAAGTTTATTTTAACCTAACCTCTTTAGCACGTTATCAAAAACGTGAACATCAGGTTATAGTTAATAAGTAAGGACAACAAAATTCGGTCCTTGCTACTATTCCCCAGTCACAACACACAAACGTTACGGTTGTTTGTCATCTAATATCTACAAATTTCTAGTGTTCACTGCTTATAATCCTCAGTTAAGATGAAATGAATTTCAGGCAGTCTTGGCAAAAATGGTGCTTGAAATTTTTGACTTATTAAAATAATCATTTATTGTGTTGTTGTTTTTTTATTTTGCCTAAAGCTACACAATGGCTCTCTGCACTAGCTGTCCCTAATTTACTAGTGTAAATCTCACCGCCAACTCTTGGGCTACTCTTTTACCAACGAAGGGATTGACCGCAAATTATAACTCCCCCACGCCTGAAAGGGCGAGCATGTTTGGTGTGACGGGGATTCGAACCCCTGCTCACAGGTTACGAGTCGAGCGCCTTAATCACCTGATCATTTCTGGCCAAGTAAGGAAGGGAAGAGAAATTTTTCACTTCGCAAAACTTTACTCACAGTGAAACTTAAGAACCTCGGAGGGTAAGAAGTAATAACATTTTAACGTGTCTACGCCTCCAGTGAAACATGCACTTCTAATGCTGGGAACATTAAGGTATGAAAGGCGTTTCGATAATTTGTTCTAAAGCAAATATTTATGAAGACAAATTATATCATCTGTCAATTAAATATAGCGTTATCAAAATGTTATATGGCGACTCAAAATAATTTCTTTTGAGGACGGAAATGAAGGGGGGCTTTTGTATCGAATATCATATATACAGAAAGATTTGTATTGGAATCCAAGTGTCAAACCTATTTAAACACCTTTTATTGCTTACCTAAACATCCTGTGGATTCAGAAATATAAGATATTTAATCATAAAGATTTTAATCAAAAATAATGCTTTTCAAAACGTGAATTATTATAGATTACTACAAAATATTAATTCCCAAATCAACAATAATGCATTATGAAAGAATAATCTTACTTTGAATTAATTTTGCTTAATTTCGAGAGACTAAAAGCGTGTTTTAACAGAATGTTTACAGTTAAGTTACTTGTTTAGTTTATACGACATAATGAGCTTCTCTGCTACAATGTGATTTTCCACAAAAATCAAAGTAATATTTTCTCAATACTGATATAAAATAATTTTATTATTAACAAGCTAGCACTGTGATCTGATCAGCTTAGAAGAAATAGTATACACACACTTTACTCTTAGTTCTTTAACAAGTAAACTATCGTGATAATAATATCAAACTCGTTGAAGTTTGGAACGGCACCAGTTTATATTCGAAAAAAACTCAAGCGTAGTTAAACGAAGAAAATAATTTTTAAAGGAAAATTAAAACTAAGCAAAACATAAATCATTCTATTAAAGATCATATTATGACGTCATTAATAGCTGCAATTTGTTTTGAAGAGTAATGATTTATATTTGTTTTTATACGAATGACATTTCGTATAGGTTAGCTCTATTGTATTATACCTTTAATGTATACGTCACCTAGGTCTTCAAAAACCAATGGTTAAATTAATCGTTTAGCGAGTACACAACTCTCGTACATGCTGGGAAACCTTACGAATGACGCCCTCTAGAGTAGACTGTCTGGTACGAATTTTCCCTGTGCGTTTTGTAATCATTGTGAGTTCGTTGATGGCACATGTAAATATACGAGGGTGTGGTTAGTCTGTCACGAGATGTTCAGTTTAGCAACCCGTCTCCACGTGATCGATAACTATACAATTTCTTTAAAACACCTATTTTCTTTTAAATCATCATAGTGCTATTTATAGTGAAAGTCCAACAATATATTTTTATTCTTACTATGGTATAGAGAAACAAGTCTACTGATGTTCACTAGACTGATAGTTCATCTCTCATGTTTTTCGATGAATTAATAAACACAAATTTAGGTTTGTTTTTTCCTTTATTTACTCTGAAAGATTTGTCATGCTTATTCATTTCGTTCCACTTTGTAGAGAAGGAGTTACTCAAGAGAAAAAGTGCTAAGTTAGCGTAGCCAGTCGCCACGAAGTATAGATAATAGTGGCGCCATTGAACAAATGGTCTGACTAGCAAGGTGGTTGCGTAGTTTATTTCTTTGAAGTAATATATTGATTTTCCCTTTGTAAATATGGTTTTATTAGTTTGAGTATTGCACAAAGCAGTGAAGAAAGTCATACGAATTTTTGATTTTGTTTTCAAATCATAAAGTAAATTAATATACGTTTACTTACCTGTTTGTTTTTTTTACTGCTCTCACTGGTCGATGTTACTAGTGTAAATGATGGTAGTGGTGTTACCATTTACTTGTTTAACATAAATTGGTGTATTTATGTGCCGAAGGAAAGGGAGAAATGTACATTTTTATTTTATTTTACAAAACACAAGCACAACGATACACAAACGCGACTTAGTGTAACAGTAGAACTAAAAGCATCTGAGGACGAATCAAGTAAAATTGATCCATATTAATTAACTACTTGTTGGAGTAAATGGAAATAATTACAAACAATAAAGGCTGAGACATTTGGAATTAACTGGTATTGTCAACAACAGAAAATCAGAGCAGAAATGAAACCAGAGGAAATACACCAATATTTATAATTGATAGATTGAAAATTGGAACTGGTCTTAAATCACTTTGCAGAATTTACATTCATAAAAGTGACTACATCGCTGATAACTGGACCAGTCACATAGTGATTTAAATACAGATCTACTATCCCCTGTACATGTGAACAGGTTACTTGAGGTGTGTGCGTCATTAAGTTATAAAAAAGAAACTTAAGACATGATACAAAAAACAAAATAACAAAATAGTGCACAATATCAAGTGAAAAGGTAGTTCCGACAACCAAGTTATGTAAAAAAAATAAAAAACAGTCACCACACAGCACAAATAGTTTTGCTGTTTCTGGGATATTGGTCCACCTAATCTACATCAGCTAGAAGCACTTTTGATATACAGTTGGAAACATGGGGCAAGTGGGTGAAAAAAATATAATATCTGTCATATATTGAGATAACTCAATCATAAAAGTGAGGAAATAAATGATTTTTTTTTGTATTTCTGCAGTATTGTCCAACAAATTCAGTTACTTTTGAAACTCTATCTGTATTATATAACATCCAAACTTCCACATTTCAATTGTTTGTCACCAATAAAATAAACCAAGAAATTCATTTTTGTGATGGTTATATAATTTTTATTGAACTACACATTCTTTTTTCAAGGAACATTTGCTCCCAGAAAATATATAAAACAGCTTCCAGCATACGATTGAACATACAACTCTGTGATTTTAGCCTTGAGGCTATACTTTAATTAACGTACAAAAAATGTTATTTATAAAGATGGATCTCACCTGTTACATGAATTGGCATTATTCAGAGAAAAATCTGAACATTGGGAATTAACAGCTACAAATGACAGTTATTTCATCATAGGTTGATTTAGAGTTCTACAAACAGCCAAAGCCAGTGACACTGAGCTCACAGATCAGGTAGAACTGTATTTACTGTGTGTATGAAGAAATATCTTTAGTGTGAAACATAAGTGTGAGAAAAAGCTCAGTTCTAAGAAGATTTCACACATATAAACTGGATATATCAGGCACACAAGACAAGTTAAAAGAAACTTAGCTCACACATCTTTTATCATTGTATCCATTTGCTTCGTGCTGGTCAAGCAAGGTTGGCTATGTTGTTTCTTCTAGTTTGGCTTGTCTGCCTGATAGCTGCACTTTATATGTCACGGTGTATTTTTATAACTTGACATTTTGTCACATTAACAACGTTTTTCATAAAGTGAAATATAATTTGTGAATCTATAACAGAAAATAAAATTAATATAATGTATAAATTACCTAACATACAATCAAAAACACACCAACTTTACAATAAAATTTACAAATAAGTAGGTTTATATAAGCTTGACTAGATAAACAAACTAACATTATAGAAAACAAAACTAAAATAAGTACTAAAGATATGTCAAAATAAATTATAAGCAAAAAGCAGTGTCTTGCCATTATAAAGAAACCAGATTTAACTGATTGTAGACATTAAACATGTGGTCCACACCAAATAAAAAAAAATAAGTCAAGTGGATTTACAAGAGGAAACTGAATAAGATATTGTAACATGAAATATCAAGCAAGTTGTAGCATTGGCTGTATAGTTATGACTCGGATCTTTCATTCAAATGATATTTTAAATGTCTTTTCAATTGGTCATTAGAACTTTACAATAATATACAGTGTGTTTTTTAATGACAATATCTATGTAATAACTGAATTGCAAGTTCTGGGAATGTATGCAAATATTATAACAAAAAGTTTGAATTTTTGTTCTTTCTTTTGCTTTTTTTATTATGTGTTAACTCCTAAAACAAAACAGTGGTGTCAACCAGTTTCACTGACAGTAACATAATTTCAAATGGAATATATGTTTTTATAAGTATTATTTCCCAGCAGTAATTAAAAAAACCCATACTTCTAATGTAAACAACATTATAGTTACATTTTAAAGTTAGACTTCTCACAGACATCTAGTGTTTCTTTAAAAAGCGTAAGTACACGGTGAAACAGGAATTACCAGCTAATAATAGATAAACAATAACTATTAGAGTTGGAATCTCACTGTATTGAGAAGTTGGTTATAAATACAACTTTCCTATGAATTAAAAAAAAAGTAAAGAAAAAAGCTTATCAAATGAGGAAGTGAATATTGGGATAAATCATATCAACTTTTCAGAAACAAAGCAAACAAGATTGTAGATATATCCTTCTCTCTTATTAGCACTGTTTTTGAAGAATGTATGATAACCATCCCTACATTTGCTTCTTTTTTTGAAAATGGTTTTCTTTCTTGTAATTTTGGAGTATCATATTCCCTGGAATGTAATCTAAAAGTGCCCTGAATGCAGTGATGCAAAATACACTAATCTCGAAGATTTTCTATCTTCTGCTATTACAGCTATTCAAACTGATATCATAAGACAATGCTATTTTTTTCATTTAAGATGGAACTCGCATTTTGTAGTATCTGTAGTGATAAAATTGTTCAGGTTCATATGGTTCTCTACTTCATATCTTTCAGGTTATTTGGACATGTGACTGGTACAAAATTTATGTCCACCCCCATAAAATATTGTAATTGTGTATGGTTATAAGTATGTAAAATCTTCACAAAACAGATCACTTTATCATGTTCTTGTAAGATTGTATGCAAGTCATTGCAAGATTTATTACATCCAATCAATTATTGCAACAAGAGATAATGAAACAAAAACATACGCTACAAAAATATCGTAGGCTTGCATGACATTTACATCATGCTATAAAGTATTAGGAAATTGTTGAAAATTTCTTCATTCAAATCCTTAATATTAAACTTTTAAAATAGGCACACACTTAATAGTGAGCCAAATCATGAAATAAGCATCTAGTGGATCAAAGATGAACCTAAATGAGAAGAATATTGTGCTTTTACATACAAACACATACTTGAAAATAAACAACTTTATTTGTTTTGAGTTAAGCCCAAAACTACACAATGGGCTGTTTTTGCTTTGCCCACCACAGGTATCAAAATGCAGTTACTAGTGGTATAAGTCTGCAGACTGGAGGGCAACAACTTTATTACTGATGTTTTTGCATCATATACTTATAAGTATGGATTCAAACATCTGTTGTTATTTCATGTTAAATAAAAAGGTCTTCCAGCTATAGTGGATCAGAATCTCTCTTGTAATGTTTGTCATCCAGATATTTTTTCCACATCTGGACCAATTCTTCTTTGATACAAGTCTTCACTTGATTGTCTCTCTTTCTCACAGTTTTGCTGGCATTAATCTTTTAATTGAAGAGCTGCTCAGACCTTCTTCACTTTTAACAGCCTGGTGTTAAGAGTGATAGCAATAGCAAGTCACAGGGACAGGTCTACTTCTCTTACTAATATAGTTTTCAGTCATATTAGTAACTCTGCATATATGTTTTTGTTCATGTTCTTTATACTAGACTGGAGGTATTTTTTGGACTGTAAAATTAAAATCTGTCTTCTAGGTTTTCTTAAATTGTGGCTCCAGAGGTACACCTATACCTTGCAGCAGTGACGGAACTACTACACCACATCTCTTGATTACTCTGACAAAATCTATGGCCTAATTTAATCAGTTGGTGAACCAAATAGCTACTTCCTTTGTTTTGGGCATTATGGGTATATCTGGAGTATTTCCAGTATATACTCTTAACTTCACCATCACTGATAAGTATTGGTGCTATCAGCAACTTATTCATGTGCATAGGCATTGGGCACCTCATTTGTAGTTTTAATAAGTTAAACAGAAGATGTTAATTTGTAAAAATAAGTGGATCAGCACATCACATCATCTTAACTTGTTATAGAAGTTTGGGTATAAAAGTAACTTGTCCTTGATATTAATATCTCTGTCTTCTGAAAAACAGATCCATTCACTGATATCAAATAGTACTTCCCTTGTCAACAAAACTTTGGTAACCATATTTGACATCGTCCTAAATTTTCTGTAGAGCAGCTAAATTAAAAGAGACACTTTATACTTATAGGCTAATTCTCATAAGCTAGTTGTTGCAACAACACTGAACCATTTCATTGATATGGTAATAAACTGCTATACACACCGGATAAGTGTAACACCTATGCTGATCTCCAGAAGAATTGGTAACTATGTAAGCTGGTGACCCCTGAGGCCAGAGCAATGACTAAATACATATTATAGAATTACAAGAAAGGTAAATAGAGTATTGTTTGGTGCTTTATCTAGCAAAGTTATCCATACACGTTTCAAAAATAATAATGCATTATGAAGGTTTAAGGTGTTAAGCCAATTTCTGAAATGGTAATGTTCAAGATTGTAAATGAAAGTTTTTGCTTTTTTAAAAAAAGCACCAATTAAAAATAATGGAGTTTATCTTCTCTTCTCATATGAATATCCATAGATAAGTACAAAATTCAACGTTTAGTGGTTAAAGTGGTTGCTTTGTTTAGTAATATCTAGTACACAGTGAAATGAAGCAGAGACCTTGAACCTACCAGTAATTTAATCTTTTATATATGCTAATGCACTGCTAAGTGACAGGTAATGCCAAGCTGACTACCACAGTTATTAAAATACTGATTAGTGTGCTTTCTTTGGTTTATGGCAAACCAAAGCTGGGTGATGCTAGTTTAGCTCTGCAGAAGTTATAGCTTCCATTACCTGTTTATATCCTTCTTTCTGTTGAGTACTCATACTTTATAAAAAACTTTATGGGCTCTTTCCCTTTCAGTGTTAAACAAGTTCACTGCCTAAGCAGAGAATCAAGTGTTTTTTGGTTAGATCACTGCTCTTAAAATCATAAAATTGTTCAAATAGAAATATTAAGCTCTATGTAATTCTGTCAACTTAGTTGATCCTAGCCTGATAAACTTGGCCACCCTTGCATGGTAAAATTCTTCTATTTTGAGCCCATATAGTTATTGATGATGTAGTAAAAGGTGCCTAAAAAAAGACACTGCAATAATAGTACTGGTGACCATTTTAACCTAGTTGATATTACAACATTCCTGAAACTATGTAATGCCTTAAATACTTTCTTTTGAAGTAGTTCACGAACATTTCCTTGAAGTCAACTGCAGCTTACTAGATTATTCCTAAGTGACTTAACTTATGTGTATTAATAACCAAATATTTTGTCAGGTATACACTGGAAAGCCTTGAAGAATGGCTGAGTTTACTATGGGATCATAGTTTTAGTTTTCCCATGATGAAATTAATGAAACAGATTTGGTCTTCATTGCTATCTAGTATTTACAGAACACATTGTTGCCTATTCAGTGAATCAAACGTCTTGTGCAACCACTGGTTGAAGTTTTCCTGGGGTCTGAACCAAGTTCTACACTGTACATATAAAAAGCAGTAGCATTATCTGCTCCAACTTGCCAACCCACTATAGTTAGTGACCAGCTGTTTAGGTTTGACTGACTGGTAAGAGCAAATTAAAGAAACGAACAATAATGAACACACTCTTTACTGTTAAATACAACATTGATGTTCAATGTAAAGTTCAATCTCTGTTCAACTGATTAGAATATTGATGAAGAAGGTATTTCACCACTGTCTCCATTGGTCCTTCATATTACTGGTGCACCTGTTTAATTGGGTGAGATTGCATATAAACCAGTGGTTGACCACATTCTGGTTATGGTAAAAACCTGTCTGTTAGACTGTAGTGTTTTGTTCTGGCTAGGAGTACACCTTCATCAAATATGTTCTCTCTTTATCTTAAAAAAAATCAAACCTTGTTATCAGCAGAAAGTACTTTGTGACGTTCTGAATCATGGAAATAAGTTAATTATCTTGCTAGACCAACCAACAATACAGTAGGTCAAAGAGGATGAATTGTAGACATGCAATAACAAGAATTAAAGGTAGCGGACAAATAAAAGAGAAACGCCTGGGTAAATGAGGGACAATAAGTATATGCAATTCAGAGGTTAACAGAGGTCCACTAATTAAGCAAATAACGTCTCAACGTGTATAGGGCCATGCATAAAATTGCTGGACAGACCTAGTTGCCTATAATCATGACTAGCATGGCTGCAACAAGAGACCTTAGTGACTTTGAAAGAGGAATGATTGTTGGGACACGTTTGGGAGGAGAAGCTTTATTGACAAAGACAGCTCAACCTGACAATGTTTCACGAAAAACGGTGTCAAAGATGATGTTAGCATGGGATTCCGAGTAAAAGACATCATCAGCAAAGGGCAACAGTGAGCGGAAGCGCATACTCAAGAGTCATGATATTCGTGCATTAATTCGAAACTGTGAGGCAAAACAGGCTAGCAACTGCAGATTAATTAACCACAAATTTCAACCTGGGACGAGAGTAACCAATCTCATCAAAAATTAACGAGCAGTGAAGAAATGTGATATGGTCAGATGAATCAGTATTCATTCTCGACAAATGGACTAATGCACGTGTAACACCAACCTAAAAATCTCTACAGCCATGAATGTTTGGTTGGAACAATAAAAGATTCTGATGGTTCCTTAATGATGTGGAGCGCATTTTCCTGGCATGGTTTGGGTGCAATCATACCCTTAGAAGTCAAGGTCGATGCCAGTTGTTGTTAGTTAATAATACTGAGTTATCATCCTCAGCCCATGTTATAGTGTTTCTGTCCTACAGAGAGGGGTGTCTTTCAAAATGACAATGTCCTCATCCACAGAGCACGAGTGGACAAACCCAGTGGTTTGAGAAGCATGACGCTGACGTTATCCCCATGTCATGACCTTCTCATTTACCAGATCTGAACCTAATCGAGCATTACGAAATATTCTGGAACGACGCCTCAGATCGCGTTTTCAACTTCCATCAGCTACACATAAGTTGATTAACTTTCTCGTGTAAGAGTGGTGTTGTATTCCTCCTGCAGAATTCCAAACGCTGGCAGACTCTATGCCACAACCGCACATGCTAGCTGAATAACTTGTTGAGTGACTCTACATTGATGTTTCAATTTTTTTGCTACTACCTGTAGGTTCAAGTTTATTTATTATAAAATTTATTATTATAAAATAAAAAACATCGTAATAAAATAGTAGGACAAAATGCAATCTAAGGTAAAAGAAGTAAAACATATAAAAATGAATAATAAAAATGTTTTTATAATAGAATATACTAGGTAAAATAAGTCTAAAATGTGTAAAATGAAGAGGTGAGGGAAATTCCTGATAAAAGTAAAACTAAGGAATACAACTAGTATTTGGCTGCCTGAACAACTAACAAAACAAGAGCTTATCTATGATCGGTCTGCTTTCAGATTTTTAACTTACAGACCAACGCAAAAAAGCCCAGCATGGCCAGGTGGTTAAGGTACTCGACTTGTAATCTGAGGGTCGCGGGTTCGAATCCCCTTCACAGCGTGGGAGTGTTATAATGTTACGATCAATCCCACTATTCGTTGGTAAAAGAGTAGCTCACGAGTTGGCGGTGGGTGGTGATGACTAGCTGCCTTCCCTCTTGTCTTACACTGCTAAATTTGGGACGGCTAGTGCAAATAACCCTCGGGCAGCTTTGCGCGAAATTTAAAACAAGCCAAACCAACCTAAAAAAGTTACTGACATAAGGGATGAAAGATAAGTCCGTATCTTCAGTCAGACTTCGATCCAAACTCTTAAAATCAAAATTACCTTTTTGGATTGGTCCTTGGTTCTAATAGACATTTAACTTCGAAATTTAAAGCAGACTGAATCGATATGAGGGTCCTTTTATATTTTGTTCAGGCAGTGAAACATTAAGTATATTATATAATATTTTACTCATGCTCAAATTCTTTGGAATTTTCTTTTCTTTCTTTTAAAGACTACATTTTTGTAATTGGTTCAAGATAACAGAAATAATCAGATTGACCTTAATACACACATTTCTATCACCTAAATTTCAACTGGACTGGTATTCTTAAACTGAAATATGGATTATGAAAGTGTGATTGACTAATAAGATGGTAAAACATTCTCGAACCGTACCAAATCTAAGGGCTACAAACCTAAGGCTATTTTTACATGTAACATGCAATGTATTTTCTGTTGCCAATGGATGTATAGACGTTTTTGTATCTGACATCAACCAAGATATGTGGGTGAAATAGTCTTTAATACAAACATGGCTTAATATCACGCAGCGGGGAAGAGTTTAATAACTGTATTAATTTATTTTCACTAAAGTGAAATTGAAAATATAATCTATGACGTAAACGCCTACCTCATTCTCTGATGTGCTATATTTCTTTTGTGAAGTATAGTTTCGCCTACTCAAGGCTTATCAACACAGCTTAGTTCAGTCAAACAAGGCGATACCGTTAGACCTATTGTAAGAAATAAAACAAAAATTTTCTGTATAGCGAGTAAGGAAGGACTCAAAACCCCTATTAACTTATTTTGCCAGTTCACTGGTTAAACGGATCAAGGTTAATGTAGTTCCAAAGATTAGGAAAATAACCATCTTTGTGTGAACAAGGAGAGAAGATTTGGGGTGATGTTTTTGATGTACAATATTTTGATCAGAATCTCACTATTTGTTTTTCATAAAGTCCAGATATTTTGTTTGTACTTTATTTTAGTTTCGTTTTAATACGAATTCCAACCGTCTTTAGAATACATTTTTACTTCAACTGGGTTTCTCCTCATCATTCATGGAAAGTCCAAACTTAATCTGTGTACATGTAAATTACAGTTTATTTCACAAAATCAGATATTAAAAATGAAATTTGAGTTCCTATTACCTACATTCATCAATATTTTACAGAAATATACGTCAAATAAGATTAGTGAAGAAATAATATGTAGTTCGAATGATTTCATAAATAATCGAATTTAGTAACCACGTGTATTTCGCTGTATAACAGCACTAATACGGCTAATTTGGCGTTTTTATTGACACTGCGAGCATTTAAATGTGAAATTTTAATAAACACTTTGCCAAACCTTAGTTATTTTCGTAGTAGTTTTAGTTGAACTTTGTGGAAAGTTAGTTTAGGATAAGTTGAAAGTACTATTCAGATACGAGAACATGCGTTACTTTTAAATATATAGCTGTACCAAAAAGATATAAAGAAATCTTTAGTAAAAGATCCAAATAATAATCGGGAAGATTTATTCAGAAGCTGAGTAAATCGTTACGACACTGAAAACTAAGGTCAAATAACTTGAATTATACTTAAGCCTAATAAAAGGATTGTTTTAAGTAAACGGTCATCCTATTTATCCCCCAAGTCCCGCAAATTCCGATTTATTTTGGGGTTTGATATAGGGACAATATAAAACTTCTATAAATGAGAATGTTCTTGGGTTACAATTTTCTATAAAGTATATATTTTTTTTAATTTCGTGCAAAGCTACACGAGGGCTATCTGCGCTAGCCGTCCCAAATTTTGCAATGTAAGACTAGAAGGAAAGCAACTAGTCGTCATTACCTACCGCCAACTCTTCGATTACTCTTTACGAATAGTGGGATTGAGAGAAAAATTATAACGCCCCCACGGCTGAAAGGGCGAGCATGTTTGGTGCGACGTATAATTTTTAGAAAAGTCAGTATTTTAAATACATGATTACCACTAAATGGACCAACCAACTCTGAGGAGGGAGATCACAAAAATGGTAAAACTTTTAAAAGAAAGAAAAAAATCTAATTTAAAGTATTTAAATAGTACAAAAGTAAGTTGATTTTGCGCATGTTAAACGCTAATTGCGTGAAACTACGATAAAACCTTATTGTGTCGTACGTTTAAAAAGCTGGGCAAGAAGCATTCCAACAAATATCATTCGTTGTATTGATTTCTTTAATTCCCATCTGGCTAATTTCTATAAAAAGTGGTCCAATAACCAGATGGTTAAGACACTCGACTCGTAATCATAAGGTCGCGGGTTAAAATCTCCGTCGCACCAAACATGTTCGCCTTTTCAGCCGTGTGGAAGTTAATGACGGTTAATCCAACTATTCATTAGTAAAACAGTTTTACTAATCGCCAAGAGTTGGATGATGAATGGTGTTGACTAGCTACCTTCCCTATAGTCTTACACTGTTAAATTTGGGACGGCTAGCGCAGATAGCTTTGCGCGAAATTCAAAACGAAATTATAAAAAGTTAATACTTTTTTGTTTGTATGGTTAAAATTGGGACTATAACGTACTATACTGTCGAAATATATCTTGATATTATTGTACTACAATTACTATTTTTAGGCATGATGGCTTATAGTGTTATTATTAGTCGTAGCTCTCATGTTCTCTGAACACGTGGATACGTAAATTATTTGTTCTTGAAAGAGACGTTAACGTAGAAATGGTGTAGTAACATATTCAAAGAGTGAGTTTAGCCTAGTAGTAGCGTCCCAGATCGTAGAATCCGAGGTACGAGATGTAATGCTACTGAGCATGATCAACATGTTTAATTGATGGCACATTTTCAAAATGAACAGTTATTGTCATTATTTGATTTGAAGGGCTGTGCATAAACTCTAGTAATTTCAAAACTGGCCGTTTAGCCTTTGTACGAATTAAGTGTTAGGTTGAAAAATCCATTTCAATATCCTATGACCTTCCTAAATATCTGTGACTCTGAAAAGGAAGATAAGCTAACAAATAACCTTAAAATTCATTTCTCGTGTGCTTAGACGAGAATGACGAGATACTGAAGATTAGAACCCAACTTTTGGAACAGAACCATTTACCGAACTTGATTCTTTCACTGCCACTTTTATATATATGTTTATTCTTAAACAAACGATAGCAACAACAAAACAGTATTTTAATATTCATTACTGACCTGGTAAATTCTGGTAAGTTTTTTTTTAAAATAATGTTTTTTATAGTGGTATAAAACTCACATGCTTAACTAAAAGTTACACGATGTGTCCGTATGTATGGAAGTGAGAGAATTGATTATTTCAGTTGATGTGTTTTATTTTCAGTAAATAGATTCTCCAAATTTGTATCAGTTTAGCCCACTTGTAATACCATGCTGTTCAGATTAAGGGTTTAAGTGAATTTCGCTCAAAGCTACGCGAGGGTTGTCTGCGGTAGGTGTCCCAAATTCAGCAGTGAAAGACTAGAGGAAAGGCAGTTAGTCATCACCACCCACCACCAACACTTGGGCTACTATTTTTACCAACGAATAGTGGGATTGACCGTGACATTATAACATCTCCACAGCTGAAAGGGCGAACATGTTTGGTAGGACGGGGATTCGAACTCGCAACCCTCAAGTCACGAGTTGCGTGCTCTAACCACTTGGCCTTTCTAGGCCTGTTTTCCGGCTAAAATCTGCACGGCCGACTCACATATAATTGACCTCACACTTGGTACTACAGTTTTGTGCATGCTTACCAGTTCCAAATAATTTATAACTTCTTATTTCATCTTAGCACTGAATTTCGGGCTCATTGAGGGTTCTTAGTTCGATGAGCCTGAGTCTTTAATTTTTGTCTTTGAATTGGAAGTCTTGCTGTATCGTTATAGTATTTCTTCCACTGTGTGTGATGGTATTTTAGTTTTCGTCATCGGTAAAGAATAACAGCTCGTTTTTAGGGTTCAGTAATTAAGTTCAAACGATTCAAATCGAAAACTGTTGATATTGAATTTCAAAGATTTAAAACAAATCAAATTGATATAACGTATTGCCGTTGTTGAAACAACGCTGCTCGGGTGAAAACATTTCGTTTTCTATAAGGTGCTAGCCTACAGTCACTGTCATCATTGTGACAATTTCTCTGAGAAAACTAGAGGGAATCCACAATAGCCGCGGCACTTGAATTTCTTATAAGCAGGATTATAGTATTGTAATCTATGAGACCTTGTTTTTTTCCTTTTTATTAGCTATATCTTTTTGCGCCAGCAATATAAGGTATGGGATGCATGTATATTCGATTCGAGTTTGATAAAAGTTAAGAAAAAAACGACCTTTACACTCTAATTATGTATTTTAACCTCAAAGAAGTCGCAAGCGCGAAAAAAAGTGGTTTAACTACCAATCTATTATCCTATATTTATCTTCAATGTAAAGGCCGTTTTTTTCTTAACTTTTATGAAAATGTGTAAAACCCTCCAGTGTGGAGTACAAATTTTGAAAGACAATAAAACTTTCCGGCAGTTGAACGATTCGATTTTATAACAGTCTACCCTCAAATAAATTAAGTATTTTAGGTAGGGTTGAAGTAAGTTAATTTACAAGATCTTGAGCACGGCCGTATACAACAATAAAAAATGTTTGACTAACTGAGTCCAAAACTGTAATTAGATCTCGAATCGGTCTAGAAATGACGGAGTTATGTGTTAAAGGTTTGTACTTGAAAAAACAAAAACTCAGAGCCGTTTTATGATCCGCTATGCTGCAGTTAAAAATTAGACTTTACTTGCAACATTTTCCGAATCAAACTATCGAATAAAACAACTTTTAATGTTATGTGATCGAAAAGAATGTTTGAAGTAGATTTAAAAAACTTGGATCGTCTATAGAAAAAACGTTGAAGATTTTTTACTTTGTATAGTCCACTTCACCTCTCATCACATTCTATCATCATGATCTTGAAGATTCATAGAATGTCTTTCTTTTTCATGGAATTTCTTCAGAAAGATGAATTCACCACGAAATAACACGTTTATAAATACTCAGGGCTCCGGAAAACTGCCAAAAACACAAAAATACTCTTGAAGATTCTGTTAGTGTGCAAATGCCAAGTCCTCCCCCTCTATTTCGTCGTGTAATTATAAACATAATCGTTGTTCGTAAACAAAAATGTTCGAATACTTTCCGGAATTATTGTTTCTTTGTTTATTTAAGAACAAATCTATATTGGGCTATCTTTTGTGTCTACGTTGGAGAACCTAAAATTCCGGATTTTAATGTTGTAAGTTTGTAAACTAAACTTACCGCTGAACCACCAGGGTACAACAATGATTGTTACTGTTCGACTTAATATCCGTTGAGTATAAGTAAAGCATTTCAGATTTACGCAGCTATGTTAGGGGTAGTTCCACTTGAGCGAAATGTAACCGCTTTAGGCTTACCCATTAAAATCTTGAAGGTGTAATTTATTCATGGAAACATTCATGGATGAGTTCGCCTTGACGAGTTTTTAATGTGCTAACAACTTTTTTATTTTTTCTTTCAAAAGATACATTAGTGGTTTAAAGGTAAACCACGTCCATTAGGTTTATAAATCATGCTGTATAGTAGTAAACGTTCAAAAATAGAAAAACTTAGTGAATATACATACAGAGAACAAGAGGGAATCCTAAGTCGCCGTAGCATTTGAAATTATTTTAGGCAGGATTACAGTAAATTAATCTACGAGACCTTTGTTACTTTTTTATTAGCTGTATTTTTTAGCGTCTGCAATACCAAATATGGGGCGCGCGTATACCCGATTCGATTTCATTACTCATGAGGATTTCTATCAGCCTAACCTCAAACTGAAATTCTTTCGGGCAGGATTAGAATATATTAAGCTATGAGACCTTTGGCGTGGTCAAATACATCCAACGAAAGGGTTTGACCTACTAAATCGTAAAATTTTAATTAAATCTCAAATCAGTCAAAAGATGACAGAGCTCTTATCTTAAACTTTATCTTGAAAAACAAAGAAACAAACCCAGAAATTTTCTGTAACTTATTCACTGCTAAAAATAGTGGATGTTTTTTTCTAATATTGTTATAGACTCCATATTTTCATAATATGCAAACTAACATCAATGAGTGCCAAGACTTGTTAGAAAGTGTACACCTAAGGAAATTAAACGTATTATTGGCTGAAGAGCAGCTTTCAAGCTGCGAAGCGCTACCTATGAGACAGAATTGTCCGAAATCCAAAATTTGGAAATTTGTCTCTACAACCTTTTTTTCAATTACATTATCTGTCTTTAAAAAATAATAAACATGGTGTTAGCAAAAACTCGTCTCCGGAAAATCAGGGGTTCGATTCCCCTCGGTGGGCTGAGCAGATAGCCCTTTATGGCTTTGCTATACGAAAAACACACACAGTTATTAAAATAAAGGGTAGACACACAAAATATTAACTTTATAAATGGGCCTGGCATGGCCTAACGCGTTAAGGCGTGCGCTTCGTAATCTGAGGGTCGCGGGTTCGCGCCCGAATCGCGCCAAACGTGCTCGCCCTCCCAGCCGTGGGCGCGTTATAATGTGACGGTCAATCCCACTATTCGTTGGTAAAAGAGTAGCCCAAGAGTTGGCGGTGGGTGGTGATGACTAGCTGCCTTCCCTCTAGTCTTAAACTGCTAAATTAGGGACGGCTAGCACAGATAGCCCTCGAGTAGCTTTGTGCGAAATTCCAAAAACAAACAAACAGCAAAACCCCTCAAAACATTTACGGTCAGATTAGTATTTTTATTGGAACAGTATTTATTTAAATACAAGATTTCTAGAATAACATAAAATAATTCTAATCATAGACAGCGAAATCTCAGTTCACTTATCTTAGGCCAAACTTTAGGTAAACCTTTATTAAGTCCATCCATACTTAGTAAAGAAAATTAACAATATGATATGTTTACATTTTTTGCTTCAGTTAAGATAGCTAAACTTTTATGTATTTAATACTATCAGTAAATAAACTTATAATTTTAATCTATAATCCAAAGTTAGATCCTTTTTTAAAAAAACTAAGCTTTCAATACGTTAGGGCACAAAATGTCTAAAACAGTATATTTACTTCTGCCTTTTGTGTACATCCGTTAAAATGACGTGTGTGCGCATACGCATTTATGTAGTGAGGTGTACACACATTTTAAGGACACACAAAACAGAATATTATAATAAATAAGACAGATTAGGAACCTTGTAGACCATGACTTTCTTGATTATGTAATCCCTAATACTTCATAAGCATGCACACAAATTACACAAAATTATTGCACTCAGCCTCAGTCACTTCACTGGGTCTGATATGTATTTAACTTATAAAATGCAGTAAAACATATATTTAGGGACAACAAGTAATCTGTTTTTTATCTTGGGTGTTCCATCCTCCAAATCAAATTAAAACTGTTGAGTAAAATTAATAAAACCTCAAAACCAGTTCTTATCAGTCATATAGTTATCAAACTTACTCGTAAACTTACTTAAAGTAATTGCCTCTACAACATCCAAAAGCAAGCTGTTCCAAAAACCAACCATGCTGTTATAATTATAAAATTGTATTAGTGGAAGGTGACTCCTACCCTGCCAAAATACATATTTGTTCCCATCATGAAGTCTGAAAAAGACAAAGCATCAAACTACCAGTTAAATTCCCTCTAACTCTTCTTTTTTCAAGAGAAAACAATCTCAGAGATCATAAACTCTCCTCATATGATAATCCCTCCATCTCAGGCACCATTTTAGTAACCCTTCTCTGAACCCTTTAGTATAATACAGTGTTCTTCCTGAGGTAAGAAATCCAAGACTGAACACAATAATTCAAATGTGGTTTAACCAGTGACCTATACAATGAAATTATAAACACTTTAGACTTGTATTAAATATTTATTTAGATACAACCTAAAATTCTATTTACCCTACCACTAGCAACAACACACTGCTTGGATGGCATAAAAGACTAATCAACCATTACACAACCCTTATAGAATTCACTACCTCCAAGACTAACTTTATGTTCAATAACCAAAACTACCTACAAGTAAATGACCTTAGTATGGGGAATCCTGTGTCACCAGTTCCAGCCAATATTATTATGACACAGGTTGAATCTCAAGCGATCAATTCAGCCTTACACTGGTGGGTGTGAGGCTGGTACAGATATGTTTATGATACAATTGCTGGATTCACATCTACAGAACACACACTTAGTTTGTTTTTTTTTCAGTCACGTTAACTCAGTACATCCCAACATCAAGTTCACTTGTGAACAGGAAAAAAAACTAACCAAATAGCGTTTATTAAAATCAAGATAACTAGAATTGATGTACAGTTCAAAACATAAATCCACAGAAAAATCACCCACACTGGATTACATCCCCTAGGACTCAACACATGAAATAAAACGAAAACTCAACATATTAAGAAACCAAATAAACACAGCCACAAATATTTGCTCACCTGATAAAATTAACGATGAAATCAACTAAATAAAACAACACTTCATCAACATCAACAAATTTCCTCAACAGACTGTGGAAAAAATTATACGCACACACCTAGACCAACAATAAATCCCAAGACCTTATACTGCTGCATACCACATTTTCCCGACATCAGCAAACAAATAACCAACATTTGGAAAAAACTTAAAACAAAACAAAACATTCCCATAAACACCTAATTTATTCAAAAACTGGGTACAAAACTAAAGTCCATACTATGTAAAAACTTCACTGACAAACACAACACCCACATTATTTATATAAAAAGAAAAGCAATGCAACAACTGCCACGACTTCTGTATTGGAGAAACAAGCAGAAAAATGGAAACTAGATTCAAATAACACAAAAACACCGTTATACGTTTATGAACACTAAAGATCAAATAAACACAACATAACCATAGAAGTTACTCAGGTATTAAGTAGGGAAACAAATATAAACAAACGTAAAATCAAAGAAGCTCTACTTATGCAGCAACTAAAACCAAAATTAAACCAGTATAAAGGAACACCTTTATACCTATACTAATTAATAACCTAACATCCACCTGCAACGCCCACTACAATCCCTTACCCGTTTATACTCTCGTCCATAAGACGTGTCCGGCAACGGTCACTTTCAAACTCTCTCTAGGAAGGTCGAAACGTTGTTCTCTCCTTATCAATAAGTGTTAACACCCTTACCAGCCATTCTGAAGGCTGAAATTTGTTGCTTGCTAGAATAGGCTTATTATAATTAAATCTACTATTTTTAGTCCTAACAGTACTTTATCTAACTTCCCAAAAGCCATTGTTATCTGATGTGTCCTTTGCACGTTAAAGCTTAATCTTTTTTTCCACGGTTTTCACTTTATCTATTGCTTCTACTTAAATTAGGGTATCCTCTAACTTCTTCTCTAACCTACAAACTTTGCATAAAAGTTGCATATATTCACTACACGTTTCTTTTAAAAGTACATGCCAGTTTCAAGTTCCTAACGGAATCCAATTCGTATCACCCATCATACCTAACGAACTGAACCCCATTAGTTGTCAGTGATATGTGTTTATGTGTCATCAAACTTTATATATAAAGAAATATTTGTTAAAAATAAAGGAACTGACTTTACTTGTATATTATGTAAAAATAATAATTTAAAGATTAAATTAAATTATCAATAAACGAAGGTCACCTTTATAGAACAAATAACCTATGATAACTATAATTTTTCGAATTTTATCAAAAAATCTGCCATTTGTTGAAATCAGGTGAGAAAGCTTCTACTAATCGAAGCAGAGCCAAAAGTAATTAAGTTATTTGAATAACCATATATCCATAAAGTGAACAATTAGCTTTAATATATCGTTAATTATTATGTAGGAATTTCGAAATTTATTATGACTAAAGTTGTCAAAATGTAAATAGGTTCATCAGTTTACCTTACGTTATTTACAAAGCTAATTGACACCTCAATGTAAACGGTCTTGTTTTCATTAAATTGTTGTCAAACGCAAAGCTGCAGAATTCGCTTACGTTCGTTTTTACAAGTAAATACAGGGTGTTCGGAAAGCCACTGTGCAGTTTTGTCTGTTAATAAATATATAATAATTGTCTGTTAATAAATATATTCACCCTGTATATGTGAAAAAAACGCATGGTACTTTAACTGTTTTTTTTCTTTTTAGCCGTTATGGTAAAACATACGTGTCTTTATATCTGTGTAAAACAAATAACTTGTTTGTGCCACAAAATTGGCCAAGGTTTTCGTAGAAGAAATGTCTGTTTGTTTTCTAACGCTAATATATTTTTATTTACTCAGTTTTTTCATTGTATACGATGGACGCAACCACGGTGGTGTCACAACAGAACGGGACCATTCATAATTCGGTCCAGACAGTGAACATGGTTGATGACTGCAACACAAATTTGATCGTCAACTATCTGCCTCAGACAATGACCCAGGAGGAGATAAGGAGCTTGTTCTCCAGTATTGGAGAAGTGGAGTCATGCAAGCTCATCAGAGACAAAGTCACAGGTGAGAAGTTAAATGCTAGGAACTCTTTGTGTCTGAAGCTAACTGGTTAGTACACAGTATATCTTTCCAGCTATAGTTTATATAGTATTAATGCAAAAGTGTAACGATTTACAATATACAAAGCCTATCTGAAAAAAAAAACACCCACACACACACTCGCTCTAAAAAGCATGCCATTTATCAAATAAGCAGCCGTGAAATAAAGCATACGATATTGCAATTAATGTTTTGTAGATTTATTTTGGCGTTGTTTACAGCAGAAACACTGTTACGTGTAGTATTTGCCAGATTTGAAATCTGTACTTGAAGGATTGCATTTCACATCTGGCGGAAAGTTCGATTCCATCTAGAAGTTGCTTGTCTGAAATGATTTCGCAAGGAACAATCAACTGTTTGCTACACGTGCTGTATAGGTATTGTATCCGGCGATTAGCCTGGTCTTGTTTAGGGAGAGTGGCAATTATCAAGCTATACTTTTGTGACTTGGACTGAATTAGCAGGAGTCCTATATTGCACAAAGGCATTGCATTACATGGTAAGCTTATCATTGGTGTAGACGTGTAGGATGTCTTTCTCGAGAATGTGATGAATCAATTAATAGCAACCATTCTTGTACTTACCATCAACTATGACCGTCCAGCAACCCAAATGACCCTACACAACAACAGGAATATAGCTGTATTATATAACGACTTTCAACCTGTTCAACAGAAGTACCAATAAGAGTTGTCGTCAAACCCAAGAATTGTCACGAAACAAATTGCAATAAAAAACAGGATGGTATAATAGCATTTGTGACGTTCACTACCATTGAAGCATGGTGTTGTCTTAAGTAACTTCCATCTAGTTAATTCTGCCATTCTAGACCATTCTATATAAATAACTTGTGATGGTATTGGTGCACATATATATGTATATACTTGTACTTGTTTTGCAACACTAACTAGCGTTTGAGGCGGTGCACTTGTCGTCACGCCACAGAGAGACCCATTTTATTGAATTTTTGTACGTGGGCTTTACAGAAACTGTTGTCTTCCAGCATCACTAGATCTTTATTGTTATCTTGTTCACAATGGACAAAAGGTATTGCAACTGACCTGGTGGTTTATGGCTGATTTTAGCCGCACTCTCAAGGTTCAATTACGCAACCTTGTAAAAACACAATTAAGTTCCAGGATCGTTTTTGTTAAGGCTATTTGTAGTTTTGGTCTTTTCTAAGCTTCACCTTTATTTATACATCATAATTATTCGCGTATGACGTCATTTAGATGGTCGGTTTGATTTATGTGTGGTTTCTGTTTACTTATCGGTAGACTGTGTATATCACTGTAGTTATCTCTGTCATTCCTGCTATTTCTGGCTGAATGACTAGCCATATACCTGGTAACACGCAGAAGAAAAATATAAAAATCTGGTCATTTGATGGTACTTATAGTATATTCTTAATTTCAGAATTACTTAGAAACAATTTCCACGAGAAATGTTTGATGGTCAAATAAGCGTCGAAATTGAAATAGACTGAATAGTTTTTCGGAAGCAAACTGAAACTTTAAAAAGTTACTTGTGGTTTCAGATTAAATTTGACACTATACTTCTCTTATGTTCGTTCCAGTTTTTACACCTAAATCTCCTGAATAGCGAATGTCGTTTCAAAATGTTAATTAACTTTAGCTTATTAATTTGAAGCGCTATAATTTCATCTTACTCCTAACTAATTAGAAAACCAGACAAATATGTAAATCAGAAAATTAGGTCTATTTTGTGAATTATCTGGAACGCTACCAGAATATTTAGGCCTGTTTCAAGGATTATCTGGAATGCCACCACTAATCTGTGAAACGGTTTACCCAATTTTTACAAATCCTTTCGTATTTAACGAAAAACAACAGTTAAATCGTATTTCAGTAACCTCTCTGAGGAGTAAAATTTCGTTACCTGTTTCGTCAAATTGTACAGCTGGAGTCGCTTGTTTTTGAGATAACTGATCGATCTGTTCTCATTCCATGGAGAGACCATTGTCCTTTATTGTTCATTTTCTCGTATTTTTAGAGTACTTTCATTCATCCGTATTGTGCGTGTTAACATCATGACGAAACTCTGGTGAAAAGTTTTCGAAAGTCCCCCTATTTGTTTCTATAATTCTATCAAATCGATATTTGTACTATTGCACAATGCTCTGACACTCCCTGCTTAAAACTACTAAAGTAGTAAACTACATCAGTAAAGTAAGGTCCTAACGACCGTAATGTATTCAATACTCCATCAATCCAAGTATAGTTCAAACATAAAGCTTGTCCACTGTAGAGGTCTAACTATTTGTGCAGTCCACGGATTTAACTGGAAAGCCTATAGTATTGTCCTCTTATAGCTTCTCTTTCATAACCCTACTCTTGGTCCTTTTGGTTTCATCCAGTTAATAAAATTAATTTACAGTGTTGGATGTGTTATTAAAGCTTATAACGTTCGAAGTAAAACTGGGAGAAACATTTACTTGTGTCAATGTATACCTGTAAACAAAAGTATTAGATGGAAACATGATGTACTTAATTGGTACAAAACCATGTCTTGGTTTTCCTTAGCTTTAAGGCCTGACATGGCCAGGCGGTTAAGGTACTCGATTCATAATCCGAGGGTCGTGGGTTCGAACCCCCGTTACACCAAACATGTTCGCCCTTTCAGCCATGGGGGCGTTATAATGTGATGGTCAATCCCACTATTCGTTGATAAAAGAGTAGCCCAAGAGTTAGGTGGTGATGACTAGCTGTCATCCCTCTAGCTTTACACTGCTAAATTAGGGACGGCTAGCGCAGATAACCCTCTCGTAGTTTTGCGCGAAATTCAAAACAAACCAAACCGATTCTTAGCTTTAAACAATATTGATAAAAATGGAGATTTCTGTCAATTGAATCTGAATATATGTCACTCTCAGTACAGTTAATCATTGGGAGTCAATTGCTTATATTTGGAACTTAAATAAAAATGGGTAACTTTTCGGCATTGTTAGGAAAGGATTGTGGGAAATTATGATCTTGCTTTATTAATAAGCGTTTATATACAAGCTTAACTATTTATCCCTCCCCCTCAAAAAATTAACTATCCACTTTTAAAATATGTTTATTTATTCCTCTCTATTAACGGTTATCGTCCACTGTACAAGTCCTGTTATTTATTCACCCACACACACACAAATAATAATAATCACGTTCCGCATTGGCGCTGCGAATACGTTATAAGGGTAACTGTCAACTTCCATTATTCGGTTAATAAAGAGCAGTTCAACAGCTGGCAGTTGACTGTTGACTCGCTACGTTTTCTCCAATTTATAAGGGGCAGCTGGTGAAAACAAAATATGTTTACGGTTTTCCGTGAGTTTTTGAAACAAACAATACATTGTAAATACCTTGTATTATAAGTTTAAAAAACAGTCGTAGTTTTAGTATATATAAGTTCGTTTTCTTTTTTCATTAGCTAAGATTTTGCGCTAATTTTTTTTAAATCAAATTCTGGTAATTTACAAAAGTCGAAAACTGTGGATTTCAGTCGGTTCTGCGTTCGTCTGTGACAAATGTTTGGTTGAGGTAGGTTTACGAAAACTATCACGAATATACATATGTAACACACAAACTGTGGTTTAAGATATTTCAACACAAAACAAAGACTTTAATAAGCTTCCTCTAGTCTTGAGTTGTGACATTAGAGAGAAATTAACCAATAGAATAGCACAGAAGTGTAACATGATATACAATTTACATTTTCAAATAATTATCTGTATATTATTGTCTCATATACAAAATGCAAATCTGTAATGTTAAGCGCGCTATGTAGGTTTAACTCTGCTAACTTTAAGTTGTCATTGAAAATATTTTGGCCTAAATTTTACGTATTTCCGAGAGTACTGTACAACTGTCAGTGATTTCAGTGTAATTGAAAAAGAAAATATTAGCTTTTCAAAGATCCTTAATTGAACCGGAATAAACATATTTTACTTTTTCATTTAATGCATAACCATGGTGTGAATGGAATGATAAAACATAGTCACGAGCTTGAAATATATACGTCTTTTTGTCTAAGATAGGTAGTTTAAAGCTTTAGTTAGTCTACAGGTACAGGTTGTAATACTGCGCACGTAGAATTAGTTTCTCTCAACCTGAAAACAGTACTTCAGAGGTAGTTTAGGCACATTCTCAGGTGCTGAGAGAAACATGTAAAACATTTTAACTTTCGCTTTTGGAGACATTTGGCAGCGGTAGTTCGAACAGACATCCAGTTTATGAAAATACAATTTTCCAATCCAGTCAGTACCTTTTTGCGTATTATGTTTAACTTATTTCCTTGCTTTATTCCGTTTATTATTGGCCCAGGATGGCCAGGTGGTTAAGTCACTCGACTCGTAATGTGAGGCTCGCGGGTTCAAATCCCCGTTACACCAAATTTGTTCGCCCTTTCAGCCATGTGGGCGTTATAATGTGACGGTTAATCCTACTATTCGTTAGTAAAAAAAGTAGCCCAAGAGTTGGTGGTGAGTGGTGATGACCAGCTACTTTCCCTCTAGTCTTATACTGCTAAATTAGGGATAACTAGCGCGGACAACCCGCGTGTGGCTTTGCACAAAATTAAAAAACAAACAAATTCTACAACAAAAAGAGCACTCCAATTTTAAAATTCTTTCTAACGAACCGTGTCCGGTAGTATCTGTAGTATCCATGCTATTGTTTCTGTGACCACAACAGAGAAACGTTTTACTTTTTGATACTTTAGCCACCAGTTGTACCAGTGCATTTGATAATTTTAATATCCACACTGTAACGATTGATTCTCACAAATAAAGTTTTGTAAATAACGAGAACAAAAACTAGATTAATATAAAAAACGACCAGATGAGTTGTATAGTACTGAGTATAGTTATATAGTATGTTTCGAACGTAACCGTTTGATGAAATAACTGTTTTTGAAATTGACAAATTCCATGGTAGCTTTACCTGTCAGCCTTTACCAAATACCAAATGAAAGATCGTGTAAGCTCTAACCAGAATGGAAGAAAAGAATGCAGTTTATAAGAATATTCATGGTGTTTTAAAAACATGTAGGTCCAAGAAGTCTTGATAAAAATGAAATAGAAACCCATGTTCTCCGTGTCTGTTTCACAAGTGAAGCAAGAGCTAATCTTACGATTTGGGTCAGGATTCTGAGCCAGATAAATCTTTAGGATGAACTCACGGGCTGCAGTGTGATCCTGGTTGGGGCCATCATAGTCTGGAAAATAATCCACAAGATGTAAATACACGATTTCCTTCTCTGAGAAGTCCTTTTTGTATAGGATGAATTTTGAAACCATGGATATGTAATAATTGTTTTTAAAAACGCTTCACTTTATTCCATACGATTCTCATTATCTGACTCAAACAGAATTTGATCATATTCTCTTAAGACGACTAAGAAAATTATAGATGTGACATTTACAAAACAGTGAATCGATTTTCTTCGTTCAGACCTCTGTCCTCCAACAACTACCATTTTGAAAATAATGGAGTCGAGGTCAAAGGGATATTCAATGATGCCTGTTGTAGGAACTCTAAAAATATCTTGTTGTTCAGGAAGATAGTTGGGTTGTGCTATCCTGTCAGTGTCATCCAGGTAATATTTCGCTGAATCTGTGAGCTGATATTTCTTTCTTCGGTTATAACATTCTTTGATACAAGTATCCGCCCAGAATGATTTAATAGCTTCCACATTATAGATCTCGAACATTGTGACTGTTTCATAATCTACCTGCCTTACAAGTTCGGCATTTTCCTGGTTTTTGGGTCTTTATAAGGTATTTTTGGCATATCCATGGCTTTTATCTTACTCTGCATTATCATAAATATGGTTTGATAAACTGTCTTTTGTCTTCATCAGAATATCCTGATCCATGAATAATACGCATATGTTTAATGAAGGTGCTCTTACCCGATTCTCCAGTTCCTAGTAAAAGTAATTTCAGTTTCCTTCTAGCATCTCGTTTGTCTTTACGAAGTTGCCCCTCATTTTCTTGATTGATGCGCTTCTGTTCCTGTGCCTCCGGATGACAACACGCCATCATGTGCAATATGTTTATATTTCAGTTTATAAAAATATTCAGAGAATTTCTTCCAGGTTGGGTCTTATCTTTACGATGCTAAAGCCTCCAGTTCTGAACATGGGGTTGTCTGTTATGGCGTCATGTCCTACAGACTGTGAACATACATTGAAAAAACTTTTATTTTGGTCTTATACGTAGAAAGTCACAGACAAGACACGTTCTCTTACCAGACAAATGACCTACTGTCGAGTTACCAACTGACGCAGTCAATCACATAGAAAATTGAGAGCTATTTTGTGTTAACAAAAAAAAATGCATTTTTAAATTAATATTTTGAACATTGTTTTCGAACTGGCATAATATGCCTAACCCTAAACTAAAGAATGAAAGAAGAGAAGATAACCGGAAGACATTCATTAACCAAATTACTGATTCAATGTTAAGTGGGTAATAGTGTAATTTTAAGGAAAAATGTTAAATATATATTGGGATAATAACATTATCTATCAGTTAGTGAAGTTCTTATTTCGTAAAAAAGAGGGCATCTAAAAAATTAATGTAAGATTTTAACATTAGTGTTGCTAGTTCAGCAGTTTAAAATGTAACTAGATGAACTGTTATCGTTTGGTTTTATGCTAGATGTTTAATAAGATTGTCTTAATTTTTATTTATATAGTTTAAATAAATTTCTATTTAGAGTAGTTTACATTCTATTGCAAACGTAAACTTGTCATATTAAACGTGTGTGGTTAAGGCACTCGACTCGTAATCGGAGGGTGACGAGTCACACCAAACATGCTCGCCCTTTCAGCCGTGGGGGCGTTATAATGTTACGATCAGTCCCATTGTTCGTTGGTAACAGAGTAGCCCAAGAGTTGGCGGTGGGTGATGATGACTAGCTGCCTTCCCTCTCGATTTACACCGCTAAATTATGGGCGGCTAGCGCAGATAGCCCTTGTGTAGCTTTGCGCAAAATTAAAAAAAACACACAAACATTAAACATGTGCCTTTTGGTGGCGTTAGAAAGTATTACATAAGATTTTTTAATGTTGTATTTTATAACAATTCTTTTAAGCAATTAAGAACACCTTTTATAGTGGTAACTCTTAAAACTGTGTTTATGAAACACCTCTTTGTCAAATATAAAATTACTACATTTAGAAACGATCCCAGTTAAATGAACATATTTTAGACTAATTTTATACTGTAACATAATACTGAAAAAAACTATGAAAAATTATTATGAATGAATAAAATGTGTAAATATTACTTTATTTTTCGAATTAACTGAAGAAAAACTCATTCTTTCGCTTCAGTATAAAGTAACGGCTATGAGTTTCCACTGTAGTAAACTTAACATTGTAACATATGTATTAGGGTTGTAAAAACAAATTTTTTTAATTACTGAAAATTGCACGGTAGGTAACTTAAGTTGCTCGGGATAATTTGGCTTATTAAGGAACATATCAATGAAAATATAACTAATATTTTAGGGCCGCATACAAGGATTTGTAGACGAGACTATCTAAATTATTACTAACTCGCGTTTTTCACGTAAAGTAACTGCCTGTGTGCTTTCCTTACAGAAAACACATATCGGGCTATCTGCTGAGTCAACCGAGGGGAATCGAATGGCTGATTTTAGCGTTGTAAATTCATAGACTTACCGCTGTATCAGCGGGAGACCTAAAACCGCTCTGGGAGTGGCGTTAAAAAAAATAAAATATCATTTCTCGTCAACTTGTGTTCAAGATTTTGTGAATGTTGAACAGGAGTTATGTCAGAACATTGTTTTTGTGGTAGTTATTTATTTCAAATTATTGTCAAGTTTGGGTAAAACAATATTTTTTGTACTGGTAATGGGAAATATACAGGTTTTTGTGTGTTTTTCTTTTAGCAAAGCCACAAAGGCTATCTGCTCAGCCCACCGAGAGGAATCGAACCCCTGATTTTAGCGTTGTATACAGGTTTTTGTAGTCTAGTTTTGTATGTTCTGATATTGTGAGCTTTATCTATTTCTACTTATTCAGTATATTTATACTTTATTAGAAAACTTGTTCTCGCGAAATATCGAAAAAATACAGAACTAGCCAAAATGTAGAATATGAATTGATTTTAACCAGTGAGTAAATGAACGGACACAAACCATGCGAACTCCTTGGACAATAGTTTAAAGTGACTATAGAAATATGGTGAATTTCATGCAGTTATGTTCCATTTAAATACTGCGAATAATCACAAGGTGTTTGTTTTGAATTTCGTGCAAAGCTACACAAGGGCTATCTGCGCTAGCCGTCCCTAATTTAGCAGTGTAAGACTAGAGAGAAGACAACTAGTTACCACCAACTCTTTGGCTACTCTTTTACCAACGAATAGTGGGATTGACCGTAATATTATAACGCCCCCACGGCTGAAAGGGCGAGCAAGTTTGGTGCGACGGGGATTCTAACCTGTGACCCTCAGATTACGAGTCGGACGCCTTAACCCACCTGGTCATCATAAAGTGAATAGTTCTTGTCCGTTTGAAACTGTTTTGACTCGCCCTGTACAACCGTTTAACTGTACTTTCCGTTGAAATGTGTTGTTCCTGGGAAGTATTACGCTTTGGGGACGAGGAACTCTAAAATTATTGCATTCGAACATAAACTTGGCGATTTTAGAGCGTTAGTTTCCACACTCAATTCATGTGCACAGCCCTATACATTAAGATCCCGCGGGTGTGATGATGCATGAATTCTCGACAGCTGACGCTATTCTTAATTGTTCCCCTTCCCAACACTGGACCCCCACCCATACGTGGTTTGTCAGCTGATCAGGGGATTTCCGCTAGTCTCCCGGTTTCCTTTGTTGTATGTCTGGCACGTGCCCAGCGAGACCAGCCCTTTTTCACATAAGTATAGAACACACCAAAAATGCGTTAGTCCCTCAGGAACAGATGCCGAGCTTTTAATGCAAGTGGTTTGGTCGTCATGACAACGCTGTACTCGAAAGGGTGTTTCACGTAATTGAATGAAAAAAAAAGGCCAATGTAGACAGCGTCACGATTTTCAAATCAGATGTAGACGTGGAATGGATTTGGTCGATAAACTGTCGATGTTTGGTGTGTACAGCTGTGACGTTACGAGCCGTTTCTTTCTTCGCGAACCATGACTGAACCTTCGTTTCACTCATATGAAGTTATACTACATTCGAGGCAAACGAAACCAAACACTATTAAAATTTTATTTGAATAATGATAAGAGTATATTCAGCATATCTTTCAACAGGCAACTATGAGCTTTCAATGAATGTTTCGTAGAAAATATTATAAGTTGAAGTTACTGAGTAAACATATAACACTTCTATGATTCCAGGTACAAACTGGTTCATTTACACAACCCTATACACTAATACTGTGATACGTGTTAGGTATTTTAAAGGTTCAGCATAACGCTACACATTTCGCTTGAAAAGTAAATTAAATATCGTAAGTTTATAACTGGGAAAATTGTTAGGAAGTGTTACTCTTTTTCGTTCTGTCAAAAACTACTTGCAGGTATGTTTAAATAGATCGAGTTCACGTGTTAGAAAGTAGTAGTTTGGGAAAGTGTACAAATTTAAAAATCGTTAGTGAATGTAACGAAGTACAAAGCAATAATTTACAAAGTGCTTCTATCAGAAATCCTAATTTTTAAATTGAATCGTGTTCGTATCAATGGATATAATTGCCTTTTCTCAAATTTAGCTTTTCTAAACCATTGTAAAATGACAGGATACCCCCCCCCCAATACACATACATCCTCACACAAAACATAAATACATTATATTTAACCAAAGTATGAAATTCAGAACAAAACATGGGGTAAGGAATGGGTTGGGGAGAGAAGGCAGACGCTGAAATGTCATTGATTTGGTAAACAATATTTTTAAAATTAATTCTTTATGTTCATTACTCTTGGTTTACTTAATATATGATGCTTGAATACCTGGTATATGCCTTGGACTGTAAAGTATGTTATCACAGACGTTGAAATGCAGTATTATTTATGCTCTACTGCCTACTGTTTCCTGGAGAGATCATGAAACATTCAGAGTACGAGGTTGCATATCATTCCGTGTTTTAGGATGGGTTGCCAGAAGATTTGAATACTTCCTTCTGTCGTCACGGTGGATGAACACCCTGTCGAGTCTAATTTTGGCAACTGTACACGACGCGAGTTATTTTCTCTTGGTATCTTTTCCTGCCCATATATCAGCTGTAGACTAAAATGGTACAGTCGTAAGGCAGTGAAAGTTTTATTTTTGTGGTCAAATGTAGAAACTGGAAGTTTTCCGGAAGGACCAGCAAGCATATACCAACATAAACTATGTGAACTAAACAGTTCCATTTCAAAAACTTAACGAATATTTAAACCATGTCGTACTTTGCTTTTAATTAGGATAGATAGTGTAATAAATTTTCTGAGAGTTTCCGTGACACTGAATGATGGATAAGTAAAACTATCGACTTAAAGTGCTAGAACAGTGTTATTTGTAAAGTTAATTTAGGAATCTGTTACAACAGATTGCCGTTTTGTAATATCAGCATATTTCAATGGAAAATCCCAGTGTTATAGGGTGTAAATTTCGAAGAACATTGGTAATTAAAGATCATCGATCAAAACAATATATCAGTTATCAGTATCTACTTAATTTGCCAATTCTTGAATGTAGAGATCTCATTAAGGGTTATCGGTATGTACAGACATTTGTTAGAGGTTGATATAGTAATTTAGCTAATGGATGCTCCTTTGAATTCGGCGTTAACGCTATTTAAAAACTATGAACCCTCAATATATAGTGACCTTACCTAAATACATATTTTTTTTTCTGATTTTTATAGAACTTTGAGTGAACGGCATTTAAGATGCTTTGTTTTTAAGAAAGGCTCTAACCAGGAATTTTGTGGCCAGGAAAAGGTCTTTTGAGAATGACAGAGCGCACGACTGACAGGATTTGCCAAGGCTGGTGGTTAGAACAATCGACTTGCAATCAACGGGTCGCGAGTTCGAATCTCATCACCGATCATGCTCGCCCATTCAGCCGTGAGGACGTTATATGGGAAGATCAGTCCCACTTTTCGTGGGCAAGAGAAAATTATATGTTTGTGCTGGTTGGTGTTAACTAGCTGCCTTCCCCCTTGTCTGTTACTTTTTAAATTAGGGATGGTTAGCGAAAATAGCCTTATGGAAAATTCAACAAATAAACAAACAGGAGTTGCTTTGTAAACATCCGTCTACGTGTAAGTTCCCAGTTTAACGGAATTTCACCTACTTGTTAGCCATGAAGAAATCCACTCAGCTTTCTTAGGAAATACAGTTAAACTGTTTAAATCAGATATGGGGTAGCGTAAGAAAACAGTACCAGAAATTTTTGAAAAGAGCACGCATGTAATCCACTGTAAAGTGCACTTATTGTAACCTGTACTTCTATTATCTTTGAATATTCACAGGGACAATGCTTTTTAGTGTCGAACCACAGTCATTTTGTATATTAATTTTAATGGACTCATTTCGGAGTCTTGTTGTTTTTTGTTGTTTTGTTTTATTAAATCTTGCCTTGACAGTCAGAGTAGGCTGTGTGAGTATGCATCACTTTGTTTGCAAGTTGGGTTTAATTGTGAGGGACAGCGTTTTGTGGCCTGTAATTCAATGTTTAACAGATATTTCCTGATCAGTAGGTCAGAGTCTGGGCTACGGTTTCGTTAACTACGTTCGTGCAGAAGACGCCGAGAAGGCAATCAACACTCTAAATGGACTCAGACTGCAAAACAAAATAATCAAGGTGAGATGTAGTTATTGCATTATAGCTTCTTCAGAATAACATATGTAGGAGTGATATCATATCACAACACGAGATACGAGCGTGAGAAAAAAATTGTTGATGAGTATCTTGTAAACTATTGTACTAATTATTACTGGACTACTTAGTGTGACGGAGGTATACACATATCTTTCTTCGTCTTAAGCAAATGTTTTGTCGTATATATGGTTAGTTTAAGGTGACTCCGTGGTCAGGTGATTGTACATTAAATGCAGTTTGAACTGAAATATATTCTTTTTAACGATATTTGAATTTAAAAAAAAAGAAACATATTCAACAAATACTGTTCGACAAAATTTCAAGATATCAAACTTCTGATTTGGGTTAGGCCTCTCGTACGTGTAAATTGACTTCAAACTGTGAATATCCCATCATGCACTACGAGCTAATGGTTTAGCGATCCTCGCCACAATCATGCTGCGTATTGGTACTGCTACAGACGTGATAATTTAGATGCAGGATAAATTATCCGTTCATGAAATAACTGGTAATAACCTGAAAATACACTTACTACAGTTAATGCTCAGAGGAATACATTGTATTTCACAAGTATTTAATACCTTATTTGGAAGAAATCATGTATAGAGCAACTAAAGTAATTTATATGACACTATAGAATAATTGTATTAGTTGTGCGTACACAGTGAATGTTGTCCTTATTCGTATTATGTTTAATTTGTGAACTTCAGTTGGATGCTTATGTCTGAATAACTAACGTCGAGTTAAACAGTTACACGTTGTTGTTGTTTTTTTTAGATTGATGTGAGATGGTGGTTAAATACGGTATCAGGTTTAACACGGTTTAAATGAAAAATGCAAGTTTTGTGTTAAAATCCTGAAGAATCGTGCGATTAGAACATATTTAACTGTTAACTGTGAAAAGAAGTGTAGTTATTGATTAAGTTAAGAGCTCAAATTAAATCTGGAAAATTAATTAACACACATATTTGAATACAAATTTCCATGTACGTTAATCTTGGAGATCAACACCTACCTGTGTAAATTTAATCTGAGTTTGTTTATTGTTGTTTTTCTTTGTATTTTATCAACTGAGTTGATATTTTAACACTTCTAGAAACATTAGTACAAATCTTCTTTAAAACGGTTTTCCAAAACGAAAAATGACAATAATTTTAAATTACTTCTGAGATACTGCGTAAACTATGATTTGTATCATAACTTACAAACAAACAAATTACATTTTTCAGCTTTCACTAAATAAATATCTTTCAACATGAACTGCAAGTTTAGCATTCACGCCATAATAAGTGACGTGTGGCCTTAAAAGGCGACGCTACACTAAATATAATACGTTTTCCAACTTTTGGTTTCCATACTTCACTTATGAACTCGGGACGAATGTAAACATTACGAACAGTCTTCCCTTCTTACTTCTAAATCTGGCTATTTTCCAAAATAGCAATTGGCACGGGAAACGGCCGTCAACTTTTCAATTTAAACATACTTTTAACAGTTAAGATGTTACGAGACGTCATTCCTGTTTCTCTCTTGGGGAATGAACGTTGTGGGTTGGTGTAAGAGGAAGGGAAAGGCCTAATCGTTGGGAAAAAAACACCTAAAATTAAACAGTTTACGCTTCATTTTGCGTCTTTGTGTAAACCTTGCTTTATCTCATTTTCATATTTATATAAAAACTGGAAACTAGCAGTAGTCTAAATCCAGGTCATAAAACCAAGAGAAGTATACAGGGGAAGTGGTTATATCATTTAGTGTTACATGTATTTTATTTATCTATATAGACTAAGTTTGTGTAAGAATTTTTTTGTAATTTTTAAGGTGAAAGTGAACTCAAGCTACCAGGAAAACATTTCAGATTGTGAAAACAAAATTTATATTTTTTAAAATGTTTCTGCAGAATCATTGCAATATTGTGTTTTTTAAGTATATTTTTAAATATATTGGAAACAACAAAAATCCGCTATGATGTAATGAAAATACGAGATACTAGGTTCTGCTTCTTAAACTAAATGTTATTAGTTTTATGGTCGAAATACTTGCGTTTCTTATCGTTTAATTTGTAACATGTTATTGAATGAAGAGTAAACACGGATTTTTTAGGTCAGTGAATAAAAACATGAAGTATTTCAGTGTTAGAAAATCACTATCTTTTTTGTAATTGTTACCAAATAAGATCACAGTAAAATTAATTATCAGTTACATGAGCCTACCAGTAAATGGCCACTCATACCAGAATAAATAATGATGCATTAGATGAAGAAACGTGAAACTGTGTAAGATTACTGTTACTATTTATTGAGTCTGTACTTTGTAGTAATATTCAATTTGGAAGTAAGCTTATACATTGTATATACAAGTATAATAAAATCCAATAATAAAATGTCTGCTAATTTCTAGAATAATTTCATTCACAGGGCTGCTAGTTATTCTGTAGTCTTTACCCAACTATATATTAATTATATTTACAGGTTATATGGAAGATTTTCGTATTGTTAAGCTGTGCATGATATAAGATTGCACCACACGTTTCTTTCTATATTTATTATTAATATTTAGTATTTGTTTGAAATATATGCCACACAACACGTGATAAAGAAAACGATTGAGTTGATATGGTTTCAAGTGTTACATTTGTTGTTTTATCATTCACCAAGTTAGGTGATATCTCTTGCCATACCCTGAGGACATTGCCACATGCGACTTTGCACGTTTAGGGCAGTGGCCTTCCATGGTTTGTACGGGTAATATTTAAAAATCATGATCCCCCAACCTCATCATGTGAAATGAGAATGTCCAGTTATTTGGTATCTCAGTTGTGCTAGTTGTTATTATTCTAAGTCCACTGGCTCGATGCAGTAACGATTACTGTACATCTGTTTTATAAAGGTTTATATAGGTTGTGTTATTACTGTATTTTATTTTGGGTTCTGTACAATTGTCTTTTAGTTTAAACTCAGCTAAAGTACATTCAGCATTGTTTCGTAATGCCATATCTTTTCGAGTCTCCTGTTTAGTAGACTTATCCAATTTAGCTCTCAAGTTATTTCAACTCTCCTGAGTAATACAATATATGAAGGTCGCTTGAGCAAATCTGAAAAGCCTTCTAGATAACCTGCATCTGAACTTATTAAACGCAACAAAGAGAGTTGATTGTGTTGGTTGTGGGGACTAAACTTTATTGGATGTTTAAGATCATATGCTAATTGCAAATTGAAAACTTTTTACAACTGAATTAAGATGATCATGTCTATATGAATAACACGCTTAAATTTGCGAGTTTTCTATCCTTATATCCAAATCTTCGATAAGTAATTACAAATTGGCTGAAGTGTGTTTAATAATCAAAATGATACAATTTTGTGAATAACTGTTGAAGGTGGAGTGTGACCGCTTTTTTATGGTTTTGTGATTCGCGTTCAATTGCCATGTGCGCGTTATAAGAGTAGCAATCAAATCCTAGTACTCATTGTGACAGAACTATGTGGTGAGAGGTGGTGTTCGTTAATTGCCTTTTCAAAATCAAGGGATGCTAGCGCAAAAATCGTTTATATGGCTTGGATTGAAATTCATTTGGTAAAAACCGATTAAAAAGGAAATGAAAATTAATCTTAATTTAAAAAAAAGAGAGTGTCAAAAACACTTACATGACTTCATGAAATGTTGTAAAACTATGAATTAGTTAAAGATCTTCAAAAACAAGAAAGCACAAAATTAAAAAATTAAGTACTGAAAGTATAGATTAGACATGGCAAGGTTGGCTAGAACCATAATTAGACACAACAAGGTTGGCTAGAACCATAATTAGACATGGCAAGGTTGGCTAGAACCATAATTAGACACTGCAATGTTGGCTAGAACCATAATTAGACACTTTTTTTTTCACTCATCGCGCTAAGCTAATCACATTTCTTAAAACGTTATTTCATTTTTTATGTTTAGAAAAGAAATTTGCCAATGAACGAATGTGTATTCTTTAGGGTTCTTTCGATCATGACTTCATCTACAGCATTTCACCAACACCACTCTTACTCACAGTTGAGCTAATATGATTAAGAGAAATCCTAGTCTTGTAATCAGTAAGTAGATTCACTTTCATGGTTTGATTGTACTTATTACTTACCTTGGTCAATATCATAAATGTATGTCAAAGGACAACCCGTTCAAGGACGTATAAAGAACCACCTACAGTTGTTCTCGAAGTCTGCCTCAGCGCCATATTAGATAAGAAGGATGGCGAAATTATGACAAGGCTATAAATAACTAATGGAACTACAGTTGCAGAATGGGAAGACGTCATAAAATGTTTTAAGCATCATCAGGGATTTCACGGCCTTATTATCAAGGAAAACTCTACATGAGAAGTATTTGAAATCCAGCCAACTTTAGGCAACATTTACATTCAACGAGAATCATTGCATTTGAGTTAAGTTTAGTATTGTCAGAAATTTAATAAGGTGATATTTATGGGTGCGTACAACATCATTGGAATGACACCTATCAAATATGTGCCATTTGAAAATGTAATAATGAATCCGAACTGATTAATGGCAAGCAATTTTCAGATGCCCCATAACTGACGTCACCGAGATGCAACAAAATGTGCAATACCCCAGTATTACAGCTTTCCAATAAAACTGCAATATACTAACATAGTTAAAACACATCATGGTGCGTCTTAAGTGCAGTATTGTCGAGTACTGAGTATCTGCACGAGAACAGGTTTATTTGTCTGCTTCCCATTTATATGGTAATTGTCCTTTAGTCCTGATATTAACGGAAATTGTGATGATCCATACATTTTATCAGTTCTTCCACGTTCCTGTCCTCGTTGATTCCAGACTGGCGACTATAACTGTCAACTTACCATGATTGCATTTCAGACATTTAATGTGGTATACCCATTTTGTGTTTTTATTCAGCGCCTTCCGACTAAGTGGACCTGCGCTACACTGCTGGGATTTCGTCGTGTATTTCACATCTTCGTGTAGAGTTACCATGCGGTCATAGGTAAGGTGCTGCTAAAGTGGGTGGGTGACCTTGAGTGATTTTTGTTTTATTTTTTGCCATGTAATGACCATGGAAAGAACATAAAATGCAGGATTGTTTAGTGTATGCTTTCAAGATTTCTATTGTATAGTATGTTCAGATGCCGAAATGAGGTTTGAACCCTTCCCTCAAAAAAAGAAAAACTAAAGCGTACCATCTAGAGCCAAAGTTTAAAATGTTATAAATAATTGAATTGTATTTCCTTAAAACGTATGTTAAAAAATAAACACGCCTGTGTTGTCGTGATGTCGGGCCAGAACAAAGCCAAACAGATTAACGAGATGAAAAGTTAAGGCAGCTGCTGGCTCGTAGCGTGGAGTTAGAACAATAACTCTTGTGTTAACGTTCACTTGTTTATAAAACAAGACGAAGATATTTCTTTAACAAAATCGTCTATTAATGAGTACCCTATATTCTATCTAGGTTTCGTATGCTAGGCCTAGCAGCGAGGCTATCAAAGGCGCCAATCTGTACATTAGTGGGTTACCCAAATCAATGACTCAACAAGAATTAGAGAACCTTTTCTCTCCATATGGTCGCATTATCACTTCCCGGATCCTCTGTGATAACGTGAAAGGTAAGACATTTACACATTTGGTCTTATGTTAACTAGACTGTGAACTTAATTATGAGAGGTATAGTGTTTGGGTCCTCCGGGTTGTCGTATGTATAGTTTTAATGCTTATTTTAAAACATAAGCATTCGTGAAACTTGTGTAATTAAGGACGCAAGTCAAATATAAACTTACTTTTACGTGAATAATTAATGTTGTTATTAGAAGTAGCATCGCATTATGCTAAGTTTCAGTTTTGTTTCCGAAGTGGGAACAAAGTAGCTAATTATCGTTTCTCTTTCTCTAATAGTTAAGCCGCTTGTGGGTAATTTTGCAGGATTATCTAAAGGTGTCGGATTTGTGCGTTTCGATCAACGGATAGAAGCCGAAAGAGCTATTAAACACCTGCACAACACCATTCCGGACGGTAGCAGTGAACCAATCACAGTGAAGTTTGCTAACAATCCCAGCAATAATGCTAAGGCACTAGCACCTCTGGCGGCTTATTTGTCTCCACAGCGTCCGTTCCCTGGACCGATCCATCACCCTGCTAACCGCTTCAGGTACATACCACTGTCGCCGATCTCCAGGTACGGGTATCTAGCGGCTCCTAGTGATCAGTTCTGTCCTAAGACGTTTAGTTTCTTCGCTTCATATTTAAGTTTTATCTTGTAAATTTTTCCAAATTATGTTTCAGCTTTTTGTAAGGTCCGTGTGTGATTTATTTTATTTATTTCAGTAAACAACTTTCGCGTTTGAGATTATTCAATTTGAAATTTAAAACAAAAAAGAAATCAAACTGATGGAAGGCAATAAATAGGAACTTGTTAAGAAACACACTCAATATCCTATGGAGCCAGATGTACCCTAGAATTCAGGGTACGTCTCTGACAAGTATTTACCTTGCTTGGAGATCGAACTTTTTTTAATTTGTATTTTAATTTGTTTATTTTTTATTATTTGTTTTTCTTTCATTTATCCTGTTTTGGTGATGTTATTATATCATTTGCATTTCAGCTGGACCTGTAATGAAGCTTTTTATTTGTTAGGAAAGACTGCAATTAATAAATGCTAAGACCAACTATGTGGTATGAAAAATAAGTCTATTATAAGTTTGAAAATCACGTATTAACACAGTGTAGTTTAATGTTGTTGATTTCTATGTTTCTGTCTGTGTTTAACAAATATCCCTGAAACAAACTATTTTTATAATAAATTTAAATTTTCTATATTGATGTATCTTACATTTTTATTGGGATAATATTTGAAAAGAATGCATTAAACAAAGTGATATTTTGAAGATAGTTATTTTATGTGTTTCAGTTTAATAAAAATACAATTAGAAATTTTACAGAAGTTTAAAATCCGTCTAGAAGAACTTCCAGCATGCTCTCCGAAAACTTGGCAGGTGTCCTATTTTCTTATTCTTACAAAACAGTGTTAGAATTGCGGGCGTTATGTGTGAGAAAGAGAATTTTCATCCTTGCAGATACTCCCCTCTTGCTGGAGATTTGCTAGCAACCAATCCTCTCTTGGCTGGGAACGCCCTCAACGGCTCAGGTTGGTGCATCTTCGTGTATAATCTTGCTCCTGATACCGAAGAAAACCTCCTGTGGCAACTGTTTGGGCCTTTCGGAGCAGTACAGAGCGTTAAGGTCATTCGAGATCTGCAGACAAACAAGTGCAAAGGGTTCGGCTTTGTGACGATGACCAATTATGACGAATCTCTAGTGGCCATTCAGAGTCTAAACGGATACACTCTGGGGAATAGAGTTCTCCAAGTATCATTCAAGACCAACAAGTGCAAGACATAAAATCTACATCTGCTGCTCACGGGTCAGGGGGTGGGGAGCGAGACGATGTGGGTGGAGAAAGAACACGTGGACTTCTTGCTCTACCTTTGTCGTAGACAAACCCTTCATGAAATACTGTAAACGAAGTGCTTCGTAACTGCAGCTCTAATCATCAAGAATTTTGGTGAAGCCAACTTCTGGAAATCCTAGTCATGACATGTATTTATTAGAACTTTTTACACCAAATTTCCCAAAAGCCAAAGTAATTTTTTTACACATTGTGAATATATGTCGTATATGGCATATAAGAGTCTGAGACTAGCAACTGTCTGGTACAAGAGTATTTTTTCTTCATTTGTTGGTTGTATTTTTCGAGCCAGTTTAGTCATCCTTTACGATGCTAACAGGCATTTCAATCATGGTACTTTAATTAATTGGTCAGAAAAAGTATTAGAATATTTTATTTACACACCGTATTTCTTAAACTCCCTATAATGAACGAGGCTTCGCTTTTGATCTCATTTTTAAGGCATATAAATTTTAAGTTGTCAAGGATGATTAACAACATGCCAGACAGTGCTTAAATATTACATTTTACCCTAATGTTATTTTAAATTAATTTTTGTTAAGTCTTATCGGTATTTATTTGGACAAGTACTTGCTGTTGTCGTTGAGTAAGTAAGTTACGCTGTTTGTTATAATCATTTAGATGCCAAGTTGATTAAGCATACTGATTTGGAAAGCTTGCACTTTTTTTTTAATTTTTGTTTTGATTCTCGGCCGTTACTTTTAATTTTTCCTTATTTTTATGTATTGCATGTTATTTTGAAGCCTATTCTAGAATTGCTGTAATTATATTTTTGTTTGAATTAAACGATTTTTGGCACTTTTGGTTATGAATGAATTTATTTTTTTATTTTAAAAAGATGAGCACGTCTTTTTTTTTTTCCACCCCTTTTTCTTTTCTTCATTGAAGCACATTGGATTTAGTTGCCTTAGCACCCTGCATGCAGTTAGAAATGTTAATATATAAAGAGTGTGCATGAATTCAGAGATGGAGGGTGGGGTCTCAGCGATGATTACAAGGCTTACCCATACCACGAAATATCCGCCATTGTAAGGGCTCCTGAGTGAAAACTGGAGCCAACACTAACGCCACCACGGCCACTTCCACAATATTCTATTTTTATAAAAGAGTTAATAAAAAACTTAGGATACAAAAGTGGTAAGAACCAAACTCTCTGAGTTCAACCGAAGTGCTGTGTGTGCGTGTGATGTGTGTGTCACCAAGTTGTTTACCGGTTTTGGTAAGGTATAGAATAAAATAACATTTGTGTCCGTCAGATGGCGCCTTTAAGTAAAAGGCGTTACAAGATTCATTTCCAGTTGTCATCAGTGTTATTCAGTGGTTTTTACAAGCCTTCTTGGTTAGACTAGAATAAAAATAATTATTTGATTAAAAATTATAGTTTATATGTCTGTGTGTGTGTGTGTGTATGAATATATATGTATAGATATAAGTATATGTATATATACATATATATGTATATATGCTTATATATGTATATGTATAGATATATAAACCTGTGAATACATCATAAAAATGTTGTTGATGCCTAAAAGGCAGCAGTTACTGAAATTTGCCTTTGGCAAGATTTTTAAATTTGGTAAATCGTTACATTGGAATAGTACTGACCAAAAACGAAGTAGATTATAAAGTTTATATATAAAGAGATCATAGGATTTCAAACTTAAGGAATAGTGTTGGATCTAGAAAATGCTTGTTTACCTACGGCATACTTAGAGTAGCTAGTAGGGTTCCTTGAATTCCACACAATATTCCCTTTGTAAGTATAGATTCCTTCCCATGAACCTTTTTATGCGTGTTCTACAACTTGGATCTAAAGACTGTAGTCCTACACTGGTTTCAGGATATAGGAGGCCTTGTGCCAGGTGCTGAAATTTTGCACCTTGTGTGCAATACCGTATGCAACTATAATTATTACTTTAAATCAGATTGAATTTGCTATTTTAGATGTAATTCGAGAATATTCCTACCTTTTTTATACGTCGAACAAGAAAATTTGGATAATCCTCTGTGTTATATAACGTTATACTGCTTAATGTGAGATTTTTCTCCCAAAGGTCACAACAGTCTCTTAAAATTATCACTGGCCAACATATTGCCGGTTGCAGCTTGTGACCTGTGATTGTGACATTCCGTTTTCTAGGTTATGACGTAGGTTTGACGCAATAAGTATTTTGTAAGCTGAGTACGAGAATTTGTTTGGAATACACAGGTCTCTATGTTAGACGTTCAAGGCAATGCCCAGTGTTCTGGTATATTGAAAGTATGGTGCATCTAAGTTAAAATGTTCTGAATTTTGAACACCCTGTTTTAAAACGACTCTCAAAGCTTTTTATTAAAATAGTTTTCAACTTTTGGTATGAGTTACAATATTCAAAATTCGGATATCGTATTATCTTTTATGTTATTTCTTTTATTTAATGGCTAATTCATACAACTGACATTCTCTTATTAGATAGCTCAGTTAATTTCCTTGATCTATTTCGCGATAATTTTGAAATAATTCCTGTCTCAAATTGAACGTTTAGTATTTTTGGATGTAAGTGAATAATTCTGTCGGCAGATAGTTTAAGAAATTTTAAGATACTTTGAAAATTTGTTTAATATTAATATGTTTAATCGTTACAATTGTGCTTAATTTCATATTTGACTACAGCTTTGGGAAATTGAGATTTGCTCTCCCGAAGAAGATATAAATGCAAAATGCTGGATAATGCTAAGCCTAGTTATAGATTTTTCGAATGGGAGGGGAACCAAAAATCTCAAAACAATGACCTGTTTGTTCCCATATCGTCTTGTACTTAGTTTCTACTTCATTCCAAGAATCTCGTACTGGCATATTCCTAAGTTTGTCGATAATTTTGGTGTATTTGTGATATAAAATATTTGGTGTATTAACCTGTACTTTTTCTTAAACTTTTACATTCCATTACTCGTGATTGTAATATTTATTTATTTATTTTGGAACAATACTCAACTTTCGAATCTCTGTCGAAAACGACCGAACAGACCTCGTTCCCGAGACTCCATGATTAAAAAAATAAACAAACGAAAAGTAGAAGCGTTGATTGGTTGGGATAGTTTATACTTGTCTACTTAAGTAACACCTCCTCATGTACTTAAATTTTAGAATAGTTTTGTGCTATTTGTCTGTGTGTTGCTTTAAAATTGTAGTTGTTAAGTTGCCATGTGTATTTTAAAGTAGCAGTTGTTTGAGTATTGTGTAATTTTTCATCGCATTGACGATTTTTAGTATACACAATTAATGTAGCCTTTTTTCTCGATATTTTATTATATATATATAGTATTTTGAGCATTTTTTTCTTGTTAATGATTATTCACGAGTCAAATATTTTGGTGTTTTCAGTGTTTTCTGAAGTTTATCATATGTACCCTCGATTTTTCGTGCTATATAGTTTGGGTTTATTGTATTTGAATCTGACACATTGCCATCTACCGGCTGTATATGAAAGCATGTTAAACCCTACGCTGAACTCCTTGGAATGGGGCAATGCTTTGCTCTGAAAGGTGTTCTTGCATGCGGTTTTCGAGAAATCTTTGTATGTGCGCAGTTGATTTATTTATAAGTGCTGCAAACAGGTTAAAACACAAAGTAATTGAATTTGTGAGATTTGAATATTGAGAGGTTCGAAATTAAATATTTCTTAGTAGACCAATGGTTGTTGTTTTCTGCGTAATTTTGATTGTACTGCAATATTTGTACTTTTCCATGTTGAAAATAAACTCCATCTTGGAACACGTGTCTTCATCTTCAGTATTTGCCTGATCATATAAAGCTAAACATAAATTTTATTCGTAGTGGAAATATAACTTGTACTCGGGAGATCATGGATAACCTTAGGCCTTAAAAATTATGTACCTGTAAATTAGTAAGAACACCTAGGTAAAACGTAAGTGGAACGTGAAACGCAAGTGTTTTTTAATTATTAAATTGAGCCCAAGAAAAGCATTATAAGTAAATCGTGAATAATTCTAGCCGCAAGTATATTTAGACTGATAAGACAATAGAAATTATTTTTTTAAGACGGGAAAGGTTTACGTTAATCTATGAATTTAAATTATTTCACGGATTTTAAAATTGGATACTTATGTTTCACTCAGAGTCTGAGCTCTGAGCTACTTATACTGTCCACTACAAAAAGTAATTGTTGAACATTTCAGTGATGCTAGGAGCCGCTCGACTATTGTTATTACATACATAAATCTATATTTTTCATTAAAGTTACGTGACATTTTGAAATGTGAATGATAGCATAATTAGTTCCTAACAATTTAGTGTAGAATATCCTGGTTGTGAAATAAAATGTGTGATCAACATTATTTATTATTATTCTCCGCAACAACAAGTGTTCATTTAAAACTGAAGGTAATGATAATGCTTCAGTGATTCAGAAGTGAATTTGAAAGTTTATAATGCTATAACCCGAGTTTCGATACCCACGTTAAGCACAACACGTTTTGAGCTCACTCGTTGTGTGGGTTTGCGCTTGACAAACAGTGTCCATATACACGTCTCCTTGTCCACACCATTTTGTGTGAGCTGAAGATAAAGAAACTGTATTTCGGCAGCGATTAGGTTTTGATTTGCATTTGCTTTTGTTTTACTATTGATTTCCAATAATTAACCTTACTCCAATATGTTTTGTCTTTATTTACAGTTTGATTTTGTAATTGTTGTATAATTTTATAAATAATCAAAAAAGGGAAAACTTAATTTTAATTTCAGTACAACAGTAATAAGTTATTCAGCCTAAACTGTTATCGTTAAAGATAGTATATATAAAAAAATCAACATATTATTACATATTTAAATCAATACTACTGAGAAGACAAACAAGACACGCTGTTGATACTGCTCTATTGCACAAGATACCATTGAGCAAACATAATATATATCACTTTCCACAGAGACGTTACGTAACATGCCATTTGGAAGTGGTTCTTCAAGACTTTGTTCTAACATGCATTGGAAATCTAACTCGCGATCTGATTCCAAACGAGCATATAATCTCATTTACTTTGTCTGAGACTTTAATGTTATTGAAATTGCTTTTACAGAAGTTCGTCTGCAAATGCGCCAATAGATCTCATGAGTGTTTTGAAATACTGAAATTTGACTACATTTGGCAGAATAAAATGTCTAAGTTATAATCAATGTTAGTGAATCATATGTTTAACCGAAGATGAGTCATCAAATATCTCCTTAACCTCATTTCAAAAAGCTAATACGTATTACTCACAGCATACGGTAGTAATAACAGTATTTCAGATGAACTTTTGGCTGCCTTAAGTCCAGACCTGATGAGTTTTGATACCTGATATAGCTTATTTGCTAGTGATTCGAATGGGAAGCATAAGACAAATATGAAATGGCGTTATTTAAGTCTTCCAGAATTCCAACCGTTTAACCTGAAATTAAATTATATTGTGTCAAATTATCTTCTTCCTACACCTGCCTGCCTGATAGTGGCAAGTCTGAAGGCATATAAGACTAAAAACTAGACTTTGCTACCTGCGTGGTTACAACACAGATAACTAATTAAGTAGCTTTGCGTTTTAATGAAAAACACGGTTTCTTCGCCAACCAGCGCGTTGTATACCTTGTTATGGGATTACTTATTTTCTTAAGTAGTTTAATTGAATGAAAAGCCCTAAAAATTGGACAAACCATATCCTTTCATATACGCATATCTTTAAAGGATAAGGCTTGAATCTCATTAAGTGGTTAGGAATTTTGTTAAATTGCATCGAGCGATATCTTCAAACGAAATATTTGACTTGTGGTCATGTATTTGATGAAGAAGTATCCAGAGAAAAGGGAAAAGCGGGATGTTTATTTTGATTACTCTTCATGTTTCAGTATTACTGTTGGTTTTGCTGAATTTCGAGTAAAGTTACTCTTTGTTTTTACATTTCGCACAAAAATACACGAGGGCTATCTGCGTTAGCCGTCCCTAATTTAGCAGTTTGAGACTAGAGGGAAGGCAGTTAGTCATCACCACCCACTGCCAACTCTTGGGCTACTCTTTTACCAACTAGTAGTGGAATTGACCGTCACATTATAATGCCCTCACTGCTGAAAGAGCGAGCATGTTCGTGCGACGGGGATTCGTTTGTTTGTTTGTTTTTGAATTTCGCACAAAGCTACTCGAGGGCTATCTGTGCTAGCCATCCCTAATTTTGCAGTGAAAGACTAGAGGGAAGGCAGCTAGTCCTCACCACCCACCGCCAACTCTTGAGCTACTCTTTTACCGACGAATAGTGGGATTGACCGTCACATTATAACGCCCCCACGGCTGAAAGGGCGAGCATGTTTGGCGCGACGGGGATTCGAACCCATGACCCTCATATTACGAGAAGAACGTCTTAACCCACCTAGCCATGCCGGGCAAAGATTAGTTTTATCTCAGCCCTATTTTAGGGTGTCAGACTAGAATGAAGACTTCCTGCTGCTAACGAACGAATAGTAAATTGTCATGAATATAGACACATATCAAATAAATAATTAAATATTTGTTGTAATTTTTACTTATTAACCATGTAGATATAAGCATCTTGATCTTGTTCTTTTTTTATCGTCACTCGTGTAATGTTATCGTTCATCATTGGACAACGTTTTCTGACTCAAGAATCTGTTATATTATAATTATTTAAGAAACATCTCAAACCATCATTTTTCATGATCTAGTATATTAAATTCTTCAGTTGATTGATTATAGAAATAAATCTTATGTAGATAGTGTAATTTTAGTAAAATATTATCATCAATTACTTATCAGAGAATACCAATAACCTTTGTTTTGTTTGAATTTTGCACAAAGCTACCCGAAGATTATCTGCGCTAGCCGTCCCTAATTCAGCAGTGTAATACTAGAGGGAAGGCAGCTAGTCATCACCACCCACCGCCAACTCTTGGGCTATTCTTTTATCAGTGAATAGTGGGATTGACCGTACCATTATAACGCCCTTACAGCTGAAAGGGCGAGCATGTTTGGTATGACCGGAATTCAGATGACAAGTCGAACACTTTAAACCACCTGGCCATGCCGGGCCTGACAATAACTGCATAGTGTCTCGTGATCTAACACAAGAAAACTTTCTTTGTAGTCCATTATAACAAATATGCAAAATAATTTTACGTCTTATAAAATTACTAGCACAAATTTATGTTTTTTGAACTTGATTTTTAATTACAGTGTTTGATTTACGCATATTATTACTTAATTTTACTATGAAACAAGTTCTCAAACAGTTAATATATTGAAATTATTTTAACTGCTTTTCAGAGAACCCACGTACACAACTTTAATCTTTGTTAATCTGCTCCTTTAATGACGCTAATATAATAATTTATTATGTCTAACTTATTTTCCAAACGATTGTTTGCAGTGGCTCAGCATGGCCAGGTGGTTAAGACACTTGACTCCTAATCCAAGGTTCGCGGGTTCGAATCCCGGTTACACCAAACGTGCTTTTAGCCGTGGGGGCGTTATAATATAACGGTCAATCCCACTATTCATTGATAAAAAAGTAGCCTACCAGTAGGTGGTAATGACGAGCTTCCCTCTTGTTCTAAATTAGGGATGACTAGCACAGATAATTTTGCGCACAATTCAAATCAAACAAAATTATTTGTAGTATAAAATCGAGTTTCGTATTTGTTTCGAATTTCGCGCAAAGCTACACGAGAACTATCTGCGCTAATTCAGCAGTGTAATACTAGAGGGAAAGTAGCTTGTCATCACCGCCAATTCTTGGGCTATTCTTTTATCAACGAACAGTGGGATTGACCGTAACATTATAACGCCCTCATGGCTGAAAAGGCGAGCATGTTTGGTGTAACGGGGATTCGAATCCGCGACCCGTGGATTGCGATCGAACGCCTTAACCCATCTGGCCATACCGGGCCTGGTTTTCTGTTCAAATTAAGCTAACATAAATAGAATACATTTTGATAGTCATAATATGAGCAGTTAAATTTTTAATCACTCAATATTTATTTAAATCGTTTTGGTTTACTAACTAACATGACTTGGAAGCAACTGATGTAAATTGACTGAGTTTATAACTTATTTAAAACTGATGAATTTTAAAAAACGATGGAGTAAGTACAGTGTCCCATCACAATCCTAAAGAACTAATAAAAGTCACTTTGCATAATAAACATTGTCTTGTGTTTCCATTCATCGAAATAATCGAATCAAAGAAGGAAAAAGAAAATTGAATTCAATCAGCTATGAAGATTAAAACAGCGCCTACTACTTAAAATATTCGTTCTAAAAATGTTACTTAATATACTGCTTTAGATTCGTCACTTTGTCCGCATTTATTAGTGTGAGCTAAGTAAAATTGAAGCCTATCAAAATGCCGTTTATCTTAATGGACATTCGTAGTAAAATAATTACAAAATGTATGCAAGTGAATAATAGAGTTAGGAACAAGTTTGAGGAAATTAGGAAAAAAGGGAAAGTTTAACTTGGAGTAAGTTAGGGTCTTGGAAAATATCTACTGGATGTTCTGGAAGAGATAATTAATTGTTATAAATATTGAAAATATGACGTAAGCACAAATTGTGATATAAAGATTATTTTTCTCGTTTGTCTTTAAATTACAACTTTTATCCGCTAAAATCACATCAGGTCTTTATTCTGTCACGTAAGACAGTAAGAGTAGGTTTATTCAGTAATAACCAATCAAAAGTTGTGTAATAGGTTCTGTATTTTACCACATAAACATCCACAAACCCTTCAAATTTTATAAATGTTCTTATGTGGGTATATACATACTGCAGTTTCACAGTTATTGTAAGAAGCAGGTTATTAGTTAACCATAACAACAAACTCGTTACATGTATATAAATGGGAACAAAATCTTTCTGTATAGAAATGGAAACAATTCTATATGCAATCCGTCATGAAGTATTATCTTAATAGAATATAAAATTTTTACGAACATTTATTGTCCTCATATTTGCTGTAATCAAAAGTAGTAATGCAACCATTCATAAGGTACACTGAATATATGTGTGTGTTACATAATGTTGGTCATAAGCTTAACGAAATAAACTGGGTGAAAGTAACGCGTACTTGTCAGTTACATTCATGTTAAACATGGGCTAATACGTGAATAACATATTACTAATAAAAATGTATAGATATTTATATGTTTACAAATACATTAGATATAGATTAACGAAATGAATTTTATCTATAGTGACACACGGTTCCAATAATACGTGCTACAGTATAAAATTCGGTGTCTTTTTACCACAAAATGTTTCTGATATGGGCGAAGCGCGGCCCAGTAGTTAACATGCCGACTGTGGAGCCGAGGTTATGTGGCTCGCGTCTCGTTATTTTCAGATATAGTTGCTCTCTGCACGTTTGGACCGTGAGTATGTCATAAGAGTGGCTGTTAAATCCCATTCTTATATATTTGGGGAATTGAGGAATAATAAAACGACAAGTGTTAACACAAATGTGCAAAGCAGGAAATACTTTGAAAAGGTAGAGTTAATAAGGTGTGATCTCATAATACGAGCTATATATTTCAAGAAAAGGATAAGAAATTGTCATAATCATAAGCAAACGAAAAATGATTCGAATAAAAAATTCAAAGGCCTGATACGCTATATTAAAACAATTTTGAATATCTGAATCAGAAAATCACATGACACCCACGACTTATAAAAAATAACGTGGGACAGAAGATGTCAAAACTACCTTTTAATAAAAATTGACTTCATGTAGACAATATGACGCCACCGAAAATTTATTGCTTTTGGAAAAAGCATGTACCAGCCGTAGACGCAAATACCTTTTGTGCTTAGTAACGTAGGAAAAAAAATGAATATAGATCAACTTGGGGAACTATGACTATCCAGAAAGAGACCTGCAACAAATACTAACCCAGTATTGAGAAGCAAAATGTAGTGACTTGCGTCAGGTGAAAATTCATGAACGTAAACCTGTCCATGTATTTCATGCAAAAATACATAACATAATAAAGAAAGATCTCCACCAGGACACGAGGCTTGCAAGTTTTCGGTTCATCAAAATAAAGCTTCCTGTTATACCTCCTGTTCAACTACTGTATACCTCAAGTAGCTGGAGAATGAAACGCGTATTTATTTTATTTCCTATAAAGACAAACCTATAAAACCGCTTGTGTATCTCTGTGTAATCGGACTAGTAAAACGAACACTGACAAACCACTGTCCCCTAGCGCTTGGTGGATTGTTAAAAAACTGTACAGAAATTATTGGTGTTCTTTGAACATGACAGGTACGAAATAGGAGTTTTCGTAGTGGATACTGCGCTGCAAGACTTGTCCTGATTCACAATCGTCAGAGACTCCGCTGCAAGACTTTTGTCCTGATTCACAATCGTCAGAGACTCCAAGATCGTTTTAATATAACGTACTCAACCTTTGCTACAAGAATAAATATACTCTGAGAAACAACGAGTAAATTCAAGAGATAATAAATGAAAGGAAAGCAAATATGAACAAAAACTATTACAGTATGAATGATTCTTTGGTTTGAAGCATGACCCTAGATAGTGAGTTATTTGTGCTGTATCCACAGGGATCGATGCAGTGAACGTCTAGTATGGAAAAAGTTGAAAAGGATGAGTTGTAGTAAATCGACAACTGAAGGCTAAAACGTGTAAATTAACATTTCTTTTGGAATAATCCATGAAATGTTTCTTATAGGAATATTAAAAAAAATCAATCAATCAAGTATTTTCCACGCCAGTTGTGTTTGTTATTGCTTAGTAAATTTGCAGCAGTAGAACACTATAAAAGTAAATACAGGCACACACTACCTCCAGTGTTCCTTACTCTAGGCTGCGGGGCAGCACAACAACCAATCAAATGCTGCGCACTTCATTATTCCAGCCGCGCACATCCCCAGTAATGATGAAGTCTCAACACGTGGATGGCCTTAATGAGCCTGATAATCGATAGGCCTAAAACCCATATAACCAAATGGTATCATTGCAAAACGGCCTAATGATCCAATAGGGTCAATTGTCTAAAAATACTCCCCGCCCTTAAAAAACTGATAACGCAAATAAAAATTTGATTACGCACATTGATTGAAAAAATTACAGACAAAATTGACCACATCTGTAAATTAATAAGTCGAGCACTATGCAAGATGCTAAAACATGGTGAATCTTAGAGAAAAGAAATTGTAGGTTGTTTGATGCGTGAAATTAAAAAAAGTAGTTTGGTACATGCGAATACAAAATAATTTAATATTGTTGTTGAATTGAGAGGAAAACTAAAAGTAAAACGTTAGATTCTGTCAAACTGGCCAACATTCACTTCTTATGATTGTCGAAAATGTCTGGTAATCCTTTTATAAACAAACGCACAATGATTTGAAGAAATTCAAGTTGTCTTCATGTCGTCAAATCACTCTGCTCGGTCAGAGTAGCCTGGGCGTTGTTCATAATCTGTCTTTCCTACACTCTTTCGCATCAAAATTAGGTGCGGCTAACGCAAACAGTATCCAAAACAAACCACCCCTTTTTTATCTATCATGAAACCAACGGTATTTTCGTAGGCAATAATATTTAACTTCAGGAGATAACACCTACGCATTGCTGAGTAGATTCTCTGCTAAGTGTCAACCTGATCTGATGTTCAATAACTTATGGAGAAAAATTTATATGTAGCAATAATAGTGGGATGATGAGACGCTGAAATCAGACACATACTTTTAACACTACTTTTGTAATAATTTTCTTTTTATCTCGAACGATATCATATGATATAATTTAACAGATTTGGAGCATACAAAAGTACTGCCACCCCAATGACACAGCGGTATGTCTGCGGACTTACACTGCTAGAATTCGAGTTTCGATACTTGTGGTGGCAGAGCACAGATAACCCATTGTATAGCTTTGTGCTGAATTACAACCGACATCCAATGGTACTAATAATAATTTCTTGAAAATCATGTTTTCGTTTTCACACTTTTATTAATGTTGAGGCCCAGTATGGCCAGGTAGGTTAAGGCGTTCGACTCGTAATTTGAGGGTCGCGGATTCGAATCCCCGTCGCACCAAACTTGCTTGCCCTTTCAGCCGTGAGGACGTTATAATGTCACGGTCAATCCCACATTTCGTTGGTAAAAGAGTTGACGGTGGGTGGTGATTACTAGCTGCCTTCTCTCTAGCCTTACACTGCTAAATTAGGGACAGCTAGCGCAGATAGCCTTTGTGTAGCTTTGCGCGAAAGTAAAAAACAAACAAAACAAATTTAATAATGTTTTAATTAAAAGAATGATTTAGCAATAATGTTTATTGTTAATTAAGTATATTAAAACATTATAATATAAATATTTGTATTATTTTAAATTTTCTAATTTCACGATGTACAATATTACTTCTTGTCCCTAAAAACGCACACTCAAAGCTTTTAACATAGTGATTAATTCATATTTCTGTCGAGGTAGGTTTCTCACGTGAGATAACATTGAAAGATAGATCTGTTACTGTGCTCCATAATACAAGGATTTGTGAAACATATCTCGTGTATCAAAACAACAGAACTAATTAACCGATTATCATATAGAAGACTAGTAAGTTAAAGCTTCAGGCAACCAAAACTTGCACTAAACAATAATTGATAAATGCTGCCAAACACGATGTAACCAGCCGGTAGCTTTACAACACACGTATGGTATCTGTGTATTATTACTTTAATAACGCAAACAAAATCAGTTCACCGTAAACTTCGTAATTATACAAATGCATTATTCAGCTGTTGTCATTTTACTTTATAATTTCCCTAAGAATTAATCATTGTTATATTTCATGATCTACATCAGTAATGGCAAAAAAACAAACATTATTTTCTGTTTAGCCATAGCTTGATAAACACATAAGACACGTTCTGCAATATATTTTGACTTGATAGAAAATGTTTGTATATTCGATGTTTTTCTTATACCCGTTTGTAATACACGAACCTTTAGTGATTACTTTTCAAATGAAAAATGAATTTTAAAATATTTAATTCTTTGGGAAGCTATAGATTTTAACATAAACACTTTAGTTTAATATTGACTTAGAATATTCACGTAATAATTATCATCAGTGGTATTGCCCTCAGTAATTTTCACTTAGTCCTTTAAATGGTGTGTGAACAAATAAGTTTAGTTTGTTTTGAATTTTGCGTAAAACAACACGAGGGCTATCTGCGATGGTCGTCCCTAATTTAGCAGTGTAAAATTAGAGGAAAGGCAGCTAGTCATCACCACCCATCGCCAACTCTTGGGCTACTCTTTTACCAACGAATAGTGTGATTGACCATACATTATAACGCCCCCACAGCTGAAAGGACGAGCATATTTGGTGTGACGGGGACTCGAACCCGCGACCCTCGGGTACAAATAGGTGTTTTATCTGATTAATTTCCTTGCTTTATCAGCAGTATATTCACATTATTGCAATACTAAAATCCAGGGCTCTGTTTCTTACTACGGATTTAATGCACATAGCCCATTGTGTAAATCCGCACTAAAAAACTAAGTAGCTTAAGTTATAATTTTTTTTTGCGTAATTACAAATTTTTATGGTAATTATTTGTGTACTTTCATTATTAATATCATTCATATGAAATAAAATAAATATTATTCACTTTTTGGTATCAAAGACTGTTTCTGCAGACGGAGAGCTGTTGTTGTTGTTTTGAATTAAGCACAAAGCTACACAATAGGCTATCTGTGCTCAATGGGATATATATATATTCTTTAACCGAGAAAACGTAAAGTTTCTGACGTCCTGAAGTAACCATGATGACATACATTGCATAATATTTTATTTTGACAAATGTGTATTAAAGATTAAATGCGTCATATAAAAATGATTTGGAATATTCAAATCAACAATTTGCGTGAAAATCACAACCGATATAAGGTCTTAGTGCTGCTAATTGTATCAGAACTACATTTCAACGTTGTTTGGTGTTACATAGATTGTATGATGACATTAAAAATGTATTGGTTTTAGGTAGTGTTTGTGACCGCTCTTTCCGATGCAAAATATTCATACACTCAGATCGTAAAGATGTGTTCAGATCAGGAATCTACAATTTCCAATACAAGGGTATCTTTTGTAGTTAACGATATGACAGAAAAAGGAACATGGATGAATCTGGGGTACCAGCATCACCCAGAAAGAGTCCCGCAATAAGTTGTATCCCATCTGTAGTAAACAAATTATGACGTTCTGTAACAATTGAGAACCCATGAACACAAATATCCAAACAAGAGCCGTTTATATGTTCATGCAACAAGATACGATACTACCAAATATTTCTCCCGCACTAAGGTGCATTATAAAAGTAAAAATCAATACTTTAGCGTGGATATTGGGTGGTAGGTTTTGCTGACTGGCTATCTTCCCTGTGGTTATTAATTCAAAATTAGAGACGGTGGAAGATAGCCTTGTTATCTATACCATAAATACGTAATACAAACACGTCAGACCAACTTAATTAAGAATATTTTTTGCATCTGGAAAACAACACTCGTCAAGTGTACCTAAGTCATTTTCAGAGCAAGTCACATAGATACCCCAAGCTTCTAGAGAATAAAATGGGTGCTTCTGCTATTCCATACGAAGATATAATGGTGAAGTCACCAGGCGCAGCACTTATGGATTTTTGAGAATACGCCATCTTCGTAAACTAGATGCAATGGAGAAAGCATGTTATTGCAGGGCTATTGCCAAGACATAAGGCAGTCAGATAGAAAGAGCATTATTGTACCTGGTGATATAACCTGTAATGACGTGGTAAGACTGAAAATGTTTTATAAGTACTGCTATCGTAGGGATAGACTTGATGTGCAATACAAATTAAAATTGCATGCACACTGCAAACAGTATGTAAACAAAACTTTACAAACACTTTAGATACACTGTTGAGTAGCAGACAAACCAACTGCAGAGTAACAAGCTATTAAAGCACTTGAGAAAATCGGTAGAATAAGAACTTTCAGAGAATAACAGATTTGTCAGTTTGATTATTTGTTTGTTTATTTGTAAATAAGCACAAAGCTACAGAGTGAGCTATCTGTGCTCTGCCCACCACAGGTGTTGAAACCATGTTTCTAGCATTGTGCCACTAGGAGCTAGAATATCTGACTGACTGGCTGATTAACGTTGATGGAAAGGGATAGTTCTGTCCTGCCTTCACCATATGCAAATATAAATGCACGTGATTGAATTATGCTACGTTGGATAAAAACGTTATTTTTTTTTTAGTTTCAATTATAACCTTCGTCATAACAAGTAATAACAGTAACCATTTGGCAACATTACTAACAAACTAACAATACACTAGTAGCCATATTCTATGATTACGAGCACCATCCCTCATATCTCATGCGCACTCACTACGTGATAAGCCTGCAGCTGTATCAGTTAAATAAAAACACGTGGACTACGTTGATTCACTACATCTAGGTATTAACTATGATTTAGCCTTTCAAAACTAAGTTTTAATTTGTATACATTTGACTCGAGAGTTGTGTTGGAAAAAGCAATTCTATCATAGCAGTTGGCGCCTTAGACGTAAGAACGATCGCTACCATTTCCGAAATTTGACGGTTTTGTTTGAGTGCTCTTTACTGAAGACAAGGACGATAAATTGTGCAATTTACCTTTGCATTGTTTTCAAACTACGCGTGACATGTTGATATCTGAGGTTGTATTTGAAACTGTGTAATTTTTTAAATATGCCTTTCAAGGAAACAAAGTGGGAGAAAATCTTATGTTCATAACCTTTAAAAGGCTTTGTCACAGAAAAGACAATATCACTGCAACAACAAAAAATAAGGTTAGAAACAATTATGCTGAGTATGTGAAGCAAGCTTTAGCCACTAATCCAGCTGAAAAAAGATTACCACTTTGGTTAGATGGAAGAAAAAATGCAGCAAAGATATCAGCAAAAGCAAAGAAATGTCAAGAGATGTCTCTAAGAAAAGTTACAAGAAGGATAGGCCTAGAGCCAAAAGAGCTGTTATGTTGGAGAATGATTACAAAAAAAACACTATGAGACCAGTGTAAAAAAGCAAATAAAAATACGAAGTAGGAATGAGAGCACCAAGAAGTAAAAAACAAAACAACAAGACAAAAGGGCAAGGGTAACATTGACAAAATGGGTGTGACAATCGTTCCACCCATTCTTACTTCGTGTTTTACTTTTAAGTTTTGATACTGTTCTTTTGAACCACCTCTTACAAGTCAGGTTGATATAATGTCTCTCAGAAGCAATGTATGAATATTGGAGCTTACTCTCTCACTTCCAACATCAAATACCCCACTTATGATGTCAGGCATTTTGATAGGATCATGTAATTTGATTACATACGTGTATCTGTATTTGACTGCTGAAACAAAGTTTACAACGAATAAATTTAGGTATATACACCTTTCATTAAGTTTGAACAATTAAAAACTTATAGAAGGCACATGAATTAGGAATATTCGGAAAGATGGGCACATCCACTTTTAGGTTGCACTGTGTTGAAAAGTACAAAGTGTTTGAATGTCATCCCGTCCATTCCTACCTTGTTTCCTTACATTTTAGTGCTCTCATTCCTACTTCTTAATTTTTTAGTTTAAAATATTTTACTCTTTTTAATATAATATATTCAAATCAAAGTCTCCTTCTCTTTTTATATAGCTATATACTTATATATGTATATATTGAATACAAATAAATAGATTTTGTTATTTTGGATTATTTTTATACATCCTTATACATTATAATTATGTTCTATGGCTTCATTTTACAACATATTCAGGTCAATGAGTAGTTAAAATAAATTGAATTTGTTTTAAAGCATTGTTTCTTTCAGATGATCATGTTTGTTGTATTCAAATTATGGCAAGTAATATATTAAAATATAAACATTGTAAGAATGTGCAAAATTTATTGCGGTGTAAATTATATCCTTTTGCAAATTATAGGTGTCGTGTAACGGAGTTCTTAATTAATTTAACACTTAAAACTCACTTATCAAAAGTCAACAATTCAGGTTGTAAGATCTGTTAGGTATTCAAATAATTCTTCATGTCTTCTCGGCTGTGAAATGTGTATTTATACTTCGTTAGTAAATCCTGAAGAAGTCCCCTGGTGAGGCAGCAGTCAGTTTCCAGATTTACAACTCTAAACTCTGCGGTTCGATTTCCCTTGGTGGACACATCTCTAAAATCAAACAGAAAAATGAAGAAAAACGCTGTTATTATTCATAGAAAGTAACATCTGGCATGGCCAGGTGGTTAAGGAGCTTGGCCCGCAATCAGAGGGTCGCGGGTTCGAATCCCAGTCTCACCAAACATGCTCGCCCTTTCAGCCGTGAAGGTCTTATAATGTGACGGTCAATACCACATTCTTTGGTAAAAGAGTAGCCCAAGAATTGGCGGTGAATAATGATGACTAGCTGCCTTTCCTCTAGTCTTATAGTGCAAAATTATGGACGGCTAGCGCAAATAGCCCTCGTGTAGCTTTGCGCGAAATTAATAATAAAATAAATAAACTGACCTAAATTCCACATACTCATTTCTAGTTCACCTATTCAATACATCAGGCCAAGTATCTCAACAAAATTGTATGAGAATGCGAATGAACGTTTGAAAAATGATCTGTCACGTTGTGTACCTCTCTGAGACAGCTGTAAGTCTTTGGATTTATACCGCTAAAATCAGGGGTTCGATTCCCCTCGGTGGACACAGCAGATAGCCAGATGTAGCTGTGCTATAATAAAAAAAACACATACTACACGTTGTGGGGAGGGTCACAATTTATGTAAATATGAAAATGTCTCAAGATGTTTTTATGAAAACGTAAAGTTAGTGTGTAACATGCATAATTCCTCGTTGATAACAGAATAGAATTTTACACCTTCACGGAAGATGTATGAAAGTTATGTTTTCACCCACGTATATTTATGTTTCTCAGTAAGGTTTCTCAAAGATGGCTGAATGTATTTGGACGAACGTTAGTATACATTTGTGCTATTACCTAAATGAGATGTGATAAGTTTTTGGTTTATAAAATCAAAGTTAAAGGTCACAGCACGATTACAAAAGAAAAATCCCTACCTGTTAACGTGGAGGAAGATTTTTCATTATATTTGCTCTATAAATCAATTATAAACGATACAGTTTTGAAGAAACCTGATGAGCATTCGTAAAATATTATTCATAATTGTCCTGCCAAAACTGTGTGTACGTTGATTACAACGGCCATAAGGAAAGATTTTTGGGCCCTGGCATGGCCAGGTGGTTAAGGGTCTCGACTTGTAATCCGAGGGTCGCGGGTTTGAATCTCAGCCAATCCCACTATTCGTCGGCAAATAGTAACCCAAGAGTTGGCGGTGGGTGGTGAGGACTAGCTGCCTTTCCTATAGTCTTACACTGCTAAATTAAGGACGGCTAGCGCAGATAGCTCTCGTGTAGCTTTGCGCAAAATTCAAAACAAACCAAACCAAAGATTTTCTTATATTTTGAGGGCCGAATATGATTAACGCTGTGTGGGGGGCGTATGTGCTCAACAAAATGTCCCTCTAGTTTAATACTGAAATACTATCTACTTTTTTTTACCGAACAATTGTGATATCATTCATACAATTTTAATACGAAGTGTATTCGTTCGTTTATTTGTTTTTAACAGTTAGTCTAAATATTTTGAAGCTTCAGTACAAATATATTATTTGTTATTAAGCACATGGTGCAATGTAGGCTCTGCGCACCACGGGTATCGAACCTGGTTCCAAGCAGTATAAATCCGAAGACATACTGCTGTGCCACTGGGGGACACACCACAAGGCACATGATTACAAATAAAACCTAGTAGTATTTGTTTCACTGTTTATACTATATCAAGCCCCACACTGGTACAGCGGTTAAGTCTAAGGACTTACAACGCTAAAATCAGGGGTTCGATTCCTCTAGCTGGGCTCAGCAAATAGCCCGATGTGGCTTTGTATGAGAAAACATACATACATACACATACAGTCTGTCAAACTTCATGTGTAACTACGATACATTCCACATATCTAAACTTCAAGCTTAACATGTCAAAACATACATACATACACATACAGTCTGTCAAACTTCATGTGTAACTACGATACATTCCACATATCTAAACTTCAAGCTTAACATGTCAAACGTTCCACATAATAATTTAAAATAATAATAATAATTCAGATACTTGACATGATTGTGATACAACCTTTATATACCAGACTTCATTCCCACCCACAGTGCATCCCATAAGACTACATTACAGGTTTGATAAATCAAACATGCCTGCCAACTAGAACACATTTCTTTAATCTATCGACAATGGGAACAGATTACTAAAAAACAAGAGGTTCTTACAGATAAAAATTAATCAAGGACGAGTCTCCGATTTATCATGTTGCGTAAATTACGTATTACAATTTTAAATATCTGGAAATTATTAATTTAAAAGTTAATTAAATGTCAAAATGTATTAACTTTATGATATTTACCAACAACATTTGGCGGGACTTGCGCAATACCCATTTAACAATTTACGTTGCATGCATTAAACTGAAACAAACGTAGATATAAAAATACACGCATAGCAGTAAATCCATTACAGCCATTCTAATCTTGGAAAGGGGCACGAACCAAGACACTTCAGGTGTGCCGTAGGTGCCGCTAATTACTGGATCCAAAGATATTTTTATTAGTTGTTCGTACATTTACACGTTCTCGTTTTGTCATCAACATTGATGCGATAACTCCCAGCTGAGTTGTAAGTTTAATATCTGAAAGACTGTTGAGTATAAATGTCCTGTTGCATTATAATTATGACACGATTTAGGGCTGTAAAAATAATAGAAACAAAACCTATAGATTAAAAAGGCACTGATACAGCCACACAGTTAAAACGTGTTCCTTTTTATGTCTTTTTATCCTGCAGAGACTTAGACGGCAAATGCAACAACCAAATACTATAAATATTTTCTAAATGAATTTTGAACACTAACAACTCAATACAATAAAGACAAGTTCAGTGAAAGTGGCACTGCTTGACAGGTCGATTTCCTATAAAGAGAGGATAGTTGACAACGTTAATATGTAAATATATCCTGGTTAAGAAGTCAACATACAGGACAGACGCAAATGTTGCAATGGTTTCTTAGAAAAAGACCCAAAACTCGAGCGCTTGAGAATAGTTCACTTCCTGAAGAAGAATATGGAACTAGAATTTAGGATCTCTTTTAGAAAACAAGGATATGCTTTGTAACTACCAATCTTCGATGGATACGTGGTGTCATGTGACAAATGGATCAGTAACTGAGTGATCAGACAGACCAAAAAATAATTAAGTTAGAGCAACAAGAAATTTCCTTTTTCGAAATATTATCACTCTTTGGAAAATATAGCCATTTAACTTGATTTGATGACTAATCTGTCTCATACTCCTAAACCGAGATAGCGATGAATATAAGCATCATTTATTTAAGGAAACGCGGATTTGTCACATCGCATCTTATTAGGTACTATGCCTTTGAGATAAAGCTCTTTTATATTAAGTTATAAGCTAAAATGATTCTTACTGAAGCATACTTTCATTAATTATATGTATAAATGTAATATGTTTATACATTTATTATGTATGTATGTATATATATATATACGTATATAAAACGATCATTTTGTTTGCAGAATAAGAATCGTTGGGTAACTATATTTACATTCATTCACTCAGAAATCATAATTGTAGATTAGAAACTCAAAGAAAGCATTAGCGAATTCAAAGCAAAATACCATCAATTATGAATCTCTAGCACTGGATAATAACTAAGCACAGATACTGATATAACATCTAATTTCCCATGAGGCGACAGACACTTTAAACTGATATGAAGACTGCAAGAGTATATATATGAATACCAGATTTAGGAAGTAAACTTGTCGAATATTACTCCTAATAAACGGTAAGAAAGCTCCTTTGCGTTACAAGTTAATTCGTCAAGTAAATTATCTACATATACAGTTATATAGAAACCACGAGTCTATCACATTCAGAGATAGGAAGGAAGAAGTGACAAAAAGTGTTTGAAATTTGTATTTCATAGAAGATCCATAGGCCTGCGGACTAAGAGTCATGTGTGTGTTTTTCTTATAGCAAAGCCACAAAGGGCTATCTGCTCAGCCTACCGAGGGGAATCGAACCCCTGATTTTAGCGTTGTAAATCCGGAGACATACCGCTGCACTAGCGGGGGGCTGACTGAGAGTCAAGCGTTCGAACTACTAGGTCATCTAAATGGCGTAACCTGTTATTAATACATTTGACCCATGTTTCACGTAGAGCGTTGTGTTTTAATAAATGTATAAATCAGGTAATAGGTAACCCAGGATAATTAAAGAGAAAAAATAACAAATATATAATAAAACAATGATTGTTTATTTTTGATGACTAAAACCCCGCTTGAAATAAAAAATGTATCTCAGAACGGCTGGTATGGACATTAACATTTTTACTGATAAGCAGAGAACAATGTTTTGACCTTCCTAGGTCATCTACAGGTTACCGAAGTACAATTTCATGTGGCCATAAATTTACGTACTGTTCTGTAACATTAGTATCTCTAACTTACCGTTAGAGAAGGTTGTATTTCTTTCATACTACATGGCCAGGTGGTTAAGGCACTCGATTCGTAATCTTAAGGGTCGCGGGTTCGAATCCCGGTTGTACCAAACATGCTTGCCCTTTCAGCCATAGGGGCGTTATAATGTATTCCCAGTATTCGTTGGTAAAATAGTAGCCCAATAGTTGGTGGAGGGTAGTGATGACTAGTCGCATTCCCTCTAAACTTACACTGCTAAATAGATAGCCCTAAGTGGCTTTGCGCGAAATTCAGAAAACAAAAAACATTCATCACATATATAATTACTCAAAATACAGACTACTATGTAGAAGGTAAGTTAAGGTTTTAATGTAACTAAAAATTCGTAAATACGTAATAATAATATAATTAACAATAATAATAAGCGAAAAAATATAATTTTAACTAAACATCTCTTTAGAAGTTTGCTTTGAATTTCGCGCAAAGCTACACGAGGGCTATCTGCACTAGCCGTCCCTAATTTAGAGGTATAAGATTAAAAGTGAAGGCAGCTAATCATCATCACCAACCGCCAACTCTTGGGATGCTACATTGCCAACGAATAGTGGGATTGACCGTACATTATAACGCCCCCACGAATGAAAAGGAGAGCATGTTTAGTGTAATGGAAATTCGATTCCGCGGCTCTCAGACCAAGGATCGAGCGCTTTAACAACCTGGCCTTACCGGGTATTCCTTAAAAGACTCACACAGACCATTTGGAATTAAGTTATCACTATATAGATTAAATAATGATTTATCATGAAAGATGTAGACACATTGTAAGATTAGAAATGGTATAGAAATAAAGTTTTTGACGTCCTAGCCACAATTATCTAATATGTTTAATATTTTTGAAAGATATGGTAAAGATTTGATATTGATGATTATGATTACAAGTTAATTTTATCAAAAACAGTTTAATCAACATTTTCAATGCACTGCTTTCCTTAGCAAAAACAAATTATTTTCATTTTTTTTCTCTTCGCTGTTTTTGACATTTTTAGGTAACTTCTGAAAACTAAAAATATAAACATCTGTGATCTAGTTTCTAAAATGGACAACCCTTGGTTCACGTAACATTATCTGGGGGATATTAATGTACTACCTTTTATCTCACAAACATCTAGCTAACGAATTCTCAATTTACCAAAATCGAAAACATATCTGCTAATACTTTAATATTTCTTATTTTAGCATCATGAATGTTTACAACATCTGTGGATATAAGAGCTTATTATTGTTTAATTTTATTGTTAGTACTAAACAGTTTCACCAATTCCTTAAATTCTTAGTTGCATATACATATCGACTCATCCTGCTGTTGTTCGTTACGTATTTCTTCCATTTTGTTGAGAATACATGTACATAATTCCAGATGTAAGACTTACCAAAGTTCACGAAAATCCTTCGTTTTCACAACAAATCAAGCAGTATGTTTTCGCTAATAACATTCTAAGTTTATACTTTTACGATTTCTTTAAATCTTAATTCCTTAGCGGTTAGAAACTGTATTTGCTTTCTAACTGTAAGCAAACTCTAGTGGTCGAACTGTGCAACAACAAACTCGTAAACAAAACAAGAACATAAACCAGAGCTAGATGGCACTATTGTTTTAAAAATAAATGAAAAATAAGAATACAAACACGTCTTTGAAAGAAACACAATTCAACTCACAGTGAGTTTTAAAACATCCCTAATTCGTTGTCTTACACTAACAGTATAGACAATCACTTTTTAGAATTAAGTCCTCTTGTCCATAGATATTTGCAGACGTCGTTTGTCGTGACAAATGAAATTTTACATAAAATACTTGAGAGAAAATAGCTAAGCCGAAAAATAATATATTCCCATATTTCTAAAAGTGTAGAAAGCATTTTGCCACACTTCGAAGATTGGTTGGGAAATTTCCTCCCTTCACCCCCACCCCTATCAGTTACACGTGTAAACCTAGTAATTCGTGGTGACAAGAAACCCGCTTGGAGTAAAAATATATCTTAGAACGGTTGGTATGGATATTAACACTTTTGTTAATAAAGCAGGGGACAACGTTTCGACCTTCTTAGGTCATCTTCAGGTTAACAAAGAGAAGAGAGTTTGCAACTGATCGTTGCCGGGAACATGTCTTAGGGACGAGAACATAAACGGGTACGGAACTGTAGGGAGCGTTGTAGTTAGATGTTAGGTTATTAATTAGTATAGGTATAAAGGTGTTCCTTTATATTGATTTAATTTTGGGTTTAATTGCTGTATAAGTAGGGCTTCTTTGATTTTGTGTTTGTTTATATTTGTTTGCCTACTTAGAATCTGGGTGTTTTCTATGGTTATGTTGTGTTTATTTGATTTGCAACATTCAAAATCGTGTGAAGGTGTTTTTGTTGTTGTTTTTCTTTGAATCTGATTTCCATTTTCTCCTTGTTTCTCCAACATAGAAGTCGTGGCAGTTAGTGCATTGTATTTTATAAATTATGTTGATGTTGTGTTTGTCAGTGTAGTTTTTACATAGTATGGACTTCAGTTTTGTACCTGGTTTTTGAATAAATTTGGTGCTTACTGAAATGTTGTGTTTTGTTATAAGTTTTTTTCCAAATATTGGTTATTTTTTCGCTGATGTCGGGAATATATGGTATGCAGCAGTGTAAGGGTTTGTAGTTTGTTGTATCTTGGGATTTATTATCATTTATTTGTTGTTGATTGTGTTGTTTATTTAAGTGTGAAGAAATTAAAAGCAGCAGGTTAAAACACAAAGAGTGCTGGTTCACTGGCACTGCATGAATAACTTTAACAATATATAAATTTTGCTGGAAGATTTTAAAAACTGAAGTGAAACTTAATCAATCATGTTAAACTGAATCTTTTTCAATCATGCTCAAGTTGAAGGGAAACTTTAAAATAATCACTCTAGAAAGATATATATTCCTAGATAATGCTTAAGAGGCCTGGCAATTACACCGTACTCCCATGAGCTTTAGACAATTATATAACACGAAACACAGAGGGATAAATGCCAGGTCACTCAAAATGTTTAAGATGGTGTTTGGAACAACGTGTAATTTTACAACCTTATAGTCTACAGCCCTAGAAAAACTTGTAATACTCTGACTTCCTCTCACAACAAAAACAGGAACTTAAACATTAAAATATTTTGCATATCAATATCATTAATTACAAAGAGGTAAATCCAAATAGACTATCCTGATCTTATATCAGCCCGACTGATAAGCCCTGGTATTAACGATAAACCTTGTCGGCACAGATTATATCAGACATAGTAAGTTGTCATGCTCTTATACATTCCTTTTTAATTTTATTCCTAAGCAATTAGAAATGCCTTATTTGCTTTCTGCCATTAGTTTTGTAATATTTTAAAATATTTTAACCTGCAATATATCGTGCTATAAGAGCAACTGTTTAACCTGCATTAATTGCCTTGTACTAGTAAAAACTAATGCACTGTAACTTATTTAAAACTAGATGTTGTAACTGTGTGATTAGTGATGTCGAGAAAACTTACTTGTAGAGAAATATATATGTAAAACGGCTCGTTTGGGTTAAGAAAATATTTTTCGTAGAGGAGTGAACAACGTTTCGACCTTTTCGGTCATCGTCAGGTTCACTCCTCTACGCAAAAAATTTTCTAAACCCAAACAAGCCGTTTTTACATATATATAACTGTGTGATTGTTTATTTGTTATATTTTAACTCAGAGTTACAAGAATGGGTTTGTTTTTTGTTTGAATTTCGCACAAAGCTACTCGAGGGCCATCTGCGCTAGCCGTCCCTAATTTGGCAGTGTAAGACTAAAGGGAAGGCAGCTAATCTTACTGCTATGATATTATGTCATGTTTCAAATGGCCCAGCATGGCCAGGTGGTTAGGGCGATCGACTCGTCTGAGAATCGTGGGTACGAATCCCCGTACATCAAATATACTCGCCCTTTCAGCCATGAAGACGTTATAATGTAGTGATCAATCCCACTATTCATTGGTAAAAGAGTAGCTCAAGAGTTGGTGGTAAGTTATGATGACTAGCTGCCTTCTCTTGCAGTGCCTTACATTGCTAAATTATGGACAGCTAGCGCAGATATCCCTCGTGTCGCATTGCGCGAAGTTCAAAAACAAAGAAACATGTTTAAAATATCATAAATAATAGCAACGTGTTGTTAATTTTTGTAAATGCAAGTTTTGATTATGATTTGATTTCGACAATGTATCATTTCATTGGTGTTCTTAATGTAAAATTAATATATATATATTACAATAATATGGATCGGAACTTCTTTAAAAGGTTTTATTTTTATGCTTTGCTTGTGTTGTTTTGTTTCGGTATGTAGATAATATGTGTGGGATAAAACATCGTTCACTGTGCCTGTACTGTACTAAGATTGTGTTATGACATCAAGCGATTCTTTGTGCTGTTAAGCTGAGAGTGGTGCTCATACAGAAATCATAGTTCTAAGAACTATTCAGTTGTTAATGTTTGGATCAAAATAGATCTGAAACGGCCTCGCATGGTCAGGTGGCTAAGACACTCAACAGTTATTTGAGAGTCTCGGGTTCGAATCCCCGTCACACCAAACATGTCCGTTCTTTCATGCATGGGGACGTTATAATGTGCCGTCAATCCCACTATTCGTTGGTAAAAGAATAGCCCAAGAATTGGGGGTGGGTGGTGATGACTAGCTGCCTTCTCTCTAGTCTTACACTGCTAAATTAGGGACGGCTACGCAGATAGACCTCGTGTAGCTTTGCGCGAAATTCAAGAAACAAAAACGAGCTTCAATCTATCATTTAAACCTTTAATTAATTTGTACCAAGTAAATTCACAATCTGAGCATGTTTAGAGAATGCCATAATTACATATGGTAAGTGACCATTCTAGTCATTTCGCTTTGAGTTTACTCACTTTACATACATTCGCTTTATAACGTACACACCTTATTCAACCTGTTCATCAGACTGAGTACCAAATGATAAAATATATTGATTCCCCATAACTAGTAGTTGGCACATGTTGGCAAATAGCGAACACTTGTATTTCACCTTGGAACTGAGCTGTATTTCCTCTGGTGCTCCAAATCAAACTATCCATGACTCAACTGGCTTAATAGCAGCATTGCTGAAGTGCCATCAAAAGAACAAGCTGTAGCCAGTTTCACAAAATGATCAATTACGAGCAGTACATATCGGTTAAAATTTTCAATTTCTGTGAAGAGACCAGCAAAATCAGTAACTATCCTATGCATGAAAAAGTTTACAATTCTATTTTGTAGCTTTGCCAGGCGTGGCCAGTTTTGTTTATGTTTTTTTTTCTCAGTAGTACAAGCAATACAGTACCGACACCACCTCTCAGTATGTTACAAAAATGCAACTATTCAAATCCTTTGGTACATTAAGTATAGTACATTATCCTCTCTGGTGACCCATAACTCTGGTTTCATGTAAATTTCAGTTCAGAGAACCTCCTGTCTTAGGGTCCTTGGAGTCAATAGTCAAGTCATGGTGTCTACTCAGCACTTACATTGATTATAGTAACAACAGAGCCCTCTATTGGTCATACAATTGATAGAGGCTTATACACGCTTTCCAGGCTACAGCTTCAATCTTGCGTATCTTATGCATTGGAATAAATCATAGTCAACACAAGAGTGTGTATATGTAAGATACCCTCTCCCCTGCAAAGCACCCAATGTGAGTTTTACCAACTTCACTAAACTAGCTAGTCCATAACGCAAGCCAAATGACGTGAAACAGAATTTATGCTAGCCGAACTTGGTGCAGGAAGCAAACTTAGATCTAATTTCATAATTATTTTCTATTTGCTAGTAACTAGATGCAAGATATGAGATCCCTCTAGAGCATCTAGTTGTTTGTCTGTAGATGGAAATGAGGATGTATCATTGAACATTACTGTGGTCACCTGCCTTCATCTTTATGAGCACAATTGATGATGAATAAGCAATTTCTGTGTGTTCCGTGATTTTTCTTTTAGCATACAATCTCTCTCAATACAAGTTGCATGCCTAAATTAATCCAGAGAGGCTTATATGGCAACTAATTTATAGGAACACGTCACAGATATCTATCTATATGGTGACTAGTAAATGCTATTATACCCAAGTTGTTATCTACTGCAACAAACACATTTATGTATTCAACCAACAGCTTAGTATAACCTTCTATCAGACATGATCCAATATTTCAACATTCCACGCTCCTGAATGCAGAAATCTCTTGAAGCAATTCATGTAACTAATTCTTCGTTTCACACTTATCCGACTGGATACACTCTGCTGGTGTTGATCAAAATACCTGTTCAGTGTTACCTCTCTAGTCAGAATAATCTGGCAGAGTTAACAATAAGATATAGAGCCATTCATGATGTTAGAAAAACACGTAAATTCAAGAAGTTTTGATAGAAATAAAGTAAAACCCGATAAGCTGAGCGCTTTTGAAAGGTAGATCTTTCTTTTCAGGATCAAATTAGAATATAAAGACATAATAGTCAGCTTCTATGTTCGAATGAACTTAGAATGCACATTTAGGTTTCATTAGAAGCTGTATCGTTGAACATACACATACCTGAATAATTCAGATATTTTCTGAACATAATTATAAATCCCATTATAACTTGGTAGGTTCTCCACTTGGGAGAACGTAATATCTAATGTCAGTTCATCCACATCATCAAATTCTGTCTGCTGTTCCACATAGAAGAGGGAAAACACTGTTCAGTAAAATGCATATACTTGCCACATCTGTCCAACCTGGATTTCCAACATTCTAATCTAGTCATGTGATTGCATTCATATTGGAGGCTGAGATCCTGGAACAACGAAATAAACTTCACACAAGGTCTTGGTGTATCCTGACAATTTCGTCTCAAGAAGTTCTGGAGCCACAGACTGATGCTCTCAACAAACGCTAGATAGTGATTGCATGGATCACTTGGAAGAGCGCAAGAGAACATTCGATTTCCAAGTCTGGATGCCTAGAGACGGATCACAGGTACACCAATTTCAACATGTTTTTCTTTACTGCGGGTCCTCCTATGAAAAAGAGAACTAGTTTTCAATTTCCTGCAAAGAAACAATAAACAAGCTCAAATCATACACCTTTAGACACAGCTACTAAAACTGAGTGGCAGATATGATACCAACTAACTCTGTCGTAATTAAAATTAATCAATCGAAAAGCAGTGAAACCTCATAACTAACCAGGTCAATGAGGTTTCACCAAGTATTTGTGGAGATGAAAGATAATTATATTTACTTTGATTAAAGAGACAAACAACAATTTTATCATAATCGCGGAATCTTTATCAATGCCCTTAGACAAATAAAACAAAAGTACGCCACACATCGATTCTAATAACTGACGGATGATCTAAAAATATGTTTAGGAAAAGTGAAATTAAAATAAACAGACTTGATTGAATCAACTAAAAGACGGCATCTTGAAACATTACAAATGTTAATTCATTTGCATTAAAGCACAAAGTCTGAGAAGGCGTGAACTTTATTTGTCGACCGTTGTGTTAAATCTTACTAATAAATAAAGCTGCAGATTCATAGCTCTACCAATCATGCAAGACTCTACTTCGTGGAAGACAAACCCTAATTTTAGAAAGACAATTTTAAGAAGAAATATTTTGACTCATCAACCAACACTTCAATGCAGCCTTGACTTTTTTTTTAACCTACTGAGTGAATACAGTTAAATATATCATATTCTTCACAGTAGCCCAAGAGTTGGCAGTGGGTGGTGATGACTAGCTGCCTTCCCTCTAGTCTTACACTACTAAATTAGGGACGGCTAGCGCAGATAACCCTCGAGTAGCTTTGTGAGAAATTAAAAAAAACAACAAAACAAAAACAAAATTTTCACAGTATATCGACAGTATTGGTTAAATTGAATGATTTATGCTCTTGAAAATACTTGTAATTGGAAAGTAATGAAATAACGATCTGTATGAGAGGCCGTTTTGAGTTGACCCTAAGCTAACCTCTTGCCCTAACCCATCACTTTTGTCTTGGAAGGCTCATAGGGATTTTTCAAGAATTTTTAAAAGGAAAACAAAGTGCGTCTTACAAGACGTAAAATACCGTAATTGTATGAGATGCACATCTATCTCATTAACTATGAAAAGTTAGAAATATAAGATAAGAGTAACACAATTGGATAAGAGCCAATTTAGTAATAACAGATTAGAAAATATTTATCCAATTTAGTGAAATAATATTCAAATACAGTCACAGTTTAAATTCAGTGTTAGCTGAATTAGCCCCCCGCTAGTGCAGCGGCAAGTCTACGGATTTAAATCGCTAAAATTAAGGGTTCGATTCCCCTCGGTGGACTCAGCAGATAGCCCGATGTAGCTTTACTATACGAAAACATACACACGCACGTTACCTGAATTAAGAAATACTATCTTATTTTGTGTGGTTATACTTTAAGCTTTACACTACATAACCAAAGTGATTTTTAATCCTATTCAAAATCGTGATTAAGTAAGGCAAATTACTTGTATGAATGCCTTGAAAGTGTAAACTTCAGAATGTTATTCTGCTGAGTTTAAATTTACCATAAATCAATCTGTTAAAATTAAATAATTATTTGTATTTTTCAATAAATCATATTTTAATAAGACTGTAAGACTCAAGATATTTCAATTAACAACACTCAACTTGACAATACTTCATTGTACCCCGCTATTACAGCGGTAAGTCTTCGGATTTACAACCCTAAAATCAGGCGTTCCATTCTCCTCGGTGGACTCAGCAGATAGCCCGACGTGGCTTTGTTATAAGAAAACACACACAATACTTTATCAGTTTGTCAAACAGCTAGTCCTAATAAAAGGTTTGTTTTGTTTTGAATTTCGCTTAAAGCTACATGAGGGCTATTTGCGCTAGCCGTCCCTAATTTATTAGTGTAAGACTAAAGGAAAGGTATCTAGTCATCAATAGCCACCGCCAACTCTTTGGCTACTCTTTTACCAACGAATAGTGGAATTGACCGTCACATTATAACGCCCCCACGGCGGAAAGGGTGAGCATGTTTGGTGCGACGGGGTAAGATGCTGTATTGTTGAATAGAGAAAAACAAATTGTATCGTTACCTTTGCTTATTTAAGTTTTTAAAATAATGAACTTTTACTCTACGTCTTATTACATTCAGACTTTGTCAAAATACTACCGTGTTTCTCCGATAATAAGACCTACCCATAATATAAGACCTAGTGTGATTTTTGGGGATAGTTTTAATATAAGCCCTACCCTTAAAATAAGCCCTAGTTAAGAGTGGCAGGAAGAGGAAAGAAATAAAAAAAATTAATTTATTAATTAGTTTAATAGTTAGTTAATTAGTTTGTTTAAGTATTAATCAGTTAGTTTAATAGTTTAATAATAGTTTATTTTAAATGGTTAGTTTAATAGTTTTACTTTGTAACTTCATTTTTTTAATATATCAAAATAAGACATCCCCCGAAAATAAGCCCTAGTGTAATATTTTGGAGTGAAAATTAATATAAGCCCTGTCTTATTTTCGGAGAAACACGGTATTTCAACAACGAACTAGTTAAAATAATCGGTGTCAAAACAAACTGTTTCACAGGGTGGTGGTTTATCAGTGCATTTTACGATTTTGTTGTTTGTTTTATTTTACAGAAAAAAGAGAGAAAGTATATTGATAACTAAATCCTGTTTGTGTTATAAACAAAAAGGAGTAATATTTCGTATTTCAATAATGACACTATGTTAATCATGCGAAATTCATGTCTAAACACCAACGATCGAATAAGCTAGAAAAGGATCACGTAATCTAACGTAATAAAAAAAGAAACATCTCATGGTTACGTTCGTATCTATTTCTAACAATACCCTATTGGAACTGTATTTTATAACATTCGTTTACATCGTGTATTTTTAAATGTAGCGTTGACTATGCTACAAAAAACTAGAACATTTGCAACAAATAAAAGGAACGAATAATTAATAGTAGCATTTCTCATTTGGGTCTTTTTTCAGTAACCTCAGTAATTTTCATTTAATGTAACCTTTAAGGGTTGCTTGCTAACCCTAACTATAAAAGCTGTCAGGGATCATTTCTTAGTAAAAAACAAAACTTAAAATTTAAAAAAATATAGCAACACTGTAATTCCACCTTTATTAATAGACTTCTGAATAACTGAATTTTAAGTTTTAAAAGTTACCTTCTGTCCCAGTGATTTTTTTTCTTAATTATAAAGGATTTGAGAGCGTTCACGTGAGCTAAGTCTAAGAGAGTAGGCCTCCTGGTGGCTCAGCGGTATGTCTCTGAGGTTCTGATACTAAAAATCGAATTTTGGTATCCGTGTCGGGCACGGAACAAATAACTCATTGTATGTATCTCTGCGCTTAACAACAAAAAAACCAAGAGAGCAATGTAAAGAAGAAGAAAAAAGATGTTATAATAAATATCGTTTCGGTTCGTTTTGCGTGTTTCGTTGTAACCCTAAAAACATTTTATTGCTCCGTTTAACCTGTAAAACGAAAATAAGAACTATGTGTTTTCAAGATAAACTAATATAATGCATTTATAGATGAAACTACACACGTACCAACAATACCAGAAACATTACTAAGCTTCTAACAGATTTTACAGTTCAATGAATATTAAATAAACCTTACAGCCGAGGTATTAACTTGTTAAACATTAAATATTCACATTTGCAATTTAACGAAAATATTTCTTTCGGAAGTATTACTCTCTAAAACAAATTATTCAGGCATTCACCGTTAAATCAAGAACGCCAAGCGTTTAACTACATAATTACTGTCGCTCGATACAAAAACAAGAGAACAGAATTATATCCAACTAAACAAGTGGGCATAAGAATAAATAAAAAAACAAAGAAAGAGCTAATAAACTCTACACTAATGTTCGGTCTAACTAGTATATGTAGACTAGCCGCTATCCGTAAAATATTTGAAATAGTTTTCGTGTTTTACCCTTGAGTTTTCCTTATTTTATCATTTTCACGTACGGAATTTAAGCTAAGCTTTCTTGTAGGCATTAAGTGTTGGATCGATAAATCCTGGTTTATTTGAAAAACATTTTACGCAGTCAGGCAAACAAACTCACGTAGATGTAACTTTATTTAATAAAAATTACACACATAAATTAAATAATAAAGTAAAGTATTCAGATTTATAACAATGAACAGGCTATACAACAGTTATGATCGTATTATGAGTTGAAATAAAGAAACTCACTAAAACGAAAAATTTAGCCCATACTAAAAATAAAAGGAACTAAAAGTTGTTTACAGCGGTCTAAGAAACGAACAGAAACTAAATTATTGCAAATTAAAGTAAAATTAAGGTTGTAATGAAAGCAAACTACCAAGAAATATCTGAATACGTGTTCAAAAAATGATAAGCATATGGGTTTGAACGAACTGCGCATGCGCATTTCAGACTGAAATAAATCGAGAAAGTTTTTTTAATTTCGCCTAAAGCTACTCAAGGGCTATTTGCGCTAGCCCATCCCTAATTTTACAGTGAAAGACTAGAGGGAAGGTAGCTAGTTATCACCACCCACCGCCAACTCTTGGACCACTCTTTTAATGCCCCCACGGCTGAAAAAGCGAGCATGTTTGGTGCGACCGGGATTCGAATCCGCGACCCTCGTATTACGAGTCGATCGCCTTAACCCAGCTGGTCATGCAGAGCTAAAACCGAGAAAGCTCATAGTAATTGCATTTAGTTTAAAGTTCAGTTTTGTAGGAAGTTACACGCGGACTAAATGTTGTTTGCGTAAAAATACTTTGCAAATTAAAAAAAAACAACTAAAGTTGAAATCGAAGCCAGTTATCACATTTGAAATACAGCCCTAACATTTGCTTATATATTATGATGGTTGGTTTCTACATAGCAATGAATTTCTTAACTTGATTTTTTAAAATTGAGAAGCACATTGTTATAGCTTTTTATTGTGAATTACCATAATTTGAATATTTATTTTCTGAGTTTCCCAATAAATAAACTGAAAATTATATAGAATTTATTTTACTTTAATATGTAAAACATCTGATGTATTGGATCGATAATTGTTTGGCATATTAGAGCTTTGCAAAAAATTTGTTTTACTGAAAACAAAATCTTTCCATTTTTGTGATGAGTCAACTGCATATATTTGTTTTTATCTTCTACAAATTACATCGTAGAAAAAGTCTGTATTTTAAGACAAGAACTCATCAGCTATGTTCGACTTCTACCATTCCAAAAGTCTTTCTCCCAGCGATAAACAAAACTAAGAGGAACGTAATAAAAGAAGCAACACTTCATACATATAAAGCAACTATATTTTACACAAATACTACACTTAACGTTTATTTTAAAAGTAGATTTTAAGAACGTTTTACAAAATGTATAATATACATTGTATCAATGATTGACATATTTTTATTAAAGTTCTACTTTCAAATTTAAAACTTTTTTATCTATATTTTAAGCCAATTCATAATAAATAAAACGGCTTATATACAATATGGCATCTGTAGAAAGCGTGCAACAAAATAATTATATATTTAAATATAAAAGTATGACTAATGGAAGTGGAACGTTTTCTAGTGTGTGATATTTTGAATAAGTTTTAAACTAATCAAGGTCCGTATTTCTTAGAATTAAATTTCATTGTGAATTTGTGATTATTGAACACAACTGCTAAGATTAACCTCAATATATGACTTTCAGACCCACTTCAATGGCTAAAGATGATCCGTGGTTATTAGACGCAGAATTTAAGTATATTTATGGCCCATTAATTAAAAGTAATGGAATAAAAGGCGAACTCAGTCAAAGTTACTAACGAATGTAGGTTTCTACACTCAAGAAGAGCAGGATGCCACACCATTAAAAATAAATTATATCTAGCCTGGTTTTTATATATACTGAGTTAAATGTTTGAAGATTTGAAATCTTATAGCTTTAACACTGAATAATAGAACATAAGAAGTTAGTTCAGGTTTCGTAATACTATTGTTTATTTGTAGATAAAATGTTTTTTAACGCACAAATAAAAATTATTATATGTTTGGCGTCGTATACGAAAAGGTCAATAAACGTTTCATTTACCATTTACATTACTTTTATAACTTATTTTACATTCCTGTGTGTGTATGTATATGTGTGTCTTCTTATAGCAAAACCACATCGGGCTATCTGCTGAGTCCACCTAGAGAAATCGAACCCCTGATTTTAGGGTTGTAAATCCATAGATTTACCGCCTTACCAGCGGGAGACTCCTGCGTGTCCAAAGACGAAAACACGTTCCGAAGAAAGAAGTTATAAAGATTTTACGACTTTTTTTAGACAACACTCTATAATGTTACATTCTCTTTAATATAAATACGAAATAAAAACTGCGAAAATTTTCGGTTGAATTATTTAAGCTATATCTTATATTTTGATTATTATGAGGTTGTAAGGTATATATATATATGTATCTAATCGTGTGTCTTTGGAGAGAATAAGGTACCTTATTCAATGCAGAACAAATAAATAGTTTCTTAGTTTAAGACTAACGCATGGTAACAGCTTAAGAATTAAAATTCAGATAAACGAGGCTGAAAAACCTCAAACATTTTTAAAAAGTTACTCAGCAGATATTGTAGTATATCTTAATGTTGAACTAAGGGTGGAAAAAATATAGTTTCTCGATGCATATATTGTTCAATCGATCAAAAGGCGTCAAGCATTGCTAGTTGTGCGTCGTAGCGCCAACAACAAGTGTACAATTGATGAAGTAAAAGTTTGTCTAATCATATTTCAACAAATCTTGCATTCCAGAAATTTTTAAAGGTGTGGAAAGAGAAGATACCATATTTGTTGAAATATTATGATTTCAATTCAAACCTATCACATCCGTAATCAAACTCAATTTATCGTATTAATAAGTCAACAGTAGTTCTTATCTCATAACTTGGGTTGGTTATTTGTAGCAAATCTGACTAGATCTCTGAGTTGCTATCATAATCCTACAATTTTCTGCAGTAGGAAAGAAAAATAATGTATTGTTACTTTCTTAACGAGATCACTTATCACAGCTTCGCAGTGTACACCTGTTTATCTGTTTAACTAACACACTTAAAGGACTTAAACATCAAAAACGCCTTGAAGACAGCTTAATCAATTTCATGATCTAATTTCTTACACAAAATAAATATTTTTGTTCCATTACCTACTAAATGCACACGAATTGATTATTTTTAATGAACTGAGTAAGTTGTAAGTGATATATATATATATATCCAGATTACTGAAGTTATCTCACAGAATGGAAATTAATTCAATACACTTGATTAACTGCATACAAGACGGTTTCTTTTACCACAGGATTCGTACAGTTAATTAGATTAACATTTCTTGTTTATAGGACGGATAGTGTGATGAATATTTTATATGTTTGTACTTATCTTCCTGTTAGCGTGGATCAGTAGGTATCTTAGTTAACTGGTTCTGTATTTTTCTAAGACTTGTTTATATTCCAAGACTCGTGTCGCAACAATACCTATACATTGTTCTATCAAACTAAAATATACAAGTGGCACTATTTTTGTTAAAAATTATTTTAACAATTTCTATAATTAAGTATGAATGTACGGAACTGAGTAAAAGTAAGAAATTAATGTGTAATGAACATATTCTATGTATGTCAAAGTAATATTTCCGAAAGTTGAACTTTATGAGGAAATGAAATATGTGTAGCGCAAAACGAAATTACTTTTCAATTAGAACTTTCCAAAAAAAAAAAAACAATACACTAAGAGAAACTCCAATGTTTCAATTATAGATCAGATGACTAAATACCTGAGTTATTACTTGAAAGGTAAAATTAGCAGTATTTCTTGCTTACTTATGTTCAATAGACATTATTTTTCTCAAACATTCCTCAACCTGGATTCTATAACCATTTTTGTCAGACACTTAACTTCCTTGTAATTAACGCTGAGATTAGATTCGCCCATTTAAGAGAGATGTTTTACAGAGAAACAATATACTACATGATGCTGTTGTAAAGTGTAACTCCTTGCAAACAGTAGCAGCTCCAAAAGATAACCGAACTCCTCCTTTACAATTACCAGCCAAGTCGTAAAGGGTCTTTTAATACCCAATCAACCCCCTTTTGTGTGCGTATGCCTGCTCTGTGCAAGATCGAAGCTTGTCTAACTTGTATAAAACAGCCCCATTTTGTTTACTTAACGCTTTTTTTCTTTTTGCAATTACCAAATTCCAGAAATAGATATATAAATAGTTTCGGAGAACAACTAACCTCCGAAGGGAATGATTCAGTTTCTAAGCTTTAGGAGCTATTCAGTGCTGTGTTCACTGCAGGTATCGAAACCTGCTTTTACACGTTACAATTCCTCACATTCGCTTCTGATTCACCGGCAGAAATTATTATAAATAGAAAATATTAGGACCTTTTATATTTTTTCTAAGAGTTTTGAAATCAAGAGGTTTAAATCGTTTATTGGTGAATTAGAGGACAAACATACTTAAAGATCTAACAAGGTCGTTCAAAGGAGTGCTTTATATAAAGCCACTTAAGTTATAGGCCAGGTGGGTTAATGCGTTCGACTCGTAATCTGAGTGTCGCGGGTTCGAATCCCGGTCGCACCAACCTTGCTTGCCATTTCAGCCGTGGGGGCGTTATAATATGACGGTCAATCTCACCATTCGTTGGTAAAAGAGTAGTCCAAGAGCTGGCGGTGGATGGTGATAACTAGATGCCTTTTCTATAGTCTTACACTGCTAAATTAGGGACGGCTATCGCAGATAGCCCTGGAGTAGCTTTGGGCGAAATTCAAAAAGAAACAAACAAACTTAAGTTATATCTTAATATAAGATAATTGCTGTTTATTTTAAGCACTGATGATTAAATTATTATGAATTATTAGAAACTATTAGTACTGTATATCTTACCGACTTGGTAATAAATACTACAATGTTTGAAATATATATATGTAAACAGATTACTTAGTTTTAAACGTAAAAATAAGTAATGCTTCTATCCAAACAAACAATAGTTATGGAAGTCGATAACTTCTTACTGTGTATGTTTCATATAGCAAATCCACATCGGGCTATTTGCTGTGTCCACCGAGGGAATCGAACTCTTGATTTTAGGGTTGTAAATCCGAAGTCTTACCGCTGTCCCAGCAGAGTACAACGTCTTACTTTTCCATACTTTATTTTGTATCCTTGTTAGTTGTTTTTCGTAAGTGATATATTTTATTTTTCGACTAGTTATCTGAGAAGTTACATTTATATAAATAAACAAATGTTTTAGTCATCTGGGACGAAACGTTGAAACTTTCATAAAGACGTTGTTAACATATAACGACCAAGAAACATTGTCCAGCAAAAACGTTTAGATCGATTTACGTAAATTTGCTCAAACCACGACAAAACTTCTAAATGAAAAGAGGCTTAAAGCACTCCCTGTTCTCGAATATTCGCGTAAAGCTTCACGAAAGCTGCATTCTTTTGGTAAGTCCTAAAAAGGCCTACATTTCTGTGTTGGTAATGGAGGGATTCGTTCCTGAATCTTCTTGACAGATGGAAGATCTCGGAATTGAAGCCCAACAGACAGGTCTAGTTCACCATAGTCAAAATCCAAGAATTCATGATCGACCTGAACAGACAACATCCCGCAATACAGTCATGATTGGTTGGTTAGTTACTTGACATTTAATGATGCATAGCAACCAGGCTATCTGTGCCAAACAACCGGTAAAAATAAGCTTATTAAAACTCGTAAAAATTAATAATGTTAAAAAACAAAGTCCAATTTTTGAATTAAAATCTTAAATAGCGTTAAAAAGGTCAATGGCTTTTAAAATTAAAAACATTTGTTAGGTGAACAGTGTCACCATCAACAATGACACTGTCCAGCGTCATGGATAAACCTGTAGACAAAACGTGTCTCAAATGGTGCTGTCGTTCAGAGTCGTAACGGCCTCACGACAGTAAAATGTGGACTATTGTGACTTGAGTGTCATACAGTACAAACATTGGTGCATTATTCCCAGATAAAAGAAAACGATGAGTTAAAAACTGTGACCAATGCGTAGTGTAGTTAAAACAGCTTCCTTCTCCAGATCCACATGGAAACAGGACGGCCAAAGTCGAATAGAGAGTTTTATCTGGAAAAGCTTGTATCACATTGCTCACTCCAAGTTGACTGCTAACTGGTGCAGAACCGAGCCTTTATTACAGGACAATAGTCCACGTATGGAATACACACAGACAATGACAGCACCAGAGCAGACAGATTTAGTTGTAGTGTCAGCGAGCTCGTTCCTGATATCCAGAAGAACAGGATAGAAGTAGATGTTAAAAGGAAATGGGCCAATCGGTTTTGAATATCGGTGAGAACTAATGTGAAGCGATTCCAGGGCCAGTAGAGATATAGGCGAGTCAGTATAAAGAGAACAATTCGTATACTGCTTAGCTTTTGTGTGATCGAGGAAAAGAGAAATGGCGTACAGTTCGGCAGTGAACACAGAAACTGTAGAGGGTATTTTGTGTGCAACCACCGAACCACAACAAACCATGGCAGAGCCCAGAGAGTCACCTGATTTCGAACCATCTGTATAAATGGAAATGGAATGATGGCTCAAAATATGTCCAGCAAATACTTTCAATTAGGAGTATCTGCCTTAATCAGATGACTCAAAGAAGGGTCACACTTGGGGATGGTAATAACCTATGGTGGGATTAGGTGACCAGTGGATACAGCACTGTCATCCAAGAATAGACCTAATTTATCCAACTGCACCTGAATACAAAGGCCAAACGGAATAATGGCAGACCGTCTGCTCTGAAAAAAATATGTTCTGCTGAGGAAGAAAAACACAACCCCAAGTTGGGTGCAGTAATAAGGATCAAAGTATTGAAGCATGCAGTGAAGACAATTACAAACGTCGGAGGTATAGAGGAAGTTTATGAGATTCTGTGTACAAACCCTGGACTAGGGAAGTACATAAAACCCCTGTGCAGAGCCATAGACAAGAGACCCATAGTCCAGTTTTGATGGCACTATAGATATTTAGCATAAAGCATCGATCTATTCCCAAAGAGGTGGTAGAGATGAAATGGAGGATGCTCAGTGCCCTTGTGCACTTGACTCATAGCTGCTTGACGTGCGGTATAAAGGTCAGCTTACGGTCAAAGATAAGTCCCAAGAACTTTGCCTCAGGAATAACGGGAAGCACAACTTTACTGACATGGAGTTCTGGATCGAGGTAAATACCCCGTTAGCAGCAGAAGTGCATGCAATAGGTTTTAGAGAGAGAAAAAAAGGTAAAACTATCAGGTCTGACTAATGTACTGCCAGACCAATGAAGAGCAAGCTTGAGTTCCAGTAGTGTAAGGGAACGATTATAGTCATAGAGATGATCAGTCTGATAGGTAAGAGGCGATTGTTCTGCCCGAATCTTGATGGCCAAGAAGGTGGAGGATGAAGCAGAAGTGCTAGATACCTGCAAAAGCTTTAACCGAGAGTGCTGGCAATGCTCTGTACATCAGAAACTTCCTGGCCATCAGAGATCAAGATCGAAAGGGGAAGAGAAGTATGCTGCCCACTGACCTTCCGAATTTTGTTCCATATGACTTTGGAAGTAGTGGTATAAGAGATGCTGGTTGTGAATTTAATCGAAGATTCCTTCTGGCTTGGATGTCTTACCTGCCAAGCATGTGCACGGGTCCACGAAAAGCGATGCATACCTACAAAAGGTATCCCAAGTCCGTTTTATAGCCTTCTATGCCATGTGACAGGCGACATTCCACCATGAATGAGGATGCTGTGAAAAATGTGTTGAGGTTTCAAGAATACACTGATCCTAAATAATGCAGTCAGTCACTGCTTCCACGCAGTCGTCTATCTATGACTTACATACAACGGCACGATAATGTTCCGAGAGCGCAGTTAAAGAAGAACAGTTGATTTGGTCCAGCTTCCACCAGGGCACGCAGGTTGGGTGGCATCGACTGTGGCCAACTTCTCTCAAAATGATAAGAAAATGATCACTGCCCCGTAGGTTACTGTCAGCCCACCATGAAATAAAGAGGGGGAGCAGACCGAGAAATCAATAGCAGTAAAAAAACTGACTAGGTGCATGGAAATAAGTATAAACACCAGTATTAAAGAGAGAAAGACTATGATCCGAGAGCATACGCTCTACAGAGTAACCCCTCTCATCAATGTGAGCACATCCCCAGAGAGGATTACGTACATTAAAGTCCCCCAGAATTAAAAGGGAGACGGCAACTGTTTAATTGGAGCATCAAGATCTGATTAATTATAGGTCTCTCCAGAAGATGGGTAGAGAGAACAAACAGTGATGGTACAACCAAATAAAAACACGGATGGCTATGTGTGTCGAGTGTGTGTACTAAGGGTGTGTCTAGTGGCAAAGACATGGCGGGCACATGCTGATCGACCAGCAGTGCCACCCCTCCATGCGCTCATCCATTACACAACCTGTCACTTCTGTACAAATAAAACTGCCGAAAGGTAACTGTATCAGTAGGTTTCAGAAATGTTTCCTGTACGGAAAGGTACAGAATGGTAAGAATCAATTAGTGCTTTGATGTTATCCAGATTATATTGCAAACATCGACAGTTCCACTGTATCAAAGTGGCCATTTATACTTATGTATAGGTAAATTTGGTGGAGAGCCCTTCTGTTTTCGACCACGTCTTTTTTCTTTATTCTCTTTATTAGAAAAAAGTTTGTCTACCTCCATGGATCTTTCCCTGAATCGAGTGGACAGATCTCTCTGTCGTTGGATGAAGATTCCAGATACTAAGGGCGTGAACTAATAATCGTTCTGCATCTTGTGGCCGGAGAATAAGATGGAACCGAGGAAATGCCACAACCCGGAGCCATACGAAGTGGGTTCAGAGAGCCACTGGAAGGAGTAATTGGGACAGAGATGAGAGTAAACATTGACTCGTCAACTCTCTTAATCATGAAGAGCAAAACACTCTTTAGGTGAATTGAAAATGACTCTGTTGGAGGCAAAGAGAGATCTGTTTGCACTCCCACTGTAGCAGTGGAAGGAAGTGCAGCAGCATATGTTCGATATGAAGCGGAGTACAATAATTTTCGAGCCCCTGGATAAAAGATATTGTTTACAGTCTTCAAACATTGTAGCTCTTTCGCCTCCACCCACTTAGGGCAAGAACGAAAGTACGAGGGGTGTGAACCACTACAGTTTACCGAGTGTGATTTAAGTTGGCATTCGTAGGCGTCGTGGTCTTTGCTACCACAACGAACACACATTAAAGATCCACGACAAGATGTCTTTGAACTTCCGAACTGCTGACACTGAAAACACCGAGAGGGTTTGGAATATATGGCCTAACCTTACAATTTAAGTATTCTGCTTTGACAGTGACAGGTGTGAATGTCGATGTGAACGTCCAAATAATTACATTTGCAGGTAGCATTATTCTGCCTTTACGAGTGGAGATTCGGTACACTGCAGAAACGCCTTGGCTGGAGAAACCAGCGAGGATCTCCAACTCAGGAATGTTCTTTAAAGCCCTCTCAACTATAACTCCTCTGGAAAAATTCAAAGTTGCATGAGGAGTACCTTTGATGGGTTTAGTATGTTGTGATGAAGATGTTTCCACCAAAATGTCTCCAAATCGTAACTTCTTTACTGACGTGGGAGAAACAGCAAGCTCCTCTAATCCCTTTTGAATAAAAAGAAGACGTTTGACCTAAGGACTTCTCGGGTAAGAAATGCATAATTAGAAATCGAGATACATGATCTGACTGTGTCGGTGACTGTACAACAACAAGTTGTCCATGTGCAGTTGGTTTCCAATAGTCTGTTTTTTTCTTAGTTTTTTATTTTTATTTTTTTATGGATGGAGGGCGTTATAAAGTGACGATCAATTCTACTATTTGTTGGTAAAAGAGTTGGCGGTGGGTGGTGATGACTAGCTGCCTTCCATCTAGTCTTACATTGCTAAATTATGGATGACTAGCGCAGATACCCCCGTGTAGTTTTGCGCAAAATTCAAAACAAAAAGCAAACAATCACAAAGAAAAATAGCTTGATAATATAAATCTCTCTGCTAAAGAAAATACAGCTAGCTCGGATGAGACATTTTGTTATCTTGAATACATTAGTCGACTATTGAGAAAATATATAGGTAGCTTGAATAGAATATTACATAATTTTAATTTATTAATCGATTATTTAAGATATTCCCCCCACCCCTGTGACACCAGAGTAAACAATAAATCTTATAAATCTTAAATTTATGATTCGCTCCCTGCACTGGACGCATTTGCGATAGCCCAAGCGTTGTGCTCTTATAATTTCATTAAAAGTAATGTCAAACATACCGTGTTTCTCCGATAATAAGACCTACCCATAAAATAAGACCTAGTGTGATTTTTGGGGATAGTTTTAATATAAGCCCTACCCTTAAAATAAGCCCTAGTTAAGAGTGGCAGGAAGAGGAAAGAAATAAAAAAAAAAAATTTATTAATTAGTTTAATAGTTAGTTAATTAGTTTGTTTAAGTATTAATCAGTTAGTTTAATAGTTTAATAATAGTTTATTTTAAATGGTTAGTTTAATAGTTTTACTTTGTAACTTCATTTTTTTAATATATCAAAATAAGACATCCCCCCAAAAATAAGCCCTAGTGTCATATTTTGGAGTGAAAATTAATATAAGCCCTGTCTTATTTTCGGAGAAACACGGTATTTAGGCTCCATTAATAACATACAACCCTGAGTAATATTGACTCAAAAAACTAATTAGAATTAAACGGACAACGTGGTAAAGCAGCGAATAAAAATAACGAAAGAGGAAATATATATATATATTTGAAAACAGAATCACTGGTACTTTAATTAATTATATAATACATAGGTTAACCCTATAAAGAGTAAAAACATCATAAGTTAATTCTTAAATACGAGAGAATACAGGTTCATATAGATAATAAATTTTATAACTAATTTATTAGTCACTTTACAAAGTTGAAACTATATCGTAAAGACTTTAAATTATACTTTATCAGAGATTTCTTATTAATTAACATTTTAATATCAGTTTCTATTCTACTGGTTTGTTATTTTCATCATTTAAATAAAACTATAATTAATGAGAGTGCATTTCCAAATGGTGACTTTGACTGCATATCAAGCAATATCAGATTAAATTAATTTAAAGTCACTTCATTTATAATAGTGATAAAGATTGTTTCAAGAAATACAATCTATATAATTATCAAGAAGGTGTAAGGGTAAATAATACAGTTTATCTGTAAATACTTAATAACTATTGAAATACGTTACTGAATCTTGCTAGTTCTAATAAGAGCAATAAGAAGAGTAAACAAATATTTCTTGGTGGGAAAGTTACCACATGTTACAAACTAATAGATTATTCTTGCTTCTCAACTTGGGATACTTGAATGGGTAAACACAATCATCTTCGTTCGGTGCCGTAAACACAGGCACCACCGTACAGGAATCGCTGTGGAATAGCTTGCGTCTTCATACATACAACGAATTCACTACTGGGAATTCATTTTATTAAATATTCAATGAATTAAATATTAAGTATGGTTGGCTGAATGTGTTCTAGACTGAGTTGCGCTGTAGTTCCAGAGCTGAATTATCTTATTACTTTGAATATTTTAAAAATTAATGCCTTCGTGAAACGGAGAACGCAATTTTTAAACAAACATACTGAACAAGTACTTGGAACGAGTTAACAATATAAAATATTGTAATTTGAATAAGCCAAAGTAACATGCGAGTTTCATAATGTAAGCTAGGCCTGGCATGGCCGGGTGGTTAAGGCACTCGACTCGTAATCCAAGGATCAAGGGTTCGAATCCCCATCACACCAAACATGCTTGCCCTTTCAGCCGTGGGGGCGTTACAACTGGACGGTCAATCCCACTATTCTTTGGTAAAAGAGTAGCCTAATAGTTGGTGGTGGGTAGTGATGACTAGCTGCCTTCCCTCTAGTGTCACACTACTAAATTAGGAACGGCTAGCACAGATGCTCCCTTATGTAGCTTTGCGCGAAATTCAAACCAAACCAAACCATAATGTAAGATAAATAATGTCGTATATTTGAAGAAAGGAATCAACATCAGAGCGAGAATGTGTGTGTGTGTATGTAATCAACACATGCAGTCAAAGAACGCGTTTATGGCTCACTGTGTTAACTAAGAAAAATAACTATTTCTCTGTATTTAGTTCTAGTTAGGTATAACCCTATTCTTTATGCTTATAGAATCACAGTTTAAGGTTTTTAAAAAGTCTATTAGTTGTTTTTATTAAACCGTCATCCATTCGAAAAAGGCATTGAGATTTTTCTGCCAAAACGTGAGAAACAAAAACTACCGCCAACTCCTGGGATACTTTTTTTTTTTTTTACCAACGAATAGGTGGATTAACCATCACATTATAACGCCCCCACAGCTGACAGGACAAGCATGTTTGGTGCAACAGGGATTCGAACCCGCGCCCTTCAGATTACGAATCGAACGCCTTAACTCACTTGGCCATGGCGAGCCGTGATAAACATTTCCTATTTAAAAAACACTTTCAGAACACAGTTTTCAGTGCCCTGTAAACCTCAAGAAATGTTTTATTTTGAGCAAGTTTGAATTTATACATGTTTATTCACGGCAATTCCAAAATATATTTGTATTTGAACGTATTTACGTTTCACATAATCGTGTAGTTTTTCTACTTAAAAAAAAACGTTTTCCATTTCAAGAAGAACTCTTCTAATTATTCTGGACTACGAATCAACTATATTCAAACCTAAATTCTGGAAATTTGAATATAAAAATCATGTAAAATTGATATTCTCAATAAAACAAGAGGAAATCACCACATGACATGCTCTCAGGCAGAATTAGAGGGAATCACCACATGACATGCTCTCAGGAAGAATTAGAGTAAATTAATCGGAGACCTTTTTATTAGCTGTATTTTTGTGCACTAGCAATACCATCCCTCAGGCGCGCATGTATCCGATTCAGTTTTATTACTCATAAGGATCTCTACCAAACTGCCTTCAAATTGAAATTCTTTCAGACAGGATTAAAATAAATTAATCTGAAACTTTGGGCGTGGTCATCACTTGACAGGGTTTGACCTGCTGAGATCAAGAGATGACGGTGCAATGAGCTAAACGTTTGCACTTGATAAAAAAGAAATCAAACTTAGAACCGTTCCGTGAGTCGCTATGATGCCACGGCTAAAACTTATTTTAATACTGTCTGATTCCTGGGGACTAGTTGCTATAATACGGTACTTCAGATTAGGATTAGCTTTAATCATATGACAAACTGTATGCGGATTAAAATTACATTGAAGGTAACTAAGTAAAACAACTGATAATCTAATACTGCACTTGAACTATAACCAAATGCACGTTTTAAGTCGGATAAGTTGTGTCATTAGACAAACTGATCAAATGAAATTGTTAACATGTTTCACGTTTAATATATAATAAAGTTCACAAGATGCGAGTAAAAAAGGTGAAGGATCGCCATTTCATATGGGTTATCCCCTCACTTTCCGAGAATAAATAAAACGTGGTATTTCGTATCTATATAGCCATTGAATAAACATTTGAACAAATAGTACAAGCTAAATCAGCTTTTATAAGTTCCTAACTTTATCACGAAAGTTTTCAGATCATAATATTATTCAACCTACCCCAATTTCATAGAATACTGATATACACAAACATAGTATAGTGGAATATTGACCGATACCTCACTTTCAGTATGAAAGTAAACGGCGTCAAAGTTCCATTACAGCAGACACTAGTAAGCAACATTTAAACGTTGAGACACCCGAGTCCATCATGTTGGCAAAGTTCCAGTAGTTATTGACAAGCGTTTCGTACCGTCGCCTTTTCTGTATCTGAAACACAAAGAAAATATTACTTCTTATCCAGTTAAATGTACCTACAACACGTTGTTATAGAAATGTTGTGAAACTAACTTATTCAGTCATCTACATCAAGAAATCAACTGAGATGCACTGTTTGTTTCTAAATTTGTTCAAAGCTACTCGAAGGCTACCCTAATTTAGCAGTGATTTGTATCTTTGTTTGAAGTTAAGGATAAGACTACACAATTATCTATCTGTGTTCTGTCCACCACGGGTATCGAAACCTCGTTTCTAGCGTTATAAGTGCACATAAATACTGCTGTGTCACTAAGGGGGGGATAGACTAGAGGGAAGGCAACTAGTGAACGCCACCATCTCTTCGGCTACTCTTTACCAACAAATAGTTGGATTGCCTGTAACATTATAACGCCTCAACGGCTGTAAGAGCGAACATGTTCAGTGACCGCAATTCGAACCCGCAATCTTTGGATTGCGAGTCGAGCGTCACAACCACTCCACTATGCCAGGTTTGCCTGAGATTGTTGACAAGCGATACACATAACACCAAGAAATATTAATAAGGTTTTGTATTTTGGTTGAAAGACAGATCGTTTGTCTTAGTTAAAAATTAAAAAAACAAACTGTAAATAATTTACGTCGGCCGAAGAAAAATGTATTATTTTACTGGTAGGTGTGAAATTTATAATTATATAGTATTCGTCGTTCAGAAGATTTCTGATATACAAATAAGCCGTCCGAAACAAGAGGCTGGAGAAGTTTGTGGATAGAAACGAGTCACAAGAGTTTCTGAAATCAAATAACTGATAATGATACTTTTAACCTGAATGATACCGGATACCATACGTAGGCTAAACACAAGTTCAGAATTATTTACCATAGGAAAGGCAGCTAGTCAGAAGCATCGCTAGGCGCTGGCACACGAAACACATGCCATGATTCTGTTTGACAGTGCCCCTAATCTCCAAGTAATGTATTTAAAAATCAGAAGAGAAAACCTTGATCGACATTATTTTGAAACGCCGAAAATTTCAGCACCGATGAAGCCGAAGTCCTGAATCATTTAAGCACGAAACGACGTCTCTGCAGAACCCACCATCACAAGAGATTTGTACGGTCAAATAACAAAATTAACTTACTCCACTCTTGTAACGCTACTACAGCTTGGAAGTTTCTGATCAGCAGCCCAGCATGCAAACTACTGTGTCATATCTGGAACAGTGCAAATAAGCTACTTTTATTTATAATCTGGTGCCTTCTCATATAGTTTACAATTATAAGCATGGGGTACTGTAAATGGTGCAGCCAAGACATTTCGACGAGTTGACAAAGATGGCTTCTAAGTACCGTGATTTTACAATAACAAAAAATTGTGTCTAGAGGAGAAACTGATGGATAAGTTGGTAGATTTTGTGCAACTAAAGAAATAGTTAGATAAGAGAGCTACGAACACATGAAAATGGAAACAAATGACTTTGAGGGGGAGTTAAATGGAAGAGTAAAACTTTGCTTATAAATATCTGTCTTTTTGATGAACCTGATGATTAGTTTTGAGCTTTTCAAATACCTTAAGTCAGGTATTCGTTGGTAGAAGGGTAGCCAAAGAGCTGATTAAATTAGGGACGGCTAGCGCAATAGCTCTCGTGCAGCTTTGCGCGAAATTCAAAACGAACCATGTACTATCAATAAATATATATATGTATGTGCTGAATTTAAAGCTATGCAATAGAACTGAATGTAATTTAAATGTAAATCTGGAGGTAAACGAACATATAATCAAAACATGAATATCAGCACAACATAAGGAACATGAAAACTAATCAAACTCTCCAAAGGTGTCAAAATCACACTCACAATTTACATGAGCATTTACTCTATAGGGCCTAATATGGCCTGATGAGCACTCGACTCGCAATGTGTGGGTCGTGCGTTCGAATATCGTTACTAAAGATGCTTGCCCTTTCAGTCACGAGAGCATTATAATAGGAAAGTCAATCTCACTATTCGATTAGAGCAGCCCAAGAGTGAGTGACAGGTGGTGTTGAGTAGCTACCTGTCTTCTAGTTTATTACTTATAAACTAAGGATGACTAGAGCAGATGAACTTCCAGTAATTTTTAGTGTAAAAGTCAACAAACAAACATAAGTTATTACTCTCTAAAAGTACCAAAAACCATACACATAGTTTATACAGTCCTCTAGAGTTTGGACCGTTACGAGCAGAATTCGGGGAATTTGATTGTATCTTCAAACTAAGTGATAAAAGGTTAATGGTAAGGTATTGGTGGTCACTAATATTAAGGTCAATCAAGTTATGAGAACGATGTTCCAGGTTTTGTGATGCCCTTGAAACTACTTCTTTCATTTTCAGTTGTGCCCAGTCTAAAAACCTTGGGCATGCGCTATTCCCCATTCCTATATTTTCCCTGTAAAGAAATTTTGTAACATATGGGAAGTCAGTTTTATAGTAATTCCATTTTCTATTGCTATGTTTCTTATGTAAACTGGTGTTGGTTTTGAGATGTGACTAAACGCTTATGAAATTATGTTTTTTAAACCTTCATTTATTTCAAGTCTTTTTTTATGTTCGTGTTAAAGACACTAGAAGGTATCCCCCACCTTTATTACTCTTTGGTTGAAAGTTTCCCTTTCGCAACTATACTCTTCACTTAGGGTGTTGATTTGCATTTTGGTATGTCTCCGTATTGCCTCCTAACTTAAGCATTTTGCTAGTTAACATATGTTGGAAAACATAGAAAGCCCTTTTCTTCGAAATGTAATATTCTGGTTCTACATTGTAAATCACACTATATGAATATTGCTTTTCACAAAGTTTTCAAGTCTGACCACAGCAATGTTGCACTGTCTTAGAGTTAGGAATTCTTCGTGAACCTATTACATAGGTGCTATGATTCACATCTACGGCGACATACCATTGCATTAGCAAACATGAATTACTCAAATAACGCTTAATTTGAGGTGTTTTAGGAAAATAGATGTTTCAGTTCTACCTGGAAAGATAGGTTGTCGAAGTTTTCTTCTTTCTGGTGGCTGTTTTCCGTTGTTTTCCGTTGTTTTTGTTGTTTTCAGTTTGTATAGAATGGATCACCAGTTTTCTAGCTAGGCTTTCCATACAGGATTTCATTTTGACGGATGGAATATTTCTAGGTGTAAGTTACTGCGAAGTCGAGTTAACCTGAAGATGACCTAAGAAAGTTGAAACGTTGTTCTACGCTTTATTAATAAAAGTTTTAATACTCGTACCAGCTGTCCTAAGGTACATTTTTATTTCAAGTGAGTTTTTTTTTGTCATCACGAATAACAATCAAAAACAAATGAGTTTTTTGATAAGAAAAAAGTACAAAATAAAAATTAAAAGGCACAATTTTATTATAACAGCATAAATACATCATCAAGTAAATGAATGTTCTTGTTTGTTTTTAATGCAGTGACTACATAGTGTCCACCAGTTTGAATAAAAACTTTTCTTAATATACAGCGGTTGTTGGTTTTGCTGGTAGTATGGCTAAATAACGTTTTAAAAAATTTTCTTTCAATAGATTTAGAATACGTCGTTTTACTCTAACAGCTGTGTACTGTTTCTGTTAGTAATCTCTGTTAATAGGTCTTATAATTATTTATTTTCTTTATTTTTGATTCCTTCCGAAATTAATCGCAATAAGTAAACGACTTCTTCTTTAAGTGCTTTGGATTTACTTTGTTATCCATGACTTGTTTTGAATTTCGCGCAAAGCTACACGAGGGCTATCTGCGCTAGCCATCCCTAATTTCGCAATGTAAGACTAGAGGGAAGGAAGCTAGTCATCACCACTCTTTTACCAACAAATAGTGGAAATGATCGTCACATTATAATGTCCCCACGGCTGAAAGGGCAATCATATTTGGTGTGAAGGGGATTCGAAACCTCGACCCTCGGATTACGAGTCGAGTAACTTACCCACCTGGCCGTGCCGGGCCTTGATGAAAGTTAAGAAAAACGACCTTTACACTTCAGATAAATATAAAATAATACATTTTTATTCAAACCAACGTTTTGCTTCTTAAAGGTTAGTGTGCATATTATTATTTATTATAATTTATTTCAGACGAGTTTCGATTCATTATGTTATGTATTTAAGTAACTGGAAATTTTAATTTAGAAGTTAATTAAATGTTTATATTTGTCAAATTTATGAAATTTGCCAACAAGAGTAATACACACAATTTTGTTTCTTAATACAAATATATTTTAATAAACAAACAATAATACAATTTATAATAATGGTTGCCACAAATAGTTATTACAAATAATTATTTAAATACAAAAATTTTACAAACTCACAAACAATATCTGGCCAGGAACTTAATGCTTTATCGACAGTCCAAATCCACGAGGGGCAAATTAATTTTATGTTGATATACAGAGATACTTCACTTGAAATAAATACTAGCCAGCTATATTCTTGTTTGGCCTAACGCGGTTTACAAGCTTATTTTTCACAGAGGAAGATAGATATTTAATGTCCTCGTAGAAATACTAACGTCCAAGTTAATTCTCTGAAAATGAACGGTTCCTAATGTTCAAAATCCATAAACGTTTCTGTTCAAATCCTGTAGTTTTCCGATTATTTAATAAGCGTTAATTACAATTATAGCTTCCGAGGCTTATACTATACTGACTGTAGCTGACCAATAATATTATTTTATTACTGTCTGTAGGCGAGATTCTCGAACGTTCGACAATATTCGAAGACACGCTACTGTTTTCGTAAAACTTATATTGTTGATTCTTGCTCTCGTGAATCGTTTACAAATTTAGAGAACAGGTGGGAATTGCTCAATACGTATCCAACAATATACGCCACCTGCATCAAACTGAAACAAATGCAGATATTAAAATAAACGTATAACAGCAAATATGCTAAAATTTCGAATGTTATACATACATATTAACCCCGAAGAAGCTGCAAAGGCGAAACGTTCGTTTAAATAATATATATATATATATTCTTTTATCTGGAGTGTAAAGTCGTTTTCTCTTAACTTTTGTCAAAATATTACAAGTTCTATTTGTCCTCTGTTTCGTGCACAGTATGTTGTTGTAAAATAAAGTCCAATTAATATTTTTAAAGATAAATATCAACCAGTTTTGTAGCATCGAAGTGATACAAAAACCTAATATTTTAGGTTTTCTTCTTGCTTTTGGCTTGCAGAATAATAATATTATTACAAAGTTTGTCTAGATTGTCACGTATCACAAGTAATAAAATCGAGTCGACTGAAAACAGTGTTATATGTTCTTCGTAATTTTGTGATATAAAAATTTTGTACAAGTAATTTGCTTCCAAAGGCCTACTTGCTCATTGATCTGTGCATTGTCCTTTTCCATAAAATAATCGTCATATTTTTTTACTAAAAAAAGCATAATAAGGTCACGTGGCAAAACCTTTTACCATAACAACTGTCGTGTCTTTTATCATCGCAAGTTTATTAATTTTCCCAGAGGCCTGAAATTATTGGATTAAACAATATACGATTGATTTTTTTATGAGAGAAAACTGAAGGGATAAAAATTAAAGACACTAACGCTATCCAAGAAGCATCGCTTAGCAGCAATAATAAAAATATAGATGCACATGCCAATCGTCCGTACATGGTACGTGGCCAGTCTTTTGTGAGATCAGCTGGTCTTTTCGGCGCCTACAGAATTACGTTAAGCACGTTGAGACACCAGGACGAACCGAAAACACGAAGTCACCGAAGCGCTTATTATAATATAAATATGTTTAATGTATTATCATTCAACTTTGCACGAATAATTTGTCTGGGTTGTCTATTCCTCGTTTTTCTAATGCGTTATTTATAATAATTCATATGCATATAATATTAAGAATATTAATAATCTGAATATAATAATTTGAAGTCTTGAAGCAATAAAAATAAGATTCATTTTGCTTTTCTCTTAGCAATTACACGACTGAATGTTACACTTATTTATATGTATAAATATATATATATATATATATAGAAAGAAAGAGAGAGGCACGTATAGTTTCAGTACTGCCTTGCAAAGTTTTATGGCCTTAATAATAGTTTTAGCCAAAGCATAGTAGCTCATAGAACGCTCTAAGTTTGTTTTTTTGCCAGTTCGAACTTTTAACTCATAACACCGTCATCTCTTGACCGATCTGAGATCTAATCATAGTTTTGGAATCAAGAGGTTCAAGACTTTCGATTGGTATATTTGACCACGCCCAGCGTCTCATAGATTAATTTACTCTAATCCTGCCTTAAAGAATTTCAATTTGAGTAAAAGCTAGTAAAGATACTTCTGAGTTATAAAATTGAATTCGGGTATAAGCGAGCCCTGCGCTTGGTATTGCTTGCACAAGAAGATATAGCTAATAAAAAGGGAAAAACGGTCTCATACATTAATCTATTCTGATCCTGCCTGAAATAATATCAAATATTGCGACTATTCAGAATTCCCTATTGTTCACATTTCCTTCCGTTCTAATGAATATTGATTATTATACAAGTTTTATGTGTTTCGTGTAATATAGCTGTTACTGTTCAACATCATCATTTGTGGAAATGCTAAGTGTGTTTCTTTTTGTTATTAAGTGCAAAGACACACAATGTATTATCTGTGTTAAGCCCACTGAAGCTTTCGAAACCCAGATTTTAGGAATTATACGTCTTCAAACTTATCGCTGACACAATGGGGTTGGTGGGTGGACGAATACGTCTTTTTATACAATAGCTACTCAAGGGCTATCTGCGCTAGCGTTTCTAATTTAGCAATGCAAGACTAGAGGAAAGGCAGTCATCATCACCCAATGCCAACTTTTGTGATACTCTTTCACCATCGAATAGTGGAATTTACCGTCACATTACAACGCCCACGCAACTGAAAGGGCGAGTGTGTTTGGTGCGACGGGGATTCGAACTCGCGACCCTCAGATTACAAGTCGAACGCCTTAACCCACCCGGTCATGCCGAGCTATACAAAAGTTGTTACGTTTCATTGCGTTTATGGAAGTGAAAAGTTATTAATGTCTGTATACCAAAAACTTATGGTTTGTAATATTTATATTTTCGATCTACTATTAATTTTTTTTCAACAGCAATACTCAATTTATTAAGTGAAAGTTGTCTTATAAATAAATAATCAAAAGCAATTTCAATTACACCTCCCACGTTATATATCTTAGCGAGTATTTTACAAATATCACCTGAGTTTGATTATTTAAGAAATCGTTTATTGAGTGACTTTTGCGCTTTAAAATTCGTGTACGTTTTTACTTCTCCATAAAAGCATGTTTAAGATTCTGAGAAGCAAACATCTTTCTAAAAGCCCCCTAATGGCAGATTTATACCGCTAGAACCCGAGTTTCAATAGCGGTGGGCAGAGCACACATAGCCATTTGTGTAGCTTCGTGCTTAACAATAAATAAACACCCATTCTAAAAAAAACACACAGAGAAAATTAAGTAAATATTATTTTTTTAAATTACAATCCGTGGAAACAAAAGTGAAAAAGCTTACTAAATAAAAATATATCACTAAATTTAAATGCAGGTAAGAAATGAAGATAATAAATAACTCACCATTGCTTGTTTTAGTTAATATTACAAATTTAAACAGACGATAGATATCTTATTACCGTTTAACGTACATCATAACACGAAGAGTGGTAATTATAAAAAAAAAAAAAAGAAGTCATGTAATAGACAAGTTTAGTATCTTTATTCTCGAGAGCACAGATGTGTTGCAATTAAGTCATGGCTCTACAAACCTGACACTAAGAGTGTCAGTTTTTTATCGCAGGTTAAAAATTCAAAAAATATGAACATTTGAGTGTTATTTTTAGCAGTGTAATTAATGATAAATTTAGCAATGTGATCACTTTATTAAGACATAATTAAGAAAAACCACTGCAGAAAAGAATTTAAAAATCATTACATTTTGTTATATTGTAGCTGCGACTACTATACAACAATGGTTCTCAACAACCTCAATTCACTGTTATGTCAGGCATCTGACGGTCAGTAACACGATCTTGTTTTTTCTATCAGTTTGAGTTGAATCATAAAGTTTAAAGTTATATAACCTGCTAATGAAGTACGATTATACCTCAAAGTAGACATTTAGTTTTGTCACTGACGTGGAGAGCCATCGAACAAATAGAAACTGCCTTTAAAGCCTATACTTTTTTTCTCGGACATGTGGATGAAAGCAGGCAATCACCTAGAACCTCAAAATCTGATTCAGCTTTGGTATAGCGTACCTGCTCTGAAACTGATCCAGTTGTTCGCAAACCATAACTAGAATCTCTATCAGTGTAGAGGAATAAACATGGCAAAGTTGGCCTGGTATGCAATACATTCTAATGAAACGCATTCCACTCAAAACAAAGAACAAAGTTCATCTTCAGTGTTGACGAAAATACGTTCAATGAACCAACAACAGTTAAAGCAACGTTCCTTCTACAGCTAAATAGTGCTTCTTGTGTAACTAGATAGCAGGCGCTTATTCATATGGATAGAAACAAGAGTCATAGACAACGATTTCATGGGAAACTTGACGCTTAGGACAGTGATGGAAATTCTGTATGAGGACATAATGTCTTGTTTACTATATTAAATAGTACAAGATCTAGTGGCAGTACTGTCTTCTGATACATTATAAAGTTCCGTGTATTAGTAGTAGCTACTTCAATTCACTGTAACTTCAACAAGTGCTAAATTGGTCGAAATATCCCTTGATGTAAAAGGTGTTTGAACAAATGGACTTCTCTGTGGACCCACTATACTCTTGGAAGATGCACTGCATCCTGTTAAGCTCATCTAAACACTAAAAATACAATGGAAAGAGTTATCAAAATTACCTCAAAATCTCACCAACAGTTTGATTCGTGTCACCATCCTGACATTTCAGATCAAATGTTATCAGATACTTAAATTCCATAAAAATGAACTAAAGAGAAGAGTAATACAATTGTATAATCGTGGTTCTGACTTATCATACCTAACATGTTATAAAATCCAACAAATATTTCACTGCTTTGCGTCGAAATGTTTTCGGTGATCACAGCCAAAGTGTTATGATTATTTATAAGGCATCAGAATGCATTCTAATAGAATATCAGAAGAGGTTGATGCCCAAGCTATTATGAGGATATTATTCCAAACGATCGTGATGTAACGAGCTCAGCGAGAAGTATCAAAACAAGCGCAAGATAAAGACGTATTCATGGATAAAACATGGAATACAAATGAGACATTTCAATTTCAAAATTAAAGAGACTTTTTTATCTTGGCTCCTTAGATCATTTGACCCTTAATGTAAAAACCCAAAACAATAGACTCGCTTTCACATCTTTTTTGCAATATAGAACAATCAAATACATTGCACGAAGTATGCTACAAATGCGTCAATTTTAAATTAATATTATTTAATGTAAAAAAGCTCTACTTTAAACGTGAGTGAAATTTTACACTTCGTTCTGCCCTTGAATAAAACTACATCAAGATTCTCAGCTACGCCTGCGCATTGTGTCCGAGACGTGCACGAATACGCTCACGTGCATTATAGCAAGCGAGAACTGCAGTAATTTGTAGATTGAAACGCTGGCTGAATATCGCTAATTAACGATTAAAAACGGCATAACTACTACAGTAATGATGGTGGCCGTGACTTGGTCGTAAACACGAAGAGGCGCTGGTCTAGGTTTATGATTAATGCCCCAACTCAAGATCGATTATTGTCTTTTGTTCAAACCTATTTTATCTTTTTGCAGCACAGGCTTGAGATCAGAATGTTAATGTTGAATTAGCGATGTGTAAGCATAGAATAGTTGGTTTTCATGGTATTTCGTTTCTGTCTACGCTTTAAAAAAATCTTTCTGTAGGATTGATGACTGCGAACAAATTTATCTTTCTGATATTTCTTGGACGTGGATAACATTAGGATGAAAGAGGCTAAGGAAAAAGAATTGAGAATATTATTTGTGCGAATAAAATAATACAATCTGTTAAGAGAAGAAAATATAAAAAAAACATGCAGATAATATGGCAAGAATAGCAGTATGGTTTGTAAGTACTCGTTTAATTCAAAACAAGCATATTCTAAAAGCCTTAATAATAGAAAGATACGTTATTTACGTTTATTGCAAATCAGAAGATGGTCGTAAGATTACACTAGTCGAGCGTAAAGGAAAGTTTGTTTTTGATTTGTTTGTTGTTGTTTTTTAATTTCGCGCAAACCTACACAAGGGCTATCTGCGTTAGCCGTCCCTAATTTAGCAGTGTAAGAGTAGAGGGAAGGCAACTAGTCATCACCACCCACCGCCAACTCTTGGGCTACTCTTTTACCAACGAATAGTGCGATTGATCGTCACATTATAACGCCTCCACGGCTGAAAGGGCGAGGATGTTTGGTACGACTGGGATTCGAACCCGTGACCCTAGGATTACGAGTCGAACGCCCTAACCCACTTGGCCATGCCGGGCCCGTTTGTTTTTGAATTTCGCGCAAAGCTTCACGAGGGCTATCTTCGCCGGCTGTCCCTAATTTAGCAGTGTAAGACTAGAGGGAAGGCAGCTAGTCATCACTACCCACCGCCAGCTCTTGGGTTACTCTTTTACCAACGAATAGTGGAACTTACCTTTACATTATAACGCCCCCACGGCTGAAAAGGCGAGCAAGTTTGGTGGGACGGGGATTCGAACCCGTGATTCTCAGATTACGGGTCGAGGACCTTAACCACCTGGCCATGCCAATCGTAAAGAAAAGAGAAAACTGGCTATTGGACTTTAGGGACAATAACTTTTATAGAGAAACACATGTTCATTTCCCGGGTCTAGATATAAACTTATCTATCACAGGATACTCACTAGTTTTCTATCTAATATCATTGTTATAACATAAAGGAATGGTGATTCTCCTACTGCAACTCTGAAATTATTAGTGGTTCTAGGATATCATAAAGCAATAGCCCTCTAGTGGCTCAGCAGTAAGTCTGAGAACTTACAACACTAAATATCGGGTTTTGATACTCATGATGGGAGCAAACAAATAAATCCATTGTGTAGATCTACGATTGACAGCAAAAACGCAAAATGAATAAACGCAAAGCACTACTGATATAATCAATATTTTTTTTTACCGTTCAGTAACCACAGCAATGTTCCCAACAAATATCAGCTCAGGTTAAATGATGCAATCATCCACGTTTGTTTGTCTGACCGTAGCTGCCAGTTACTTTGGAATTAAAAACCTATTGTGAACGTTTTAAAACAAAACACTTGCATATATTTTTTTATTTAATCAGATTAATAATATTTATAGAACATACACACCAAATACAATTTGCATCAAGTTATAAGAACTAGTTATGGTAGAATAATTTGTTTCAAAATATTATATCATCATTGAACTTGTAGATATTTTAAAATCTACACTTCTGATGGTTCAGTAATAAGACCGATAAAGTTATAAAGCTAAAATTCGGCGTTCGATCACGGCGGTAGACAAAGATAAGGAAAAACCATTGCGCAATTTTGAGTTTAAACAGACGAATCTTTTCATTATTTGTATGCGTGATTTAAGGAGTGTCTAAATTATATAGGTTTGTTTTCCTATAGCAAAGCCACATTAAGATAATTGCTGTGTCCACCGAGTAGAATAGAACCGCTGATTTTAGTATTGTAAGTCCGAAGACTTACCGCCGTTCAAGCCGGGACTACAGGTTTGTTTTGTTCTTAGGTCATAATAATGCTGATTGGAAAATGCAATTCAACCATTCAGAAATAATAGACAAAAGAAAAACTTTCTAATAAATATCTATATTCTGTAATTTTATAGTTTTGCCTCACATTTAAACGATGCTATGTATCATTTATAAAACACCGTGGGAGCAAATGCAGGAAGATCGTTATTTTTAAATATCGTTTTAATGTAAAAAATGATCAACCAGTTCATGTATTCCTTACACTAAAATGCTCCAGAATAAACTACATAAAGAGGATTATTATTTCTGAAAAGTTGGATTACATTAAACGTGGGTCTTTCATTGGATTTGACAGAAACTTTCAACTTTAATTGAGTACAGATGGTTTGTTTTCACAACATAGCAATTGCACTGACGTGAATGTTTACAATATAAACACGTGTAATCGTTAGCTATTTAACAGCATACGACTCTTTCCTGTCGGTTCCATTCAACTCTTCAGAATGTGTGACAAACAATACAGATAATATATAGGTGGGGGGAGCTCTGTGACTAACACAGTTTGGGAATTCTTAACTGTGTAGATCTAGGAAATCTATTCAGAAAAATGTTCCCAGACTTTGATATAGGGAAAAAATATGGCTGTGCTAGAACCAAAACTACAGCCATTGTACAAATGTTGGGTTGTGAAGACGACAAAATGATTTCAAGCATACTTACTAACAGTGTTTACAGTTTAGCCACAGATGGATCCACAGACATGGATGACTCAAAACTGTATCCAGTGGTTGTACGATATCTTGACCCTTTGCTTATAAAAATTGTTTGTTCTCTTTTGACAATGGTGGAATGGAAAGAAGCTTCAACGGGAGAGAATATTTCCAAGCTTTTGGACCACGAACTGACAAATAGGAAAACTCCGTGGGAAAACTGTCTTAGTTTTTTTTTCAGACAATGCCTCAGTTAGGTCTGGTATAGGTAAAGGTGTGATGGGACATATCTCAAGACGACAGCCTAGCATTTACTTCATGGGCTGTGCCTGTCACTTCATGAATATTGCTGCCCATAAAGCTTCCAGAGAACTGCCCTGCCCAGTTTCCAATATATTGATAGATATCTACCATTTTCTGGACAAAAGTGCTAGCAGAAAACAACATTTCAAAGAGTTTCAAGGATTGTATGACAAAGAAACAAGAAAAATTTTACAACTTGTTAACACAAGATGACTATCAGTTCGAGTGTGCCTCAACAGAATATTGGACATCTGAAAGCCATTAAAGAAGTATTTTCACTGTGAAAAGGAAAAACTAAATTCAAAAGGATCTAAACGTGCAGATCAATCATGAAGCAAGACTTTAACAGTCAGGATATCCTCCCAGCCACACAGGGACACAGTCAAGATATTGTCTCAGCCACACAGGGACATAAGACAACAGTCTCCAAAAGCAGACAAAGAAACATTTGATATAACTCAATATATGTTTAGGCAGTCTGAGCTTGAACTAAAGAAGAGACAATCAATGAAAAAAGAGAAGAAAACGAAAGCTAACAAGGAAGTAACCAAGAAAAGTTATGCGCAGAGCAAGTTAGATAAGTTAACAGTTTTCTTCGACAACAAAATGAACTTGTTATTTTGTCTTTTTCTTCAGTCTGCAATTCCTCTATTTGAGCAAGCCAATTTGATATTGCAAAGAGAAGAACCTTGCATACACATTATGCATAGAACTCTGATTACATAAGTTAAAAATATACTTGTCAGATACATCAAGCCAGAATATCTTGAAGGCAACATCACTGAACTTGACTACAACAAAGAATCCTTACACAAATCTGATGAGGCAGTTTCTATTGGAAATGCTGCCAAGGAATACATTGTTAAATATGAAAAGGACCTGGACCTGATCAGCTTCTACACCATTATCAAGAAATACTATATTGCAGCTACAAATTACATGATGAAACATTTCCCTCTAAATGATGAACTTCTGATTCACGCAGAGGTTTCTGATCCAAAACTGAAAGTCAGCAAAGATTTCTCTTCTCTACGCCTCTTCACAGACAGGTATACTGTCCTTATCAATACACATGAGCACAACACTATTGACAAGTTGGAAGGGCAATATCTGAATTATCAAATTGATACTTTCACAGAAACTGTCCTTCAGTTGAATGTTGACAAGTATTTTTGTTCAGCTGTCTACCATCCAGAGACATTCTCATGAAAGCAAAGGCTGCAACAGCTGCAAAACTATTACAATAAATGTCATAAACATGATATAAACTCACCCTTACACAGAGGCATTTTCTACTTACTGTTTGGGCATGTTCAATGTTGTTTTACCAGTATGTTTGTTACTCTGAACTAAATAAAAGACATAATTTCAAAAGAATTTTTTAAAAATTTATTTTTAAATACACAAAACAGCCATAAATGAGCAATCTATAGCAGTAATAAATAATCATAGTTATAATAATAATATAATAATAAACAGCTTAGAGACATTGGTCAGGCGTAGTAGCCGCAAATGATAAAGGGCTCTACCTACAATCATTATGCTCAGTCATTTGAAATAGTTGGTATCTTGGGTCAGCAGTAAATTTATGGCTTACTATGCTAAAATCCGCGATTCGATCCTCGTGGCGAACAGACAACTCATCGTTTCTCTGTGAATAGAAAATAAGATACATCTTCGAGTTTTCAAATTGTCTTTAAGATAATTAATATCTTCCTGGTTTATTTGATAAAAAATGGCTTTATAGGTATTCAAAATTAATAAAAATTTCATAATCGTAAATGTAACTTTAATTCAAAAAACTCCATTGTATTTATAAAGAATAACCCGACATTTATGTATTTCTTGGTTGAATTTATTTCTTTAATCTCTCAAGCTTAATCTAAGTTTGTTTTATATATGTAATGTCTTTGACTAACTTTAATACTACAGTCTAACGACACTTTTGTTCTTTTTCTAACAACGGATACTTGGTTCTAGAATGTTAGGGAAGCTTTTACTGTAAAGCTGCTTTTCGAGAAAGCAAAACGAACATTACTAAAAACTGTAAAATGTAAGATTTTCTCCAACAACAAAATATTCACATTTATATGACGTCCAATATGACACACCTGAAAATTAAAATGGGCGTGAAGTTGCATGTTACTTTTTTAGACATATTATGCATGTGTAAAGATGAAAATAATCTGAAAAGCAACCATTTTTCAAGACGAAATCAAATCGTATAAGATAACGTGATTGAAATACAATCTTACATTTGCGTTACTGTTAATTATGTAGTTTAATGAGTTGGGTTGTTTTTGTCGTGAAAACAGAATTCACTTAACTGCCTGAACAATTTATTACGCTGACATTTTGAAGGAATATTTTATGAAACACTAAAATAAAGTGTTAAACACACTAGCATAAGAACATAACAAAGAAAATGTTCGATATGAGGTTTCACTGGCAATGGTCTCACGAACTATGGATTACTGTAGACCATTAAGTCAGTGTATAAAAGCAATGATTTATGAATTAAATTACTGAGGAAAGTAGTGCGTTTCATAATTTCTACTTATTATTAATATTTTATGAATAATATTAATCATTTTTCTCTTCTACATAAGTATTTCATTAACAAAAACATAGTCATGAAAACCTAAGCCTTCTTTGAATACCTTAAACATTGTGTACTAAATTGACCTTGCACATGATGGATGTACTATTTTCTGGGAACGAATTTGATACCAGTTGTGGGAAAGTAAACTATAGAATTTTCTTTGATTAATCGAACTTTAAACACTATTATAAAATTCGCAGGATATTGTGATAAATCTTCAGTTGATAAGCATGATAAATTACACCTCGCTAAATGTTTCTGTGTTTTCTTTTAATTCCAGATTTAATAATATATTTCTTTACGTCAAATTAACGTTATGTTTCGTCAATTCTTGCTTTCCTTAGTCTTTGAGCACTAGAATATACACATCCATACGAATACGGAAGCGGTTAACCACGTTAGGCCTAACTAATTTTAGCCTTATAATGTAGTTGTCTTTACCGTAAAATGTTTACGTGTTGTATCTAAAGGAAAACCGCTACAAATATTGTATGTGTTTTGAATTTCGCGCGAAGTTACTCGAGGGCTATCTGCGCTAACCGTCCCTAATTTTGCAGTGTAAAACTACAGGGAAGGCAGCTAGTCATCACCACCCACCGCCAACTCGTGGGCTACTCTTTTACCAACGATTGACGGCCACATTATAACGCTCCCACGGCTGACAGGGCGAGCATGTTTGATGCATGATTCGAACCCGCGACCCTCGGATTGCGAGTCGAACGCCTTAATACACTTGGCCATGCCGGGCCTACAAGTATTGTAATCAACACAAATGTTTTTACTCATTATTTCGAATATTTTTTATGACTCATAACAAACTGAAAACACACCCAAATATTTTTATAATTGAAATAATAGCAACTAAATGGTTCTGCTTATTTCCTAAAATGTTTTGTTTTTATCTCTTTTGAGTTAAAGGAAAGCAGGATCCCTTTTTATATAACTTAATAAGTCTTGTCTTATAAATGTTATTGCATAAATTATTTTACAAAACAAACGGTTTAAAATAGCAACATTGTCTTTAAAAAAATAAAGAAAATCCAGTAAATCTTGGAAGTGTAAAATCAATTTTATTTCTTCTGTTCTATTTCTTTTTTGTTTATGTAAACAGAAATATTGATTATTTTGATTTTGTCATCTTTTCCCCCTTATATTCAATCTCTTGACCCTATCACAACTTTTCACTACATAAAAAACTAGTTTTCTCTGTTCGCTAAGAAAGATGTTCTATATACTTTTCCCGCTTTGTATTTTGTTTGAAACAGAAACGTGAAAAATTTGTCTTTATTTTTGGCTTAAGATTTCTTGTAGTAACAACACGTAGCAATATTACGTTCAACCTGATTGTTCGTGTTTTCGCTCTTTTTCCCCCTATGTTAACAATATCACAGTTTATATGCTAAGCTTATTAGAGAAACTGATTTGATATAATCTGAAATGTTGACATGCGCGGAAAATATAATTTCACAAATAAAGAGCCCTTAAGTATTTAAAAGCAAGAATTTTATAAATCCATGAAATATAATATTACAGAGTTGAGGTTATAACAAGCAAATGACAAAAAGCTTATATATAGTTGTTGATATGAACTTTTTATCCATTTTTATGCAGTTTTTTAATTTTCGTAGAAAGATTACACTCTTTCCCGAATCTAATATCTGAATGGCCAACAGGCGCTACTAACACAGCCAAGCTTTTAGACATAATATTTTATAACTGCGCCAATCAGCGAAGGCGTCAACAAATGCTCTGTCTTTTCATGAATATGTGAACTTGATGACCCAACAAAGCTAACTTGATGGCCACTAGGGCTTCTCAATTAAAACGCAACAGTTAAGAAACATTTCACAATTCCGAGGTCATGAGTGCAGGTAAACAATAACTGTGAACTTCAATAAAAGACCTCCGGTGGGACAGTGGAAAGTCTGCACAACAGTGGTATATCTGCGGACTTATGCTGCTAGAAAAAGTATTTCGATATTCGTGGTGGTTACACAGATAGTCCTTTGCGTAGCTTTTAGCTTAATAACAAACAACCTAACACTTCGGTAACGAGTTTCAAATTATGTATTTTTGTCAAGTATCTACCAGAAAACATTTTTCTTTCCGGCAGAGCCTCGTAGCGGATTTAAACTGAATATTATCAATTTTCTTAAATCTATTTACATGAATTCCATCCATTTCTAATAGCACATCCTTTACATCATAGAGTTGTTGAGTAATTTTGGTTTAACGGTTGCTCTGACTTGAACTTTTCGCAGTGGCTCACTGCTAAGCTTGACTTATAATGCTAAGGTTCTTGGCTCGATTTCTCACGGTGGACACAACGAAGATCGCCCATTGCATACCTTTACGCTTAACAAAAGTAGCCTCAATTACTCATGAAACTTTAAGCCTAAAATATAAGGCTAATAAACAAGATAAGAGTAATTGTTTGCTATAGTATCCTAATTAAGTATTACTTGAAGTAGGTTAAAATAATAATTTGTCCTCTATCCTAATTGCAGAATACTCACCTGAACAACTTTAAAAAATTCATTTTAACTAACGTGAATGAAAGAATGTTAATTTCTATTATCAAAAGGTAAAATATTTCAATTATCAACTGTTACACACTAAACAATTATCATATTAGTGAGAAATTTCCCGATGGGTCAGCGGAAAGATTATAAAGTTACAATGCTAATATCAGAGATTAGATCCCCCAATGGATACAGCCCATTGTGTATCTTTACACTAAAAACAAATAAAGAACCACTAAAAAGGTGCCTTCTAAATTCTCTAAATAATGTTTTTAATATTAAGATAATCGACTCTACACTCACCAATTTTAAATAGGAACCACTGTTACTTATCACACAATGTTTTCATTACTAAAGTAATCACTTCGTTTCATTCAACAATATCTTGTTAAGGGGGAACCATTGTTAGATGATAAAATATTGTTTTCCAACTTTTTTTATTCCACATATCCCTGATCTGATGTTTGAGGTAAGAGTATATCGCTGACACGAATAATCTGTTAAAAGAACGCAAAATGTAAGAGATTTATATCACTATAAAAGTAAATCGAAAGAAACGTTCACTGAGTGTTAGATAGTGGGACACGTTCGAAACGTACCGAGACTATCCTTCAGTTCTTAGTCGTCAAGTGTATTTTATTCTAACGTTTTTTTCAAAGATTCTCGCAGACACTTCCACCCACAAGAAAGGTCTATGTATAACTTCATTGGATACATGTACTGCAAGGTGGAAACCGCTGCGTTAAGCTATTTTCTCATCACAAAGGAAATCATCCACACACGTTTAGTATGGAGGCATAGGATATATCTTACATCTTTGTTTGCTAAAACATGTTTCAAAATGTTCGTATCACCTGTGAAATGGGTCTCAACACAAAATGTTGATTTAGGAATTCGCTAATTTTTTTTTTTTTTTTTCATCTACTTGCCTATTAAACTGGTTCATTGAACTATGGTGTCACGTGAACCTTCCTAAGGGAAAGTTTATTGAAAGTGGAGCATACTGCGTAGAAGTAAACTGATATTTTCCATTTATAGATCAAGTAATTTTTCGAAGACACAACCTCCATTATTTTCCAAATGGAATGAACAATAGATACATTGATTACATCCATTTCCTAAGAATAATAGTATTATTGTTTCACGTATCTAATGCTATGTTTTCTTAATCTAATAAAATTGAAGTATTAGTAATTAATGGATACTTTAAACACACAACTTTAACATATTACTTATCTAACAGTCCTCCAGTAAGTGTACAACAAAATACACTTATTTATCTTTAATTATTTTTAGTGCTAAATAAATATTGTTTAACCATACATTATGCTGAAACATACATTTGCTTCATACTAAGGTCAGAGAAATCAGGTTCACTATGTAATACAATTTCTGTCGAAACCTCCGATCATTCTGCAGCTCCTACCTAGTTATTGTTGAATAAATCAGCGCACCAAAGATTAACAGAAAGTGGATACGAATAAAATATTTTTTTACTGTGATCAAGATTTGCTTTCTGAATTTACTTATTTTCTTCTAAACTCTTATGAAGTTGAAACTTTACACAAAAGGAAATTGAATTTTTCAGAAGTTCAGAAGCTCGTAACTAGAGGAAGAATTAATTGTTGAGTGTAAGCAGTTGTCAAAGAATTTTGCTGGGGCTCGGAGAATTCCTCTCCTGCTTGTCAGACTCTTCTCATTGGTACAAAAGTCTACAGCTTTCCTAACTGTTAACACAAACTTGAGAATTTGGTGCACCTAAAATGGTAGATTAAATTATTTCCTTGAGGATTGTCTCAGTTTGAGAGAAGCACAGAAAACGAATGTCATTGGACTGATGTTGCGTATAATGACTCTGAGATTTAGTGATGTGGTCACTAAGGCTTTTTGTGACCAGAATAACAGAACTCAAAATCTGGTCGAGGACATGAAATATCAACGGGAAAAGACTGAGAGGGTGTTTAGTGTATAAAGTCTACCAAGCAGATTTTTCTTTTTGGGCCAGCATGTAAGACATTGAACATCAACTATTGGAGTTTGTAATCCATGAAGAAGTTGTGGGACTCTTAAGAACAGAAAGTGTTCTAATCGAGAAGCCATAGATCATGGAAAAGCCTAAGGTCATGCACAATAAGCAGGCAAACTGTTTATATCAACTTACAAGTTAGCCATCCAAAGGCAGGAATATGATTCTTGTCAGAATCTGAGGTCTATGAATATATTAAATACACAACAGCCTCGACAGTTCAAGCATCTTTAGCCACGTGTTAGCCAAGACCATGGAGTTCTGTGATGTATTCTACATTTTAAAGTGTGGCAAAAGTGGTTCTGCACTATTTTCTAAAATGTTTGAAATAGAACATTGCTTGAAATTGGCGGACTTAGGAATACCAGTACAGTGTTTAACTTCATGTTTTTGAATGGTCCAGGCCTCAATACTATCAACCACTTTAGTAAGGTACATCTAAAGGATTATAATGCAATTTTATCAAAGATTCACTAATGTTTCAACCTAGTGAAATATTGACGATTTATCAGAATGGGAAATAAGACAATCAAGCAGATACTTTTATTGCAGAGTCTGTTAATCAGAGGCAAACCAAATTTAATAAACACTTGCCATGTATGATGATGGTGAACGTACTCATGCTTAAATGAGAAAAACTGTTGCATACAGATGTAGCATCTGGCCTTCCCTTCTAGCAGATGTGTCATAGCATCCACAAGGTTACGTGGAGTACTTAAAGTCTGTATTGGTTGAAACACATGATTTTGTGAATCAACAATTAGATATGACTACCATATGGCAGAAGAGATGCTATGTTAAGACAGTTAGGGAATGAGTGTTCCAGCATGGAAAATGGAGGTGACTTTGGAATGTGCCAGTGGCATAGAAGTAGTTTGGCTCTGGCTGAGCAAGTCGTTTTTTTAATATCCCAAGGAATTAATGCATTTATATAAAATTTACAGCAATTATGTGCACATTAGTGCATGGATTGCATGATGATATATGTCCATATGTTACAGATGAACGTTTTATGAATTACATATACAAAAAACCAGATGTTAAGACTGATGTGTCAGAAGACAATAACAGTGCTGTCTTGTATGATCTCAACTCGGATTATGAGGAAAGAAAAGATGAAGGTAATTGTTTGATTTTACAAGGAATCAAACGATTTAGCATCAAGAGAATAGGTGTAAGATATAACCAGCAATCAGCCAAGATAACAACCTAACTGCTTTGGTTGGATTTAACTGCAGAGCAGCATTTATGACAACCACTGATTTTACGATCACTTATCGGAATGAAGTGGCTTTCCTTTCTTTCTGAACTATCAAATTGTGTTTCACTATGAAATGTAAACGCTACTGTGTGTGACTCTCCTTTGAATATTGCAAAGTTAGGTTGAATTGTTGATTTCAACTGAATTGAAAAGGCACTGGAATACATACTTTCTAGGCTACTGACCAAACCACTAAAGATCTTTATGATTGTTCCATTGTTATACACGTAGGTAAATTCATTTAAACTGATGCAGTCCCTAAAATATTATCAGTTTGTATCACTAGGAGTCCAAAAATGTTGTTCAAATAACACCGTGGCCTTTACTTTCTAAGCTATTGCGCCATTTCACTGAGAAGAAATGTCATGTGACATTTTATGAAAACCATTTATTTTGTCTAGCCAAGTAGTAGCAGAAGGTCTGAGAATCATACCATGTGAAACTCTCTGAACTCATTTTCAGTATACTTGAGATGTATATAACTTTTCCATATATAATGAGGAAATTGTATTTTTATCAACACAAAATGCGAATACGGATTCAATGAATCCATGTGAAATTGTCTCTGGAAGTTACCTGTGTTCATTTTCTGTAATACCAGTTAAAGTAATTAAATTGGTTAAAAAATAGTGGTGAAACACCTTACTAGTTTAGCTACTGGTGCTGGCAGCCTTCTTTTATGATGAAATATTTTACTGAAGAATATTGTATTTTGTCTAAGCTGACCTAACTGTGTATTGACATATCTATATATTACAGTGACGTCCCGAATATGAACCCTGACCAAAATAATTTTGTCTATGTGGTATTTTCTGACTTTCGGAATTGCCTCAAAATGATTAGTTGAGGCCTACTAACTGGATGTTGAAGGACAACAATACTACAAACCCCAACTAGTTTTGTCATACATAACTATGATACACAAAGGGACAATGATTAGCAAGCCTTTACTAAACACTAAAAGTAAAACAAAATACAATGCAAAACACAAGAACAAGTATGTCTAGTAATTGTGTTGAACTAGTCAGAGTTGTGAAAAGGACCTTTAATCACCTTTAAACAACTGAAAACTTATATTAATATTCAAAACAATCGAAGTTCTTAAACTATAGATTAAGCAAAGGTAATTCCCAACTCTCTTGAAAGTTAAAATCTGCTAGAAGTTAAAATTACTACAATTCTAACAAAACAGGAAAATGGCAAAGTTGAGCAAAAATTGAAGTCCAAGATATTCTTCAAGTTCTAAAAGTTATACAAATACTTGTTACTGATGAAAACATGGCTTTCTGTACAAAATACATTAATATCACACAGTTCTAGGCTTATCCACAGCTCCACTTTGCATACACCATACTCACCTGCTGTGATCCAAGTGCACATGGAATGACAGGCCCTATCTGCTACCTGAATTCTGAAAAGATGAAAACGGTAACTTACCTTACAATATTGCATTATCTGAAGCAACCATAGGCCATCTCAATAAAACAAAACCTATTTTGTTAAAATCAGTCACCTCGTTTATTTTGTTCTTATGAAAAGCATAATTCCCTCACTGACTATGGAAGAACTATACATGGCTAATTTCACATTAGAGACTATTCCCTTGAGGATTCTGTAACTTCTCTTGGAGAATTATCGCTATTTTGATAAGGTATCATGATTTTCATGAAACATCACATTACTGTTCTACAATAAAATTCAATGGATAACTCAGAAAGCATAGATCACAAAACCCTTTCAATTATTAGTTTTCTAAACAAGAAATGTATTAGCTGTGATAATTGAGTGGTAGTAGTACAATGTACTTCATACGTAATATCTCATAATCTTATTGAATGGTTCAAAATTGCATGTCATTTAAGTTATTAATCTTACACCTACATTACCATCTTATCTGCGTATATTGAGCAGTTGTTGCAAAATGCTGATAACACATTTTGTTAGACTACCACTAGCTAGCTCAGAAAGCAAGGAAACAATGCCCTTTTAGTCAGTTGTTTCCCGACCAAACGACGTTTCTAAGTGACTTCTTGTCTTATCCAAGGACTCGAGAAATTGTCATTAGGATCTCAACCAGCCATTGCAACTCTAAAGCTGTTTCTCCTGTTCGGGTTTTGATATTGTTTAGGTTCTGTCTCAGGTGAAGAACATTATGAAGCTTTCTTGATGATGTAAAATATTATTTAAAGATCCAGTGCACCTGATATTTTCATTAATTCTGATGAGAGAAACTTACAATTTCGATATTGAATTATTTAGCAAATGTTGAATTCTCATAGAAGTTATAAAAGTAATGTGTGTATATTTACACTATGTTCGGAAGAAAACATAGCTCGACCATGTGTTTTTTATAACAACAGTAAAAGATGTTTCCAATGGAAAAATGGGATTATCTGTAGAAAAGTAAATTTTCAAACAGTATCTTATGATGTAACTTCATTCACAAATTCTTTTATTGATAGAAAATAAGATGCCAGTGTTAATGAATTCCCACGATAAGAAGATGGAGGTTTGTATCTGTGCAGTGGCTAGCCTATTTTCATTATTTATGGTGTGTATCTGTTTCTGTGACAACCAAGCAGTTGTGAAAGAAATGTGGCTGATTTTCAAAATATCTGTGTTACAGTATTATAATTAATTTCAGGTGAATCTTCGATTTATCATACTACCAACGTTACCTATTACTATTTTAAATAAGTAGAAATTTGAATTTGAAGTTAAAAGCAAGTGAAATGTTAATCTGTATCAATTTTATGGTATTTACCGACAAGAGTGAAACACACAATTTTCTTTTTTAACACAAATACATTTTAATATACAAACGTAAAAACAACACAATTTATAATAACATTTATCGCTTATAGTTATTACAAATGATGGTTTATATACAACAGTTTTACATTACAAACAATACTTAGACTTATATCCGGTCCAGAGGTGAATATTTTATCCACGATCCAGGTCCACGACGAGAAAATTAATTCTGATTTGATATTGTCACGCGCCTCGCTTAAGCTAGCTAGCTTGATTGGCCTCACACCACTAACCTTTACCGGCGATGATATTTAATATGCTCGTGGAAATTCTAACATCTGAAGTAATTCACTGAAATTGAACGATTTGTAATGTTCAAAATCTATAAACGTTCCTGATAAGTGTTAATCACAATTATAGCTTCCTAATCCTATAGCACACTGACTGTAGCTGACCAATAACAATAATAATCTTTTATCTCTGGCGCGTTGGTTTTTATATACCAACCGCGCGAGTTTCTAGAATTTTCCATCAATGATCTAGCACGTTTCAGTAAACAAATGTCGTTGATTCTCATTTTCAAAATTTCTATACAAGTTTCAAGAACAGACAAGACTTGCGGAGTTACTTATTCAAAAATATACGTCACATGCAAAACTATACAAGAACAAGCGTAAGCATTAAAATAAATGTACAGTGGTAAATTTGTTACACGTGTTAACAGTCTTCATCCATACACACATTTTTCCTTCTGGAGCTGGTTTCTGTTTGAATATCAACTAGATAAAAGTCGTGAGAAAAATGTGGCCCTAGGGTTATTGTGCTTATTATGCAGGAACAAATGTCTGCAGTTTCATGTTATTTCTTTCCTACCTGACAGAAAAATAAAAGAAATGTGTTTGGATTCCATGATTCTAGCTGTAGTAAGTTAAATATGAGACCTGATGAAGCCAGGTGGATTGGGATGTCTACAGGTATTGAATGTACTATCCACAAGCAATAAACACGTTAATATACACAAGCCTGTAAAAAAGGTCAGTTAATTACAGCAATAGCTTTCACACGCTATATCTAAAGTCAGGGGTGAAATTCTAAAAAAAAAAGGTAAAAGTAGTCAGGTGGATGAAGTAGGAAAGTTCTTAAAAAATAAATAAAAACCTAACTGTAAACATAAAAAACGAAAAAGCAGGTCAAATAAGTTATTGTAATAGTACTTCCTTTTAAAAGTTCCGGTATTCTGTACTAGTGAGTACTGATAAAATTTCACTCCTTCCTAAAGGCTACATCAGCCCAAAGGATTGTTGAAACTGCCAATGAAAATTTAACCAACACTTCTAATGAACTTTCAAATAAGCAGAATTTAATTGTCCTAGCATTTCAATCCTAATATTTCCTATTTAAGATAAAGTTTTTTACCCTTCTGACTATCTTGTTTTCAAAGAGCCATTTTTTTCATTATCTTTAACAAAACTGTAAGTTAAATATAATTTTTTGAAACTTTCCAGATGCCTCCAGTTACTGGTGGACAATCTCATAATTGGCCAAGAAGGATCAAAACTAATAGATGAAATTATGCCACTCACTGACTCATTACATTTGCAGGCTCTAACTTCAGTTGCAAACAGATTAGTCTTGAAGTCTCCAGGGACCCCAAAAACTAACACCACTGAATATTTTATATTAACTACCAAGGTATTTCCCATAGGTGGGTAACAGATGCATAAGCCCAAAACGTTCCATAGTCTCTGGTATCAATGTGAGAGCATTCACCTCAGGTGTAATACCCGTGCAACCAGCCAAGTACTCATTCAAGAATCGGGAAACTCAGAGCTGCCCATCATGCCTCTGACCCAAATAAAATAAATGCCATGCTTCAGTAGATACCAGCCTTAAAACAATACTGTCAAAACCAAACAGAGACAGATGGGCAAAGGCTTGGAAGCTTTATAACCACGAGGAGGACCATCTCTTGAAACATAGGAATCATTTTTTACAACTGGAATATGAAGTGTCAAACTGGCTCACACACAGAAAAAGATTATAAAAGCTAGGCAGACCATATTCTAGATGACCACAGCTAGCTGAATATTGACCACTGTGTTGGAAGAATATTTACTGGAATTCCAGTAAAAATAAAAGGCTCTGCTTCTCTTCAGTTTTGCAAACGATTTTTTCTATCATTTATTTTTATTTTCGTCTAAATACTGCTAATGTAGTATACATTAAGTTTCATTAATACTTTTGTTGTACATACATTACACACAGTAATAACTTATTTTTCGTGTATAATTATCATTAATAATTGTTTATTTGTAATTTGATTTTGTTATATATTTTGTAAAGTATTGTTTTATTTAGTTTTTATGTAGGTAAAGGTTTTTATTTAATGCTTTAATGTTAAAAGCCAATTGCGCTATATATATATATATTAAAACATTTCTATTTTGTACTTTATAATTTTGAGGATATTTTTTTAATATAATATTCTAAGGTTTTATTTTACGTTTGCTTAATCATTACTGGTGATTAGCAATAAAAGATACATTTTTGTTTAATTTCAAGAAACGTTTGTGTATCTGTGTGTTCGCTTATAGATGGTGAAAATCTGTACGGATTTTCAATAAATATTTATTAACAGGAAATGGGATGGTCCACGTTGGGCGCTGATCCACCCCTGTCACGTCCTTAGAGGTGCATATGTCATCCTCATACATTAAACCGGAACATTTGGTAGTAAACTGCTAAGTAAAAAAAAAAAATAAAAAAAAAAAAATCCGAGTCTGGTGATCTTTTTGTCCGTACTGTTAATCATGGTTTATTTACCGAGGGCAACATAAAATCTGGCCCAGCATGGCCAAGCGCTCGACTCGTAATCTAAGGGTCGCGGGTTCGAATCCCCGTCACACGAAAAATGCTCACCCTTAAAGCCGTGAGGGCGTTATAATGTGACTGACGGTCAATCCCATTATTCGTGGGTAAAAACGTAGCCCAAGATTTGGCGTTGGATGGTGATGACTAGTTGCCTTCCTTCTAGTCTCGCAGTACAAAATTAAGGACGACTAGTGCAAAGAAGCAACATAAAATTAACAAAGTATGCATCTTTATTTTATAATAAACGATGATCAAAACGACGATAAACATTCTTTTTTATTTTCAAGAAACAAATAAAAGATAATGTTCATCATCTCTGTGGCCACTTTGTGTTTATCTTTATGTGTTTAACTATGTTTCATTGTATTTATTGAATGCAAGCGTTTAGAATCACATATGAACTCTTCTGCAGACTAGAGGCAATTTAAGTACGATTTTGATTTGTTTTGAATTTCGCGCAAAACTACTCGAGGGATATCTGCGTCGTTCCTAATTTAGCAGTGTAAGACAAGAGGGAAGGCAACTAGTCATCACCACCCACTGCCAACTCTTGGGCTACTCTTTTATCAACGAATAGTGGGATTGACCGTCACATTTAACGCCCCCACAGATGAAAAGGCGAACATGTTTAGTGTGACGAGCATTCGAACCCGCGCCCTCGGATTACGAGGAGAACGCTTTGACCACCTGGCCATGCCGGGCTAAGTACGAACGTTACATTAAACACAATAATGTAAAACAACACATATGACGTGCAACAATTAACATAAAAATGTACAACAGATAACTCACCGTATCAGTTAATTATACAGATATATACACACAAGCTTAATTACACAAAAAATAGGTATAAAATATATTATATGAATATCAAACAAGGAAAATGAAGTCCAGCTCTAACAAGATTATACGAATCCATAAGTTACTAGAAATTATCCTGATGGATTTTGACTCATTCAATGTTTATATTGTAAGTAATTCGTGGAGCAAGTCAGGCAGGAGAAAGTGATGGTGAATTTATCTTTAAAGCTCATCCCACAAATTACGAACTGCATTGAGATCTAGGGATTGTAATAGCCGTAAAAACTGCTTGAATTCTCTGTTGTGTTTCTGAAACCTGAATGCACAGTTTGGGCGCAATGGATAGAAGCATTGTCATCTAGAAAGTAACCATCCACAACAGAGTACACATGAAGCATTACTGAATTCACTTGATCAGTACTGGTCCTGAGGTAAGTTGTGCCATTTATTCTTCCTTTTTAATGGACCAATAAGCCTAAAGAATTCCAGAAGAACATATCCTAAGCCATGACTACCACCTGAAGCCTGAGGCCAAACAAAAGGAGTGAGCTATTCTTGTAACATTTTCTAAATCTGTTTTCTTCTACCTGTACAGAGGAGGATAAAGCGTGATCCACTGTACCACATCACTTTTCATCTGTTTTTATTAATCAAATGCTCTTCACAACACTCAAGGTATTTTTTATTAGTAACTGAGACTATTGGTTTGTGTAATAGTTCATTTTTTGCAATGTTCTTTGTAAGGTATAGTTAGTGATGGGCATGAACTCGCCTGCACTGAATATATGTCAATTGTTGTATTGTTCGAAAATGATTGTACTTTACCATTCTGTCTAACTGATTTTCTTACGCTTCTGTCATTGGTTCTTTGCGGCCACCATTCCTTCTCATTGCAAAAATTTTATTCGGTTATTTCTATTACTGATAAATTCGAATGACCAATGTTTCAGAGCAGCGTAACAATGAAACTGTGTTGACCACTGTGGCACCTCATGCCTCTTTCGAACACTGCAGTTTATTTGCTTTTCCATACATTTGTTAGCCTGACTACAAATTTTCTTACCTCAGTATTTATACTGACTGCTTCAGAGATCATCTTACACATTATACAATCAATTTGTATCTGCAGCTAGGTCAAGCCCGAGTTTTGAAGTGTGGCCAGTCAGAATTTAATCAAACTATCCTACTAGCTGAGACACAAAACTGTAACAATAAATTTTATTACATGGCTCATCAATGAGTATTTTGTAGTCACAGTTTTATGAAAGTGTTTTGTCATCATCTGACAACCAGCATCCATGGATCCAATTTGCAAATGTAGTGTTAAATTAAAATAAACTTCCATTCCTTGGTACTATAATGACAAGTAAAGATAAAACCGGTTACAGAAACAAGTATAGAACTAATACATACAAATCACTATTTAAAGTTCGATTCTCGCCATCGAACACAGATTAAAAATGCTGTATGACATCAGTCTTCTCGTATTTCAGATCCGAAACTCTTAGAATAACTTCATCACACTTTACATTATTTAACTCAAAACAGCTAGCCAGCATCAGTTGTCTAGCCACAATTAAAAACTGCTAAGTAATACTAAAAGGTAAATATAAATCAATAAAGACAAAATGAGCTACCAAATATCGCTTTCTAGAACTTGAACCTAAGCTTCGATGTATAAGTATTCGTGTTGTCTTCAAAAAAAAAAACAACAACAGATATTTTAATTAAGACCAGAAACCTAATACACAAATTTAAGCAACTAAATTTTATTTTACAGCGTAAAATATAATTTTAGGAATACGTACTTGGGCAAAACAAAATATATTATATACTTTCATTTTAGTTATAAGACCTTTGTTTTAAGAGTGGTTCGTCAAAATTTGTGGTTTGGCTGTAATTTTTAGCTATGATATAAAATGGTTTCAAACCAGATAATTCAATCTGTGTAAGAATTTTAGTGCAAAGCTACACGATTGATTATTTGACCGTAGCGCTCCCTAATTTTAAATTCGCAGAATGAACGAAATGCAGTCAATCAAACACTTTCCTCTACGTCTTGTTGGACCTAATAGTGAAATTTAACCCACACTCTTTTAGCGTAACTATGGCTCCAAATTGCTGAGCGCATATTTACAGTAACAGACTTCGAAATATGAACCCTTTGATTTATAATTCAAGCACATGAGCCTCCAATAGAGTAAAATTGAAAGATAATTATGTGTTCTGAATTGCTAAATTCGACTTTAGCTCTTCAACAAATCAAAAGACATATTTAATTGTGGAGTAGTATTATCAAGCTCACAGACATAAATGTTATCCTATATATATATTGTGAGCCTTCTCTGTCTCTTTATGGCGGCCTCTTTCCACGCTACGTTCGAAAAGATGCGCACGCAGGCAAGACTCAACATTTATTTTTGAAATGACGGGTTTGTTTGTTTTTGAATTTCGCGTCAAGCTACTCGAGGGTAATCTTCGCTAGCCGTCCCTAACTTAGCAGTGTAAGATTAGAGGGAAGGCAGTTAGTCATCACCATCCACCGCCAACTCCTGGGCTACTCTTTTACCAACGAATAGTGGGATTGACCGTAACATTATAATGCCCCCACAGCTGAAAGGGCGAGCATGTTTGGTGCGACGGGGATTCGAACCCGCAAACCTGTGATTACGAGTCGCACGCCTTTACCCACCTGGCCATGCCGGGCCTGATATGACGGGATAACAGACAAAAATAACGTTGATGACAAATTTTATTTCAAAACCAAGATATTCTACACTAAATTGTTAGGAACTAATCATGATATCATTCACATTTCAAAATGTGACGTAACTTAAATAATTAAAAATATAGATTTACGTATGTTATTTTTGAGCGGCTCTTTGCATCATTGAAATGTTTAGCAATTAATTTAGTGGTGGACAGTATAAGTAGCTCAGAGCTTAGACTCTGAGTGAAACCAACAGTGAAACACAATTAACCATTTTAAAGACCGTGAAATAATATAAATTGATAGATTAACTTTAGCCTTTCTCTTATGGTAAAGCCCGACGTAGCCGGATGGTCTCGCGTTCGAATACCCCTAACACCCACCATATTCACACTTGCAGCCAGCGAATCGTTATAATGTTACGATAAGTCTCACTCTTTGTTGGTAAAAGAATATCCAAAGAGTTAGTAATGACTAACTTCTTTCCTTCCAGGCTTACGCTAGTAAATTTGAGAAGACTAATGCAGATAACTCTCGTGTAGCTTTGCGCAAAATTCAAAGACAAACAATTACTAGGGACGAGTACTTTCGTTTTGTACTATTATTACCTTACTTAAGGAAAAAATTATACAAGAGATTTAATTCCACATGACAAACGTTGTTTAAGTAATTGACCTTGCAAGAAGTGCTAATGTTTTGTAATATAATTTCTCTTCAAAAAGGATTCCAAAATATTCCTCTTCTTCGATGTTTTCAGGATGCTACGCATAGTTCACAGATGGCGCTTTAATTTTCCATATAAAATGCGATGTTATGAAGTCTAGATGTTCCAAAAAGCGTCTAAGAGAAAGCTATGATATAAAATCTAAGAGTTCCAAGCAATGTCAAAAGATGGCGTATAATCGACAGATGTCGCTTCGCTTATCCATTTCGAAAGTTATAAAGTTTGAATACTTCAAGAAGTACCAAAGAATCACATGTCTGACAATTGTCACCTAAATTATCTATATGGAATGAAATGTTGTTAAGTCTAGATGTTCTAAGAAGTCTCAAAATATTACGTCTACCTTACAGATACGCCTCAATTATTTATATAGAACGTTACGTTGTAAGAAGTGCCAGAAGATTATACATGGCTGACAGATTATGCTTTAGTTGTGAAACGTATGCATATTCTGATAATATTCTATATGCATAATTTTTATAACTTTTTAACGTTTAAAAACCAGCAACGCTCTGAACAAAGTTATAGAAACAATAAATGATGCTCTAAAGCAGGAGTGACGGCTTACTGTCATCCTGCGAGCACGTGAATCTCCAATGTCACAATACTTATTTTGCTTTTTTCTATCTATTTATACAAAGTTAATGTGGTAAAAAACGTATTCCATCAGCCATACGACAGTCGGCCATTTGCACTTGTATAATTCTAGATAAAATACCTGCAATAACACTATCGATCACTACCATATCTGAAAGTCTTTTCTTGTCAGTTGTGATTTATTATTTCTGGTTTCTGAGCTATCAAAATTGGTTCTCACCTGCTCTGACCGAAGCTCAGCGGCGAGAGTTATATTTCGCTAAATGTTATTTTTTAGATTTTGTTCGCAGAAACGAAGTGTTAGAAACTCTTAACTTATTTCTAAATTGTTTGTGTGTATGTGTATTTCTTATAGCAAAACCACATCGGGCTATCTGCTGAGCCCACCAAGGGGAATGGAACCCCTGATTTTAGCATTGTAAATCCATAGACTTATTGCTGTACAAGCGGGTGCGTTTTTAAATTATAAATGATAAATAAAAAATTTCAACTTAACCTTTCCCATTTTATTTATTTATCTGTCAACAGTGAATACTTGAAATGCTATAAACCGTTTCAAAATGTTCCAACTTAGTCAACAAAGCTTTCGAACAGTAGTTATAATATTCTGTTTGGTATTTATATGTATATAGATTATTATATCAAAAAGAATTTGCAGCCTAAGGAATACAAGAGCTTTCAGTGAATTGCACCTGTCTACAGATGATGACGCATCGATCAGCCGGGTGATTACAGCCGGTTGAAACAAGGTTGATTGTATGACTGCTTCTGCTCCAGTGCGATAACGTTGTTCATTAGTGGTTGATCCATTTGGTGGGTTTTTCTGTAGACTTGTCTCTTTTCACAAGCCTTTCTGTCTTAGAAATGTGTTTATATATTCCAAACATTTCCACAGAGTTTACAACAAAATCTCTTGGCCGCAACGTTAAGCCTATTAAATCGATTCCGGAAATTATGCTATACACGAAGTTGGTATGGAACGTAAATTTTGACATGATAAAATATAATGAAGACAGCCTAAAGGTAGACATGTATAGAGGCTCCCTGATTACCAATAAACCTAAACCCCTGGCATGTCTTATGCTGCGTACGAGTTTCATATGTTATTACTGGAAACTTAATATTCTCCAGCTTTGCAATCATATATGCAAACGATATCCTGTAACGAACAGCAACCTGGGAAATAATTGGAAGAAAGTTATCAGCGCTTGCAGATTGTTTCGCGTATAGTATTCTATTTCTCAGAAATTTTAGCAGGTTTCATATTTAAAATACGTTATTTTGTAAAAAATACAGGTAATTTTAATAGGATATAAATTATCTGGAAAATAATTTTATATATATATAAGGTCATTCCTTAAGTAATGCCCGATTTTAGGTTCAGTAAAAGAGACAGGATTCCAAACGCTTTTAATGTTATTTAATCAATAATATATGTTCCATTATTATTAATTACTTCCTGCCAACGATTCACAAGCTTCTGAATGCCACTTCTATAAAATTCGTGGTGTTTGAAGGAAAAAAATGTAGAGACGGTAGTTTCGACATCTTTATGTGTTCCAAGCTCTTTTCCATCAAGACAGTTCTTCAAACTTTGGAATAGATGATAATCAGATAGGGCAAGGTCTGGAGAATAAGAAGGATGTAGCAGTTTTTCCAGACTAGCTCTTTAGTCTTTGCAAATGTGATCCTTACTGTATGGGACCGTGCATTATCCTGGTGTAACACAACACCTTTACAATTGATCAAAGCAGGCCTCTTTTCTTTCAGTGCAACATTTAGACCACTTGAATGCTCAGACAATGGCTCAGTGCAGGTAAACTGGCAAAAGCACAATCCAAAATGTGCCTATATCCTAGGAATGTCTTGTTAAGCGTTTGGTGGGATATTGTTTGTGGCGCTTAATATTTTATATGAAATATCCATTTTTCACCTCCAGCCATTAACCTATCCATAAAGGTGAGTTACGTTCACGAGAGTGCAGAGAAGTCGAAATGTCCACTCTTGTTCTAAGGTTGGCTTCTGTTAAATCATGAGGGACCCATTTTCAAGTTTTGACACCTTTCCAAGCTGTTGCAGATGGCGGTGAACTGTTGAATAAGTTGAATTAAGCTTCTGTGCTAGTTCCTCAACTGCTACAGCACAATCTTCATCAAGTGCAGCCAGCAGCAAGTCATCATTAAACTCAACAGGACGACCTAAATGTGGCGCATCACTTAAGCTGTAGTCACCTGATCTGAACTTCTAAAACCACCTTTGACATTTTCTTTCATTGAAAGACTGCACCATAAACACCTTGAATGTTTCGTGTAGTTTCTGCTGCACTATCGCCTTTTTTAAATTCATAAAGTATGATGTACCTAATGTGCTCCTCAGACACATTCATCTTCGTAATGGTTTATTTGATCAATTAATGATCTATAAATATGGAGTTGGGTTAGTTTCTTTTATTTGTCTGAGCATTTTTATACAGTTCTACTACAAAGTTTAGTCATTAAAGCCTTCTACAAAGACAGAAATGAGGATGCACTTTCTGTATTAAATTTTCGTACATTACTTACGGGATGACCTGATATATATATAGGGAGAGATAAATAACTCAGTAACATAATTGGATACATTAACTATTGTCACCTTTATAATTTCTTTCAAGATAAAATAAAGAGTTATTGTTTGTTTTGGGTATCCATCTGTGTTAGACCCACTACGGGTAGTTAAACCCGATTTTTAACAGAATAAACCCTCTCAGCTACTGCTGAGCCATCGGGGTATGTATTAATCGACTGAAGAAAAGTTTTAATGCGGGAAACAAAATTTATTAATTTATCACGTTACACTTTAATTGAAGCATTTTAAAAGATGTACAAATTGACCAACGGACAGAAATTTAAAGTCGATTTGTGAAACCTAACAAAAAAAAAACTGAACAAATATAAAGGTAATGTGGAAGACAGTAAAAAGTGATTCTGAAATCAAAAGCTACTTTGAAAATACTGTAAGCAAAAAAAACAAACAACAACATTATATTAGAGGGATGAGCTACAAGGTAATCATTGTTTGTTTATGAATTTCGCCCAAAACTACACGAGCTCTATTTGCACTAGCAACCCCTAATTTAGCAGTGTAAGCCAACTCTTGGGCTACTCTTTTACCAACAAATAGTGGGATTGACTGTAATTTTACAACGCCCCCACGGCTAAAAAAGCGAGTGTAACTTGTACACATTGGCCTGGCCAGGTGATTAAAGTACTCGACTCCTAATCTGAGGATCGCGTGTTCGAATCTCCGTCACACCAAACATTCTCGCCCTTTCAGCCGTGGATGCGTTATAAACTGACGGTCAATCCCACTATTCGTTGGTAAAAGAGTAGCCCAAGAGTTGGCGGTGGGTGGTGATGACTTGGTGGCTTCTTCTCTAGTCTTATACTGCTAAATTAGGACGGCTAGCGCAGATAAACCTCGTGTAGTCTTGCGCAGGTAAATTCAAAATTAAACAATACAATTTTAGTCGAAGAAATAAAACGCTTTTCTTATCGTTAACTACACTGGACTTTGCAAATTAATTTTTAAACCAAATAATCCATAAAGAATATATAATGGCTTCACGCCGTCCTCGAAATGTCCAGCTTTGTGTAAAACAATAGTTACATCACTGTAGTTTCTACACAGGAAATCTCTTGCTATTATCGAAGAGGTTTTTGTATTTATTTAATAAAAGCATTTTCTTTGATCGCTCCTGAGGTAACGTGACCAGTAATTCTGTGGAATAAATACCCACAAGAACTACTGGAGCCACACCTGGTGTTAGATAGGCGTACTTGTTATAACTGTAACAAAAACGTATTTGATGTGATCAATTTTATCTGATTAACGGTATCTAATTGATCAAAAACTGTATTTATGACCAATTCAAAATGTTTCTATAGAGTTCAAAGTCAAGCGAAAAGCCTTGAGGTTACTGTTTATTTTTAATGGTTCTTTTTTGAGCATGAAAGAACACACACAAATATCTATCTATCCATATATATATAGTAACCTATAAGTGTAAAAATATCATGACGTATAACTATAAAAATATAGAAGCACATAACTATAAAAATATAGTATCATATAACTATGAAAATATAGCAGCGCATAACTATAAAAATATAGTATCATATAACTATAAAAATTTAGCATCACATAACTACAAAAATATAGTATCATATAACTATAAAAGTAAAATAACGTATACCTATAAAAATATAGTAACATATAACAAGAAATACAGTGACGTATAACTACAAAAGTATAATAAATATAATACCAACCTCTTGTAAAACGATTTCGTTAATAACAGTATCTAAATCAAGAATCAAACTAAATGAGTACCTTTTTTCTTTCTAATTACTTGTATAACAATTCTTATAAATTAAATCTTCCTTTAAATTTTTTTTATTTTTTTTTCTAAAATCACTGCGAGTGAAACTTTTATTAGCAATCTTTTATCTCCTAGAATGTAAGCAGAATTTAATGTTTTGTTTACACGTTTAAAATAAAATATTTTAGTGTGTCATAGATCTGAAATACTAACCCTATATATGTATTCCATTTTGATATCAAATACAAAAGGGGTTTGCTGTTTTATAAGAAGCGCAGTGGTACGTCTGCGAAATTGTACAGATTGGTTTTCGATACCTGTGGTGGGCCTAACACTGAAAGTGCTTTGTGTAGTTTTGTGCTTAATAACAAAAAGAACAACATTTGTAAAACTTTTGAATATCCAATAACGTCATGGATGACAAGCAGAGAACAAATCGTATATATTTACTGATGATTTATTACTCTCTGCACCCCTGGTGTGCTCCATAAAATGATGATTTTATTCTTATCACAGAATTAAACAAATATAATTAAAATTATATTTTCTTAATAGTAACGCTAATAATTTCTGCAAATGATATGGTAAAATGTTCAAAATCTTCAGTTTTTATTTGGTCATCTACTAATGATCTCTATAACTAAATTAGAGGACCCACATTATCCCTTGCTTATATCTTACAGTTTCGATAAAAATTATATATCTAATATATTGCATCATTTAATACTCTTTGTGGTCATCGATCATGAAACTTACCTTTTTCCTGAGTTTCAACTTTTGTTTTTTAGATAATATACGTAGACGTTTAGTCTATTCGCGACTATTTTATCCTTAATTTTCATATCAGGTGTGTGTGTGCTTTCTTATAGCAAAACCACATCGGGCTATCTGATGAGTCCACTGATGGGAATTCACATCAGGTTGGCACATACCGCCTCTTAAAACACTAATTCTATTTTTAAAAAATAAAATAAGATAATTCGCAGTTGTATAAATAAACAGAAAGTATCCACGTACTTGGTGTTATTTGTGTTTTCACCTTTACGTCTATTTTTGTAATTGCCAAGCCTGAGAACTAACACAAATATGATTAACTGTCAGTGAAAATGGTTCTAAAGGAATATGAAGGAAATTCAAAGCAGATTATGATTTATTTTATCGTGATTTACGGTCAAATGTACTCAGTTGAAAAATGAAATCGCCCTTTTGCCTTCTAAAATAACGCAGTATAAAAATTAAAACGTTTACCGAACAAAGAAAAACCTTGAATTTGTAAAGTATTAAAATGAAAGCTTATAACCAAAATAAATTTGTAGACAAATAAGTCTTTGGTATATGCTCCCAAGTGGTACAGCATAATGCTAGAGTCTAGATTTCGATATCTGTAGTAGGCAGAGCACAAATAGCCCATTGTGTAACTTTGTGTTTATTGTTTGTTTTTTTAATTTTGCGCAAAGCTACACGAGGGCTATCTGTGCTAGCCGTACCTAATTTAGCAGTGTAAGACTAGAAGGAAGGCAGCTAGTCATCGCCACCCACCGTCAACTCTTGGGCTTCTCTTTTACCAACGAATAGTAGGAATGACCGTCACATTATAATACCCCAATGGCTGAAAGGGCGAATATGTTTGGTGGGATGGGGATTCGAACACCCGACCCTCAGATTACGAGGCCGGGCCTCTTTGTGTTTAACTTCAAACAAAACTTTGTTGTGTTAATGTTTTTGCTGTTTTGAAATGTTCAAATAATTTATGATAACTGATTTTCTTCGAAGTTAAAAGATAAATTTCTGATAAAAAAAATTAAAATCCTGTGAAACAAAATGCCAAAAATAGGTAAATTCCTTTTCACTGATAACTCCTCCACGACCTGATTTCTAATGGTACGCTTCTTGGCATTTGGCGCCCTCTCTCGAGTAAATTCTATAATTAACCGTTCATCTAAATTACAGACCATTTTTATAAAAATGGGTGGAAAGAATTAGTTCCACAAATACATTATTCAGTTTCGTAGATTACCGATTTTAGAAATGCTGTAGTGGTCGGAATGTTCTAACAAGAATATAGCATTTGTGTAAACATGAAACTCTAACTTACTATGATTATTATATATTCTCTTTTTTTTAGCCTAAAAAATTAAAATAAAAGGTAAAGCGAATAATATACTTGCAAAACACTGCCTTCAATATAACAGAATACAAATACATGTAATATAGATTACAGTAAACCTAAATCAAGAAGTATAAGTAGTTTAACACGTGTGTTAGATGAAAAGAATCTAGTTAATTTAAAAATAGATGATATTGTTTTTTACTACGCATTTGAAGCAGAATAATTGCAAACTTCAATATTTTTTAACTTTTAACTCGGGTGTGGATCCTATGTATAGTAAAACTAAAAACGTATAAATTCAAATAGTTTATATTATTATAACACAGTTGTTGAATTGGTTCATAGATGGCAATAGGGTTTGTCCTATTTGGTTGGCATGAGTAATTCTCAAGAAAATATATCACTGGAATGTTCTATGTTCTGATTAGAGTTGCGTAAAATATCTATTACTGTCTAAGCAGAACATCATTCCATGCTAATCAGAATAAATCTTTTCTAACATGGCTAACGTAGTTACTAGCTTGGGGGGTTAATTACTATAAAGATTTGGTTGAAGCCAATGATAATTGTAACAAGGTTATTTGAAGTCTAATTCGTATTTTCAACCTGAATGGTACTGTATGTAACACATAGCCTGGGCGATCAGGTACCTGTAATTTAGGAACAAGTACCTCTAATTTAGAAATCCTGACCAGAGAGAGGGTAACCTATCAGAAGCGTTATTTGACCATATTTTTGGGCTTAGAACAAGTGACGGGGAAACAGGAATGGATCAGTTATTAGCATATCATAATTGTGAACCCAAAAATTCCTTGTCTGCAACCTGTTATTTTGGAGATGTGGATGTGATATAGTCTATCAGTTCAAAATTAACTCTGGTCATGCGCAGATGTCCTTTCGTGTATATTTTGTTGCTATTATTTCAGACACATTTAATTATTATTAAACTCTGCTTTCTTTTATCTACTACCAACGCAGTAGCAATGAAATTATAAAAGTTTCCAATGTTTAACCTAAAATAAATATATTTGTAAAAGTATTTTGATTGGGTGAATTTCTTTTATTTCTGCACACTTTAGAAAATACAATGAAGTAATCATGAACATGTGTCAGTTGTCATTCCATTCCTATTACACTAAAGATGTTCGAGTCACTCTTCCCGTTTTCTTCCCTCTTCTTCTTCAACTAATGCGTGATGACGAGAAACACATCTGAAGTAAACATGTACTCTCAAGACGGCTGGTATGGGTTAGGCTTAGGTCGAAACTTTGTTCTGTACTTTATTTTAATTAAAGTTTTAATACCCAACCAGCTTTCTTTAGAATACATTGATGTTTTGATGGTTTCTTGGTATCCTAAGTTCTAACTACAGGAAAGAAATAAGAGAAAGATACACCTGAAGAGCTTTAAATGAAAATAAACTACTCCTGAGCACAGTACAAACTATAACTATGGATATTGCACACGGCTACAATCCTTGAATTAGCCGTTCGTTAGTAGTTGAATGTAAAACGGCTTTGTCCAAACTTTCGCCTTCGTTTTAAGTTCGAATCATGACTTTTTATGTCACTCCTCTTGGATAAAAAAGACCAAAACTTCTCTTTCATATTTAGATCTTTATCCTTTTCGTTTATTATTAAGCACGGAGCACACAAGGAGCTTTCTATGCTCTTCTCACCACTAGAATCAAAATATGAAGTTTATAGTTAAAAGCTCTCACTCAGGCTTGTCGTTTGTATTTCGATAATTTAGCATTGTTGAAAAATTGTATTCGTTTTTATCTTGTTCAACATTTGAATAAATAAAAGTATTATAGACTAGATAACACTATGTAACACAAATTTTGTTCCTGGATAGTATGTGTTATTTCTTAATTGCTTATGTTGTAAAAGTACAGAAAATGGCAATTATTCCCTTCAAATTCTGCTTTTATGACCTGGATAACGAAATTTAGAAATTAACCTATTTCCTATGTAAAAACGGACAATTTGCACATTTTTATTTACATAAAATCTGAATAAAACAACATATGAATCAACATTTACATGTATTTATACTAAAGTTATTCAAAAATGTTTAGAAGTGAGTGGTTTTTCGAGATTTGCGACTGTAATGTAAATCACTTTCACGTATCAGCCCCCAAATACAGTCTCCTATCATGTTTTCGTTATACACTCCTAGGTCACAAAAGCAAAGCTTAAAGAAAAAAATAGGTCTTTTCTATTTACTTTAGGCATAAGCAATTGGGAAATAACACTTTCTGTCCAGGAACAAGAAAAAGTAAAAATTTTGTTACATAATGTATAATTAGAGTTATAAGGTAAGTACAGCGTTACAGCCTGGTATTTTATAAACTTAATATGACTTTTGTTTTATCAAAACTACTTATCCAAATAACAACATGATACAAAATATGGTTGGTGTAGTATATGTTCGGGAATAAGTTTTGTTAGCAGTCTTCAATACAATTTTGTATCAAACTAAACATACAAGTCTGGTTTGGTTTGTATTGAATTTCGCGCAAAGGGGCTCTCTGCGCTAGCCGTACCTAATTTAGCAGTGTAAGACTAGAGGGAAGGCAGCTAGTCATCACTAGTCACCGCCAACTCTTTGGCTACTTTTTTACCAAAGAATAATGGGATTGACCGTCACATTATAACACCCCCACGGCTGAAAGGGCGAGCATATTTGGTGTGAATTCGAACCAGCGACCCTCGGATTACGAGTCGAGTGCCTCAACCACATGGTTATGCCAGGCCTCACATATGAGCCTCTGAGAGCTTCACTTCTTAGAACAAATGCTGCGAAGAAAAGATAAGTTTCTCAACTTATCGATGGTGATATAACAATATGTCAGTTGTACAAATACATATGGCATCTGGTTCTGTTTGGCTAATAGAAACGTTACCGTATTTTTCGTATTATGCATTTTTTTTCTCATTTCTTACTTAAATGATAAAAAGTGATTTTTAAGAATGATTTTGTACGAGAATTGCTGTTATTAAACGTTCTGCTTTCCTATGTGCAACATTAAAGGACTCGCGTCGTTCTTTATTGGTTTTATTGTCACAAAATATGAAATCGAGAAAGACAATTATATACTTAATTCAAAAACTTTTCTTAGCAATCAACCATTTTACCGGCCCGGCATGGCCAGGTGGTTAAGGCGCTCGACTCGTAATCAGAGGGTCGCGAGTTTGAATCTTCGTCGCACCAAACATGCTCGCACTATCAGCTTTGGGGGCGTTATAATGTTACAGTCAATCCCACTATTCATTGGTAAAAAAAAGTAGCTCAAGAGTTGACGATGAGTGGTGATGACTAACTGCCTTCCCTCTAGTCTTACACTGTTAAATTAGGGACGGTCAGCGCAGATAGCCCTCATGTAGCTTTGCGCGAAATTCTAAAACAGATTTTACTACACAGTATCTACCTTGGTGATTCTAAATGGTTTTTTAATACCTCTGCGTGTCATTTGGAGGCTTCCATAATTCTTGTTTTTGGCTGTTAAGCTTGTGATGCGCTGACAATTTCAGTCACCTTACCATTTCAAATGATTTTGCGCAGCCTTAACACTAACAAAGCGCGGGAAATGTCTTCTTTTTATCCAATAAAAGATCCAAAAAATTAATTTCAAACTAAGAAAAACTGGATTGGATAGGGTTTTTCAACGAAAATTTCCTCCACTGGCTTGTGAGGGGCCCGTTAAAATTGTGTATGCATCTATTTTGCAGTTAACTAATATTATTGAACATTTACAATAATCCTCTCTTCAGGTTAAGATGGCACACTGTAATGACTATTGTAAAGTTTATAATTGCTTGGTTATTTTTTTTATGTCATCACTTCCCTGTATGGTAATTCATACTCAGTAAAAGGGATGGCACAGAGCTTTGTACAGGTTAGTATTAGCTATGTGTTAATTCCCCATGAATATGTAAAATGAGCATAATCAATGACATAAAAAACTAGACTTGGAATAAGCACTTTAGGTTTGTGGTTTGGCTTCATGGACTAAGCATCCATTGCACAACACACATACGTGAAGCATTTTTTCGAAACGATTAAGAGAGGTTACATTTTTCAAAATTTCTGAAACTATAGAGCTGATTCAATTCACGTTCGAGAAAAATCATACCTTATAAATAATTAAATGGTACTATAATAAATCATAACATATGAATACCTCATATGTCTTCAGACAGGAATAATTTTATTTTATTGTTTTAACTTCATGTTGCACTCGTTTTTTACATAAAGTTGAATCTATATATATTGAAACAAATAGATTTTCAAGTTGACATTTATAAAAGTATGTTTCATTTCGTGTAAGAGGAGTAACAGTGAAGGTATTGCGATCTGTGTACGTTTTTTGTACAAGTCAACGTGTAAAACATCGTATTTTAGAAAAACTGTGACGTCGAGAAAGTTAATTTGCGTAGGTGAATAATCATTGTTTTGTGAACAGAAATTGCATGTGTGATAAATCCTTTAAGTGATTTAAGGTCGGCTGTCCAAATAAAAAAATATGTCGTTCGTGTAACGTTTCCGTATATGAGGTTTCACAGGGCTGAGTTGTAAAAGCTAGTTTTCAATATGTTGGATAGTGGTACTTGTTCTAGTGTTATGATGAAAACTCTTTACAGAAAAACTGGCTTTTATAACAGACATACCACCAAAGTGGAGAAGTTGCGTGTGATAACCACGTTATTTCGTCAGTTTATGACTTCAGCGTTTTCCTTCTTATGATATTTAATGGACTGTTACTTAATACGATCGCTTTTGCTATCATATGTACCACATAACCTACTCAGTAAACTCCTTCTGGCAAGCTACGCTGGTAACCAAGTTGAGAGAGACGTCTTTTTAACACAGGTAAGATCTCGGTACTTCACTAGTGGGATCTATTTTGAAAATTTGCACAAAAGTATCATACGATATGTTAGAAACAATAGAAATTAAAAGTCTCTAAACACAAAAAGAAGAAAACTGAGAAACCACATTACGTTCACTTTCATTGTTTTTTAAGTATAATTTTTATATTTTGTTTAAAATATGTCAACTTATGTTTTCTCTACAAATCCATGTAATAATTATTATTACTCATACAGATACAATTCACTGAAAACTATTCAGTTATACATTTCATCTGAGATTTTTGAAATGTATATCCAAGCGCTAACGTAACGACATATCATCTGGAACACTAGCATATCTTCTACACCCAACTCATTTTGCGAACACTAATAACTTAACGTAAAGGTGCAAGTGATCGTTAACAAGAGATATCGGCAGTCATTACTTGAATCGTTAAATGTTTAAGCAAATTATTAAAACCAGAACGTTATTTTCGTTCTGTCTTCTTTAATTAATTTATACTTCTTTGGATATTAGCACAAAACTACTCAAAGCCCATCCGCGATAGCCGTCCCTAATTTTGAGTTGATAAACTGGGGAATAAGCAGTTATTCAACAACACCCTGTGCCGATGCTTGGGCTACTCTTATCTGACAGAATAGAAGGATTTGATCATCATTCTTACAAAATTCACAGCCCATAAGTTAAAAGGACATTTAAGCGCAGACCGAGATCTTTTTTTTTTCCATTTATTTGTGGTAATGGGACCAAAACTAGCGCTGGACCCGCACATTTACCACTTAGCCAATTTCATTAAAACTATAGGGTGTGTGTGTTTTCTTATTGCAAAGCCACATCGGGCTATCTGCTGAATCCAGTGAGGGGAATCGAACTTCTGATTTTAGCGTTTTAAATCCTTAGACTTACCGCTGTAAAACTATGGGGAAAAATAATGTTGAATGTTGTGAAATTCTGTATAGTTTTCAGATCTAGAATGCATGAAACTGGTATAATCTCATTTCCCTTTCCTGGAAAGAATTAACAATATAAGATATGTGTTAATAATAAGAACAAAGTAAAAAAATAACGTTGAAAAATAACAAGATATCAAATGCAATAACAGTGCAAAGGACAAGATAAAAACTGTAGTAATAATGAAAAGTAACAAGATAGGAAAATTAGCAATAATAATGGCAATAACAAGATAAAAATGTATTAATAATGAGAAGAATACGATAAGAAATGTAATATTAATGAAAAGTAACGAGTTAGGAAACACGTAATAAGTTATAAAATAAAAAATGTAACATGTAACAAATATGAAATGCAATAACACTGAGAAATAACAAAATGAGAAATTTAGTAATAATGTGAAGTAAAATACATATCTAGAATAAAAATTTAAAAATTGCAATGTTAAAGTACAAAACTATGCTGAGATCCCAAAATAGTAAGAACCCTTGGGATATGAAATAATATTCAGTATAAACTAAAATATCCATCAATTGACGAGGATTCTGTAAGCTTAGCAAACACAGTGTAAGTTTAACAGCAGTCGTATGTTTCAAAATGATAACTTGAACATAAATTTAATCTCAAAATTTTAAAATTATGACAAAGTTTCTTCGTAAACAGTAATTCCACTTTGCTTTCCACCTACTAAGAAAAATATGATTTTGGATGTTTCTACCCTTCAATACCCTATCCATATCTCATTGACCAAGAGAAAAGCATGGTTGTGTAATTAAAAAACAATTCAACAATCTTCATATATTGACCTTGAATCCCTTTTGAATATTCAATATTGTCTAAAGCGTCAACCTACCAAGATTGTTTGAAATTGATTCAATAGGCTGGGGGTAATTAACCAACAAGCTTTATAAAACAGAAATAGGGTTGAGTTCAAATTTGACCTTTTAAGACCGTCCCCATAGTTCGTTGTATTTGCATACAAAGTTTGGTTGAAATTGGCTCAATCGGCTCAGAGAAGTTAAAGTGCAAACAAACACACATTTTGCCTTTATATAGAAGAGTGCTAAATAAAAACAAAATCTGAATGAGACCATCTGTATAGACTTGTTTAATTTGTTATAACACATATGAAAGAAAAACGATAGTTGTAAAGAGTTTGTGTACTATATAAACTTATAGACTCTTAATCGTTCTTAAATGTTTTCATTGTTACTAATTCCTGGCACGATCAGGTGGTTAAGGCACTCGACTTGTAATCCGAGGGTCAAGGGTTCGAATCCCCGTCACACCAAACGTGCTCCCCCTTTAAACCGTGAGGGCATTATAATGTTACGGTCAATCCCACTAGTCGCTGGTAAAAGAGTAGCCCAAGAATTGGCGGTGGGTGGTGATGACTATCTGCCTTCCTTCTAGTCTTACACTGTTAAATTAGAGACAGCCAGCGCAGGTAGTCATCGTCTAGCTTTGCGCAAAAGTCAAAACAAACTAAACCAATCATCGTTACAAACAGTTTTAAGGAGATAACTTTTAAAGTCTGCCAGTCAGAAATTGAATTTCTGATTTGGTAGAATAAATCAAAGAAAAACAAAGGTGCTAATATAATTTAGTACAACTTAAGCTTAAGAGAATGTCTGCTTATATTTCAATCATTTTTGTTGTTTGGCGTATTTTGTGCATGGCGAGGTTCATATATAATCAGCTATTTAAATTTTTTGTTAGTTTGTTATTAACAGCAATATTAAACACTGGGCTATCTGTGTTGTGCCAACACAGATATATATCGAAACCTAGATTTTAGTGTAATAAGCCTTCAGACTCACCGCTAAGACACTGGTGTAATCTGTTTGAAATATGGTTATATTTTGGCTTTTTACAATATCAAGACACATGGTAGTTTGTTATTGCAACCAAAACAACTTACTGCAAGACACATTGCGAGTTATTAACATGAGTGATAGTTTAGCGATATATTACCTTCTGTATCTCGAACTCTGTTAATCAAAATTACTGCTTATTTGTAAAGGATGTGCTCCACTACACTCGTATTTCACATACCCAATTTCAAGGCAATTCAGTAAGAAATATCCGAGAAGTAACATATTTAATTTTGATTGAGTTTCTTCTTCATTTATTTCTTCTTCGCATCAAAAGTATGGAAAATGTATTTGATGAAAAAACATATTTAACTTCTTTGGATTTTTTTTTCAAATTTGATACACTGATAGATCTTTTTAACATATAATTATGATTCTCGTTTAGTTTAAACGTGAATCACATGTACAAAATTATTCAGCAAAAGCGGCTCAAGTTGGCGAAACTTTTTTGCGTATGCCTATGGAAAAAGTCACATGAGCTACCGTTCTAACATTTTTTGCTACATCTTTATCTAACAGTAAAGGCGGATAATTTTTAAGTCTTTATCTTTCGGATCTATAAAAGCTAATTTAAAAAAGCAAAACTTGTTGTTTTTTTTTAAATTTCGCGCAAAGCTACACGAGGGCTATCTGCGCTAGCCGTCCCTAATTTAGCAGTATAAGACTAGAAGGAAGACAGCTAGTCATCACCACCCACAGCAAACTCTTGGGTTACTCTTTTACCAACGAATAGTGGGATTGTCCGTCACATTATAACGCCCCCCACGGCTGAAAGAGTGAGCATGTTTAGTGCGACGGGGATTCGAACCCGCGACCCTCGGATTACGAGTCGAACGCCTTAACCCACCAGACCATGCCGGGCCCAAAAGCAAAACTAAAAGGTGAAAGGGCATGCAGATAATATATAAGTATTGATTAGGTTAAGCAAACTAAGTTAGCAGTTTCTCGCTCAAATTTTCAAGAGACTCATACGAATGGACGGTTATTATTCATTGTCAATTTTTCAGCCATATTTATTATGAACATTTAATGTCATGTGACCTTAGCTCAAGAAATTAGCACAAAAAATAATGGTTGATATGGCTGTACCGATTATATGTAGATGATGACAAGAAACTGTTAATCTAAGTTCCATGTCATTACTATAAAGGAAGATATTAACCCAGTTTTAAAGAGATAAAACTACCACTATTTTTTAAAGAATATTGTTGGTTCTGTAATGTATAGATCTGTTCCAAATAATATATTTGCGATCCTAAAACTAATGTTGGTTGCTATCGAGTATCACTTTCTTACTTGTCATTGTTTGTTGATGTGTATTAACGTTATGATACATAATCAAAAACACCTTAGGTATGAAAAGAAAACGTAAGGTGAAGAAAGACTGAATGCGAAACTTAAAGAAATAAAATAAAAAACTGGCAGTAAACTGACGGCTACACTTAGAGAACTCGTAATAATTTTACAGCAAATATTCATGCATTATTCAATTACGTCGCGTATTTTGTTTTACCCACCCTCACACCCCAGGTTGAAGAATGCGGACTGGAAAGCTAATAATCAATGCTATAAATGTAGCTAGCAGTTTGACCTACAATTTTGATTTCGTTTCTTTAAGTTTCACACTCAATGTTTTTTTGGCCACACCTTATTTTCACACCTAAGGTGTTTTTGATTAGATTTAATTATATCGTTAAATTCCGAGGGGAAAGAAAAAGAGGCCCTTGTGAAATGATTGATCCTAAAGATTTCACAGTATTAAGAAAACGGTTAATTATAATTATAAAAAGAAAGCTAATGTTTCAGAAATAAAAATGAACGGTTTAAAGAATATCTCCTTGTTCGTCACAAAGATAATAGCATTTCTGATTAGTTGTCGATATTTGTTATCCTATTACAATAAGCAAACATGAATATAGGTGCGAGGCCTAGATGTAGAAGTAATAATTCGGTTATAAAAATAGAGAACAATAAAACATTGTAGTTATACAACCTATGCATCAACATTTATTCCCTACATGCAACAACAACAACCGCAACAAAAATCAACTATTAATTCGCGATATTTAAAGTAGTGAGTCCTTGCTTAGATTTTTTCTTCTTGCAGTTTTCTTAAACTTTATTCGCTACAATATACTAAAACAATTATAACTTTTGTACTTGTCTATTCCTATTGGACCACTGAACATGTAAACAAATTTCAAAGTTTCATTCATTAGTTTTAGCTTGTATGAAATTAACTTAATAAAACTATAAATACCAGCAACATGCGATATCTGAGGCATTTAACCTTTTCCATAGTTGACGAATATTTTTTCTTCTTATCATAATTGTGCCATGAAAGAATTATGCGTTCATTGAAACATTTAGTTTTAAAAGTACAATTTTTAATATAACTTTATTTGTAAAACTTTTTTAAATTAATCATGGTTATAGCATCAGTTTTTGTTTTGTTTTTCGCATAAATATACCTTAAGTTATAGTTAGAAATTTGAAGAAATTGAATTTAAATGCAAAAAACAAGGAGAAATCCTCAAAAGCCGCTGCAGTTGGAATTCTGTCACGCAGAATTAGAGTAAATTAATCTATAAAACCTACGTTTTTCTCTTTATTAGCTATATATATATTTGTGCACCAGTAATACCAAACGTGGGGCGTGTATACTCGATTAGATTTTATTATTCCTTATAATCTCCAACAGACTACCCTCAATTTTATGTTTTTACATAGAATTAGTATACGTTAATCTGTAATACTTTCGGCATAACCAAATACATCATTTGAAAGGGTTTGACTTCTTGAGTCCAAATCCGTAATTATATCTCAAATCGCTTGAGAGATAACGGAGCTATGAGCTAAACGTTTGTACTTGAAAAAACAAACTCAAGGCTATTCTATAAGTCATTATTCCGCGGCTAAAAATCCTAACAGTTAACATTTCTAAAGGTGTTTCTGGTTATTTCGTAAGGTAACCAGTTCCACAGTTCAGAATTATAGTAAATAAATCAGAGGCTAATGAGCTTAAAACTTCTGAAAGTTACCTTTAGATACAACACAGGTGTTTTTCTTGTTGTGATAACATTGGTAACTAAAAGTTGTTCTTTTTTTTAAATAAAGAGATTAACAACAGTTTTTATAAACTTTTTTTTTTTTTACAATCGCGGCTGAGTGGCCCATTAAATGGCTCTGAAGTTCTTTTTTCCAAGAACAAACTTTTAACTCATAGCTCCCTTAAATCTTGATAGATTTAAGATCTAATTACAGTTTTGAACTCAACTGATATATTTTTGTCCACGCCCTAGGTCTCATAGATTAATTTATTCTAATGCTGCCTAAAATAATTTCAAATTGAGGGTAAGCTGGTAGGAATCCTGATTTGTTTGTTTGGTGAGTCCACAAAAAAGAAGTCACAGATATTTGAAATGTAGTATTTATACACATTAATAAAATTAGTTTATATTAGCAAAAGAAGGCTTACATTACAGTGAGGATATGCTTCTAACGTACAGTCTTAAGACACGATCTTTATAAATATAGTAGATCAACAATTCTAGTTAGAAACTTTGTTAATACTCGGCGATTTGTATTTACCCAGGCAGTACCAGTTTGTGTTTGTTCAAGAGAGTCTGTATCTACTTTAACACATAACCAAAACACGTCAGTATGTATCTAAAACAAGTCGATTGATTGTATGAAATAGCTGTTTCTCACTGGTAAGTGTGACGACTTATTATGCTAAAAACAGGGTTTTAGTATCCGTGGTGTTACTTTGTGCTTAGTAGCCATACCAAAAATCTGTGCTTTTAACATAGCCTAGGTTCTTTATACCGATGACTTAAAAAATGACAGCGTTGATTTACCTATTAAAATTCAATAAAACAAAGAGGTAGTTTCAAATGTAATATAAAATAGGTTTTCAATATTCGATTAACGTTCTGTTCAGGATGCTTGTTTGTTTTGTGAATTTTGCGCAAAGCTACTCAAAAGCTATGTGCGGTAGCCGTCCCTAATTTAGCAGTGTAAGACTAGAGGGAAGGCAGCTTGTCATCATCACCCACCGCCAAATCTTGGGCTCCTCTTTTACCAATGAATAGTGAGATTGACCCTCACATTATAATGCCTCCACGGCTGAAAGGGCGAGCATGTTTGATGTAACGGGGATTCGATCCCGCGACCCACAAATTATGAGTCGAGTGCCTTACCCACTTGGCCATGCCGGGCCAGAATTCCTGAAGAATATTAAAATCAAATCGGGTATACGCGCGCCCCACACTTGGTATTACTGATGCACAAAGGTATATCGAATAAAAATGGAAACAAAGGTCTCATAAATTAATTTACTCTAATCCTGTCTAAAAGAATTTCCATTTCTGTGGACATTGAGGATTCTCTTTTGTTTTCTCCTTTAGTCAGATTAAATGATAAAAAGATATTTATAAAAGGTGATCTTATATTATTACTCTATGTTTATAAAAAAAATATTATAACAAGGTTCATAAAAATTGTGTAAGCAAAAAAGTTATTTCAGTGACAAACCCTAAAATGTCATAGGGTAAGGATATTAATCACATTTTTAAACGAATAATCAAGAGATGGAGCCACAAGCAAATATTCGTAAAAATATGCATTACATCATATAATTGTTTGTATTTGAGAGGACGAACTAAATAATCTGGTTTGTGCGAAGGTAAATTTGCTTTACAACTAAACATGAACAATATATATTCAGTGAATTTTAATAAAATTATGTAACAAAATACGTTTATTATTCTAATGAAACGTGATAAAAAAACCTCTTCCGTTTCACTTTCCCTCCTTTTTTCAATTACTCAGATGAAAATTATATAAAACAAGATTATACAAAAACTACTATTTGTTAAAACTAGAAGTTCAACGAAGAATGTTAATTTATTTATGATAAGATACCTTGTGAGCTCTAATTATTTCGTTGCATTTACTTCATAGATAAATGGATAAAGAATATAATATTCCAAGTTCATGACAGACCAAATTTTAATTTTATATATGAATAAACTTTTTACGTTTCATCGTATATCATTTTTATGTTTTATTGCATTTGTAAGGAGCACCGACATGACCATATGGTTAAGGCACACGACTCATAACCTGAGGGTCGCGAGTTCGAATCCCCGTCACACCAAAAATGCTCGCCCTTTCAGCCGTGAGGGCATTATAATTGTTACGGTCAATCCCACTATTCGCTGCTAAAAGAGTAGCCCAAGAGCAAGCCGTGGGTGGTGATGATTATCTACCTTCCTTCTAGTCTTACACTGCTAAATTAGGGACAGCTAGAGCAGATAACCCTCATGTAATCTTGCGCGAAATTAAAAAACAAATAAACAAGCATTTGTAACGACCTCTGATGGAGTATCAGTTAGAGCAAGGTTTGCAAACTAACACCGAATTTTAAAAAATTAAATTCTACTTTGTCGTGATTTGAAGATTACATTTTCATATAAGTTACTTTCAAGCAAAAATGTGTTGTTTTTAGTTGCGCAACATTTCACCAGTTTAACGTACCATTATCTGATGAAATGCATTGAACAAAATCCCAACGTAATAACTTCGTGTCGATAAAAAAATAGTCAAAACAAACACAATTTACAATATGTACCACTGTGAAATCAAGTAGAACTTCCTATTATTACGATAGTAAATAACAAAAAATTAAGGAAGTTAACGATCGACATACTAAGTTAATAGATGTTAAGAAATACATACGTGATGTATCTTAAAAGATAAATTAATATGTTTTTTTATATTTTAACATGAGTATCTTTCTATTCTAAAAGACAACAAGAGTGTCAAGGTGGAAAAATGCAAGTTAAAAACACACATATAGAAAAATATTCTGAGTTAAGAAAAGATAGATATATTTGTTTAAAATACAGTTTTAGCGAGTCTTGAAATGAATATTGTATCATAAATACTTATGTGTGTTTTGGAAGTACAGGTGAACTTTGGGAGAGAAAATTAAGGCAGTCTTATCTTGTTAATTTTTCATACTGCCAGTGTGGCAAAGGGCATTTCTTCGAACTGAATACGTTCATGGTAAGTACAAAAAATAATGGTAATAAAAATGTTTCTTTCTTACACGTTTATAGATTACTATCACAACCCTTCTTTGTAGATGCTTTATGATACACATGGATTAATCTATCTATCTTGAAACAAAGATATATATATATAATTAAAAATCTCGATATTTTTAAGAGGTGACTTACGTTAAAGCAGTATATTGATAATCAAAATACTTTCTGATAAAGTTTTTTTGTTGTTCTGTTTTCTTTACATTTAGTCACTGTTTTAGCAGCTTCTGAAGTTCATAAACATTTAACATATTTCATGATTTAATCCCACTTAGTTTTTGTCAAGTTGTTAACACTATTGTATGACGTAGAAATGCAGGAACAGATTGTGTGTTTGCTATTAGTTGTCACGACTGTTCATCAGTTGAAAGACATCTCCTTGGGGTTACATGTTAGGTAATATGCAAATTATGTCGACACCTGAGAATTACATAACTATTATTAATATGTAATTTATGCCAACGCTTGATGATAATATGACTGGTACGTAATGTACAAATTATGTCGACACCTGAAAGTTACGTAACTATAACATAATATACACACCTAATATGCTGTTACGTAATAGACACCAGAGGGTGATAACGTCTACAGACTGGTATTAGAATAAATATTACTAGGGCCACGAAGTGTGTGCGTTAGTATGTGCAGATAGTCCGCGAACAACCCAGTAAAGGATAATACAGATCAACGTGTCTCAGTTCATAGTAAACCAATCAAAATATTAAAATGAATAATTCAATCGAATTTATGTAATTTAACGTTTACAATTATTAGTACTGGATATTTTATCGCAATTACAATTTTTCTATATGAATAAAACATTAAATAGATTTTGTAAATGAATGATGTTTCTATATACGGATAATGTTTATAAGAATTATGTTTATTAAGCAGATGATGTTACTATATGCATTGTTAAATAGGATCATAAGCTAGCTCATCATATGGTATATCATCATATCATTAACGTCTGTATTTTATAAGTAAAACTATTATTTTTATTGATTATATATCTACGTATTGTATATAACAATAAATAAATATTTCATAGACAGACTGTCAACAGTTGACTCTACTAAGATCAATGTTACCATAATTTCTAGGATGATCAACAGATCAGTAGTATTTTACCTTGTTTGTAAATATACGTCTTGAAATTGACGGATTTCCGTGATAATATCTTTAAATATCATACAATAAGTTATCATACAATCCAGTTTCACCAGTTTAGCTTTATGAATTAAATATATTATTATGGTATTCTTCTACCATACAACTATGATTTGTATTGTTTATAACTAGTTTTGACTCACATATTACCTATTTTACGAAAGTTGATAGTGTTTCTATAGGCAGATGGTGTGGCCAAGGTTATATAGGTGGAGAGTGATGCTAAGGTTCTTTAGGCAAACGGTGTTGTTAAGGTTATATAGGCGAATGGTGTTATTATAGGAGAATGGTTTTATTAATGACAGTGCTACTACGATGAGCCATTTTAGGAAGTCTCAGCATGTCCGTACACACAGTTATGTCATTAACATTGTTCTCTAGATTTTGTTATATGACCTAAAAGTTACAAGTACAACATTATTTTAACAAGATAACTATTATAGCATAATGTATTACTTATGTCTGTTTTAATCACTCATGCTATCTTAATTTATCCATTATTTGAACGAGAAAATATTATGGCATAGTCAATAACTTGCTTTGCATTCTATTACAATTGTCTTTGCTAAAAAGATATTATCATACTTAATATTTCACTTTTATAATTTTTAACGAAACAATTAGTATAGCTGATTGTGTTTGTCATAATTTAGTGCACATTTAATAAGCTGTAGTATGAAGTTCACTTCTATATTTAATTTGCATAACATACCCTTAAAATTATTATCCTTATTCAAATCTAATGTTTAACACTTTGTAAGTTGATGCATTCTGGTAACGTTTAAGGATCTACGTTACTATTTAACTACTAGTACCTTTCTGTTGATAATTTCACAGTTCATTTGTTTAGAGTTTGTTTATTTCTGAGTTGGAATCTTTGTAGTTTTAGAATACAATTTATAAACGTACTTTCTTTAGGCGCAAACCAAAATATCTGCAATGTTTATCTCACACAGATTTCTAACTCACAGTAATACTGTCTGAGAGATCCAACTCAAATGGCATTGATAAGCTTTGATTATTAAGAAATACAAAGGGCAATAGAAATCGTTAAGTGGTGAAACAAGTCCTCTCTTTAAAATGTGTACAAAATACACAGTCAGTAAGATTGAAAGTAATCGTTTAGAATTAGTAAGTTTTGTAACACAGATACAAGTTTCTTCAGAAAAGAATATTATAACTGATATTTTTATAAACCCATAAATTCTCATCATTATGTAGATTTTTAGTAATCATTTCAAACATATATAAATAAATGTTCCTGCAACTCTTGCAAGTAGATTATATCGTTTTGTTTCTAAATAAGTAGTGAGAATTAATAGATTATAAGAATTAAACAAATTTTTAGTTCAGTGTCACTATATAGGGAAAGTTAGATTAAGAAGATTTGATAAAAAAACAAATTTTAAACAGAAATATTAACGAGCCTAAAGTAAATATTATACGTTTTGTTGTATAAATATACATGTTGATGTTTCATTTGTTAATACACAATTAAAACGTGAACAATTGAAAGATGTATTCAAAAATAATAAAATTATTTTATTGAGAAAGCAACCTAAAAATTTGTATAGATCATTGAATAAACCTAAAAAAGATATTTTTTTAAAGAAAGTATTTTCAGATGTGACAGAGAGAACTGTGCTTTATGTAATTTAGGTTATATGAAATCTGACGAAACAGTAAAGAACAATAAGAAATAAATTTCGTTTGTTCTTAATAACTCAGTCAAACTGTAATTCTAAGAACGTATATATTTTAAAATGTGTAAATTAGTTGAATTTTATATTGGTGAGATAAATAATTTTAGTTTAATGATAAATTTTTATGAATTCCGTGTTAGAAGTCTCGAAAAAAGTCCACTATGTTCTACTAAACATTTTTATGAATGTATCTTAAGAAATTATAAAAGAACCATATTTTAATGTTTTCCTTTTTTAGGAATGTAATGTAAAACATAAAATATTATTTTTCTAAAATATTTTATAATTTTTTTTGCCACCAGTTTAAATAGGTAGTATATTTATCAGTTTATTTCATCTTAAGCACAAAGCTACACAATGGACTATCTGTGTTCTATCCAGTTTCTGGCTTGTACGTTCACAAACATATTGCCTTACATGAGCAATAAATAGCATTTCTATTATAATAAGAAGAAAAATATAATTAGAATAAAATTTTAATTTAAAAAGAAAAATATATATCAGCTAATTTTATTTATTTTTGGACATTAATAATATACTTACTTTAGGCACGGACTGTATTATATGTTTATACATTTGGAAAGTATATATATTTAATTTAGATTATTTATGTTTTGTTGAAATAAAATATTTGCACAGTTTTGTTACCTATTTTCAGTAAAACCATTTCCTGAAGAACTAATTCAGATTGTTAGAAAAAATTAATAAAGAAGAAAAAAAGCCAGATATTCCAGTGTTTTATTTATATATGTAACACATACAATAGTGTGTATCGAATCACATACACCATATATACTCCTTACTAGTTTGTAAAGATATGTATGATAATATATCATTACTAAAGTCATTACACTTTCAAACGTATATTGGTTTAAATATTTATTAACAAAACAGAAATTCCATTTCTATATATTTTAAAATTTCCAAACTAGATAATGTACACTATACCAACTAAACTTATTAGTTCACTAAGAAAGACTTTACAAACAAATGAGCCTGATTCATCAACTACACTGTTCAGTTCTTGTATTTTAACTATACTTCACAACAAAAATACTTTATATACACTAGCCAATTATAACAGTACATATACTGTCTTAACTTTGCACCTTTAGTACTTAAACATGTGTTTATACATAGCACTCCTTTAAATGCTGTCTTTTTCTCATAATTCATGAAAGTTAGTTTATTTACATTAGATCTTTTTTTTCTTCAAAATTTAAGTTTGTTATATTTAAATATGAACAGGCTTCCAATCCTCTGTTATTATAAATAATTGTTCATTGGTGATCATAGTTCGATGTTTCAGACATAGTTAATGTACTTTTTGGATACTGGAACACGTATTAACAAAACTTAATGTTAGAAAAGACGACTTTATCTACAATTTACTACAGATAATGTGCAAACTTTTTAAGATTTCAAGAATAAAATCTGTAAGAGTTCTTCACAAAATATTTCAGTGTTGTAAATTTTTATGATAAAAGATACATCACGCTTACTCTTTAACATTACAGAATACACTTTATAACAACAAAGTAATGTTACAGACATGACAAGTATTATGTACCACCAAACCTTCAAAAATACATTTACATATTATTTACATAAACATCTTATTTCATTTGGTATATAACAACACAAAACACTGACTATTGTTCTTTACAATGTAAAGAATGGAGCATGTGTTAAATAGTGTGTGTTACGTCACTCTGCCTTGGGAGTAATATGTACCATGAATATCATAGTGGACGTTTTCAATATAGTGATATACTTGTACGTTCTGTGGTCTTGTGGCAAAATGTGTGGTCTACAAGGAAAGGCAGATCTATCACTTTACATGAAATTGGTTTACAAAAAGTATTCATGTAAATTCACATAAAACCATGTCAGTCAGTCATTAACATGATGAGACTTATCTCCAGTAAGCACTGGCCAAAGGTGTATAACTGTCTAGAGTCTAGACCATACTTATTATAGTTAACTTAGTATTATCCACACCATATAGCATAATAATAGAGTTGTAATCTTTAGTCTTAAATGTCAATCAAATTGTTATACGATTTACTCAAATTAGAAAGTTAACTGTAACACAATAAATACAATAAGTGGAGGTAGTAACCCACAAGATTCTCCTTTAAAAAACAGTCACAGAGAAAATTTGTTAAACCTACAATAAATGTTTGTTTTGTTTTGTTTTTTAAAATCGCGCAAAGCTACTCGAGGGCTATCTGCGTTAGCCGTCCCTAATTTAGCAGTGTAAGACTAGAGGGAAGGTAGCTAGTTATCACCACCCACCGCCAACTCTTGGGCTACTCTTTTACCAACGAATAGTGGGATTGACCGTCACATTATAACGCCTCCACGGCTGAAAGGGCGAGCATGTTTGGTGCGACCGGGATTCGAACCCGCGCCCTTCAGATTACGAGTCGAACGCCTTAACCCATCTGGCCATGCCGGGCTTACCAGGAATTAAAAAGTGTAAAATTGTCCGACTATCTAAAATTGAGAAGAAGCTAGTGGACATTGCCAGAGAAATAAGGTACCCCAATGCACTATATCCAGAATCTCGAAACATCATCGGACTACAAGAAACTGTTTTCTAGGAAAGTCTATTGGCATATGCTGAAAAACTACTACCTGAAATGTTTGTGTTTTGATCAGGTTAGCACGCCAAGGTAAAAATGAAATATTGCAACAACTTACAATAGGAATGGTATGAACACATCCATTCCAGCATATTCATAATGAGAATGAATATAAAGCTGACAAAGTTGTTTTGCAAGAAAAGCTATCTATAAACCGATCCTGAATTCACCACATTACTTTGGCAAGACTGTATGCTATTTTACAGTTCTGATGCTGGTGACATATCTTCTTTTCATATGATTACTGTTTCTGATTTGTTAAAGCTGATGATTGGATTCGTGTTAATTGTTTGCCTAGGAAGCGAATAAAGGAAAACATTCTTTCCCACAGGGAACACATAAAAAGTGGTGCAGTACATGTTTCGGCAGTTATTCATAAAGGTAGAAAAACTACTTTTCATATCCTCCAGGGAAGCCTCACTGGTGTATCCTACAGACATATAAAAAAGATGATATTCCTGCCATATGCTAGGACAACGTCTGTCATTAAGTTTATGTTCCAGAAAGGCAATGCCATTATCCACAGTGTACATATTGTAAAGGATTATCTCGACCAAAATGATGTCACAAGATTGCCATGGTCAGCAAAGTTTCCAGATTGTAATCGCCTTGAGAACTGTTGGGCAGAACTGAGCTAGAAAATTGTTAACCAATACCCTAAACCAGCTATTGTAGCTGAGTTTCAGCACCTTATAGCGACCAGCTGGAATAAAACCACTGCAGATTACATCAATTATCACATAATCAGCATGACACATTACCTTCTAAAGATTATTATAGTATAAGAACGACCAGCTAAGTACTGAATGTTTAATCTGAACTGATATAAGGTTGCAGACGCTATTTATAATAATTCAATGTTATGTTTTACCATTATATATATTTCAGTAAGGTTTTGTTGTCATGGGTGAAATACTGAATTACCCGTCTTTTTACGGGTATCTGATAAAATGGTTTGCTGTTTTAATAAATCGTTCATTAGCTCCATAGAGCATGTCTTATTTTACAAATTACATATGTAGTTGTTTAATATAAGATGCATTCTTCAGTTTAACAGTGCTAAGTATATCATATTTGTGATCCGTCTTTATGATAATGAACCTACTTGTTACGAAACTTGCAAACATTTTTGCCAAGACTCTATATTAGTGTATCTTGAAATTTTGTTAGTAAATATTTCATTACGCATATCAAATCTGTGATTTTATATTGTTGTTGTATGGTATATCTTGTAATGGTAAGTAATAAGTGTAGTGTATTTATAAAATAAAAAAGAATAGTCTTTTCTTGTAAACCATATTTTTTATCGTAAGAAGACATTAAATTGAAATATTTTGTCAAGAACTTTTATAGATTTTGTTTTTAAAATTACGAACATTATTTATTATAAATTGTAGATAAAGTCGTCTTTTTCTAACTTTAAGTTTTCTTAATCAATGTTAAAGCATGCTTTTTAAGTCTTTAATTTTACTTACATGTATAAATGATAGCATATTGGGCTATGTCGCTATGATGAAAAGGAGATTTGTATTAGCTGTTCAAACATACTTGTTAGAAACTGTTATTTATGGTATGTAATTTATCATAAAAGGCTGAGCTAGACATATATTTAACTAAAATTTTATCTTTATTCTTAACAATGATTTGTAACTGACAAGTGTCATGACTTTAGTATGATATATTATCGCATACATCATTACCAACAAGTAATATGTGTGTGTGATAGAGTCGATGCACGTGAGTGTGTGTGTATGTTATAAACTTTATAATTCACGCAAAAAGAAAGTTCGTTTATAAGTTGTAAGCTAAAACCATAATGTTTTGTGCATAAAGCTCCAAACCAGTAAGGAATAAGCTCCAGAGAAAGATTTGTGAAAATATCTACAGAAAGATCAGAATAGTGACAATCAGATAGTCACGTAGTTCCTTAAACTTTACCAAAACACGTCAACTTAGATTTAAATAAAGACAATAATTTTAAAAGTATGTTATGTAAATTAAATATAGAATTGAAATATTTACCATAGTTCATTAAATGTATACTAAATTATAACACAAACAATAGGTTACACTAACTGTGTCGTTAAACATCGATAAAAATGAAACATTATGTATAATAATCAGTGATGTCGAGAAAACTTACTTGCAGAGAAAAATATTTATATAAAAACGGCTCGTTTGGGTTGAGAAAATATTTTACGTAGAGGAGCGAACCTCACGATGACCGAAGAAGGTCGAAACGTTGTTCGCTCCTCTACTTAAAAATGTTTCTCAACCCAAACGAGCCGTTTTTACATAAATATTATGTATGATAATATCCTTTCAGAGCAGGCAGTTCTAAAAGTATGCAAAGTAAGATACTGACTATGACATAATATTTTCTTCGTTCAATTAATGAACAAATTAAGATAGCAAGTGTGATGAAAACTGGCATAAGTAATACATTACGCTATAATAGTTATGTTGTTAAAATAATGGTTTTACTTGTAACTTTTTATTATATATAACGAAGTTTAGAAAACAATCTTGATGACATAATCATATGTCCAGACACGCTGAAACACTCTAAAATGCGCTTATCATCCTGTTAAACTATTCATTTATAGAGACATCATTCATACTGGTAACACTATCATTAGTAAGACCATTCTCCTATAGTAGCACCATCCTCCTATAGTAGCACCATTCTCCTATAGTAGCACCATCATCCTATAGGAACATAATCAGTTTATTTTACAAAAGATATGTAATATGTAAACGAAAACGATGATCCGACTTTTAGTATATGTAAAGTGAAAAGTTTTATGAAGAGTTCATATACTGTTATGCATAATACAAATCACAATTATATGGCTAGAAGAGTAGCATTAGAATACATTTAATCCAAAAAGCCAAACTACTGAAACAATAAGATTGTATGTTAAATTATTGCATAATGTTTATAAATGTTATCACGAATCCTCCATCCTTTTCAAGAGAGAAATTTACAAATAAGGTAAAAATATTATTGATTAATGAATAACCTGACAAATTATGGTAACATTACTCTTAGTAGCATAGTTTGTCTATAGTAACACTATCCTATGTTTTGTCAAGAACTCGTTTATTTTTATATGCAAGACATAGAAATACAATCAACAGAAAACATAGATGTTCATGACATGTCAAGATAGCCTTTAATGAGTTGATGATCCTATTGACTTCATCCTAGTAACACCACCCTTCTATACAAACACCATTTTTAGTAACATTATTCATCTTTAGAAACACGTATTTAATGTTTTACTTACAAAGTGAAACTGTAATTATGAGAAAAAACATCTCAGTACTTATAACTGTAAATACTATGTTATGCAAATTAGAAGAAATGATTAATTTTAATACTTTTATTGTCACTGTAAAGTTGAGATACATTGATCTACGTCACTCTCTGGTGGGTCACTTGTAAACTATTTGCGAGCTTATTGTACCAGCACGCCCTCTGTAGCCACTTCGTAGCTTTATCAACGCTTTGTTGACGTTTATCACCTTCTGGTGTCCATAACATGACAGTGATGTAACCTTAGATTACGTATCCCGTGGGAATCAACATAATTTGCATGTTACGTAATATTTGTGTGACCCTCAAATATCTACATGAATTACATATTATATAATAGTCAGGTAACCCCTAGCCGTCGGCATGATTTGTATACGCTGCTGGCCAAAATCTTAAGGCTAATGAACATAAATAAAAATATGCATTTTGTGTTGTTAGACTCCACCACTCATTTGAGTAGAGCTTTGAAAGAAAATGGAAAATAAAGATAAAAACGTTTTTTAACATTAAAAAGGGAAAATGTGAACACTGTGAAATTAGTCTAAATACTAGAATGTTTGCAGTTATTCGCTTTGGCATGGTCGATGTAAGCGTTTGCAGAAGGCTGGCTGGAATGTTATTTCAAGTGGTGAAAATGGCTTCACGGAGATCATGCACTGTTTGCAATTGACGTCCATTTCTAAGGACTTCCCTTGCCATCCACCCCCAAACATTTTCAATGGGGTTCAGTTCGGGCGAACACGCTGGATGGTCCAAAAGAATCACGTTATTCGCCATAAAAGTCCTTTGTCCTGCGGGCATTGTGGATTGCAGCATTGTCATGCTGAAAGATCCAGTCATTTCCACACAAGCAAGGTCCTTCAGTCAATAAGGATGCTCTCTTCAACATGCCAATGAAGTCAGCTGCTGTTTGGCGCTCCTGTATAACCTGAAGCTCCATTGCTCCATTTAAGGAGAAAGCACCCCAAATCATGATGGAACTTCCTCCACTGGTGGGATATCTTTATCGTGCCAGTAACGTTGGAAGCCATCTGGACCATCCAAATTAAAGTTTTTCTCATCAGAGAAAACTTTTCTACGTCCCATGTTTAGTGGGCCCGGCATGGCCAAGCGCGTAAGGCGTGCGACTCGAAATCCGAGGGTCGCAGGTTCGCGCCCGCGTCGCGCTAAACATGCTCGCCCTCCCAGCCGTGGGGGCGTATAATGTTACGGTCAATCCCACTATTCGTTGGTAAAAGAGTAGCCCAAGAGTTGGCGGTGGGTGGTGATGACTAGCTGCCTTCCCTCTAGTCTTACACTGCTAAATTAGGGACGGCTAGCACAGATAGCCCTCGAGTAGCTTTGTGCGAAATTCCAAAACAAACAAACAAACAATCAAACCCATGTTTAGTGCTTCTCAGCAAAGTTTAACCGAGCTGTTTCGTTGTGTGAAAGGAGATGTGGCCTTTGAAGACGTTTACGGTTTTTTAAAGCCTTTCACTGGTACAGCCGTCTTATTGTTCTTGAGCTGCATTCCGCGTCCGTAAGGGCCTCAATCTTGTTCGACGATTGGCTGGTTTCTTGCCGGATAACCCGTCGAATCCTCCTGCTCAACGCGAAATTTTCTTGGGCCGACCATTAAGATTCTCATTCCGTATCCCTGAGGATCTTTCAAGAAATTTGCAACAGCAGTTTTGCTACGCCCAATCTCACCAGCGATGGTTTATTTGTTTGTTTGTTTTGAATTTCGCGCAAAGCTACTCGAGGGCTATCTGTGCTAGCCGTCCCTAATTTAGCAGTGTAAGACTAGAGGGAAGGCAGCTAGTCATCACCACCCACCGCCAACTCTTGGGCTACTCTTTTACCAACGAATAGTGGGATTGACCGTAACATTATAACGCCCCCACGGCTGAATGGGCGAGCATGTTTGGTACGACCGGGATTCGAACGCACGATCCTCGGATTACGAGTTGAACGCCTTAACACGCTTGGCCGTGCCGGGCCTACCAACGATGGCACGTCGAGAGAGACCTTGCTTTTGCAGCTCGACAATTCTGCCACGTTCAAACTCTGTCAACTTTTTAGCCTTTCCCATGTTTTTACCCAATGTAACACAGGAGATGTCAATGGGAGAGCACAAATGACTAAATTTCGGTACGTGTTTACCTATTAACGCTTTGTTTCAATATGGTCTTAAACTTTTTGACCAGCTAGTATTTAGGCTAATTTCATAGTGTTCACATTTTCCCTATTAAATGCTAAAATTTTTTTTTTCCTTTTCTTATTTTCATCTTTCGAAGCTTTACTCAAATAAGTGGTTGAGTCTAACAACGCAAAATGTATATTTTTTCTTTATGTTCATTACCCTTAAGATTTTGGCCAGCAGTGTATTATATAATTGCGACACAACCGTCAGGTGGAGACGTTCATTTTCGCGATAACTACTTTTGTATTTTTAATTCCTCGCAAAACTACTTGAAGGTTATCTACGTTAGCCGTACTTAATTTTTAAGTGACAGACTGGAAGGAAAGTAACTCTCATAACAGTCGGTAGCCTTTACTTAATTATTAAGGCCGCTAAAAGATATACTGTAAAGAAGTCAGTCGAATCAGTACATTTGACTGTTGAATACCTTCTTTTCTTTTTTTGTACAGTGATGTGATAAAATTTCATAACGTAGATTTACTCCTTATAAAATAATCTATACCTGTAAATCATCACTCAAAAACGTTTTTTTTTGTTTTTTTTAAATAAGCACGATATTTTGTAGATTTTCCAGCATTTTAACGAAAACTATTTTGTAATCTTTTGTGGCATGTGCACCCTCATTCCTCTTTGACCTCATGAATTATTTCAACAATGTAGTAATGGTAGTGGGTGAATAATTGAAATAAATTTAATACGTTACACAACCTTTCCATTATAATTCCTGTTGTGGAAATAGAACAAAACAAAAATGCATAACAAATTCATTCGAGTTTCTTTATTGAGGATAAGTGTAATTTTTTCCAGTGTACATGTTTATACTTTTCCCATCTTAAGTGGTGCATACGAACAAATATTTGTATTCTATTTATATTCCTCACTAAAGGAATATTTTATAATATCATAAAACAGTTTCTTGATTACGTAATCAACAGCTTGCATGATAGTTATTAACGAACTAAATGAAAATTTTGATCACTAAAGGCGGTGCTTCTTTATCCTTTAGTTTCCAAGGTGGCCCATCGGTAAATCTGTGAGTTATAACACTAAAAACATGATCTTGGTACACGCAGTGGACAGAGTATTACTGTTGTCTTAAACATTTAAAGTAACAAAAAATTATTCGAACGTCACAACAATGTTGTTGTTCTTAATTTTAATGTGTTAAAGGCCTGATGCAACCGTTTCCCAACGCTATCATTCACGCCCGAAAATATCGTTATAGCAAGAGTTTGTTTTTCTTTATTATTGTTCTTTGTTCTCCCAAAGCTACTTTCGAGCTAGCTGCTCCACCTGTTCTTAATTTAGCAGTAATAGACAGCTAGTCAACATCACCTTCAGTCAACTCTTAGACCAGTCGTTTACCTACTAAAGGTAATCTTAAACGTCATATAATAACGTTTCCATAACTGAAAAGGCGAGCATGTTCGGTAACTTGATTCAAACTCGTAACTTGCAGATTGCGTGTAGAACGTCCTAACTACCAGGCCATGCCAAGTCTCCTACCTTTCGACCTATCCCAGTAAAAATGCATCAGAAGTAGGTAAATTGCTCTCAGGAAAACAGTAGAATATATAAAATTTAACCCAGAATCCAAGAGCTCCTGGGGCCCCAGGACAAAACCTGTACTCCGGCGTAACTGGTGCGCACACAGTCCCTAGCTTTGCTCGATCAAATAAACTTTGCCACTTGGCATTCATAGTATATACACAATATTGTTTAAAGTTAACAAGAATGCCAGTTTTCAGTGTGTGTCCATTGCAGTGTTGGTGTTATAAAGGACAACCTTACTGAAGCTACTGTAATTTAAAAATATATTTTTATTTTTTGACTTGTTGTGTAATTAACAGCATTCTAGTTAGTTTTCATTATTATTAATTATGACATTTAAAATGTTATAAATACGATATTTGTCAGTAAATAAAATGTTTAATCCAATGTTATTAACGTTGAAGTAAATCTTCAAAGTATAAACGTAAAATTATCGAGATTTAAAATATTTTACTCTGTACATACAGGAGGTAAATAAAAACTTCGCAAGCCCTGAAACAGTAGCGCATGTAGCATAACAGGTCTTGTAATATGGTGAATAAAAAATATGTAACACTCTACATAAGGGTAATTTTAGAAAATAGGATCGAGCATGTGCAACATCTAAACATAGGAAGTGAATAGCCGAGGAGCTGTGGGGACGGTATACAAGAAACGACTAGTGTATATAGTTTTAGAGAATCTTCGCTCGAGTATGCGACACAAAAATATACAGGAAAGTTCTAGCTTAGATTTGTTTAGTAGTTATTATATGCCGCTACACTTAAATAATATTTTGGTTTGTTTATCCGAGATATGTTCAATTTTGTTTTACATCTTTGTGCCTGTGGAACTCGTGTATTGGTGGCATACATCTATCAAATGTCGATTTCATACTTTTCATGCCGCTAAACAATGCCATTTCATGCTCTAACTTAATTGCAAAGCATTGCTTCTCTACGTCAACGAGTCATCCCTGCGCTAGCGCATACTGTAGGCATGTTTCGTAAATTAACTTGCAAGGAATTGTGGGAGTTGATAACTGAAACTAAGATGGCTGCTGCGGCCTGTTAGGTAAAACATTGAAAGACTCTGCGTAAGTATAATCTTGATTTTATGTTTTCTTTCAGCCTTGTCAAGATGTTTATTTGTGTATATGAATTTCCTCATTCAGAAGAGGAAAACTGTTACTTAGATTTGTTTTGATTTAAATGCTAAAGCCTTGTTATAATAATACTAGTGGGTTGTGCAGCAACAGTATTTTCAATCTCTTGCTTGCCGTACAGGGTATTATAGTGTGTTGTACGTAAGCAGGTGCGCAGTGGCTGGTGTTTATTTTAAATTTACGCGTTGAAGGCTAAAGGGATGTTATGTTCTTGGTGTTTTAGCACATATTGAATGTTCGTTGAATCGGATATTAATTGTAGAACGCATTTTATTTACCGTGTAACTCGTTGTCAGTTTCACTTAAGATAAGTATTGTACAAACCTAATCTGAACAAATAAACTTAAGTTCGACACAAGGGTTAATTTTTTGTTGTGTGCTGTCTACACTTTTTTTTTTTAAACTTACGTGAAAGGTTTGACCAAGTGAAAAGTATTTTAAATTCTAAAAAAATAGAACATAGTTACACAATTATAAAATGAGAAGATTCGTGAAAAAATGTTAACTTGTAAAATTACTAAAGAAAACTACACATATTTATGTTTGCTTTAATACCACCAAAAGTAAGTAATTTTGTTATACTTGTTTTCTCAAAGGTTAGTTGTAAAAAAGAATTGTTAATGTTTTAGTATGCTATTCTTCTCAAAAACTTCTTTCTAGAGTTTGCCTGAAGAAGAAAGGTCCACCTTTCAAAAGTGCTTAGGTTATAGGGTTTGTTTATTTTTTTTCCTAAAATTAAAAATAGCCCATGTGTGTAAAGATCACAGGTTTTATGATATGCTTGTAAAATAAGGTTTACTATTTTTGTATTTTAATGTATTAAGGCATTAATGGTTAAAAATTAGAAGTTTAAGAAAGAACATAATAAGGATTTGGTGTTATTACAGTATCCTTTCTTACAAGTTCCATAACTGATAAATTAGATTGTTGATTTTTTTTAAGATTAATTATAATAAATTCTACAAAATTCAAGAATGCATATTGAAAATTAGAACTAATTTCTAAAAATCAGTTTGCTAGATTAATATGTATATATTTGCTATTTACATACATTTGTGGTAACATTTGTAAGAAGTTCATATATATAGGTAGATAGGTATTAAAATACAATTTTTAAACACTTTATTTTGTAATTAACTTAAATACCATTATTATCAAAAATAATTCATTTCAGTCTGTGCAACTCAATGTATATCCTGTGGGGTAAGGTGACGCTTGTTGCAAGTTAAACATCAGCATGACATACAATATTTCAAGAATGAAGAAATTGATCCAAATTTTGTTTGTAAATAAGTTTTATGACTTTTTTGTTACTGTTGGCTTGAAATACCATGAGTTTCAAAAAAGCTTTTTGCCTACAGTACAAGTTGCTTCTGTAAATTGTAAGTTTATTTATAAAATAATGTATGTATTCATAATAATAGTGTATGTTACCATTAAACTCAAAATTGTTCTTATAATTTTTAAAAAACTTGAAGATAAATTCCTTAGAAAAGCTATAATTGTGACAGTTCTTTGCATTTTTATTGATGATGACATGGGCATCTTCAAAGGAACATTCTTGAATATTTTTACTTAAAGTTAATTTTAAAAATAATGTGTGGAAATAAACTAATGAAATATACAATCTTTTTCTTACTGTTTAAACTCATGATGCCAGAAAGCTACTTAATTCCTTTTAAATAAGTATTGTTCTGAATCTTGAGTGTTAGAAAAAGTAGTAGTCCACATCTAAGTAAAACATTTATATTTATTTATACACTTGAACATGTTTGTGTTTGTAAAATTAAAAATCTAAAGCAGTGACAACAGCTTTTGTGAAAGAATTGAAAATCTCTTCTTAATACAGATGATACCAACATCTATAAATAAATTTTCACATCCATCTTATTTACCTCTACCAATAGCCCTGTTAGTTGTGTTTTCCATATTTAATAGATTCCCAAGTCATACTGAGAGGCAAATGTTTACATTGACTTTCTTGAAATAGGTTTCAGTTCTTTCAGCAGGATTATAACATTTTCAAAAGTTCTGTTATCTAAATGAGAAGCAATTTTCTAACTGCTTGGATAATTCCACCAAAATTAAAGATAATTTGGAAATTTTGTATAGATATTTTGTGAAATCAATAGTGGTAAGATATTTCAGTTGAAACTCAGCTTTATTGTTCTTTGTCTTTACTTCTATATTGTATTTGAGATTAGTGGTGACAAAGATATTGCTAACAAAATGTATAAAATATTTCTTGTTTAGTATCATTGAAATTCAGCCACAGTTTATCATTTTCATAATGTTGTTCAAATGTACAAACATTTTTTTCATTTGTACTTTCTGCCTTTTAGAATCAACTAGTTTAGTTTGTCACTAATTTTTTCTTTTATTTATTTGATTATGTGAAACTAATGTTAAGAAAATGACTCTCTTTCTAATAATACTTTTTTTGGCCAGACAAATATATTTTATAATCTTTATGAAGTAAATGTTCAAAACATAGCAAATATAGTTGTGTAAAAGTGTGGACTTCATAATAAATTACCAAATTGCTACCATTCCTGTAGCCAGTGTAAGGCTCACTGACAAGTCAGTGTTAAATTTACTAAATGTTTAAACTAGTCATAATTTCTTTATAAAATTTGTTAACCTTGATGTTTAGTAAGCTAAACGCCTGATAATGAACTGTGAGAGGCCTGAATCCAAGATTTATGGAATTTTCAACCCTTGCTTAGAATATAGGCTAATAAAATGGTCTGAAAATCTTGACCTGTTTTCCTACATAATAAGTAAGTAACCTAGTAATGTTTTCTGCAAGAAAATTTGTATTATAAAAATCAGAATTCTTAAAAACAATTATTTTATTACCTCACTGCAAATCATTGATGAAAAATGCTTCTGATACCACTAGGGGAGTGTATAATAAGTGAAGTTTTCAAACTGTGCATTTGTTTCTTGTATATATCTAAACTTTTATATTGAAATTTCTTCAATTTATTATACACGAAGGAAAAGTACATAGAATGTTTTATTTATCAACTACAATACATGCATTAGTGGAATAATGCTGTTTTACCAATAAATACACATTTTTCCTTTGGATCGTTGAATTACTTTATATTGTTTTCACTTGAGCCTGGATTATAAAAGCAGTACACTGGAGAAAATTGTATTATTTACTACCAGAATGGATTATAAGAATTTCAGATGCTTCAAAAAGGTGCATTTATTGGTTGTTTGTACCATATTTATTGTACATACATTTTTTTATTCAAATTCATAAAAGTTTATTGTTTCTACATGACAGTTTAAATTTTTTGTTTATTGATTATTTTAACATCTGATACAAAATGAGAATATAGATATTTATTAACATTCATGGTAAACTCCTACAATTAATGCCAAACAATCATTGGGTGCTATTGTACTTTAATTTAACCACAAATTAAATGTTATTAACAGTGTTTTTAAAGATTTTTTAAAGTTATCATTGACTTGTCTGGGCCAACATGTAGCTGTTTATAAACATAAGAGATTTAAGAGTGCTTTTGATAAGAATTTTGCATACATTGAACCACTAGGGTTCAGATGTTCCTCCCATGATTCATAGAAGTTCCATTGTACCATCAAGCTCCTCTGCTATTCAGTTACTTCTCTATCTGTATCAAGGGAAGTCTGTATGTGAAAACAAACTATGTTAGGACACTTGCCCATGGTGACTGAACAGATGTGCTGTTTGTATGGTTGGAGGGGGAGGGTGAACACAGCTTCAGACAGGTGCTCTATGATCCAAAGAGAGAGCCAAAAACACAAAATCCAAAGCCAGTTTTCACATTCTGTAATCATGCAAATCTACTCCAAGACCCTATAATGTCTGAGTATTCTTCTGAACACATTTGTAGCACCCTTGGAATCCACTTATATGGGGCTTCAACTACTCCATAGAACAACTATACAAAATAAATACCATTAGGATACCTGAACATGTACCAGGTTTGGTTCTGCCAGCTTGTAAGTAGGGGCATTAATACAGTTTAAGATATGACACCCTTGTCTCATCTAGGGGCTAGGATCATAAGATTTGATGTAAAATTTAAGTTTATTAACTTATGCCTATTCCTAGACCCCCTTCTCATGTGAATGACCTTCCAAGCATATTTTAACTCTCCATAGTAACTTCTTTAATATGGATTCATGCCATAGTTTATTAACTTATGCCTATTCCTAGACCCCCTTCTCATGTGAATGACCTTCCAAGCATATTTTAACTCCCCATAGTAACTTCTTTAATATGGATTCATGCCATATACATAAGGAGGTCTGGACGTTTTTTATGCCACTGAAGGTCCTGCTAGATCCATACTGTAGGGGAGGGGTTTGGGGACAAACACATTCACAAACATACATCATAAATTAATATAGGATAGTCCTTAAGTTGTATATTTGTCTCAATTTCAGTTAATAGTAAAATATATACCGTATTTTCCGCCTAATAAGCCGAATTTCTGGCCCTAAATTTTGGACCTGATTTTTGGGGGTCGGCTTATTGGCCGATCACTCCTTCCGGAAATTTCTTCTTCTTAGGAAATGTATTTCTTTTGAAAATTACCATAGGCGGTAATTTTGTCCCATCAGCAAAGCATGTTAAGACTACAGTGAAACGTCGTTTCTGGAATTTCATTGGTTACCTAATTACAGTGAGTGGAGCCAATAACGAATGACATATTGATTCCATCTCTGTCTCAATACGACACGTTCTGCTTTACTACAGAACGCCAATGATCACACACAACATGCATGCTGACGCTGAAACGAGACTAAGAAATCATTTTGAAGAAACTTGTCACTTCTTAAAAATGGCTTTGGCTTATTGGGCGGTAATAAGCAAAAACACTCATTTTCAGAGCTGAAAATTGGCCTCGGCTTATTCGGTGATTTGACTTATTAACCGGAAAATACGGTATATAACGAAATTCAAGTTTTACACATCAAGATCTAAAGCACACATCAGTCATTTGTATTTCTGAGTTGCTTTTCAACAATTGTACAAAGTTTGTAGTTTGTATTTTTGTGATTGCAATTGGCTTTAAAATTTTCTTTGACTTAGCAACAATTATGATAGTTGTAAATGGTCTAAGTGGTCATTTCTGGGGGTTAATAGCCATACATAACAATTGCTAAACAATTATTCTTTTAATAATAATAATAATTGATAATTATTTTCTAAAGTTATAATTCAAGCAGAGAAAGAATCAGGGAGGAAATATTGTACTTTTAAATTAATGATAATGAATATTCCCATATAGAAGTGTGATATCCTTGACATCATATTTTACAGTATTAAACACTAATTTCCCAGAACTGTTTTCTTATTAAAGGATAATCAGTCACATTTGGTACAGCATACTTGTGTATTTTTAATAACATTGTATAATATTAAAATATTACATACTTTGGTAATCTAAACACTTTGTTACCATATCATGTCATAATGCTATATTAGACCCTTATGTGATACTGAGTATATGAATACTTGCTTAGATTTGCTATACATCTTGCATAATTTAGATCTAAAGTTGAATACCAGTAAACTGGTGTTGGTAATATAATAGACCTACTCATTTTATGGATATGATACATACTGTTTGTAAACATTTTTTTTAATGCATTTAAAACTATTTAGAAAAAAAATCATTGTTAGAAAAACTTGTAAGTTGAAAAAGGCTTAACAGAAATGAATAAAAACACTAACCACAGTGCTGGGACTCCAATTTTGCCTCTGAAGAAGAAAGATTTTCCTTTCAAAAGTGTTTGGGTTATAGGGTTTTTATTCACTTCTAGAAAAGGTCTTGTTGATTGTATTTGTGCAAAAATTGAGATATAATACTTCATTGCAATTGTGTTGTAATATTTGTTAGAAAGAGATGTCAAAAAGAAATTAAGTTGAATGTGTCACTAGATTGGAAATCTTAAAATATAGTTTGTCTTTATAATTTTTATTTTTATCCAATAAACCAAGTTTAAGCCTAAAAAACATTATTAAAACAGGTTCTAACAAAGAAGGTGGAAGATGGCCCAACAAAAAACTTTATAGTTATAAATTTGCATATTACTGTTTCCATTTTGTTTTCATTTTCCCTCTTTTGTTACACATACATTCTGTATCTCTTGAGATTAAACTGTGACATTATACTTTCTAAAGTGCATAATTTAAAAGAATGTTTGAAAAGTCCCCTACCCAACTACTATAATGTTCATATAATTTGTGTACTTGTTAATGTTAATACAGATGGCCCTGAAAAAAAGAATAAAATGAGAAATAAATGGAATAGTTATTTTCTGAAGTTATATTTTTTGTGTACAATAAATTTGGTCTTTTGTTTATGTAATTTCTTAAGTTGTAATGGTTTGTTTTATTGCACATTTATGTGACAAAGTATGAGAAACTTGGTTTGTTTTGAATTGATTATGCAGAAACATAAATTAAATGTACACTTAACATGTTAAACATTGTTTTCTCAGAAAGCTGATAGCCACAACACTACTAGTCTCTTATAACACTAATCACTGAATAGTCCTATATGTATGGGGACTTTCAAAGTATAGTAATTGTATGCAAGTAACTTCTGTATAAAATTAGTTGTTTTAGTATTTTAATTCTAATACTGCTAATTGTGAGGACGAAGTGTATTATCTAGAAAATGTAGTGTTTTCAGTGTGTGTGACAGAAATGTGAATTTTAGTTTTCATTTATATTTACCTTTTTGTATATTTTTGAGATTCAGAGTGTTTCATGTTCTTCCTGGACTACTCTAACAATTTCACCTTTTAAATAGTCATAAACTTTTAAGTATAATTTGTTGTTTTAAAGACTGGTGTTTGTCACCCTACCAAACATAAATTACTTGAGCATGTCATTCTCTAATCTTAAGGACTGATAGCATAAAGCTCTGCCTTTTGCAAAAGAAGTTAATGGTGTAATCCTGTGTCTTATGATGTATAGTTTTAAATAATTTTCACAATACTGAAAAGCCAAAATATATCTTCTAAAAAAGTGTACTTGGCTATACATAAATGCCATCAGCCAACCAACATATAAAGAACACTAATGAACTCCTGAATAGTAATATAAAAGGATAAATAGAAATGTGCCTGACGTGAACAAACTTGTTTACAAATATATATTTTAATTTTATATGTTGGTTGGCTGATGGCATTTTTGTATAGCCAAGTACATTTTTTTAGAAGATATATTTTGGCTTTTCAGTATTGTGAAAATTATTTAAAACTATACATCATAAGACACAGGATTACACCATTAACTTCTTTTGTAAAAGGCAGAGCTTTATGCTGTCAGTCCTTAAGATTAGAGAATGACATGCTCAAGTAATTTATGTTTGGTAGGGTGACAAACACCAGTCTTTAAAACAACAAATTATATTTAAAAGTTTAAAAGTATATTTAAGTATATACTTAAGTATATGTTTTTTATATTGAGAATCAAACTCTTCTATAAATTTGGTTGTATAAAGTTTTATAATCAAATACTGTGATCAAAATTTAGGGAACTTTAGAAAATGAAAATACTCCAAGCATTTTTGTATGCTATACACCAAAGGTAGATGATATTCTGAAGAACTTCAAATACAAAAGCCCTTTTTTAAGTAAAATAACTAAGATCTTTAGCGACTAAACTCAATTTATGTGATACAGTTATCTGCAAAAAAGTTAAGTAATTTAACCTAACGGACTGTTTAAAGTAATAATTACAGGGTTTAAATTTTATTATACTAAGAATAAGTTCTTTTAATCTATTTTCATAAACACACGTTGGTAACTTTTTAATGTTAAATCTCGAACTATGTTTTCTGTAGTAAGTATTTTATCAAGTACAACATGGCAAAACTTCAAGTTGGTGTCTGTGTTCAGTATATAAATACATGATATGCAAGATTTAATATGTGTAACATATTTAAAGTGTGTGTATATGTATATATATATTGTTTAACTTCCTGTTTTATTGTGCTTTACAGTATACCTCCCCGAGTTGATTGTCTGTATGTATATGTGTATATATATATATTTTAAATTATCATAAGTATTTCCTGTGCTATAAATGCATCTCCCTTCATTTGTCAGCTATATTATGTACATGTTCTGAAAAGTCTTTTGATCGTGGTGTTAGTGTACAGGCACTTTTTATTCTTTGTTAATTTTGTTGAAATGTGCCCTTGACACATGTATGGTTTCAAAGTATGTGTACGTATACAGTAGTACTGTGCTTTTCTTGATACGATAATTTAGTTTTTAATACTTGTAACCCACAGGGCAGGAGGTTAGAATATTAACTCTTGGATGAATCCAGTTCTTCACTAAAATAACTGAATAAAATCTTTATTTATTTTTCATAATTGGAAATGTTTAAAGTACATATATTTTACAGAACCAGCAGTATGAAAAAAAAAACTAAATCAAGAAGTATGGAGAACTGAAAAATTAATCATGGAAGAACCAACAGGAATAGAAGAGAGCCGTTTTCATGTGTTTTCATATAGCAATGTTTTATCACTAGAAGGAAGCTCCAGTGAATATGATTCTTCACAAGCTGATGTTCAAGACAACTTGGGAGATGAGGATGGAGACAGTGCAGACCAAACTAATGAAAGTGGAATTGCATTTAACTCTGCAGTATTTGTTGAACAACAGGCAAAAAAAAGACGTAAACAGAGTAATCCAGTAAGGTATCACACAACACAGGTGCTTGACACTGAGGAAAGGGAGGAATTAGTTTCAAAGATTCCAGAAGAGGCCTTAAACTTGGAAATTACACACAGAAATAGTTCAGAACAACCTAAAAAAAGAACAGAATCATTGCTGACATGTCATCATTGCAATAGTTTGTTTCAGAGTATAGAATCTTTAAGTGTACATATTGAAAAAGAGCATTTCCATAAACTGCAAGAGAAGCAGCTTCAGCAGTCTCACAACAATTCTACCTCATTAAATGGCAGGGAAGCAAATACCTCTGAACCCCAGCAAAATTCCAACTCGGGTAGAACCTCTGAGGTGTCATCTCTTGTTGAACAGAATTTAAGTGCAATGCCAATCTTGTGTGCCAGCAGTAGTAGTTCTCTAGAAAACAGGGAATTTGCAAAAACTGCTCTATTTTCACCCATGCCTCCATTGATACCCATTTCCCATCCAGGAGATGGTAATCCAACAAACATGTCTCTTTCTCCAACAATGTTTCCAAACTCTGTTGCACCTTTACTTTTTCCTGTTCTACAACAGCTCCAGGGACAGAATCCAGCAAATACCAACAGTTCAAACTCCAGTGTTCGCATATTCAATCCTGAAGCCTTCTGTGAACTGTGCAATAAAGAGTTTTGTAATAAATACTTTCTTAAAACCCACAAAGCAAATAAGCATGGAATTTATTCTGCAGAATCAGTGATTACTTCATATTCTGGAACATTTCTGAATAGCAGCTTAACCAACCCAATGCCACTTTTTCCTCCCTTATTACAGAATCTTTCAATCAAGCCAACTTCAACACAAGGAATTATGAACTTGGAAGCTTTCTGTGAGATTTGCCAGAAAGAATTTTGTAATAAATATTTTCTTAAAAAACACATGTACAAAATTCATGGTATTAGTATAGAGAGCCAACAGAATTCAGGAAGTAGTGACAACAAAGCTACCTCGCCAGTAGCATCAGCAACTGATTCACCAGGATTTGTTTTTTCCATTGAAAATAACAATAATTCCCTACCTGATTTAGCCAAAGAAATAACTAAAGATAACCCTCATACTTTATTTACTGTACAAAATAACATCTTGCTTAATCAAGAAGTGTCACCTAAACAAAGTTCAGCTGCAGAAACTGTTAAATCTTCAACAGGTATTGAAACTAAAGCTTCCATTGCATTGACAGAAGACTCTTCAAATAGCGAAAAGGATGTCTCATTCTTTGCTCAAGAGAAGCTAAAGGAAACTGGTGTGATAAATACACACAAACCCAACAAACTTAGTGTCAGTATTCCAGAGTCCACTGGAAAGGTTTCACAATCTGATAGAGAAGGCACATCTTCAACTTCCTCTGAGACTGGTCAAGTCTGTACTTCTAATAACACTTCAGAAACTCTGTTACAAGGATATCAAACTGAAAAAGAAGGCACACTTTCATATGGAGAAGAAACTAGGAAATTAATATGTGAAACTTGTAATCGCTCTTTTGCTAGTCAGTATCTATTAAAAATGCACAAATTCTATACTCATAACATTCCATATATTGAGGAAGAAGAAAAGTCAAAACCCAGCTCTCCAGTTTCTCCAAAACAGCCATCTAGTATATGTAATATTAGTAACCACACTATACCAGTAGTATCTAACCAGCAAACTATAAACATGTGTAGCACATATATGAAAGACGATGCTTCAGGCCAGGATCTGCTGAAACTGCAGTCCATGATAAAAGAACTAAATTCATCTGTAGTAGCTGATGATAACAGAGTAACATGTGGTATATGCAGTATTCATTTTGACAATAAGTATTATCTGAGAGCACATATGATAAATGAACATGGTTTTTTATTGAGTGAAGATGGAAGCAGTACAACTTCATCACAGAAAATTAAAGATAACACCATACACACTCAACAACCCTATCATTCATTGACACCACCACCAAAGAAATTTTATAACTTGGAAGTTTTTTGTGAAATATGTCAAAATAAATTTTCTAATAAGTACTTCTTACAAGTTCATAAGCAAAATGTTCATAACATTTGGACAAATGATACCAAGGTGTCATCTCCCAGTACACATTCCGAAAAGCCCTATGTAAAATCTGTACAGTCATTAAGCTCAAGTAGTGTTATTCCCTTTACTACTACAGTAAAGAACAAACTTAAAACCCTCACTGGCTCTAACTTTTGTAATATCTGTAATAAAGAACTCTGTAACAAATACTTTATGAAAACTCATATGTTAAAAATGCATGGAATTGATCTCAATGAGCAACCAAAAGAAGCAGCCAAGATTAGTACTATTGGAGGTGTAACTTGTGAGGTCTGTCAGAAAAAACTTTGCAGTAAGTACTTCCTCAAAGTTCACAAGCAGAACACTCATGGCATATATGATGAACCTTTTCCCAGTAAAGAACTTACATCCCAATCTTCTTCAGCAGTAGCTAGTGACCAAAAATTGCTACCTGGTGAATTAATTGACAGCCGATATTTTACTCACTACACAGAAATTTGCCCACTTTGTGATAGGCATTTTAAGAGCATAAAGTGGTTGAAAACCCACATTATAAATGATCATAATTCTGCCAAAGAAAATGTTCTGAGCAATCCTCAAAGTACGGTTGTTAATGACATACTTGCTGTTTGTGTCATGTGTGGCCAGAGGTTTTCTGACCAAGTTGCCCTCCAGGTTCATCTGATTAAAGATCATCACTCTCTTAATGAAGAAACTGGAATCCCCAGTAATATAGAAGTAAAAACATCAAATTCTAGTGGTGATGTCAATCAAGGTCAACTTCATAAACCAGTTAATGGAGGCTTATCACCAAGAGCAAAATCTACGAGTCTTGGCCTTTTACAGAGAAAAGGAGGGTTAAAATTATATCACTGCTCCTACTGTACATACAACACTTGTTGGCTGTCCAATTTGTATGCTCATGAGAAAAGACATACAAAAATAGTCATTGAAAGGGATAAGAAATTTCTCTGCAAGTTTTGTCATAGGATATATCGTTACAACCACTCTCTTCAACGACATCTCCTTAGTCATAGAGCAGCTGGATTTGCTGCAAAAGACTTACCACAGTCGCTAAAAACGGTATCACATTTATTCACCAAGAATAATGGAGAAAAGAGATGGAATAAAAACATCCAGAATACAAAAAGCCAGATGCAAGTGAAGCAGCAAGTAAAAACAAAGAAAAGGTATCGTTGTAGCAAGTGTGACAAAAAGTTTTGCACCAGGGAACTATGTTTAACACATATTCATGCTACTCATAAGAACAGGAAGTCAGTTTTATGTCAGAAAAAAATGCAGAAATCTTTCCATTGCCCTGCTTGTAGATTTACTGTAAGAGTTTGGAGCATGTTAAAGCTACATATCAGTAAACAGCATGACAACAATCCAGAAATTTTGAGAAGAGCTGAAATACAACATTCCTTCCTTTCTGATGATATGGTTTTGAATAGCAAGAAATCTTGTTCAGAAGAGTTTAAAAAACCTGTATGTAAAGGATTTTCTTATCAGTTAGGTTTACCTCCTGTTGATCATGGTGGACCAGGTAAGCTTCCTTTGAGTTATGCCCTTCCACAGAGTCCCCACACTGCTGGCACTTTCATGATGCAACCTTTTTTCTTGGCACAACCAGAAATAGATGGAAATAACAAAAACTATAATTTTGTTCCCTCTCTTGTATATCTCCCTGTTTGCCAGAAGATATCACAGCCCTTGACTGTAGCTTTTTCCTTGACTCCAGCATGAAGAAATCTTTTGGAGATGATCTGGTGAACTTTAATTGTTTAAGAGAACCAAACTGCTTAGAATAATAATAATAATAATTAAAAAATGTTATGTCAGTAATCAAAAGTGTTAGTGAGGATTTTTATCTTAGTATTTGTGTGCAATTTCCTGTTTTCTTATCACCAGTGACAACAAATGTGTGAAAAAAAAGGATTCAGATTTCCTTGTTGGACTCATGAGAAAATGTTGCTTTTTGAGAGTCATAAAATGTATATCATCATATCACTGATGACAGTTATTACGGGTACATAGCTGCTCTTTGTTGTTGTTGGAATTTGTGTGCTGATTGGAACTCTGCACAGGCTATTCCCCCCCCCCAAAGAAGTTTCCATGAAATATAACATTGGAAAATAAGACAGTTTGGAAAGATAAAAACATCTTGAATGAAAATAAAATCCTCTGAACATACTTTGCAAGGTTTCTTCAGAATCATTTCAAAATATCCACTTCCACCCCTTTATCTCTCTTTTTGTTTTAATACTTGTACAACTCAGTCAGAAGAGTAGTAGGGTAGATACAAAGTGCCCTGCCATGATTGAGCAACTTTGAAAAAGAGATGTCATATTGAAATATGACAATGCATATAGTGTTGGTTTAAAGAAAGCTTGCCTTCTGTTTATTCCAGTAATCTACTTTGTCAGGTATGGTTATTGGTTTAAACCAAAGTGTTTCCAGGTTGAAGTTGTGTTACTTGGGTAACAAATTATATCCTACCATTTAATCAGTCAATTTTTCTGGTAACTTTTGATGAAAACTAAAGCCAGGAATTTGATTTGTAAAAATATAATTACAACAATGGCTTTTATTTATATTTATTAAGGAATTTATAGATATCTCTACTTTGAAAGTATAAAGACATAATTGTATAATTATTGTCAAATACATGTTACCCTAGGATGTACAGTTCTGTATATTATTCCACTGAGGAATAAGTGTTAAATAGGTTAATTTGTATTTTAACATAAGAAGGATTTCTACATTATGTTGCATACCCTTGTATAATGTGTTTTGTGTTTATCTAATTATCACTTAGAGCTAGTCATATCACAGATGTAAGTGTAGAATGTTTCTAAAAGTGAATTGGAGATGGTAGACATTGAAATTGGTAAATTTTTGTGCATTGTTGTCCACATTTTCACTTTTTAAGTGAAACAGTCACACAAGAAAACTGTATATGAAAATATTTAAACTATTCAGAAGTTGGACAAAGTCGCTACTATGTAATACATAGACTCATAAAATGTAATAAGAATTAGTTTCCAGAAGCAGAAGGTATAGGATCAGACATTATGCTGTTACTCTTATTTTCGTATGATATGATATGTAAATTTAAAACAAATATTTAATATGAAATACTTGTTCTAAAATATTCATATTTTTATCAGAGCTTGTATATTTTTAGAAAAATTAGGAATGGTGTTTAAATCATGTTTTAAATGATGTACATTTAAATTTAAGGATACCAAAAAGTACTGATGTTGGTGGTTCATGTGAAATCAGTTCTGAAATTTGAGGTACATCTGGTTGGATGATAAGCAAATTATACAAAATTATATACTGTTTGATTTCAAATTGTTATAGCATCATGTTAAACTTGTTTAGAAAAGTACATTTTGAATGTGTTAAACACTTGTGAGGTTCTTTTTAAACACAGTGTGTAGTTAGTTTTTAAGAGCTTTGTTTGCTTAATTTGTATCTAGTGAACATAATGTAGAAATCCAATTATATATATATATATATATAATTTTATCTTTTTCAGATTTGTATTTTACATTTTAAATTTGAGCAAATGTTTAATGTCTGTCAGATACTGTCATGATTAAGGAAGTTTAGAACTAAGTAATACTAACAGATACACATTTAAACTCACTGTTAAGTGTTTTTTATATCTGTGCTAGTTTTGTTCATGGATCTGTTGGAGTAGACAAGTTTGAGGACTTCTCAGACTATTGTTTTAATTTTTTTTTTTACATTTACATAAGAACTGTAATTAGACAAAACTGCAGTATGAAACTTGTTAGGTCCTTCAAACTTATTTTTACGTACAAACTAAAATCAATGTCATATTTGTCTTCAGTACATAATGGTATACCATGCATGTCAAGGATGTGTAATTTCTACAACTTACTAAATAATGAAAACTTTGTTAGTAAAACTAAGTTTAAAGTGAGGAGTTTTGGAATCCATCATCACACTACATTTGTTATTGCACTTTATTTTGTTGTTTGAACTTTACAAAAATACAATACTTAGTTTTAATGATTACAAAATATGTTGTACTTTAATATTGTATTAGTACTGTTGGGCATGGTTGATGGTTTGTATTTGTACACTTTTTTTTATCTACAACTTATAAATTTAACTGACTTATTTTGTTAAAAACAGAAGTATAAAACTGAATCATGCTACACAGTAATTGGATAGTTTTACAAATAATATCTTGTATGTTTTTTATGCATGAATTCTTTATACAAGTGCATTTAAAATGCATGCATTTATTCATTCTAGCCTACAGTGTAGTAACAGTAAACAAAACTGATTTATTTTTCAAAATGAATTTTTGTAGGTTTTAAGTTTTAGATATTCTGGTTTTTCTTTTGATTTACCATTATATTGTTGCATGTTTAATATTTTCGTCTATCTTTAAATGTGACAAAAGCACATTCTCTTCAGTCATAGCACTGGTTAAAAGAAGCTTATCTCAGGGTAGAATACACAAGCATCGCAGGAATATTTTTCAAGGTTTGTAATTTCTCTTAACTGTTCCACCGTGGTAACATCAAACTGTTAATACTTAATTTCCCATTCTTTACAAAGTACCACCTGTGGTAGAAAGTGTTAGGTTCTGTCATCACATTCCTATGCGTCTCCTCCCTTCAGTGGTACAGTAGTATGTCTGCAGACTTGAAAGTGAGTTTTGATACCCATGGTGGGCAGAGCAAAAATAGCACATTGTGTAGCTTTGTGCTTAACTACGAAACAAACACATACATGTAGTCACAACTTTATAAAAACACTTAATCCCTTAACAGGTTTCGTATTTACCTTCACACTTAATATTTTACACAATTGCTATATAAATGCATAATTATCTTTTGTTGTTTGACTGATATCAACTTTTAAAATAATACAGAGGAATAGCATATTGAAATCCAGTTTTTAGCATTATAGGCATACGGACTTACCTTTGGTCCGTGGGTAGTGTGTAACTGAATTAAAATTATGAACAGCAAGCTACGGTGTAATAATCGTTAATCTGAAGTAAACAAAAATAAACTTTAAGCTCATAACTTTAATAGGCCCCTCCACCAGTAGATAGCATACAATATGCACAGCTAATGATATTAAATCATTTTTATTAAATTACTGAAGGCCTTCGTAACGAATTTAAATATCGCACTTGTGTCTTAGTGAGATGGAGTATCCATTGCTATATTACTGTCCGTATTACTTGAGTATGCGCATACTGCCATGGTGATCCGTGTTCGAGTCGCTTTGTACTTTACAATAAAATACAAAAAAAACTTTTGTGTGTATGATTTAAAGGTAAAGCAATTAAGCATTGTTAGAAGTGAATAAATATAATTATGAAATCCGTAATTCTTCCGAAATATTCGACAGGAAATTGTGTGATATTAACACACAAATACGATTCTGTTACTGCGAAGTACACACATGTATAAAGGTAGTAATCAGGCACGATGAGGCAGATAATGTTGGTTAAAGAGGAGAATGTGCAAAAATGTCCAACCAGTTTTATGTTCAGCTCTCCCTGCCCTAATGTCAATAAATTTTGCACGTATTTGTTGTTGACTTTCAAAATCTGGGCATGTTTGTGGACACTACCAATATTGTGCATCAGTTACTTCTTTTTGTTGCTGAGTGTTGTTTTGACTTTTAAATCTCAAAGAAGGCATTTATCGATACAGTGATTATAACATTATGTCTAGTCCAACCATGAAACCAAAGTTCGAACGTTTAAAGTTTGAAAACGTTAATTCTGTGTATGAAAAGAAAATATATTATTATTATTGTCCTTGCACGTTCTCTTGCAGCTCTGGTTTAAAATGTATTTATCGTAGTAATTTGTTTCACTCTACCTCAATAAAGTGATTGTTTGCTTATTTATCATGAATGATTATGTGCATTTGAATGCCTTTTGGTTTTTTTTAAAGACACGTTTTCAATTAATTTTAACCGTTTTTTATCTGAGTTAATGCTTTTTAATATATAAATCATGCCAACTCGTAGATTAACAGTTTTATTAGTGAGTTAGAAAGTGAAGATTTTACTTTAGAAAGTGATTCTTAACGTACATAAACGTTGTTTCTGGCCTTATTTGTACGTAAAGTTGTTTTAATCCTGTGACTACGACTAAAAACGTGCGGGAAATTTTTACGAAGCGTGCACTGTATACAGCACACTCACATTCAACTGCCAGGGATGGACTCTACACTATACCGGCAAATTAGCCGTCAGTCACCATAAAAGTGCGGGTGAGTACAGACTTTTGAGTTACAAATCTGGTTGTTTGTACAGTATAATTCTGTCTCAGCACCACGTGGAATATGATAGCGGGTAAACCTTTAATGTGTGTCATGTTTTCGGTACTTTTTATTACTGTTCAACTTTATATTGCAATAAATCGTGCCTCAATGTATCTTTCTTAACGTCGATTCCTCTGGAAACAATGGTTAACGCGTTTAATGCGTTCTTGCGTCAGTCTCTGTGGAGTTTTTAAAGCAACGTTACAAGCTTTATGAAATTGTTTCCTTGAATTATTCATTTCAGTATACTGTGTATTTTACATATTTCGAAGAAATGTGACCAGATATTAGGTTTTCCTTTTTACTGATATTTAAAATCGATTCTGGCAAAATGGTTTGATTTGTACCAGATAAATTTGTTGATATTTGAAAGTAATGGGTGGAATGTGTGTCTTCTAACGTTCTTTGTTGTCATGCAGTTTGTTTACAAATGGAATAGATACATATTTTAATCATAGTTCTGTAAACTCGTTTTTTGAAAGACTTGTGCACGTAAAACTGTACTGAAATGAGTGGATTGTTGAAGCCAGTGTTTCTTCATTTACATATCTATCAGTAATTTAAAAAGAGAAAGGTATTGAAAGATGTTTAGATGACAGGTGGATATTTGGCGGGCATCGTATGTGTGTTTTATTGTAACGAACAAATTGAAATAATAATCAGTGACCGAAGAAGGTCGAAACGTTGTTCGCTCTTCTATGTAAAGTGTTTTCTCAGCCCAAACGAGCCGTTTTTGCATATAAATTTGAACAAATTGAAAGATATTTATCGTCGTCTCTTAGCGTCACGTATGGTTGCCATAACAACGTGGTACTTACGTGGTAGAATTGATTAGGCAGTAAAGGACAGTAGCCAACCATATAATTTTGAGAGGTCTTGGGGATCTTTCAGAAGTTTCAACATTAAGCGTAATAAGAGTATTCTTTTGTTTTTGTGGGCACCCCTCTCTACCCTCACCCTTTCAAAAATATCTAGAAAGTTAGAAGTAAATACTGTTATTCGACTTGAGTTTCCTCTGAGTACAAGTTGAAAGTTTCTAATTGTGTAACAAGTGGATTTTATTTTCAAATTAATAAAACTCTGAAACACTCTACAGTTTCAGTGTTACCCTAACCAAGTGAGTTGAATTTTTAACCCTTCATCGTTTTTAGTTGCAACACGAGAAAATTAAAGCACTGATGTAATATTTTGATGTAATGACCGTGGTGGGCAAAGCACGAATAGCCCGTTGTGTAGCTTTGTGCTTAATTCCAAACAAACCTCACGAAAGATTTGCTGTGTAATCTGTCTTTACCGTTCTTTTACTGATAGTTTTTATCTTCTTTTCATGCCCGTGGTATCCAGTGTAAGGTAGTTTTCATTATGGTATTAACTTATTTATGCAACACACGCCCTAGTCGTTTCCATCTTCTCTTTCTGCGAATAGATTCTGTGCTTTCTATTTTGTTTATTTTACGAAGTTTTGCATTACCGATTTTGTTAGGCCAGGATATATGTAGGAGTTTCCAAATACTTGTATTGTGGAAGATTGATAGTTCTGGTTGGTAATAGTCAGTAACCCACCATTCTGAAGTCACAGATGCAGTAAGCTTCAAACTTGGTTTCACTAATGAAAGGTGTAAACTTCCTAAAAGATCAGTGTTATGCCAAGTTTAGCTATATTATATCGTTTTCAGTTACTCCGCTAAGACTCAGCACTACAGATTCCTTCACATACTTTTGATATGTCAAGCTTGTTCGTCTCGATGATAACTGGTCGTTGACTTGAGATTTTAACCCCCATTAATTTGGTCAGTTTTTGTTTTACGTTTTAGCCTCGCTGTTCTCCAAACGTGTTCACATATTATTTTACCGAATGCTGTTCTTGGTATGAGGAATAGAGCTATATCGTCTGCATAGTCCAGATCTTCCAAACTGAGAGCAAGGTCAATCTTATACCTTAGTTTTCCTTCCCTTGATCCAGTCGATGCTAAGCTGAAAAATAAGACAAACATTACACATCTCTGTTTGACATCAGTCAAATTCCTAACGAAATTTGTGAATTTATTATGTAACTGTATCACGATGTTGACGAGATTTTCAAATGTATTAATGATGTGCATTATTTTTTCACGAGTTTTTTCTGTGTATATTGTTGAAAGCTTTTCCATGGTCAAGAAAAACTGTATAGAAGCCCCGTTGCCACTCCTTGCATTGTTCAATAGTGTTTCTCATTGTGAATATTATTTCTTCTCAGCCATTCTTCGGGGCTGGACTCCTTGTTGCAGATTTTTAAAAAATAGGTACTATATATCAGTTTATTTTAATGATTTTGACGTGTAGTTCGTCTAGAACTATAACCTTCTGTTCGTACTATCATTGACCTTGTTCTTGTTGAGTGGGTCAGTGTTGATAACAAAATGTTATCTACTTTTTTTAATGTCTACTACATTTTGTAGTATAGCACCTTTTCTGTTGAGTACTTCTGTGAATTACTGTGCATAGCATCTTCGTTTTCTTTCTTTAGTATGATAAAAATTTTGGTTTTTGTCCATTGTAATTTGGTAGGTTGTATTTTATTGCTTCTTCTGTTGCTGTGGTATACAGAAAACATTTGTAAATTACTGATGATCTCTGTACTGGATGTTTATTCTTTATGCGAGATGGTTTTACCTTTGATTTACTTTCTTCGTTATTTCACGTGCCTGTGTTAAGCTGTTCCTTTTTTTTATGCCCCTGTGGCTTAGAGAGACTTTAGTCCTCAGTGTAGTCCTGTGCGATATTGTTTTATGCTTGGTTTATTCGGGACTCTTGATGTCTTTTATCATTTGTTGTTTTAAACTCGTTTTTGGGTTCCAGTTTGAAGGCTTTGGGAGTCTTTAATTTGTTGGCATCGTCTTCTTTTTTGGTATCTTCTTTTTAGCTTAAGTCGGTGACAGCCTTTCTCTTCTCATATCGGCTCTTAACTGCTCGACCTACATATCTTCATGATAATGAAAACTGATAATTTGGTTCTGGTTTCTTCTGTTGCAGGATATTCAGATGATTTTCCACATGCCTTAAAGAGGTTACAAGATGTATCATAGAACCGTGCCATCTTTGTACATCTATGTTTGCTTATTCCATCATTTTTTTTCTACTTATCAATACGACTTGTGTTTTCTTGGTACGTAAACGTGACATTCCACATACTCGGTCTTACCTTTGTTTTTCTTGAATGGCTTGTGCTCTCCTGCATGATATCAGGTTCTATTTGACTTTCACTGGCTTTGCCGTCTTTTCCCGTTGGATATGCAGATTTCTAAAGATGTTGAGCTTTTGTTGTTATTGTGTTTTTCATAACACTATGTAAGTGGTAGGACAATGACGTTTATCTTGTTTAACATCCAACCCTAGGGACCAGAAGAATTTCTTTTCTCAGACCTTCACCTACAACATATGATAAATCTGTCGTTTAATGGAACACAAACTACCCCACCACGGCAACTAATAAGACCTGTAGTGTGTTTCAACTCGGGTATAAATTATTTATGTCCAAGTTTCGATTCTTTAATTTCAAATTTTTATTCACCAGGAACTAATATTGTTTTTTTGTTCTAATTATTGATTTGTAAATGTGAAGTGGTAATTTTTTTTAATAAAACGTACCTTTAACACAGAACGTTCAGACAGATTTCTTAAGAGGAGAACCAAAAACCTTGACAATTTTTTAAACTATAAGTACATCCTCTCACAGTACGGTCAAAATGAGCAATTAACAGTAAATTGCCATCTTTTTTCGTGAAAATATATTATTGGTGAAAGAGCTGTAAAGGACTGAACATTTATCCTCCTTTCTTTTGCTTGCACACAATAATGGCTCTATTGTGTTTGGCTAGAAATCTTAAGAATTGCTCATCCTTCTGTTCAATTTAAATTTGTCATATGACTTTCAGAAACTAAGCCCTGTAGACTGGCAAGCACAATATTTAAACCTATCGTTTATTTTGATCGTGGTAATTCAATCAGTAAGACAAAGAGTTCAGACTTGGTTTTTATGGCATGACAAACTGATGGTTTGTCAGACAGAGCAGATTCGGTAAATTTGCGGATTTACAACGCTAAAATCAGGGGTTTAGTTCCCCTCGGTGGGCTCAATAGATTGCCCGATGTGGCTTTGCTATAAGAAAAACACAAAATAGAAAAACTGGAAAACTGCCATAAGACTGGACGACTTGTGTTTTGTAAACCCTATTCATAACCTTCTGTTTATACTTTTCATGTACAAACGTGAACACGAACTTGCACTATTATGTATACCGTATAGTGTTCGTTAGTATTATGTTGTTTATTTTGTATGACCATTATCTTCTTTCGTGTGTGTTAAGCTAGTTATTAGCAGAGCTTTACTATCAGAGAGAGAGATATCTACCAATGCCCTCATTAGATGTATTGTTTCTCAGTATCTTTGCTTACCTTTTGTGAGTTATGGTACTGTTGCTATTTTAAAAGAAGTGTTAAGTAGTAATTATATGTATCACAGTTTTCGTGAGTAGCATAATTATAACGCATTAGCTTATTGTAACCGTTGAATTGTGCTGACGCTTTATAATAAATGTTAGTCTGTAACTTGTTAAATATAATCCAGCTGGATTTATCATTGTATTACAGTTTGAATGAAAAATTGTGGGTAAAGGTTATTGGATAATGACCAAATGACTGTTGTTTCCTAGGTGTAGTTGCGAGATGTGTGATTTTTCGCAAAAGTTGTCAGTAAAAACTTTTTCGTCCGCTCTTAAAATGCAGAATTTTAATACAGAGCATAAATATCCGTATGTAACCTTTGTGATACACATGATTACAAAATATAATTTGTAAAGGTTATGGTCTCGCTATGGTTCTCGGTTACGTGAAAACTTTTTTTTCACGAAATATGAAAGAATATGTTTATTACCAGTTGCTCAGTCAAAAACTGCAAATTGTAGTGTCCATATGGGACTGACAGACCTCTTGAGAGGCTTAGGAACAAATTGTTTCGTCTTCATATCTTGAATAAAAAAAAAAAGTTTTGAAAGGGTTCGTCATCACAGAAAAGACAACAGTCTTTGATTTTGTAGTATGAAAGGAAGGATTATTAGAATTTAGCTACATATTTATTTTTTCGTGTACTAATTGTCCTTACAACTTAAATTGTTTTTCCATTATAAATATCACATTTTACTAGCTCTACTTTGCAAGTGAACTTGCTTACCCTTATTTTTAAGACAGCGAGAATGTTTTTAATGTTTTGTTTTCAGATATGAGAGGTTCATCAGAAAATGCGTTTTATTTTATTTAAATTATTCTGGGTGATAACATTACTCCATTATTTGATGTACTATTGTTCACAAATGCTACTATCGGCTATATATGAGGGGGATTTTGCTATTTAATAGTTTAATGTTAAATCCATCTATTTTCTATAGCGTAGAGTAATCTATGTAACGTAGCCTTTGGTTATTTGGTATTTTTAGCTGAGGCATAGCATCTCAAATAACGGCTCTGATGTTATTTTTCAAGTACAAATTTGTAACTAATAGCTCCGCCATCTCTTGACTAATTGGAAATGTGATTATAGTTTTGGAATCAGGAGGTCAAACCCTTTTGATAGATACATTTGACCACGCTCAAGGTCTCATAGATTAATTTAATCCAATCCTTTAAAAAAAAAAAACAATTTGAAGGTAGGTTGACAGAGACCTGACTAGTAATAAAATTGAATCGGTTATACGCGCACCTGCACTTGGTATTGACGGCGCACAAAAAATGCAACAAATCAAAATGTAAAAGAGGTCTCTCAGATTAATATATTTTAATCCTGCTTAAAAGAATTCCATGTGCTGCAACGAGTCCAGATTTCCACTTATTTCGATCACTAAGAAATCGCGTGTTTTATGTACAGACACGTTTTGTACGATATAACACACAAAAACTGGATCCCTAAACACTAATGGAAATGCGAGAAAAAACGATTTCTCCGAAATCTTTATTTGGGCGTTAGCTTGTAAATTTTTGAAATAGAAATATTTATTTTGGTCGAGTAAGTAAGTAGATAATTCTTTGTTTCTTGTCTTGATAGAGAGAGAATTGTTGAATTCGCGTATTGTCTTACTTAATCTGTGTCCCCTTTCATTGTTCTCTCTATCACGTGATTATTATTTTATGAAAGCTTAAAAGCCAGTGTCTGTCTGAAAGTCAAGTTGAGGAAACGTCACAAAGGTGCCTTTTAGGCCGGTTTGTGAAGAGCACGAGAAAGCAAAATTAAAGGATATTGCGGAAGAGGGAGTTGAGAAATGACACAAAATCTCTCCGCTGTGCGGGAATAAATCATCACAACCCGCTGTGTTCACTAGAGCTTCTGTAAGATACGATGTCAATAAATCATCTCCAACCGACATGAAACTGGTATTTTGGGAGAGAGTTTTGTTTCATAGAAGTAGATAGTTCCAATGAAAACACATCGATATGGAAATCAAAGCTATTGACAAATGGAAAATAGGAACAGTAAAGCTTTTCCACTGTAGTCACTTCAATCATACAAGCTGGTTGTTTGACATACGTGAACGTATGTACCCAGTTAATCCATATACTTATTTCCTTTTTTTTTTATTATTCTTGCATATTTGCTGTTTGTCTAGGGTTTGCTATGTTTTTTTTAGAGGTAACAACGTGAATAACACTTTTTAGGGCTATTGTTGTTTTACAGATGTAACAAGAGTGCGTAGAATACAAAATGCTAAATTTTGGTCATGTGTTAAAAGCTGTGTGTTTGAAATGTCATATATCGAGCCTAATCTATATAACAGGAGGCCAACTTAGTATTGGCGCGTGGGTGAATGGTTAGCGTCCCAGCTTGGAGATCCGAAAATCATCTGTTCGCAGCCCATTGCCACGAAAATATCGCGCGTCGCAAGTTAGAACCAACCATTGGTGCGTTATAAGAGCAACAGTCAAATTCTATTTTTCGATTAGAGTGGCTCAAGAAGAACAGGTGATGAGTGCTTTTTTCTGGATGTTTTTCCTCTCGTCTTTTATTTCAAAATTATGGACAGCTAGCCTTCGTGTAGTTTTGTGCAAGTATCCTAAACTAACCAAACCGTTCAAGAATTACTTTTTGATAAAACTAGTTTTGTTTTTGAATTGAAATAATGCTCTTATGACAGGTTTCTGCATATCCTCCCCCCCCCACTCAATCAAGCATCGCACGAATCTTTTACGTTCCTCCGTTCTGGGGTATAAAGCATCAGCTGCAATTGGAAGTGTAGTTGATTATATATGAGAGAGACAATAATCAAATAAGTCATTATCGCATTCTGGTCATAAGACTGGCGTATTCTTGTGTTTAGAAGCAGAAAAATAGTCAACCACAAAAGGTTTTCGTAATTTTCTAAAAGAAAGATTTCACACATCTTAGCAAATGTACGATTTCTTTTGAGTGCTGTTCAACATTCCGTTATTAATAGCTGCTTATTGCATTGTGTGAATTCGGTTACTTTATAAGTACAAAAGAGGTTTTCATCCTATGTGTTATTATTTTCAGCATTGATAAAATGCATTGTACTTGTTTGTTTGTTTTGAAACACGTTAATAAGATTTTTAAATCGTCAGTAGTTTTAGATCTAGAACTAGGTGCTCTTTACTTTTTTGATATATAATAAATAACACGTGTTGACTTGACAGTCACATCCTGTTGATACGTTTCTACGTAAACTGTACATTGAGAGTGATAGGTAAAGAGCGGTTTCGCGGTTACAAATAAAATTACCCTTCGTTTGTTCTTTAAAAAATGTTTTCGTCGTGACGGTATGTCAGCTGCTTTTCAGTTTCTACTCTGTTCAATTTTCTGTCATAAGTTTATTATTCTTTCGTTTTACACTGTGACATTTTATTAGTAGGTTTATTTTTCTCTTTTATCGTTGATGTTTAACGTTAACTATGTGTGTGTGTGTAATTTTTTCCTTTTCACTTTCTTTTCTTCAAGTATTATTTTTTTTAATGAAGAAACTTTCTTTAACTATTAGACATAAGTTTTAACTTTTAAAAGTATTCCGTAAAACCAACGATTATGGGTTTTAGTTTAGTTTAGAGGCATTCCGTAAAATCTTAATTATAAGTTTTACTGTTGAAATATTATGTAAAACTATCTATCACATGTTGCAGTTTATAAGTATTCCGTACAAAATCATCACTTGTAACGTTCAGTTTGGAATCATTCTGTGCAACTGTGACTAATAAACCCCGTGGTGGCAGAGTACAGATAGCCCATTGTGTAGCTTCGCACTTCAAAAAACAACCAAATATTAACAAGTTTTAGTTTTGAAACTTTCGATAATTCTTTTTTAAGTTTCGTTTAATTTTCTCTTAACTCTTGAGGTTTTGAAGCAGTGAATCATCTATACATCTTCCGTTTGGGGTTGTGGGTTTTACTGTGTGAAATGAGTGAATCATCAAATCGTTTCGTTAGCAATGAATTCGCTGTCACTTGTATATTAATAATAAGTTTTGTCTTTGACTCGAGAACTTGTTTTCAGTAAAACATAATAAAATAACCACCTGTCCTCGATATCAACATACAGCTTCACTTTATTTATAGTTTGTTTGTTTTTTTCCTATCGGCGTTGGATGTCTTTACCAAGCCTGATTCACACTCGAACAACATGTATTCTAATATTCCTTCAACTTCTTACGAGTTATACCAAATATGATTTTGTCTGTCTGCAGTGGATGTCTTTTATAATAAATTCGTTTTCAGTTTCTAACAAAATATATTTTAATTGTCTGAAACTATTTTGGTCATTGCATCATTGTGTGATGAGGGTGAAAAAAAACTATACCTAATACTAATGTTCTGTGGGAAGTGTAATTAATTATATTCGGTGTTTGGTTTAAAAAGTAAAAATGAGGTTTGACATCAAGTGCTAGAATTATTTAGCGAGCTCTAACCGCAAACTCTAATAAAGTAAATTAGTATGGGTATCGTATTTACATTTGTAACGTGTACAGTGTTAGCTACGATTAATCTAGTAAAAATTAGATTCAAAATATGTTGGTCACTGTGACTAAATAATAACTGTGTAGCTACAATTTTTCGTAATATCTGAGTCGTTCGAAGTTGGTTTATTTGTTTCATTTTTCTGAAACTCCGAAACATAAATAATACGTGGTCCCGGCATGGCCAGGAGATTAGGGCGCTCGACTCGTAATCTGAGGCTCAAATTCCAGTCATACAAAACATGCCAGCCCTTTCAGCAAATTCAAAAACAAACATAAATGTATAAACTCACGGGAAGGGGAACGAACGTTTTAGGTTTTTACACTTTTAGTGGTGATCGTAAAATTATTTCACTGGATGATATACTTTTATTCAGAATTTGTTTGTTTTTTTAGAATTTCGCGCAAAGCTACCCGAAAGCTATCTGCGCTAGCCGTCCCTAAGTTAGCAGTGTAAGAATAGAGGGAAGGCAGCTAGTCATCACCAGCCATCGCCAACTCTTGCGTTACTCTTTTACCAACGAATAGTGGGATTGATAGACACATTATAACGCCCACACGGCTAAAAGGGGCGAGGATGTTTGGTGTAATGGGGATTCGAACCTGCGACCCTCAGATTACGAGTCGAGCACCTTTAACCACCTGGTCATACCTAGCCCTTATTCGGATTTATAAAACGAATTCATTAGTTGACCACAAGATTCAAGAAAGTTGGTGGATGATGGTGACTGACCTCCCTGAACGTATGTATGTATTACGATTCAACCGTTTTAAAAACTCGTCACTGAATGTTGGACTTTTTTGTTCCTACACATTTGTGATCGTGATCGTGCATGTGCTAAATGAAATTTCCTTTTCTAAACTAGCTTGAGCAAGTTTTAGGTTTTATATTTTTATCACTTTTTGGATACAGTCAGTGAGTGTGGGTATAATTTGTTTGACCTGGTAAATAAATCTTAAAGCTTAATAGGATAAAATATTAAGACACAAGAAAAGTGAAACATGAGAAAAGGTTCTATTTTTCGACCGTTTCTCGTCCAATCAGAAGAAGCCAATATTATTGGAGCTAGTTGGGTCTGAAGTCGATCAACTTTGTATAGATGAAATAACGCAAGGCGTCAGCTGAAGAACTAGCTTGAATTATCGAGCACAGTCTGCGAGCGTGTCTAAACAAATATCTTTCTAAAGCTGCGATAGAAGTATCCTGCAAGGCAAGTTTCTTCTTATTTTCGTCAATGTTGTTTTTATCTTTTTTTAGATTAAGACCAGTGTCCAGATGAAATTAATTCCTTTCCAGTTTGGAACAAATCTCCCTTGTGAAATTAGAGATGACATCATATTATGGTTCTACGTTCTTCTTGAGAAATATTGATTGCTGTGAGATGAACATTTTATCTTATCTTACATAAGGCAAATTATTAGCTACACATTTATCGGTGTTTTTATTGTTGTTTTCGTGGCATTTTCCTAACAGTCTTTCGTTACTTATTTTCTGTTGTAAAATGTATATATCGTTAATTCATCGCTCATTCGAAACTCGGGAAAGTAATTGGCTATACGCAATTTAGAATTGATGACGCTGTGGGTATAACCGGAGAAGCAGAAACACGTATTCTTTTGTCGTTTTTATATAACACCGGTAAAGTACCAGTAGAATATCATAGGACATAACCAGACCGAAGAGTTTGCTCAATTCATTTTGAACAACTCTTTAACTTCTTGTTAATGTTTAAGAAAATCCATGCAAATATTCTTGAGAACTCCTAACAAAAAATTCTTTATCCTATTTAACTAGACACAGTAGGAAAATTTTTAAAAGATGAACTTGGATATTTCTTTCTAAATATAACCCATGTCTACAGCAGCTTTCATGTAAATGTACGGACCCAGTCCTGGAAGTCCCACAATCTCTTTGATCTCTCATAGACTTTCAAATTTCCAAATTTTCAGAATCTGGAAATTTGGTTTTCGTTTATAACCGGGAGTCGACAAACAAACTTTCAATTCATGTTGTCAAAAATATCAGTAGGCTTGTGTGTGTATAGGAACATAAGTACACTTTGCAATTAGTATAACGACAAATAAATTAGCTGTGAAGATTCACGGAAAACAATTTTTAAAAAAATTAGCAACAAAACTATCACCTTATTGTTCTTAGGCCAACTATAGTGTTTATGTTGAGTGTCCAGTATTCATGTTGATTTGTTAGAAAGGTTTGCTGTTTATTCTTTTTATTATAATTTCAGTGATGTAACAACAAAATAGTTTAATTCAGAAGTTTTATGACATTGAATTATTGCCAAAAACAATATGAAAGTTACCAAGTAGAGGTTTGGTTACGCCTCACACTAGGTGGTGAATAAAAGTTAATAAATATTGTACTTGGCCTTAAAACAAAGAAAAATAAATTTTTATTCCTACCAAATATCTTTTTTTTTTCCCTTTGTACAGACCAAAGAGTTGAAAATTTGTCGGAATGTCCGCATTATTTTGTACTTTCTGACTGTGATGAACTTAAATGGTGCTGTTTAAAGTTTCTTTCCGAGTGCAAACATACTTCTGTTCACGATAACGTTTTGTGTCTCTTCGTAATTTTTAACTAGAATATATGTTGATTAAAACATTACTTGAAGACTGATGAAACAAGTGAACAGCAGGTGTATTTTGTAGGTACAGTCAAATTTGCTTTAGTTAGTTTCAGTAATTTTTATTACTCATTCAACTCCTTATGATAACCTCCAAATCTCGCACTTGATTTTTATTTAAAATAATTGAGAGTATTAATATAGATGTTTATTTGTGAACAATTATTTAAATGTCCTGGCTACTTTACATGTAAATACGAGGACCCAATCCCCACCCCCCCAAACAAAACTTGATTCTCATATAAGGATTCCACTTTACAAATCTCCAAGTTCTTAATTTGGATTTTTAGTTTACACTGTCCTTATGCACGTTACTGTGTTTAATTACACCTATAAGCTTCCAAATTCCCTCGGCCCGGCATGGCCAGGTGGTTAAAGCACTCGACTCGTAATTCGAGGGTCGCGGGTCGAATCACCGTCACACCAAACATGCTCGCCATTTCAGTCGTGGGGACGTTATAATGCGACGGTCAATCCCACTATTCGTTGGTAAAAGAGTAGCCCAAGAGTTGGTGGTGGGTGGTGATGACTAGCTGCCTTCCTTCTAGTTTTACACTACTGAATTAGGAACAGCTAGCGCAGATAACCCTCCAGTAGTTTTGCGCGAAATTCAAAACAAATCAAACCCATTTTCCCTTGATTCACTGTCCCATCCTCACACACGTACATTATTCGAATTGGTTCTTACATTTCTATTCTGTAAATGTGAAGCACCCACGTACAAAATTTCAATATAATGTACCAAGAACTACATGGGAAGACCCAGTGGCACAGCGGCATGTCTGCTGAAACCGGATTTCGACACCTGTGGTTGCAGAGTACATATAGCTCATTTTGTACCAACACACAGTCATAGATGTGTGTGTTGTAGCATTAAGCTATCTGCTATATCCACCTGATTTTAGCATTGTAAATCCAGACTTACTGCTGTCCTACTAGGGGGAGCTGTCGTAGTTGAACACATTGGTGCGTTTGAGAATTGCTGCACAGATTCTAATCACAATTATCATTTCTGACATTTCTATTTGGAAGTACTGTGACATTTAACACTCAAAAGTACATGTATTGATATCGTTTGCCGTTATAGGTAAATTCAGTTTCTTTCAAAATAGGCTGTGAAATTGTCTTCTTGGTGACTATCTTTGTATGAATACGAAGTTTGAAGTCCTTTTTATACTTGTTTTATGTACATTTTGTTATTGTTGTGCTACTTACCTGCATTTCTGTATACGTACAAACACTGGTGTTTTTACAATAGCCAGAGCATTGAATGAGAAATCGTTGGAATGAGAACTTTTTAAAGAAAAATTGCACCGTTCGATTGAATTTTCTTTGGCTGCTCAACGGTAAGTTTTGGGGCTTATAACCCGAAAACCGAGTTAGATAGTCCATTTTGTGGCTGTATGCTTAACAACAAACGAATCTATACAGTTGTATCAACTGTTTTCATCGCCTTATTGTTGGCATAGCCCTGCTATTTGTGTGTACGGACGAGAGTAGGCTGTTTATCTGGCTTTGAACGGACACGTTTTTATCAAAATGAGTGCCGTACAAAACCGAATGATCTAAATATGTGTGGTCACGTGGTTCTAGCTTGTCATTTAATAACAGGTTTATTATTATAAATTTTTCATATTCGTAAGAATACCGCCTGTCCTGGATTCCCACTCGTTATGACTTGAAAGTTCGTTTCCAAATCAAACAAACTTATTCTCACTTTGATTGGTTCCAGTTACGCAGTGTCGGCACTGTCTGTGTGTGCGCGTATTAACCGTAAAAATTAAATGAGACTAACAAAGGTGAAGTGCACCGCTTGCTGTATATTTACTTGCATCCTGAATAGTGAATTTTTTTTATCACAGTAAGTCTAAGCCTTGTAAACAATCAGCCAAACCATTTATACTCATCTATAGAATATATTATTCAGTACGTCTCTCCTAGTTTTTTCACAGACAGCCGATAAATAACCAGCCTCACTTATAGTTTCTTCGTAGCCAGTAATTAAGTTTGTCCGAGTTCTGTTAAAATATGCAGTGATGACTGGTGACTGTATAGTGGTACAGTAGTTTTTCTGTCTTCGTGTTTTATTAGTCAACAGATACATCATGTTCGCTTCAACTCAGTGCCTGCTTTATACACAAGGTATTACTGAATTTATTTTGCAAAATCATTACCTTACATTAGAGGGTATGGTACCCTGTGAAGACAGGTAATGCATTACAGTGAAGCACTCCTTCCACAAAACATACCGGTTGACATTTCTTAAGAAGAGTGAATTGATTTAGAAATGTTCTGTACATCTTACAGGTTAGTAGTTATGTGAAGAACTGAATTAAACACCTAATAATCCCCAGTAACTCAGCAGTACCTTTGAGAGGTCACACCCTTAAAAACTAGGTTTCGATGCTCGTGGGAGTCACAATGTAGATAGCCCATTGTATGTAGCTTTGTGTATATAGAAAAATACGCACGGTGTTATGTATCATGTATACAAATTAGAATGCACAAGAGCTCATACTTAACACCTTGAGAGAATACAAGTATCGAATTACAGAGCTTTGATCGAACTGTCACAAGTATCGAATTACAGAGCTTTGATCGAACTGTCACAAGTATCGAATTACAGAGCTTTGATCGAACTGTCACTTTTCACTGATCTTGTAATATTGACTAAAAAGAAAAGTAATTTTGCTTCCTTTTAAAACTAGTTCATTCTCACACATCTGATTTTATCTGTTTGTTTCCGGATATTCGCTATTAGTCCCTAACTTTGTACCGAGAGACCAGAGGAAAAGCGGGAAAACAACTGGCGACCAGAACCCACCGACAGAGGTTTGGCCGTTAACTTTATAACGGACCCAGGGCACCAGATTGTAGGGCGCATTTTTGTTTTTAATATTTGCTTGATAACGGCACGCGAACCATAAACCCGCAGAGCCACATTTCGTCACGCTAACAGCTGGGCTATGCTCAGTTCTACGCACACGTACTATGTATTTGAAAATACTATTTTCCTTTAAGTGTTTAATAAGTAATTATATAATTAGCTATTTAGAGTGAAATAAATCACGCAGTTTTTAGAATTAAGAAAATATTATTTATAAGTGTTTAGTGTAATTATTCAGGAGAAAATATAAACAATTCGTTTCTTGTTCTCGTTAATGGAAAATGACTTTCTGAGGTTGAAAACCATTATCGTGAAAATCAATATATGTATTGTCGTTTATTCTAATAAGAAAATTAAACCGCAATGAGAGTATGAAACTTTTGTTTATGTGAACCATTTGACGCTAACTTGCGAAAGTTACCTGAAAATTTCTGTCTAAAGTGTCGGTAGTTGTCTATGTTTTGTGGGCTGTAATGATTTAGTTACCCACAAACATACGTACGTTTCTGTGAGCTATTTTATCCCACGAAATAATCTTATTGCAAACTTTTACGTTATTTTGTTGAGATAAACTTGAGAGCTTGTATCCGTAAAATTCATTTTTCTATGCACGCGATAAGCACAACGCAGATATTCCTACAAACAATTATAGCATTGAAGGATATTCATTATTATACAGACAGTTTTCTTTTTACTTCTGAGGTATTCTACCTAGAATGTCAAACATAGAATGCATTTATATTGTTTGTTGTTTTTCTTAAACTTCAAAATATGAGGGAATTGAAACTGCTACACAAGTGATACAGTACTTCACAACCAATGGAAGTGGGAAGACCAATCTATGATGAACTTCACCACAATATGATGCCGTAATTTGGCTGTCAGACGTTGCCGTGGTAACCGTGTTTACTACTGCAACAAACTAAACGGGAGATGTGTGAAAAGAGAGGCGCCGTGGTGCTGAGACAGGGAGAGAGGTGGGAAATAGCCCTGAATCATATCTGTCAGGTAATTAAGATATATAATGTGATGAAATTTACCTGTCAAACTTGTTTAGAAGTTAATGACAGAAATAGCCTTCTTATCTAACTACCTCGTTCAAGTAATATACTTCTTCCTGTGATGACCTTATATATAATTATAGAAGGGTTTCTTAAGATAGTTCTTTAAAAGCGACCTTAAACTCACGGTCTTACGTATGTGTAGTCCAGCTTATACTTAAAATCCTTCGCCTTTGTAGTGTTTAAGAAACTATATGGATGTATTTCGTACATTTTATGATTGCTTACTGGAGTTGTCAGTTTGGAGTAACATGGCTGTCGGGTTGATTTAGTTACCTTTGAAGGAAATAAGATGCGGTAAACGTAACAAAATTACGTTTACTTGGAACTGGAAGCGCACTTCATGATCGGATGGCATTGTGATATATTGTACTTCGGTAGGCAGAACTAGGTTGTACTTGTGTAATGCCTAATAAATAAATATAATAATACGGCACATCTTTATATATATATATATTGGTGTTTTCTCGTTATCTTCCTTCACCAAAAACGGTCACATTTGAGGAACGCAATGTCGACTTCCTACGGGTGATAGTGGCCATTTGAGGAGAAGGATACGTTTGAGGATTCTTCTTTTAGCTTCGTTACAAGTACATTTTGTATTTTGGGTTCATGATACATTTTATCATTTTTGCGTAACCTAGTAAAAAGAATCACGAGTATTTTGGAGATTTACTATAACTGCACAAGTTAACTATTTCTGATCTTATAGTTGGCCCCCTCGACGCTGAGAATTTATCTTACTTATTGATTGAAAAAATGTTTTTTTTTGTATCACTCTCAAGGTTTTTTTCACACACAGAATGGTATATATCTATTATAGTTGATTTATGAATCGAAGCCCGAGCAGCAAACCATTTTGTCACTCTTTGGCTTATATTGGTTGTGTAAATATTACGTTAAGCCTAATATGCACAATTCATGTATTTCGACTGCTTTTAACATCTCATGATCAAGCCTAATGTGATTGTCTTGTATATCTGTTTTCTGTAACTAGACCTAACGAGGATATGGATCAACTAAACTTTAACCGCAGATCAACTTAAGAAATTTGTCATTAAAAAATAATAATAAAAACAAAATAAATGTCCAGTTTTTGTTTTTTAGGGAACACACATTTCAACATTCCTCTCTATTTTAAGATTTTTCTCCTTTCTAAATAATATATGTTTGTGTAGGTTATAATGAATATATGCTATCTTTTAATTAATCAAGTTCTCTAAGTCAGATGTGACGTATATATATATATATATATAGTTGGAAGTTAATTGTGAAATGTTGTATAGTCTTACTCTGTATATCGAGTACTACATTCGTATTTCTGGCGGTCTCATTGTAACTATATTTATAAAGAAAAATATCAATTAAAGGAACTGTCTTACCGTAAATCTACTCGTTTCAGGCCCTTCCTGTAAATACTGTACATAGTACTTGGTGTATAAATGGTTGCGTCCGGCCTTTACTTCTTACCAAAACTTGACATTGTTATAGTTTACTAGGAGCACCAGAACGGGGTAACCGTGAATCTTAAGGTCTGTTGCAAGCAGGTTTACAAATTTCAACTGTTTTAAAAGCAAACGGCCTATAGATTATACATATTATATAGATGTTGTGAAGGTATAGGACCGTTTTGAGTGATTTCTAACAAGTTTAGATATATCTTTACACATACATTTGAAATATTCCAAATAGATGGTGTAGCAGTTAAATTTTAAAGAAACTTGTGAATAGCACGTGATGGCAGGTTTATGTATCTCTATCTCAGATTGAAGTGTAGCCGGGGAAGTACAAGCAATGCTTTTTTTTTACTTCCCTTAGATTCCCAAACTGCAGGTTTTGATGTAGTTATAAAAATAATTATAGGTATATGTCTTAGAAATCTAGAAGTATATGTATAATACCTGTCATTTAGACGCCTTCTTTGTTAAACTTGTACTCTCGATCCCACACTGGCAGCGCTTTTCATACCCTTTCAAGGAGCTATTTTTCTACATTGTTAATATACTGGGTTTAAAGTGTTGCCAAGTGTGGGCCTAATCCATCCGAAACGAGCGATCGCAGAAAATCAAAACTGAGTGTGTGCTGTATTTGGGTTCTTTTTCTTCCTTATTGTAGTTTCTTATAAAGCGAATTGTCTATTCTAAATCTAAACCGTGGTGTAGCCGATATTTTGACAGTCTTCGTATTCTGATGTTTAAGTATGTACTATTTTTATAAACTGTATATGTCACACTATTGGAGTTATTTACAGTTGAGAGGAAAATTTTCTATTTGACGCCGCATCAAACGGTTACTAATAAATCGTAATTTTGTGATTTGAATATTCACATTTTTTTAAACAGTTATTGTGTAATTTCTCTTCATTAACCTAAGTGTTTACAATCCATGGTCTACCTCAACTAATATAATTTAATTTCTGTAACTGAGTATCTCTCTCTTTCACATTGTTCACCATTCAAAATTAATGTTTTTTAGAGAAATAATTCTGGAACAGAGAAAATCAAATAATGTACATTTTCGTTTATCCCAGTTAATTAGTTTTGCGGTTACGTATATTTGTTTAAATTTTTATATGTAAAAACGGCTCGTTTGGGGTGAGAAAATATTTTACGTAGAAGAGCGAACAACGTTTCGACCTTCTTCGACGTAAAATATTTTCTAAACCCAAACGAGCCGTTTTTACATATATTTCTCTACAAGTGAGTTTTCTCGACATCATTGTTTAAATTTTCATATTCGTTCGTTGTCATTGGTGCATTAGTAGCTTGTTTGTCAAAGAGTATTTAGAAATATTCAACCTTAGGCCTTGTAAGTAAATTACATGTTAAAGACCACTTAGAATACTCAGTGAATGGTGAGCCATCTCTCTGGAAACCCAGTTATCGTTAGAGCCTTATAAATTGATGTTAACGTTCACTTCCCAGGCCTTTCAATTGTAAATAGAAATAAACCTCCCAGTAGAGGCAACTGAAGTGCCAAGGCCTGGGAAACGTTGCGCACTTTGTGTTTTCTGACTAGAGAACTTGAACCGTCACTTTCTTCGCTATCGCAGAGTCTGTAGTTTAATCAACCAATCAGAAGCTTGCTCATATTCGGGTTGTCCAATAACGTTTTAGTTACAAATTTGTGTTTAACTTACAATAAAGAAATAGAAACTAAAGCTTTAAAGTTAAGCACAGCGAAAATAAGATAAGCCTGTTTGATGTTCTATAATGATTGAATACTGCTTTTTAAAGAGTATTAGAAGTATGGTTGTAGTTTCAGTTTTCAATAAATCTGTGTGCTATATTGTATACTGTTATATATGATCATCATAGCCCGGCCCGGGAACGTAACAACATTTTCAGAAGTTTTAAAAACCCGAGCATTTATGGCTTTCTACAAGTATAACTATTCTGTATTTCTTGTGTTTGTATGAAATAAATTGTGTGAAATGCCGGCTATGTTTTCTTTCTCTTTATTTTCAGCAATGTGTTTCATTAATGTCTTCCAGCACACTCACACACACAGACCCAATGAAATGAAGTTGGAGCAAGAAAGTGACCTGTTAACCGTGAAAAAAGCGTTAATACGTGGAAATTGAATATTTTTGTCCAAATAATGTGTACAATTTTTGTTGTGTATTGCTCAATAACGTCATTTTCATTATAACTTGTGCTCAGTAACCTTTCTCGATCGTTGTGATTTTATCAAAGAAACAAAAATATTCACATCATTAAATGTTGTCACGGGTATATATATTGTTGTCGAACAAATATATGCATAACACAGGATTGTTACAGAATACCAGACGTAAATAAAATTGAAAATTTGAGTTAACAACAACAATTTTGTATAATATTGAACATATACAAACTTCCCATACGATAGTGAAAGGTACAGTAGTTTGTTTATTACAACACATTGACAGAAGTTAAATATCAATTACCCAAGTATATAAAAATAAACCTTATCAAACTACAGGGTGAATTTCTGTATGTAGTAACATTTTGTATACGTAAAAACTCTACCGTATGACACGTGAACTGCACGCAACTTGTGATGAAGTACTTCACGCTTCGGAGATTCCACTGGCTGAATATGTCCGAATATATCTTCCTAGCTGTAATATCACTGTGCATAGCACTACGAATTTTGTCTTTAAAAACTCCATACATCGAAAGTTTCCGCAAGGAAAATCTATCGCTGAACGTGCTACTGTTCCGCTACATGGTACACTCGAGTCTTCCAAGATTCTAGTATCATGTTGTCAAATTCCGTGTCGTTCACTTCTTATCCACCAGACGTATTACAAGAAAACATACGATGTATGAACAAATTACCCTGTAAATGACAGCCAATAATACAATCATGCAGTATTGTTGAATTCACTTCCATTGAGGAAGATGTGAAAGCAGTGTTTAGGAAACGTTAAAAATACATTTATTAATAACTCTCTACAACTATAATGTTTTTTAATCATTTTTTAACAGTTAGGGACCGAAACATTGAACAGTTGCAGTGTTTTCGAGAAACGTTTTACATACAATACATGAATTGAAATAAAAAAATCACTTAGTGTCTACAAGGGAAACGGAATCTTGGTATGGTCTTTTAACATTAAATTCAAAGTTAATCGGAATTCCTTATGTATTCATAAACTAAGAACTGAAAGGAAAAATAAAAAGAATGAAGCGTGTAAGCCAGTACGTGATACTGTGGGTGAAATCTTAAGCCAAATAATAAAACTTTAAAGAACGTAAAATTATGCCTGAGGTAAACAAAAACTGCCAGGATCGGTTTTCAGCAATCTATGAACATCTGGAATTGTATCTGTAAATCTAACATCCGAGAATCCCCGTTATATCGTACATGCTCGCCCCTTCAGCGGTGAGGGCGTTATAATGTGATGGTCAATCCTACTATTCGTTGGTAAAAGAGTTGGCGGTAGGTGGTGATGACGAGCTGCCTTCCCTCTAGTCTCAGCTAAATTAAGGACGGCTAGCGCAGATAGCCTTCGTGTACCTTTGCGCGAAATTAAAAAAAAACAAACATCTAAGATTACTTATTAAAATGTGACGGTCATTCCCACTATCCGTTGGTAAAATAGTTGGCTGTGGGTGCTGATGACTAGCTTTCTTCCCTCTAGTCTTACATTGCTAAATTAAGGACGGCTAGCGCAGATAGCCCTCGTCTAGCTTTGCGCGAAATTCAAAACAAGTCATGGATAACAAAGTAAATCGAAAGCACTTAAAGGAGTCGTTTACTTATTGCGATTGATTTTCGGAAGGAATCAAAAATAAAGAAAATAAATAATGTTAAGACCTATTAACAGAGATTACTAACAGAAACAGGACACAGCTGTTAGAGTAAAACGACGTATTCTAAATCTATTGAAATTTTTTTTTTAAATGGTATTTAGCCATACTACCAGCAAAACCAACAACCACTGTATATTAAGAAAAGTTTTTATTCAAACTGGTGGACACTATGTAGTCACTGCATTAAAAACAAACAAGAACATTCATTTACTTGATGTATTTATGCTGTTATAATAAAATTGTGCCTTTAATTTTATTTTGTACTTTTTTCTTATCAAAAAACTAATTTGTTTTTTATTGTTATTCGTGATGACAAAAAAAAACTCACTTGAAATAAAAATGTACCTTAGGACAGCTGGTACGAGTATTAAAACTTTTACAAATAAAGCGTAGAACAACGTTTCAACTTACACCTAGAAATATTCCATCCGTCAAAATGAAATCCTGTATGGAAGGCCTAGCTAGAAAACTGGTGATCCATTCTATACAAACGGAAAACAACGGAAAACAGCCACCAGAAAGAAGAAAACTTCGACAACCTATCTTTCCAGCTAGAACTGAAAGCATCTTTCTTTGTTTTTTCCCTAAAACATCTCAAAACAGTATCTTAAATTTTTCAAAGAATTTTCACCCAAAACCATCAACATAATTTTACAGAAAATTAAATTAAAACACACCCTCACATGAAAAGATATTAATTCTATAAACAACCTAAAACAAGACAACATCAAAATTCTAACAGCAGATAAATCCGGCATGGTCAGGTGGTCGCAGGTTTGAATCCCAGGCAGCAAACATGCTCTCCTTTCAGTCGTGGGGCGTTATAAAGTGACGGTCAATCTCACTATTCGTTGGTAAAAGAGTAGTTCAAGAGTTGGTGGTGGGTGGTGACAACTTCCCTCTAGTTTCTACACTGCTAAAACAGGAACAATAAGCGCAGATAGCTCTCGTGTAGCTTTGCTGGAAATTCAAAAATAAACAAATTTGTATTTACACTGCTGGCCAAAATATTAAGGTTAATGAACATAAAGAAAAAATATGCATTTTGCGTTGTTAGACTCAACCACTTATTTGAGTAGAGCTTCGAAAGACGAAAATAAGAAAAGGGAAAATAAAATAAATTCGCATTTATTGGGAAAATGTGAAGCCAAAAGTTTAAGACCATACCAAAAAGAAGTTCTAAACAGGGTAGCAAATGCCCAACAAGAGGTCTCAGTAGTGAGTTGCACGGCCGTCATTGCGAATAACTTCAAACATTCGCTTTGGCATGGTCGATGTAAGCGTTTGCAGAAGGCTGGCTGGAATGTTATTTCAAGTGATGAAGGTGGCTTTACTAAGATCATGCACTGTTTGAAATTGACGTCCATTTCTATAGACTTTCCTCTCCATCCACCCCCAAACATTTTCAATGGGGTTGAGATCGAGCGAACACTTTGGATGGTCCAAAAGAATCACGTTATTCGCCATGAAAAAGTCCTTTGATCTGCGGGCATTGTGGATTACAGCGTTGTCCTGCTGAAAGATCCAGTCATTTCCACACAAGCAAGGTCCTTCAGTCAATAAGGATGCTCTCTCCAACATGCCAATGCAGCCAGCTGCTGTTTGACGCCCCTGTATAATCTGAAACTCCATTGTTCCATGGAAGGAGAAAGCACCCCAGATCATGATGGAACCTCCTCCACTGTGTCGTGTAGAAAATGTCTTCGGTGGGATTCCTTATCGTGCCAGTAACGTTGGAAGCCATTTGGACCATCCAGGTTAATTTTCTTCTCGTCAGAGAACAAAACCTTCGTTCACTTTTCTACGTCCCGTGTTTGGTGATTCTCAGCAAAGTTTAACCGAGCTGTTTCGTGGTGTGGAAGGAGACGTGGCCTTTGAAGACGTTAACTGTTTTTAAAGCCTTTCGTAGATGCCGTCTTATTGTTCCTGAGCTGTATTTTGCGTCCGTAAGGGCCTTAATCTGGTTCGACGATCGGCTGGTGTCATGCCGGACAACCAGTCGAATCCTTCTGCTGAACGCCGGCGAAATTTTCTTGGGCCGACCACTTGAAATTCTCGTTCCGTATCTTTCAGGGTCTTTTAAGAAATTTGCTACAGCAGTTTTACTACGTTCGATCTCACCAGCGATGGCACGTTGAGAGAGACCTTGCATTATGCAGCTCGACAATTCTGCCACGTTCAAACTCTGTCAACTTTTTAGCCTTTGTCATGTTTTTACTCAATGTAACACAGGAGATGTCAGTAGGAGATGTTCACAACGCTAATGCTTGAACACAAATAACTTAATTTCGTTTCGTGTTTACCGATTAACGTTTCGTTTCAGTATGGTCTTAAACTTTTGACCAGCTGGTATTTAGGCTAATTTCATAGTGTTCACATTTACCCTCTTAAATGCTAAAAAAGTTTTTATTTTTATTTTCCCTTTTCTTATTTTGATCTTTCGAAGCTCAAATAAGTGGTTGAGTCTAACAACGCAAAATGCATATTTTTTCTTTATGTTCATTGGCCTTAAGATTTTGGCCAGCAGTGTAATTGTTATTTAAAAACATCCTGCTTGGATATAAAGTCCTAAGCTGTATCCAAGCAGGGAAAAATAACAGATTTAGTGGTTAGCTATTTATTTAGCTTTTTATATCATATTTCAAGCGTTTCTAATCACACAAAATTACAGATTTTCTCAGAACACAGCATCTGGGATCAGTTGTTAACGTTTTGTATTGATTTACTGTTTGCATAAAAGCAAACAGTTGTTTCACACTTTATTAATTTGAGCCACAGAAGGACTACTTTGGCTCTAAACAGTCCTATAATCCTATAAATATTATTCATTATCTTATTCTTGTTGTTAACTTGTGTTGGAAACAAGCTAGTTATATATATATATATATATATAAAATTAAAAACTAAACGTAGTAATGAATATGGCTAACATAATCTAACTATCTACTGTAAGGTTTTCAATTTGGGCTATCTTTATAAATCCGTAATCTCTTCATTTTTTTTTTTTTTTCAGAATGAATCAACACTGTTTTAGAACTTTGAGTATATGAACTTTCAAAACTGAATTTGCATGTTCAACGTAATGAGCATAAAACATGTCCTTAATGTATGGACACTTAGGATGCAGAATCATTACTGCAAAAACTATAAAATCAAACCGTTTAGTGAGTGGTGTTGTTTAGTTGTCTTTCCTCTAATCTGTCTCTAGATAGCCCTCGAGTAGTTTTACACAAAATTCAACAAACGAATAAATATGCATTTTTTTTCTTTTGTAGGCTATTTTGCATTGTTAGTTTAGTGTGTGGATTTAGAACTAACATAAATCTTCTAAGTTGCCCTCGTAATCCGAGGGTAACGGGTTCGCGCCCGCGTCGCGCCAAACATGCTCGCCCTCCCAGCCGTGGGGTCGTTATAATGGGATGGTCAATCCCACTATTCGTTGGTAAAAGGGTAGCCCAAGAGTTGGCGGTGGGTGGTGATGACTAGCTGCCTTCCCTCTAGTCTTACACTGCTAAATTAGGGACGGCTAGCACAGATAGCCCTCGAGTAGCTTTGTGCGAAATTCCAAAAAAACAAAAAACAAAACAAACCTAAGTTGTCCGAAGTTCATTAGGTATTATTACGACCAAACGTATTGCTTACAGCAAGGGTACCCAACTGATGTCTTAGTTATTATAAGTAAGAAATTTACATTTAATTAGCTATATTAATTACGTGGTTAAGTTTTAGTGTTGTTATATGTAACTAGCTTGCTTTGATCACAAGTTATCGAGTACAATGATTTATAATCAGCACATTTAAAACAGTGAATAATATTTCTAGAATTGAAAGAACAGTTAGAATCAAAGTGTTTTTCATATGGTTCAACGTAAGCTTCAGGGCTTTTAACATTAAAATCCGGGGATCGATTTTATAGCATTTTGTAACTTATGCTATGAAAAAAGCAAAAACGAATTAACATGAAAATAACATTCCTTTTGTAGATGGTACGTGTGCATTATCCGACTGTATAACATGATTTTCCAAAGACTGCAGTTGTTTCTACTGTACTGAAAACTTTCCAGACTCAGAAATTTAAGAAAACGAAAAGGTTTTTAAAAGTAGTAGTTATTTTACAGGTTGTCGTCGAATTAAATAACGCTGAGGTTAAAAACATTTAGTGTGGACTTAATCATCTATCCATTGTATTGTCAGTCTGTTTCTGGTTGCAGTTAATCCTTTAAATGTGGTTGACATCATATAACACAAGCATTTTGTACACACCATTTCGAATGACCCGCCGCAAAAACTCGCGAATTTATGCGCATTGGGTGGCAAGTTGATTTACAATATTTTGAACATCAAGTCATCCTGTAACCATCAGACTTTACACTGCACCTTATGTCTTTTTTTGCTCAATATATTTCCTATTACAATAATCTTTAGAAGATAATGACAGTCAAGAAAAAGTATTTCAACTTATTCTGACACAAGATATTATAAGCTCTAGCAATAAGAAATGGATTACAGAAGGTTAAATGCAGATTGAGAGAAAACAACAGACGACTTATATATACATGTATACTAACCTAGCGGGTCTCCGGAGATGCGAGCCTTGAAGTTACTGCAACATTTTTCACACCTATCTATATATATGCTCTTGACCATTCGACAGCCCACTGTCACCAACTATACACTATTGACTAAAGGCACATGTTACAGCCATTCCAGTGAATATTATTCGCATATCGCGGACGTTAAATGCTCCCACTAGTAGCATTCGAAAACTGCAGGCTATGTTTACCAGAAAGTAAACGTGTGTGTGTGTGATTTTTATTGCAAAGCCACATCGGGCCATCTGTCAGGTTCACCGATGAGAATCGAACTCCTGATTTTAGCGTTGTAAATACGAACACTTACCGCTATCCCAATAGGGAACTTATCAGAAAGAGTCCTTCTACGTACAAAGGCCATTGTGATTAAAGTGGACGTGTATTCCAGTAAGAATTAAATTTTCAAAGGCTCACTAGGTAAAACTTCACAAGTTTTAATCACACCTCAAAATCGAGTGCTAGTTTTGTGATAATGATGACTGAAATAAGCTAATATAACAGCACTCCCACTTAATCGTATACCAGTCAAGTTCTCTAATGTATCTCCAACGGTTTTTTGTGTATTTGCTCTGCTTATACTTGAATGAGCCCGCGGAAAGTTCGTCTATGGTGGACAACTCTATTATTTGTAAAAAGCCCAGGATGTCCAGAAGGTTAGAACGCTCGACTCGTGATCCGATCGTCGTGGATTCGAATTCCTATCAAAACAAACATGCTCGCTCTTTCGGCTATGGGGGCGTTATAATGGTAAGGTCAATCCCACTATTCGTTGGTAAAAGAGTAGCCCAAGAGTTGGCAGTGGGTGGGGATGACTAGTTGCCTTCTCTCTAGTCTTGCACTGCTAAATTAAAGACAGTTAGTACAGACAGCACTCGTGTAGCTATGGGCGAAAATTAAAACAAACAAACATATTTGCAGAAACTTTTACGTTAAAGATTATGTTGCTACGCAATAATGTGTAATCAAGGTTATCAGGTTGAACATGATTGGCACTGAAATATGTATTTCTACAGACAAATCTAAGCCCTCGATAACTGTGATGGATTATGACGCTAAAAATAGAGTTTTGATACACATGGTGGGCAGAGCACCAAGAATACGAGGTCTACTTGAATAAAAACTGTAACGTTAAATGGATATCAAAATTACTTTTTGGAGTAAATTTACTAGAAATTCTTTAGTCAGAGGTTAACTCCATCCCATTTCTAGACGACACGTGTGGACCAGTGCTGAACTCCGATTTTAATGACACTCGCTAATTAGGATGTTGATACTATTATACATCTACATATTATACAGTTGTGCAAACTGTTACAAACACAGTAGTATGTCCCTTGCTACGAATCCAAAATACTCGCGACGTGATTTTCAGAAATATATTTTTTTATCATTAGTAACATCTTTTGAAGTAACTATTTGAAAACAACATCGAGTGAACCACACATACGTTCGCTTTAAGTTATAGACAAGTTTTTCTGCTGTCGCTAGAAGGAAAAGGTATGTCGTCATGTGAAAGCCCTTTATGGTGGGCTTACACAACTTCAGTTGTTGACACAGACAAACAATAGCGTAAGATTCTGCATGTCAGAAATGGAAGTTATATTATTCGCTGGCTATCTACCTTTCTGGAGAACATAAAATGCAAAATTAATGTAGCGGGAACCTTCTCAGAGTCATTTACTCCAGAGGCAGATGTTACTCCTACTCATCACATTTGTTCCTCAATATGTTCCTCAAGAATATTCTTCACAATTTGCTGCTGATGTTCCATCCTGGAAAAAATGCACCTACTGCACGAATACCATCAATATCAACAACAAATTTACAACCACGATTAAACTGTACTGTGAAATATTGCCAAAAGTATCATATCAAAATAAATGTCCCAAAAAATCAAGTGGTTGTCTTCACAATATCAACCAAATTCCTAGTAATAACCCATGATTTAAAATTAACTTGGGTTAAACACAGAAATAATAGTCTAGCAAAAGTTTGGCCACGCTCGAATTTGCTAGAATTCTAACAGACGTAAACAATGGAATTTCAACCAACAACATAATCAAAATCTAATAACATACATACGTCCATTAACTGAATATGCTTGCCATCTATGGATTAATATAGCATTGAAACACACCAATAAATTATAAACAACACAAAATTCATAACTAACTACAGCGTACAAAACGCTTAGATCCACTTCATCTAAATATATGCACAAATATGCAAATATACAAACAGTCTACGATAGACTCCTACGTGATTCGATAAATTATTTCGCGCGAAATTGACACAGATATGACCTACCATGTGAATTAGATCGCTAATGTGTACATGACAAAGATAATCCTAAATACCTCTACATAATATCTACATAAAAATAAGCGTTTAAAAAACCCACCATAAGGTAGAGTAAGAAACATTAATTTTATACTGATACGACAGCATTAATAGGGTATTTTTGTGAAGTTTTCTCGAGGAGTTTTGAAATTAATTAAATGTGATAAACACACGTGGACTTTCGCAGCAATAAATGAAGATAAAACGTGTATTCACACCAATATTACAGTAATTACATACATGGACACTGCCCTGAAATAGATCAGAGTGTGAGATACTCTGACCCTCATGTAATAAATGAATTAATAATATTCAGAAATTAACTACCATTTACCCGATTGGGAGAAGTCGTTGTTTTGTTGTTTTTGTATTAAGCACAAAGCTATACAATGGACTATCTGTGTTCTGCTCACCACGAGTATCGAAACTCGGATTTTAGCGTTGTAAGTCCGCAGACATACCGCTGAGCCACTGGGGGGCTTGGGAGAAGTCAACTGTACCTGACCCTTCCGGGCCTGTAAGACCTAAATACCAATAAAGAGAAAAGCGTATTTAAGATACCGCTAAAATTATCACCTGTGCTTTAGATATCAGATATGAGATCTGCTAAAAGATTAAAACACGAAAAAAAAATTATTATTTTAATGTCACAAGAAAGGACTCTTTGCTGATATTTGAGAATATTTTGTAATAAAATGGAGATATTTATGGGTGAATTTTGTAAAAGTAGAAAATAATGTTATTCATAGTTTATAGAACTCAAAGTAGGCAGTTTTACACAGTGATGTATGTATTGATAAACTTCTGTCGATGGGTTAGCGATAACTTTGACGGCTAATAACGCTAAAATTTGAGGTTCGATCCCATCAGCGGGCATAACCTAAATTACCAGTTGTACAGCTTTGTGCTTTACCACTCAATAAAGAGCATTTCAGTATCTCAGCGATAAGATTAAGGGATTACATGCTAAATATCTGGTTTCGATACCCGTGACGGACACAGCGCACATAACCCATTCTGTAGGATGTTTCCGCATAAACAAATAAACAAAGCATTTATAAAAGTTGTCACACACTCACTCGGAAAGGTCTAACTGCAGCACTGATACACAGAGTTACGAAATGAATAAAAACCCTATAACCCAGTGCTTTCGAAAGCTAGACCTTTCTTCTTCAGGGACAAACTGGGAATGTGTATGAATGGAACGCTTCTCCAAACCACAACATCAGTCACATTCCTAAGAGTATTGTTTGTTTGTTTTTTTTAGAATTTCGCGCAAAGGTACCCGAGGGATGTCTGCGCTAGCCGTCCCTAATTTAGCAGTGTAAGACTAGAGGGAAGGCAGCTAGTTATCACCACCCACCGCCAACTTTTGGGTTACTCTTTTACCAACGAAAAGTGGGATTGATCGTCACATTATAACGCCCCCTCGGCTGAAAGGGCGGGCATGTTTGGCGCGACCGGGATTCGAACCTGCGACCCTCGAATTACGAGTCGAACGCCTTAACACGCTTGGCCATGCCAGGCCCCTAATAGTAACCTACGATTCTGAATTATCATAGGTTAAACACATAAATGATATTCTTAGCAAATGTTGAGCAACACACGAACTATACCAGGAGTCTAACGGGCAAAAACAACGAAATTTCAGCCAACAACGTAATCAAAATCTACAAAACATAGTACGTCCATTAACCGAATCTGCACGCCCCTGAAGAATAAATGTCCGCCTTTGGAAAGCGCTCGAATTATAACGTTTATATTCACTTCTATCAAGACCTCTTGAACCTATGTGTTTTTCTAACATCATTAACACAGAGTTACGATATATTTTTGTTGTTATTTTCCTTTTTTTTTTCGCAAAGCTATGTATCGCTCTACTGACGCACCAATAGCTCCGAAGCACAATGTGCTATTTTCAGTGATGTCGAGAAACCCACTGGTTGAGAAATTTATATGCAAAAACGGCTCGTTTGGGTTGAGAAAATATTTTACATAGAAGAGCGAACAACGTTTCGACCTTCTTCGGTCATCGTCAGGTTCACGATGAAAATGAAGATTTTTCAAGATAAAAGTAAAATGTGAAGGTCTAAATTCTGAAGAGATGCAGGACAGTACTATCTTTAAATCACAATGTTCTTTCCTATTAACACTTCCAGGAAACCATACATCCTCTCCAATTCATGATAGCCTTACCTCTTACAAATCAGGCGTATGCAATCTTCCAGCAGACCATAAATCCTCTTCATATTATAATGTCCTTACCTCTAGGAATCAGAGGTATGCACTCTTATACATCTTCTCCAACTCGTGATGTTCTCACCTCTAGGAATCAGTCTATGAATTCTTCCAGCAGACCATACATCCTCTCCAACTCGTGATGTTCTCACCTCTAGGAATCAGTCTACGAATTCTTCCAGCAGACCATACATCCTCTCCAACTCGTGATGTCCTTACCTCTAGGAATCAGGCTATGAATTCTTCCAGCAGACCATACATCCTCTCCAACTCGTGATGTCCTTACCTCTAGGAATCAGGCTATGAATTCTTCCAGCAGACCATACATTCTCTCCAACTCGTGATGTCCTTACATCTAGGAATCAGATGGATGAATTGTTCCAGCAGACCAACCGTATTTTCTAAAGATAAAAGTATCTAAAACCTAACATTCAGAATCACCTAGGGGTAAAAAAAGAGAAAATAAAAAATGGCTAGTCTAGAAAACTGGTTGAAATTTAAATCAATTGGCCTTTCTTACAGATGTTCAAGATTCTATGATGCTTTTATCAAAAAACGCTTTACAAGTTATTAAACTTTATACAAATGTCGTAAAAGATGGATATGCTTTGCCCTATTTGGTATAATGCAATAGAACAATAATCAAAAAAAGAAATTACATTGTCTTGTTTGTTTAGTTCGTTGTTAATCTCAAAATAACACAAACTATCTGTGCTGTGCTTACCATGAGTGTCGAAATCCGGTTTTTAGCATTATAAGTCTCAGGGGGAGTTGCAGGATTCATGCTAAGCTTTTTCATGACGAGGTGAGTTTCCACCACTAACCTCGTCAAACACTGTTATGTGCTACATACAACAAAGAAAAATGAAAAATAAAGGTTTATTGATATTATTAATCCAATATTTACCTCTTTTGTATAAGAATAAAGGCTTGAGAATAAAATTTAACTGTGAAAGAAATATTGATATTACTTCTGATACAAAACGTGTTTATATCGGATTTAGTTTGCTTTGATTCAAAACTTTTGAAACTAATAACAGTTAAAAATTGTCTGGTAAACCACTGACATTTCGCGAATTGTTTTTTTTAATCTGTTATTAGCTTTGCCCTTAACAATAGCAGTACACTCATAAATAAACAGAAATGGTAACAAACGAATATAATTTCACGACCGATAGAAACTTAGTACGTGTATTATGGTACCGTACTAATAACTTTATAACCACCAGGTACGTGAATTAGTGTGTCAGTTAATTCGGATATCTGACACTACAGCAACGATCATCACCAACCATAACAGGGTAATATTTTTTATAACCATGCAGTATTTTTATAGTTGAGCAATAAATAAAACATTTGAATTTTCCTCAAAAATGATATATTTCAGGTTTAACCAATAAATATTACAAACAAAAGTAAATAAATTTAAACTATAAAACAATTATAAACAAACATGAATAAAATATTAGTTTTTCTTTAGTGAATATATCATAAGTAGTGCATCAGAAAAGCAAGGCGCTTCATTATCTACCAATAAATACTTCAATAAAAACTATTCTATGACGTAATGCTGTGATTATAGCGCATTTATAAATTAATATTTAAATAAAATACTTTTTCACATGGATGGTGAACGTTATTGAATGTCAACTATGAGTACATTGTTGTACAACTGTCAGACAGTTTCACAAAAGGCCACAGGAACTAACAGTTATATCTAACCAGAAGGGGTTATTTCTGCTAGTAATACATTTAATTGTTTCGTTTTCCACCAAATATATTTTAGCATATATAATGAAATTACTATATCACAGCTTGAGAAACGCAATTTCTTCTCAAACCTTAAACTTTCAGACATAATTTTTTCGACAGTGTATTTTATTTATCCCTGTACTACTACATTCAACTGTATTTGTTCTTGTATTAGACCACGTGTTTTTTAAGGCATGTTGTATCAAGTATTTTTGTTATGAACTGCTTACTCCTTTGACATGTGTATTGATAATTAAACTGACAAGTTACTATATACCAAGAAGATATAGAACTTTTGACGAAAAAAAAAACGATCCTTGATTGCATATTCGTGTTGTGTTAAAACACTGGTGTACTGATACTAGTGTATTGTCTTTAGAAGTCTTCCACAAGTGCACAGATAAGAAGAACTTTTAATATTTTGCTTTGATTTTCCCTATGAATTCATAAAGGGATATAGGCACCATAAAAACATAATTTGCGAGTGCTCATATGGTTTCAGCTTAAATATGATTTGTTTGTTTGTTCTGAGTTTTGCGCAAAACTACATGAGGGTTAGCAGCTTTAGCTGTCTCTGTTTTAGCAATGTAAGAATAGAAGAATGACATCTAGTCATCAACATCCACTGTCAACTCTTGGACTACTCTTTTACCAACGAAATACTGGGATTGACCGTAACATTATAACGCCCCCGCGGTTGAAAGGACGAACATGTGTGGTGTGGCGGAGCTTTGAAATCACTATCATCAGTTTACGAGTCGAGCGCTCTAACAACCTGGTCATGCGGGCCCGGCTTAAGTATGGGTAGCTAATAACTATTAATTTTAGTATTTTCAGCTCTAAGATTTAAACGTCAAGGGAAGAGACCCCAAAGTTCAGGAACACTGCCTCAATTTATAAATGCTATGGTAAAAGCGATCAAGCAAATACATTCGCCGCCTACAAGGCTGCTCTTAACCGAATACTTAACTGTCACTTTTGTAACATTTTCAGTGGCTAATTGCGAGATCAAACCTTGGATCTTTCGTTCCGCACCTGGGCATACTAACCTTAAACTACGCACAATCCAGCTGGTAGCGTGATAGTAAGCACACTAATTGAACCCGAAAGGTGCATAGTGCATATTTAATGTGTTATTTAAAAATAATGTTTAAAAATTAACGTGTTTAATTATTTTAATGGCTTTTAAAACGAGATGTTTGTTTGTTTTTGAATTTCGCACAAAGCTACTCGAGGGCTATCTGCGATAGCCATCCCTAATTTAGCAGTGTAGGACTAGAGTGAAGGCAGCTAGTCACCAACACCCACCACCAACTCTTGGGCTACTCTTTTACCAACTAATAGTGGGATTGGCCGTAACGTTAAAACGCCCCCACAGCTGAAAGGTCGAGTATATTTAGTGTGACAGGGATTCAAATCCACGACCTTCAGATTACGAGTCGAACTCCTTAACCCACTTGACCATGCCGGGCCAAACGAGATATAATATGAATATGGCGGTGAAATCATTTTTGCGCTTGCTTTATTTTTCAAGTTCTCTTTTCCCAAAAAAAAACAAAAAAAAACATAGAATTATAGATATAGGTTAAATGCCGCCTAGCGGGACAGCGATAATTTTACGAACTTACAACGGTGAAATTTGGGTTTCGATTCTCGCGGTGGGCATGGCAAAAAATTCAATGTGGATTTTCTAAAACAACACAAAGAAAATAAATTTATAGAAAACACACTGCACCTTACAATAAGCAGGTTAACTTATTGTTGTCACGTTTGGTGAAGTCCTGCGCTTCGCATTCATTTTACTATAAGCTAAGGCGCTCGACCCGTGGAAGCGTTATAATGTTAGTCAATCTTACTGTTCGTTGGTAAACGAGTAGCCGAAGAGTTGGTGGTGAGTGGTGATGACTAGCTGCTTTCCCTCTAGTCTTACACTGCTAAATTAGGAACGGCGAGCGCAGATAGCACTCGTGTAACTTTGCGCGAAACATATAAAAGAAACAATCATTTTACTCTCGTAACTGAACAGAAATATTGAGATCTTAGACGGTTGTATTTGTTAATCAAGTATTTTGTAACACTAATCTTACCCAATTATCGTTCTACAAACTAAAATGTAACACATCTTAAATCTCCAAAGCATTCGAAGATTATTACTAAACAACAACAAAAATTATAACTTAGAAGAAATAAATAAAAATCAGTCTAACAAGTCCGTAAATAAATTATCAAACTACGCTCAATCAGGTCGATTCTGCGTCACATGAAAAGATGCAACTTTAGGGAAAATACACTGTAACTTCCTTGCATCAGAAAATTGCTGCAAGTTTTTTTGTGATGAACTAACACAGTAAACTGTCAATTTAAACCAATCTCTAGAATTACTAAAAAAAAGAAAAAAGAATACTCAGTATCGTTTTACTTTCATATTAATAGTTTTTTCCTTGCACAACCAAATTGATTCGTTAAAAATAATGAGCTGAATTTCACGTTGAATCAACATTATTTTCAGAACACTTTAAAAATCCGATTGAAATAAAAAAAACTATATCAACATATAAAAAAACAACATATACTAGTACCTTATATCCAGTCTGTTATGACATAGATTGTAATTACAGCTACGTCTAATTACGTTAAAAGGATGCAGTCTTTGTCATCTTTTTGAAGTAAGTTTCATTCGTCATAGTCTGTATTAACTTCCTGTACCAAAACGTTACCAGCTCCCTCTAGCAAATTTCATATATCACTGTCTTTGTTAATTTCCTCAACAAAAATTGCGGCCCGGCATAGCCAGGTGGGTTAAGGCGTTCGACTAGTAATCTGAGGTTCGAGGTCCCCGTTACACAAAACATGCTTGCCCTTTCAGCCGTAGGGGCGTTACACTGTGATGGTCAATTCTACTATTCGTTGGTAAAAGAGTAGCCCAACAGTTGGCGACGGGCGGTGATGACTAACTGCCTTCCCTCTAGTTTTACACTGCTAAACTAGGGACGCGAAATTCAAAAAAACTTCATACAACATAATCTGCTTTTCCTTCTTTTAAAAAAACTTAGTTAGATTCTTCTAATTAGTTACATACGACATAGTCTGCGATAACTTTCTCAAACAAATCTATATTTGTTGAGTAATCACCTTATTTTTGGTTCTCACTTATTAAAGACATACCGCGAAAACAATGTAATTTAGATAACTTCAGTCAGTTTTAATGCATGCTTTTATTTTCAGGCTTAAATATCAATATTAATATTTCGAAAGATTCGAAAGAGTGACGAATAATAATAGGACTAGGAGAGAGAGAAAAAACAGATACAGTTTATGTATACATGAGTTGATAGCTTTTGACCACGTTCTGGAATTAAATCCAGCTTCTATAGGCGGCGCAAAATGTCGACCGATAACTGGATATATCCAATTAATCCCGGGCTTATAAACAAATAGAATTACTTTACGACTGTTTACATCTTTAAAACAAATTTAATGGTAACTTGTTGCATCGAACTAACGTCTTTCTAGTAGCTCTTAAAGTTCTGGGATTTTGTCTCTTTTTTCCTAATGTTATTCGTAGGGGAAACCGGCGCTAAACCAACCTTGTCGACTGCACTAGCAGTTATTACGAATTCCGTTGTTTGATATGTTTAGGAAGTTTATTTCACAGGGGTGTCGGTAATGTCCTGTACAATCTAAAGTAGAAATATATTCTACCATTTGCCGTTAAGTGCATATTTATTTTACCTTCGTTTAATTTTGCTGTCAGTTACAAAACTGGCCAGAAACAATACATAGAATGTCATTATTGGTAATACAACGTTTGTAGAAATACTTTCTATTTTACGACTACATACGCATGTTTTGTCTGTTTCTTTTTCACTTAGAACATCTACTATATATTACCAGAATAGAATTTATTCACATGGTAATGTTATATGGTAAAGCACATAATAGATCTGAATGGCAAGACACTGAAGTCGAACTATACACCAAATGAAGAACTCTGTATGAACAACAAAATTTTGTCTAAAAACCAAATAAAAAGACAAGAAACTACTGAATTACTTAAAATTTAAATTAATTGTACAGGGTGGCCATAAGTCCCTACCCATCCATATGTTATTATGTTATATTCAATAATACTAATAATGAGTTGAAGGCAACTGTTACCGCAGCATTTGGAACAATAACCCCTGCTATGTTGAGGAAAATGTCTCACAGAACATGGCGTCGCATAATATTATGTAGCGAGAATGAGGGACAGTACACAGATACACTGGATACATATTCAAACTCTGTTTCGTACGTCTTATCTTATGTGGAAGAAAAACTTTATTAATGACATCACAAAACTATTAAATATCGAGTTTGCTTTCTGATCAACATTTCCTAGCGTCATAACAGCAGAAGAACGTTCAGTGCTCTTACACTTTAACTTTCAAACTTGCATAACGTGATGGTTGAACTTTACCAAATCCAATTGCACGCTGCTTACTACCAATATGTAAATGCTATCAAGTACACGAGAGATATTAAACTACACTTCATTTGGACGATAACCTTAACAAACTACAGGTTGTTCATTAACATAAATTAATGAAAATGCGCCGACCCTGTATTCATTTTTACACATTTCAACAAAATCGGCACAACTTTTTTGTTGTAGAAAGTTAAAACGCAAAAAATAATTATAAAGACAAATAACTGAACTAAAAACCTGTTCATCTTTGGAGGTAAAACAAACACTGTCATGTTTATTTCAACATGATTTTTAAGTTGGCGTTTCCTTACCAGAGTCTTAAAAGCGGCCTTACTTTCAAGTTAGTGGTTTAACCAATATAAACATATGCCTAAAGTCGTTTTTACAGACTAGAATATCACCATAAAGCTCCTACTCGTATTATTTTGTTTACAAACAAAACCAAAATTTCGTGTAAGTTGCATCTCTAAAAATGACAGCGAATGACGCCTTCGAAGGCTACTATAAATATATAAATAAACATTATATTTGAGTATTAATGTCAAACAGTTATATTTACATAAATATATTTATTTTGTGGTCGAGGCAATGTTGTCAACTAACTGCAGAGACGAGATATAATGATCTAATCGTTCAGTGAATAAGTAAACTTTATACTGGCTTTCTCACGGTTTAGTGCTCTAATATGATCACGTTTAATAACGCTGTTTTTTGTGTTTTTTATAGCACAGCGACATTGGACTATCTGTTGTGTCCAACGCGGGAAATTGAACCCCAGATTTTAGCGTTTTAAATCTGTAAACTGGAAGATCTGTAGTTTAATAGTCAATCGGGTGTCAATTGTTGTTTAATGAGTGACGGATATTTTTTAATCCTTCTGTTAATAATAGAGCCTTGAATAAAAATTTCGAAATGATCAAAGTGCGATATATAAAACAAGGCATTATTTTCCTTTCGATATGAGTGTCCGGTTATCATGTTTAACATACCCCGCCTATCAAAAGCATAAAAATAATTAATGTGATTATCCACAGGGATCGTCAAAACGTTTATTATTAGGACTAAAGGACCTGCAAAAAAAGAAAAAAACAGATATGTTTGCAATGGATCTCTAAAAACAAATCAATAGTTTACGTAATTATTTGGGGCTTGTAAAAAATATTGACATCACTATATCGGTTTTGTCCAAAAAAAATGGTTGATGTGATCATACCACGTCTGTCAGTAACATTACCTATTAAAGTGACTACAACCGTCCTGCAACAACCACTAACTACTGCAAAATTATCGTAGGCATATCCATCATCCAGCTCTTTATGGCTAGTATAAAATCGTTATGTTTTTGTAAGAGAGATGATCGTATGTATGTATGCTTATGTAAGAAAATAAATTTCATAGATTCTTGTAGCAGTGGCACAGCGGCATGCCTGCGGACTTACAATGCTAGAGTCTGGGTTTCGATACCAGTGGTAGCCAGAGCACAGCTAGCCCGCTATGTTACTTTGTGCTTAACCCGGTATTATAATCAGATCTCTCTGGGCGATAAAAGTAAATCCTAACAAATGTATTAAAGATCGGGAAACAAAAATACAGGATACAAGTACGAACAGAACATCAAAATATCACTGCCAACGACATTAAAAATACTGATAGGTAAACATTTCCTGTTCGTCTATATACGACGCGTTTACAGTTGATAGCACAAAACGTGAGACATGACAGGTTCAGCGAGACATAATAATTAGGTTCATTGATATAATATATATATGGTATTAATACTGAAGATCTGAACATATGTTACAAAGTTTCCTCACTACAACACATCAATAATTCATCAAATGTAACTTATAAGTGATATTTTATTTATATCGTGTCTCTTTACAAAAAGAAGTTAACTCGCAACAGCTGAAAATACTAAAATAATGTTTGTTTATTTCCGAATTTTGCGCAAAGATACACGAGTGCTATATGCGCTAGTCGTCAGCTTAAATATTTGTTTGTTTGTTCTGAGTTTCGCGCAAAACTGATGAGAGTTAGCAGCGTTAGCTGTCCCTGTTTTAGCAGTGTAAGACTAGAGGGAAGGCAACTAGTCATCACCATCCATCGCCAACTCTTGGGCTACTCTTCTATCAACGAATAATGGGATTGTAACATTATAACACCACCACGGTTGAAAGGACGAGCATGTTTGGTGTGAGGGAGATTTGAACCCACAACCATCAGATTATGAATTGAGTGCCTCAACTGAAATAATAATAGTAGTTATGGTGCAGTTTCGAAAACTATCTAATACCCATTTACACATATTGCAGAAACTCAACATACCTATTTCAGTTCGTTTTTTTTTAACAGTTCCGATATACAAAGTTTTATTTGTGTTCTTTAACTCTGAATTAACGAATCATTTGAAAGATTCGTTCTTTAACGTATTTTCTGACATACGTACAACCACTTGAATTATCTGATGCTTGTATTTGAAGATACACGTACAGTCACCTGAATGGCAAATCTGTCATGTACATGCTTGTACCTGAATGAGCTATTGTTTTTTCAGCATATTTGCTAACATACGTGCACAAACTTCTCAACTACAACGAAAATAATTAATTAACCCGAAATCAAACTACTATTGAAACATTTAGTACGTTTATACACATAAGCATGTATAGCATACAAGGGACATATGTCCCCTCACATTTTTCGTAAACGAGTGGTTGTCCCCTTCAAAATTTAGTAGCCCCTTCTCACCCAATTTTGAAAATTTATTTCACAGTTTTATACAACACGAAACCACTGACAGGTAAGTCACCGTTGTTTGTCATTTCATGCAAAGAGCCATACTCAGTATGTGACGTAAATTTAACGTCCAATACGTGCTACTCCATTAGACATAACGTCTCAGATCCCAGGAGACCGTCGTCTGAAGATGGAGTAGAAGCCCATTATATTTTCGCTGTGTAAAGATTATAGAAAGACACGTGAATTTACACACGAAGCTTGGTGCTGGCCGACGACTCGTCTCCCGTAGCGAGACAATGTTAACCGAAGTCGTAATTTTATCTTTATCGGCCACAGAAGAGATACAAGAGGAACTCCGCCAAGTGGGCTATTTTATGGAGATAGTAAAATATACTGAAAATCTCTATAATCCATACATTCTGTACTTGTATATAACCATTTCTCACTAGTCTTAGCCTTTAGTTTTTACGAATATTCTTTGGTTATAATGAGCTCCGATGCCCGCTCCAACCCACCAAAATGACCACAGTGCTAAAACTTGGTTTATTGCACTCCGAGCAACATTTCCTAAGCATCATTATTGCTTTAGAAGAAAGAATCAAAGAGCAAATAAAGTTGACAATAAAACGTGAACGGTAGAAAACTAAAATATTGAGAGTAATAATAACACGGAGTGGTTAGAACTGAAGATCTCTACAAAATACTAGAGCAGTACTTGCACGGAACAGACGTTAAAAGATTTCCAGTAATAGCTAAAATAAATTGATTAAGTCAACTTAAATAAAGAACGCATCAGTATACTGCATGTAATAAGGTGCATATGATCAGTTTTTACGTTCTTAGCAGAATTTGTTGTGCTCGTTCTAAAAACGCAGAAAAGAACTAATCGAATAAAGTAGTCTTAGAAAAACAATATATGGTGACAATCGTGTTGAGGACAGTCAAGGAAAAAGGATAAATTAGGTCTTACGGTGACATAAATTATATAATTGACATGTAAACAAAAGAGAAAAATGTAATGAATATCAAGGAACTTTCCGAAACACAATCGAATAAAAAAATAAAAACTTGCTATGAAAATATGCATCTGTTGCTGTTAAAACGACCTATTGAAGGCACGGGCTGAGACGCTTCACGTTCGGTTAGTCGACGATATTCTGGTTGCGAACGAGAACAGAAATTTTTATCTGTTGCAGAAGTTTACAGATATTTCATAAAAGTTTTTACATGATAAGACACTGGTGATTTTTATATAATAATTGCTCCAACTGATAACTAAATAGTTAAAGAAACTTGTATGAAGGTTTACAAACAAACTCCACTCGAAACGTAACAGTTCAACGCTTTACACTGATGTATGTGGGGTGGAAAATATAAATTACGGCATGTATATAAAGGTAAAATAACTGTAATATTACTACACTCTCGTTTCTGTAATGACTTAATATCTCATGCTGTCAATTCAACTGAAAATCTTTCAAACAAAAAATAAAATTGCTGAATTGTGCCTTACTAAGATATATTTCTACTAAAAGTTATTTTCCGTCTTTAATATTTAACAATAAATTTGTTCGTTTGTTCCCATACTGGTTTTTCCCTTTCAATACACCTTTATTTATTGGTTTAGGAAAAATTTTTGGGTTTACATTATTGATTGTACTTACAGTTATTTATTTAGAAATGTGTTCAAATTCTACAGACAAGGGCTGGTCTTGTCAATCCAATCCTGCCATTTTATATATATCATTACATGTATAACTTGAAGTACGGCAGAAACCATAAAATACAGAAATTTTATCAAACTCTGTTTTATCGCCATCATAAAATGCTGATACTAAGACCATCGATCACGTCACATCGTACACAGAACTACTTTTTTTACCAAAGCACTGTTAGGAGACGCTAACATTTCAAGTGTGACCCAAATTTATTCTCTTTCTTTCTCGTTACCTAAAACCTATCTGGAAAAAATAAACATTCTAAAAGTGGTTAACAACATGGGTGTTTTTCTATGGAGGAAAACCTTAAAAAACAAAGAATTGACGATCCTACAGGGAATGAATTTGTCGATATCGTCCTCGGGATACGGAATGATATATAAACAGAGAAACTGAAACTGATAATGGTTGCTACCATGCACACTCAAAAGATACACTTTATACATGGTGTAGTATGTGAGAAAATAAGATAACCGAACAGTGAGATATAAAACTATGGTACATTTCACAATAGTTTGAGCAACAATGAAGAAATAATAAAAACATAGTCAAATCATCTCGGTCCCTGTGTACGATAATAACAAATTGCAATGGGTCTGTGCTTTAATTAAGGGTTGTTAGCCAAATAACAGATGCATTGGCTTATTTAGGTGGGGGCTAGAGGGGTCTCAGCCCCAGGTCCCATGGTCTTAATGGGAACCCACTGGTAATTTTATTCTATGTAAAATTACATAGGATGTAGGGCCCAGAAAAATTATTAGCCCATGGGCCCACACAGTCTTAAGTCTGCCACTGAACAGATGGCCACTCCCTCAGATATGACTAAATACTTTACTACCATAAATCCATCAAGATATTACGCGATACCAGTTCGCGCCTCTTGGGTCTTGCTGTCAGGGTAATTTCACTGCTAAACTGATCCGTTATGCAGTAAAAACGAATAGAGTTGATCGTTTGTACAAGATGAAATATGTTATAAATAAAGTACGTTGCATTGATAATGTGCCAAATTTTCATTCATTCTCCTTCAATTAAACGTATAAACCTTTTCCACAGAGTAAGTTAATTTTACCCATGAGTGACAATTTATCAGACTTAACATAAAACAATGGAATTATCAGGTAAAGCTAGCTTTGTAAGTGGAATACAATGCTGAAAGGTAATTAGGTATATTCAACTAAAGACTAAATTATAATGTCAAGACATAAATTTGCTTTTAAGAAAGGTAAAGATACACTTGTGTTACATATAGATCCTTCTTTTTGTTATTTGTTTTGAATTGTAATATACAAAACCTTAAGTTCTGTTTGCCTACAAAAAATATACAATATATATAGGCTTAGAACATAGCAGGAGAAACGATTTATCTTACCGGCGTGTTAGTTGAAAATATAGAATAAATGGTTAACTTGTAAGAATCTGAATTTCCAGTCACGTATACCATGTAAGGAACAGTAAGTAGTAAAGCCACAGATAATATAATATAGTGGAATCAGTGTATCAGTTACACATATAACTTTGCTCTATTTTTAATTATTTTCACAAACCTTCTTGAAGACGAGAAACCAACTTAAAATACAAATATATCTCGAAACGACTGAGACATACTCCAAAACTGTGTACCACAAACTTTATTTTCAGAATAAACATACTCCAAAAATATTCAGTACCATCAACAGAATAAACATACTCCAAAACTGTGTGGGTATATTCAGTACCATCAACAGAATAAACATACTCCAAAACTGTGTGGGTATATTCAGTACCATCAACAGAATAAACATACTCCAAAACTGTGTGGGTATATTCAGTACCATCAACAGAATAAACATACTCCAAAACTGTGTGGGTATATTCAGTACCATCAACAGAATAAACATACTCCAAAACTGTGTGGGTATATTCAGTACCATCAACAGAATAAACATACTCCAAAACTGTGTGGGTATATTCAGTACCATCAACAGAATAAACATACTCCAAAACTGTGTGGGTATATTCAGTACCATCAACAGAATAAACATACTCCAAAACTGTGTGGGTATATTCAGTACCATCAACAGAATAAACAAACTCCAAAACTGTGTGGGTATATTCAGTACCATCAACAGAATAAACATACTCCAAAACTGTGTGGGTATATTCAGTACCATCAACAGAATAAACATACTCCAAAACTGTGTGGGTATATTCAGTACCATCAACAGAATAAACATACTCCAAAACTGTGTGTACCATCAACAGTATATTCAGTACCATCAACAGAATAAACATACTCCAAAACTGTGTGGGTATATTCAGTACCATCAACAGAATAAACATACTCCAAAACTGTGTGGGTATATTCAGTACCATCAACAGAATAAACATACTCCAAAACTGTGTGGGTATATTCAGTACCATCAACAGAATAAACATACTCCAAAACTGTGTGGGTATATTCAGTACCATCAACAGAATAAACATACTCCAAAACTGTGTGGGTATATTCAGTACCATCAACAGAATAAACATACTCCAAAACTGTGTGGGTATATTCAACCATCAACAGAATAAACATACCCAAAACTGTGTGGGTATATTCAGTACCATCAACAGAATAAACATACTCCAAAACTGTGTGGGTATATTCAGCACCATCAACAGAATAAACATACTCCAAAACTGTATGTGTGTATATTCAGTACCATCAACAGAATAAACATACTCCAAAACTGTGTGGGTATATTCAGTACCATCAACAGAATAAACATACTCCAAAACTGTGTGGGTATATTCAGTACCATCAACAGAATAAACATACTCCAAAACTGTGTGGGTATATTCAGTACCATCAACAGAATAAACATACTCCAAAACTGTGTATGTGTATTCAGTACCATCAACAGAGTAAACACACTCCAAAACTGTGTGGGTATATTCAGTACCATCAACAGAATAAACATACTCCAAAACTGTGTGGGTATATTCAGTACCATCAACAGAATAAACATACTCCAAAACTGTGTGGGTATATTCAGTACCATCAACAGAATAAACAAACTCCAAAACTGTGTGGGTATATTCTGTACCATCAACAGAATAAACAAACTCCAAAACTGTGTGGGTATATTCAGTACCATCAACAGAATAAACATACTCCAAAACTGTGTGGGTATATTCAGTACCATCAACAGAATAAACATACTCCAAAACTGTGTGGGTATATTCAGTACCATCAACAGAATAAACATACTCCAAAACTGTGTGGGTATATTCAGTACCATCAACAGAATAAACATACTCCAAAACTGTGTGGGTATATTCAGTACCATCAACAGAATAAACATACTCCAAAACTGTGTGGGTATATTCAGTACCATCAACAGAATAAACATACTCCAAAACTGTGTGGGTATATTTAGTACCATCAACAGAATAAACATACTCCAAAACTGTGCGTGTGTATTCAGTACCATCAACAGAATAAACATGCTCCAAAACTGTGTGGGTATATTTAGTACCATCAACAGAATAAACATACTCCAAAACTGTGTGGGTATATTTAGTACCATCAACAGAATAAACATACTCCAAAACTGTGTGGGTATATTTAGTACCATCAACAGAATAAACATACTCCAAAACTGTGTATGTGTATTCAGTACCATCAACAGAATAAACATACTCCAAAACTGTGTATGTGTATTCAGTACCATCAACAGAATAAACATACTCCAAAACTGTATGTGTGTATATTCAGTTGTTTCTTATTGTAGTTTCTAATTTTTTATGTGCGGATTTTGCGAAGTATTTCCAGTCCGTGATATATTCAAGCTAGGTTGTATTGTGTTGCTAATAAAGCCACAGTGAGAACACGTAGGTTAGGTAATTTAAGTTTATTGTTCCAAATTTGAATGAGAAGGAGATAGGTTGATTGTGATCTCCTGAGAGCAAGTCGCTTCCGCTCTGCACGTGCATGTCCAATAGTGCCCCGACGCCGTGCGACCAGTTGTTGATCAGAAGAGCACTGAGCTTCATTTGTATCTGTAAGTGCTGCAGGGGAAAATATAATAAGTGAACTACAAGATTTTAAGGAACGGGCATCTGTGCAATATTTCCTATGACGTGTTATTGGTAGTGGGCCCACTTTTGAATAAAACTTGATATCATTTTGTTTCAGAATTAAACAACATAATGAAGAGAAGAGCAATACCCTTTGGTTAGCAAAGCAACTTCACAAGCTAAGTCCTCTCCACTCCAAATAAACACAACTACGTTCTCGTTCAAAGGACAAACTTCATTGTAAAAGGTCAAACTATTTGTTTGTTTGTTTGAATTTCGCGCAAAGCTACACGAGGTCTATCCGCGCTAGCCGTCCCTAATTTAATAGTTTAAGACTAGAGGGAAAACAGCTAGTCATCATCACCTACCGCCACTCTTGGGCTACTCTTTTACCTACGAGTGTTGGGATTGATCGTACATTATAACGCTCCCACGGCTGAAAGGGCGAGCATGCTTGGTAAGACGGGGATTCGAACCTCGACCCTCATTTCAAATTAAAATAGTACAATTCTTAAAATATTCTATATTATTCCTGGGAAAATTATTGATTAAAATCCAAGAGACCATTTTAATTTTAACTCTTGACATCTCTTGAAAAATCTATCTCTCTAAGAAGATGAAGCATGCACAATTTTAATTCAAAAATAAAGTACAGTTCTAGAAAAGGGTGTTTTATCGTTCAGTTTGGTGATACGATAACGTATTTTTATTTTCTAGATTACATCGCTTTCATTTTACTTCTGCCCCAGTAGCAGTATGTCTTAGGACTTACAACGCCAGAAACCGGGTTTCGATACCCATGGTGAGCAGAGTGCAGAAAAGCCATTGTGTAGCTCTGTGCTTAACTTCAAAGAAACATTTTCCTTCTTACTCATGACGTATACGTGCAACATTTCCCTAATTTTTCTTAAGCCTTTAAGAGAAGAAGTCCAAATTTTTGCAGTCTCTCTGAAGTTTAACACTTTAAATGACCAATGAGCATGTAACCAAAGGAAAATGTATGTATATATAATACAGCTCTAAACTTACCGATTACATGGCAATCCTATTTGTTTATAATGATTATATGTTTAGATACGTAACATCTGTTGTTGTTTTGAATTAAGCACAAAGCTACTCATTGGCTGTTTGTGCTCTGTCCACCACGGTTATCGAAACCCGGTTTTTAGCGTTGTAAATCCGCAGACATACCGCTGAACCACTGGGGGATCGTAACATCTGTATTAACGAACGTTATACAACAGTTTGGAATGAAACAAGCCACGTGTTACAATATTCCTTGTCTCAAACATTTTAAATTAAATGTTTAGTTTTTTTTTAAGGTCCCGAATTCTAATATTTAACTTTAGTGTTCTACATCACACAAAAGTAATTTCTGCCTTTCAAAACCTGTGTTTGTAAATGGTACTGTCTGGTTTTATAATTTTTGTTCGTTTTCTACTTTATCATTTACACACTGTATCAATTTTCGAAAACCCCAGCTAGTATTGATCTCAACTGAGTGACTTTGCTCCTTGCAAACAGTTGCTTCTTGGAGGTGAGAGACGGTAAGCTTTCATTGCATAGTAGAGGCTCGTTAAGAGTCGCTCAAAATACTTTCAATATCTAACTTTTTCTTTTAACAAACAAGCTCTTTTATGGAAGGGGACTAGTTTTCTGATACACGAAAGAAAACATTCCCGACCTGCCTTGGGCGTTCGTTTCTACTTTAGTTCCTCTCTTTTCTTCTTATCTTCTCAACAACTATACACAACAAATGTCTTTTCTTTGTGTTCTTTTTTATATATGCAAGCACTTACTTTATCCAGACTATAAATCGCAGCAGATTAGTGGTTAGGTAGGCCTTCCGTTATAGTGTAAATACAAATGTATGTTGAGAGCTATCTCACATGAAAATACTTTCACAATGAAAAATGTTATAAGCACCAGACATAGCTTTTCCCCCTGGAGAATTGTATAGATTCCAGACATAGTTACAACATTCCAAAAGGATTTGTTTAATTTCGCAAAAAGCTACTCCAGGGCTATCTTCGCTAGCAGCCTCTAATTTAGAAGCTATAGACTAAAGAGAAGGCAGCTAGTTAACACCGCCAACTCTAGGTCTATTTTTTACAAAGGACAAGAAAGATTGACCGACCCATTAGAACGCCTCCACAGCTGAAACGATTAACATTTTCGTGGTTTATAGATTCGAAGTCCAGTGCCCTAACCAACAGGCCATATATTGTTTATTTTTATTTTAGCGCAAAGTCAATCACTGAGTTATCTGCGCTCTGTCCATCGCGGGGAGTCGAACCCAGAATTTTAGCATTGTAAGTCCGTGAATTTACCTTTGTCAAAGAGGAAATTGTACGGTTATCAGATACAGCTTTCCCAGTGGGGAGTTGTAAAAGTGCTATATACAGCGTTCGAAGAGGAAAGCGTATGAGTACCAGGTAGCAATTTTCAGTAGCACACACTCGATATTAGCTTTCCTTTCCCGTAGTGAACAAAGCGGTGGTAGTCCATTATGTAGCTTTATGCAGTAACTTTTCCAGAGAGATGTACATGTGCCATGTGTAATATTTACACTGGGAAGACGTACAAGAGTCATATGTAATATTCACATTGGGAAGGCGTACAAGAGCCTTATGTAATATTCACACTGAGTAGATCATTTGGTTGTTTTAAAGCAACGCCGCATTGGTCTATCGGCTGTGTCCATCGCAGGGAATCTAACTTCGGAATTTAGGGTTGTAAGTTCGTACAACTCACTGTTTTTCTACCGCGAGGCCACTGAGGAAGTTTACGACAACCATATGTACCATTTTCACTGGAAAGTTTATAGGAACCATCTGTAATACTCCCACATAAGTACCACGTGTAGTATCCCCACAAGAGAGGTATAGAAGCATGTGTAATATTTCCACTTGGTTAGTATACTAGATTTAAGTGTAATTTTTCCCCGAAATCTTCACGGTTACCACATTGCCTAGTGTGTTACAAGTGAGTCTTTAAAAAGACACTATGTTCCTTATTTACAACATTGTAATTGTCTTTCATTTCTTTTCTCTGTACAATGAAACGAAAATACTTTAATTAGTAAATGGGCTTTTATTTAAAAATATACACAATTTTGGTTTTTCCAAAACTAAACTTTCATAGATGTATCATTACCATGCGGCACGATGGTATGTCTGCATTGTTATACCACTTGAAACCGGGTTTCAATGCCCGTGGTGGGCAGAGAACAGGTAGTCCTTTGTATAGCTATGTGCATAATAACAAAACAAACGTATCATCGTCATAGACATTGCTTGTAATTTTTCATTCATAGAATGTTGTTTGTTGTGCAAAAATAGTTACACCAAAGGAAACACAACTTGTAACGTTATTAACGCTAAGTCACCGGAAGACTCATAGAATGAATTAGTAGCGTATTACATTTCAATTCTTAAAGAAAAACAAAAAACGTATGCTTATTTTCTCCTTATTAAAGTTGTCAGAAAATATAGTGATCAAAGTAGGACCTTTCTTATGGCAACTGGAACAAGCAACAACATTAACTTACCCACTTTTACGTTACATCTAATTTGGCTGTTTAATACATGTAAAGCGCTCTGAACAATTTTAGAGTTAATATAGTTTGTACATTTCTCTTAAAACTAGACAACCAACGTGAAATATTATTAACCTTACATATCAGTTTCAAAATTCCTTAAACTTCTAGTGCTTGTTTGAAGTTAAGCACAAAGCTACACAATGGGCTAGTTGTGCTCTACCTACAGCGGGTATCGAAATCCGGTTGCTAGCGTTGTCGCTCCGTCAAATACTGCTGTGACACTTGGGGGCAACTAAGAATAGTCAAAACTGTAAAAAAAAATTGTCTTGAAATTCCATTAAATGTAACAAATTTCTTTTTCTTTCTTAGCTGCCCCCATATGGCACAGTAACATGATGTCTGCGGACTTATTCTACTAAAAACCAGGTTTCGTGTATCTTTGTGCATAACAGAAACAATATTTTTTGGCTTGTCTATATTATATCCATTGAGTTACATTTAAGCTTGCATGCTGATCATTGGAGTCTGGTGAGCATGCAGGCCTCTCCATTTCATCGATCTCGTTTTCTTACAAGAAATGTGACCATTAACTTAAACAAGCGCCATGATCCACTAGGTTGGAACTATCACTTGTATTTTTAAAAGCAAAGCTACACAGCTGTCTACTTGTGCACTGTCCATTGCTGGAAATTGAACTCCGGACTTTAATGTGTGTGGTTTTATCGCTGACACACAGGGAAACAGTTTCTTTGACAATTACAGTATCTAAAAGTCAATTTTATTAATATAGCAGCATAAAGGGTCTTGGGATATAGTATCTATAATATGTGTATTATTAATGGCACGTCCCTGCATGGCCAGGTGGGTTAAGGCGTGCGACTCGTAATCTGAGGGTCGCGGGCAAAATATTTAAAACCATAATATATTGTCTATTGACTCAATTAGACGTGTTTGTTAGCCGATTTGCAGCATTTTTTTTTTCGTTTTTCCTTGTTGTGACTACAACTAACCTTACTAGTCATTTGACACAAAGGCTAATCGTATGAAGCCTGTTTATAATAATCTACATTAATACGGAGTCCATTTTAATCTGTAAACAGATCTCATTCACTAGTAGTAAATAAATACACAATACCGTACAAAATAATCTAAAATAAAACTTAGGTCTACTCTCACGGAACAATAACAAAGTTATTCGTGATGATGAAAAACCCGCTTGAAGTAAAACTCTATAATACCCATATCAGCCGTCCTGAGATATAATAACAAAGTTATATGGATACAGGTTCGACACTTTTAGTCCAACTTTGCCTCATTCACTCTTGAGACAATCACCTTACAGATGCGATGAACCAGAACAGTCAATATCTGCTTGTGTTGTGGGGGTTTATGTAGATCTAACTAAGCAATGTGCCATTGGTTTGGAAGTAGTTCTAACCTGTGCTGACAACACTTTGAAACATCTTACTAGCAAGCAGTTTAACATTTCATCATCTTTAAGAGCTAATTAGCAACCTGGAATACTTCAAATTCCACTTCAAAGGGACAGTTGAAACAAGATTATTTTAAATCTAAAACGTATACACTATATGACAGCTCGATTATTCACATTTCAGATCACGTGATATAACTAATCAATAGCTGTCTGACTTACATAACAGTAAAGTGTAAAAGAAAATGATTGACATCGTCTAGTAACAGTGATTTATGACTTGACATATGTATATGCTATTAACTTCGATTGTATTCTAACTGGGTGTTTAGTTTACTATTATATTAAAAAACATACTGATTACTTGACTCCAACATTTTCCTTTCCATGCACTTGTCTTGGACTAATCAAAATTGTCTAGCTCGAAGAATCGGTCTAATTTTTTAAGCTTATTTATTTAATTTTTGGAACACATCCTAAAATAAATATGTGAAAGCTGAAACTTTTATACAATATTCTGATAATGAATAATATTAACTTATCTTGTTCTAATACAAACCATTTCTCTTCGTTTTCAAGAACACCCGTTCTAGTCCCTTTGTATTTGTAAGTCTGAATATTCACACAAGTGAATATTCAATAAATTCTTCGAACTGAGTGGTAACGAAAGTCAACAGAACAGATTTCAGTCAGAAGAGTTAATGTTAAAAAAACGTTTTGACTGTCATGTTTATAAACGTTACGAAGAAATCAGTCTAATATATACACTAATAGTCAGATATTTATAAAAATGGAACGAAAATAAACAGATTGTGGTAGTGTTCTTCGTCCAAAGCTACATACACTGTGTTCACCACGGGGATTCGTACCCCGGATTTTAATGGTGGGCGAAATGAAAAGGAAGAGTCTCCCAGCACAGCAATAACGTGCTTAAACATAACCTGTAATATCCAAAGATTAGAATGTAATTTATTACATCCTCTTGATTGTATGTCTATCGACAGTGTGGGTTATCATAGTAATAAATGAAGTGTTTCCAAGTCAGTAAGTCCTGACGTGGTCAGATGGTTAAGGCGCTCGACTCGTAAACTGAGGGTCGCGGGTTCGAATCCCCGTCACACTAAACATGCTCGTTCTTTCAGGCGTGGAGGCGTTATAATGTGACGGTCAATCCAATTATTCCTTGGTAAAAGAGTAGCCCAAGAGTTGGCGGTGGGTGATACTGAGTAGCTCTTGTCTTACACTGCTAAATTAGGGACAGCTAGCGCAGATAGCCCTTGAATAGCTTTGCGCGAAATTCAAAATCAGTAATAAAATGAACTAGATAACGGCATTCCTCTATACGGATTTCCTTAAACATGGTTGACAGTCTCTTCCAGAAGGAAACTGGTGGAATTATACAAGTATAACAATGTATTAGATATTTATTTATGTGTGTAATCCACATTCCCATAAAAAATAAGGAACGATATTTGTGATATACATGTGTAGGTGTGTTATATTTCAAATACTTTTTCGTCATTATAAAACTTTTGGGTGACTCTATTTTGCGTGAGAGATATTAAAATAAAAATTTTATGCTGTTGAAACCTTACGTATTTCAATTTATGATAGTCAGGTGGCATACAAATTAACTGCTTAAAATTTTATGTTAATACGTATTTCTCGAAAGATAGAGCGACAATAAAATTTCTCATTTCTGTATGGTGCTAAAAATAGTTTTCAGTCGAACGAAGCTTTTTGTTCTCATGAACAAATAACTGGTGTCGGTTATATAGTATGTACTGTTTCAGAAGATTTAGCGTTCAATTAGTCTAAAAAGCTATTCATGTATTGATAAACATGCATAAGTACAAACATGCATTGTTAAATATCGGGCACTTTGGTTACCATGGCAATAAATATTGTTTAATGTAAACAACGTACCCTTACTAGGTAAACAGATATGCTATACAATGCATTTTTAATACTTAAGATCGTAGATTTATATCTAAAGGCATTTCTGACTGCCGCGAGTCACACTATTTACAGCACAGAAAGACATGTTATACAAATTTATCTCAGGCAATGAAATGAGCTATTTTTAGACTTTCTTCGTTGGTCAAAAAACTTATAAATATAACAAAATAATATATATATTTTTTCTGACATTTAAAGACCGGAAAATAAATAATTGTTCTTATGTTAAATAATACAAGAATCCAAAAAATAACAGGTTAAGAGAAAGATGACCTAAGAAAGTCGAAACGTTGTTCTCTGCGTTGTTAGTAAAGATGTTAATACCCATACCAGTCGTCCTGAGATATATTTTTTTTTGCTGTTTTTAAGTTTATTTGACTGATAAGATCATGACAAAAAATACATTGTTTAAGAAAAATGGAACTTTCAATCTTAATAGCTGATGAAGGTATTGTATTGGTATTTTAAACCTTATGCCTATGAGTCAACTAACCAGGTCAGAGACTCTACGGTTCAGGTACCCCTCAACTGTAAAGTGGCCATCACAGTTTTCACTTTCTAAGTTTCTAGCTAAGTTATTTATTTTTGTTAATTTTTATAAAATAAGACTTAAATGTCTTTTGAATTTTATTTCAACATGTGTAAAATGGGCTATCTGTTTGTGCCCATCGCAGGAATCGTACCATAAATCTCAGCGTTACGGCTTTCAAGCTTACCACTAGTTGCTGGCAAGTTTATTATAAGCAAGTAATATTTATTTTTTGAGTATCCTTAGCTAACTACAAGCGTATTTTTATATTCGTTGCGAATTCTGGGAATAATACATAAATACGTACTATGTGAAACGGGATGTGTTTTATAAACAATTATCTATCATCTTGAAACATAGCAACTTTTATCAACCACTAAGTAGTATCTTCTATATAATATTGAAATATGGGGATTTCTAATAATTGAATCGCCCATTCTAGATTTTAACGTGACGGTTTGTAATTTTGCAAGTCCATGGTTCTTATTTCGTTGCCCGAAAAATGCTTTTCATATTTTGGGACCGTGATTGAGTTTTGAGAATTACGGCCAAATCTCACTGTTCGATTAGAATAGTCGAAAGATGGTGATGATTTCTGTTGACTAACTGCCTTCATTTGTGTCTCTCAATTCAAAATTAGGGACAGCTAGCACATGCAGTCCTTTCACAGGTTTTCATGAATTTCTGGAGCAAAACAAAAACAAATTATTCTATATACAAGGTACTTGTAGAAGCTTGTATATTTTTTCAGAATTTCTTGCAAAGACAATTTGGAAACAGTACTCAAAGTCAGAATTTGGACTATTCCGATTGAATAGTGGGATTTGACTGTCACTATTAAAACGCACACATTCGCACACGACTCCAAAGTGCAGATTCCTTTTTTCCGATTAGTACCTAATGTTTCCGATTACGTCTGTACTTAAATGAAAAGGCACATAGATAGGATTTTTAATTTCTGGGGTTTCCAAACGTTTTCACCTAACATTTGTTATTTTCAGTAAAATTCTAAATCTAACATCTATACTTAACTATGAAGTGTTATTAACTTCGCTCGTTATAACATTTACATATTTACTTCCACTCTCGTGAGAATGTTCGTCTTTTCATTTTATTCCAACTTTTCATAATGACAACGTGAGTCGGAAGGAAATCGAAGTCTCATCCACTAATACATACAACTATACTATATTATTTCACGTTTGCAGTATCATAGAAAAGATTTATAATTAAAGTTATATCAGTTTTCGTATCGAAACATACATCCCTTACGTCTCTAACACATAATAATATAATAATACAACACTTACTGACTGCTCACTTTATTCAGTTTACACGTTGTTATAATATAATAATACAACAATACATACTGATCGCTCACTTTATTCAACACATACCGTTATGACATAACAGTACAACACTTACTGACGACCCACATTATTTACTACATACACCGTTATTATATAACAACACACCAACTGACATGTACTTTATTCAACATACATCATCAAGACTTAACAGTACATCAAGTACTGACTTCTCACTTTATTCGATACACACCGCTATAGCATAACAATACACCATCTAGTGATCATTTACTCTATTCAACACGTTATTATGACGTAGTAATAGACACACACAGTTTTGTGTGCACACAGTGTTTGTATTATTAATGTAATCCTCAAAATTTTCTATTTAAATTTTTCATTAGAGTATAGGTGGAGTAACAGTCTGAATTAAATTTTCATACATCATGGAATTATGAAATACAGTATATTCTCCCAAATGCTCAAAACCACCACCACCACGCCCTCAAACAAATTTATACATACATATATATGTTTGTTTTGTTTGTTTGTTTTGAATTTCGCACAAAGCTACTCGAGGGCTATCTGGGCTAGCCGTCCCTAATTTACCAGTGTAAGACTAGAGGTAAGGCAGCTAGTCATCACCACCCACCGCCAACTCTTGGACTACTATTTTACCAACGAATAGTGGGATTGACCGTCACATTATAATGCTTCCACGGCTGAAAGGGCAAGCATGTTTGGCGCGACAGGGAAGTGAACCCGTGACCCTCAGATTATGAGTCGCACGCCTTAGCACGCTTGGCCATGCCGGGCCACATATATTTGTATATCATCTTTAAGTAATTACTGTCTTAGAACGTTTTCATTTATTTTGCAATTTTACTTATTAAATATTTTCCGTTTTCTTTAATAACTTCAACTAAAAACTTTGGGAAAGTTTTGTTAATTTTGTCTTTATAGTCATTGCCCTCCTTCCTCAGAACCATTATTAATTAATTAATACAAAAATATTGGCTGAATTTATCTTTCAAACACTTCGAGCTTCATAGACCATATAAAAAGTTCGTCCAGTTACATTCTTCACGTCATCTATGATTTATATCAGTTTTCTCCTCATGGTTCTATGATAGTATAAAAGTCCAAGTACAAAAGAACGTTGGTTAGGCGTAGATTAAAATAAACATCTACTGTTTCAGTGCTTGCCTTAGTATAGAATAACTCACACTCGTAAATGGATTCACAAAAGAATTTATCTTTTCAGTGTTTTCATTGTAATGTTTTTCCTTCCTTGACATAACTAAAACTAAACAATATTACAAATTCGCTGCCATTAATAAAACTTCTTTGGTTCACTTGTGGTTCTGCCCTAAAGATATGTTAGTGCCTAACTTTCTATGTTGAATGCTCCAATATTCTGTATGTAATTTATGAAGTAAGTATGAAGTATAAGATAGCATTTTCCAAGAACAGACGCGAATAAGTATTTGTAAGAAGCTAGAATTGAAGGTATATATAAAACATGAACACACGCACAACTTGGAAAACATGTTTAGAGTATTGTTACACAATAAGTGCTTAATAGTAGAGATACATTTACGAATGATAAGTACACTTCAGTACATACCCAACTTACTCATTTGCATGAAAGCAAAGTAAAACATATAATGGCAACAAAAATATATAAGTTTGAATGAATGTTTTGTATATGAAAATTCTATAAACACGGAGCTCCCTGTCACTGGTTAACAACGTTTCTATACCGTGTAATGCAAACACGGAGCTCCCTGTCACTGGTTAACAACATTTCTATACCGTGTAATACAAACACGGATCTCCTTGTCACTGGTTAACAACATTTCTATACCGTGTAATACAAACACGGATCTCCTTGTCACTGGTTAACAACATTTCTATACCGTGTAATACAAACACGGATCTCCTTGTCACTGGTTAACAACATTTCTATACCGTGTAATACAAACACGGATCTCCTTGTCACTGGTTAACAACATTTCTACACTGTGTAATACAAACACGAATCTCCTTGTCACTGGTTAACAACATTTCTATACCGTGTAATACAAACACGGATCTCCTTGTCACTGGTTAACAACATTTCTACACTGTGTAATACAAACACGGATCTCCTTGTCACTGGTTAACAACATTTCTACACTGTGTAATACAAACACGGATCTCCTTGTCACTGGTTAACAACATTTCTATACCGTGTAATACAAACACGGATCTCCTTGTCACTGGTTAACAACATTTCTACACTGTGTAATACAAACACGGATCTCCTTGTCACTGGTTAACAACATTTCTATACCGTGTAATACAAACACGGATCTCCCTGTCACTGGTTAACAACATTTCTACACCGTGTAGTACAAACACGGATCTCCCTGTCACTGGTTAACAACATTCCTATACCGTGTAATACAAACACGGATCTCCCTGTCACTGGTTAACAACATTTCTATACCGTGTAATACAAACACGGATCTCCTTGTCACTGGTTAACAACATTTCTACACTGTGTAATACAAACACGGATCTCCTTGTCACTGGTTAACAACATTTCTACACTGTGTAATACAAACACGAATCTCCTTGTCACTGGTTAACAACATTTCTATACCGTGTAATACAAACACGGATCTCCTTGTCACTGGTTAACAACATTTCTACACTGTGTAATACAAACACGGATCTCCTTGTCACTGGTTAACAACATTTCTACACCGTGTAGTACAAACACGGATCTCCCTGTCACTGGTTAACAACATTTCTACACCGTGTAATACAAACACGGATCTCCTTGTCACTGGTTAACAACATTTCTACACTGTGTAATACAAACACGGATCTCCTTCTCACTGGTTAACAACATTTCTACACCGTGTAGTACAAACACGGATCTCCCTGTCACTGGTTAACAACATTTCTACACCGTGTAGTACAAACACGGATCTCCCTGTCACTGGTTAACAACATTTCTACACCGTGTAGTACAAACACGGATCTCCCTGTCACTGGTTAACAACATTTCTACACCGTGTAGTACAAACACGGATCTCCCTGTCACTGGTTAACAACATTTCTACACCGTATAATACAAACACGGATCTCCTTGTCACTGGTTAACAACATTTCTACACTGTGTAATACAAACACGGATCTCGTTGTCACTGGTTAACAACATTTCTACACCGTGTAGTACAAACACGGATCTCCCTGTCACTGGTTAACAACATTTCTACACCGTGTAGTACAAACACGGATCTCCCTGTCACTGGTTAACAACATTCCTATACCGTGTAATACAAACACGGATCTCCCTGTCACTGGTTATCAACATTTCTACACCGTGTAGTACAAACACGGATCTCCCTGTCACTGGTTAACAACATTTCTACACCGTGTAGTACAAACACGGATCTCCCTGTCACTGGTTAACAACATTTCTACACCGTATAATACAAACACGGATCTCCCTGTCACTGGTTAACAACATTTCTACACCGTGTAGTACAAACACGAATCTCCCTGTCACTGGTTAACAACATTCCTATACCGTGTAATACAAAACGGATCTCCCTGTTACTGGTTAACAACATTTCTACACCGTGTTATACAAACACGGAGCTCCCTGTCACTGGTTAACAACGTTTCTATACCGTGTAATACAAACACGGAGCTCCCTGTCACTGGTTAACAACGTTTCTATACCGTGTAATACAAACACGGATCTCCCTGTCACTGGTTAACAACATTCCTATACCGTGTAATACAAACACGAATCTCCCTGTCACTGGTTAACAACATTCCTATACCGTGTAATACAAAACGGATCTCCCTGTCACTGGTTAACAACGTTTCTATACCGTGTAATACAAACACGGAGCTCCCTGTCACTGGTTAACAACGTTTCTATACCGTGTAATGCAAACACGAATCTCCCTGTCACTGGTTAACAACATTTCTACACCGTGTAATACAAACACGGATCTCCCTGTCACTGGTTAACAACATTTCTACACCGTGTAGTACAAACACGGATCTCCCTGTCACTGGTTAACAACATTCCTATACCGTGTAATACAAACACGGATCTCCCTGTCACTGGTTAACAACATTACTATACCGTGTAATACAAACACGGATCTCCCTGTCACTGGTTAACAACATTTCTACACCGTGTAATACAAACACGGATCTCCCTGTCACTGGTTAACAACATTTCTACACCGTGTAGTACAAACACGAATCTCCCTGTCACTGGTTAACAACATTCCTATACCGTGTAATACAAAACGGATCTCCCTGTCACTGGTTAACAACGTTTCTATACCGTGTAATACAAACACGGAGCTCCCTGTCACTGGTTAACAACGTTTCTATACCGTGTAATGCAAACACGAATCTCCCTGTCACTGGTTAACAACATTTCTACACCGTGTAATACAAACACGGATCTCCCTGTCACTGGTTAACAACATTTTTATACATTGAAATATAAAAATAAATCTCGATATTTGTTTCGTTTGATTTTATTGGGTGATATTACGAACAGAACACATGGCAGTAAAGAAAGTTGTTCGAAAAAAAAACAGTGAGTAGGTGAAGTTTTGTTCATTCAAGTTTGTTCTAATGATCTAAAATATCCAATTTTGTACTTACATTCTGATTACGTTCTATCAACTCTGTACTTACATTCTGATTACGTTCTATCAACTCTGTGCTTACATTCTGATTACATTCTATCAACTCTGTACTTACATTCTGATTACATTCTATCAACTCTGTACTTACCTTCTGATTACGTTCTATCAACTCTGTACATACTTTCTGATTACGTTCTATCAACTCTGTACTTACATTCTCATTATATTTTATATACCGTTTCTATACCGTGTAATACAAACACGGAGCTCCCTCTGTAACCTTCTGATTACGTTCTATCAACTCTGTACTTACATTCTGATTACGTTCTATCAACTCTGTGCTTACATTCTGATTACGTTCTATCAACTCTGTACATACTTTCTGATTACGTTCTATCAACTCTGTACTTACATTCTGATTACGTTCTATCAACTCTGTGCTTACATTCTGATTACATCTATCAACTCTGTACATACCTTCTGATTACGTTCTATCAACTCTGTACTTACATTCTGATTACGTTCTATCAACTCTGTGCTTACATTCTGATTACGTTCTATCAACAACATTTCTATACCGTGTAATACAAACACGGAGCTTCCTGTCACTGGTTAACAACGTTTCTACACCGTATAATACAAACACGGATCTCCTTGTCACTGGTTAACAACATTTCTACACTGTGTAATACAAACACGGATCTCGTTGTCACTGGTTAACAACATTTCTACACCGTGTAGTACAAACACGGATCTCCCTGTCACTGGTTAACAACATTTCTACACCGTGTAGTACAAACACGGATCTCCCTGTCACTGGTTAACAACATTCCTATACCGTGTAATACAAACACGGATCTCCCTGTCACTGGTTATCAACATTTCTACACCGTGTAGTACAAACACGAATCTCCTGTCACTGGTTAACAACATTCCTATACCGTGTAATACAAAACGGATCTCCTGTCACTGGTTAACAACATTTCTACACCGTGTAGTACAAACACGGATCTCCCTGTCACTGGTTAACAACATTCCTATACCGTGTAGTACAAACACGGATCTCCCTGTCACTGGTTAACAACATTACTATACCGTGTAATACAAACACGGATCTCCTGTCACTGGTTAACAACATTTCTACACCGTGTAATACAAACACGGATCTCCTGTCACTGGTTAACAACATTTCTACACCGTGTAGTACAAACACGAATCTCCCTGTCACTGGTTAACAACATTCCTATACCGTGTAATACAAAACGGATCTCCCTGTTACTGGTTAACAACATTTCTACACCGTGTTATACAAACACGGAGCTCCCTGTCACTGGTTAACAACGTTTCTATACCGTGTAATACAAACACGGAGCTCCTGTCACTGGTTAACAACGTTTCTATACCGTGTAATGCAAACACGAATCTCCCTGTCACTGGTTAACAACATTTCTACACCGTGTAATACAAACACGGATCTCCCTGTCACTGGTTAACAACATTCCTATACCGTGTAATACAAACACGGATCTCCCTGTCACTGGTTATCAACATTTCTACACCGTGTAGTACAAACACGAATCTCCCTGTCACTGGTTAACAACATTCCTATACCGTGTAATACAAAACGGATCTCCCTGTCACTGGTTAACAACATTTCTACACCGTGTAGTACAAACACGGATCTCCCTGTCACTGGTTTACAACATTCCTATACCGTGTAGTACAAACACGGATCTCCTGTCACTGGTTAACAACATTACTATACCGTGTAATACAAACACGGATCTCCCTGTCACTGGTTAACAACATTTCTACACCGTGTAATACAAACACGGATCTCCCTGTCACTGGTTAACAACATTTCTACACCGTGTAGTACAAACACGAATCTCCCTGTCACTGGTTAACAACATTCCTATACCGTGTAATACAAAACGGATCTCCCTGTCACTGGTTAACAACATTCCTATACCGTGTTATACAAACACGGAGCTCCCTGTCACTGGTTAACAACGTTTCTATACCGTGTAATACAAACACGGAGCTCCCTGTCACTGGTTAACAACGTTTCTATACCGTGTAATGCAAACACGAATCTCCCTGTCACTGGTTAACAACATTTCTACACCGTGTAATACAAACACGGATCTCCCTGTCACTGGTTAACAACATTTTTATACATTGAAATATAAAAATAAATCTCGATATTTGTTTCGTTTGATTTTATTGGGTGATATTACGAACAGAACACATGGCAGTAAAGAAAGTTGTTCGAAAAAAAAACAGTGAGTAGGTGAAGTTTTGTTCATTCAAGTTTGTTCTAATGATCTAAAATATCCAATTTTGTACTTACATTCTGATTACGTTCTATCAACTCTGTGCTTACATTCTGATTACGTTCTATCAACTCTGTGCTTACATTCTGATTACATTCTATCAACTCTATACTTACATTCTGATTACGTTCTATCAACTCTGTACTTACCTTCTGATTACGTTCTATCAACTCTTTACTTACCTTCTGATTACATTCTATCAACTCTGTACTTACATTCTGATTACATTCTATCAACTCTGTACTTACATTCTGATTACATTCTATCAACTCTGTACTTACCTTCTGATTACGTTCTATCAGCTCTGTACTTACATTCTCATTATATTTTATATACCGTTTCTATACCGTGTAATACAAACACGGAGCTCCCTCTGTAACCTTCTGATTACGTTCTATCAACTCTGTACTTACATTCTGATTACGTTCTATCAACTCTGTGCTTACATTCTGATTACGTTCTATCAACTCTGTACATACCTTCTGATTACGTTCTATCAACTCTGTACTTACATTCTGATTACGTTCTATCAACTCTGTGCTTACATTCTGATTACGTTCTATCAACAACATTTCTATACCGTGTAATACAAACACGGAGCTTCCTGTCACTGGTTAACAACGTTTCTACACCGTATAATACAAACACGGATCTCCTTGTCACTGGTTAACAACATTTCTACACTGTGTAATACAAACACGGATCTCGTTGTCACTGGTTAACAACATTTCTACACCGTGTAGTACAAACACGGATCTCCCTGTCACTGGTTAACAACATTTCTACACCGTGTAGTACAAACACGGATCTCCCTGTCACTGGTTAACAACATTCCTATACCGTGTAATACAAACACGGATCTCCCTGTCACTGGTTATCAACATTTCTACACCGTGTAGTACAAACACGAATCTCCCTGTCACTGGTTAACAACATTCCTATACCGTGTAATACAAAACGGATCTCCTGTCACTGGTTAACAACATTTCTACACCGTGTAGTACAAACACGGATCTCCCTGTCACTGGTTAACAACATTCCTATACCGTGTAGTACAAACACGGATCTCCCTGTCACTGGTTAACAACATTACTATACCGTGTAATACAAACACGGATCTCCCTGTCACTGGTTAACAACATTTCTACACCGTGTAATACAAACACGGATCTCCCTGTCACTGGTTAACAACATTTCTACACCGTGTAGTACAAACACGAATCTCCCTGTCACTGGTTAACAACATTCCTATACCGTGTAATACAAAACGGATCTCCCTGTTACTGGTTAACAACATTTCTACACCGTGTTATACAAACACGGAGCTCCTGTCACTGGTTAACAACGTTTCTATACCGTGTAATACAAACACGGAGCTCCCTGTCACTGGTTAACAACGTTTCTATACCGTGTAATGCAAACACGAATCTCCCTGTCACTGGTTAACAACATTTCTACACCGTGTAATACAAACACGGATCTCCCTGTCACTGGTTAACAACATTCCTATACCGTGTAATACAAACACGGATCTCCCTGTCACTGGTTATCAACATTTCTACACCGTGTAGTACAAACACGAATCTCCCTGTCACTGGTTAACAACATTCCTATACCGTGTAATACAAAACGGATCTCCCTGTCACTGGTTAACAACATTTCTACACCGTGTAGTACAAACACGGATCTCCCTGTCACTGGTTAACAACATTCCTATACCGTGTAGTACAAACACGGATCTCCCTGTCACTGGTTAACAACATTACTATACCGTGTAATACAAACACGGATCTCCCTGTCACTGGTTAACAACATTTCTACACCGTGTAATACAAACACGGATCTCCCTGTCACTGGTTAACAACATTTCTACACCGTGTAGTACAAACACGAATCTCCTGTCACTGGTTAACAACATTCCTATACCGTGTAATACAAAACGGATCTCCCTGTCACTGGTTAACAACATTCCTATACCGTGTTATACAAACACGGAGCTCCCTGTCACTGGTTAACAACGTTTCTATACCGTGTAATACAAACACGGAGCTCCCTGTCACTGGTTAACAACGTTTCTATACCGTGTAATGCAAACACGAATCTCCCTGTCACTGGTTAACAACATTTCTACACCGTGTAATACAAACACGGATCTCCCTGTCACTGGTTAACAACATTTTTATACATTGAAATATAAAAATAAATCTCGATATTTGTTTCGTTTGATTTTATTGGGTGATATTACGAACAGAACACATGGCAGTAAAGAAAGTTGTTCGAAAAAAAAACAGTGAGTAGGTGAAGTTTTGTTCATTCAAGTTTGTTCTAATGATCTAAAATATCCAATTTTGTACTTACATTCTGATTACGTTCTATCAACTCTGTGCTTACATTCTGATTACGTTCTATCAACTCTGTGCTTACATTCTGATTACATTCTATCAACTCTATACTTACATTCTGATTACGTTCTATCAACTCTGTACTTACCTTCTGATTACGTTCTATCAACTCTTACTTACCTTCTGATTACATTCTATCAACTCTGTACTTACATTCTGATTACATTCTATCAACTCTGTACTTACATTCTGATTACATTCTATCAACTCTGTACTTACCTTCTGATTACGTTCTATCAACTCTGTACTTACATTCTCATTATATTTTATATACCGTTTCTATACCGTGTAATACAAACACGGAGCTCCCTCTGTAACCTTCTGATTACGTTCTATCAACTCTGTACTTACATTCTGATTACGTTCTATCAACTCTGTGCTTACATTCTGATTACGTTCTATCAACTCTGTACATACTTTCTGATTACGTTCTATCAACTCTGTACTTACATTCTGATTACGTTCTATCAACTCTGTGCTTACATTCTGATTACATCTATCAACTCTGTACATACCTTCTGATTACGTTCTATCAACTCTGTACTTACATTCTGATTACGTTCTATCAACTCTGTGCTTACATTCTGATTACGTTCTATCAACAACATTTCTATACCGTGTAATACAAACACGGAGCTTCCTGTCACTGGTTAACAACGTTTCTATACCGTGTAATACAAACACGGAGCTCCCTCTGTAACCTTCTGATTACGTTCTATCAACTCTGTACTTACATTCTGATTACGTTCTATCAACTCTGTGCTTACATTCTGATTACGTTCTATCAACTCTGTACATACTTTCTGATTACATTCTATCAACTCTATACTTACATTCTGATTACGTTCTATCAACTCTGTACTTACCTTCTGATTACGTTCTATCAACTCTTTACTTACCTTCTGATTACGTTCTATCAACTCTTTACTTACCTTCTGATTACGTTCTATCAACTCTGTACTTACATTCTCATTATATTTTATAAAGTCTGTTTCGTCCAATCTATTTTATAGGATTCAAGAAAATGTCATTTGTTTTAATTTATTTGAATCACAGACATTTCCATTAGAACGTTGTTGTTTTTTCTGTTCCTTATTTTTTTCTTACAATATTTTGTTTTTGTGATATTTCGGAGACACCCTTTGTCTCCCTTTGTCTCCCATCTCGACATTCCCTCTGCTACATTTCGAACCTAAATCAACCTCTACACGTTAAGTAAATTTTTATCTATTAGTTCGTTTTTCAGTGATATATACTAAACTACTTAAATAAGTCAGTAGCATTACGGAGGTTGTTTTGTAAGTTGTATTATATATAAAACTACAGATTGTATCCTTACATGGTGGCAACATAGATGTTAGTGTGTTAGTCAAACCATTGCTCATATACTGAGAACATTAACGTTAGATTGTGACATGTATTAAATTGTAGTTTAATTATTCATAGATTATATTTTTTGCTTGCTTCTGCTACCTGCTCTCTGTTCAGCCCAAAGAATCTAATCATAGTCTAATATTACCATTAAAGTTATTGCTGACCCACCGATGGACTAGGTCATGAGAACTGCGGGCAGTAGTGTGTGATTTAAACTAAATTTTTTCCACCGATGACACATTATGAGCTTGTGCTGTAAATTAAAACTATGAAACACATTACGAATAAGAGAAGTTAAGTCTTATAAATCGGAGATATCAGATATACAAATCAATTTAGAAAACAAAGAACGCATAGGACAAGCTAGAAGAAACAAACAGACAACCTTGGCCCACATCAAGGTTGTAGGCATCATTGTGTGTCTGATATTTCCATTTTATATAACTGGTATCTTCTTATAACTTAATTTTTTTCGTATTCACAGTGTTTTGCTGTAGATAACACTTTTTTCACGCACATAGTGCATGCAGTACCACTTAAACAGTGCGTTCAGCGCTACTTGTTTTGGCTGTTGTCTGCTAAATACCGATCTGTCATGGCCTAGTGATTAGGGCACTCGACTCGCACTTCGTGGACCATAAGTTCGAATGCCATCAAACATTTTCAGCCGTGGAGGCGTTATAATTTGGTGATTAATCCCATTATTCGATGAGAGAAGCTCAAAAGTTGATGGTGAAGGGAATTGATTGTTTTTCCTTTAGTCTATTACTTTTAAATCAGAAACCGGCTAGTGCAAACATCCTAGAGTAACTCAATAAACAAAACAACTGTTAAACCTTAAATCTAAAAATGATAGAATATATCCCTGTAATAGGTATTGTTGTCTTTCTCGGAAAAGGAAGATTTACGACTTTCTCTCCTTACAAAATCATCTTCAGAAAGATTGCTTTGTGTGCAACTTTAAGTGTAACCTTCGGCTTAAAATTACAACATAATATACAGATCGTTGCGGATTCATTCATACCCGAAGACACACTGGTTTTTTTTTGTGTGTGTTTTTTTCATTTTGTGCGAGAAATGTTTCTTTTTTAAAACATCAATAAATAGTTTAATATAAATGGTATAAACGCCACGGTATATACATTCTCTCGTTTATTTCATTGTTGAAAGACACAATAACTATCATGGAAGTATAAATGACGTTTAATTGTAGATATAGTGCTGGAAACGTTGGAAGATAAGGCAGAGAAAGAACAAGAATGAGAAGTAGATTTTGGCGAATTGTGTCTTTTACTCTATAAAACATTTGTTTCACACTTGGACTAAGATTATTTTAAATTAACATATATTTGTTTCACACTTGGACTAAGATTATTTTAAATTAACATATATTTGTTTCACACTTGGACTAAGATTATTTTAAATTAACATATATTTGTTTCACATTTGGACTAAGATTATTTTAAATTAACATATATTTGTTTCACACTTGGACTAAGATTATTTCAAATTAACATGTATTTGTTTCACACTTGAACTAAGATTATTTCAAATTAACATGTGTTTGTTTCACACTTGAACTAAGATCATTTCAAATTAACATGTATTTGTTTCATACTTGGAGTAAGATTATTTCAAATTAACATATATTTGTTTCACACTTGAACTAAGATCATTTCAAACTACATATTAAAAGTGGAAAGGTACTTATTGCTTATATAATTTAGGTGCGATAATATCACAGAAGCAACGAAACTATTCATGTCTCGTAGTTCTCCACTAACTTCTTATATAACTTGGCTTTCAGGAGTATTTTTTCCTCTCTATCACTGTTCAAATCATTACGCCAATAGGAATCTACATTTGTGGTCCATACTGTAGCTTAATTATTCACACAAGGGGTGAACAGACGTTAGTTTGTAATACTTGCTAATTTGTAGTTTAAATCTTCCTAACGATGATAATACGAACGTTAGTTTGTGATAGTTGTTACCTTGTAGTTTTAATTTCAACACCAGTGCTTCTCTGACAACAGTTAAGGTAGTATGAATTTGTAACAAACGTTTAGAATGGGTAATTGGTAATTAATTTATTAAATTAACATGAAATCGTGTAAAATTCTATCTATAAGCAAGATGTTTTCAAGTGATTAACAACACGTAGAACTTGTTAATTACAAATAACTTCCTCGCAATGCCTTAGAAGATTATAGCATTACATTAGGATAAACGTTATTGTAACTTAGACTGATCACAGTGGGTTACAATTTTTTTACATTTTTGTAATAACTGACTGTTATTCTATTGGACTTGATAAAGTGACATGTTGGAGTAATCATAAAGATCACCTATTAAACCTTCATTAAACGTTTAATTCATTTTTAATGAATTTTGTTCTTACTCATGTATTTCTTCTTTCATTTATTCCCTAGTCTTACTAGATTTTTACGTTTTTACTCGTAAAATACAGTTTATAAAACTGTAGCTGTTTCACGAGCGTTTTGTTGACGGATTGGAATTGTACAACTAGAAATATTTCATCTTACCTTCTGTCAGAAAAATTCAGTATAATGTGTATGGGAAAAATTATATTTGAGTCTTAACAATTTTTATTTTGTTGTTGGGACGAAGACAGAAAGCTAATGTATATACTCTATCAGGTTTTTCTTTCTCATATGTGCCAGATGCCAGTTAATGTACTTTCCATTGCGGATGCTCTTTCTGTAAGTTTTGGTACTGATCAAAGTACTTTCTGTAAGTTTTGGTATTTGATAATGTACTTTCCATTGTCGACGCTCTTTCTGTAAGTTTTGGCACTTGTTAATATAATATCTTGGCCCGGTATGGCCAAGTGTGTTAAGGCGTTCGACTCGTAATCTGAGGGTCGCGGGTTTGAATCCCGGTCGCACCAACCATGTTCGCCCTTTCAGTCGTGGGGGCGTTATAATGTGACGGTCAATCCCACTATTCGTTGGTAAAAGAGTAGCCCAAGACTTGGCGGTGGGTAGTGATGACTAGCTGCCTTCCCTCTAGTCTTACACTGCTAAATTATGGACGGATAGCGCAGATAGCCCTCGTGTGGCTTTGCGTGAAATTCCAAAAACAAACAAATAATATAATTTCCATCCTTGATGTTCTTTCTATACTTTTTGATACTCTACTTATCAATGTACTTTCCATTGTGTGTGCTCTTTCTGTAAGTTTTCGTTCTGTTTTTTTTTTCTCGAAATATACAAGTCTAGTAAATTCATCTAGCCTTCTTTATCCTCTTGCCCAGTTAATTTGGTGTCTAGATCAAGCATGCGTAATTAAAGAAAAAACTGTACACTGTTTATTATCCATATGTTGTCTCATTAGAAATAAGATCTAACAACCCTATTCTGACATCCACATTCATGAGTCTACGAACCTAGCACTAGAAACATTAACTGTAGACCCTAACAGAAAAGCGTTGGGGAGACCTTTAAAACTGTAGGGTATTTTTTTTGTTTTATACTGTTAACTGTATCAGAAACTTGAAAGAAAGTTTCACATTGTATGTTTTACGTTTTGTTCAGACAATCTATTTACGTTCAAGCTAGAACAATGTATAAGGTGCAATTAAATGTATCATACAGTTTAACAGTCACTGAAACTTTATATACATATTTAGGTGTTCTTGCTTTGAAGCTACAAGAGTAGTTTTGTTTAATTTTTAAACTTCCCTAGTCGTCCCTAATTTTGTAGTCTAAGACGAGAGGAACGGTTAGTCATCACCACCCACCGCCAACTCTTGGGCTACTCTTTTACCAACGAATGATGGAATTAACCGCAACATTATAACAGCTGAAAGGGCAAGCATCTTTGGTGTGACGGGGATTCGAAACCTAGACCCTCAGATTAGGAGTCGAACGCCCTAATCACCTGGCCATGCCGGGCCTACAAAAGTGGCCTTTGTTATTTACCGAGAATTTTTCAAATGAAAAGCTTGCTTTTATAAATTACACTAGCGTGTGTTTTTGAGATTTTTTCCAGTTCTCTTTATTAATTAGAACCAAGGAGTTGCTTTTCTCTTCCAAATTATGATATTTTGTTTTCTGTTCTTTCACAACCATAATTTCATTTTTGGATAATTTTTTTTATATTTCATTATATGGGCACAACAAATTTTTAGTTTTTTTTATGAATTCTTGTAAAATTAATCTTAGAGGGCTCGCCTTAGGCTTCGCTAAGAAAAAAAAAAACATTGATTAAATTGAGTCCTTTGGGTGGAGTGGAAGCTTTTTGTTTTCCAATGTCTTTTCAAATTTCATTTTCAGTAATATAATTTTTCTTCACATTGTTTTGTTTTCGTTGTTTTTTATTCTTTTTAATAGGAAAACAATTATGTGTCTTCTCGAAATGTTTTTAGTTCAGCGAGAACTTACCGGTAAACTTATTTTTTAACAGTAGCAAGAGAAACGTTTTCTCTACGTACAGTTTCGCCCAATAAACAAAATTCTCCTGGCATTTCTAACGTCTTACATTAATTTTGTTGTATAGTTTTGTCATCTTTGGAATAAAAATTAACTATCAAACTATGGAATAGCCTTAATAATAAACACAGCACAGGAACAGGAAACATCAGTGAGAAACCAAGATTGAAAATCAAATGGTTTGTTGGTGAACTGTGAGCTTTAATACAACAGACAATACAGTAACGGATAAATACACTGAATTTCATGTAATAATTATCAAAACCTACCAGTAACTCAACAGTAGAACCTGGGTTTGATTCCGGCAGTTAACATAAGAACAGAATGCTCATTGTGCAGCATTGCGCTTAAAAAACCACAACCGTCTTATACAGCAAAGCTCTTCTCAACTTGACGTTTATGAGACAATCTCAGTTGGGGGTTGTGTAAAAATATTCTCTTTAACATTTCCTGTATATCAAACAAAACAATATTTTTTCTTACAAAAAGTTGTGTTCAGTGCAATAAATATTACCAAACAAGACTGTTTACATTTGAGTTTTTGTTGTTTTATTTTAAGAAATTGCATTGAAAGTAAAATATCTGTTACGGTTATTATTTAAATTATCCATTATATCATCGCGTGAGGATTCTTAACCAGGGTGCCTATGATCTTGAACAGCCTCAAGCTAAAATGTTGGGGTTCTTGTTGAATGTTTAACGCAAGGCTACACAATGGGTATGTGCATTCTGTGCACTGAGGATAGTCGAACCTCAGTTTTTAGCATTGTAAGTATAAAAACTTATCGGGAATAAAACTTGCGGGAACCCCTGATATAGAAAAAATAGCAAAACTGAAAGATCGTGTTTTACTTGTTATTTCGTAAGTCCCTCACAATTTCATAAACACGTGAAAACGTTCAACTATAATTTCAACTTACCAAACGCTTCGAACAGAGAACAAATTTACGTGAAAGAAATATTAACATCCTTTATTAGTCAGACAGTTTCTATCATCATTGTAGTATACAATTAATTAACAGTTTCAATGTGTTGCCTGTGTTTATGTTTGTAAATGTCTATGTCAGAGATGAAATGCTGTGTGAGAAGATGTTAATAAAATAAGTTGCAGTGCCTACTTGAAGTTGTTGTTAAAAAGTAATTTCTACTGAATTACAGTTCAACTGTTTACATCCATAAAACGATATGGTTACTGAGTGCTTTGGGCTCGTAGTCGAAAAGTTGCGCATTTGAAACTTCCCCCTCATTGTATCTTTAAGCAAGGCACTTTACCCAAATTTCTACTGTTGACCCATCTGTAAAATGGAACTCAGCTGATAGGTTAGGGTTAACCTTTGATGGATTAGCAACACATCCAGAAGCAGTGGGTACTATACCCACCAATTCTGCCATTCAAACCGAAGCTTGGCCCGGCACGTCCAGGTGGTTAAGGCACTCGACTCGTAATCCAAGGGTCGCGGGTTCGAATCCCCGTCGCACCAAACATGCTCACCCTTTCAGCCGTGGGAGTGTTATAATGTCACGGTCAATCCCACTATTCGTTGATAAAAGAGTAGCCCAAGAGTTGGCGGTGAGTGGTGCTGACTAGCTGCCTTCCCTCCAATCTTACACTGCTAATTCAAGGACAGCTAGCGCCGATAGCCCTCGTGTAGCTTTGCACGAAATTCAAAACAAGACAAACCGAAGCTCAACATTAACCTCTTTCTGTCTTCTAGGCATAGGACGTAATGTAGCCTTTTGCCATTATATCATTGGCCCTCTATATACTAGTTTATTATGTCTAATAAGTTATAGCTTGACTCCATGCATCAGTGGTCACTCCACAAGTTAACTTGCAGTGTAAAATAAATTATCTTTATATCCCAGAATTTTATTTATTACTGATATGTAATCCATACTAGTGCTTAAAATTATAAATCTGCGGTAATTTTTACAAGAGTATATACTAAAACATATTAATATGCCAGTGACGCTCTAAGTGCTCGTTTGTGACACATACAACACTTGCTTGAAAATGCAGCAGTTCGGAACATTAGGACGTAATACGTATATAACGAATTTTTGTTTAAATGCTTTTATATCTGCGGTACTCCGTGCATTTGATTTGTAATTTTAATGAACTATTCGTTGTGCTACTCTGAAAGATATAATTGTGTTTTAAATTATCTTTGTTTCAGCTGAGCATTACTAAATAGACATTAGGTCACTTGAAACAGATTATTGAAATGTGTGTGTATTTCTTATAGCAAAGCCACATCAGGCTATTTGCTGAGTCCACGGAGGAAAATAGAAACCACGTTTTTAGTGATGTATATCTGTAGACTTACTGCTGTCACACCGTGGGATGGAATAGTTAAAGAAAACTCGAATATAATTAAAGACATTGAAGTGTATTATACTTAATTACGGTCTAATTTCTCTGTGTTTAATATCATTTTCAAATATATATCTATCACGAATTTGAAGTGGTAGTCATTACAACAGGTAGACACAGATTGTTACCTATCTAAATTGGTGTTAAATTTTCGCTGAGTTACCACCCAACAGTGGCACAGCAGTATGTCCTGGTTTCGATATCCGTGATGACCAGGGAAAAGAAAAACCATTATGCAGCTTTGTGCTTAACTTCAAACAAATTAAAACGCAGAACTACGATTTCCATAGTGTAATTTTCACTTTATTTAAATTATACGTAAATATTACGTTAGAAACGGAATATCAGAGTTATTTTTCCATGTGCGTGTTTAATTATTGCTAAACATGGATTTAAGTTTGTCTAACAATTGCTGAAGACTTCAAACAAATTATTAACGTTTTTTCAGGCTTAAACACTACTTCCAGATATGGACTTATAATTTTTTTGTATACAACAGTGACATTTCGCCAGAATGGAAAGTCACTTCCTAATTCCTGAAATTAATCAAAATACAACATTATGACAGAAATCTCCGTGACAGCAGTTCGGACTGGTCCATGAAACGTGAGAAACTGAAGCAACCATTAAGTTTCTTTCTTCCAGTGGATCACCAATATTTCTACGAACTTATAACGCTAAAAATCAGAGGTTAAGTTCATGATAGTCCATTGTATAGCTCTGTGCTAAAATAGCAACTCCATCCCTATGGTGATGGACTCAGCAGATAGCCTGATGTGGCTTTGCAATACGAAAACACACACAAACACACACACATACACCATCCCTGTGGTGGGTATCCTTAATACACAGCTAAAATATCATAAATGCATCTTCTTATTTAGGGGCATATATTAGCAGGCAAAGAAATAAAAAATATATAGGTGCATTTTAATACACTGTTAGATTTATTTCTCAAGTTCAATTTTTTCATTAACCGTAATAACAGATTTTGACTTACAAATAACAAAAAAAAAGTTTATCTTAATTTCCAAAATCGATTTGCGAAAAATTCTGCAAGAGACAAAATTATATAAAATTATATAAGAAATAAAAAATCATTTTAAATTATATAAAATTATATAAGAAATAAAAAATCATATATTTGAGGGTGTCAGTTTTAAATATTTTAAGTCCAAGGCAAGTCAGCTGTACATTTATGGGTCTACAACGAGCCTCCACAGTGGACAGAATGTAAATATCCACTTATTTGACTTTAGATTATTTGTTAAATCAATTTATCAGTTTTATTTATATAAAACCTTACTGAATTAATAGGATATAAAAGTGAAATACTTAAAAATGTTAAGTCATGATGAAAAAATTATTAACTGTTTTTTTTTTTTTTCAATTCAAATACAAAATGCAGTTTTCGTACTGTATGATTTTACTGTGGATTTTAGAGCTACCAAGAACCGAAATCGAATCCATACACTATTATAGAAAAATTTTCACGCACTTTAAGCTTTGTTTGCGTTAAAAAATGGATGCAAGTTTTCTCGTGTGAATGGCAAATAGTAATGTGCTTGAGAAACTGCCTTCTTTTCATTTAGTAGTTCTGAATTAGAAACGGCAGCTGAAACATTTTGTAGTTTTACCATAAATACACATTCACTTCTCGGATATCTACATGCAAGTATTGATATAATTTTATGTATCAGTATTTTTCACAGCAGAAAATTAAGCTCGTGTAACGCAATACGACAATAAAATATAGTTATGGTTTCGTTTTCTGCATTGATAAAAACTGGTTTGGTTAGTTTTTCATAACCTGAGAGTTAAATCCTCGCTGCTCATCTTTCCTAACTTTCAGATTATAAATATCGCCATCTTTTGACAGTTTTGATAATTAATTTCGAATCATAGTTGTCATTGCATCTAGATTTTAAATATTAAATATGTAAACAAATGAAGTTGTTCATACAGAAAAATAATTTAGTGTTCATACAGATTCAAGATTGAGGCATAAAAATTCGATTATTTTTAATCATTCTAAATTTTCATTAAAAATAATATATCATAATATTCCAAATGTTAGTTCTCATGAAAAATATTTGATATTATAATATTGATAATTTGATTTTCATAAAACAAAATGCCAATAAAATATTTATATCAATTGCATTCCCAGTAAATAATAAATCGATATTACTTTTCTGTTATAAGTTTTCTAGTAATTTCTCCCTTTTAGACTTGTATTTCATATACCTAAGAATGAAATAATAAACATGTATGTTAGCTTTATATATTTTTGGGTATCTAGTACTTTTTAAATTATTTAAAAAATACAATGTTTCCTAAAATATCGGTTTGAAAGTTGTTTAAAAACAGAAAATATAGAAACCTTCGATATAAGATGCGAATATATATTGCAAATAAACTAACTGTATGCCATTGATCATAATATAATTATTAACGCTGGAACAGCGTTAAGTTTACGGATTTATAACGCTAAATTCAATGGTTCGATTACCCTCGATGGACACAGCAGATAGCCCAATGTGGTTTTGTTGTAAGAAAAACACACATGAATACACATAATACATAAAATAATAACTATGATCCAAAAAGTTAGTTTCAGTTTAATTTGCTACTTATAGATGGCACGACAATCCATAATTAACTCTATCCGAACCAGCCTTTTTTTCTTTTTTTTTTAATTTTGCGCAAAGTTACACAATGGGCTATCTGTGCTCTGCCCATAACGGGTATCGAAACCCACTTTCTAGCGTTGTAAGACAGCAAGTATACCGCTGTGCCACTGGAATCATTATCATTAACAATATATCTTTGGGACGATTTCCATTATTTGCATCTCTTTGACGATTGTTCCATTCTATAACGAATAGGTTTAGAGTGATTTTGATATTTGTTCCATTCTGTGATCACGCGTGATTTTGGTATGATTTTGATTCTTGTTATATTCTATGATAACGAGTGAATTTCGTGTGATTTTGATATTTGTCCCATTCTGCGATCACGGGAGATTTTAATATGATTTTGGTGCTTTTTCCACTTTGTGATCACGGCCAATTGTCGTGTGATTTTGATATTTGCTCCATCTGTGGTCACTTTAGCGCAGTTTTCATGGTTGTTCCATTTTTTTATCATGAGTAGCTTTAGTGTGAGTTGTATGTTGTTATCTTAAATTTTCTCAGTGGGACAAACATCAGAAATAACTAAAGAAACTGACAGTTGACCTACATTTTTCACAAACAATGAATAATTTTTGTTTTTTAATTTCGAACAAAACTACACAAGGGATATCTACGCTAGCAGTCTCTAATTTAGCAATGTAAGACTAGAAGGACGGCAGCTAGTCATCGCCACTCACCGCCAACCTTTGGGCTACTCTTTTACCAACGAGTAGTGGGATTGACCGTGACATAATAACGTCCCCACGGCTGAAAGAGCAAGCATGTTTTGGTGCAACGGAGATAACAATGAATAACTGCAATAAAGTTGTCAATTTATCATTAATACAATATGTAACTACTGAAAATACAAAGGAAACGTAAATACGTTGTACGTGTATTTTGTGCTTGTTTTAAACATGGCAACACGCCTTGTTTTTGTACTACTATAAGTTTATCAATATATAATTGTGTCACATCGGCCTATATTATTCTATACATTTCAAACGCCCCCAAGAGGGACAACGGCAAGTCTACAGACTTGCAACGCAAAAATTCGGGGTTCGCTTTCCTGCAATAGACACAGCTCTATGTCGCTTTGCTCTGAAATAAATAAACAAATAATTCAATTCAAACGCTTTTGTAGCATTCAAATAAAAACTTTGTGCAAATTAAGCTGTATTCTTAGTGTTCTATTGGCATATGTTTCTTTCCGGGTATCGCTTCGCAACATCTGTTGCACAGTTGGGATTACCATTTTCCTGGAAGATAAATCCTTGTCTCGTTTATGAACGAGTGACAATAAGGATAAACAAATGCTTGTACCTTTTAGCACTAAGTATCAGGTAAAACCATTTTTTTTAAAACACACCAGATAGGAAAATTCGCAAATAACAGCAGATTCGATAAAGAAGCAAGGGAAGTTTTCTGTTTTTGATGACGTGAATGGATTTCTTTAAGAGTAAAATATGAGTTTCAACAAATGTGAATAAATTAACAAAATCTTTTGACTCAACAGAAAACATAATGTACGTACTTGCACAGACGGTAAGACAGTCGCTTCTATTAGTTCTCTTTACCTTTACAGCTTTCTCTTCCTCAAATTAATCTCAGTAGAACTTAAAAATGATATTCGTGAAATATGTCTTTACTCGACGATCACGTCACAAAATTGACTAAAGAAAGTGAGCTTTAATTCAGGAGGAAAACTCACTTTCTTTGTCCAGTCGACAATGTCACTTGAAAGATTTGTTCTCTCGTGCGCCAATTCACCATGAAAACTCACTTTCTTTGTCCAGTCCATAGTGTCACTTAATAACAGTTGTTCTCTCATAGTATTGGTGGGCTGCCACATTTTACCAACATAAGTTCGACTAACAAAGAATATAACAGCGCTAATCTGTTTAACCTGAACATTATATATTATTACAACATTCTTGCTAGCAAAATGCGCATTACCTACTATAGAGAATAAACAACCAAAGCATCTATAACAAGGTAATCATAAAATCTTTTTGGATCACATATTTCCGCCATTAAACAACTGAAGTTTGTAAAATATAATTATTACTAAAGTAGGTGAAAAACATGGTAAGCCCGTATATCACACAACGCCATAGGCTGAGATGTAGTTCACACTAGCATTAATCCCCTCGTATGTTTCATTGTAATGTTGTATGTTGACAGTAATACAGTTCTTCTATCCGTAATAAGCTTATTTCCAGTTTAACGACCCCTAGCGATCATCTACTCACGGTTGAACGCATTTTAAATACAACAATTAACATTTTTTTACGATCATAATATTGATCATTTGTATTACAGCTTGTGCAGTGGAGCACAGAACAATGGTACGGCAGCCAAAAATTAGCAAGATAGAAAAAAGTTTGGTTTGAATTTCGTCGCAAATCTACTCGAGGGCTATCTGCACTAGCCGTCCCTAATTTAGTAGTGTAAGACTAGAGGGAAGGCAACTAGTCATCACCACCCATCGCCAACTCGTAGTCTACTCTTTTACTAACGAATAGTGGGATTGACTGTTGCTTTATAACTCCCCCACGGCTGAAAGGTCGAGCATGTTTGGTGTGACGGGGATTCGAACCCGCGACCTTCGGATTACAAGTCGAGTATCTTAACTATCTGGCCATGCTGGGTCTAGAAAAAGGAAGATTTAGAAGGTTACACTCCAAATCAAAATATTTTCCATGGCCTAAAAGATGAAAACACGTGATGAGATAAGTAAATTTGTACATTTTCATAAAACGAAATAGATTTTGAAATGTGTACTTCTTTTTGGATGGAGATGTAAAAGGAACACTTACAATTTCAAATTGAGAACAAAATAACTTGAGAACTATAATGCATCTATCTGAGTGATTTTATTATTACTAATTTGTTGTACTGAAATTCTTTTGTGTTTTCTTTTCTTTGTAGTAAAGCACAAAGATAAACAATGGGCTATTTGTGCTGTGCCTACCATGTGTATCGAAACCCAGTTTTTAGAGTTATATGCTTTCAAACTTACCGATGTGATACTTGGAGGTTATTTTGTTATATACGTTGGTCGACGCCGGGCTACTCTTTTACTAACGAATAATGGGATTAACTATCACATTTTGAGATTCCCACGGTTGAAAGGGTGAGCACATGTTGTGTGAAAAGAATTCGAACCTGCGACTCTTGGAATACGAGTCAAGTGTCTTAACCACCTGGCCATGTCGGGCCTAAACAGCTGGTTGGTTGGTTTGGCGATTTAAGGCGCAAAGTAATTAGGCTATCTGCGCCAAACATCCGGCAAAAAGTTAAAATTAAAGTAAAATTCGTTAAAACAAACCAAGGTAAAACAAAACAAAGTTTAATTTTTGGAGTAAAAACTTAAAAAGCGTTAAATCCAATTTTTATATCGAGTTCACAGTGGCCTGGCATGGCTAGTTGAGTTAAGGCGTGCGACTCGTAATCTGACGGTCGCGGGTTCGCATCCCCGTCGCACCAAACATGCTCGTCTTTTCAGCCGTGGGGGCGTTATAATGTGACGATCAATCCCACTATTCGTTGGTTAAAAGAGTAACCCAAGAGTTAGCGGTGGGTGGTGATGACTAGCTGCCTTCCCTCTAGTCTTACACTGCTAAATTAGGGACGGCTATCACAGATAGCCATCGAGTAGTCTTTGTGCGAAATTCAAAAACAAACAAACTAGTTCACAGTAGTAAGAGAGAAATTACAATAATGCAAGTTGTAAAAAACTTTCTGTAGCATAATTTTAATTATCATAGGTCGCCAGGATGACCAACGGATAAGTTTAAACATCAGTGTTAGCCACCTGAAGTTGTCCTTTTTAGTTTTGGTTTCGAGTTATTTGACGTCACGGCCGTTTTCATGCAGCAAAGTAACTGTTTGTTTGTTATGTACAAACCTTAGGACAAAACACGTCTTAAATGGTGTCATTGTTGAGAGTCGTAACGACTCTAAGACAGTAAAATGTGGCTTATTGTAACCTGAGTGTCACACAGACAACAAAGTGGTCACAAATAAAAGAAAATGATGGGTTAAAAAACTGTGACCAATGCATAGTCCAGTTAGGACAACTATCTCTTTCCGATCCTTACAGAAACAAGGTGGCCAAAATCCAATAGAGGGTTTTATTTGAAAAAGCTTGTTTTTACGTTGCTTACTTCAAATCGACTGCCAACTGGTACGGAACCGAGCCTTGATTACAGGACCATAGTCCATGTATGGAAGAGGCACAGCAGTGATAGCGCAGGAGCAAACAGATATAGCTGCGGTGTTAGCGAGCTCGTTCCCACAAATACCAACGTGGTCTGGTATCCAGAAAAACTGAATAGAAGTAGACGTTAAAGAAGAATGAGCCAGTTGGTTTTTAAATATCGGTGAAAACTAATGTAAAGTGATTATAGGACAAGTAGAGAACTAAGTATAAATAGTGCAATTTGAGTACTGCTCAGCTTCTAAGTGATCCAGGGCAAGATAAATGGCGTACAGTTCAGCAGTGAACGCATACTGTAGGAAGGATTCTGTGTGCTACCATCGAACTACAACAAACCATGGAAGAACCCACAGAGTCATCTGAATTCAAACCATCCGTATAAATAGGAATGGAAGGATGGTTCGAAAAGACGGTACTTCCAATCGGGAGTACCTGCTTTTCTCAGGTGACTTAAAGAAAGGTCACATTTGGAAACTGTAATAAGCCATGGTGGGAAAGACTGACCAGTGGACACAGCAATGTTATCCAAGGACAGACCCAATTCATCCAACTGCACCTGGATACGAAGGCTAAATGACTACGTAGACCATATATATGGAACTCTCATACCTACATGTTGTATCATAAGCCTTCTCAAGGTCAAAGAATATTGATACAAGATGTTGTCGTTTGAGAAAGACTTTCTGATTGATGTTTCAAGTCCAATCAAGTGGTCCATGGTTGAGTGCTGTCGTTGAAACCCACACTAGGTGGGCGAGAGGAAGTTGTTTGACTCGAGGAACCAAACAAGACGAGCATTAACCATATTCTCTGAGGTTTTAAAGAGACAGCTCGTAAAAGCAATTGGACGGTAGTTTGAAGGAATCTTGGGATCTTTCCCTGGCGCCAGGCATTAGGAAAAACATTCTCCTGCCAGATCCAGTTAAACACAATTAGAAAAATATCAAGAGAAGCAGGAGAGAGATAGCGCAGCATGTCATAGTGTACATCATCAAGTCCAACAGATGTACTGCCAGATCGATTAAGAGCTGGTTTAAGTTGTACAAGTGTAAAGGAGCGATCATAGTCACAGCGTTAACGTTTTTGAATTTCGCACAAAGACTACTCGAGGGCTATCTGCGCTAGCCGTCCCTAATTTAGCAGTGTAAGACTAGAGGGAAGGCATCTAGTCATCACCACCCACCGCCAACTCTTGGGCTACTCTTTTACCAACGAATAGTGGGATTGACTGTCACATTATAACGCCCCCACGGCTTTAAGGGCGAGCATGTTTGGTGCTACCGGGATTCGAACTTGCGACCCTCGGATTACGAATCGAACGCCTTAACACGCTTGATCATGCCGGGCCGTTATAGTCACAGAGACAATCGGCTCGAAAGGAAAGAGGTGATCGCTCTGCCGGAGTCATTATGGCTAAAAAGGTGGAGAATGAAGTAGAAATGCTAGATATCTGGCAAAAGCTTTCACCTAGAGTATCGGTGATGCTCCTGGTATCAGCTACTTCCTGGCCATCGGAGAGCAAGATCGAGAGAGGGACAGAATTATATTACCCACTGACCTTTCCAATCTTGTCCCATATGACTTTGGAACTGATGGTAGAAGAGATGCTGGTTGTGAAGTTACTCCAAGATTCCTTCTAGCTTTGACTTCTTACCCACCCACCCCCGAGTATGTGCACGGGCCTGCTGGAAAATGATGCAAGTCGAGAGTGTGGGATATCTACGGAAAGTATCCCAATCCCGTTTTTGAGCTTTCCGTGCCATATGGCACGCAGGATTCCACGATGGGCGACGATATCGTGGAAAACGTGTCGAGGTTTTAGAAATACATTGAGCAGATGCTTGTATAATACAGTCAGTTACTGCTGCCACACAGTCATCTATTGATGGCTAACAGACGATGGCAGGATCAAGTTCTGTGAGAGCAGTGAAGTGGGCTAGTTGACTCTATGCAGCTTCGACCGGGACACGCGGGTCGGATGACATCGACCACAGCCAGTCTCTCTCAAAATTATAAGAAAATGATCACTGCCTTGTGGGTTATTGTCAACCCTCCATGAAAAGTGGGAGAATAGTAAATGGGAGCAAATTGAGAAACCAATAGCAGTAAAGGACTGACTAGGTGCATAAAAATAAGAATAAAAACTAGTATTGAAGATAGAAAAGTTGTGATCTGAAGTCATGTGCTCTATGGAGCGACCCCTCCCATCAATATCAGTACGTCCCAAGAGAGGATTATGTCCATTAAAGTTCCCCAGGTTTAATAAGAAAAATGGCAACTGTTCAACAAGAGCATCAAGGGCTGATTGATCATAGATCTCTTGAGGAGACAGGTAGAGAGAACAAACAGTGATAGTACGACTCAAGGAAACACGGATGGCTACGGCCTCCAAGGGTGTATCGAGTGGCAAAGACAGGGTTGGCACATGCTGATCAACCAACAGTGCCATCCCTCCATGCGCTCGTCCATCACACAGCCTGTCATTTCTGTACAAAGAAAACTCCCGGACGGTGACTGTATTGGCAGGTTTCAGAAATGTTTCCTGTAAAGAAAGACATACAGAATGGTAGGAAACAATCAGTGCTTTGATGTCATCCAGATTAGAACGTTAACCTCGACAGTTCCATTGCATCAAAGTGGCCATTTTTGTTTATGCATACACGAATTTAGTGGAACGCCCTTCTGTTTTCGACCACGTCTTTTTTTTTTATTCGAGGGAGGTCTGTCGACCTCTATGGATCCTGCCCTGGGTCAATTTGGCAGGTCTCTGTTGTTGAAAGAGGATTCCAGCGACTGAGGACGTGAACAAATGATCATTTTGCATCTTGGGGAGGGAAAATATGTATCCGAGGAAATGGCCTTACCCATAACCAATAAAAGTGAACCTTGGGTTTGCTGGAATGAACGTCAGGGACAGAGATGGGTGTTGACGTTGATTCATCAACTTTTACAACCATGGAGGTCAAAAGAGTTTTCATGTAGTTTGAGAATGATACTTTTGAAGGCACGGAGAGATCTGTCTGCACTTTCTCTGTAGCAGTGGAACAAAATGCAGCAGCATACGTCCGAGATCATGTGGTGGACAGCAACGTTCGAGCCTCAGGGTAAGTAATGTTTTGAATCCTCTTCAAATTTTGCACTTCTTTTTCTTCTAAACACTTAGTAGAAGAATGAAAGTCGGATGGTTGAGAACCATTGCAATTGAAGCAATGATGGTCCGTTTCACACTCACGGGCACTGTGGCCCTTGCCACTGCAACAAGCACACGTCAAGAAACCACAACATGACGTCTTTGAGTGACCAAACCGCTGACACTGGAAACGTCTGAGACGGTTTGGAATGTGTGGCCGTACCTTGCAAGTAAGATAACCTACCTTGGTGGTGGCAGGTAGACGCAGTGATGTAAATGCCAGAATAAGAGACATTGGTCAGTATCATAATTCCATCTTTGTGAGTGTAGATACGTCTCACTGCAGAAACTCCTTGAACAGAGAAACCAGCGAGAATCTCCGACTCAGGGATGTTCTTCAAATCCCTTTCAACAATAACTCCTTGTGACGAGTTCAAAGTGGCATGAGACGTTACTTCAATAGGTGTATCTCCAATTCGCTTTGAATGAAAGAGGAGTTCATTGTGTTGAGATGTGGATGATTCCACCAATATATCACCAGAGTGAAGCTTCTTTATTGACTTTGGAGAGCCAGCAAGTCCCGCTAGTCCCTTCTGAATGAAAAAGAGAAATATCAGCCCTAAAGGTTTATCTCAAAGATAATGTAGTATAAGAAAATGAGGTACAGGTGTTACAGATGTTGAAAATTACTGCTCAGAATCTTCAAGACATGATCATTTACCTTGGGACTGTTTTTTCGCTATTCTATTTAAGTTTTTATTTGGAGGATTCATAATAAAGAAAGAATGTTTCAGTGCCCACTGACCTCACCCACCATGAAGCTCTACGAGGGGACGCACTACAATGCCAAATAAGGACACTGCAGCAACGCCAGGGTTTCGTGAGCACTGTACCCAAACACCAACATCAGGTACAGTGTCCACAACACCTGTTGAGAACATCCAACACTGGTACTTGGTTGGCCCCAGCCCAAGTGACCAGCTTACTGACATTAGGGGGGTCAACCCCAAGGTCCCCCACCTACAAGAATTCAAGGCCAAATTGTGTGATATTCAATCACCAAAATCTTCTCCTACCCTTTCACGGGTTACCAAGCATGGCAAACATGGGTGGATGTTCAGATCCCAGAGGAGGTAAACTGAAATAATGAAATATCTGTTGAATATATATTTCTGCTTCAATGTAGATAATAAAACAATATTTTAAAAGTTTCACGGTCTGGCATGACCAAGCGCGTAAAGCGTGCGACTCGTAATCCGAGGGTCGCGGGTTCGCGCCCGCGTCGCGCCAAACATGCTCGCCCTCCCAGCCGTGGGAGCGTTATAATGTGACGGTCAATCCCACTATTCGTTGGTAAAAGAGTAGCCCAAGAGTTGGCGGTGGGTGGTGATGACTAGCTGCCTTCCCTCTAGTCTTACACTGCTAAATTAGGAACGGCTCGGTGCAGTGGGCTAACAATCTACTCACTTAAATACTTGTTGAAGAATCCGCAAGCGATTGCGGCCCTATGTTCCTAGATGAAATCTAATGGTGATAACTAACTAACTAACTTAAAAGTTTCACATGAAAATCATGCAATAGTGCTACCTGTACATAATGTGAATTACAATATTTTTTGAAACGTTTCGTTAAAATCTTCAACTTGAGTTGGCTTTAATTAAAAGTTTCATGCCCTTAAAGAGACAATTAAAACAAATGAAAGTATAAACCGTTTTTTTCGGATTTCCTGAGAAATATCAATAGACCGGAATATCTATTGAAAGATTATTTCAAGGAAATACAGGTAAATATCCACAATCAAAACTGAAAAATGAAATACAGCAGGCATGTTCAATAATGATTTTGAAATGTCTCATTAAAATCTTTAATATGTGTTTGTTTTAATTAAAAGTTTCATTCCTGTTAAAAAAGTCAAATAAAAATAAGTAAAGCAAGAACTAGTTTTCTGTTTTTCTAGTGATAGCAAAATATTAAAAAAAATCTGTCACGTGATATATCGCTAGAAGAAAATGTGAGCAAACGCTTAGAGCAAAAAACACGTTGCTGAAATATGATAGGAATGACATACAAAGATATACAGTGAAATCATGTCACGTTTCTTGTTTAATTTTTTAATGTATTTGTCCACTTGTTTTTCCAGAACCATTAGTTGATCCTGATGTTGTTGGATGATGTCGTGAAACTCTCTTACATTAAAGGTCTTTCCTAACAAGAAAGATAACATATCTTATTAAGTGGCGAACTAGAAAATAATGTTTTTACTTTTACTTCCTAAACTTTTAAAAAATTAGAGCACTAAATGTAACTGAAATAATCAATTCCTTTCAAAAATGTCGATAATATAAACACGTACAACTTTTATACTGTTATAGTTTTAAAAGTTAATATTTAAAAATTAACATAAAAAATAACCAAATTATTAGAGATGAACAAACGAGTTAATAGACTACTCGGTAAAGATTATGTAATAAGGGTAAAATCTAATATTACCTAATGGTTGCTATCAGTGCAGAAGAACAAAGCTAATGAAATAGGTTCCAAGAAAACAGTCTTTGAAACCCTACAATAAAAATCTTCGAAACGTTGCTATCGTGATAACCTTATACACTTTATCGTTCGATATAAAAATTGGTTTGTGTTAAAAGGTCAATAAGTGACAGAAATTTAGCCAGTCTTAGGGATTAATGGATTACAGTACTTGTTAGAGAATTATTAGAGGAGGCCTTTTTAATGTTCTTCGAATTTGAAAGCTACAAGAACTGCTAAGATTACGAAAGTTATAATCCAAATTACGGAAAATCGATGCAACTCTATGATAAAGGACATAGTTGGTGTTGTTGCAGGATATATAGAAAAGTTCAAGGCGATTAAAGAGAATGAAAAAGCATTTTTGGTGTGAGAGAGAATGAATAAACTAAGAGCAGCGAAAGAAGAAAGTTGCATACTGCTAGTGAGAAACGAACATAGTTCGATATTTGATTGATATAGACATAAAAAACAATTTATTATATTTACTTTGACGTGAAACAATTTCTAATATGAATAACTGTTACAAACTAGATGGGCAAAATAAATATAATTATACCACGATCTATAACAAAGTCCCGATCCGTAAGGAAATGGTATTGAAGCGATCTACAATAAAATTACCTCATATGTGGGATTAATTAATTATTAGTTGTGTGTAGGTTGTTTCATAACTTCACAAAACAATCATTTATTCTAAATTAGAGAAACCATGAGCCTAGGTTCCATATGTACAAGGCCACTATTATTCAAATTTAATTCTTGGTCTACCATTTTGAGTAATTTGTAAGCCTACTTATTATCGTGTTCTAATCTAAGTCTCTGACAAATTTAGGATTAGCTTTCTGAGGATAAATGTAAAATGTTTTTGAAAAGCATCCAGTCCCTTATAAGTGGAATGTTATTGAAGGGCTGAAACAAGATATAATCGTATATGATGAGAAACAGATTGGTACAGTATATGAAATATTACCCGTTTTAAGAAGAGGAAACATACAAATCTTAAAACCATTTTATTCTTGATGACGGGAAATTCCCTTGAAATAAAAATGTATCTCAGAACGGCTCATAAGGGAATTAACACTTTTATTGATAAGCACAGAAGAGCGTTTCGACCTTCCTAGGCTAGAGAGAATTTGTAACTAACCATTGCCGGGCACATGTCTTACGGACGAGAGTATAAAGGGGAACGGGATTGTAGGGTCGTTGCAGTTGGATGTTACAAATTTATTATTCGTCTTCAGATTTTAGTGACATAAGTTTATTCTACTGTTAAATGTAAGGACGTAAGAGGTTTAGTTAGTTTATAACCAAGTTCCTTTTCCACTTTTTCTCTCAGTTCTTTTATCTTCAGTTTTCCTATCTTGTATGCACAAACCTAAATTCATGGATTTAAAAAAAACAACTAATGTTTTAAATTGTAAGATCAGTTATCAAAACAACTTGGAGATTACTGGAACAGCCATTAATAAAAGATGTCAAGCAGCGGGGAACATTATATAAGTAATTCGCAAGATATACGTGGTCCTTCCTCAAAATCAGTATTAAGATTTATTACATCCATGAGGGGAACACAAACGTTTTTAGTTTTGTGGTTTTATGAACATTTTTGCATTTTTTCGTTACAAAGAAGCAGCTTTTCATGTCCGAAGATAATATTTCATTAATCACAAATTGTATACATTTTCTTTCCACGTGACGGTTACTTCGGGCACTATATATCATGAGATTTACCCTATCTGGCCAGGCCACGTGATTTAGCGATCAATTTCTTGCTCAATGATTTGTTCAGTTGATGCAGTTTTTTCTTACATACAGTTAATGGTCTTATCCCGACTCCATCTGTAATTAACACACAACCAATCATTATTTTTAATTGGTAATTAATGTTTCTTTTCAACAGTCTGATTAATCTACCAAGCTGTATCGCTTATATCCTGTACGTGAACTTGTATTTAACACGCATAAAAATAATATACTAACTACATTACATTGAACACTCTATTTAATATAACTTTCTCATCAAAACAAAACCAGAAATTATCATTTATAGGTGTCTTTAATTCGACAAGAATCATTGGACAAAATCCCAAGAAGTCAATGTTTAAGAAATGAAATGAGTAACTGTTGTTGGTTGATGAAATTTACGCAAAGCTCTTCTACAGCTGTCTACTCCAGACGTCCATACTTTTGAAGTGAATGATTAGACGGAAGGAATTTATACAATATCATTCACTGTCAATTCATTGGTTATTCTTATCGAATATTTGGATTTGACTGTCTCTCTTATAGCACACCCATTGCACTAAAGTGCAGAACACCTTGTGGTAAGGAGGTGCGAATCGCTGATCTTTGGACATATGGTCCAGATTAATAACCACTGGACCCGAACTAAGAAACTCTTTAATAGGAATAAAAGCTAAATATTACTTACATTGCAAACACTTCCTGAAACCTATAGAACAATTTAACACTGAGACTTGTGTGTTTATAAATCAAACATTTGGATGGATATTATTCTACGTAAATTCATGATGTTGGTAAAACACGTAGGTTGAAGAAATCTTCATAGAAATGAAATAGAAATCGTATAACCCAAGCGCTTTGTTTGGTTTTTATATACGTAAAAACGCAAAGCGACACGAGGGCTATCTGCGCTAGCCGTCCCTATTTTAGCAGTGTAGGACTAGAGGGAAGGCAACAAGTCAACACCACCCATCGCCAACTCTTGGGATACTCTTTTACCAACGAATAGTGGGATTAACCGTCACATTATAACGCCCCCACAGTTTAAATGGTGAGCATGTTTTTGTTTCACCAGGATTCGGACTTGCAAACCTCAGAGAGTCGAGAGCGCTTTGGAAAAGTGAACTTTTCTTCTTCAGGAGCAAATTATGTAAATGATAATCAAATGTTTCATTACGTATACAGAAAACATTGTGGATTTTAATTTTACAAGAAATAATTCAGATAAAAATACCCTTATAACTATAATAATTTGGTTTCCATGCCCGCGGTGAGCACAGAAAAAATAACACATTGCGTTGGGTAGTACTCAAAATACAGTTTTCACTACTTTAAATATAGCTTTGTTTCCTGTGTCAACGGCAAGTCTGCAATCTCGAAATATTTGCTCTAAAAATGTCCCAGTCTGATGAGGTATAAGATAACGCCATGTAACACAAATTTTGTTCCTGGATAGCATGTGTTATTTTTTAATTGCTTATGTTGCTAAAGTACAGAAAATGGCCATTATTACCTTCAACCTTTGCTTTTGTGACCTGGATAATGAAATTTAAAAGCTAACCTATTTTCTCTGTAAAAATTGGAAAATTTGCACATTTTCATTTACATAACGTGTAATAAAACAACATATGAATCAAGATTTACATGTATTTATTCTCAGGTTATACAAAAATGAACAAGAATTTTAGAAATGACTAGTTTATCGAAATATGCGACTGTAATGCATATCACTATCACGTATCAGTCCCAAAATATAATCTCCCATCATGTTTTCGTTTTACGTTCTCAGGTCACAAAAGCAAAGTTTGAAGAGAAAAATTGGTCTTTTCCAATTACTTTACGCATAAGCAATTGGAAAACTATACTTTCTTCCCAGGACTGTTGTTGTTTTGAATTAAGCACAAAGCTACACAATGAGCTATCTGTGCTATGCCCACCACGGGTATGAAAACCCTGTTTTTAGCGTTGTAACTCCGCACACATACCTCTGAGCCACTGGGGCCCTGCTCAGGAACTACAAAAGTAAAGAATTTGTTACATAGTGTAATACGAAGACATGATTCATTGGTGTATTTCAGATTATTAAGGTGTTATATTACTGAAAGCGATAATTACACTGCACCACAAAGCTTTTGCTTCTTGTAAACTGTTTGGTGTTCATAATAGATTTTTGGCTGCTGATCACGAAAATCACATCCAAATTTGCCCATCGCGTACCGTTTCATCGAAATCTTCAGTTTTCTCATGTTTTTTTCTTATATTTGTGTCCAAAAATTTCGTTTCTGTAAGAAACCTATGAACAATGTTTTGTGCAGTCTGGACATGTCCAGGCATGAAATCAGGTCAGGTTGGAAGTTGTTTTGTGGAAGTATGCAGCCCAGAAATGCCTAGGCAGGCGGGAGCCAGCTTGACACTGTCTCAGCAGGCTATAAGTGGCTTGCATACACAGACGCTGCTCATTGGGTTAATATAGACTTTATAGTGTTTACTTATTGTTTCAGAATATAGCATTGCCTCAGTAGCACTGTAACAAGTAAGTTAAATGTTATAAACGTTTTACAGGACGATTGGTGTCGGTCAATATGTCTCGTCAATGTCATAACATCCGCGACACATTCTGCTATATTTGTAGCGAGTATACGCTTGTTCATCAGAGATGCTCAATGACTGCTCATGTGAAGAAAGCATATCATTTGTACTTCGGCTGTAAAATTGGTTATTAAGACAACGAATGGGCGCCTCATATTTGTTGTGCGACGTGTGCTATCTGTCTGAGGGCTTGGCTCAGAGGCATTCGAAAAACAATGCCGTTTGCTGTCCCAATGATATGGCGAGAACAGAAAGACCATGTGACGGACTGTTACTTCTGTTTGACTAATGTGTCTGGTTTCTCTGCCAAAACCAAAAAGTCAATTGAATACCCTAATTTGACTTCAGCAATGAGATCCGTGCCGCATGACGACAGTATTCCAATTCCGAAACGACCAGAGGAATGGACCTCAGACGAACCAGACGAAGAAACTGCAATGCAGTGACATTGATCCGATTTTGAACCGTGCTCCTCAGGTGATCCACATCTCATAACACAGTCAGAATTATACGATCTGGTCAGAGATTTAGGTCTGTCAAAAGCAAAAGACGAATTGCTGGGTTCGAGACTGCAGGAATTGTGTTTGCTGTCACCAGGTACGAAAATTTATGTTTCTCGAAGCCGCTAAGATGATATAAACAAATTCTGTGCATAAGTTGACCGTCTCTGTTTCTGTGTTGATATCGAAGGATTGTTCTCTGCTTTGGGTTGTGAACATGACCCGCAAGAGTGACGTCTCTTTATTGATTCATCAATGTTAAGTCTCAAAACTGTTGTGTTACACAATGAAACGTTCACCCTTCAATACCTGTGGGCTATGCAGCACACATGAAAGAAACCTACGAGAACATGGAAATGTTGCTGAAGCACATCTAGTACAGCAAGTACAACTGGAATATCTGTGGAGATCTGAAAGTCATTGCTCTGTTACCAGGACTGCAGCTTGGCTATACAAAGTACTGTTGTTTCATCAGGGAATGGGACAGTCGTGCCAAAGAGTCACACTATTGTAGACAGAGCTGGCCACTCCGTAAAAAGTTGCACAACTTGCACAGATAGCCCGAATGTAGCTTCGCGTGAAATTCAAATCAAATTTTTTATTTGTTGCGAAAAAAGTGAATAATAACCAGTGTCTTATATCAATCTTTTATGTCTACTAACGATTTTAAATACTTCTAATTAACACCAAATGATATTGGAAATTTTGTGAACTGTATGTAATTTTCTTCAACTTCTTGAAAGAAATTATAAATGAAACTGTTTCACGTTAAACATGAAGAAAACATTTTTCCAATGTGCTCTGTCTGTGTGTTAAAGTTTATTTTGTTGCTAAATGGTAATGTATTACATACATGTGTATTTTGTTATTTTTGCTATAATTTCGCTGATTTTTGTTACATGTTCTTGTATATTACATGTAAAAAACAATAAATGATAATCACTTAATATTACAGAACGGTAAATCTAAATTTAACCACTTTTCCTGTTATCTATTGATAGATTTATACGACACATGTTTATCAAACTTTTAAATTTGATATTGAAACTTCTTAAACGTGCTGAGTATCGTCTTATTCATTTAAAAGTACGTAAATAACATGCCTACACACATAACTTATTCAATTTTCACAAGATCACCTGGACAGAATATTTTTCTGTTATTCCTGATACTGTCCACCTACTCGAACCAGTTTCTTCCTCTCACAACCATGTGAAATGTTTATCTCAACACTTACAGGACTACCTATTCTTTTTCATTTTAAGTTAATGTGTTTACCTCTTTTTTGGAAACTAAACTTTTAGCTTTGGTTTGAATTCACTAGACCAAGACGATCCTATAAACATCATAACTCACTCTACCTGGTGTACAAACTCAGAGTTATACCTTTTTATATGTTTCTTTAATTTTTTTAATCTCTGAATGGTTCTCACAGATTGGTAGAAGACAACTGTCCAAACGTAGTAACTTATTTTCATCTTGACTATGTTTCAACATGGCTTCCTATTCTTGTTGCAATTTTCTACACGTTTCATTTTGGGTCTGGATTTTATCCTAAACCCTTAAAAAAACTGACTATCATTCCGTTGTTAAAGTATTTCGAATATGTTGAACACTGTTTATCATGTCGACCTGCAATTTTTTTTAGGATTATGATATACTATATAACTCACAAACAAGATTTTGTCCACTCATTTCTACCATTATTCAAGTTTTCAAACTTTCTGATATATACATCAATCACATTGATTCCAACAAGCCGTGTAATATGTTTTTAATTTGTTTTGAACGTGCTTTCAAATCAGTGTGGCACAGGGACTAAATCTTTCAACTTCGCCATTTCTTACCTTTAGGAGTACCTAACTCCTTTGAAATAAATATGATACCAAGAGAATACGAGCGTATATGCATATCAATATTTTTGTTTATGAAAGAATTGCAAAAAATTTATATATGTAATTAAGTCAATAGTATAAAAATGCTTAAAATTATAAGCTCACTTTTGTGGACTATTCTCATGTAACTTGTAATACAAAACTGGCTGATGATATAAATTTAGTAATTTAGTTGTATATTGCCTGAATTATTACTTCGGATTATATATTTTGTGTGTTTTATAAAGACTGTTAAATGCTTGGTAACTTTATTGATATTTTACAACGTTTCTGTACATACGTAAATAAACACAGTTTTGTTATTTTTGAGTAACTTTCTCTTTATTGTAAAACACAATTGAAAACTACAACAAACAGCATAAAAACATTTGATAAAATTCTGAAATTATAAAGGTTTCAAATAACATGTTAAAAATAAAAATAAAAGGCTTGTGTACGCGAAAACATGACGTAATTAAAATATCTCATACAAACGTTGGTAGTTAAAACAATTTTCCGTTTTTGGAAAGTCGGATTTTATCAAAATCGTTCTAGTTACGATGATTAACTGTATATCATTGCATTTAATTAACATAATTCATCATAATTCTAAATATTAAGGCGAGGATAAAGTCCTATATTTACAATCGATGGACATGCAGAAATATTTCGTAAACAGTGGCCTGGCATGACCTAGCGCGTTAAGGCGTGCGCTTCGTAATCTGAGGGTCGCGGGTTCGCGCCCGAGTCGCGCCAAACATGCTCGCCCTCCCAGCCGTGGGGGCGTTATAATGTTACGGTCAATCCCACTATTCGTTGGTAAAATAATACTACAAAAGTTGCCGGTGAGTGGTGATGGCTAAGTGCCTTCTTTCTAGTTTTACACTTTTAAATTAGGGACGGCTAACGCAGATAGTCCTTGTGTAGCTTTGCGTAAAATTCAAACCAAAGTATATCTTTTATACATTTATATACATAAAACCATAGTGTATTATCACTATGTAATTAACAGTATACTTCTATAAACGTACCTGTTAAGACGTCCGTATCAAGAAACCCCATACATCCTACTAGATCATAATACACCTATTAACATAAACTAAATAATACATTTATAAAATAATTATTTGTTCTTCATGTTATGTTATACATTTGGTATTTGTGGGGATATTATATTGCCATTCAACACATAGAATAACATAGTCTATAAACTATAGGTTTAAAACTGAAATTGAAATTAAAAACCATTTAGAGGGATAAGAGAATTTGATAATTATGACTTTCTCACTTAGTGAAATAGAATTCACAGAATAAGTTAGTGGCTGTTACACAAAGTACCCTTAAGTCCCTTTTTTGACCCCTTTTATGATTTCTGTATTTATTCTAAATGCACCATTTCGTACGTTAATCAATAATCTTTGATTTCGTGCTATTTTTCTTCAGATTTGAGACATACCCGTGTTCACAATATTTAGTATGAACTATATCTATAGAAACGTAACTATTCAACAGTTTAACATTTTGTATTTATAACTGAAATAGTTTCGTCACTTAGATGTGCTATAAATTCTGTTGAAATATGTTCTGAAACAAGTGTTTTGGGATATTCTTAATTTTATGGGTAAGTTTTCAAGTACGTCAATTTTAGGGGCCTTTATTGAACAAGCATCAAACGTATAAATTATGAATTGTTTATGAGGTTTAATAAAGCTATCCCATTCATTGTTTTATATATATATGTGTGTATATGTGAGAGTGTATTATTTCAAGAATCAAAGAGATATGTCGACAGTAAATTAAAAATTTTCTGAAGGTTATTAAGTTATAAACATTTGGATTATTATGTTAGCTGAGAAAGAAGGTTCTGATGGAGTTTTTCTGCTATTTTGATACCTTGTATGACTGATTCCAAGCCATTAAATTAGTAACACCTCAACTCTCAGCAACGTTACTGTTTATCTGAACTATATAATAAGACTGTAGGCAACAGCTGCCTTATCAAATAAGTAATATTTCATTTGTTTAGCTTTGCTAGAGTAGAAGCTTATATGAAGCGTTGCGGATGCAGAGTCTCCGATAACTGATTTTTTAGTCGAAAACAAAGCAACTCATAGCTATTAAAATCTGTGTAATCAGTGCTAAATAAGTCCAGGAAGTGTTTCAATAAGTGGATGGGCTTATATACCTATCTTCTATCTTGTATTTAACGTAAACAGACCTAAAAATATCATCCTTTTTTAAGGTTAATCACGTTCAATTACTTTAATTTGACGAAAAACGTTTCTCTATATTTTAGCTTATCAAGTCAAGAATTTATCAGTGATTCAAAAATTGGACATTTTTGTTTTTTCGTTTCAGCAGCCTAGAAATTCTCACTGCATTTAAACTAAGAAAGTTTTCAGTTGTTAACAATAAAGAAACAATTGAGGTAAATAATTAATAGCAACCGTTATTTTTCATTACGGTTTTCTTATTAAACAATTTTTTAACACCTACGTTTGTTTCAATATATTTTTGATGCATGTGACGCATATTGCTGGACGTGTATTGCGCAAGTCCCACATGTTCTCTAAATTTTTAGAAGATTTTCGAGAGGAAAAATCAACAATATGTGGTTTACGAAAATACTATCGTGTTTTAGAACGTTGTTGAACGTTCTAGAATCGCTCGTGATTGGTATATAGCTCACTCAGAGACAGTGATAGATTATTGTTTTGTTAGCTTCAGTTAGTACACAACAAATCCAGGAACCTATAATTATGATTAATACTCATTAATCGTAAAACTACAGAATTTGATCAGGAACGTTTGTAGATTTCGAACATTACGAGCCATTCAACTTCAGATGGCAGTATACTTATGAAGACATTAGATATCATCTTTCTCTGTGAAAAGTAAGCTTCTAAACGTTAAGCCAAACAGGAGTAAGCTTGCTAGCATTTTCGTAAAGTGAAGGATATCTGTGTATAAACACAAAAGTAATTTGCACTTCGTGGACTTGTATCGTCGATAAAAGTTATGTTCCAGACTCGATAGTTTGTAAAATGTTTGTATATCATTTGTAGTAATTATTTGATTCGAATCGTACGAATAAACGATCATTTTGTGCTCATGAATGATGGGAAGGTCTTCTGGCCCTTTATGTGTCATAGCAAGAAATAATTTTGACATAATAATGACAATACAATGTCATTAATTGTTAAATTTTTAATCATATGGTAGAATATCTCCTCTGATCCATGATTTTCATCTGGTGGTTGTAACACATTCTAAATTCTTTCTCTCCCTTAACTCTCTAAGACATTAGTCTTGATATTCTCAACTTGAAAATATTAATTCATTTATTACACAGCTATATAATATATGATATATACATGTGTATAAATAAGTGTATATCTGTATAAAACAAAAGAAATAGAACAACAAATTAACACTGTACTTCACAATAATGAAAGAGAAAAAGAAGAACAAATCAAAATTGTATTTCACTATAAAAAAAAAGGTGGGAAGCAAATAATTAATATAATTATAATCTATCAAACTATGGTACCAGTATTGTTTGGATTTGAAAGAGATAGAATCACATTTCTGACCCATATTGTAGTAGCCAAACTAAATACGGTGTAATCCAAACAGAAGTCTGGATACGCTGATATTTTAAACCCTTAAGAAGCAGAACTTCATTCCAGACCGTTTTGCCCAAGTTACCAGAAAATAAAGATCGTTTTATGAGAATTACTTGGTCTATTTATAAAGAAAAACTTTACATTATTAGATAACGTATTACTTCAAAGTATATTCGAAAGATATGTACAGATTATATTAATACAAATTTTTGCGTTGTATCAAGTAATTAATTCGTCACGTCACTAAAACCTACAAAAAGCTATTGTTGTTTTACTCAACAATGTCTCAGTGGGTTTTACTTTTATTTTATTTTTCTCCTTTTGTGTTACACATATTTTTATCTATGTTTACTTAAATCTCAAAACAACACAAACAAAACATGAAACATCTCGAATGTGTCTAAAAAAGTCTTTCAAGGTTTTCTTTTACAATTAACGTAATTGTTTTTGTATTACACATGCATTTAAAAAAGCATTTCGATACAGAAGTTTAGGTTTTATTAACTGGAAATGTCTTAAAACATCTGTATTTTTAGAGAAAATTATCAGAATTTGAAAACTTTTATTATGTGAGCTGTTACATTTTGTTTAATGTTTAGAAAAACAGTGAACATCAAACACATTATGCTGTGGTAAAATACAACAAAGTAACTGTTTGATTAAGCAATAAACTGTAATGATTGGCTATATTTTAATTGTTGTTATTCTCTGTTTATTTTTACACAAAGCTGCTCATGTCTGATTGCTTTAGCCGCACCTAGTTTTGAAACGATAGATAAGTCATCATCCCCCTCCCCTCAACCACACTAACCTGTTAACTACTCTAAATGAATAGCAGGAATTGAATGTCTCAATTTAAAACGTACTGTCGTAGAGAAATCAATCGTATTTTTGATAGAAGAACTTAACTGTGTGGGGTATTACCAATTCATAATTTTAGAATACTTTAAACATTCATTAAAATATACGTTAAAATTGGCTTGTTCTGGGATCAAGAGACAGTTTAACAAAAGAGGAAAGAAGAATATGACTTGCTAGCATGAATGCTAGGTGGTACTTGGAATTAAATCACCATTTATAAAACAGAGCATTGTACCAATATACACAATAGTACCAGTTTCAGTTTCACGTAGCTCACGTTCTGGAGTATAACACAGTCTAACAACTTGTGTCCTGAAGACAGTATTAAATCTTCAATTAAAATAAAGTACAGAACAACTTTTCGATCTTCGGGTTAAGAAAGAGAGTTTGCACGAGACTCTTGCTGTGCACATATCTTAGGGAAGAGAGCGTAAACGGGTACGAGGTTGTAGGAGCGCTGCACTTAATTTTAGGTTATTAATTAATATATGTATAAAGTTGTTCCTTTATATCGATTTAATTTTAGTTTCAGTTCTTGTGTATGTAGAGTTTCTATGATATTGCGTTTGTTTGTATTGTTTTAGAATGTTGATGTTTTCTATCTGGTTTTAAATAAATTTAGTTGTTTTCTGAAATATTACGTTTTGAGCTAAGTTGTTTTTTCGCTTATATCAAGAATATATGGAATGTAGCAGCGGAAGGTTTTCTTCTTTCTTTGGATTAATTATTGTTTTTTGTTGTTGAGTGCGTTTTTGGTGTATGTGTTTATGCATATAAACGGTTTTTTTACGGTTTTTATGAATATATGTAAGTAACAATATTGGAGGGCTGAGGAGGGTTCTGTGGTATAGCAGAAAAATCAAAACATTTTATTTTTACATATATTCTCAATGTGACGCTTGTGCCTGCTTTCGAGAGCAAATCAAAATGAAGCGAAGCTCTAACGTAGACAAACATGCTCGCATTTCATCATCGACTGTAAAAAGCCTCTCTCGTTTTCTGGCTTTAATCTCAGTCAATGCTGAAAATTCAATTTCGCAAAACCACAAAGATGCAAATGGAAGCAGAACTTTAACTGCTTTTGAACTGATTGCAGGTTATGAAATTTTTAATGGAGATCTAAAACTCATCCAAGCTCTCTTCGGGAAACAATTACTGATAAAATTTGTCGTATCGTAAATCAATGAGCTGTTCTTCCTCCTCAGTTGTAAGGTTTGTTATCTCGTTGATTCCGAATGGATAGGTCACCCAGTTATATTTGTCGACAGCAAGTGACGGGAAGTAATGTTTTAGTGCAAACTCTAGGTAGCTTTATGTTTTCAAAAATTGAGGGACGATTTACTTTTTTGACGGACATTCGTGAACAGAAAGAAAATAATATCTTATTCTTCCACAGCGTCACGTTTTCATCGAAGACCTTCAGTTTGAAGTTGCAGTAATAATGTTTTCAGATGGTCCTTGGAGACTTAAATTCAAAAAATTTAATTTGTTAATCAAGTCGGAGAGAAATTGAACCTTGAGCCACCAAATCTCATCATGAAAAGAAAATTCAAAACCTACTTCCTCAACCTCCAAGAAAGAAATTACTTCAGTTTGAGTTGGACAAGAATGTCGTCTGAATTCATCGCCTCACAGAAAAGAGAGAAAAGTCGATATTGAGTGGCCGAGATTTGATGAAATTCACCACTTGAATAACTTGATTCATAACAGACTACAAATATTTCGGCAAAATTTGGAGGCGAGCGCCTCTTTGTGAATCATGCAGTGAACAATCCTAATGTTTGTATTTTGTTGGCGTACCAGAGTGACGAATCCCTTCTTTTTTCTTGCATTGAAGGGCAGCCATCGGTGCAAACGCTGACACAGTTATTCCAATGTAATTTAAAAAGCAAAATGTTTTCATTCACCAACTCGAAAATGTCTTGGCCTTTCACTGTAGTTTTTAAATCTTTGCAAAATAAGTATTCGTTTACGATTTTTCCATCTTTTATAAATCGAATGAAAGCCAGAACCTGAGCTTTTCCACTGACGTCAGTAGATTCATTAACTTGAAAAGACCACAGCAGAGATAATTCATCTTCAGGCGCTTCGAAGTGTTCGCAAACTTGATCCTTCAAATCGAATGACTGGCCATGCTTTTAATGGCCAGGTGTTAGAACGCTCAACTCGTAATTTGAGGATCATGGGTTCATATCACCTTCACATCAAAAATGCTCACCCTTTCAGGTGTAGGGGCATTATAATTCATGGTCAATCCCAATAACTGTTGGACAAAGAGTAGCCAAGAAGTTAAAAATGTGTGGTGAAGACTAAATACCTTTCCTCTAGTTTTACACTGCTAAATTAGAAATGACTGGCAGAGATAATTGCCAGGTGGTTGAGGCACTTGACTTGTAATCTGAGGAACGTGGGTTGGAATCTCTCTTACACCAAACATGCTCACCCTATCAGCCATGTGGGCATTATAATGTGATGGTTAATACCACTATTCCTTGGTGAATGAGTAGCCCAAGAGTTAGCAGTGGGTTGTAATGACTAGCTGCCTTCCCTCTAGTCTTATCCTTCAAAATTAGGGATGGCTAGCTCAGATAACCCTCGTGTAGCTTTGCACAAAATTCAAAACAAACCATACCAACGTTTTGTGCTAGCCATCCTTAATTTAGTATTGTGAGACAAGAAGGAAGGTAACGTTTCATTATTACAGACCCCCAACTCATGGACTACTCTTTTACTGAGGAACAGTGTAGAAAGACATCTTTGACATGACAACTCTTAAAGTACATTTGATTACACACAAGGTTACAAGGTTTATTAGATCAAAATAATCTGTTGTATCATTTATATTGTAATGCTTTAAAGCATATTGTCACTGCAATGGATTAATTTGTGGATGTTGACTTTGCTAAACCATAGTATTAGAAGCTGGAAACTATCATCACATTATGAGTACATTTTGTATACAATGGCTAAACTCTTACAAAAGTTTATTAATGTAATATTAAAAGGTTGTACTTACTTTTGTGAATATAGTCTAATATATATATATTTTATCAGTATGTCAGAGTAACATTTATATAATAACAAACATTTAATTGGGAACGATTTTTTAATTGCTGTATTATGAAGTAAACATTCAATTTTATCACCTTCAAATATATAAAATTAGAAACATATAATCCTCTTTTGTTTTATCAGTAGTGCATGGTAATGCATTCACATATTGGCACATTACAGATTCTTATGATATTTTATTGTTTCAGTTGTTCAGGAACTGTGTATTCAGCAGTAGAAACAGAAACAGGGTTGGAAGTGGTTATAAAGCAGATTAACTTAACGGAAGAAATTAGAAAAGAACTTCTCATCACCGAACTTTCAGTGCTCCAGGAGAAAAAACATCCGAATATTGTGAACTACTTGGACAGCTTCATTGTCGGTGATGAACTCTGGGTAAGTGTTTTAGCGTTATATATTAGTTAACTCTGTTTTATTTTTAAATTTACTAGTTATAGAGTGAAGGTAAAGGTACCGGCTTTATTTAATTAAGTGGGATAGTTTTGAGCAAGCCCACAAGTTTAAGAATGTTTTTACATATTACTCATAGATGTGTGAATTTTAAATTGTTGTTATAGAGAAGGAGACTGTGTGGTTACATCCACATTTGCTTCTGACACAACAAATTTTAATTTATTCCATATACAGTGGAACCCCCCCTAAAGCAGCCACCTTTGGGACTGAGACAAACTGGCCTGAATAGAGGGGTTCCACTGTACATAATTAGGGATATGCAAACAAAAAAAAAGGACTGTGATTGAATGACTACTTTCAAGGGGTGGCCGCCTAGAGGGGTTCCACTGTATATGACTTCAAAATAAGTTTATTCTAACATGCTGTGCGACTGCTAGCACACTTTGTGTTCCAGCACAATTTATATCATTGGCAATTTTACTTTATACATTTAGTTCATTCAGCTTCTATTTACATATGTTTGGTTCACCGTCTACAGGGTGGCCCGTAACCCCTACCTATGCATATATCATATGTATCCAGAGTATCTGTGTGGTGTTACCAGTATTCTTGCGCTCATGTACCTGCGTACTTTTCACAATACACTCTTGAAGTGTAAATGGGCTTACATCGGCTATATTTCTCTGAAAAAAAGAAACAAATTTATAATACATGCATAATTGAATGTATCATAATAATATATGGATGGGATGGGACTTAGGGGCCACTTTGTATATATAGTTGTTGAAATTATTTTTTTGAGGAGAAATCAGTTTGTTAAATTATTAGCAGTTTATACAATACACTGAAATGGAGCATGACATGGAAAACCTTGAACATTGTTTAATGTTAAATGCAATAAATATTAAATTTTCAGTTTCTTACACAAAATGCCATCCAACATAATATTTATAAATTTTTTGGATGATATCACAACTTCAGTGATCAATATACATGAGTGTACTTCAAAAATTCTTTTCACTTAGTAAAATAAAAGTAGAAATAGATAAAAGTAGGAAGGATGTAGAAAAGTGTTCTTTTGTAATTCACTCTTTAAATTGAATTTGTATTTTTTTCTTTGAACTGCACATTTTACTATAACATAAGTGTCTAACTCCTGAACAATGTTAAAGAAGTGATTTTAGCTTGTTTCCTTCGTCATGAAGAATATTTTAAACAACTTTGCTATTTTGATTAGGTATATGATTTCTGTCAGAATTTCAAATGAGGAAAAGTAAATTCTTCTGTCTCATTATTACGTATAATTTTATTAAGGAAGAAACTGTAAGAGAAATCATAAACTTTTTTTTGTTTAGATAATAATGGAATATTTAGAAGTTGGCTGCCTGACTAATGTTATCAACGAAACCTGTTTCTGTGAAAGTGAAATATCAGCAGTTTGTAAGGAAGTAAGTTGTATTGATTGTTATTAATAGGTTTCTCTTATTTGTCTTACTACATATTTCAGTCATTATAGCCTTTTACAAAGACAGAAATGATGATTCACTTTTAATATTAAATTTGCAGACAGTACGTATGGGATAACCTGATATATATGTATGTATGTATATATGAATGTGTATGTAAGATATTAAATAACTAAGGCACACTGAATAAAAATTATACTGACATCTTAAGATATTAATTTTTAAAATAAACTAATATTTTATTTAGGTTCTCAAGGGATTAGACTTTCTGCATTTTAACAATGTTATTCACCGAGATATTAAAAGTGATAACATTTTGGTTGGAAAGGATTGAAGGATAAAACTAGGTTAGTTTCTAGACATGTATGTCTTTGTGAATATGTGCATTTCTAAGTGTTTTAACTTGTTTGTAAGAGTTTATTTCTCAAAAAGCACCATTATATAAAGAACTTATTATTAATTATATATACATATGAATGGAAAGTAACATTTGGCTCCAGGTACTATGAACCAGTCGTATTATACAATGAGCAAACACACAAAAATATTTATATTGTTTTTGAATCCTGTCTATCTGAAGTTCAACTTTCCAAGATTTGAGTATTATAAAACACGTTAATTACAGATGTATTACTTTTGACAGAGTTTTCTTAAATTGTGTGTTGTGGCTAAAAATCAAAAGCGTGTAAAAACTTTAAACTTTTTAACACCAGCTACTTTATTGATATGATAACTTTCTTTTGGTTCTTTCCATCACACAGGTGATTTTGGACTATGTGCAAAAATATCCGAAGAACGAAACGAAAGGACATCTGAGGTTGGGACTCGTTGCTGGATGGCTCCTGAAATAGTAAGAGGAAAAGAGTATGGGCCTAAAGTTGACGTATGGTCGCTAGGTATCACAGCAATTGAAATGTTAGATGGTAGCCCTCCTTACTACGACGAAGATCCTGACATGGTAAGTCCTGGCAATGAGTACTTAGAATCAAAGAGTAAAAGTAGATTGAATTTGAGTTTTTCCTCATTTGAATGTCACTTATTTTTCTTCTATGTAAGTTGTTTAAGTTTTAAAAATCATCAACATTGAATTAGAGAGACAATTAAAGACTTTGATACAGCAATAGTATAAAATTTTGAGGCTTTCAGTGAATAAAATATAGTCTTTTAATAATTTGGATGCATTAATGCTTTGCTTTAATATTATTTGTTGTTAAAGTTAGGTATTGATTTAGTCATCAAGTCACAATCCTTTTTCAGGTAAAAGATTTAATAGCAAGAAATGGGAAGCCAAACATCAAATATAAAGATAACCTGTCTTCAGTGTTTAAAGATTTCCTAGACAGGTGCTTAGAAGTTGATGAAGATAAAAGATACAGTGCTTGTGAACTCTTAAAGGTATGGTAGAAAGTACTGTTATTTTACTAGGTTATTTTGTTTTGTTTTGAACCTATTATCTTATAATGTTCATCTTAGAATCTGAGAGGTTTATCTTAATATGGCACCATCTGACAGTTTCATATTTGTTTATTTCATAATATCCATAACTCTGTACAGTATCAACTTTTATTAATGAAAAATGGAGTAATTTTCACTTCCCTAACCAACATTTACTTAAATATTTTTCCTTTATAAAAACGTCTTGTTACATTTAATCCCATCCGTTCACATTTACTTTACTTGATTTCTTAGAGGTAAAAGTGTTTAAACTTGATAGTGGTGCCAAAGTTATAAAGGTGAAAATGCTGGATTTTATTTTCAGATACTTTAAATTGAAAAAAATAAATTTGTGTTTTACTATATTGTATGGCTTATCGAAGAGACAGTTCTCTATTTATATAGAGTAAGATTTATAAGTGTATTTTGTTTTGTTGTTTGATTTTTATTCTAACTTTTCTGTATTTTCCTTCTCTGTTACTTTCTTATCATGTGCTTTGGTTGACAAATAAATGGTCTTTTTTTATAATGATGGCACCTTTCTCATCCAGTTCAACAGGTGAGCAGATCTTTAATTCCTCCTTTTCAATAAATTTCGTATTCTGCTAAAGACACGTAGTTATTAATTTTGCAACTATAAAATAATAATTCTAAGCCTTTGATATGTTTACAGAATATGTGTGTATATGTTTTTTTTATAGCAAAGTCACATTGGGCTATCTGCTGAGTCCACCGAGGGGAATCAAGCCCCTGATTTTTAGAGTTGTAAATCTGTAGACTTACAGCTGTACCAGTGGGGTACATTTACAGACTAACTGGGAACTTAATGTTCTGATACCAGTTAAGTAATGAAAGGGATATTTGAATTGTATAATACCAAAACTTTGAAGAAAAGACAATAATCCTAGAATGTCATGAGTAAATATTAGTAAAATAACTCAAAAGTAATTCAACAGATAATCCTTTAACAGTGTTCACATGAAAGATTTTTAATTAGATTATTTGAGTTACAATCTTACCTTTAATTCCCGAAGGAGTAGAAGACATAACCCAAGGCCAAGAAATACCGTAAACATTGCATAGTAGACTATAAGGTTCCTTAGTTTATGTAAGTAGGAATCTTCTTCTGAGCAACCTTGGTTACATGTTTTATAATCAGGATAACTGATGATAGAAAGAAGATTTAGAGTTGTTAAGTAATGATATCTGTAATTTATATAACATGGTGAATAAACCCTTAGTCTCACATATGTATTGATGACAGAAATACAAATATTTGCAGAAATATGTATTACCAACAAGTGCAATTACATCAGTGTAAATACACTGTAACTGGAAAAATTAACACAAAATACAATTATTGATCCCACAACACATTTAAAGAGACACAATATAATATGCATTGCTTTAATTCCACATATATTTCCAAATGAAATACTTTTGACCTTAAAAATTAATTTGACTGTCTCAAGTATATGAATAAAAACAAATATCACTAAGTCTCATGACTTACCCATAATCAGGATACTTCTTATTACAAAAAGAAGTAATTGTTTCTTACTTCTTGTATTTTGTATATTATACAAGTAATACCAGTTACAAAAGCTGTTTCATTGTTAGCATTTTCCCTTGTTTTTATTCAGATATAAACATGATGTAGATTATTATTTACATAGTAAAAAAACAACTCTTCCATAAATTGATTAAGGCACAATTTGTTTTCACAAGTAAGAGTCACTTAGCTGTTTGAGGTATTTCCATAAATTTTTAGAATTACAAATGTTTTTGTTATTTTATAAGTTCATAGTTTGATAGTCTCACATATCTAATATTTATAAAATAAGCACGTTATGAAGAATTGCATAGCTACCATAAGAGAAACCACTTGCCAATTCATGTAGTTGTGAATGAAATATACCATATGTCTTGAAAAGGATGTTACACTGGAGCCTTAGCAATTAGTCTATATCATATCATATGATCAAGAGTGGTATGATTTTGTGATGTAAATCCTCACAGACTAGAATAATTTATGTAAATCTGTATAAATATAATTTTCACAGAGATATATGATCCTTTGGTTATTTTGAATACTTTGCTAGATACATGGAGCATGGTTGTTTATGTCATGTTTGAGATGAGTGGCAGTCTTCCTTCTTATCACCACCCAAGATGTTCCAATTTTCGTTTTCTCATTTACCAATTTACCTCTTTTAGTTTCACAGTATAGGTGTACTTGACAGTGTTTGGGAAGTGATTTAAGTCTATATTTCATCAAAGTTTGGAGAGAGTGAGCAGTGTTACGTAACGCAAACTCCCTGTTCTACTTATTGTTCTCTATGCTTTGTGGACCATGACATAAGAAGAAAACGTAATATATAGTGTTAATCACGTTCTTATCAACGTTTATATGTATGTTGCTTGTAAGTTGAATTATTCTTGCATATACTAGTATCCTATGTTAGCTGTATAGTTAAGACACTACATAGAGTACAATGGCAAGTATTTCAGGCTCTAAGTTTGATCAGTTTGTTTTTTTAAGCAAAACCCTTATGATATGTCCTTGGTACATATACAGGGAATTCTGAGAAGTAACTATTTTCACACGGGTTCATTCAGTTCGAAATTTTACAATAAGTAATGGCAATGAAGAATACAATGAAAGGAATGACAAAATATTCTCTTGTCCTAACACAGTAAAATCATTTGTTTAACAAAAGTCTTTATTCCACATTATACACATTTTGTTAAACAGATGTCTTTTTTTGTTTTTTTAATTTCTCACACAGCATCCATTCATCACTTTACAACCCCTCACAGTGACAGCAGCGAAATGTGTAGAAGAAATTATTAATAGATCAGAACCAGGTATCCCAATATATTACTAATGTATAATGCTGACTTATCATCATATTAACTGAACTTACTTATATCGTGTTAATGTTAATTTAGTAAAAGTAAAGAAATATGTAGAGTTGTCAAAAACCAAAAACAAATCCCAGTTAGTTCCAGTAGTAGCTGGGAGTTGATGTTCTTGTGACATTATTTTATACTTTGTACACTGTGAATCAAGTATTAAATGACAATATTACTATTATAGATAATGATAATGAAAATTGTTTTGAAGTTTGCAGTCTCGATTAGTTTTTGTTATTAATAGTTCAAACAATCTCAATTACTGCAAAGATTGAAGATTTAGAGAGGCTCGTTTAATTGGCCAAACGGGAGATTATGAAATTAAAAAAAAGTAAAAAATATAAGGAATAAGGTTTGCTGAAATTTTGAATATTATTAATATCAATTTTTGTAATTACATTTAAAATAACCAAAATGTTAGGATTCTGGAAGGGATTTTTAGGGATGATACAGAAAAAACTAACATTTGATGATTATGGAATGGTTAATAAACTGTGCATTTTCTAGACATAGTTTTATTTTAATTCTTGAATAGTGGACAGCTGTAAGAGATTATAAACTTTTTTCAATGGAGGCAATACAAACTGTCCAGATACGTATGTACCTACTTGTCTTGCTTGAGCAGTGAGAAGAGTTTTTGGTAATCTGAGATGTTTAGGATTATCAAGGAGTGTGTGTTTTTCTTATAGCAAAGCCACATTGGGCCATCTGCTGAGTCCATCGAGGGGAACCAAACCCCCTCATTTTTGCATTCTAAATCCGTAGACTCACCGCTGAACCTGCAAGGGACGATTGTCAAGGAAACGGATGTTATTGAAGCATCATTTTAGTTCGTACTTGATAATAAGAAAAGTAAGATTAGGTTACACAAGTGTAAACTTTGGCATGGTAAGAGTCATCTTTTGCTAATACAATTTTAGTTCTTTAAAAGGGTGGTTGGTCTTTGAACGTTTTTCATTCAAATGTGATATATGTAGTCTGTTAACGGATATGAATTGAGGACTTGATAAATATTTTAATCATATTTGTTGAATTTGAGTATTTTTTCCTTACTTTATCGATTAGTATTGTAAATGAGACGGCCTAGATGATTCAACAGGTTCCCATGTTGTCCTTCAAGTATTTATATGTATTAATAAGAATCATTACTAAGGTCTGTTGTGTTAATTCATGTGCATTCTGATGTCATTACTGTTATGAATTCAAAGTATCAGTAAGAGTACCTTATTTATTTGATTTATTGCTTTAATTATGGTGTCAAGCTTACTTGATTGAACCTTTTGCTATTTTTGATATTATCTATATTTTTGTGTAAAAATCCAAAAGAACTATGGAGGTTTATTTGATACAGTTTATTCCATTTCACTAACATATTTGAAATTATCGAGAAAATATCAATAAAATAAGATAGGAATTCTGCATAAACAACATTTAGTTAATGTGTAGAGTATGATTTTGATAAAAAAATGTTTTGTTGGTTAATTGTCGTTACAGACAAAACCATATAATGGGATATCTGTAGTAGTTTTAAGTGGTTTATACAGATTAAGTATAATGGAACAAAGAAGGTAAACACACGAATAGACGCATAAATACATTAACTGTAATATTGAAACTATAAATATCCAATTATTTAACATACACATGATGCAAATTTATCTTCAAAGCAAGATCTGATAGTTACAAAGAATTAACTATAATTTTAAGAAGTTTATTGCAGGTCATGAAGACTGTGGCATCTGAAATTGTATCCACTTTTTAGAAGGTCAACAAACACTTGTGTAAGTCACAAAACTGTTGCACTTGTTTATCAGCTTGTAATCATCACTGTTATCAAAACATAACATGAACAACCTATGGAAATACTTAAGACAATTATTACTGCAATAATATTAAACAATGAAGAGCATTATAAAAACCTTGAAACCCCTTTCTGTATGTCTGTTTTGTGACTAAATTATTACATCATGATAAGTATAAATTAAGGCAAGTTAAAAGGATAAAAGTTAGGTTTTATCTTGATAAAAGCCCAATTTCGGTACTAATATGGTGTAATTTCACCATGAAATGTACTTTAAATATCTTATAAAATAGGTTTTTTCTTAAATTCCTATGATGTAGTTTTGTTTGTATATTTCTAAAATGTTAAAGTTGTGTAGTATTATCTTCTTATCTGACAACTAGTAAATCATCTTTCAAGGTGGATAGCTTCATTGCCAATAGAATTTGAAATCTTCATTCCAGTGTACTTAATGGTCTGGCTTCTTTGGTGGTTGTCCGGCCAGTATCGAGGATCGAGAGCAGAACTGGCCATTGTAACGATTACTAGAGTATCGAACCTTGACAATTGTATGACAGTTAGAGGAATAAAAAGGACTGTTCATGCAATCGGGAGAAGTGAGTGATTCTGTAATAGAAATACTTAAAGCCAAACTTATTAGTTATTTAAATATTGAAACACAGTTGTACAGGCCTTTACTATATTCTAAAAATTAATATTTATGATACAATCAAAAGTAAGCGTGACATATTTTCTGTTTTGTTAAGAGTCTTTGAATTTGTATTTGTTTGAAAAGTATGTAACATTTGATTTGAATTACTGGTTTTATATAAAATAACTTTGTGAAAAATTATAATTGTAATTACAAATTGTATCTGAACTCGACTTTTAAACCTGATTTTATATGTTAAAGAAATATACATGGACCAAGTTAAGACACAGATTTTATTTTTACAATAAGACCTCCAAATCTTTAGTAACGGGCCTGCAGCTTTATATAGTACAGTGACTTTAGTTTTTTATATAAAAACTATTTTTGATCGTAATATCTATGTTACAGCTCGTGTCTCCATGTCCGGTCATGATCTACCAGACAGCAATACATTTCTACAATAGTTCATCAGTTTAAAATACCAAAAGTTGTGTCGTAATTCTGTTATGTTGAAAACAAACCACGTCTACCATTTGGTTTTCATGATCCAATAAGTATACAAATACGACTGCTTATTAGCACAGACATCCCTTGACACCGTGCTTGGTAATTCAACTGATATGTTTTTCCAATTTATTGACACAAATCCTTATGTTATTAATAACCTTCTTGAGATATACAACGGCCGTATGGGAGATGTGACTGTAAGCCTTATCTTGGAGAACCAATAATACTCTGATGATTTAGTTTTTGGACATAATTTTCTTTTTTTTATGTTATATACAGTTGCATATTCAAGAATGTTTTAATATAAAATACTGAACCTTTTGTGCAATTTATTTTAAAATGATCCAGAAAAATAACACCTGCAAAGATGTAATAAATGTTATGAAAAAATTTGTTTGTTTGTGTTTAAAATTTCATGAAAGCTACACAAGTCCTTGTGGTCCCTAAGTTAGCAGTGTAATACAAGTGGAAAGGTAGGTAGACATCACCATCCACCTCCAACTCTTGGGTTGTTATTTTAGCAACATTATACCGCCCCATACGTCTGAAATGGTCCATTTCATTTCCATTGGACCCATGCCGGGTCCAACTGTGAGCAATAATCATATTTGATATAGAAAAATATCATTCTTTTGCATGTTAACGTTATGAGTAACGTTACTGATTGTTCAGCCATAATTTTAAATCGCTATTTGAAGAAGGACAAATGTTTCTAGCATCATCTCAGATCATAACGATCTTATATTTGTTTTGAATTTCGCGCAAAACTACTCAAGGTCTATCTGCGCTAGCCGTGCCTAACTTTGCATTGTAAGACTTGAGGGAAGGCAGTTGTTCATCACCACCCACTGCCAACTCGGGGGATACTATTTTGCCAACGAAAAGTGAGATTGATCATCACATTATAACGCCTTCACGGCTGTTAGGGCGAACATGTTTGGTGAGACGGGGATTAGAACCCGAGACCCTCGGATTACGAGTGCAGCGCCTTAACCACCTGACCTGTTGTTTGTTGATACATTAAACTACACAGTACGCGATTTGTTGTTTTGGTGCCGCGTGTGATGACACCCGAATTTTAGAGGTAAACTCACTATTATTTATAATCAGTGATGTCGAGAAACCCACTTGTTGAGAAATTTATATGCAAAAACGGCTCGTTTGGGTTGAGAAAATATTTTACATAGAAGAGCGAACAACGTTTCGACCTTCTTCGGTCATCGTCAGGTTGTGAACCTGACTATATAACTATATATATATATTCACCTGACTGTGAATATATATATCTGCTGAATATATATTTCTGCTTCAATGTAAATAATAAAACAATATTCTAAAAGTTTGACATGAAAATCATGCAGTAGTGCTACCTGTACATAATGTGAATTATAATATTTTTGAAACGTTTCATTAAAATCTTCAACTTGAGTTGGCTTTAATTAAAAATTTCATGCCCTTAAAAAGACAATTAAAACAAATGAAAGTGTAAACCGTTTTTTTGGAATTCCTGAGAAATATCAATAGACCGGAATATCTGTATCGTGAAAGATTATTTCAAGGAAATACAGGTAAATACCCACAATCAAAACTGAAAAATGAAATACAGCAGGCATGTTCAATAATGATTTTGAAATGCCTCATTAACATTTTTAATATGTGTTTGTTTTAATTAAAAGTTTCATTGCTGTTAAAAAAGTCAAATAGAAATAAGTAAAGCAAGAACTAGTTTTCTGTTTTTCTAGTGATAGCAAAATATTAAAAAAAAAAATCTGTCACGTGACATATCGTAAGAAGAAAATGTAAGCAAACGCTCAGAGCAAAACACACGTTGGTGAAATATGATAGGAATGACATACAAAGATATACAGTGGAATCATGTCACGTTTCTTGTTTAATTTTTGAATGTATTTTATTAATATCTTATTAAGTGGCGAACTATAAAAGAATGTTTTTGCTTTTACTTCCTAAACTTTTTTTAAAGAAATAGAGCACTAAATATAACTGAAATAATCAATTCCTTTCAAACATATCGATGATGTAAACACGTACAACTTTTGTGCTGTTATAGTTTTAAAAGTTAATATTGTAAAAATTAACATCAAGAAAAAATAACTAAATTATCAGAGATGAACAAACGAGTAAATAGACTACTCGGTAAAGATTATGTAATGAGGGTAAAATCTAATATTACCTAATGGTTGCTATCAGTGCAGAAGAACAAAGCTTATGTAATAGGTTCCAAGAACACAGTCTTTGAAACCCTACAATAAAACTCTTCGAAATGTTGCTATCGTGATAACCTTATGTACTTTATCATTCGATATAAAAATTGGTTTGGGTTAAAAGGTCAATAAGTGACAGAAATGTAGCCAGTCTTAGGGATTAATGGATTACAGTACTTGTTAGAGAATTATTAGAGGAGGCCTTTTTAATATTCTTCGAATTTAAAAGCTACAAGAACCGCTATGATTTTGAAAGTTATAATCTAAATTACGGAAAATCGATGGAACTCTATGATAAAGGAATTTGTTGATGTTGTTGCACGATATATAGAAAAGTTCAAAGCAATTAAATAGAATAAAAAAGCATTTTTGGTATGAGAGAGAATGAATAAACTAAGAGCAGCGAAAGAAGAAAGTAGCATACTGCTAGTGAGAAACGAACATAGTTCTATATTTGTTTGATATAGACATAAAAAACAATTTATCATATTTACTTTGAAGTGAGACAATTTCTAATATGAATAACTGTTACAAACTAGATGGGCAAAATAAATATAATTATACCACGATCTATAACAAAGTCCCGACCCCTAAGGAAGTGGTATTGAAGCGGTGTACAGTAAAATTACCTCATATGTGGGATTAATTAATTATTACTTGTGTGTAGATTGTTTCATAACTTCACAAAACAATCATATATTCTAAATCAGAGAAGCCATGAGCCTAGGTTCCATATCTACAAGGCCACTATAATTCAAATTTAATTCTTGGTCTACCATTTTGAGGAATTTGTAAGCCTACTTGTTATCGTGTTCTAATCTAAGTCTCTGACAAATTTAGGATTAGCTTTCTGGGGATAAATGTTTTTGAAAAGCATCCAGGCCCTTATAAGTGGAATGTTATTGAAGGGCTGAAACAAGATATAATCGTATATGATGAGAAACAGATTGGTACAGTATATGAAATATTACCCGTTTTAAGAAGAGGAAACATACAAATTTTAAAACCATTTTATTCTTGATGACGGGAAATTCCCTTGAAATAAAAATGTATCTCAGAACGGCTCATAAGGGAATTAACACTTTTATTGATAAGCACAGAATACCTTCCTAGGCTGGAGAGAATTTGTAACTGACCATTGCCGGGCACATGTCTTACGGACGAGAGTATAAAGGGGAACGGGATTGTAGGGTCGTTGCAGTTGGACGTTACAAATTTATTATTCGTCTTCAGATTTTAGTGACATAAGTTTATCCAACTGTTAAATGTAGGAAAGTAATAGGTTTAGTTAGTTTATAACCAAGTTCCTTTTCCACTTTTTCTCTCAGTTCTTTTATCTTCAGTTTTCCTATCTTGTATGCACAAACCTAAATTCATGGATTAGAAAAAAACAACAACAAAAGTTTTAGGTGTTAAAATCAGTTATCAAAACAACTTGGAGATTATTGGAACAGCCACTAATAAAAGATGTCAAGCAGCGGAGAACATTATATAAGTAATTCGCAAGATATACGTGATCCTTCCTCAAAATCAGTATCAAGATTTATTGAGTCCACGAGGGGTACACAAACGTTTTTAGTTTTGTGGTTTTATGAACATTTTTGCGTTTTCTCGTTACAAAGAAGCAGCTTTTCATGTCCTAAGATAATATTTCATTAATCACAAATTGTATACATTTTCTTTCTACGGGACGGTTACTTCGGGCACTATATATCATGAGATTTATCCTATCTGGCCAGGCCACGTGATTTAGCGATAAATTTCTTGCTCAATGATTTGTTCAGTTGATGCGGTTTTTTTCTAACATACAGTTAATGGTCTTATCCCGACTCCATCTGTAATTAACACACAACCAATCATTATTTTTAATTGGTAATTAATGTTTCTTTTCAACAGTCTGATTAATCTACCAAGCTGTATCGCTTATATCCTGTACGTGAACTTGTATTTAACACGCATAAAAATAATATACTAACTACATTACATTGAACACTCTATTTAATATAACTTCCTCATCAAAACAAAACCAGAAAGTAGCGTTTATAGGTGTCTTTAATTCGACAAGAATCATTGGACAAAATTCCAAGAAGTCAATGTTTAAGAAATGAAATGAGTAACTGTTGTTGGTTGATGAAATTTGCGCAAAGCTCTTCTACAGCTGTCTACACCAGACGTCCATACTTTTGAAGTGAATGAGTAGACGGAAGGAATTTATACAATATCATTCACTGTCAATTCATTGGTTATTCTTATCGAATATTTATATTTGACTGTCTTTCTTATAGCACACCCATTGCACAATAGTGCAGAACACCTTTTTTCTCTCTGTGGTAAGGAGGTGCGAATCGCTGATCTTTGGACATATGGTCCAGATCAATAACCACTGGAACCGAACTAAGAAAGTCTTTAATAGGAATAAAAGCTAAATATTACTTACATTGCAAACACTTCCTGAAACCTATAGAACAATTTAACACTGAGACTTGTGTGTTTATAAATCAAACATTTGGATGGATATTATTCTACGTAAATTCATGATGTTGGTAAAACACGTAGGTTGAAGAAATCTTCATAGAAATGAAATAGAAATCGTATAGCCCAAGCGCTTTGTTTGGTTTTTATATATGTAAAAACGCAAAGCTACACGAGGGCTATCTGCGCTAGCCGTCCCTAATTTAGCAGTGTACGACTAGAGGGAAGGCACCAAGTCAACACCACCTATCGCCAACTCTTGGGATACTCTTTTACCAACGAATAGTGGGATTAACCGTCACATTATAACGCCCCCACGGTTGAAATGGTGAGCATGTTTTTGTTTCACCAGGATTCGGACTTGCGAACCTCAGAGAGTCGAGAGCGCTTTGGAAAAGTGAACTTTTCTTCTTCAGCAGCAAATTATGTAAATGATAATCAAATGTTTCATTACGTATGTGGAAAACATTGTGGATTTTAATTTTACAAGAAATAATTCAGATAAAAAATACCCTTATAACTATAATAATTTGGTTCCATGCCCGCGGTGAGCACAGAAAAAATAACACATTGCGTAGCGTAGTGCTCAAAATACAGTTTTCACGACTTCAAATATATCTTTGTTCCCTGTGTCAACGGCAAGTCTGCAATCTCGAAGTATTTCCTCTAAAAATGTTCCAGTCTGTTGAGGTATAAAATAACCCCATGAAACATAAATTTTGTTCCTGGATAGCATGTGTTATTTCTTAATTGCTTATGTTGCATAAGTACAGAAAATGGCCATTATTCCCTTCAAACTTCGCTTTTGTGACCTGGATAATGAAATTTAGAAACTAACTTATTTTCTCTGTAAAAATTGGAAAATTTGCACATTTTCATTTACATAACGTGTAATAAAACAACATATGAATCAAGATTTACATGTATTTATTCTCAGGTTATACAAAAATGCACAAGAATTTTAGAAATGAGTAGTTTTTCGAAATATGCGACTGTAATGCATGTCACTATCACGTATCAGTCCCAAAATATAGTCTCCCATCATGTTTTCGTTATTCGCTCTCAGGTCACAAAAGCAAAGTTTCAAGAGAAAAATTGGTCTTTTCCATTTACTTTACGCATAAGCAACTGGAAAACTACACTTCTTCCCAGGACTGTTGTTGTTTTTAATTAAGCACAAAGTACACAATGGCAACCACGGGTATGAAAACCCAGTTTCTAGTGTTGTAAGTCCGCACACATACCTCTGAGTCACTAGGGACCGTACCCAGGAACTACAAAAAGTAAAAATCTCCTACGAGATTTCCAATTCAATAGCAAAAGCTGGCAAGCCACATGATGTAGGTGAATATTTGATTTTGCAGCAGTGTCTGTTGTAATTTCAACTGCAGTAAATCATAATCCACATGAAATTACTTAGGTCATCCCTATAAGCAACTCATCAGTATCAAAGCGTATCGATGAAATGGCAAATGATGTTGAAAATTAACTAGTCTCACAATTACAAGTTAGAGAGTTTGCTCTGCAAATTGATGAATCCTGTTTACAAGATAATGAAGCCCTACTGATGACACAAATTAGATTTTTGGGTGATAATCAGTTCAGAGAGGATGTGCTTTTTGCTCGAAAGATTACAACAGACATCAAAGGTGATATGAAACAATTATTAAAGATGTGAAGAATTGTTTTGAAAATATATTTTGTGCACGTGATGGTGCAACTTGAATGATTGGTAGATACAGAGGATTTCTTGCTCATTTAAAAAATGCTGAACATGAAAGTTTTAACGTTATAACGTTAAGGTTAATCCAACTATTCGTTAGTAAAAGTGTAGCCAAAGAGTTGGCGATGGGTGGTGTCAACTAGCTGTTAGTCCCGTAGTCTTACACTGCTAAATTAGGGACGACTTGCACAGATAGCCCGAGTGTAGCTTCGCGTGAAATTCAAATCAAAATTTTTATTTGTTGCGAAAAAGGTGAATAATATCCAGTGTCTTATAACAGTGATTTCGAGTAAAACCCACTTGTAGAGAAAAATATATATGTAAAAACGGCTCGTTTTGGTTGAGAAAATATTTTACAAAGAGGAGCGAACAAAGTTTCAACCTTTTTCGGTCATCGTCAGGTTCACAAAAAAACCTGTTTTTGACAGTTACTGACTGTTACACAAAGTACCCTTAACTCCCTTTTTTTTTACCCCTTTTATGATTTCTGTATTTATTCTAAATGCTCCATTACGTACGTTAATCAATAATCTTTGGATTTCGTGCTATTTTTCATAAGATTTGAGACATACCCGTGTTCACAATATTTAGTGTGAACTATATCTATAGAAGCGTAAATATTCAACAGTTTGACATTTAGTATTCATAACTGAAATAGTTTCGTCACTTAGATATGCTATAAATTCTGTTGAAATATGTTCTAAAACAACTGTTTTGTGATATTCTTAATTTTATGGGTAAATTTTCAAGTACGTCAATTTTAGGGACCTTTATTGAACAAGCATCAAACGTATAAATTATGAATTGTTTATGAGGTTTAATAAAGCTATTCCATTCATTGTTTTATATATATGTGTGTGTATATGTGAGAGTGTATTATTTCAAGAATCAAAAAGATATGTCGACATTAAATTAAAAATTTTCTGAAGGTTATTAAGTTATAAACATTTGGATTATTATGTTAGCTGAGAAAGAAGGTTCTGATGGAGTTTTTCTGCTATTTTGATACCTTGTATGACTGATTCCAAGCCATTAAATTAGTAACATCTCAACTCTCAGCAACGTTACTGTTTATCTGAACTATATAATAAGACTGTAGGCAACAGTTGCCTAATCAAAAAAGTAATATTTAATTTGTTTAGCTTTGCTTGAGTAGAAGATTTACGGATGCAGAATCTCCGATAACTGATTTTTAGTCGAAAACAAAGCAACTCATAGCTATTAAAATCTATGTAATCAGTGCTAAATAAGTCCAGGAAGTGTTTCAATAAGTGGATGGGCTTACATACCTATCTTCTATCTTGTATTTAACGTAAACAGACCAAAAAATGTCATCCTCTTTAAGGTTAATCACGTTATTTTTCATTACGGTTTTCTTATTAAACAATTTTTTAACACCTGCATTTGTTTCAATATATTTTTTGATTCATTTGATATCATAAATTTCATACATAGCGAAATTCAATGAACTTCTAAATTAAAAGTCCTAGTTATATGGAATACATTAAAAATCTGATTCTCGTTTGAAATAAATAATAATACGTAACACACTAAAAAAATAATAGTTTCTCTTCTCTGACCGTTACCAGAAAATAAAGATCGTATTATAAATATTACTTGGTCTATTTATAAAGAAAAGGCCCGGCATGGCTAAGCGCGTAAGGCGTGCGACTCGTAATCCAAGGGTCGCGGGTTCGTGCCCGCGTCGCGCTAAACATGGTCGCCCTCCCAGCCGTGGGGGCGTATAATGTGACGGTCAATCCCACTATTCGTTGGTAAAAGAGTAGCCCAAGAGTTGGCGGTGGGTGGTGATGACTAGCTGCTTTCGCTCTAGTCTTACACTGCAAAATTAGGGACGGCTAGCACAGATAGCCCTCGAGTAGCTTTGTGCGAAATTCCAAAACAAACAAAATATAAAGAAAAACTTTACATTATTAGAGTATCACGAATAACGTATTACTTCAGGGTATATTCGAAAGATACGTACAGATTATATTAATACAAATTTTTGCGTTGTATCAAGTAATTAATTCGTCACTAAAACCTACGAAAAACTGTTGTTGTTTTACTCAACAATGTCTCAGTGGGTTTTACTTTTATTTTATTTTTCTCCTTTTGTGTTACACATATTTTTTATCTATCCTACTTAAATCTCAAAACAACACAAACAAAACATGAAACATCTCGAATGTGTCTAAAAAAGTCTTTCAAGGTTTTCTTTTACAATTAACGTAATTGTTTTTGTATTACACATGCATTTAAAAAGCATTTCGATATAGAAGTTTAGGTTTTATTAACTGGAAATGTCTTAAAACATCTGTATTTTTAAAGAAAATACATTTTAAGCATTACAGTTTAATGCTTAATCAAACAGTTATTTGTTGCATTTTACCACAGCATAATGTGTTTGATGTTCACTGTTTTCTAAACATTAAACTGTAATGATTGGCTATATTTTAGTGGTTGTTATTCTTTGTTTATTTTTACACAAAGCTGCTCATTTCTGATTGCTTTCGCCGTACCAAGTTTTGAAACGATAGATAAGTCAGCATCCCCTCCCCTAAACCACACTAACCTGTTAACTACTCTAAATGAATAGCAGGAATTGAATGTCTCGACTTAAAACGTACTGTCGTAGAGAAAGCAATCGCATTCTTGATAGAAGGACTTAACTGTATGGGGTATTACCAATTCATAATTTTAGAATACTTTAAACATTCATTAAAATATACGTTAAAATTGGCTTGTTCTGGGATCAGGAGACATTTTAACAGAAGTGTAAAAAAGAATACGACTTGCTAGCATGAATGCTAGGTGGTACTTGGAATTAAATCACCATTTATAAAACAGAGCATTGTACTAATATACACAATAGTACCAGTTTCAGTTTCGCATAGCGCACGTTCTGGAGTATGATACAGTCTAACAACTTGTATCCTAAAGACAGTATTAAATCTTCAATTAAAATAAAGTACAGAACAACTTTTCGATCTTCGGGTTAAGAAAGAGAGTTTGCACGAGACTCTTGCTGTGCACATATCTTAGGGAAGAGAGCGTAAACAGGTACGAGGTTGTAGGAGCGCTGCACTTAATTTTAGGTTATTACTTAATATATGTATAAAGTTGTTCCTTTATATCGATTTAATTTTAGTTTCAGTTCTGAATATTTTTGAAATATTACGTTTTGAGCTAAGTTGTTTTTTTCCAGTGTTAGTTATTTTTCGCTTATGTCAAGAATATATGGAATGTAGCAGCGGAAGGTTTTCTTCTTTCTTTGGATTAATTATTGTTTGTTTATTGTTGAGTGCGTTTTTGGTGTATGTGTTTATGCATATTGTTTACGGTTTTTATGAATATATGTAAGTAACAATATTGGAGGGCTCTTTGTGGTATAGCAGAAAAATCAAAACTTTTTATTTTTACATATATTTTCAATGTGACGCTTGTGCCTGCTTTCGAGAGCAAATCAAATTGAAGCGAAGCTCTAACGTAGACAAACAAGCTCGCATTTCATCACCGACTGTAAAAAGCCTCTCTCGTTTTCTGGCTTTAATCTCAGTCAATGCTGAAAATTCTATTTCGCAAAACCACGAAGATGCAAATGGAAGCAGAACTTCAACTGCTTTTGAACTGATTGCAGGTTATGAATTTTTTAATGGAGATCTAAAACTCATCCAAGCTCTCTTCGGGAAACAATTACTGATAAAATTTGTCGTATCGTAAATCAATGAGCTGTTCTTCCTCCTCAGTTGTAAGGTTTGTTGTCTCGTTGATTCCGAATGGATAGGTCACCCAGTTATATTTGTCGACAGCAAGTGACGGGAAGTATTGTTTTAGTGCGAACTGTAGGTCGCTTTATGTTTTCAAAAATTGAGGGACGATTTACTTTTTTGACGGACATTCGTGAACAGAAGGAAAATAATATCTTATTCTTCCACAGCGTCACGTTTTCATTGAAGACCTTCAGTTTGGAGTTGCAGTAATAATGTTTTCAGATGGTTCTTGGAGACTTAAGTTCAGAAAATTTAATTTGTTAAACAAGTCGGAGAGAAATTGAACCTTGAGCCACCAGATCTCATCATGAAAAGAAAATTCAAAATCTGCTTCTTCAACCTCCAAGAAAGAAATTACTTCAGTTTGAGTTGGACAAGAATGTCGTCTGAATTCATCGCCTCACAGAGAAGAGAGAAAAGTCGATATTGAGTGGCCGAGACTTGGTGAAATTCACCACTTGAATAACTTGATTCATAACAGACTGCAAATATTTCGGCCAAGATTTGGAGGCGAACGCCTCTCTTTGAATCGTCTAGTGAACAATCCTAATGTTTGTATTTTGTTGGCACACCAGAGTGACGAATCCCTTCTTTTCTCCTTGCATTGAAGGGCAGCCATCGGTGCAAACGCTGACACAGTTATTCCAATGTAATTAAAAAAGCAAAATGTTTTCATTCACCAACTCGAAAATGTCTTGGCCTTTCGCTGTAGTTTTTAAATATTTGCAAAATAAGTATTCGTTTACAAATTTTCCTTCTTTTATGAATCGAATAAAAGCCAGAACTTGAGCTTTTCCACTGACGTCAGTGGATTCATTAACTTGAAGAGACCACAGCAGAGATAATTCATCTTCAGGCGCTTCGAAGTGTTCGCAAGCTTGATCCTTCAAATCGAATGATTTGGAAGGTTTCACAGTGTCTTTGTAGTAGCTTTTATTAACTGATGTGTTCGACTTGCTTTTAAAATCCCAAGAAAGTTGAATGTGTTTCAGAAACGCCGCGGCACACAGGTTGAGAATCACTGTTTTATACGTTGTTGTAGGGAAGATATGAAATACTCGAGAAATAAAATATTACAAGCAGTTTTATAATGTAACGAATATTCTGATATCAAACAGTTATATATACTAATCCTGATGATAAAAGCAAAGGAAAAACGTTGGTTTGAACAAAAATATTTTATTTTATTTATTTATCTGGATCGTTTTAATGAAACATTAAAATAGAAATTACAAGAATTTTCTGTCACCCCCGGAGAACAATTACCTATCTGATGTTGTAATTACGTCACGTTGCTTAGAAACCAAGTAAAACAAAGCGAGAAAGAAGGTAGAAGCGAAAAACGTATCATAGAGATTATCGAATTTGTTCTTCAAAAAATGGATTTCTTTTTGTACACTATGAATATTAATCGTATAATTTCCATTTACTTACAGTGGGTTGAAAAGTCATTACCACTGGATAGCTTATATCAACTTTTTGTTTGTTATATTTCGATAGCATTGGCCGTAATATATGTAACATCAATTAGGCCTAGGTCTTCTAACCGTTTGACGGACGCCATTAAATTCTTAATATTTTTATTGTCAGCCGTGGTATCGCTTATAACGGCTACACTTGTGTTTAAAATCTTATTTTTAATGTGCATACGCAAAATAACACACGAAGGAAACAACCACGGTTGGAAGCTGAAATACTTCCTCATTTGGGTAATGAACGAGAAGTATCCTGATTATGGGTAAGTCATGAGGCTTAGTGATATTTGTTTTTTATTCATATACTTGAGACAGTAAATTAATTTTTAAGGTCAAAAGTATTTGATTTGGAAATATATGTGGAATTAAAGCAACGCATATTATATTGTGTCTCTTTAAATGTGTTGTGGGATCAATAATTATATTTTGTGTTAATTTTTCCAGTTACAGTGTATTTACAATGATGTAATTGCACTTGTTGGTAATACATATCTCTGCAAATATTTGTATCTCTGTTATCAATACATATGTGAGACTAAGGGTTTATTCACCATGTTATATGGATTACAGATATCATTATTTAACAACTCTAAATCTTCTTTCTATCATCAGTTATCCTGATTATAAAACATGTAACCAAGGTTGCTCAGAAGAAGATTCCTACTTACATAAACTAAGGAACCTTATAGTCTACTATGCAATGTTTACGGTATTTCTTAGCCTTGGGTTATGTCTTCTACTCCTTCGGGAATTAAAGGTAAGATTGTAACTCAATCTAATTAAAAATCTTTCATGTGAACACTGTTAAAGGATTATCTGTTGAATTACTTTTGAGTTATTTTACTAATATTTACTCATGACATTCTAGGATTATTGTCGTTTCTTCAAAGTTTTGGTATTATACAATTAAAATATCCCTTTCATTACTTAACTGGTATCAGAACATTAAGTTCCCAGCTAGTCTGTAAGTGTGCCCCACTGGTACAGCTGTAAGTCTACAGATTTACAACTCTAAAATTCAGGGGCTTGATTCCCCTTGGTGGACTCAGCAGATAGCCCAATGTGACTTTGCTATAAAAAAAACATATACACACATATTCTGTAAATATATCAAAGGCTTAGAATTATTACTTTATAGTTGCAAAATTAATAACTACGTGTCTTTAGCAGAATTCGAAATTTATTGAAAAGGAGGAATTAAAGATCTGCTCACCTGTTGAACTGGATGAGAAAGGTGTCATCATTATAAAAAAGACCATTTATTTGTCAACCAAAGCACATGATAAGAAAGTAACAGAGAAGGAAAATACAGAAAAGTTAGAAACTATTGTTTCTGAGGGAAATACCTATAAGAAGTATAATGAGATGTCAACCAACTCAAATGAAAACATCATGACAAAATTAAGAAGTATTGTTTCTGAGGGAGATCCCAGTAAGAAATACAGTGAGATGTCAACCAGCTCAGATGAAACAAAAGAAAGAAATGAAGAAATTATGAGAGAATTAAGAAACATTGTTTCTCAGGGAGATCCCAATGAGAAATATATAAAGATATCAGAAATTGGTCAAGGGTAAGTCTGAAAGTAATATGTACCTCAGCAGTTGTTTTTCTTTGCATTTAAACTAAAAGAAAATATGGTAAACTGGATATGGTAAGAAGTCTGAGCCCAAACTAGTAACACCTAAGATTTTGTGAAATGTTGGAAAAGAATTTTATAGTGAGTTGAAGTTAAGTTTGTACTCAGTACTAAATTATTATAGATAAAAACTACATTTTTGTAAAATACATTAAGTTATGAAGAAATCTTATTTTACTTTAATTGTATCACTTCATCAGCCATTTGAGCCCAGTATGGCCAGGTGTTAGAACGCACAACTCGTAATTTGAGGGTCATGGGTTCATATCACCTTCACACCAAAAATGCTCACCCTTTCAGGCATAGGGGCATTATAATTCATGGTCAATCCCAATGACTGTTGGTCAAAGTGGTGAAGACTAACTACCATTCCTCTAGTTTTACACTGCTAAATTAGAAATGACCAGCAGAGATAACTCTAGTAGCTTGGTATAAAATTCACAAACATAGATAAAAACTATTTCAGTGCTGCTTCCCATGTGTTAAGTTCTAACTATTCATGGGAGAGGCTTATATTCAAAAGTAGTTATTTCATTCCCTGTAAAAATAGTTGGATATTTCAGAAATTGTAACAATTTGAAAGTAAATAATTTTTTGTTGTGATTTCAAGGGGAAATTTGAGAAAATTTTCAGAAGAACACAATAATATTGAAACTTTTTTGTTTTTCAAAAGAGGCCCGGCATGGCCAGGTGGTTAAGGCACTTGACTTGTAATCTGAGGATCGCGGGTTGAAATCTCTCTTACACCAAACATGCTCGCCCTTTCAGCCATGTGTGCATTATAATGTGATGGTTAATACCACTATTCCTTGGTAAATGAGTAGCCCAAGAGTTAGCAGTGGGTTGTAATGAATAGGTGCCTTCCCTCTACCCTTACGCTTCAAAATTAGGGACGGCTAGCTCAGATAACCCTTGTGTAGCTTTGCACAAAATTCAAAACAAACCATATCAACGTTTTGTGCTAGCCATCCTTAATTTAGTATTGTGAGACAAGAAGGAAGGTAACGTTTCATTATTACAGACCCCCAACTCTTGGACTACTCTTTTACTGAGGAACAGTGTAGAAAGACATCTTTGACATGACAACTCTTAAAGTACATTTGATTACACACAAGGTTACAAGGTTTATTAGATCAAAATAATCTGTTGTATCATTTATATTGTAATGCTTTAAAGCATATTGTCACTGCAATGGATTAATTTGTGGATGTTGACTTTGCTAAACCATAGTATTAGAAGCTGGAAACTATCATCACATTATGAGTACATTTTGTATACAATGGCTAAACTCTTACAAAAGTTTATTAATATAATTTTTAAAGGTTTTACTTACTTTTGTGAATATAGTCTAATATATATATATTTTATCAGTATGTCAGAGTAACATTTATATAATAACAAACATTTAATTGGGAACGATTTTTTAATTGCTGTATTATGAAGTAAACATTCAATTTTATCACCTTCAAATATATAAGATTAGAAGCATATGATCCTTTTTTGTTTTATCAGTAGTGCATGGTAATGCATTCACATATTGGCACATTACAGATTCTTATGATATTTTATTGTTTCAGTTGTTCAGGAACTGTGTATTCAGCAGTAGAAACAGAAACAGGGTTGGAAGTGGTTATAAAGCAGATTAACTTAACGGAAGAAATTAGAAAAGAACTTCTCATCACCGAACTTTCAGTGCTCCAGGAGAAAAAACATCCGAATATTGTGAACTACTTGGACAGCTTCATTGTCGGTGATGAACTCTGGGTAAGTGTTTTAGCGTTATATATTAGTTAACTCTGTTTTATTTTTAAATTTACTGATTATAGAGTGTAGGTAAAGGTACTGGCTTTATTTAATTAAGTGGGATAGTTTTTAACAAGCCTACAAGTTTAAGAATGTTTTTACATATTACTCATAGATGTGTGAATTTTAAATTGTTGTTATAGAGAAGGAGACTGTGTGGTTACATCCACATTTGCTTCTGACACAACAAATTTTAATTTATTCCATATACAGTGGAACCCCCCTAAAGCAGCCACCTTTGGGACTGAGACAAACTGGCCTGAATAGAGGGGTTCCACTGTACATAATTAGGGATATGTAAACAAAAAAAAGGACTGTGATTGAATGACTACTTTCAAGGGGTGACTGCTTAGAGGGGTTCCACTGTATATGACTTCAAAATAAGTTTATACTGACATGCTGTGCTACTGCTAGCACACTTTGTGTTCCAGCACAATATATATCATTGGCAATTTTACTTTATACATTTAGTTCATTCAGCTTCTATTTACATATGTTTGGTTCACCGTCTACAGGGTGGCAACCCCTACCTATGCATATATCATATGTATCCAGAGTATCTGTGTGGTGTTACCAGTATTCTTGCGCTCATGTACCTGCGTACTTTTCACAATACACTCTTGAAGTGTAAATGGGCTTACATCGGCTATATTTCTCTGAAAAAAAGAAACAAATTTATAATACATGCGTAATTGAATGTAACATAATAACATATGGATGGGATGGGACTTAGGGGCCACTTTGTATATATAGTTGTTGAAATTATTTTTTTGAGGAGAAATCAGTTTGTTAAATTATTAGCAGTTTATACAATACACTGAAATGGAGCATGACATGGAAAACCTTGAACATTGTTTAATGTTAAATGTAATAAATATTAAATTTTCAGTTTCTTACACAAAATGCCATCCAACATAATATTTTATAAATTTTTTGGATGATATCACAACTTCAGTGATCAATATACATGAGTGTACTTCAAAAATTATTTTCACATAGTAAAATAAAAGTAGAAATAGATAAAAGTAAGAAGGATGTAGAAAAGTGTTCTATTCTGATTCAATCTTTAAATTGAATTTGTAATTTTTTCTTTGAACTACACATTTTACTATAACATAAGTGTCTAACTCCTGAACAATGTTAAAGAAGTGATTTTAGCTTGTTTCCTTCGTCATGAAGAATATTTTAAACAACATTGATATTTTGATTAGGTATATGATTTCTGTCAGAATTTCAAATGAGGAAAAGTAAATTCTTCTGTCTCATTATTACGTATAATTTTATTAAGAAAAAACTGTAAAGAGAAATCATAAACTTTTTTTTGTTTAGATAATAATGGAATATTTAGAAGTTGGCTGCCTGACTAATGTTATCAACGAAACCTGTTTCTGTGAAAGTGAAATATCAGCAGTTTGTAAGGAAGTAAGTTGTATTGATTGTTATTAATAGGTTTCTCTTATTTGTCTTACTACATATTTCAGTCATTATAGCCTTCTACAAAGACAGAAATGATGATTCACTTTTAATATTAAATTTGCAGACAGTACGTATGGGATAACCAGATATATATGTATGTATGTATATATGAATGTGTATGTAAGATATTAAATAACTAAAGCACACTGAATAAAAATTATACTGACATCTTAAGATATTAATTTTTAAAATAAACTAATATTTTATTTAGGTTCTCAAGGGATTAGACTTTCTGCATTTTAACAATGTTATTCACCGAGATATTAAAAGTGATAACATTTTGGTTGGAAAGGATTGGAGGATAAAACTAGGTTAGTTTCTAGACGTGTATGCCTTTGTGAATATGTGCATTTCTAAGTGTTTTAACTTGTTTGTAATAGTTTATTTCTCAAAAAGCACCATTATATGAAGAACTTATTATTAATTATATATACATATGAATGGAAAGTAACATTTGGCTCCAGGTACTATGAACCAGTAGTATTATACAATGAGCAAACACACAAAAAATATTTATATTGTTTTTGAATCCTGTCTATCTGAAGTTCAACTTTCCAAGATTTGAGTATTATAAAACACGTTAATTACAGATGTATTACTTTTGACAGAGTTTTCTTAAATTGTGTGTTGTGGCTAAAAATCAAAAGCGTGTAAAAACTTTAAACTTTTTAACACCAGCTACTTTATTGATATGATAACTTTCTTTTGGTTCTTTCCATCAAACAGGTGATTTTGGACTATGTGCAAAAATATCCGAAGAAGGAAACAAAAGGACATCTGAAGTTGGGACTCGTTACTGGATGGCTCCTGAAATAGTAAGAGGAAAAGAGTATGGGCCTAAAGTTGACATATGGTCACTAGGTATCACAGCAATTGAAATGTTAGATGGTAGCCCTCCTTACTACGACGAAGATCCTGACATGGTAAGTCCTGGCAATGAGTACTTAGAATCAAAGAGTAAAAGTAGATTGAATTTGAGTTTTTCCTCATTTGAATGTCACTTATTTTTCTTCTATGTAAGTTGTTTAAGTTTTAAAAATCATCAACATTGAATTAGACAGATAATTAAAGACTTTGGTACAGCAATAGTATAAAATTTTGAGGCTTTCAGTGAATAAAATATAGTCTTTTAATAATTTGAATACATTAATGCTTTGCTTTAATATTTTGTGTTGTTAAAGTTAGGTTATTGATTTAGTCATCAAGTCACAATCCTTTTTCAGGTAAAAGATTTAATAGCAAGAAATGGGAAGCCAAACATCAAATATAAAGATAACCTGTCTTCAGTGTTTAAAGATTTCTTAGACAGGTGCTTAGAAGTTGATGAAGATAAAAGATACAGTGCTTGTGAACTCTTAAAGGTATGGTAGAAAGTACTGTTATTTTACTAGGTTATTTTGTTTTGTTTTGAACCTGTTATCTTACAATGTTCATCTTAGAATCTGAGAGGTTCATCTTAATATGGCATCATCTGATAGTTTCATATTTGTTTATTTCATAATATCCATAACTCTGTACAGTATCAACTTTTATTAATGAAAAATGGAGTAATTTTCACTTTCCTAACCAACATTTACTTAAATATTTTTACTTTATAAAAACGTCTTGTTACATTTAATCCCATCCATTCACATTTACTTTAGTTGATTTCTTAGAGATAAAAGTTTTTTAACTTTGATAGTGGTGCCAAAGTTATAAAGGTGAAAATGCTGAATTTTATTTTCAGATACTTTAAATTGAAAAAAATAAATTTGTGTTTTACTATATTGTATGGCTTATCGAAGAGACAGTTCTCTATTTATATTTTTATGACGAAAGCTGTTTCATTGTTAGCATTTTCCCTTGTTTTTATTCAGATATAAACATGATGTACATTATTATTTACTTAGCAAAAAAACAACTGTTCCATTAATTGATTAAGGCACAATTTGTTTTCACAAGTAAGAGTCACTTAGCTGTTTGAGGTATTTCCATAAATTTTTAGAATTACAAATGTTTTTGTTATTTTATAAGTTCATAGTTTGATAGTCTCACATATCTAATATTTATAAAATAAGCACGTTATGAAGAATTGCATATCTACCATAAGAGAAACCACTTGCCAATTTATGTTGTTGTGAATGAAATATACCATATGTCTTGAAAAGGAAGTTACACTGGAGCCTTAACAATTAGTCTATCTCATATCATATGATCAAGAGTGGTATGATTTTGTGATGTAAACCCTCACAGAGTAGAATAATTTATGTAAATCTGTATAAATATAATTTTCACAGAGATATTTGATCCTTCAGTTATTTTGAATACTTTGCTAAATACATGGAGCATGGTTGTTTATATCATGTTTGAGATGAGTGGCAGTCTTCCTTCTGTTCATCAAGCCAAGATGTTCCAATTTTTCTTTTCTAATTTACCAATTTACCTCTTTTAGTTTCACAGTATAGGTGTACTTGACAGTGTTTGGGAAGTCATTTAAGTCTATGTTTCATCAGAGTTTGGAGAGCGTGAGCAGTATTACGTAACGCAAACTCCCTGTTCTACTTATTCTCTATGCTTAGTGGACCATGACATAAGAAGAAAACTTAATATATAGGGTTAATCATGTTCTTATCATCGTTTATATGTATGTTGCTTATAAATTGAATTATTTTTGCATATACTAGTATCCTATGTTAGCTGTATAGTTAAGACACTACATAGAGTACAATGGCAAGTATTTCAGGCTCTAAGTTTGATCAGTATGTTCTAAGCAAAACCCTTATGATATGTCCTTGGTACAAGTACAGGGAATTCTGAAAAGTGACTATTTTCACATGGGTTCATTCAGTTCTGAACAAGGTTCAGTGTTGAAATTTTACAATGAGTAATGGCAATGAAGAATACAATGAAAGGAATGACAAAATATTCTCTTGTCCTAATACAGTAAAATCATCTGTTTAACAAAAGTCTTTATTCCACATTATACACATTTTGTTAAACAGATATCTTTTTTTTGTTTTTTTAATTTCTCACACAGCATCCATTCATGGATCTAGCAGAAGAGTGGAAACTTTATAACCCCTCATAGTGACAGCAGCGAAATGTGTAGAAAAAATTATTAATAGATCAGAACCAGGTATCCCAATATATTACTAATGTATAATGCTGACTTATCATCATATTAACTAAACTTACTTATATCATGTTAATGTTAATTTAGTAAAAGTAAACAAATATGTAGTGTTGTTAAAAACATAAAACAAATCCCAGATAGTTCCAGTAGTAGCTGGGAGTTGATATTCTTGTGACATTATTTTATACTTTTTACACTGTGAATCAAGTATTAAATGACAATATTACTATTATAGATGATGACAATGAAAATTGTTTTCAAGTTTGCAGTCTCGATTAGTTTTTCTTATTAATAGTTTAAACAATCTCAATTACTGCAAAGATTGAAGATTTAGAGAGGCTCGTTTAATTGGCCAAACGGGAGATTATGAAATTTAAAAAAAAGTAAAAAAGTATAAGAAATAAGGTTTGCTGAATTTTTGAATATTCTTAATATGAATTTCTGTAATTACATTTAAAATAACCAAAATATTAGGATTCTGAAAGGGATTTTTAGGGATGATACAGAAAAAACTAACATTTGATGATTATGGAATGGTTAATAAACTGTACATTTTCTAGATATAGTTTTATTTTAATTCTTGAATAGTGGACAGCTGTAAGAGATTATAAACTTTTTTCAGTGGAGGCAATACAAACTGTCCAGATATGTATGTACATATTTGTCTTGCTTGAGCAGTGAGAAGAGTTTTTGGTAATCTGAGATGTTTAGGATTATCAAGGAGTGTGTGTTTTTCTTATAGCAAAGCCACATTGGGCTATCTGATGAGTCCACCGAGGGGAATCAAACCCCCTTATTTTACTGTTCTAAATCTGTAGACTCACCCCTGAACCAGCGAGGGACGATTGTCAAGGAAACGGATGTTATTGAAGCATCATTTTAGTTCGTACTTGATAATAAGAAAAGTAAGATTAGGTTACACAAGTGTAAACTTTGGCATGGTAAGAGTCATCTTTTGCTGATACAATTTTATTTCTTTAAAAGGGTGGTTGGTCTTTGAACGTTTTTCATTCAAATGTGATATATGTAATCTATTAACGGATCTGAATTGAGGACTTGATAAATATTTTAATCATATTTGTTGAATTTGAGTATTTTTCCTTACTTTATAGATTAGTATTGTAAATGGGACGGCCTAGATGATTCAACAGGTTTCCATGTTGTCCTTCAAGTATTTATATGTATTAATAAGAATCGTTACTAAAGTCTGTTGTGTTAATTCATGTGCATAGTGATGTCATTACTGTTATGAATTTAAAGTATCAGTAAGAGTACCTTATTTATTTGATTTATTGCTTTAATTATGGTGTAAAGCTTACTTGATTGAACCTTTTGCTATTTTTGATATTATCTATATTTTTGTGTAAAAATCCAAAAGAACTGTAGAGGTTTATTTGATACAGTTTATTCCATTTCACTAACATATTTGAAAATTATCGAGAAAATATCAATAAAATAAGATAGGAATTCTGCATAAACAACATTTAGTTAATGTGTAGAGTATGATTTTGATAAAAAAATGTTTTGGTGGTTAATTGTCGTCACAGACAAAACCACATAATGGGATATCTGTAGTAGTTTTAAATGGTTTATATAGATTAAGTATAATTGAACAAAAAAGGTAAACACACGAATAGACGCATAAGTACATTAACTGTAATATTGAAACTATAAATATCCAATTATTTAACATACACATGATGCAAATTTATCTTCAAAGCAAGATCTGATAGTTACAAAGAATTAACTATAATTTTAAGAAGTTTATTGCAGGTCATGAAGACTGTGGCATCTGAAATTGTATCCACTTTTTAGAAGGTCAACAAAAATTGTGTAAGTCACAAAACTGTTGCACTTGTTTATTAGCTTATAAGCATCACTGTTATCAAAACACAACATGAACAATCTGTGGAAATACTTAAGACAATTGTCACTGCAATAATATTAAACAATGAAGAGCATCATAAAAACCTTTAAACCCCTTTCTGTATGTCTGTTTTGTGATTAAATTATTACATCATAATAAGTACAAATTAAGGCAAGTTAAAAGGATAAAAGTTAGGTTTTATCTTGATAAAAGGCCAATTTTGGTACTAATATAGTGTAATTTCACCATGAAATGTACTTTAAATATCTTATAAAATTGTTTTTTTTTCTTAAATTCCTATGATATAGTTTTGTTTTTGTATTTCTAAAATGTTAAAGTTATGTAGTATTATCTTCTTATCTAACAACTGGTAAATCATCTTTCCAGGTAGATAGCTTCATGGCCAATAGAATTTGAAATCTTCATTCCAGTGTACTTAATGGTCTGCCTTTGGTGGTTGTCCGGCCAATATCGAGGATTGAGAGCAGAACTGGCCATTGTAGCAATTACTAGAATATCGAACCTTGACAATTGTATGACAGTTAGAGGGATAAAAAGGACTGTTCATGCAATCGGGAGAAGTGAATGATTCTGTAATAGAAATACTTAGAGCCAAACTTATTAGTTATTTAAATATTGAAACACAGTTGTACAGGGCCTTTACTATATTCTAAAAATTAATAGTTATGATACAATCAAAAGTAAGCGTGGCATATTTTCTGTTTTGTTAAGAGTCTTTGAATTTGTATTTGTTTGAAAAGTATGTAACATTTGATTTGAATTACTGGTTTTATATAAAATAACTTTGTGAAAAATTATAATTGTAATTACAAATTGTATCTGAACTCGACTTTTAAACCTGATTTTATATGTTAAAGAAATATACATGGACCAAGTTAAGACACAGATTTTATTTTTACAATAAGACCTCCAAATCTTTAGTAACGGGCCTGCAGCTGTATATGGTACAGTGACTTTAGTATTTTATATTAGAACTATTTTTGATCGTAATATCTATGTTACACCTTGTGTCTCCATGTCCAGTCATGATCTACCAGACAGCAATACATTTCTACAATAGTTCGTCAGTTTAAAATATCAAAAGCTGTGTCGTAATTCTGTTATGTTGAAAACAAACCATGTCTACCATTTGGTTTTCATGATCCAATAAGTATATAAATACGACTGCTTATTAGCACAGAAATCCCTTGACACCGTGTTTGGTAACTCAACTGATATGTTCTCTAATTTATTGACACAAATCCTTATGTTATTAATAACCTTCTTGAGATATACAACAGCAGTATGGGAGATGTGACTGCAAGCCTTATCTTAGTAGAACCAATAATACTTTGATGATCTCGTTTTTGGACATAATTTTCTTTTGTTTATGTTATGTACAGTTGCATATTCAAGACAGTTTTAATATAAAATACTGAGCTTTTTGTGCAATTTATTTTAAAATGATCCAGAAAAATAACACCTGCAAAGATGTAATAAATGTTATGAAAAAAATTTGTTTGTTTGTTTGTTTAAAATTTCATGCAAAGCTACACTTAATAGTTATCTGCGCTTGTGGTCTCTAAGTTAGCAGTGTAATACAAGTGGAAAGGTAGGTAGACATCACCATCCACCTCCAACTCTTGGGTTGTTATTTTAGCAACATTATACCGCCCCATACGTCTGAAATGGTGAAGTTGTTTGGTGTGATTGGGAATCGAATCCCCGCCTCTTATATTTAGAGTGGAGCACCCTAAACACCTTGCCATGCTGGGTCCAACTGTGAGCAATATCATATTTGATATAGAAAAATATCATTCTTTTGCAATTATGAGTAACGTTACTGATTGTTCAGCCATAATTTTAAATCGCTATTTGAAGAAGGACAAATGTTTATAGCATCATCTCAGATCATAACGATCTTATATTTGTTTTGAATTTCGCGCAAAACTACTCAAGATCTATCTGCACTAGCCGTCCCTAACTTTGCATTGTAAGACTAGAAGGGAAGGCAGTTGTTTATCACCACCCACCGCCAACTCGGGGGCTACTATTTTGCCAACGAAAAGTGAGATTGATCATCACATTATAACGCCTTCACGGCCGTTAGGGCAAGCATGTTTGGTGAGACGGGGATTAGAACCCGTGACCCTCAGATTACGAGTCGAGCACCTTAACCACCTGTCCTGTTGTTTGTTAATACATTAAACTATACAGTAGGCGATTTGTTGTTTTCGTGCCGCAGGTAATGACACCCGAATATTAGAGGTAAACTTACTATTATTTAGCCTCCGCGTGGTAGAAGGCGGTCTAGATTTGAATTATACTTATGTAGACGAAAAACGTAGTTCTAAATACGTTTCAGTTTCTTTTAGTGTCGCAGGCATGAAAAGAGAACAAATGTTATTAGTATATTTATGGCTCTGGTTAGGTAAGTGTTGTTAATAAATAAAATAAGAAACTTCTCTGGGAGGTTCCCTCACCACGTACAGGAATCCACACCCAGGGAAAGTATAAACGGTTAAAGTTCAATAATCTTTCTGTAATCAAATTTCGTTAAATTATTCCGAACACACAACTTTATTAGTAGGAGGGCGCTCTTGAAAGATAAATTACTAATAAAACGTTCTAAGCCTAACGTATATGTAAATATTAATTCAGACAAGGAAAAGTTTTGGTCAGGAAACGTAACGTTTTCCCATTTCTTGGTGTGATAATAAGTTTATCAAAAGTCTTTAACAATCTAAAGGGCATGGGCTCGAATCCCTGTCACCCAACATACTCGAACTTTCAGCCATGGGAGCGCTATAATGTGACAGTGAATCCCACTATTCGCTGGTAAAAGAGTAGTCTAAGAGTTGGTGATGAGTAATGCTGGCTAACTGCCTTCCTTCTAGTCAAACCACTTCTAAATTAAGCGCGGATAGAGTACATATCCCTCATGTAGCTTTACAGAAACATAATGAGGAAAGAAATTAAACATTTAAAAACAAGAGAACTGGTGCTCGTTCTGGGATAAATTAAATGAACAGGCCGACTCACAAAACTTCTGGAAAAAATATTAATAGATAGACCCATAATTACAAATCACACAAAACCTGTCCTACGATAATGTACGACCAGAAAACCATCTACACAAACATCCAAAAAACTGAAGCAATTAAAGAACACTTACAAAACATGTTTAAAACACACAATGACCCTAATATGTCCAACTGACAACTACCACCTAAATCATGTTTAAAACACATAATGACCCTCATATGGCAACTATCACCTAACTTGTATTTAAAACACATATGATCCTGATATGGCAACTGTCACCTAACTTGTTAATTGCTTGTGTTTCAACTTGTGTCATAAAAATATTGGCAAGAACTGGTGATACTGGGTTGCCCATGCTTAGGCCATTTGTTTGTATATAGTTTTGGTTGTTGAACATTCAACAACATTCAACCTAACTTATGTTTTAAACACATATGAACCTGATATGGCAATTATCACCTAAATTATGTGAATAATCATACAAAAGTGATTTTAAACAAATACAGAATCCACATTTACGTAATAGTTAGTGTTTTACAGTGCTCTTTACTTTACTGTACCGACTTAAAAGAGTCATAAAACATTAGAAGGAAGAAGAGGTCAACTTAGCACCTTACCCTCCCAGATACCAATCTCGACATGCACATTGTTAAAGGTGAGCGTTGTACATACATATGCGAAATGGTTATAAGTAAATATCACAAAATAACGTAATTTAAACTAGACACTAATGACAATGTTATTTCCTCAAATAATTCCAGGGTTTCTTTTGTTCATAACGGCAAGCTTAAACTGCTAACTCCAAAATATTAGACTGAGTATTTCAGATACGTTTGTTGGAACGATCACGTTATTATTTTAGAAATTTCACTCAGATCAACAATTTACTCGTTCACATATACTTGTTTGTTTGTTTTTTGGAATTTCGCACAAAGCTACTCGAGGGCTATCTGTGCTAGCCGTCCCTAATTTAGCAGTGTAAGACTAGAGGGGAGGCAGCTAGTCATCACCACCCACCGCCAACTCTTGGGCTACTCTTTTACTAACGAATAGTGGGATTGACCGTCACATTATACACCCCCACGGCTGGGAGGGCGAGCATGTTTAGCGAGCGCGAACCCGCGACCCTCGGATTACGAGTCGCACGCCTTACGTTCACATATACAATACGTAACATAATAATCATTAAAAAAACTTAAGAACAAATAATTGAAAATATTTTAAAATACGTTATACACATTAAGTTATTCTGAAGTCATAAATTTCATAAAATTTTAATCTGTAACAATTTCTTTAAGATTTGTTTGTAGTTAATCAAAGGTACACAATGAGCTATCTGTGTTTTTTCCCACCACAATGATCAAAGCCCGGTTTCTAGGAGGGTAAGTCCGCAGACATACCGCTGTGCCACTAGGCATTTTTTTAGTTCTAAATCACCATTTTCTTTAACTCACATGTATTCTAATATACTCCATGATTCCAGTCTGTCATTGATATTATATCCCACTTTCTCTTCACCTGTTTTAAACTGTGGAATACGTTTGCTCTTTTTTTTCTGTATTTCACACCGCTAACTGTACATGATAGTTTTGCCTAAAATAATGATAAAATTACACAAGTCAGTTAAACTAGAATTATCATTCTTTATTGTGAATACAAGTACCAATGATTACACAATTCACATATTTTTATTAAATAGTTGAACATAGTTTAAAACCATGTTTAAGTGTTTTCTTATAGCAAAGCCACATCGGGCTATTTGCTGATAGAGTTGCAAATCCGTAGACTTACCGCTGTACTAGCGGAGGGCAAACCATGTTTAAAAAAGTTCACTTGCAATACAATTAAAATAAATATGTCAGTTATTAACAATCACTGTTGGACGGTCACGGACCAGTAGTTATCTTGTTGGGCTGTGCCATAAGTGCATTATAAAAGTGACGATCAAATCTTTCAATACCACTGGAGTAGCCCACGAGTTGTCTGTAAGTGGTTCTAACCCCTGTCTTCTATACCACTTCATAATTAGGTACGGTTTAGTTTGTTTTGAATTTTGCGCAAAGCTACACGAGGGCTATCTGCGCTAGCCGTCCCTAATTTAGCAGTGTAAGACTAGAGGGAAGGCAGCTAGTCATCACCACCCACCGCCAACTCTTGGGCTACTCTTTTACCAAAGAATAGTGGGATTGGTCGTCACATTATAATGCCCCCATGGCTGAAAGGGCAAGCACGTTTGGTGTGACTTGAATTCGAATCCGTAACCCACAGATTAAGTTGAAAGCCTTTATCACCTGGCCTTATTAAGCTTCGTTTATTTGTTGTTAAGCTCAAAGCTCTTCAGTGAGCTATGATTCAGAATACACTACAAATTACTTTACTATTTTTTTAAATAACATTAAATTCTGTCTTCTGTCTAACATTAATATTTACATCAACAGCATAAAAAAGATAAAATAAGCCTTTAATTAACAATAAAAAAGACTCCCAGTAGCACAGTGGTATGTCTGCATACTTATTCTTCTAAAATCTGATTTTTGATACCTGTGGTGGGAAGAGTGCAAATATCCCATTATGTAAATTTGTGCTTAACAACAAAAAAATTGAACACTTTGTTTCTTTCAACTTAATTATTTAACCTCATTGGAATTTCATGCTCTGTGTGCAAAAATATATTTAAAATCTGAGTATTTTTTCTTTAACTGGTAAAACTTTGTATGAAGTGTGTGTTCTCTGATAAAGCCACATCAGGCTATCTGCTGTGTTCACCTAAAGGAACTAAACCCCTGATTTTACCATTGTATATCCATAGGCTTACTGATGTCCCAGAAGGGGACTTGTAAGTTAACATGTAAAGAAAAAACTAGAAATATTATATATCAGGTCTAAACAGTATTTCTGAAGCTATAACGTTAATAAAAATATCAACCAACCAATAGTATTTCATACTAGTAGTAATGCTGCCCAATGACTGGCTGTTCATTTAGAATCTTGCCAAGGTTAACAGTGTGCTTCTCTGTCACAAAAGTGTCCTAACTTCTTCTAACTGCATCTTGGCAAGCAGTTTGATGCGCTTCTATATTTCAGGTTTTTTTCCTGGTTTCTTCTCACAGAATCTTGCAACATAAATTGAACAAGCCAATCTCTTTCTTTCAGTAATTTACATCCTGACATTTCATTTTCTTTTTCAAAGTTTCAAACTTTCTCCATGATAAGCCACTTTTCCATTTTGCATTGTAATTTTCAATGTTTTTCAACTCTTTTTATACTTGCACTGAAGTAAGAAAATATTTGTGTAACTTACAAAAATCGAGGCACTACAAAATTCTAACAAATTTATATGCAATAAACTCTGTATAAAAGACTAGCAATTCCTTCAATTAGAGGACAATGTAATTCATAGCATATGTTTAAATTCTCTAGCATAAAAGTCGCTTTTCTTTTGAATACATCACAACAATTCTCAACGAGAAAGACCCATTTTTAAACTTTTTCCGAATTTTAGCAATGATCTATTTTATAGCATTTTTCATTTTGGTGCAATATAAAACTTAACTGATTTATTGATTTAAAAACAAAATTGGACACATGCTTTAAATAAGCCTTTTACAACAGATCCAATTGCAATGAAACTTTGTTAGGAAATTCCCATAACGATGTTAAAAAATTGTGTGAAGTTTAATCCAAATCAGACTTAAATTGTGTAAGTTTTACAGACAGACTGACATTATCCTCTTTACATGTAGATAGATAAAATGAATACTAGAAATAAATAGCCATAATAACTCCAAAACGTTGCTTTTATTTAATTAGATACTCAACATTTCACTTTACAGCTTCTTTAGGAGTGTTGTGTGAATTTCTTCTGTTGTTTCTATACACAAGTACTGATATCATACCATCTCAAGTTTTAATACTTGCTTCCAATACCCATGTTTCAAAGTGTCACTACATCTGGTGTCTCTTACTAAATGAGTAAAGCAGCTTGCCACTGTTTATCATGCCACTTGCTTCAAATTTTTTTTTTAAAGAGAAGTGTTTGGTGGTCATCACATGTTGCAGAACAGGTTTAATTCACATTAAGATGCCCCACATAGCCATCAAATTTGTTCAGAACCCTAGATGCCTAATAACATATTTATATACTGATAAATCTTTTGAGAAATATCATGAACATACTTGAAAAGTTTATATGGATCCTGTTATTTTGTGATCAATACTGGAGAATTAATGTAATTAACCCTTTTTGAAAGTGAAGAGTTTATAAATATGAACTGAATGTAATAATTGTGCAAATAGTTAATAAACTGTTTTACAGCAAGTTGTTTGTTTGCAAATAGAAATATCAAAAGAATTATAGTTGCAGTTGTAAATCTTAAGTGATTCTTTATATATTTGTTAAACTAAATGTCTTAATAAAGTTTATAAATTTTCAATTCTTGTTGCTCTTCTAGATTATTTTCGTCCAAACAAAATTTTAGTTTCTCAGTAAATAATGTAGTTTCACATTTGATTATTTGGTATTTTCAACTTGAATGGCATCTCATACAATACATGAACTAAATGGCCAGAACAGAACAGAAATCCACAGCTTCAGACATAGCCATTCCTAATTTAGAACTGCTGATGAGAATGAGAGTGGCCATTTAGCATCATCTTTTACCAGCAAGGATAATCTCAACTGAATAGTAGGATGTCCCTACAACTATATCAGCATATCAAGACACACTGAACTTTCCAAGCCACAGTTTAATATGTTAACAAGTCTATCAAATAAAAACTCTGGCTCTTATAAACAATATACTATTACCCACCCATGAAGGGAAAAAATATTTTAAAATTTATTTTTTGAACAAACTTGAGAACAAACTTAAAAAAAACATTTTACTAAGCCCTCAATAATGTGATGTACAGTGGTTCTCCCATTCCAAAACATCAGTTAATGTTTGACTATGAAAATCCATATATACATATATTCATTCTTTTCTTCTAAAAAATGTCTTCTTGGCAATTCCCTTCGCTTCTTCAGGTGGTATTGTTGTGAATATTTCATCTAGAGGGTCTAAGTTGTACGACTTTTCAGGCTTCCTATTTTTTATATATTCTTTATGTTCTGCTCGATCCTTATAACGGCCTGAAGCCATTTTCTTCAGCATTGCCCGATGCTAAAAATGCATTATAAACATTTTTAGAAAGGTAAATATAAAAGTTGCCATAAGACATTTTCTTTAAGATACAAAAATGAAAATAATTTTTTAAATACAAATAATTTTGCAAGTCTAATATAACCTTTATAGTTATACTTTTACTACAACAGACCTTGAAATGCACTTCAAATGAGACTAAGTTACTCACCACATTTGGAGAAATGTATTTGGGATTACTGTACAAGACTGGTCCACCAAAACTTCCCTCAAAAATCTTAACTGGATTCAAGACAAATCTGGGTCCTAATAAACATGAGAAATCCAAATGCATCAAAATGTGAAAAAATTGCACTTCATTAAACCCACAAAAATCTTTAAAAGTAAACATGTTTCCAGTTTTATTTTAAAGATTAAACATTAAAATATTAGTTTGATATATTTTGGAAAAGTTAGAGAACTACTACACTTCATAATCCACTTATCTTAAATTATAAGATCAACGATTTACAAACATTAAAATTTTCAATAGGCATACATCCACAGGCATGATTTAATTTTTCAATGCTTATAGCTTCAGAAAAAATTTCATTATAATTTTTAATAAAAAACACTTTCAGTAAATTACAAAAAAAAACACTATTAAACATTTCTGTTTAATAAGTATGATGTATGAACATTCCTTGATATCATTTAAAACAAATACCTGTGATTTTCAACTTAAACTAATATTTTGAAAAGTTTACAAAAATTGATCAATCTCACAATGCTATCTTCCATTGGTCCATCCACCTACTCCATCATCAAGCCCACAATATAATGCAGTAAACATTACACAGCATAATAATGTGTGGATAATTACCACACGTGATAGGCTCACACTATCCAGCTTCTGCATTACAGCTCTGATGGTAATGTGATTAGAAACACGGTGTCCAAGTGGTTGATCATTGGAGGTTATAATAAAATAAAAATCATATAAGATGCACAGGCTTTTTTTTTCTCCAAATTTTTCTTAATTTTTTTGTGATTAACACAAAAATATAGTTATTGACTTTTAATGCTTTGCCAGCTTTCAGCATTAAATTTAAACAATAACTTTTTACAATGATATACCTTTTTCAGTGTAGGGTAGCTGTCAGCAGTGGCGTACTGTGAACTGTGTCGACCCAAGCACACATGGCCTAAATACACTAACTTCTGCACAAAGCAAACATGTTTTGTAACTTTTGTGGAATGGTTCAAATAAAAACGTTGTTAAATGCAATTAAAATTATTTTTTATTGCCACCAAAAATACATTTGAAAAGAAACAAATCAGAAGATTTATATACATAAATAGCATACACAATAAAAGTTTTACTAGAGGGGAAAAAATAACAAGCAACCATTTACAAGTGCCTTTAGAAGTTTGAAGCCTGAAGTATTAAAAAAAATCTTTTGTAAAATGGCTGCAACATTGTAATTGTTAGGACCTCAGAAAACAGGAAATTGCATTAAACCAGTAAATCTCTAACAACACAGTTTTTATTCAAGACAAAGCAGTTAGGATCTAACTACTAATTAAAGAAAGCTGTACCACATACAGACATCTATAGCAACATGTTTTACACAGAATAATAAAGAAACTGGTTTGCCAAAAGAAAAGAAGCAAATGCACACACACTACTGAAAATTCTAACACATAAATCTTACCAATCTCCACGAGGGAGCCATCTTCTTCCATTATCTGATAATTTCTGAACCAGATTCTGTTATCAAGAATGGAGAAAGTAAAGACATGATCTGTGAAAGGTTGACTTCTAGGATGATGGTTTGGTGTACCAAAGACCTAGTAATCACAAATATAAAGAACTGTAGCTTGCCATTGCAAAGAACAACAAAGAATGAACTTAAAAAACTAGAATATTAAAAATTATAAGTTTATTGACATACAACTACTCATTTCTTCAAGTAAAATAAAATGGCTAACTTGTTTGCACACTTTTATGTTGTTCAATAATATGAGTAAAGTTGTGTTTATAAGAAACTTTCATTTAACTTGCATAAAATATTTCAAGAACAAATAAATGAGAAAATTTATTACTTTGCTAAAGTGCTTAAAAATTATGCAAAAAAGTGAGACAATAATGAACAGAACAAATCCTATACATGTAAACATCTGCTAATTTCTTATTAATTGTAGCAAAATAATTAGTTTGGCAAGGTTAACCCCCATCCTAAATGTTTTTTTTAGAAATGAAACAAAGTATGGACACTTCTACAAATCAATTACCTCATGCACAAAACTTTATCTTTACATTAAACTATAAAGCAGTTTTAGGTCCATCTTCCCCATTGATTTCTGAAGTAGATATACACTTTTTTTACACTTCATCACATTCTAGTTGATGTTATAGCAATACAGATTAGGTTAGTAACTTACAAAAGTGAGCCAATGACATAAGCTTACTTATTTGTACTAGCAGTTCTTTTAAAAATGCAATAAAATAACATACTTGAGCTAGTTCTTTAAAAGCGAAACAATGCTACAAACATACTCATCAATTTACTTGTACTAGTTCTTATAAAAGTGAAACAATGGTATATACATACTCAACAATTTTCACTCAAATACTAAATAAAGAAACAAACATAAACAAACGTAGTTCTTTTAAACCAAAATAAACCAATATAAAGGAACGCTTTATACCTATATATAATGAACATACTACTCATCAACAATTTTCTATAAGTTCTTTAAAATGAAACAATGCTATAAATGTACTCAATTTTCTCCTACTAGTTCTTTTAAAATGAAACAATGTTATAAATGTACTTATCAATTTACTTGTACTAATTCTTATAAAAGTGAAACAATGCTATAAACATACAACAATTTACTTGTACTAATTCTTAGACGTACTCAACAATTTACTTGTACTAATTCTTAGACCTACTCAACAATTTTCTTGTACTAGTTCTTTAAAAAAGTGAAACAGTGATATAAATGTACACAATAAGTTACCTGTACTAGTAGCTCTTTTAAAAGTGAAAAATGAGGAACCTTGTCAAAATTCTGAAAATACAAAATGTTAATTATTAGTACAGTTTCCTGTCCTTAATTTAGAAATCTTGAAAATAATGAAGTAACTATTCTATTACTGTGCTGAAACCATTTTGTGTTTCTGTTCCATTCTGTTTACAGGGTATACTAAAGATCATAAGCAACTGATTAAAGAAGTTTATATATTTAGAAAAAGATGTAAAAATGTTCATCCTGTAGTCTAATATTTAGATTGTTTCCTTGAAAGAGTGTTTTACAACAAGCTGAATAAAGAACACTGTTCCAAGTGAATATAAATCCACTGATAATTATTAAATCATTTAATATCAACACATTAATACTTCCAACTACAACTAAAACATCTTAAAAGTAAGCAAAAAATAATACTATTTATTTTTTATGTACGTAATTAACACTAATCTTGGTAAACTTACAACTTTTACTTATGACAATATTATTTTCAAAGCTTCACACAGGAATGAATGAAGAGTACATTTTAGTATTTTCAAAAACTTGTATGATTTATCCCACTATCTGTTGGTTTACATAAAACACACCTTGCATCTGTCACAATTCAGACTGCACACAAAAACCATTCAGTAATTGTCTACAGTTTCAAAACTATAGACAGTTTACTTCTTGAAAAACAGCAATCCTACCTTATCAAATGAAAGCAAAGGTCTTGAACCTTTCAGACAGTTCCCTGTTAATTTCAGTTCCTCCATTGTATGCACTAAAAGAAAAATATGACATCAATCTGAAACTTTTAAAACCAGAATATATATAGTTCTATTAGAGTAATAACTCTAAAAAACATATAAATTTAAAAAAGTGGAAATGATAAAAATTAGTAATTAAACAAATAAAACTGATTCATTCACTTGTCTTTACCTAACTAAATTGTTTGGTCAACCATAAAAGCTTATCTCACCATTACAATTTTTATACAATTAAAAAAACAAAAAACCATAAGTTTAATTTAGTGATGGTTAAGAATAAAGAAATTTTGTTACAAATGACATTTTTTATAATAATTAATAAAACTAAAACAAAAAATAGGTCTAAAAATGGTTTTGGCAGTTACAATATAAAAATGTTCCAGTTATTTAACACTGACGACATACTACAGTAATGTATTCTTAAGTTTAACTCCCCCATTTCAAAATAGCTAGTTCATAGTGTCTGTATGATTGAATATAAACTGACAAACTCTCCAGTTAACACTTGTTGTTTTCAGCATTAAAGTAAAGTATTACTGACGTGAGCAATTTGAAAACAAAAAACAGTAAATTCCAAAATTTTCACCAAAAATATTAAAGTCATTGTCTGACATATTTTTCTCTTCTTATAGAGCTATCTTAGTAAAATGTAGAATTTCTTTTCTTTTACATATCTGACCTTATTATGCTGTTGGTATTTTAAAATAATGGTTCACATTGGTAACTAAAATGATGTTGAATTGTTGGTAAACAATACTATAAAGCTGTATTCATTATGCTTACATGTAGAGGATGTTGTGTTTGTGTTTTTTCTTATAGCAAAGCCACTTCAGGTTATTTGCTGCATACACCAAGGAAGATCAAACCTGTGATTTTAGCATTGTAAATCAGTGGGCTTATTGCTTTCACAGCAATGGGACACGTACAAAAATATATTAAAGTAAATAAGAATATATTTTGAATATTTTCAAAAAACTGTTAAAAAAGTTAAAAAATATCTTACCATTCTGAACAAGAAACTTAACAGATGGTCCTCTTGGTACATTAGATACCCTGAACAGAAGAAAGTATCATTTATGAAAATTAATTTTAAAAAATAATCACTTAAAAATTCTGATTGGTAAAAATTCTTTTAAATAAAAATGCATTTTCAGTTAGAAAAAAGTTTTAAAGCAATTTCTTACCACATGTAGAGGTCTTGTCTTTTCTTATTTTCAAAATATATAGACTTATTACAATTTTTCATTTCACATATCTGAAATTAATAAAACATACAATGTTAGATTAATTTTGCATAAGATAGGATTATTAAAATTAAACAGTTTTTTCAGAAAGTGACAGTTCTTTCCAACATCCTCAAAATTACAATTTGCTACAATGTGCAGAGATTATGGTTATTGTAATACATGGAAGGTAAGTGATGACGAGAAACCCACGAAAAGTTGTTCGTTCTTCTATGTAAAGTGTTTTCTCAGCCCAAACGAGCCGTTTTTACATATAAATGGAAGGTAAGGTGTCTAGTCATAATCAGCAAACAGTTTAAACCACAAGTGATTCCCATGTAACTGAACAACTCCAAAGAGGCTTCATTTTATTTTCTACACAAGTACCAAGATCTATTTTATTTTAACCCAATTTTATTTAATGAAAATATAATTTCATATTAAATTATTTTTCAATAAAAACAGTTTCAGACTAAATCAGAATCTATGAAATATGTGCCATGTCAAGTAAAATGGAAGTTTCCCTTTTACATTTTGAACTAAAAAGTCAAGCTCTCACAGTTGGAACATAAGATCTCAGATTATTTAAAAACTATATCACAATGGTTTAAAAGAAATGAAAGATGAACAATAAATCATACAACACAAATCTTATTAAGCTCCTATCTCCACTTTTAAAAATCTCACCTATTCTAAATCTATTATAAACAGGAATAAAATTTTTTACCTCTATAATAAGTACAGGATGTAAGAAAACTACATATTAATGGATCTTTGATATTTATATGATTATATGACAATAAATTGTTAAAACTTACCTCATTTATAACAAACAACGAGTCTTTTTTCTCCATTTTTGACTCTGAAAGAGGTCCCATTTCTTCATAATTATATTTATTGTTACAGACCACCATATATAAATAACTTTAGCTATCAAGTCACACATGCAGTAAACTTAATTTTTAAAAACAGCAGTGTTGATAACATCAAAGATAGCAAAAAAAATTCTGCAATTACCTTTTATAGCTATAAGAAGCAAATCACATTTTTAAAAGTTTATATATTCCATTAAATAGACTAGTTTAGACAATCCAAAGGAACTACAACTGTTATTTCACTTTCATTGCAAACACAGTTTCTTAATTTTATTTAGAAATTTGAAATTATTTTTGGTTAAATCATACAGTGGCTAAGCAAATATCCTACCAGTTGTAAAATGCCCAAATTAAAACATTTGTCAAAATAAAATCTGTATTCTACCTTTCTTTGAATGAGGCAGCAACGCCTGCAAATTTTGCATCAGGTGACGGTCACGAAAAGTAATACCTCTGGATGCAAATATCAGTACTCTCTGCTTATTGGTCCACTTTCCCTTTAATATGAAAACAGAGGAGGTATATAGCCATTGAAACAAACTCATATATATATATGAAGCATGACAGAAATGTTAATGACAGGGAGAAACAACCTAAAGAAGTACTATATCATGAAATTATTTATTCAGTTTTGAGAAATCAGATTATTAAGGTTAATAATAGTACACTGAATCTTGTGCAATTTTAAAATATTTAGCAAACACAACAAAACAAGACCTTTTACGTGGTCATAACAGAATTTTTTAACATTATAATTGTGAAATAATTAAGAATAAAATAATTATTTCTAATGTAAAACGTTCATTAAAAGCTACTAGTATTACTATTATCTTATCAAGTGTTATAAAGAAGTTTTACTGTATTAGTTTTCAGTTTAACTTTCACATGTTACACACAATGTTGCCAAAGGCGACTCATCAACCCTAAACTATTAATATTAACGGTAAACGAGTACAGAGCATACCGCTTTAAACTTAATCGTATAATTTTACAACTACATATAGATCTATGGCTATATTATAGTTTAAATATCTTGGGCTCTTAAATGTTATTTGTTTTGGATCATGTTCAGAAAATAGAATACAAACTCTTTTGGGAGGTGGTTCATCAGATAGCCGCGATGATGGAACATTTTTAATTTCTGGATCACTTTTCTCTTCTTTTTCAACAACATGTGCTTTACGTTTAGCTTTACTCCTCGCCATATTTTTTACACTAGTGCCACCTATTTAAACATGACCAAAATATTTTTTTTAATCATGGTAATCTTAACATGTATTCAAACAAAAAGTGTAACATAAAAGTTAAACAGAAATTAAAATTTACCTATATTTTATGAAGTGGTATCAGTTCAAAGATGCGTTTAATAACAACTTAATTGGATGTGTATCGTGAGCAAAAAAGATGTTCAACAAAGCAGAAGAATAAAAAGTAGTAAAAAAAAGGATCATAATTAAATGATAAAGCACACTTTGGAAACTATGTGTTCCCTATTCTTCCATAATTAACCATAATTATTTGTTTTGGAATTTCGCACAAAGCTACTCGAGGGCTATATGTGCTAGCCGTCCCTAATTTAGCAGTGTAAGACTAGAGGGAAGGCAGCTAGTCATCACCACCCACCGCCAACTCTTGGGCTACTCTTTTACCAACGAATAGTGGGATTGACCGTCACATTATAACGCCCCCACGGCTGGGAGGGCGAGCATGTTTGGCGCGACTCGGGCGCGAATCCGCGACCCTCAGATTACGAAGTGCGCGCCTTAACGCGCTAGGCCATGCCAGGCCCTAACCATAATTACTACATATACACGTTTACAACCATACAGGAAGTAATTATAGATTCAAGCATAGCAGCAATAACTACGATTTTCCAATAAGATTGACATCTTTAGTTCCTTCAAAATTTTCGCTCAATGTTACACGAAGGGTCATCTAACGTATCTGCCTCTAATTTTGAACTGATAAACTAAAGAAAAGTAGCAAACAACAATATCCATTAAAAACACTTGTCTGACCATACAATGATATTTGACTCTCTCTCTCTCTCTTTTACCGATACTCACAGAACACATTTTTTGCAACACGAACTGTAAACCATAAAAAAGATATAGGATTTGTTGTACAAGCACGATAATCCTTGATTTCGACCGACGTCAATAAGATTGAGAAAATGAACAAATTGTTAAAAACTTAAAAGCATCCACTTATGACTTTTAGTTAGTAATTAGAAAAAGTAGAAATGTTTCATAAATGTATATTCTCAGTTTCATTGATTTTCTTTTAAGAATAATCTGATTGGAGCTACAACATAAAAGAAGGTTTCGACAGCAAATGTATTTAGGAACAGAAATCTGGTTTCATGTACAACATATACCAGTGTCAAATGGTTTTCTTTTTGTATTGTTGTATTAAAAATATGGTGAATTATGGAATGTTTTCTATTCATAGTTTCGCCTAGTGTTTCATTTTCTATAGAGTGAAGAGGATTTGTTTGATTAATACTTCACCCACGTTTTTCAAAATATAATTTCAAATGTCAACTAAGTCGCGAGTTACAAGGTTATGGGTTTAAAGTTTTATTGAATTGTTGACTTGAAGACAAGCCTGAAACAGAGAAGAAAGGAAAATGCGATATGTAGGCATGTCGTTTATTTTTACCTGCTTTAATGATATAGATATTACTAACGTTTTTTGTTTATTTAACTTATATGCATTTTTAACATAAACACGTGATCCAGAAAGTCATTAAAAGACCGCACAGAATTCAAGCACAGTGAAACAATATCATTTTAAATGAAACTAACAGCGTTATTTAATCTCTCACTATCAGCTGGATATATCCCCGTTTCTTGGAAGGAAGCAATAATATTAATGTTCCAGAAAGAAGGAAAGCCAGCGAATAAACCAAACAACTACCGCCCGATTAGCTTAACCAGTTGTATTGGCAAAGTATTAGAGAGGATAATTAGTAATCGTCTGTCAGTTTACTTAGAAGAAAATTCAAAATTACCAGAAATTCAAAACGGATTTCGAAAAAAACCGCCAAACTACAGACCACCTGATTCGACTTACAGAATCAATTACCGACAGCTTCAACAAAAAAGAATGCACTGTAGCTTGCTTTCTCGACATTGAGAAAGCATTTGACACAGTGTGGCATAACGGCTTACGATATAGATTGCTTGAAATGGCATTACCCCAGGAAACTATTCGCTGGCTGTCCAACTTCCTGGATAACAGAATGTGTAAAGTAAATGTAAATGGGGCCCACTCAGGGTCCTTTTCACCCGAAGCAGGAGTCTCGCAGGGAGGGGTTGTTAGCCCTATATTATTTATCATGTACGTGAGTAATATGCCTCTGTCGGACCTAAATTTAGGTTATGCATCACAGTTCGCTGACGATGTAGCAGTCTGGAAAAGTGCCCCACTCCGTCAATAGCAGCAACGAACCTACAACCAGTCCTAAATAACATCGAAGAATACTGCCAGAAATACAGAATCAAAATTAATATTCCAAAAACTCAAGTCATAGTATTCAGCAGACTGAATAAGCTGAAAAAAGATCCACCAAAACTCTATATGAATGGATCACTTTTACTGACTGCTACTTCTGCTAAATTTCTAGGTCTAACCTATGACTCAAAATTAACGTGGCTACCACATATTAAAATGTACTGATACGAATCTGGTAAAGAGCAAACTATGCAAGAAGTCTTTCAGGTAAAATCCAAGGAACATCACCAGACAACATACTTAAAATCTACAAAACGTACATTAGACCAACAATAGAATATGCATCACCTGCCTGGATTAACATAGCACCCGCACATGTACAGAAACTTCAATGTATACAAAATTCTGTACTAACTTCAGCATATAAAGTACCACGTAGCACCTCAACCACATTCATGCACAAATATGCAAACATAGATACAATAGCTGAAAGACTCTTGCATAATTCTCTAAAATATTTCAATAAGAATTGGCATAAAAATGACTTAATGTGTGATCTCGACAGATATCACGTACATGATGTAAATGGTCTTAAATACCTATCCCCTTTTAACATATATTTAAGAAATGTAACACAAGCTGGCCACTATGCACTAGACACTTAGTCCTTGTTTCTTTTTATAATTATTATTTTCTTTTTTAATCATTATTATTATTATTTTTATTTTTCTCTTTTTTGAATTATTATTCAAGTATTGAATAATAATAATTATTATTACTTTCTTTGTGTGTGTGTGTGTGTGTGTGTGTTACTACAAGTAGTAGTAGCATTCTCTCAATCGAGAAAAAGGAGAAAAATAAAAAAAATATATATATATGAAAATACAAAAATATATATATATGGAAAAAAATTAAATGAAGAAAAAAAAACAAAAAACTTCTTGTTCGTCCATGCATGGACTGAGCCCTGAAATGGACCTGAGTATGATGTTATACTTTTACTCTGGCCCAAAGCTTTAAAAAAAAAAAAAAACAAAAAAAACACCCTAAAGACAGACGCTATAATCGTTCGGGAGGGAGGAAGAGGTCAAATGTACCTGACCCTCCTGGGTATTTAACAACATCAATACCCAAATACCCACACAGTCAAACTTGGAACTTTAAATGAAATGCAATGAAAGTCTAAAATAAATGTATCTTGTGGGTACTTTTACTGAGAACGTTCAGACATTAAGCACATCTCAAATGTATTTGTAAACCAAATTTATCTTAAACCTTATTCCACTGAATCGTAATCTACCATATTCTAAACTAAGAAAACATAGCATTATAAACGATACTATTTTCCCAAGATGCAGTTGCTAACTACGTGACTTTGGTCACTCTCACTATAAGATAAGAGATTTTGCTTGTTTTTGCTAGAGGGAAAAATATTACTTTATATTTATATTCAGTGTGTTCTATGATACAGAAATCTTCCACACGAGAAAATACTACATGCAATAAAATAATAATATTAAGATTTTCATATTCTCACGACACTGATAAGAGAGTCCTCTTTGCGACAATAATATTTTGTTTTATTTCACAACTAATCATACCCACATTTACTATTTGAACCACTAAATATTACCTAAGTTGGATTATACATACTGTTTAATTTGGAGTTACAACTATTACAACCAATATGGTCCTCTAATAGGTTAAACTGTTTTTTTTTTAACAAATATAAGTTCTTAGCATTTTTCAAAATTTCGAATTCAACCAATTTCATTATTGTGTTGAAGTTGCGAAAAACATCTTATTAGTGGTTTAACCCTTTGACTTAGGTGATAGCGCACTCATTTATAGGGTGAAATGTCCTCAGTTCAATGCTCGAGGGAAACAAAAAGAAAAGATTGCCACCGAAAAACTGACTTCCGTCGTGAGGTTCGTCCTAAGATCCTGAAATAAGGCCACTATACATGTTTTGTTTAAGTGAATGGAAGAATGCAATAGTTGGAGCTGTTAAAACGTGCCTTAATTGGTTGGTATTTAATGAATTAAATATTTTAATCAACTTGTTATATTTGTCACTTATAGTGCTCAACGGAAAAAAATAAAATCAGATTATTAAAATAGCATGATTTGTTTATTTGTCGTTAATCGATGGGCTATCTGTGTTGTATCTACTACAGGTATCGAAACCCAGTTTTTAGCTTTATATGCCAACTGACATACTACTGAACAATTGGGGATTCATTAATACGGGGTTTCTTATTTCTCTTTATTTGACAACTGTGGTAGCCTATCGTTTAGTTCTGATAAATGTAAAAGATACGTTTGTGTATTATATTTTAATGTCAGATATTTAACATAAGTTATATATCTCTTTACTGTAAAGCAAGGAGTTTAATCGAAGGGTTCTGAACAAAGAAAATGAGCCTGAATTAAACAGGTAAGCTTGTCTGTTTTTTATTCAGTCAACAGCATCATCTTGAGACCTTTGTTTTTATAGCATTGATTAGCTATAACTTACTGATAGGTTAATCATTTCAATCCAGATACTATATATAATTGCAAAATAAACATTATATATTATACAGAAACAAAGCAACTAGGTCAAGGCAAGCTCAATTATTTTTGGTTCACTGTTTATGCTATAAATGTATACAAAGTAAGTAAACGAAAACTTCAATAATTTCTATATCAGTAAACCAGGTAAAAAACAAATGATATACTTATATCCACACTGACACTGAAGGCATTTATCATAAGTTCCACACGTAAGCATTTTATTCAATTTCTGTATTAATGTTGCTTTATCAATACAAGATCAGTACACTTTCTAACTAAATGTCAATATATGTTTTGTAGACAGCAGAATATCTGCTTTTCATAAAAGATGCAGCAACCGCTTGTTTGTTTGTCCAATTAGGTTTTGGTAAAGGTGTTAGCCAATAAACAAACGGTCCGGAATGGATTGAAAAATTAGGTTCTGTAAAATCCTGATTGAAAACTCTGATTAAAAATATTTAAAGGAGCATATTACTGATCTTTAAATGTTTTTAAACAAACGTTTAAATGTTTTCCTTCAGTGAAGAAACATAGATAATTTATAATACATACTTACAGATATATATAGATACATATATCACGCTTGGATGCTACTGACTGATTGCTCAGCCTCTCATCAACAGTTTCAAAGCAGAGGTAGTTATAGTCGAAAATGTAAATGACCCTCCCAGTCCTTCAACGACCTAAAAACTCGGTACCAAACTTAAATAGCCTTTTACCTCTCTTTTTGTTCGTATTTTGCTTATGGTGCCATCTAAACTTGAAATACCAAGTTTTTGAATGAAAACAATTTAAGCGTCATTACTTAAAACACCATAAAAATGTGAATAGATTGTCTTAAAATACTACTATTTAAAACGATTTTCAAGGTAAAAATAATATTTTCAAAAAGTAAAGTACTTCACCCATAAATAAGTTGTATACGTAAACATTTACGATTTTATGGTAGTGCCAGTTTTGAAGTGGTATGATGTGATGAAAACCAAACCAAAACAAAATCAAACTTAAATCTTATTTAAGTATAAAATATGTGCTCTATAAATTTTAATCTTTAGTACTTACCGATATTTATTAACTGATTGTCTTGTTTAAGAAAAGCTAATGCAGTTGTTCGCCATAGTCTCTAATTTCAAACTGTCAACCGCGGGGAAGGCAACCGACCGATGGTTCCTAACTAAAAATTATTTTGGGATACGATTTATCGCTAAAAAGTGGGATTGAGTATCACATTATAAAGCTACCATAGCTGAAAGAGCAAACATGTTCAGCGCTGGGTTTCGACCCTGCAACCTATACATTACAAGTCGAGCGGCCTAACTGCCAGATCACGCCAAACCTTATATATTAATAACTTGAAATCTGTACCAAGCAAAGTGATGTAGTAATAATAAAAAGTTCGTGAACTACTCTTGGAATAGGTTATGCCTATCATTAAATGCGCAAAATCGTTTTGTGTAATAAATTGGAATATATCTTGGCTTAAACTCTTGCTATAGCCATTATTTATTCATTACACTTACAGGACAGCATAGGAGCAAATGAACGCTTCATTTCTTAAAATAGAAATGAGCAAACGTTATATTATCCAAACAGGAAATGATGAACTCAATTTATTGTCCACTATACAACTCATTAAGTATAAACAATTTACGTGCCTTGTGCAAGGCCAGCGCTAATGAGCGAGTGTTTCCCTATGCCCTCCCAAACTTCTCTCCGGCCTACCCAAGTTAGTTTTCCCTAACACTTTAAGAAACCTTATTATAACTTTTAAAAAGTCATATGATATTTTAAAATCGCTAAACAAAAATTACACTCAAAGGAAAGGAGTATAGCTGTCCTTTTTACACATGATTTAAATTATATTAATTATTTTTGCAGGTTTTCCATTTTTCCTGCAAAAGGTATGTCATGTTGATTTTTTAAACTTTATCATTAGAATTAACATTAGTTGATTGTAATTGCTTTGTTATTGTTAAGCACAAATTTGTACAAAGAACGATCTGTAGTTTGCCCACCACGGATATCGAAACCCAATTTTTTGGCGTTAGAAGCTCTCAATCTTGCTTCTGAGCTCGCGGGGGCTAATTGTTTTGTGTTGCCATCTTAGCAAACGTTCTTTGGAATTTTTTAAATTCATATATACATACATGTATTTCTCATATTTCTGTGATTCATATTTGTATAGAGCCATTCAAAACTCAGGACTACTATACTTTATATTTCAGTATTTTATTGTTGTTTACTTTAAATATAAACAAGTAAATTAACACTAACTTCCAAGGGTGTTAATTAACCTCTTTTTTCCAAGTGAAAACTCTCGTACGGACGAGAATAGATGAGATTTTGGGGTTAGAAACGTTGTACGTGGTGGATAACGTTAATAATGATTAATGAGTAACGTTGTATCGTACGTTATATAATTGTAAGAGCACAGATATAATTCAATTTGTGAGTAAATCATACACGATGGAAGGTGGTGGTGACTCACCTACGAGAGGAAGAAAGCAAGGTATTCCAAAAAATGTAAAAGATCTTCATCAACCCGGTACAAATGACGTTAGTACGGAATCTCAGACTCCGGACAACCGTAACAGTAGCACTAACGGTAATGCCTGACCTGAAAGTAGTAATATTTAGTATTCGTCAGTAGGCTTACATGTATGTTGTAACTTAGTGAAGCCAAACGAATGGTGATCGCAATTCTATCCGAACATCAATTTAGTTGAAAGTGTAGCCGAAAATGTCAGTTAATTAGTTTTGATGTTGCACTTACACTATTGTTTGTTACAGTACTTCCTAGTTCATTCAAAATGTGTGTTAGACTTGGGGAGTGCCATTTTGCATTATTTGCACAACTAATCGAGAGTGAAAAAGATATTGAAGATGTCAATCCTACATAATGAGTATGAAATAGGATGTGTTCTGCATAAAGGATGAATTCTTTGGAATGAGTTAAAATATGCTTTCATTTTACATAAAAGTTTGATTCAGTATAATGGTTTCATTCTATACAACAGGGTCGAATTTTTGTAATACTAATAGTAAAATGTCAGTTCTGCATATTATGTTGCAGACACCAGATTTTACCCAATTCAGTTAACATGGAAGGAAGTAGATGAGCATTGAAAAGTGATTGGTCATATATTATACAGAACATATGATTTGTAGAATCAGGTTCCTGCAACACATTATCATACAGATTTGGCCATATTTTAACTTACTCACAATTGGTTCATTATGTAAAGTGAACCTGTAATTTACTTCTTTGCAGAATTGCCTCATTTTACAGATTATATCAGTAGTTAAATTCATGCTACACAGTTGACATCTTTGACTATCTATCAGGTAATGAAAAATGTGAAGGAAATATGCATATAATGACTTGTGCATGTTTTGTGAAATCTTATATCCTTTATAACTACAAAATGCAGTTCTAAAAGAAATATATTATGACTTGTGATGCATTCAAACCTTTGTTTTATGCCTACAGCACAGTATTTATTTTTCCTTTTTTTTTGTACAACTAGGCAAAATATGCTGTGCGACTATTTGCAGCATGAAATAGCAGTTTGATATACTGATTATTTGTCATTATTAAATGCATGGTTGATGCATCATCATTTCCAAAAAATATATTAAAGCCTGATAGTGTGTAAAATTATATTTATCACACTTGTTATAATACTGGTTGAGCATTTAAGTGTTATTTTTGTGTTTTAAAGGCATAGGGGATTATGAATGTAAAGTAAAAGGAAAAAAAAAAAATAAGAAATAATTGTTTAAATGCAAAACAAGTTAATCATTTGATACTTCTGCCAGTACTTTATGTGAAAATGTTTCATTGATTTAATAGAGGTGAATAATTTTAAAGATCCAAAGTAGACTTTTCAGGTTAATTTTATCAGTCGTGCATTTGTAAACTTTTTACAGTGATTAATCTACAGGGTTCAAGAAAATATTGTTTTTTAAGATAGGGAAAATTTTAGTGATTAAGTTTGAAAACTGTTGAAAAATTTATTGTGATCAATATTCCTCTGATCACTGCAAGAGTATTGTTAAACAGTACATTCATCTCTTGTAAATTTTCAGATGTTAAAAAGAAATATGTTGACTGACTACACAATAAATAACTTTACCATACTTTCTTAGTTACCTTTCCAACAATAATTAAAATAATCATCTATTGTAGCAATTTGTAAACATCTACTTCATCTACAGATTATTTAGCTTGGGGAATGAGGCTATCACCTAGTCCTAGTACACACACACACACACACACACACACACACACACACACACACGTGATAGGTAAAAACTGTTTTACTCTTTTAACTTTTAATTAAATGATGATAAAGTAAGGAATGAAAATCTATATGCTGTAGCTTTATTATTTTAGTAATGTGTTGCAACTTTCAGTGATTTCATTTACAGTACTAAGGTAAACTTGCACTTTTGCTTTACAATTTAATTTGTTAATTTTGGCCTGTTTAATCATAAATCTGCTTTAATATTTCTTTCACATTTAAAAAGAATATTGAACCATTTTTCAGCAGAATTTATTTTTATGAGCTCTTTATACTTAATAAATTGTTCTTGTTCTGTAAAATAATCTAAAGTAATTTTATTAAAACATGACAATCCTAAGTATATAATCATCTTCATTATGAAACTAATTTTATGAAGAATAGTTTATTTAAAAAAAAACATTTAATACTTAAAATGAAATGCAAAACTATTTTGGAGCAATTCATATGAATTTAAAAACTTGGACAGATATATTTTTTCTTTTTTGTTAGATAATAGAATGGATTGTAATTTTGAGCCTCCTATCACTTTCGATTGGGTCAGTAGACAGGTGGCAGAGGAGTATAAGAGTAGCCTTGAAATTATAAACCAGGTTTATTTCTCTAGTGGAAAAATTGCTAGAGATTGATAAGAGTCTTTGCAAGATTATTCAGTAAAATATGACATGATAAAAGAAAATTAATGTAGAGTCATTAAAAGGAAAACATACTAATCTAGTGATCTTTTTTGAGAATGTTATGCATTAATTGGATGATTCTAAAGATTTGGGTATCATGTACTTAAAATTTCAATCATCTATTGAGAAAATGCCACACAAAAGTGTAGCTAAGAAAATCACATGGGTAGAGGTTGGGAAAGACTAGTAAATTGAGTTGTAGAAAGGTTAAGTGAGTGAAAGCAAGAAGTTATTAATGGAGTTCAGTCAGACTAGACTCTTGTTACTAATGGAATGCTTGGACTTTTGCTTTTTCTTATTTACATTTTATGATATTGATAGGAGCATTATTAGGAAATTTGGCAGTTACATTGGACTGTTATTTGTGGCCATATTGAGGTATTATAGAATGAATTGGATCAATCGATAAGATAAAAAGACATTTTAACATATGACCTTTAATTATAGGAAGTGAAGATAATACATTTTGGTTATAATTTGTATAAAGATTAACAACTTTTATAAGTTGAAAATGATCTACATTGTGTCAGAACCAGTCAGGTAATTAATTTTATATTTTTATATATTTGTATTGTTTTCCTTATTTAGTTTGTGCTTATAAAGCTGTTATTCTTTATAACATTTGTAATTAGCATAAAGTCCTTGTTTATTGTATCATACTGTTTAACTCAAGCTATTAAAGTAGTGCTCTGTTAGTAGTAATGGTAAAACTAGTAGAATTTTTGGTATATTGATTGGAAACCAAATACAGATCACTAGTTAGATTGCACTTGGAATGGTGTAACCAGGTTTGATTTCCTTATTTAAAAAGGGATATTGAGGTAATGGAAAGGTTTTAAAGAAGGCCAACTAAAATGATTCTTGGGATGGAAGGGTTGTCTCAATAGGGTGGGTGAAGATCTCTAAGTTATTCTGTTGAGAGAAAAAAAAAGGTAAGTGTGATTGTATTGAAGATTTACAAGATTATTCAAGAAACTGGTAGGCTAAAGACCTGATTTGTTTTTAAACTAGAATCTTCAAGGTAACAGATTTGATAATTGGAAAAGAGAGATAAGGCACTACTTTAGAGTTATTTTTGTAGCAGTGAGATTAGCTCATGGAATGAATTACTGTTGGTAGTAGGGGAGGCTAGTATATTACAGAAGTTAAAAGTGAAATCAATAATTTTCTGAAAAGTCGCTGATCTTCAGGCTCAACAGTGTGCAAAAATTTTTAAGTATCTTATAAATCAAGTTATTCAGTTGTTCATCATACCCTCAAAATTTGCTTGTATCATACTAATGTTTACCTCTTCCATTGACAGTAATGAATATAGAAAACAAAGAACCAATTAAGCAAGCAGCAAATTTTGAATAGTTCATTGACTTTTTTTTTTTTGTTATAGTACACACAATGGCCAAAAAAAGTTTCAGGGTTAACATTGTTTTCATCTCTCATTTATAATGTCATTTACTGTTTTATTTTACTTTTCCATCCAAACATTTGTAACTTTTATCAGCAGTTTCAGGTATGTTTTTGCTTGAAAAATAAGGATAGCATTGCACATGTGCATCATGGTTCATATTGTTTTGTGTTCTGCAGGCTAGAAGCTATTGTATTAATAGTGGTAAAAAAATTTTGAGTACTCATAACTGTTCAAAGTACCCATCTGGATAGGATTTTGGGTATCCATTCATACACTACACAAAACCTTCTGAACACATCTACAGTATTATTTACATGTTTTGTTTTCAACTCAATATATTTATACTGATTTTTTTTCAGTAATGGCTTATTTCTTGTCACTCACTCATAAATGCCAGCTTTGTGTAGGGACTGGGATATTGTTCATGTATGAACACTGACTCCCATCTCAGAAATGGAACTTGGATTCACTGTAGCATCCCTAATCAGTTTCATGCTTGCCTGGTTGTGTAGGTTGGAAGGATAGCCTTATTTGAGTGATGACCAAGTACACAGTACTCAAAGGGATAATCAGTGACTTTGGAAATTTTTTTTAGCCTTCTTCCACTTTATTCCAAACTTGTTTGGAAAGCTTCATGGTTGGTTTGTGGTATCACTATTTCAGTTAATGACTTTAACAGATGTGCTTACTCTGAAGTCAAGTTAAAATACATTGATTACATTCAGGTGGAAACCATTACACTAATTTTGTAACCTTTAAAACTAACCTTTTGCACCTGAACTGATTTATGGTTGCTGTAAAAAAGGGAGATGAATACTTGTGCAATTGATAATATTCTAATTTTCTCTGAAAAAACTAACTTACAAAATATGAGCATTTTTCGTTAGCTTTCTCAGTTTTGAGTAAATTGTGTAGATTCTAAATATAGTCCCTTTTGAAAGTTTTATAACTGCAAGCTCAGATGGCAACAAGATGTAAAAACTTTACAGGGGGTTAGAACTTTTCAAGGCACTGTAGACTTTCATTGAGAAAGGTGTCATTTTGGTGAATTGCAATGTAGCTTAAAATTTGTAAATGTATAGATAATTTTTAGTTAGGCTGTGAGTTGTTTTTCTGTACCTGTTTCTGACACTTATACTAGTTTTAATCATGCTAATTGAACTCTTCACTCATTCAGAAAACTCCAGTTCTACTTACTAATTTTTAAAATGTAAAAACATGTTCTTTGTGATAAAGTTGTATAATAAAATCCCTTGACAAATTTTAGGGTACTATTTCAAATAGCTAAAACAATTTTAATCTTCAAGAAAATAGTGACTTCATCCAAATCAGGCTAAAAAATATGTTATTCCAAGTTTATAATTTCAGCTGTTAAATTTGACACTTAAGTTTGAAATATCATTCTGTATTGTGTGTGATGATGATTAAAATATTTCACACTTTTGACAATATCTCTTATGTTTATATGTTATGTACAATTTACATCAAAGTAGTTGGCTAAAGTTTGAGCCTACTTGTGTAGGTCTGGTTTACTGTCATTTATCTGTGAGGAAGTCTTGCTCACTAAAATTGTTTTTTTGGAAGGATAGATGTATGTATTTGTTTGGTAAAGAACAGAAAAAGTGAGTATGAAAGTTGAATAGACTGCTAATGTTAGGAAAATAGTCTTTTTCACAATATACGTAAACTATATAGATTCCCAATTTGTTCCTGAAGAAGAAAGGTTTGCCTTTCAAAAGCTCTAAGATTATAGGGTTTTTATTTCATTTTTTCAAGCTTTCTTGAAAACGTATTTCAATTTGCCCCTGAAGAAGAAAGGTTTACCTTTCGAAAGTGCTTGGGTTATAGAGTTTTTATTTCATTTCTATCAAGCCTTCTTGAAACCATGTTTTTCTAACATCACAAATAACTAAACTACAAATATTGGCTTTTGTTTTATTGTGATTTCAGATGGTTTTGAATAATATAAATATATAATAATTTATATACCCTGATTTAAGACATTTGTGATGAGGAATATTACGCAAAATACAAGAAATACTGCATTTATGAATTTGAAAGTTTTTTTATATATATGTAATGTTACTTTTATAAACAAGAAGCATTTTTCATAAGTTTTATACTGATATTTTAAGCATAAGTTTTATTTTAAATGTTTACAGCATCCTCAGTGTCTGTTCTACAACCAAACATTTCAAGTCTCTCACCATTTGCAAAAGAATTTGTTCCACGGAGTTCTCTGCCAAATTCGTCCATATCGTGTGCTGATTATCAGGTAAATTTAAAATTATTCCAACTATCCAGTAATTGAAGTATTGTGATTTTTATTACCATTCTCAGTTCAGTTATAGTCAACTTAATCCATTACCAAAGGCACAGTTGACGTGACATCAGCATTTTAACCTCAAAATGACCATCGGTGTTTCTGTACTGTAGTTTTGAATGTTTTGTGTATCTTCGTGTAATTTAGTAAACTTTCATAAATATTCTTTTGTACACATAAAAATTATTTTTTCAATTAATTAGTTTTATTAAAAATCTGGATGTGAATATATGGTGTCAGTGTTGACTGCTGTGAATCCAAAATGATTTTCACATTAAGATTAAAAACACATTTTGTTGTATGAAAATTGTTGCATTTCATTTGCTAAATCTTCCTTAAAATCTCCTAAACAAATATTAAACTTTTATGGTAAACCTTATATTTTGTTGTTTTTTCTACCATAGCTGTATGTTATTGGATGATTTGAATGATCTTGTAACATAGTTTAAAACAAAACAGAACCAAATTACCCATTTTTCTTTCTAGGATGATTGCAGATTGTAACAGGATACTACAGTGTTTACCCTAAATAGCTTAAAGCTGATAATAGTATACATCTGTTTATACCTAATTTTATTGTTTTATTGCCATTTTGACCAATAATTAATTACAATCTCACCATATAAGCTGTAAGTCACTTATCAAACATGTAGCTCATTGAATGGTGTAATGCATGATTTGTTTATGATCATACCTCATGAAGTTATTTTATTCATTTAATATTTTTATTATTATACCTAAATAACCTGATAAGTTTGTAATTTTTAAATTGTAGTTACTTTTATAAGAATTTGTGAAGAATGTACATGAAAAACAAGAAATGTATTACTTGTCTGACTTTTTTTTGCTAACTGGTTGCTGACATAATTGAAGCCAATTTCTTTATACTATTGTTCTCAGTACACACCATTTTTATTTTACTTAAATAATGCATCTGAGAACACAGAATAGTAACTTGCAGAAAGCAAACAATGTTTGATCCCTGTCATAATTATCTTTCTTTCTAACTATGGCATAAGAGATCCTTTAAGTCTTACTATAAGCTTATCTACATGACCACTATGAGGGAAACTTTCAAACTGCATATGAAATAGACAATACTTTGTATTGAAAGTAATGTAATACAGTATGCCATTTGATAAATCAAAACTTCAGTTTTCTTTTGTTTATAATAATATAGTCAAAATATTGGAGAACTATTAGCAATTTGTGACAGGTGGTGTTGCAAGTGGGGCTGATTTTCTAATTTATGACTCCATAAATAAATGTGATTGAAGGCAGTAACAGTTATGCTTTGCTGTAGTAACATTTATATTATAATGAATAGTTTGTTGAAATTTGTACTTCTAAGAGGGGTGATAAATAAATTATAGGAGAGAGAAGACCAAGAGAATGTCACAATTCTCATACTAGAGGACTTTGAGGAATGTTTTTAAACATTTTCTTATAAAATTAAGAAGTTGAAACTCATTAAAACTTAAATGATTAATAAATCAAATTTTGATATATGTTTGGGAACTTTCAAGTGTGGATTGCATCCAGAATTGACTCCATTTTTGGGAGGGTTACATTAAAATCTTCCTCTCTGATGCCAAGTTATCCTGTTCTATGATAACAGAAGCAATGAATGCATAAAATTTAAGTTCTTTTTTAAAAAACAAAACCAGACCAAAAAAAACATTAAATATTGTGTTGAACTGTATTGTTAAACTGAAGGGAGTTGTAATCCAATAAATAAGAGTGGCTACTGCACAATAGTGTAACGGTTGCATGCTGGGTGAAATTAATTATGTCAAACAAGAAGTTACCTTAGAATAAAGTAGTAACCACTCTTGGAACAAATAACTTGCATGGATTAGGTCTACAGAAATGTGTTCAAGTTTCTCTCAAAGTAGTAGTTGAATAGAATTATAGCTTTTAATATGATACATTACCTCCTTTCACTTGTATAGCTATTCTCATTCATTATATATGCAAATTTTGTTTCCCATGCCACAAGCCAGGAACTCCCACATACCCCATATTCAGTGTGGTTAAACTGTTTTACATATATACTATAATGTGACAACCTTCCACCAATAGGAGTGTAATGCACCCTCTTAACACATGCAAGTCTAATTGATTCTACTGAACTATCTTTTCTTGTTAGGCAGTGATCTAGAGCAAGTGTTTTTTATTGTGTTCTCTTTGTGTGTTTTTCTTTGATATTTTTGTGAAGTAGAAATATTTCAATATTTTACATTACATTTTATTTCTGTCATTTGATAGGATCATTACCTTTTTTAATTTTATTTTCTAAACTGACGATGAGTTTGAAGTTTGTGTTACCATTTCAAATGTTCTTCAACTTGCTTCTAGCACAATTACGCAGGCTTCAGGTTGGGATTTTGGTTGTCATATGATCCATTTTTCTTGTACTAGTGTTTCTTGACTTTCTTGTGAATCTGCCAAACATTTGTTCATGGCAATGAAGATTTTGATTACCCTTTTGTCTCTACCTAACTATGCCATGCCTTCCCAAGCCTCTCCTGCATAGTTTGCTTAGCCTAACTCACTCTTCAGATACAGCTTCATAGTTGTGCTGTTTCATTCATTTCCCTAATTTCATATGATTTTGTTCCTTCCTCAGAGTATTTCATTTTTACCTTCTCCTTACATCAGGGATTATGCTGTGCATACCTCACCATGTACTGGTCTCAGATCATTTTGATGGGGCTTGTTATCAAGCGGATCAACCTTTTATCCACTATCAGCTGTTGAAATCACTTGTGTCTGTATGGAGGCTGACACAAAAAATCTTGTGTTTATCCTATGCATAGTTTACCACTCTTGTCTTACACTTGCTACTCTCTGTGGTACTTGTCCACAGTGCACCTCTTTTCTGAGGCATCAATCTCCTGAATAGTTTTTTGGGGGGGTAAGTTCCTTCTTCCTCATCACTTCCATGTTGGAAAAATTATCCTCTTTATCTCTCTCTCCCTTCACACACATTTTCTTAGCTGTTAGAATCTTCTGTAAAGGGATGCTCTCTCATCCCAGGTTAGTTTACCATCTACTTATCGTCAAGACATATGGATGGTTCGTTTTCTCAATCAGTCTGTTTTGGGAGATGTTCCTGAGTCTTTGGAATCAAGTGTGGAACCTGTGAGGCAATATTCAACCCTTCATCTTTGGTTGCTCATTTGTTTCATTCTGAGCCCTTTCAATCGTGTGTTTTTTACCTCTTCCAACCAGTAGGAGATCCACTTTTTGTCAAATACTTCAATATAGGTTTTATCATTGGTAGTTGTACCAATTATCTGAGTGAGGGTTTCAGACTGGTAAAAGCTCATTTGGCCAATGTTGTTCCCCTATGGCTGGAATTTGCTACTAATTCTTGGGTTATCCAAGTTATGTCAGAAGAACTTTCATTCATTTCCCTGTTGTACCAACAAACTTTAACTCAGGATCTTACTTCCAGTCAGCATCTTTCCAAGGTGGTATGTTCTCTTCTATCAAATAGAGCCTCTCAGTTAACCTTCCCTATCTTTTACTCTAAGTTTTTGTAATTCTCAAGAAAACTGGGGACTGGGATCCTGTAATTGATTTATTTTCCTCAGTTGCTTTTGTAGTTTTCTTGATTTTATCATGCTTTGGTGGGATTTTCCTCCAAAACTGTTTATCTCCATATTCCTATTTCTCATCAGTCACAATGTTAGCTTTGGTTTGTCACCAAGAAGTTGTGTATCAATTTTACACCTTGACTCCCAGACTTGCTTTAGGTCCTTAAATCTATTGTTGGGTGGTCAGAGCCTTTACCAAACTTCTGCATTTTAAATGTTGTGTTTATACCATTTTATTGATGACTTACAAGCTTATTCAGAACTGGAATCTTCATAACACACTCATCTACTTTTCACAAAAAACAGCTTGAGTTGGGTTTTCTTGTGTGTCACATTCTAGATGATTTCAACCTCATAACAGATCATCTTTCTGTTTCAGATAGTTTATTCCATTGACTGGTCTCTTGTTCCTCAGGTTTACTCAGTGGGGTACTCAACACTGAGAGATCTATGATCAATCAGACCTTGATGCTCTTGTTGAACATTTGCCATCTCCATTTTTAATCCTGGAAGATTTTAATGGACATAATCCCCTCTGGGGATGTAATGATATTGATGGGAGGGGTTGGTCCATAGAGTGTGTGCTCTCAGATCATAACCTTTCTTTTCAATATTGATTCTCATACATATGTTCATGTACCTAATCAGTCCTTTACTGCTATTGATCTCTCAGTTTGCTCCCCTTCACTATTCTCCCACTTTTTATGGAGGGTTGACTATAACCCATGAGGTAGTGACCATTTTCCATTCATTTTGAGAGAGACTGGCTGTAGTCAATGCCACTTGACCTGCGTGCCTTGGTGAAAGCTGCATCAAGCCAACTGGCCCTCTTTTACTGCTCTTGCAGAACTTGATCCTGCCATTATCTCTAAGCCATCAATAGACGACTGAGTGGCAGTAGTGACTGACTATATCATACGGGCAGCTGCTCAATGTATTTCCAAAAGCTCGACACATTTTCCACAAAATCCTTTCAGTGGTGGAATCCTGTCTGCCACATGGCATGGAAGGCTCAAAAAAGGGCCTGGGATACTTTCGTATGCATCCCACACTCTCGACCCGCATCACTTTCCAGCAGGTAAGAAGTCAAAGCCAAAAGGAATCTTGGATTAAGTTCACAACCAGCATATCTTCTACCACCAGTTCCAAAGTCATATGGGACAAGATTTGAAAGACCAGTGGACAATATAATTCTGGTCCCCTTTTGATCTTGCTCTCTGATAGCCAGGAAGTAGCTGGTACCCCAAGCATCACCAGTACTCTAGGTGAAAACTTTTGCCAGGTATCTAGCACTTTTGCTTCATCCTCACATTCTTAGCCATCAAGACTTGGGCAGAGCAATCATTTCTTTCCTTTTGAGCTGATTGTTTCCATGACTATAATCGCTTACAGTCAATGGATGTAACTGGAATTATTAATCCAATTGCTGCAAGCTGAGACAGATTTGGAAAAGTATGATGGGTCTGGTGGATGTATTCCTGGGAGAAGCTCTTCATGTTTCTGTTTTTGTGAGCATCATGTTCAATTATGTTCCTTAGTAGCAGCCATTCAATCAGTGCTTCATCCTCATCAGATACTGCTCTGCTGTGGCATGGGCTAAATATTGAAAAAAATGACATGATGTTAGTGTCTGGGAATGCTACTTATAGTCTTGTGACCACCTCTTCAACAAATGACTCAGCAGCTGATCTGTACTTTTCACATTGTTTATCGATATCTTTGATGTCATGGCCTCTGTAAGAAGTGTAACCACTGGCATCAGGAGCTTGTGGGAGTTCCTTCAGTGCAGTCTGTGTGTAAGGACCAGGGATGTGTACCAGCAACTGAATTGACAGAATTGACCCATCAATAATTGCTTTAGCCTGATCATAAGATAAATCAGCTCTCTGTAGAGATCTTGACAAAAGTACAAGAATGCCAACAGCATCAGCCAAAAAAGTGTCATCATGACAAAGCTGTAACATGACATTTGCTGGACTAGACCATGTAACAAGGCTCAGTCTGGAGTACCATGTTCCATTGCTACGACCTGCAGGCAGCTTATCACAGATGCAATACAGTTGACTAGTACTGGGACAGAATCATTAAAAGAGAGCCATTGTGCGAAGAACACTTGCTTGATTTTGTTGTTTTGCTCTCCTCCAGAACCCGACACAACTTGAAAATATTTCAGGCTTTTTGCAAACTGGTTCAAAACTGAAATGTACTTCACAAGGTATGGCACCTGGTTTGCTGCCTTTTCAGCTGCCAACTGTAATCTGTGTGCCAAACAATGACTTGTTATTATCCAGGGGCATTCCTCCTTAAATTTTGTAGCAACACCTGTTTTTATTCCCACGATGACATTTGCACCATCAGTTGCAAGTCCAACCAAGTCAACATCAAACAATCCTCGATCTGTCATGACTGATTGCATTGTGTTGTAGATAGAATCAGCCCCAGTGTTGGTCAGCTCACGCACAGCAATGAATCGACTGTTAACCTCGCCTAATGATGAAAGATACCTGATATAAATTATCAGTATAGAGGTGTTTCCTGCATCAGTTGCTTCATCTGCTTCAAGAGCAAAAAATGGGAAAGGTGATGCCCGAAAGTCTGCCTGCATTTCATCCTGAACTACATGATTTAGGGCACTGTACATATCATCTAGAGACTGGCTGTTGGTGTGTATGAAGCTCTCTGTTCCACTTTGTGACTGAGTCCGTAGTTTCTTTAGAGAGGTCACTCCCTGTTAACAAATATACAAGAACTTGTGTTTTGAAATAAGACCACCAATTAAAGTAATAAACAAATATTTGGAAGAGTTGGCTAGCTACTTAATTTTTGATAGATATTTTCAAAATGCTTCACTTTTAGAAAATTTTCAAATTGCCTTTTGTTTTAAGAAAATACTGTAGAAATCAAAGTAGCTTATTTATACTAGAATGAAGAATATTTTTACATTGAATACTTGTAGTGAAAGGAGGGAATGAAACTTCACAGTTGGGATGGCTTCCTTTGCTTGTACAAGTAATGTGGCCATCTGTGCCTGAATGTCCTTCTTCAAAACTTGTGATGCTACTGCACTGTGATGATCTTCTGACAGTGCATGCTTCACCAAGTCATTTTTAGGCTTAGTAGTAGTTTTCCCAGTGGTAGCATAAAATTTGTCTCCATGTTGTCCCTGCATGATTTGCAATGAAATGTATTTTGTTGGGAAACATGTTCCAGCCAAGGAAACTGAAAACCAAGTTTCTTTAACAACTCTGTGAAAATTGTGGTTGTTGTTTTTTTTTCACACTGACAGTCTGATCACTGCTGCAAGCTTCAGTTTTTTCAGAGCTGTCTTTTCTTTTGGAAATGGATTTTCCACCATCAGTTGATGTTGTTGCTTCAACCTTCATTTGAAAAAAACTTTATATCTAACTGTTTAGACATTTTTATATCTGATCTAGGAGTTTTCATGATCTCAATTCAAACACATGTCAAACAAAATTTGGGATTTCCACTTTGATACAGACCATATGTTGGTTTGATGAAAGTCAGGTTTTCTCTGATTACTGTTCGTGTACCACAGGCAGAATCAAACATGTAGCATAATAAGTTAAAATAAAAGAAATCATTAGCACAGCTGAGTAATATTTTACTCTTTGAGTTCTGCTATGGGTTCAGTGGTTGCACACAGAATCCTCTCTATAGTTTTACTGCTGAACTAAATAAAAACCCTATAACCCGAGTGCTTTTGAAAGGTCAACCTTTTTTCTTCATGGGAAAACTGGTTATAGAGCAGCCTTATCCTACACCTATGTTCCCAGTACCATTTGGTATTTACATTCCCTTACACTTTTGTTGCATTCCTTCCAGATTTATAGACCTCCTAGTCAGACAGTTCTTCTAGATTTGAGTGTCAAGGTTGTTTTTAACTACCTCACTCTAAATCCATTTAAACTTTTATCCTCATATTCCTTGTTTCACTTATCCTTTAAGACTTATTTCTTGCTTCTGTTAGACTGTGGGCATTGTCGGTCTGATACATTTGCCATTGATGTGTAACTCATGCTATACAATTTCTCCCCAAAACTTGCAGCTCATGAAGGTAATTCTTTCCTCTTGATGAGTTCTCCTCCTTCCATGTCCCATCTTTATTCTTGGTTGGACTTGTATGTGTTCTTTGTTGTTACATTGTTCACATGGCTTCCTTCCATGGTTCACATTACCTTTTTATGCTATGACAACATTCCTCTGTTTATGACCTTTCCCCTTCCACTTTTACAAGTTGGGTTCAGATTTTGATTTGATTTGGCATTTTCATTCTTGTCTCCTTCTTCCTGAAATCTGTTTCTGGTAAAATTGTATCAGTTTTCTCTACACATCATTTCAAATTGAAGTTGACTAACTTCAACTAAAAATATTTTATAATCAATATTTTATCATGTTATAACTCTAATTAGTGTAAGAATAAATGCAGAAATCAATATTGCATTTTTGCAAAGTTCAGAGTAGTGTCATTTTTAACATTCTTCTGCTGTTCTACCATGTATTATTTAATTCTATAGAATAAATTTTGTTTTTCATGATTTTTTGAATTATTTAATGAAAAATGTTTTACAGTCTGAAAACAGTTTTCCTTTTATGTTTAAATAAAGAAAATTAGCTTAAAATATTGAAATATAAATAGTTTGTTAACAACCTGAGAATTGGGTTTCAAGTACAAAATCTGCTTAAATGTGTTTTAATTGTCATTAAGATATGAAGCAGAAAAGTTCATGCTTGTTATTAAAATTTTCCATTTTGTTCTTAGGAAACAGTGAGAAAATACAACAAAGAAGGTGTTGGGTTTGAATCTGACTGTTATGCAGTTTCAGTACTGAGGGAATTCATTCTTCAAATTACTTTAAGTCCAGGAGAATATGAGTCTCGGGTTAAGACTATGACTGATAAACTTAAATCATCAGTGTCGAATGAGGAGACAATGCGTGCTATTACAAATACAATATTTGATCAAGTAAGTAACAGATATACTCTTTAGATGATACAAGTATTCAAAATTGGAAACAGACCCTAAAATAGTAAGTAACAAGTATTTATTTTTTGACATAATAAGTAAAAAAACTTATTACAAACCCCCTGATCATTATGTTAATATGCAATTGTTTGTGCTTATATTAATGAAAAAATAAATATAACTTTGTGTGGCATGTCTCAAAGGAAACATTTAGAACAAAATACTTAAGTGCAGTTTTCGTAAGTCTCGACTATTAGTGGTTCACTCTTGGCCACGTAAGCTGGTAATGTACATGGTTGTGTATATGCTAAGTTCATGTAGCTGACCTATTTGATGATATCCAAAGTCCTACAACTGTATTCACTTGGAAAAGAAATACATTTTCCAACCCTTGACTGTTGCCATTTCGTTTTATACATTGCCATGAGATCTAAGGTACATGTAGTTAGTTGGCACAAGTGTATAAAGTTGTTAGAAAGAGCTCAATATAAACTGCTATATACACTAGAAGTTAATCTGACATCGGTGTGCAATTTTTCTGATGGATGTACATGCAACTGCCAGTCATACTGTTGTCTGCTAGATGAAATGTAGCACTTAGTGGTTTTTACCTAAAATGTGCTATAGTTAGAGAAGTAATTAAAGTGTATTTAGATATTTTAGTCAATTATTTATTCTGTGCATTTTAACTTTTTATAAGTTTTTAACTTGTTGGTAGGGTGTGGAAGGTAATAAACAAGATGGTGTATGTATAAGTGCCATCTTGTTTTGGGGAGACTATCAAAGTACCTTCAAAGCCCTACAGGCATCAGTTGACATATGGGTAGAAATGATAATAGATGAAGTTGAAAGCAAAATTAAAAATAAACTATATGTGAAAAGATAAAGATTTGAAATTACACATAAGAAAGAGTGTTTTAGTGGATTTTTATGAGGAGTTGAGAGGTATGCACCTATTTCAGTTTATTAATTTGAAATTTTTCATTGCTCTGTATGTTGTTGATAATACATAGTTTGTGATATAACAGGGAAAATGGAAACTGAAATATAAATATTGACAGATACGACAGAAAGTGTTCGTACCCCTGTGTCCCAAGTGGTTTTTTTGCTCATAACTTAAAAAGTATCACGATTAGGCTAATAAATGTATGGTATATTATAAATATTATGCTAACACGTCTACATAAATTTTTATGTAAATTAAACGACAAATAAACTCTTTATAAACAAAAACCAAAAATAGGAGGAGCAGAAAGTGTTTGTACATTTCAGAACGTGTGAAAAACTGATATTCCCATGAAAACTTTGTTTAGTTTGGCAAATAAACTACATTATCCCATTTCAGAACTAGTTTCTGGGTTCATAATTATTGGAATTTAGCCAGCAAAAAATTTACTTTCAGCAATTTAGCACCGTCTCCATCATTATCTACTTGGTCATCATGCAAACAGGAAACAACTGTCCAGTGACTTAAAAAAACCGAATTATTGTAAAATACAAGTCTTGTGTGTCTCTTTCCAGTATTGCTACACAACGTTGATATATTAGGCATTTACATCAAGAATGATGCTAGGAACTTGTGGCTTGGGTGTTGTTGGATCTTCCAGCACGACAATGACCCTAAGCACACATCGAAATATGTGAAATCCTGGTTGCAGAGGAACCATATAAGCATTCTGAAGTAGCCATCATGGTCACCCAATTTCAACCCAATTGAAAATGTTTGGTATGAGTTTAAGACCAGGGTTCATCAGCGTCATCTGAAAATCTTGCAAGAGTTGGAGGCTTTCTGTAATAAAGAATGGAAGAAAATACCAGTCAAGTACTGTCAAACGATCATGGAGGGCTATGAGGAGAGATTGTGCCAGGTAATTCACTTGAAAGGCTACACAATTGACCATTTAAAGTAGACGCATGAACACTTTCTGCCTCTCCTGTGTTTGGTTATTTGTTTATAAAGAGTTTATTTGTCATTCAATTTACATTAAAATTTATGTAAATGTGTGTTAGTGTAATATTTATAATATACTGTACTTTCATTATCCTAATCATGATACTTTTTAAGTTATGAGGAAAAAACCACTCAAGATGCAGGGGTACGAATACTTTCTGTTGTAACTGTACCTTAAATCTTTTGATATTCAGTTATGAAATTCTGGAGATCATGCACATTAAATGTGAAACTAAGAAAGTGCTTTATACTTCCTACAAAAATCAACTTGCAGGTGAACTATTCAGAGCATGGATATGAATAACTACATTAAATAATGCATTTTTATTAGAATTCTTGGAAAAATTCAAATTAGATGTATTTTTCTGAAACTACATACTTTTAGGAAAGTTCCTGTCAAAATTTTGAACAATTTCATCCATAGTTTTATTTTTTGGAATGAAATATGATGAGAGCAACATTATTTACTAAATAAATTAAAAGCCGGTAGTCATAGGATTAAGCTGTATTTGCAAATTTGCATTATGAGCATATAACTATTTTTTTAATTTTATAATGAACATTTCAAGCGAATAAACTGTATGAAAAATGTCTACATTTCATATGATTTTAGTTACTAGTAACTGTGCATATAGTTAGTTGAAGTACACATTACAACATTTTTACAGAGATGTATACAAAATTTAATTAAACATCTTTGTTATAAATGTATGTCAGTAAGCCTGGCATTATAATTGTTCATAATTCAAATTGTTACATTATTTGGGTTTTAGTTTCTAACTTTCAAAGGAATTATTTAAATAAATACTGTCTTCAGTTTGTGTCATTTGGTTCATCTTACTTTTCTCTTCTTCTTTGTAAAATTACTTGAATCATTTATATGCATTGTTTGGTCAGTTAGGAACACACTGTAGATATTGACAGGTCAAAATATATAATGGAACTTCTAACATTCTAGATTTGCTGAGATACAAAATAAATTTGTCCTATCTACTGGTAAGGCTACTTCTCTCTGCTATAGCTTTGAACATAATTATAACTAATAAAAAGAATAAACGTAAATGTATGGGCCTATTACATTTGTGTGCTTAGTTTTATTGGCAGAGACAGCAGTTTCCAACAAATATTTCTGTTGAAGGGAATTAATGTTCCAAACAGTAATGGCAGTTTTTAACTTGTTTGCGTATAAATTTGGATAATTCCAGAAAAGTAGTTTTGTGTTTCTGCACACAGTAGCTATTCCATTCACTTCTGCCACTGAGATTTTATGCTATGAGTGCATGATCTAATCATTATGTGAAAATAACTCTAATAGGATGTTAATGCATGCTCCACATGCAGTAGATCTGCATAAGCACTTGCACTTGATAGTAACTTTTCTCAGTACTATCTTCGATCCTTTCCAGATGTGTCATGGTCAAAGGCCATGCCATCACATTTATTGTTCCCTGTTGGTGCAATAGTAAGTCTACAGATTTACAATGCTAAAATCAGGGACTCTGTTCCTCTCAGTGAACTCGGAAGATAGCCCGTAGTGGCTTTGCTATAAGAAAACACAAGCACATTTGTTAACTTGTATTTAAAATTTTATTTTGTGAATTTATTAAATTTTCCTATTATACATTAATTTCTAAATTTAAAAGTAAATAGTAAACACTCATACATCTATTTTTGTGTTGCATGGCATGTTTATTGCAGCACTGGTTCAAATTAGATGTTTCTGATGTCAAATTACAAAGTCCAAATTTTGTACAAATTAGAAACTAAAATTACTGATATTGACAAGTTTGAATATAAAATAAAAACCTTTTATCTTTTCTATTTGCTGAGTTATCACTATATTTAGTGAACCAAATACAATGGCCCCCATTTATGTTTTCACCTCTTTGAGAATGGTCATTTATACATACCTACTTCTATGTATGATGTGTCAATAACCATTTGGAAGCTCAGTGTCCTCTTTCTTTTGAGACAAACATTTGAGTTGGCAAGTTGAGTTTTTAATCTCTTTGTGATGTCACATTTTTGTAGATTCAAGTACAGATTAGTTATTAAATTTGATAAATTACAATGGAAATCTGTTGTATCAATGAAGTAATTAGTAATTTTTTGGGGTTAATCACGTGTGTGTATGTGTGTGTATATAAAAACCTAAACAAATTATTTCGTTTCACATTTTCGATATTCAAAATTTCTTAAGGCTTAGCAAGCTAAGACAAGCAGCATTCGAGTACAAAGATCGTAACTAAAAGTGGTGATTGTGTGCTTTATTGAGAGAGAAATGTATAATGTTAAGAAACATAAGTTTAAGAATTTATTTCTAAATAGTAATAATCAATATACTCAATTTATGATATTTGAACTGTGACTATTATATCAAATACTAGTCCACTAAAACACAGCCAAGGTAGGTCACTTTATAAAAACTGAAGGTCAATTTCATATTATTGGGTATTGTAACATGAGTGCATGTGCATTGCATTGTTGTAACTTCTGTGTTATATATATATATATATATATATATAGAGAGAGAGAGAGAGAGAAAATGTATAATGTTATGAGATTTAAGCTATTTAGTTTAAACATTTCTGTTTTCATTTTGTAATCTGTAGTCATTCTAGAATGAAAAAGGCATAATTTATATTAATTTCCTAACTGTGTGGTGGCTATGAGATTGATCAAATCCATTGAACCCCTACAGAGATTGTTAGTGAAAAATAATATAAAATATAAAGTTGTTTTTTTTAAGAAACATTTGAAAAACTATCTGAACATAATAAGGATTTTGTATGTAAAATCTGAATATTTTCTGATGCATGAAAGTATTTTTAATCTTAAAATGAAAATCACTTTGCATGTTGAATAGACAACATGCAAAAAGAAAAACATGCATGGGAAAAATCTTGTTTAACAAGCCTTGAGACTTAATAAAAAAAATTGATATTTTGCCTATGAAAGCCTTGCATTGTTTACTGATTATATATAATTACCTGCCAAATTTTGTGAATATACAATTATTAACTTAAAATTAATAGAATGAAAATTATAATAAGCACAAAATGGTTATGTGGTCAGTTCTAGGGACTGATCTTGTGCTGAAAGAGTTGACAATGCATTTCTTTCATTTTGAACTTAATCAGTTTAGCTCTTTGACTGTAGAAAATATTGCTGTGAAAGTTTATTATGTTCTGGATTATTTGATACTTTTTTTGTCTCTTTACACTACTGAGGACAAAGTTCCATCTGCAGTTCTCTTTTTTCTTTACTTTCTATTTCTCCTGTGTTTTGATTCTTACTATTCCTCACAACATGGCTCTCACTCTGAGAGGTTAATTTGGTTTTCTTCCTTCCCCAATGCCTCGTACATGGTTTTAGCCTTTTCTCTTTTCCATTCTTGGACTTATAATCCATCAAGTTTCTTATACCCACTTGGAGGACTGATCTTTTCTCTGATAATGCTCTTTATCACTCAGTTTTTGTTTTGTTTCTGTTTTTGCCTTTTCTTTTTATCCACTTCATTCATTACTTACACTTTTTTGCCTCTCCTATCTCAAGCCCTATACTGTGATACCAATAACCAATAGTATTTCTGGGTATATAATTTTTTTTTCAGTGCCTTGATTAGAGTTTGTTTTGTTTTTTTTCTTGAAACTACTGTTGTTGAAACCTTCTGGAAAGTAATACTCATCTCTCTGTATTTATCTTCCCCATTTTTTACCTCCATGAATTCTGTCTGGCTTCTTTTCTTTGCCTTGAAGTCTTGAGTGTTACTAATGCCTTGGAGAATTGGGCCAACACCAATCTTTTTTTATCTTCCTGATTTCTTGTCTCTAATGGTTTCTTTTGTTTCAATCTCATTCCTCGACCCTATTGATCCTTCACCTCTCTCTCTTTTTTTTCAGTTCTCTTGTCCCTCTTCTAATTCCTTCCATCCCTTTTCTTGTCAGGTTGGCCTTTACATGACCCATTTGTGTCCAGTTTACTCAGGCCCTGCATATGCATGTCTTTTTCTGTTTGCAAACAGTTGGTTCTCTTTTGCAGTTGACTGATGGGTCACTCAGGTTCTTACACATGCCCTTTCTCTCATTACCCATTTTTGCTTCTTTCCAATCCTCAACATCTTCTACATCTTAAGGTTGTGGTATCAAATCTTTTAGACATGAGAACCAAAAGAGAATCATTTGTTCCACCACAGGATTTTATTATAGTCTCTTTAGTTTCTTTCCAGAAACCCCCTAATGGCACAGCAGTCTTTCTGTGGATTTACTACACTGAAAACTAAGTATTGATACTCAGGGTGGACACAATGTAATTCCACTGTGTGTTGCTTTGTGCTTAACTACAAATTATCTCCAAAAGGATGAGATCCTGTCATCAATCTTTTTCTCTCTGAATCAATATGTGGTGGTTCCTCAGTTCAAGGTGGAATGAATTTTTCCTCGCTGGTGGTAGTCTTTCCCCTAGATTGTGGATTGCCATGTTCAACATCTCAAATACCTTCTTTTTGTTCCATGAGATCAGGTGGGCTAGTTTCAAGCTCTCTCCTGTGGCATCATTTTGGCTTATGTTTGTGGTGGGCATACACAACCTTAACCTTTGCTTCGATTATTATGGATGATTAGCTTCTCCTTTTCTCTCTTGGCCTCATTATTGTCAATGCCACTTCTCCACCAAGACGTGACTCATCTGATTTGACCAGTTACGTTTTTCAACTCCTTCCCAACTCCATCTCCATACTTGTTCCACATTGGAGTCTTTTTCAGTTCTTGACTCTGGCTCAACCTTTCACATCTGTATGCAGGATATGGAACATCTAGTCATGAGTCTTGCCTTTTCTGGACTTTCCATATAAAAGATTTTTCTCTCTCTTAAGGACTGTCACATCTTTGAAACACCTTTTTTTTTTCTAGACTAGCCTCACAGAATTTTCTTCAGTACTTCTTGATTACAAGAAATCCACTTGAAATAAAAATGTATCTCAGAATGGCTGGTATGGATATTAGTACTTTTTAATAATAAAGCAGAGAACAAAATTTTGACCTTCTTAGGTCATCTTCAGGTTAACGAAGAGAGAGTTTGTAACTGACCATTGCCGGGCACTGTCTTAGGGACAAGAGTATAAATGGGTACAAGATTGTAAGGGGTGTTGCAGTTAGATGTTAAGTTATTAATTAGCATAGGTATAAAGGTGTTCCTTTATATTGGTTTAATTTTGGTTTTAGTTGTGTAAGTAGGGCTTTGATATTGTGTTTGTTTATATTTGTTTCCGTACTTAGTATCTGGTGTTTTCTATGGTTGTGTTTATTTGATTTGCAATGTTCAAAAACGTGCAAAGGTGTTGTTTGTTTTTGTTCTTTGAATCTAGTTTCCATTTTTCTGCTTGTTTCTCCAATATAGAAGTCATGGCAGTTGTTGCATTGTATTTTGTAAATAATGTTGTTGTTGTGTTTGTCAGTGTAGTTTTTACATAATATGGACTTTAATTTTGTACATAGTTTTGTAATACATTTGATGTTTACTGGAGTGTTGTCTTTTTGTTTTTTCCAGATATTGATTATTTTTTCCACTGATGTCTGCAACATTTTTTGTGCAGCAGTATTGGGTTTTGTAATTTGTTGTATCTTGGGATTTATTGTTTGTTTGTTGTTGATCTAGGTGTGTGTGTGTGTGTGTGTATAACTTTTTAACAGTTTTTGGAGGATATAGTGTTTTATTTTGTTAATTTTATCAGATGAGCATAGTTTTGTGGCTGTGTTTATTTGGTTTCTTAATATGTTGAGTTTTTGTTTTGTTTCATGTGTTGAGTCCTAGGGAATGTGTAGTCCAGTATGGGTGATTTTTTTTCTAGATTTCTGTTTTGAATTGTGTGTCAGTTTTTGTGATCTTGAAGTTGAGAAATGCTGTTTGGTTAGTTTTTTTATGTTCACAGGTGAACTTAATGTTTGGGTGTGTATAGACTTAACGTGGTTGAAAAAAAACTAAGTGCTTGTTCTATAGACGTGAATCGAGCAATTATATTGTCAACATACCTGTACCAGTATAATGGTGAGTGTAAAGCTAAGTAGTTCTCTGTTATCCCATTTGTGTTACCCTTCTACTCTATCTGTCTTTTATGAAAGTGGCATGTGTTTTAGAACTAGTTCATTCAGTGATATTTACCATTAAGTAAATTTCCTTTCAGCCTTGTCAGCTGCTTTTCACTTTTTTGTACTTCTATCTTTTACTAAGTTGTTCTGGTACTTCCTAGGTTTCTGCCCCTCTTGTTCAGTTCCTTTGTTCTACCAATACAGTGGTTCCCAACCAGGGGTGCGAGATAACATTTGTTTTGGCCACCTTCACCTTTATTCTTAAATAAATAATTACTGTGAGGGGTGCGAGAACATATTAAAATTTTATGGGTACAGGGCATAATAAAGGTTGGGAACCACTGTACTAAAACATAGATATAGTTCTAAGTGCTTTAACTCAATTCTCCATTTTACCCTTGGCCACTTGCATCTTGTTCTGTCTCTTAAAACCTTTTTCATTTTCTTTTCTTTTTGTGTCTTTGTCACAGATCTGATATTCATGCATTAGATGCTTCCTGTATACTTTGTTTCACAGACCTTCATTGATTTTATTTTCTGATTGCTCATTTCTTCATAAGACGTGCATGGTCTGGGAAGGAGATATTTTATCTTTTCTTCCATACCTCTTCCTTCAGTTTTGATCCTCTATTGTCACACTGTCCCAGATCACCATTGTGCTTGCTTTAGGCAATAAGCTGTTACTTGACATGCACAACTGCATTATGGGGTTTCTGAAACAATTTATTCTTGCTTTAAGAATCCTCATCTCCCACATATCTTTTTTTCATACTTACCAGATGGGTTCATTGGTACATCTGGATGGTCTGTTCTTTTTTGGTTGAAGATTATTGCAGGCAGTATCATGTTTCATCACATCAAATCTGCCACTTGACTCACTCTCTGGCTTTGAACTTTTTTGATGACCCTTGGATGAGATCTTTCAGGCTGGAATGTGGACTAACCCCAATACCAATTCTCTTTACTATCTAGCAGTTTTGTCTTCCCCATATAACATCAATGTTCTCCAGTCTACTCAATGTCTTTAATGAGTAAGTACCTCTTTTATTTCCTTATGCATTTATAATGTACTCCAATTTGCTTTTCATAACTCTCCCAGTGGCTGATGTCACCTCAGTGTATACTAACTTTCCTAAACCTGCATTGAGTCAGTGTCAATGAGAAGTGTTAAACCCATTCACTCTGGCTCCTGAAGTGCTCACTATTGAAATAGGATTTTCTGCAAAACCACTGCAGTAGTACATATATATTTTCTTGTCAGTTCTGGTCTGTACCTTCCTTAGATTATCATGAAAAAATCCAGCATTAAGAAAAGTGTGTTTTACAGTAACCTATTTCACTTTCTTCAGTTAAAACCTTTGTAGAAGTTGGGTATGATCAAGTCCATGTACCTTATTGAGTGCAGCATGGGAGACCTTTGCCACTAGAAATTTCTAGTTACTGATATGATCTCTCTTGAGAGTTTTAAATTGGCAACATAGTGCAGTTGGAAGTAGGGCAGTTGTCCATGTCATTGTAGTGCAGCTTGACCTCCTCTCACCTCATTACATAATATGCCAATTTCTTGTTGGTTTTGCTGTCTAGATGGGGCTAAGTGTATTTCTCAAACTGATGAGAAAGGACTTAGTTCACATTTCTGTTTGTGTAAGGTTGATTCAGTTGTACAACAGAATACATACTGAACCATATAATTGGTCATTGCTCTAACCACTCTATATCTCCTGTATGACCAATCTGTGGTAGCCATATGCTTAATTGGTCTGTTTTTTTTCTTCACTAATCTCTGCAATACATGGGCTCATTTTGCCTTCCTCTTTTCATACTTCCATCCATACAAGAGTATTTCCTATATGTGATGGATGTAATATCTCATAAGTGGTACCCCTCTAGTAAGCCTCCACTTTAGGGTACCAGAACTCAATGGGCTTTTCCCTTCAGTCACCTTCTCCAAATGGAGATTGTCTAGGCTTTTTTTTCACTTATCCTTCTGACATATCAGTATGTGATTTTAACTATAGTGTGAAGACAGATGAGTCTGTTGTTTTAGAAGTTAACGTTTTCTTTCCCTGAAAATATACTTCTGATCCATACTTACCTCTCTTCATGCCTTCCTATCCTTCTTCCCAACTATTGTGGGATGCTATTCTTGCCTCATCTAAGAATGAAGCTAATTTCAAGTGAAAGTGCTTATGGAAATCTACTATGCATGGAGGATATATCACCCTCCCATTGCTAGAGGGTTATTGTTGCATGATGGGCTAATGATGTAGGAAAAAGTAGGTCAGAAGAGCTAATTAATATAAGGGGGTTTGTAGAGGCAGTTAAAGAAACAGAGCCTTAATTTTGTCAGGGATACTGCCCAGAATTAACCTTGGTGATAAAGTTACAAGCAGATCACTAAGGCTAAATGCTAGGCTTAGGTTAGTATGTAGTGATGAGTAGATTGGCTACTTGGACTTATGGTATTAGTTCAATGATAGAAGTGAGCTTTTTACAGTGAATTATTTGTATTTAAGTGGGATGTGGTCTAGTTTGTTTACTAGAGCTTTTAACTCAGCTAACAGATGTTTTAAACTTAGAACTAGACAAATGATGAATGCCATAATTAAATGCAAAAAGAAAAAAGCTTTAGCATAGGAAATGAGTATAGTAGTTATAAAAGTAAATTTATTGTTACTATTGTAATACTAGAAGTATAAAAAATAAAATAAATGACTCTAGAGCATTTGTTAGATATGGAGGATTTTGATGTAATGGGAATAACTGAAATATAGTTAAATATAGATGATTTTGATGGCAAAAATTTCTTTTGAATACAGGTTGACAGGCTATTTAATAAGGAGAGGGTACTAAAGAGAGGGTAGAAGTAGTTTTATATGTAAAATGTGAGTTACATCCCTTTGAAGATAAAGATATCAAAGAGATAACATAGATCACATTTGTATTGTTACGTCTAGGGATCTGTACCTTAGATAGGACATTGAACTATTGGAAAAGGTTCAGAGTAGGGTTACTAGAATGGTACCTGGCATGGAGGTGTGTTCATATAAGGAGGGGCTGAAATCTCTCAGATTGTTTTTTCTTGAAAAAAGAAAAGTTTAAGGGGACCTTATTGAAGTGTTTAAAATTATAAAGGGAAATGACAGTTTTGATGCATCACCTTTTTTCATAGTTAACAGTGAGAATAGTAGGACTAGGGGATATAAGTATCAGTGTTGGCAGGGTTGGAGTCATCTTCAGCTAAGACAGTTTTATATTTCTAACAGAGTGATTGGCCTTTGGAATAGGTTACTTTTGGATGGTTTGTAGTCAGTAAATTTAAGTAAGTTTAAGAGAAAGCTTGATAAGTATGTGAATAAAGGCTGGCTTTTTCACATTTATTTATTAATAGTTTTACTTTAGAGAATCCATGTTCACCCAAAACATTGTTATATCTTTATTGTTATGAATTGCACATTTGAAAGCGACGTATATATTTAACCATATAATTGGAAAAAAGTAGCCTCACTTAAGTACATTCTGAAGTACAAATAGGTTTCATTAAATAAATGTTAAATTTATTTTTATGTATACTTTCAAACAAACTTAAACTTGGAAGCTATACATTTATAAATATTCTGTAACTCTTATTATATATAAAGTTGTATATCCAATATCTTTGGTAAGTTTTTAGTAACTTTTTAATTACAAATGTTTTATGTACAAAATAATTAGAATTTTTAATAAAGTATTTATGAAATATTTAACAAGTCACTTTAGGAAGAAGGTGATTTTTGTGCTAAGAATAAAAATACTTATACAGTTTTCATGTTTTATTCACGTAAACTCAAGAACCTTCTAAATCACTGCCAAAACTTTATTGGCAAAACATTATATTTTATCTTTTATTTTCTCTGCTTTAGCACTAACTTTAGTGTAAAATCAATAAAACATGTTGTTTCTGGAATGACTACAGTTTAAAATAATTACAATTATTTATCAACACAACCTTGGCTGCCTATCCCTTTCACCTTTGCTTGCTTTTATAAAAAGTTTTATTACTCTAGACTCTAGCTATGTGACAGACAAATAATGCAGCAACAAAACTCTATAAACAGTTGATTAGGTCAAATTGATCTTGTGAAATTTGTTTACTTATTTTTATTACTTAACCTAATGAGATTGTAATTTTTATATTTTTATTACTTTCATTAAAAAAATATATAATAGATAATAAGCCATAAAAATATTTGGAAGTTTCTCATATGGTATATGGTATATATATATATATATCTTTGAGCACACTTGAGTGTTTTTTCTTTAATTTGTATATTAATTGTGCTACCATAGAAGATAACCTAGTGTGAGTTAATGTTAAAATTTTAAATGTTTCATTGCGTTTTTTTTAGCATTTACAGTAGAAGGTTTATTTCTCCCTTGCAGGCAATTACAGAACCCAATTTTACATACAGTGCTGCAAAACTCTGTAACCATCTTTCTCAGAGTTTACAGTTTGCCTTTGGAAACTTCAGACATTTTCTTTTACAGAGGTATGGATTCTTGGAAAATAATAGTAAAATCATTATCTTGAAATGTAGAATTGGACTAATTATTTGTTAAAACCACATTTATAGACATATGGGGGAAACTATTAATACGTGTATGTGAAGAATATTAATTATAAATTTTGGTATGTAGTTTCAGACTGTTTAATTCCTTTAAGTTTTAATTTGTTTCCCTTGTATCATTGTTATTCAGAAGGCTACAAAACAAAAACTTGTAAAGCATGATGTTTTAAATAGTTTTGAATGATGTGTTAAATTCTTCTTAATTTTAAGATGTTTGATCATATTTGCTATTCTTAAAAAAAAAGATTTGGAGTATTATTGTTGTTTCTTTGTACTAAAGGTTAGAAGTTTACATTGTCGATATATAAAGTGTACAGAACAACACTAATATGTACTGAATTTAGTGTTTTTTTTTGTTTTGCCTCTACATTATTATTATTGTTTTCTCTTTATGATTGAACACTCAGACAGAAAACAGTACACTCTTTCCTTCTAGTTCCCATCCACATTTCTTTCAGAGATTTGAGTGTACTACAGGTATCAAAATTTGTGAAAAATGTAATTTTAATTCTGTTTAAAGATTTTTTTATAAAAAATATTTTAGTGGTATATAACACTTACTTAGTGTATTGTACAACAAAAATGAAAGAAATGTGTCAACTTTCCTTTCTTAGTAGCTCCATGAAGTTTTGCTTATGAACAGCATATTTATCAACTTGTTTAGAATTTTTCTATTCATCCAAAGTGTAGTCTTATACTTAATGCTAAAGTTGTTATCGCTTGGGCATATACTGATTCATGTCTTATTTCTCAGGTCATTTTTCTCCTCTTGTCAGTATTTTTTTTCAGCCCTTAGTTGCGAACTTTTTATAACATCAGCATGTGGTTTGGAGACATATAAATAAAATTCATCTGTGAGAATAGCTAGAACAAATCAATAAAATAATTGGACAGAAGAGATTTTAATTTAACTATGTCAATTTGGAGTGAATAAAGTGGTTGTAGCAGTAATTTGTGATTTGTCAATATATTAACTACCGAGAACACCTGTAGGATTGACAGAGAATCCTGATATAAGATTTACAACACTTGGGGCAAGCTGTAGTTCTGGAATCTCTTTAGTTTCTTTTGATATTCTTTTCATTCCTGTATAAAATTTTATGTGTTAAAAAGCTACAGGAATTTTCTGTTATAAGACATCATGTTAAGTTTACATGCAGTTTAGTGAATTCAGTAAGCAGTGTAAGACTATTCAAATAACACAAATAATTTTTTCTTTTGAATATTGTGGTTAAGTTTATAATATTCAAAGAATGCATACAAATAAAATAAGTTACCATTTATTGAAAACTTGTGTTTATTAGCCAAATTGAACTTCACCAAGAATATTGCTGGCAAAACTCATAATACAACATCTTGTAAAGGTTAAAGTGTTTCTATTTTGAAATGTGAGGTTCTAGGTTATCAAATCTTAATGAAGTTTTGTCATGTTTTTTATTACTTTTAGTTATAACAAGTGACATCTTTGACTGGCAAAATAAAATATTAAAAGAAATATGTTTAATGAATATTGAACAAGTTAAAAATGATTGGATGTATAAAATGGAACTTTCTGATAAATAATAGAAATTAAATTTTACTACAAAAGGAAGTTGTTTTATTTTTTTTTTCCAAAAACAGTTCCTCACAAAAAAGTCTTAATTTCAGTCTGAAAATACTAAGATTGTATGATTTTATAAGCACAAACTAGACATTACTTAGAAACTTTGTATCAGGTTCTTGCAGTTTATTTTAGTTGTGAGAAAGGAAAAAAATCAGTATTTCTGATGACCTTCTAGTGTGAAAAGAGTTAACCTATAAAGCTCTTTTAGTTTATATGTTCTGTCCTATACGAGTTCTATAAAACATCGCCCAATTAATTGGTGAGCATGTTTGATTTGACATATGTTTGTAAACAGAATCACTTGCATTTCAGTTTTGAAATTTAATTGAAAAATAAATACCTTAATGTAGGAGTGATAAAGCTGTTATGTTCGAGTTTCTTGTTTACAGAAAAATTGTCAGCTGCTGTTTTTAAAAGGAGAAAGAAATACTTAAAATGTTAAATATTTTTTATTTGAGGTTTGTCATTGTAATGTATTTCTGTAATGATATAAAGCATTTTAAAAACTTGTCCTTGCATTGATCATGTACATAGTTTATTTAGCTGGTTGTTCATGTATTCAGATATGTAAGTAGTACATATGTGCCTGAGAATTTAATTTTATGTTCAGTTTCTATATATCATTTTTTAGGGTTTTTTTTTTGTATATTTGAATGAACTATACAATATAACTGTTTTTAACACGTATGTATTTACCGGTAGCCATTGTACTATTTACCATGACATATTGGAAATTATTGTTTAGTTAATTTGAATAATCTGGACTCTCTTATGTTACCTTGACAAACATCATATTTAAAACAAAATTAAATATAAGTATTGCAAAACTGTTAAACACCAGGATTTAGTATAAAAAGTAGTTAAGTATATTATCCCCATTTCTGTAACACACACACACACACACACACACACACACACACACACACACTTGTTATTTCTAGTATTTACAAAGTAGTGTAAAGCTTGTCCATGAAAAGTATGTAATTATGGAAAAGCAACAGCATAGTGTATAGATCCCATTGAGATCTGCCAAGATAAAAATTCAGATTGTGTGAGAAACATTCATTGACTAGGTGTGAGATTACATGTTGGTTGTATGTACAATCAAATAATATATGGAAAATTCTGACAACAATTCAACATTTATAAAAAATGTGTGCAGCCTTCTAAACTATAATAAGTCTTAATCTATAAGCAACTCAGTTCTTTTTAAAATGTTTTTTGTAAAAAAGAAAAGGTTTCAATTTTTCACGTAAATTTTTATCAGATGTCTCCAAGAGCATCAGAGACATGATGAACTTCTTGTAGGATCAGACGGTGGAACGTATCTAAGAGGATTTGCAATTTTTGTTGGAGAACTTTTTTCACAATTAGAGGTAATTTAGAATTTTGTTTGAAAGGTTATGAGTTGATTTTTTCATGTATTTCTTTACATGTGTTGTCTTAGAATAGCTTTAACTTCAATAATGTAAAAAAAAAATTATCTTGCATAGAGAGGGTTTGTATTATACATGTATCAGATTAAAGGGTGTTTTAACATATAGAACTTGTATTGAATAAAGAAACAGTTTGTGTTTTTAAATGTATCAAAACAAAGGGTGTTTTAGCATGTGAACCCTCAAATACAATATATCAACCATAAAAATGCACTTTTTCCAGAAAGGAAGTTGTACATCGTTATCTGAAGAAAATGTGTATTTATATTTTAAGCAATAGTGGTAAAAACTGACTTTGTGCAGCAAAAGAAGTTTATGAAATGTATTTTAATTTTTATGACTAATGCTTTTTTAACACAAAGATTGTTTTCAAAAATAAAACCTACTGAGGGGTTTGAATGAGTAAAAGTTTTTATAAAAAGAACTAAATTACATTTCAACATTTGGAAATTAATGTTACATTATTTCAACAGTATTTAAAGAACAAACAAAGTAACAGAATATTTACTTATGGCCAAGAATACATGTTTGATATGGTTTCCTGGAGAAATATGTTGTTAAAAAAGCTTTATATTGTTGCAGGAATATAAACTAAATTTGGTTAATACAGTATGAATTGTTGTGTATGGCTATGGATTATTTCATTAAAACTTAGAAGTTACAATTTAAAAAAAAAAAACATTATATTTCAAGTTTAATTATTGATTCATTTATAATGAATACTTAAGACTATTGCCTCTCAACTTACACAACCTGTTTCAAAATATTTACCATCCTACACTAATGAACATACTGTTAATTTTATTTGTCAATTTTAACTTATTATTCATATGTAGCCACAATTTCATAATGCTGTTTTAACAAGTAATAGGCATTGCTGAATCACAAGTTTAGTCAATATATTTTTTTGTTCATGTAATTGTAGCTCTCTAATTTTGTATTATATGCATGGATTTATTATCTTAGATTGGGGAATGGAAAGAGATATTTAGAATCCTTGGAAAATCTCTTACAGAATTACTCAATGTCCTTCTGAATTATCCAACTGAAAATAACTTGAAATGTGTGTGTCAAGTTTTAAAGGTGGGTTGTGGACACAAATTATTTTTTAAATTTGATATTACAAAATTTTCAAATATTACTAGTACCACTTGAATATTTTTTCTCCCTAATAAGTTTCACACCAAATAGTAAAAATTAGTAGAAGTAAAATGTCTGTAATACTCTAATCAGCAATGAACTGTGGGGCTTTATCATCAGATCGCTTTAGTTGTAAGTAAACTAATTTTTAAAATGCAGTGTTTTAAAGCTTAAATTTTGTTTCAAGCAGTTAAAAACAACTTAATTTAAAAATGTAAGCACAACATAGTTTGCTGTATTGTGAATCTGAAGTTCCTTGATTTTCACCATATTACTACTAGATAAAAAAAAAAAAAAAGGAAAAAAAAAAGCAAATTACAGACTTGTGGATATTGTAGTATCCCACAAGTTAGTGTTGGATGGTGTTGACTAGATGCCTTTTACCTTATTATTCTGAAATTAGTAACATTAGTGTAAAAAGTGCATGAATACTTTTGCACAAATTTCAACAAACAACAACATATAAAAACTGAAAATAAGTAAAACCATAAAGAAAACAAATACTGCTTTTAACACTTAAAATTGTTTTTCTTCACAATTATGTTCCTTCCCTTCTTATAGGGTTTTAAATATTAAATTATTTTTAAACTGTAAAAACTTTGTTTACATTAGCTGTATGTTTATAATATTTAATGTTTATTATCATTTTTTTTTTTACTCAATAAAATGAGTAGATTCAACAATAAAACTGTATACAAAGGAATTATATTAATTGTTCTTGTTAATGATGATAGTTAACAGGTGCACGTCTTGAAGACCATGAACGACAAGCCGGTGAAGAAAGGGCTGCTCCTGAGATGGATAAAATAATAAAGAAAATTAAAGAAATTACAAACACCTGTTATGTTAAAAGGTAATTATGGTATATTGTTGGTGTTCATGATATCTGTTGTTTATACATGCTCCAAATAAATCCATGATTTTGGCTTTTTTTCGAAATAGCATTCACATATAGGGCTAGTCAGAAAATGTGTTTAGTCTGTAAAACTTATAGAATATAATATGAAGTCATCAAGGAAACACATTATATTGACATTTGATTACTTAAAACTGTTCAGTGAAATCTTGTGCCGTATAAATAAATAATTTTTGTTTCTTTAGAATAAATGTTATAACTCACTTTTACAAACAAGACACAAAATGTTTTAACTTGTCAGATAAGATTTTATGATATTTTAATAGTAGTTTCTTTGAAGGTGTGAGTGCATTATAAGGGTTACTTTCAAAACCCACCACTTAGTTGAACAGTAGTTCAACTGTGGGTGCTATTGACTACTTGTTCTCTTTCTAGTCTGTCACTTCAAGATTAAGATTAGCAAGCTGTTGAATAGGTATGCACAAATACAGGTGCAGTATATTAAAACAATTTAGAATATGGAAATCAAAATGTCACCTGATAAACACAACTTAGATAATGAAATGTCATGTATTAGAAATATCTTGCATTGTTTGATATTTTATAGCTAATTAGCTTTTGGAAAGGGTATATAACAGTCCCTTCCAACAAAAAATGTACCCTTGGGTCACAAAAAGTGGCATCTTGTAAGAGGTGAGAATTCACTAAGTCAGTAAAAAAGCCATACATACCCCATGCACCCATAAACACCATATTCAAGAAGGATTTCTTTCAGTAAAACTGACACATGATGTGTATACAAGTTGTTCTTTCAACCATAAAATACCTTAAATAGATGGAGAATGAAGTGGATATTTATGCTATTTTGTAAAAATATACATGAATCAAGTTGCTGAATGCAGCATCTGTGTATGAGGTCTGTTCAAAAAATACGCGGACTGTTTGAATTGCGGGGCTCCAGTTGGTTCCAGGGGAATCCTCTTGGTGTCGCTAGGTTCGCACAGATCAGCTGATTACGACGCCATTTCCCGATTGCAGATATCTTCATTTGTGTATTAGCTACGCGGTTTTAAGTGAAGTGCGATTTTTTCGTTTGGCGGATTTCAGAATGAATGACCTGAAGGAGCAACAACTTGCTGTGAAATTTTGTGTTAAACTTGGAAAATCTGCGACTGAAACTTTTGCTATGCTTAACACGGCTTACGGCATGTTTCAAGTGGCATGAACGTTTTAAGGATGGTCAACAGTCCATTGAAGATGATGAGCGTCCTGGTCGTCCTTCCACGTCAACTGACGACCCACACGTTGACAGAATCAACACCCTGGTGCGGGCAAATTGACGTCTGACTGTCAGGGAGCTTGCTGAAGAGTGTGGGATATCAGTTGGATCTTGTTACGAGATTTTTATCGAAAAATTGAAGATGCACCCCGTTGCTGCAGAATGTGTGCCTCAGAACTCATGAGTTTTTTGGCCAAACACTCGATCACTTTTCTTCCCCACCCCACCCTCCTACTCACCTGACCTTGCTCTTTGCAATTTTTTCTTGTTCCCCAAACTCAAAAGACCCTTGAAAGAAAGAAGATTTGAGACAATTCCCGAGATTAAGGCAAATGCGATGGAGGAGCTGGAGGACATTACAAAAGAAGCGTACCAGGACTGTTTCAACAAGTGGAAACACCATTGGGATAAGTGTGTGCATTGGGGAGGAGAGTACTTTGAAGGGGTCCCAGACCTGTAACATCTAAATAAAGTACATTTTGTTTTATGACATCAGTCCGCATATTTTTTGAACAGCCCTCGTATTTCTCTGTGATGAGACTGAAATGTGTGCTGAGAAAATGTTCTCATACTGTGGATGGATTATGGAAAGCTTATTTGGAAGACATGTTTTAGACATGGAGCCTTTTGCAAAACTAAATTCCAAGCTATTGGTCAAGATGCACAGAGCTCAGATAGAACATGACCAGATGTGGCAGCACGATGAGCCTTAAAAATTGTTTTAACATAATATACTCAGCCTCTTATTTTCCAGAAAACAGACTCCTCTTTTTTTTTTTTTTATATATATATATATATACAACCACATGAATGTTTTTGTTTAAAGTTAAATTGGTGGTGTGTTTTACATTTTGCAGCAAGATCTGTTCTTTTGAAATGTCCTGTGTTAACATACAAATATTAAGTTAATGCATTAGATTTTAATATCTGTGTGATTTGCTGAAAATTTCTATATAAATAAATATTAGTTTATTACAGGTAAAAAAAAAAAGTTCATTGTTATATGTGAAATCCTCAAACTATATATATACTCACAATCAACACTTGAACTCATTTTATTCTGTTCTGACAGTGATATTTAAGGCTGTGTTTTTTATAAATAGATATTATGAGAATTCCAAGTTATTGTCAACTTTTCAAGTACCCTCTTTCTAAAGTACTTACTCTGCAGTAGTGGCTTGTGGTTTTAAAGATGTTAGCTCCTCGGAAGCTGTAGTGTATACTTTTGATGCCTTCTCTGTTTTTCAGTAACATTAAGAGTTTGTTGCTCTCTGTTGTGGACTTACGAGCTTCTGACTGGGGTAGGGCAGTATCTTCACCTGGTGTGCAGAAAGACTTCAGCAAGACAGAGAATTATTTGGTATGTATATGAGTAGCTAATTTTTATTACCTTGTATAAAAGGGTCTTATTTTTATTTAAACTGATTTTTTATCAGCTAGCAGTTCATGTAACTGAAATTCTACTCTTTTTAGTCTTAAAATTGTCTCAGGACTTAAACTATTTAAAAAGTGAGATTTATTTTGATAAAGTCCTCTTCATTACTAATAACATTCATTTCTTTTGTTAAAAAATTCAGGCATTATGTAATTGTTTCTTACATATTTCTAGAAAAATGCCTAAATTTAATAGGAAGGTTTTCAGCTGTTGCCAATATTCTTGGAAAGCCCATTAAAAATTTTAGATTTTCCATTATTTTTCTTAATATCTGGGATGTTTTGAGGTTGGAAAGAAAATTGAAATTGTTATTAGTGAGCTGCAGTGAAAAACATGTTAAATTACCATTTATTTTGAGTATGTAATATGTTAAGTTACAGTGTAGAACAAGTTATAGTGTTTCATCTTAAGTTGCAGTGAATTGTGTAACAATGCTACTTCTGTGAACAAATTGAATACCTTGAGCCATTTGATGAAAACTAGCCATTAAAAATTCAGGAAGGGTTTAAGTGAAACCTCTGAATATGCTATAGTAATATTATTATAGAAAGTGGTATATTAAATTTGTTTTTGTTCAGGGCTCACTATAATCATGCTACATTGTAGGAATAAATCAGATGAAGTATTGTTGCGAGAATTTTTCTGATGTGTTACATAAATGTGCAAGATATTTTTGGATTAAATTCACCATGTAGCATTACTTCTTTCTAGTGTGGGACGGTATTTTATGGACCAGATGGACAGCCAATTTCTTCAGAAGAAGCCTCCTTTTTACAAAATACATGTAACCCTTACAGTTATTCAAGTATAATGAATGGTGAAGTGTATAGGTAAGCATTACTCTCAATGGAAAGAAGTAACTCTGCTAGTTCATTAGTCTTAATCCAATCAAGCAATGTGCTTGTGCTATTGGCAAGGCAGTTAGGATTTTTAGGTTGTATCTATAGAAATACTGAATACAAATTTTAAAGCAGTTATATCATTATATAGGTCATTTGTTAGACCAATTTGAAGTTTGTTACATCTTGGGTGCCTTATTTTAGGAAGGATGTTGAATTATTGGAAAGAGTTCTGTGGAGGACTATTAGGGTGATATATGGAATAGAAAGTAGTAGTAAGAGGGGACTTGATTGAGGTGTTTGATATTGTTGAAACGATTTACAGTGTTGAAGTATTATTTGTTTTCAAACTTAATGGTGAGAACAGTGGAACTAGGTGATACAGATATGAATCTAGTAGAGTAGTAGCCATTTTCAGCCAAGACTGCTTTACTTTTTGAACGGGATGGTTGCCCATTAAGATGGGTTGCTTTCAGATGTGTTGGATGAAGTTAATTTAGGATAGTTCAAGGGAAGGCCTGCCCTTATCTGAATGATAATAGCTGGTTTTGAGTATTTTATTTTAAAGTTTAGTGGATGGGATGGCCTAGATAGACCAATGGGTCCCTCGTTGTTCTTAAATTATGTAATAATGTAATATTAATGTGTGTGTGAACCTATTACCAAGTGATTTTGGATTTCAGGATTTCTTCCAAAACTTTAAGTGCTGACAGTCAGATTTTAGTAACTTAAGACTAGATATTCAAAATCAGTCAAACTTACAAGTTAACCATTTACAAATTATAAATGCAGTGCTTTCAGTGAAAAGTGAATAAACTGATTAACAAATATTGAGATATGAGAAGACCTTTTCACTCAGAGTGGGTCATTTAATGAATTTCTGCTTTCTTTCCTTTACATCTACCATATAAATACTTAAGATGCATTAATGGAAGCTTTGATATAAACACAATAATTAAGAAAACACAAAATACAGTAATTTTTACAGACTGCACCTTCATTGTCTGTATTTTGGAAAATCTGTAGGAGTGGGAAGACTGTGTGTGTATACTTTTGTTTTGCTAAGTAGTGTCTATCACGAGGTCATAGCAACATAAATAATGTAAATTAATTTGCATTTGTTTTTCACTTTCCATAGCCTCAGAGTGTGCAATTTATATATTATATGTAGTTTTGTATTGATATTTTTGTATCTGTTGGACCAATAAACTACCTGGCAACTCTAAAAATATTAAACATACAATTGTGGATTCCTTTATTTGTATTGACAAGTAGCTTTTGTACAGGGATATTTTAGTTTTGTCCTGTGAGATGTTGCAGGAAATTTCTGAGCTCTTATACCAGTTTAAGTTGCAAATTATTTAAATTAATAATAAATAAAAATATCTGATATTACTGAGTGTTCTTCCTTGTATAGAGTTGGATCTGTTTACTTTTCACGTCAGTTAGAAAGATTGTACAGCTATTTCTGTAGCCGTTAGCCACTAATTTCAACTAAACTGCAATAAAAGTTATTTAAAATGATGTAGTCACTTCAAATATCCTACACTTTTTCTCAAAATGTTCATATCACATAGCATTGACTTTCTATAATGTTAAAATGTATTGAGGCAAAACTTGAATGTAGCTAGTAGTTTAAATTTTAAAATATCTGTTCAGTTAACAGTAGCCATGTGAATGTTGTACACAGACACAATGAGAAAGGTATTTGATTACATACCCTGAATATATTTAATCAGTGTATGATGGTAGGTGCGGACTGTTCTCATGGAGAGAGAGAGAGAGAGATAGATTGGTTATTCATCATGTTAACTTTTACAAAATTTCCAAGGAATTTTTCAAAATGTTTGCAGTAAAATATACTCTTCAAAAAAAGAAACGCAAAAGGCAAAATTTGAGACAAATTGTTAACAAGTTTATTGTAGGTAGTTCTGTATCACATGTGAAACTTTGCACATTCACTGCTGAACATCCAAAGTCTGCAAAGGCGAAGTCCACGCTCACTAGTTGAAGGTTAACGTCGCTCAACCTCAATAACGAGTATGCCCCCCGTGAGCATCAATAACTGCTTGGCATCTGCTGCCCATGGAAGCGATGAGATGACGAATCACATTCTGTGGAATGGCTGTCCACTCAGCCTGCAAAGCTGCTGCAAGCTGAGGTGGAGTCTGAGGTTGTCGCCGTCGCAGACGTCAGTCCAACTCATCCCAAAGATGTTCGATGGGGTTTAAATCTGGTGATCTGAGGGCCAGGGAACAACGTTTATGTTGTGGTGTCTCAAGAAGACAGTGGTGAGTCATGCTGTGTGAGGACGGGAGTTGTCATGTTGAAAACGTTGTTGATGTTCACCATGATGGGTTGCACATGGGGCCTAAGAATCTCGTAGACGGTTGCGTACGGTCTGATTGGAAATCCTACACAGCCCTGGTATGGTTAAGGCAGTAGACGTCGCAGTGGTGGTCCTATCCCGAAGGTGACGAAACCGGATGTTGCGATCTTGTGCTGGCGTGGTCACACGAGGTCTGCCAGATCGTGGATGGTCACGAGTTGATCCATGTTGTTGGTGACGATTCCATAGCCTTGTGATGGTGCTTGGGTGGATATTCACAGCTCTGGCAACATCTGATCGAGATTCGCTTGCTTCCAAGCGACCAATGGCGTTGTTGCATTGTGCTTCATTCAGTCTTGGCGTAACTGTATTGCGTGTCGGTGGCTTAACACTGAGCTATGGAAACTGAGAACTCATCACTTTTATAGGGATTTTGCACAACTTTTGTCATTTTGGTCTGACAATCAGTGCCTTAACACGTGTAACATCACATACTCTGAGCTTGTTGCATTCTTACATATATTTCTCTTTAAAATAAAAAAAATATCCCTTTTGCGTTTCTTTTTTTGAAGAGTATACTTTTACAGATTTACAAGTGCTTTTTATGAACCCCTGTTCTTTTGTGGGCATTGATATTTTACTACAGCTTCACTCAATAACTGATAAAATGCTATGACTCATCAGTCTTTCTCCAGACTAGTGTAAAGCATCTGATTATTCTAAAGGTATTGGCCAACATGTGCTTGCATGTAATTTGGATCCACTTATTTTATTCTTTTCTTACTAAAAAGGAAATAGGCCATTAATTTTAGTAGTAATGCATCTCCACTATAGTAATACAGTCCACCAGGGTTATTTTAACTATATTCTATTTCATCATTTCATTCTATGTAGGAATTATTCTTTGTTTTTTACAGGTATGAATTTACTTAAAAATTTATACAAGTTTTTTTTTCCCCACATTATGTTTTGACTTATCTGTTTTGTCCACCTTTATAAATAACTAACAAATTAAACTTAGTCTAAAACTACTTGTTATGGTTTAGTTCACTGTAAATCAGAAATTAAGACTAAATCATTTATATTAATAAATATCTTTGTTATTGCTTAGAGCTGAGGATCCAGGAGAAAATATGGATGAGGAAATGCAAGCAGCCTTTGAAGAATTTTTGCAACAAACAGGACAGTAGCTGGCCAATGTTTCAAAGGAAGCAAAATAAAAGATCATGTGGTGTATATTTGTATTTTTCCCTCATGTTTATTATTAGTACAATAACATTTCTGTGCATTTTTTATTATTATTGGTTGTGAAATTATACATGTGGTGTATTAACAAAGATGAAATTATTAATTATTGATAACATTCTCAACATTTTTAGTTGACTTGACTACAAAGGTTAGAACAGATGGTATTTTTTGTTCTTCCATACTCTTAATTTCATATTGATTGTGAAAAGCATGAGATTAATAACATATGTGCTTTAAATTATTTTAAAATCTCCAAGTTTTCTTGTGACCCAGCCTGATTAAAATTATAGTATCATTTTAGAAGTTTCTTAACTTTTGTACAACATCTGTTAATAATGCAGCTATCAAATAATGTTTTCAATCTTAAGTTCTGGCTTTACAATAATAAATATTCTCACTCAGTTTATGAAATAAAGATCATGTTTCCTGAATTTTTATTTTCCAGAATATATTTATAAATGTACATTGTTATATATATTGTTTTCAGTTATCCACAAGTAACCTTGTTGCATTTATTTTCATTTTGTAAAAGAAGTTCCAAAGAGGTGATTCCTAGTTATCCGATATAAAATTATATTATTTGCATCAATAGTTTTTTATACTGATGATGTGTCAAATATAGGTTGGTACCTCCTGTCTGTATTATAGAATTAATTTTATTGTGATATATTGAAAAATCTAAATTATTTTTATACCAAAACATCCTCCAGTAAATCTTATCCTCAGCTCATGTAAGCTGAAAGTGTGCATCAGGCTTAAATGTAACTACATATGATATGAATTGAAATAGTAAAAGTCTTGAACTGCGTTTTCATGAAAATGTTTTGTATCATGTGGTACAAGTTCACAAAGGACATTCCTATAATATAAAACCTGCACAAAATTCAGTGTATCTAACTCCAAATAATGTAATAGTAAATGTAATGTTTTAAGAGTACTTTTGAATTAAAATTGGTTAGCAAGGGATTGTTTCACTGTTTCTTGTGTATAAAATTTATTCAGGAATTGTATTTTACAACATATGCTTAATTGTTTTATAAGGCAAAATATGTGGTTCCAGTTGGGTTTTTTTTTGCCAACCCCAACCCATAACATTTTGTTTGCATTTTCCTTTTAGTATGGAACAAAAAAACATTTTACACTTTAATTTTCAAATATCTGGCTTAATTTAATAAATAAATAACAAAAAAGTCTATTCCTACCTCCATTTGTTGCTTTCCAGGACACCTGAACCACTTATCTTTCTTTTAAATGTAAATGAAATGATAAAATTGTGTACCTTTTAAAATTACTTGGAATATGAAACATATCTAAGTTAAGCTCTTTTTATACCAGTTGTTTGATGGAAAATACAAGTAATAATAGTTGTTTTACATTCAACTGAAGGGGCATTAAAAAGATTCTAGTAAGTTAGAAAGCTGTTAAGAATTAACTGTGAAAAGTCCATGATTAGTATGTACGTCTTTGATATACCTTCATGTCTGAAGAAAAAATACATATATTTTATCAATAATTTGCACTGACTTGTTTATAAGAATAAAAATTTAAATTATTTTTAATGACCTGTCAGAAGATATCAATCTATATTTAAACAGCAGCTTATATTAAGTTTGGGATGTGTACTGGTGAGGTTTAGGGCACTCAGCTCACGATCTAAAGATCTCAAGTTCACATTTTATTACTGAACATACTTGCCCTTTCAAATGTGGGTGTGTTATGTGACAGTTAATCATACTGTTTCTTGATAAAGATAAAAGAGTTGGCAGTGGATGGTGTAAAATTAGCTTTCCTTTAGTTTATCACTTCAAAATTAGGTTGAGTACAGACATCCCTCAAGCAGCTTTGTGCAAAATTCAGCAAAGAAACAAAATTTAGGTAAATAGGTAATTAAAACTGATGTGTTCAAAATAAGAAAAACATATTGGTTCTTCACACTTTCAAGTAGTATTGAAATTTTACACAAAAAAAAAAAAAAAAACCAGCTAGTACGATACTTTGAAAGTTAACATTCTCTGAAAGAAAATTTTACTCTATTGTGGATTTTAACCTTTAATGTCCTTTTAGCTTATAAGTAAAATTCAGTCTGGAAATTCTATGATTTCAGGACCACTTAAATCAGAAGTTATTAATAAGCAATACTGATTAGAAAATTAAAATAGTTGCACCATAATAATCTATCCTAAAAAAAACATAAAAAGCACTGAATATCTATTTGAATGTATACACAAATTGTAATGCAAGAAAACTGGTTTTGAAACTTTCATTCTCTAAGTTGCATAATGTACAAGTGAAGCATGTTTAATAGCTTAAGCTTTCCAGCTGAACTACATTTGTACTTTTGAAAGAGTATTTTCTTAAAGTACTAAATTTATGACGTCTTCCTTGTTGATATTTTACAGATAATACAATTACTTTTGTGTACTGGACATAAAGTTTGTGCTTATGACCAAAATGATCAGCAACAAACCTTTCCTTTATTAATGTTTTTAAAATACTTGAAAACTTACTTCAACCAGAATTCCTGAATATTAAAAACCTATACAAAAAATCTATACCACTGCAAATAATAATGTAAGAATATAAAAATGTTGCAGGTTTATTAAATGACTGGTAGTTTTCCAATTAAATTACATAACCTGTCATTTATTAATTCATACTGACTTAAAATGTAACTAAAAATTGATCTGATAAACAGCATGGCTATATACTTTATTTTTTAGATGTTGTTTCAGAGCAAAGCTACATTGGGTTATCTGCTGTGTCAATTGCAGGGAAATGAGATCTGGATTTTACCAATGTTTAAGTCCATAGACTTACCATTGTCCCACCAGGGAACTTGTGTTCATGTAAAAAGTTGAGTACTCTTAATGTTAACAATATTGTTGGCCATAATTACAAAAGTATATTGCAAGGTTTGGCCAGTGTAAGTGACTTAAATTAGTCCTAAGTATATGCTTTAAAGCTAATAGTGCAAAACTATTTTTAATTACATATAAAAGTATAAAAATATGTAATATAAAAGTAATAGACGTGTATGTGATAGTACAGTATTTAACAGAGATAATTCAGAAGGTTTGTGAAGTTCAGCCAAAACATAAAATTTTGTTGCATACATTAAGGTTTGTAGGTGCATTATAAGGTTTAAGATAAAATTCCACTATTCATTCTAAGAAGAGCAAACAGTAGGTTGTGTTGACTGCCTGCCTGACCTCTAGTATATTGCTTCAAAGTTAGGGATAGTCAGTGCAGGTAGCTTTTACTCAGCTTTGTGCAAAATTCAGCAAAGTAAATTAATATTTGAATGCATAGTTACTTCAGTCATTGATAAAATACTAATTTATATTATGACTTAGGACTATAAATGGTCATTATTTTGTTTTAAAAAAAAATTAAAAATTAGCATCTTGTCACAGACTCAAGTAGTCAGTTAACCCCTTTAAAATAGCAACAGTAAAATTCAACATTTTTCCACCCCAAAATAAAATGTTAACTTCTCAGTTTAAAATGAATACCATTCATGAATTTAAGAAGTTAAAAACAAAATTGTTTTTAAGCGTACGAGAAGTACGAATAAAATCTATCAAAAATTAGCATGAAGCCTGTTCTATTTTTTTCTTAGTTAAGTCCATCTACATAACTCTTTCTTCAATGTACCATTTCTTTTAGGAAAAGTTTATTTCATACAGTGTTATATGATTTTAAAGGTTAAATTTTGATACCTCATCATTCAAGGCAGAGTTAAAAGTACCAATTTCTTTGAAGTATATATTTGCAAGATGCAGACTATAAGGTTGTAGTATTTGTTTTACTTCATTATGAAGTTGAGATATTAAATTGTAAAAAAATAAGTCCTACTTTAAACATACTGCATAAAATTTACAAATGTATAATTTGGAATAGGTGTAATACTACTATGGCCCAAGAGAAATTGGCTAAAACAGCCACACTGCCAAATGACAGAAAGTACAAAATTTAAAGCTTAATTATTTTATAATACAGAATTTTAATACTTCACCAAACTATTGAGTCAATGAAATTCTCAGTGGTAATTAGTTTCTAAGCTAATTTTGTTGGGTGTTGTAGTTGTTTATGCACAAAATATGTGTATAAGAGAACACTTTGTAATGAACTACTGTTTTTCTCTTCAATAAAAATGCATTTTTGAAACATTAGGTGTAAGCTTTGTTTTTTGATTTGGTGGTACACTGTTTTGGTTTGTGATTCCACAGCAGTTATTTAAAACCTCCTAATGGATGAACTGTGAAAAGGGTACACTATTATCAAATGTATATGGTGCCCCATAAATCTGGACCCATATGGTAAATATACTTTGTATTCTTGAAGTTAAACAAGCACATTTCTAATGTGAATTGTACATATTTCAGGAAAGAAAATACTCTTATAATACAGTATTCAAAGAATTGATATGTAATGCATATATGGTTGTTAATGACATCCAATTTGAATGATAAAGAATAAATTGTATTTTTCCTTATAAATCCAGACTTCTGGAACATCCTGTATGGCAAACTTCACGAGGGTTAATCTCATTTTGCACTTAAAGACATAAAATATGATTTATGAATACAAAAGTATATTTTCACCTATTATTTACACATTTTGTAAAATGTACACATAAACTTATACATTGACATACAAACTAAAAAATGATATAATTTACTGCTTGTCTTTTTTATTATAGCTATACTGTATGTCAATTTTCTTGCACTGAACTTTTTTATCCTCAAGTTTCAAAAAACAAAGATAAGTTTAAAATATGAAATATTCTGTCAAAAAAATACATATTTAAGAATAGAAACTTCACACTTTAGTACAAACCTGTATGATATTTTCTGAAAGTCTGAAATTAAACATTTAAAAGCTAAATTGTGGTCAACTCGTGATATTTATGTTAGGAATATGTGTTCAAGTCAATAAACTCTAAAGTAAGAAATGTGCAACTGTTTTAAAGTAGGTATTTGTAGACAAGGAGCTTGTAACTGTATAATTCTCTCCTGGTATATCTTCATGAATATCATGTTTTGGTAGATGAAAGAACTTCAAGTGTCCTTTTTGGCTAAATTGTCAGTCATATAGAAATTGTTCATATTTTCATTTTTATATCATTCAAATACTTAAACAAAGGTTGTTATATTAAAAAAACAACACAAATACTGCCAAAATGAAAAACATAGCAGCTCTTTACATGCATCAGAGCAAACAATTACGATGAAGCAAAGAAGAGTATGTTTAACAGCTGTATTCTTTCAATAAAATGTACTGAATGACTAGCGAGCATGACAAAAATGTCATGGTAGAATAAGTTATCAAACACATAATATGTGTTAACCATTATAATTTTCAATTAATTAATAACTTTATGGTACAATTAATATGCCTGCCAACCTGTTTGGAACAATGAATGTTAAATAAATATCTGTGTTGTTTCAGTCAGCTGCAGTTCTATTAATTCACTACAAAAGGGTGCTCTTACAATGCAACCTTACCGTATGTAGCTATACAAGTATCACTCATAGCACCAACTGTGTGTGGGGCCCAGCGTGGCTAGGTGGATCAGGCACTTGACTTGTAATCTGAGGATCACAGGTTGAATGCCTGTCCCACCAAACATGCTCACCCTTTTAGCCATGGGGACATTATAATGTGATGGTCAATCCCACTATTCATTGGTAAAAGAGTAGCCCAAGAGTTGGGGATGGATGGTGATGACTAGCTGACTTCCCTCAAGTCTTACACTGTAAAAGTAGGGATGGCTAGCGTAGATAGCCCTCGTGTAGCTTTTTGCAAAATTCAAAACAAAACAAGCCAAGTGTGTGTACATAACTTACATCATTTTTTATTTGCATTTAAAATAAAAACCATCATTACTGTTTTGTGCAATGCAACTTTAAACTAAGTTTGGTACTACCTTTGAAATAAAATAATTTTTTCTTATAAAATATAGGCCAGTAGTTATGATGACATCATTAGTAAATTAGTACCATCAAAAGTTCAAACCTGTGTTTAGTAACATGATTCAGACCTTCAAAGGTCAATGTCTATCATCTGTTATAAAACTACTAAAACAACACTCAATAATCTTTGTTGACAGCTTCAAGATTTTCATGCATCGCTTCTTGATAAAAATAGATCTTGTGCAAATAAAATTTCATAAGAGCTCCTTTCTAGTTTTTAAAAATAGTATCAGGATAGACCTCAAAATCAGTTTGAATGATGGAAAATACAACAACTCGTGGACATCCAAGCACAGACTTCCCTACTCTTTACCATCAGTATCATATTTATTGACAAGATTCACTTTTTGTTGCCATCAGATCTTGTCACTAATGACACTACCATGTCTTCTACATCTTAAGGAAAACAGTATAAGCAGAACCACAGGACAGCTTCCTCACCTGCATGAAAAACAAAATATTCAAGTAACAGATTCTTTCTTATAAACTAAGTGTATACTGGTATCAACTGTAATAAAACAGATACCATATTAACCTTGAAACAACTTCCAGTTTATTTCAACTTTTTTCTTATTTTCTAAGTTATTAAGACAAAAGATTTTTGTTATCAACAAACAATATAAACCCATTTTCGAGTACTCAAATCTAACTAAAAGAAATGTATCACATAATTTCATCAAACATATTATTTTAACTTTAAACTGTTGTGGTTGAACAATATATATAAAATGATACATGAAAACCTCTCCCTAAATTTGGAGAAGATTTAACATAAATTGCAAACTTGTTCCAATAACACATCACATTATACATTAAATTTTTAAAAAACTGACTGGATTCTTTAACAACAAACTGACACACAAAGCATTATTCGACACTTTGTCGACAACACTAAGAACACTAAGAGTATTCTAACTTGAAGGTTATTTTTTAGTAATTGTGATTCAGTGTTATAAAAGTAACAGCCTTTTTCTTTGTAGAACTATACCATAAAATTACAAACATAAAAATTCATCCAAGAAAAACTTGTGTATATATTTTTTTTTCAATAAAACCACATATTGTAGGACTAATAAATTAATTTGTGTATCTTCCTTTGATAATACCAAGCATTTGTAATCTAATTTTAAAATATTTATATATTCAAGAAATAAAACTCAATACCTTAGCTACATCATTGGGAATAACATCACAAGAGGCGAAGATTTTCATTATATTTTGGAATACCTGGAAGACATATTAGGCCACTTTCCTGAAGATTATTTGTGCAAACATCTCTCCAAATGGGGTCTATCTGTAAGAAACATTAAGTTATTATAATGAACAAGATCCATCTAATCTTAGAATATGTTACTAAAATAGCTCTTGTAATAAAATTATGTCTACTTTGAGTTATTATATGTATTACATTTTATTCAAATTCATAATTTAATAAAGCCATTTTTTAATTTCTGTACCTGACTTCTTTGCAAGTAGAAAAGTTTCATTTTGACTTCAGCTGTAATAACTAAAGCTTTTTTAAGGAGTCAGTTATGCTTCACTTTCATTATCCTACATCACTGCCTTCTGAACTTTGACTTATAGTAAGGATGATTTTTTACCTTTCTGTATTATGAGTTTAAGGTACATTAGTCAAGTAACATTCCTCCTTCAAAGTCAAAAGAAAATGATTCATATTATATGGAAACACGGTGTAATATAAAATGGTTCATCTCTTTCTACATACTTGTACAATCAATCTTGCTTCTATTTTAAGCAAATTCCAGTAAGAAAAACCTTTATTATGGAATGGAAATATACAAGCTTTAACTGTATTAAAATTTCATTTTTATGCAATATTAATACAGTTAAAGCTTGTATATTTCCATTCTATTTTAAGCAAATTCCAGTAAGTTACTAAAAACATGTAAAATATGCAATGTTCTCTTTCAATTATTGGTGAAGTCAAAAACACAAAGGTAACTAAATATTCCAGTTGAAATTTAAAAGACTGAAATATGACTGCTACCCTAGTTACTAATCCACAGAAATGTAGCTCTATATGAATTCCTAAAGTTTAATTTTAAAGACTATTCAGTAGTAACAAAACTAAGATTAGGAGTAATGTAAAGTAATCTCTAATGAAAACCAGTTAAGAGTGTATCAAGCATAACCAATATTGAATGGTGTTAGTCCAATATACCGACCTCATATTGGAGAAGGAATAATGACTATAATTCTAAATTGACTGAGTCTATCTGTATAAAATGTGGCAAAATTTTAGTAAGATGTGCAAGTCAGATGTGTTACAAAAGTATTCGTACTTAAAATTTGTCTATAAATTAATGACATCATTCTGACAAGTCAGTGTTAAGTGATATTTATATCAATGATACTTTTTACAATTTTCATAACCTCTAGAGCTGCTGAAATGCATATCAACAGAACTTTTTCACTGACCTTGTTTATTGTACTTTGTATTTACTATTGTCTACCATAAACTGTCACTAAATTAATAATATATATTAAAATTAACATCTGATAACTCTGATATTAATACATAATATCATTCGTTTTTTTGTAGTATGAATTACACAACTGCTGAATTCAAGATACATGTAATATCACCAGCATATTTCTACAAGTAAGAATGCTAAAGTCTGTTAACATTTAAATCTCTCATATTGTCTTTATTTATTTCAATACATTTACTAACATTATTACAAGATGACATTAGTGTTTGAAGACTGAAATCCATATTCTTTGTAAACAACTTGTTTTTCACACCCATTAAACTTCTTTATGCTGAGTTATTGATTTTATATTCTCATAAATGTACTTTTATTTTTCAAGTGTTTAGTTCTTCTTATTCCTTACAGGTTTATATGCATCTTGACAGATACGAACATATTACTAAAATAATTTAATGAAAAATAATACCCAATACTTGTTTACATTAAATGACAGTTTTTAATTTCTCTTAATTGAAAATATTGTCTGCATCCTTCTGCATAGTTTAAAGACAGCTTGGTACTTCACAAATAAAAATGTTTCTTGTTTTCCTTTGTCAACTGAAACATTTCTTACTTTTTACACTTGAACAAACTTGCACTATCTTAGCACTAGCTTGGATAATTCTTCTTTAAGTATCTTTCAGATGCAATCAGTCCAGCTCTGAGTGCGTAGAACCATGTTAAGACAACAAGCATCCAAATAAACTAGAAAAAATACACAATATACTCCTAAATATAATCCATTGCTATTGATCTGTACAATATATAAGACACAAATATAGTACACATGTTCTAATTATTTCTACAATTTTCTCACACACATTTTAAACGTTACACACTGTAGAAGTCATGGTTATGAAAAGCAAACAGTCTTATCAAGAATACTTGAATGGTGTTCAATTTCATAACTATATATTCTAAAATGTTACATCTTGCATGCTTATTCAGTTCAATACAATAACAAACTGAATAAACTAAGTTCTTATTACTAAATCAGGCATACACCATAATTTCAAGTATTCATATATTGTATATATAAGAGAGAGAGAAAGCAAAAAAATGTTCCTTTCTCTCCTAATTCTGATATTTTTGTGTCTTTTGCAACATCAGTTAATAAGGAAGCTACTAACATCAACATTTATTTTGTATAAAACCAAGTTAACTATACACTTATAAAGAGGAGATAAGAGGCAACATTGGCCTTTATAAACATACATCATTAAATGCCAAGATAGCATCTCAAACAAAAGGAGCTGAGATTAAAAGTTTCAACTTAATATTTACAAAGTAAAGGGGTAAAAGAAATATTTCATTCAGATACATCAACTCATTATTCTAAAATGCAAAAACCAGATTATGTATACTACAATGTTACATGATTGCAAAACTAAGATCTTTCAGTTATTTTCAAATAATATGATACATATGTGCACTCAAGAGAAATATGAAGCCAAACCTACAACTTGTATGTTTCTCAATCATATTTTTAAGTTAAGCTAAAACCCAAAATCATATAAAAAAAGCTTGACTCTAAATTACAAGTATTGATACATTAAAGTTTTAACTAGAAATATATATGTGCCAGAGTACAAATTAGTACTATTCAAATTAACTTTGAACTGTGGTGTTTGATGGTTGTGGTACATCAAATTCTTAAAAGAAAATGTTGGTACATGTTGATTTGCATTACTGCCTCAACTAGATGTTAACAACTAATGAAGTTTTGATTCAATCCATTGGTTACACTTAAGGAGTTAGTATAACACGTATTTTTTTTACCTTTACACATTCAATGCTTAAGCAATTGTCCAAAACAAGTTGCCATCAATTTTCAATAGGTTAAACCCTCTCACAATGTTAGCAAATTACATATACAGAACACTTATTTCAAATATAATTAATGAACACAATAATGTGTAGCATTATTGTAGCAGTAAGTGAAAAGCAAAAGTAAATGGAACAAATTATTAGAAGACTGTAAATAAGTTAAACTACCTTCTACACATTTATACAACCTCTTAAGTTTCATCTTGTCTTCAAAATAAATGCAAGACTGATAAGGATGCAAGATATGTATTAAAACTAGTTTCTCTAATTCTGGATCTTTATATAATTGTTCTATTTATCATGGTTTTTCATTAATCTCTTTAAAATTTCAATTAGAATACATCTATTTCCCTAATACAAATATTACAATGTTTTCACTGTACCTCCTTCAAACATTTCACACATAATAGCTTTAATATTATCTGACATGGTAATAGGGTCTGCCATATATTTTTCACATGTTCAAATATTAAAGGTAACACCTGGTAATCTAATTAGTCTAGTTAGAACTTAAGAAGTTGACAATGCAAAAATATGGCACAAGCTACAAATCATCTAATGCAAAAATGCAATTATAACACGCCAACTGCTAATGTTAAGATTCAAGTTAAAGTATGATTTTGAGGAAAGAAATAACACTGCAAAATGTATGTCTCTTACAATTCTATTGCTCATGGCCTAAAATATTTAATTTTATGTCACTGTCATTTTTCTAAGCATAAAATATCTTTTATATTTTTTTAGTTATCTACACTGATATTGGGCATAAAAACCAAAACAAACATTAAAACCGTGACTTTAAATGAGTGTACAGCAATTAAGCTTTGAAGTGAAAGGAAATCCATCATTTTTTTCTTGTAAAGTAAATGTCACTTTACACAAAATTGATTGTAAGTTTTCATTTCAACAATACAATACTTTTCCTTATGAGATCAACTGCTTAATATTTCAGTGCAATTAAAAAAAAAAGTTCAACCTCTTTTCACTGGATGTTATTCGCTGACCATGACACTTGTCAGTAGCCTGTCATAAAATGCAATGCCATTTACACATGAAAAACAGATGTTATCATAATTAGTATTAAAAATATTTTTGACAACAGTTTAACGCAGTCATCAAATTAGCATTTTAAAACTGATTTCATGACAAAAAGCAATGAATTAAATTTTAAAAACATGCAAGTTTTATGCTACGTTATACTGCGAAGAAAAAAAAAAGAAACTGCGACTGTTTTCTTTAGTTCCAGTTTCAAAACCATTGTCAGTGTATATGACCAATGCATGTTTTCGAATACTGAACGTTTTCTTGACTTTAATGTGTCACAATTAACACCAGCATTTACACATTCAGTTCAATTCTTACCCCGTTTACAATTCTCCTTACAGTTCTACGACTAACTTCTGTCATTAGAAAACATATAACTAAGGTCGTCACACAATAGCATTACTTTCTTGTTAGTAAATAATAGAATTTGTTATATGGTAATATTACTTTTCTTCTACCAGAGGGTGATCAGTAAAAATTTAGTTTTTTAATTGTTTATATCACAAGAAAAAATATAAACGGATTCCAATAATATTTTGTATGGATAACGTAGAATGTTTGTTTGATTTTATTTCAAGTTCAAGAATATAAATTTGGATTACATATTGTCAAAGGCTGCTTCATTCCATGTTCAGGAATTTTACGAAAACGAAGATTATAATATAATTAATCAGAGTTGTACATTTAAATTTTTGTTTAATATTGAATACAGAATAATAATAATTACATGAATTCTGAAATAATCCCGCCAAATTTTCTGAAGTATGTTTTTCCCTTTGCTTTCTTTTATATATACAAGCAGAAATACACGCCCACTGGGAAGATATAACTGCTCATTTCTGCAGAGGGCATAGAGTTATTTGTAATCGTATGGTAGAAGGCTATTGAGCCTGCAACCTTTTCTGGAATTGTCCGACTGTTTATTCATACTTGACATTCAATGATATTCACCATCCTCGAGAAAAAGGGTTCTACCGACATTTTACTTTAAAAATGAGCTATCTTTGTAGATGCAGTTATCAATAAAAGTTCCTTGTTTTTCCATTGCAACACTCATGATATTTCACTAAAGAAAGTTTGTTTGTTTTGGAATTTCGCACAAAGCTACTCGAGAGCTATCTGTGCTAGCCGTCCCTAATTTAGCAGTGTAAGACTAGAGGGAAGGCAGCTAGTCATCACCACCCACCGCCAACTCTTGGGCTACTCTTTTACCAACGAATAGTGGGATTGATCGTCACATTATAACGCCCCCACGGCTGGGAGGGCGAGCATGTTTGGCGCGACTCGGGCGCGAACCCTCAGATTACGAAGCGCACACCTTAACGCGCTAGGCCATGCCAGGCCCTTACCTTAATTACTACATATACACGTTTACAACCATACAGGAAGTAATTATAGATTCAAGCATTGCAGCAATAACTACGATTTTCCAATAAGACTGACATCTTTAGTTCCTTCAAAATTTTCGCTCAATGTTACACGAAGAGTCATCAATTATACAAATAATTTGTATAAGGTTGTTTTTGAATGTTTTATATTTAAAACTTACTTCTTTTTGTAGTTTTTATTGGTTAGATCTTAAACGTGCCATTTTTGTGCAAATTTCACTTTTTTATGTCGTCCCCCGCTTTTGCTATAAGAAAACACACACACACACACACACACACTTTTGCATTTATCAATCAGGTATTAAAATATTATCTAGTTGTGATTGGTGATGGTCAGTGCGATAGTATCTGAGATTCGATTTTGTGGGATACACATCGTAATCTCCATTATAATAAGATGGATGGAATTGTAATTCAGGTAAAGAACTTTCCTTACGTATACTCTTCGTAAGATCCGAGAAAACGAGAGGAAGACTGTATCCGTTTTGGGGATGAAAATAAATTCTACAACATATCATGTAGAATATTACTATATTGATCTAATAGCTATTGTATCATCGCGACCCCAATAACTTTTACAAATTAACGTAAAAACGTGTGTAGATTAGGCAAGTGATTCAATCAGTAACATGATTAGTGCAAACCCACAGTGAATGGAACAAACTGTTAAAAGTATTTTGTTTCACGTTGTCCACTGTCAGGAAAACTGTTCATCAACGTGTAATAGTCCCATTCTTGTAAAGAAACCATGATCTTAAAGTGTACAGAGCGATATTTTGCGATAATGGAACGCGAACCATGGAAATTCATCTCCACCTCATTTCAAAAAGTAAGACTTGGGATTGAAATACGTATTACAGAGGATTGAAAAATTTGGTGTCTACATGTATAAAAGAAAAAAGAAGGTTAAGGAGAAAATAAAGCAGTATGATTGTATGTATTATATAAGACTAATTTTTCATTGCATTTCTTTTATTTGAATAGCTATGAAGTTTTATATTTCCTGTTATATAGCTATTTATATTGTACTCTTTGGAAGGATTACGAATGGTGTTCATAATTCCAGTACCGCCTAGTAGACCTTTTGAAATGTACATTACAGTATTTACTATTTATGACTTTTCTGATGATAGGTTGAATGATTTGTTGCTCTTTATATTTCTAGAGGATATAATAACTATAAATTATCTGCTGCCGATAAACTATTCTACATGGATTTATTGTTTGTCTGTTTCTTGTACTTAATCACAAAATGTTCTGTCACCACTGGTATCGAAATCTGGTTCATATCGGTATAAGCCTGAAGATATACCACTGTGCCACTGGATGTTCTTTATTTATTTAGAGTCTGATTAGATAAGACACAGTCTAAAGTGTTGCAATAAAATTGGATCTCGATTATAACGAAGTGTTTAGTTATTAATACGTTCCTTTTCATTTCATTTATTTGTGATCTCCTAATAATGTATTAAATCCATAAGAATCATATATATTAGTCATTAACACTCTACCAGTAGTATCCTGCACCTGGAAATATGATCATCGGAACCACTTACACAAGTTGACGACTTTTAACTGCTGAAAACATTGAAAACACGTCAGTGGCATTTAGCCAAAATAATGTACATAATTATATCTGTGAGTCGTAAAATAAGTAAATAAGACTCACGAAAATTACTGAAAACCAATGGTTGCAATTACTCATTGTGGTCCCTTCTCCTTCAGAAAAACAAAAACAAACAAACAAACAAATAAACAAAAATAGTTGTAGTTAGGATGTGTTGAAGAGAATATTATATGTTATAGTGAAATTTGTCATTTTAACCTAAACGGCCCGTCGTTATTTGAACAGACCAGATACCTCAAGACGTAGCCACAGATATCAGTAATTTAGAACTGTTGATAAGAATGAAAGTATCAGGTCATCCCATAAGTAGTGTCCGAAAATTTAATACACAAAGTGCATCATCATTTTTGTCTTTGTAGAAGACCTTAATGACTAAAATATGTAGTAGGTCGTGTATAAAATGTTTAGGCAAATAAAAGAAACTAGTCCAACTACACTTTTTCAGATCATTAATAAAATAAACCCTTATGAAGATGGATGTGTCTTTACGTGTTTTAAAAAAGGCAAGAGTGCAACAGAAACTACATGAAACATTCAATGTGTTTATGGTGTGGAGTCTTTCAATGAAAGAAAGTGTCGAAGGTGGTTTCGGAAGTTCATATCAGGTGACTGAAGCTTAAGTGATGCTTCACGTTCAGGTCGTCTTGATGACTTTCTGCTCGTTGCACTTGATGAAGTTGTGCTGTAACAGTTGAAGAACTAGCACAGAAGCTTAATTCAACCCATTCAACAGTTTACCGTCATTTGCAACAGCTTGAAAAAGTGTCAAAACTTGGAAAATGGGTCCCCCATGATTTGACAGAAGCTAACCTCAGAGCAAGAGTGGACATTTGCACTTCTCTGCACTCTCGTGAACGTAACTCACCTTTTTGGACAGGTCAATGGCTAGAGGGGAAAAATGGATATTTCATATAAAATATTAAGCGCCGCAGACAATGGCTCAGTGCAGGTAAACTGGTTAAAGCACAGTCCAAGATGTGCCTACATCCTAGGGAAGTCTTATTAAGCGTTTGGTGAGATATTGTTTGTGTGATCCACTTCGAGTTACTGCCACTCAATGTAACGATTACATCAGACTTTTTATTGTCAAAAGTTAGAGCGCTTTAATGTTGCACTAAAAGAAAAGAGGCTTGCTTTGATCAATCGTAAAGGTGTTGTGTTACACCAGGATAATGCACGGCCCCATACTGTGAGGATCCACATTCTCCTTATTCCCTAGACCTTGCCCCATCTGATTATCATATATTCCGAAGTTTGCAAAACCATCTTGATGGAAAAGAGCTTGGAACACATGAAGATGTAAAAACTACCCTATCTACATTCTTTTCCTTCAAACCCCAAGAATTTTATAGAAGTGGCATTCAGAAGCTTGTGAATCGTTGGCAGGAAGTAATTAATAATAATAGAACATACATTATTGATTAAATAACATTAAAAGCGTTTGGAATCATTTCTCTTTTCTGAACCTAAAATCGGACATTACTTAAGGGATGACCTGATATATAGCTAGCAATACCTACAAACTATAAGTTTACTTCTAGTCGAATAATGATATTGATGTCATCTTATAATGCTCTTACAGTTGAAAGTGCAGAAAGTATTTAATGACATACTGAAGCCTCAAATAATGTAGCGTTACGATCCACAGCCAAGCGCAAGCTAACCAATAGGCCACAAAGGGGGCCGTAATCGTTAACACAATCTCTATAAAAAGGTTACAACTACGATACACAATCTGTATAAAGAGGATATAACCTATATAAACAAAATTTTAATCGCAAGATGAAAGTATATTTACATTTTAAGATAAATGTTCCTGTAATGTTACCAATTACTGAATAAATATTTTGCTTTTAGCAATGTACTGAAGAAATGAACAGACGTAATACCACATCAAGACTTGTAGAGTTTTAATTACCAGTTCTTTAAATTCTTCCTTACCACAAGATATTAATACGACTATTCAAGTGCCCACCTTAAATTATCTCTCACATTTTTTACCCCTCTAATATTTTTAGAAACTGTAATTTTCAGCTAGTTGAGTAAAGCTTACATATTTCACGCATAAAACCGCTCTGTTGTATAATGATATAAGAAAAGCAGATGTTTCTGTGTATGTAAAACTATTTAGATTCCAGATAGAGGACTTTTATTAACATTACATACTTCTAGCGAGGACATAACATATATTTGAGAATCTTATACCGTGTCATATAAGTTCGTCCAACTCCTTTTGGCATACTTAGTAAAAATGATTAATTTTACGCGCGGTATACAAATTAATATTTATTTTGTTTTGAACACTGTGCGAGTTCAAGTTCAGGTATAAAAATATTGTCCATGTTAGCTTGAAATTAGACGTTAGAGACTGTTGCTATTTTATATGCTAACTGCAAACTGAAACCGTTTATTATGTAGAAATGGGTAAAAGAAAATGCTGTTGCATTCAATTTATTATTATGTGACGTTTACAAGTAATTGCTAAAGTTGAGTTCTAGACTTATTTAAACACCTACTTGACAATATCGAGTATTTCACAGTTTGTATCACTAACTATAAAAGGCCTATTAATACCCTTTCTCATTCCATAGAGAATGCTTTCACGCGTTATTCTCTCGTTGCTTAGCAATTAAACTATAACCTAATTGTTCTTAAGCCACCTATGGTGTTTGTGTTGAATACCCAGTATTAATATTCATTTGTAAGAAAGGTTTGTTTTTAATTATTTATTTTTGATAACTTCGGTGATATAGCAGAAAAATAGTTTAATTTAGAAGTTCTATGGCATTGAGTTGTAACCAAAGGCAAAATAAAAGTTGCTATGCAGTATTTCATCTAAGTCTTATACTATGTCTATGTATTAGGCCTACTATTACTAACGTTAGAGTCAGTGTTTTAAAAAAATTAAGTGGTGAATAAATGTTAATAAGTATTGTATTTTAACACATTTATTACCTACTTGGCCTTAAAACAAAGAAAAATAAACGTTTATTCCTACCAAATCTTTTATCCTTTGTACAGTCGAAAGTGTTGAAAATTTATGTCAGAATGTCTGCACAATGTTTTCTATTTTGTTGATCTGAAACATAGTGAATAGGTTCAAAAGTGCTATTTAAATCTATTTCAGAGTGCACATGTACTTTTATTCATGATAACATCTGATTTTCTGTGTAGTTTTCATTTAAAATATGGTGTTAAAGAATTACTTCAAAACTGATGAAATAAGTGAGGAGTAAGTAGATTTTGGAGGTACATACAAATTCGTTTTAGTTAAATTATATAAGTTATGTTAATCATTCAACAATGGTTTCCCGCCATTTTTGACGAGCTTTATACTAATAGCAGCAATATTATTCTGTTTTTCTACTACACTGCTTCTCTTAATGCTAGTACTTAGCAGCGAGTTTAGTTTATATGCGTACATTATTTCCATGTTTTATGAATAACAGTGTAATTTTCAACTGCTAGACGACAGCACAAGTTATTATTATATAACACCCGTTTGTGATTTTTCCTGGCACAAACATATCTGCCAAAACAATATCAGTAAAAATAAATATAGAAAAAATAATTTAAATTAATATTCATATTATCAAGAATGTCGAGTATTTATGAAAATGACATATCTGTGTACATGTTATTGATGCACGAGTTTTAAAATAAAAGTTTCTTACTTTTCAAAACAATACATTATATAGCAGTCTACTTTTCTAAAAATTTTCAGTTGTGTTAAGCCCGACAACTGTGTGTGTATGCATGGTATCACAATTCATGTCCTCAGATGATCTGTATGATGTCTTCCCTATTAATTGACATGAGCCTAGCATATAGTGAAATCAGTTGTATGCATATGCACTTAGTTGGAAGAAATGACTTATGTAACTATCCTCTTAATGTTATTCCAGTGCTTTGAGGTACTTGTACCACCTTGGAGGAACTATTGCAGGTCCACTGATTACTAATGTAGTCCAAACATTTAAGAAATTAACAAAACTGATATAGTATCAACAATAAACATTGCCATTGAATTATACAAATAAAAAATGTTCATTTATCAACCTACTTCAATAAAATTATTTTTTTAAAAGAGGGGGAAACAATTTAAAAAAAACATTAACGTGGAGATAGCAATGCTTAAAAGTTCAGAAGCAAGATGGGGTTTGTTTGTTTTCTTTGTTTTTTTAATTTCGCGCACAGCTACGCGAGGGCTATCTGCGCTAGCCGTCCCTAATTCAGCAGTGTAAGACTAGAGGGAAGGCAGCTAGTCATCACCACCCACTGCCAACTCTTAGGTTACTCTTTTACCAACGAATAGTGAGATTGACCGTAACATTATAACGCCCCCACAGCTGAAAGGGCGAGCATGTTTGGTGCGACCGGGATTCGAACCCACGACCCTCAGATTACGAGTCGAACGCCTTAACACACTTGGCCATGCCAGGCCCAACAAGATAGAGACGAATACACAAAACCATACATATATTCCTACACAAGTATTCAGTAATTACCGAGTCCATTTTCCAGGCTTATGATTATTAAATACTGTAAGACTGTATAGCGCTATTCATTTTAAATTATTTTATTCAAACCTGAATTCAAGCAACTGACAAGAGTTCGATATTTAGTTATGAATAAAAGTTAATCTTGAAAAGACTTAGCTATTTATGTATGGTTTGTGTATTCATTCCTACCTTGCTTCTGTTCTTTTGGCATTGCCATTCCGAAATCATACTTCATTTTTGTAAAATGTTTTATTACTTGTATGTATAATATTGCCAATTATATTAAACTGTGTCATACAAGTGTTTTGTTCTGAGGTCTTTATTCGTATCGTTTTCCTAATATTCAATAACTTAGAATTTGTTTTAGTGGAACTGTAAAATGAACTTGTCACGCTTTCTGCGTGAGGTCTATATAATATAGCACTATGCATAGAAGCATGACTGACTTCAATATATATATGTCGTATGCAATTTCTTAGAAATTCAAAATCTTTAAGCCGAACACATCTTTATGCTCTGGGTGATCAGTTTATGGTGACATCAAACTATCTACGAAATGCCAAAACCTAGTTCTGATATATGCTATTCCACCAGGACTTTACATTAGCTTAACTTAAAAGGTGAAGTTTTTGTGTATTTAAATTGAGTAAAACAGGTGTATTTGATGTTTTTTATGTTGTTAAAAAGATTATTAGTTTAGTTAGAAACAAATATATTCATAGGCACGTGTTTTTGCACTGAGACAGAGAGTGGAAAAAAATTCCAAAAATAATTTACCTCACACTAAAAAAGAAATGAAATAAGGTGGACTCATTGGTTTTGTTCATGTTGGAAAAAATATTTGAAAGTTGAAGCAAGTGGAATACTCGTGGACTTCATGCAAAATGTTATCACAATCCATTATTAATACAAAATGAAAGAAAACATTGTTTGTATATGTATCCAAAGTAATTTTGATTATTAATAAATTATTATTATAGAATTGATCTGCTTCCAAACTTTGGAGATTTTACTAAATATTAGTTTAAAAAAAAAAAACAAACCTTTTTACTCTTATTCATGAAAATTTTGAACTGCTGGTAACACTTACATCTAATGAACATCTACACCAATTTCCAATATCATATTTAAGAGAAATAAAGCATGAAAATCCATTGGAGATACATGTAGGAATGTAACATGTATGCAGTTGAATGGGATTTCTATGACTTTTTCTCATAAAAACAGTCATTTCAATGTGTGATTGAAAGATTGTGAGCTTTCATTAACTTGTTCATTGTCTTGTTAAGAGTATCAGTATACGAGTCCAACATAGTTGACATGACTTAAGTTTCACGACTCTTCCTCCACAGCCACAGCATTCACTTTATGGATCAAAAGCAGAGTTCAAAGATTGGCTTGAAGTTGGACTTCAGAGACTAACCTCAATGCTCTGTTATTAGTTCCTTTGTTTCCATGGAGAACACTAAAGACTCCATCCTTCAAAATTCTGTCATTTTAATCTGTATCCTTTAACATAGTTGCTATATGAACATGCTTCTGCATAAAAGGCTGCAAGATATTCCTCCAGTCATAAGTTTACCTATGGTAGTATGGAGTTCTCCAATGATTATGAATTTCTTATAAATCAAATAAATAGTTGCTAAACATGTCACCTATAATGGAGTACCTCACATTTATATTGGCGCATCCTGTATTAACATATATTAATGATTAAGTATCTGTATTATCATCCACATTTGTGAAACTTAAATTTTAATACATATTATTAACATTGTATAATTCTATAAAACATCTATCCAATAAATTCTGAACTTTGTTTCTAGTTTAAAACAGATGTATTATTAAAGTTAGACATAAACGTTTTAACTTGATTAATTATTTTCTTCTACTCTTGTTACAGACAATTTTCCTATTTCTTGAAAAACAATGATCTATATTCTGGTGTCAACTAGCAACAAGTGGAACACCAACTCAATCTACCCTTAGAAACAATTATTTTGACTTTGGTAGTCAAATTCGTGACTACATTTCACCCTATAACCTAATTCCTAAAAGCAATGATCTACACTCTGGTTTCAACTGCGTGATTTTGAGCTTGGGCATAAAGAATGTATAGTGGATACTTTTAAAGTGATATTATCACATACTGTATTGTAATAACAGAGTACTGAAAATAACGAGTCTTCTCAATTGGGTTCTAAAGTAACTGAACCAACCTATGTGAACTTTAACGAAAAACAGAATTATTTAGACCTTCAGATTCAACTGTGTCAACCAGTAAAGATTTTTTTTGTACATACGTATGACTTGTTTTAATATATTATTTTAAAACATGGGGATTATGTGCTGTTTGCTTATTGATAAAATTTATCGCCAACAAGTCGGACACCTACTCTAAAGAATCCCGTCCATCCATACTTAACCTGAAAACAATTCAATGTAAACAATTCCGAAAGCTTATTCTTCTTTGTATCGGGATTTAGGTTTTATTGATTTGGAAGAATCAAGATCAGTGTCGACCTCTTTCTCCTCTCAGAAGGGGTTACAATTTGTTTTCTTAATTTCGCGCAAAGCTTCTCGATGGAAATCTGCGCTAGCAATCTTTAATTTTAAAATGATAGACTACAAGAAAGGCATTTAGTCAACATCACCCACCACAATGTCACGGGCTAGTCTTTTTACCAACAAACATCAGGATTGGCCATCACATTACAACACCCCCCTTTCCCCTGCCGAAAGGGAGAGCACGTGATGGAACTATTAAAACTCGCGAGTCGAGTACCCCTAATCATCAAACCAACCTTATAAAAATAAAAGTACAGTTAGTCTTCACTTAGCAGTCTGATAACATTATTTGAGCTAATATCCATTAAACAAAACTATCTATAAACTTACATCTTATAATTGGCAATTTTCTCAGTCGAATATTTTAATACACTGAAAAATAAGTTTTTTTAATCAAAACCCTCTATTTCGGTTACATAAAATGTATTTAAGTATGAAGTTTTGTTTACATTCAGATGTATAACTTATTTCGTTTTTTCTGTTTCCAAACTTAAAACAAATACGTTAAATATTCACGAACTGTTTAAAAACTGTATTAAATTTTACTGAAATATTTCATTTTTCGCATTTTATACCTATGCAGAAAATTCTCAATGCAAAAAACGTAACTATCTTTACGCGTGAAATATGACAAAAGCGTTTTCATTTTCAAAACTTAACGACAGGGTTCACGCATCATCTAAAACTACACGAATATTTAACATCACGTAAACTCTTGTTATGTGTTTTTTTTTACCACTACTGTTTGAATATTCTAGGTATGAAATTATGTAATTAAGACATGTTTCAGTTAATTTTACGCACTCTCACGCTGAGATTAATCCAAGTGTTAGATATAACTAATATAACAAAATAATAATTTCGCTCTGTATTGTTATAAACACAGAAAAAAAGCAACAACTTGGTCTGTAAACTATAATTTTATTTTGTTTACCTTTTTTCCAAAGTTGTCCACCAAATTTACGTGACCCGGACATACTGGTTTTTTTTTTTTACGTTTTTCCATCATGTTCGTTAATTTTAACAAAACGGCACATATACGAATAGCTTTTTTTTTTTTTTAAGATGCGAAGGGTACACTGAGTTTTCCAAAGGCAATGATCTAACAAAAAAAAAGACATATATATAACAGAGATACTTAAAGCTATCTAAATTTATTTTAACCACCGTCAACCACAAACGTTTAAGTTCAAATTCGTTACTATAAAAAGAGGAAGAGAAAGACGTGAACGTTTCCACAGTAAGTGGTATATTTACTTACTACCCTACATAACATTTACTTTTTAAATTTAGCTCTAAAACATTACATATACAATTTTTTTCCACGTTATTTTATGACGTCATTTGTTGACATACATAATTAACTACTCGAGCACATCCAACATTATGTTAAAAATTTATGGTTTAACCGTATAATAGAAGCATGGAACGTCTGAAAACAAAAACTAATTAAGATGTCTTTAGTTTCTTTCCTTTCTCTTGCGTTTATATTTTCTTTAATTTTTTCTCTACATGTTCACATGCCTCTAAAACGTAAACGCTTTATAGTAGAATAAACACGTTATTATATTGTTGGTATTAACAAAAGAAAATTCGAAGCAATAATTCCGCCATACATGTAAAAGTACGTTAAAAAAGCAAACCACTCACGTAAATAAGCTCTGGAGATTAGCAGGTAACATGTGGGGACAGAAATCCGTGTGCCTATTGAACAATGCGAGTCACTTACCCAAACCAACTGCGCCCTTTCGGAATTCTGTGTCAATGGCTGACAGTAAACTCGAAAAACCAAAATAAAAGTTATTTCTTGCCTCAAAAACAAAAAGGCCCGATCATCTTTATGAACTTCAAAAATATTTAACTTGCTCCCTAATGGTTTCCTGGAGTATTTATTTCATTTTTTTTCAAACAAAAACTTGTACTATCTAGTTGTATTCACAATATTCTACAGATGGCGCGGCACGCAACGTTACCACAAAGAAACATTAAGGCCATATTCCAACATGAAAATGAAAACAAACAAACAAAAAATAATAATCACTTTACAGTGAAATAAACTTGCACCTAATTAGAGATGTATATATCATTTGAAGGTCATACACTAACAGCGATATTTATCAAGACGTTTCTTGACACGAGCAGGTTTCTTATTTGCGATACACCAGATGGATTCTGACAGTCTAAAAAAAACAGTTACTGGCACTAGTAAACAGAGAATTGTTTAAAATGATTCTAATCCATATACTGTAAAACTACTAAACAAGTTGGTTCTCTTTATTTCCCAATTTTATTTCATACTTCAAGTATATTTTGTACAAATAGAATCTAGCCGGGATATATCGGTTAACTTTAAATTGCTATCGGTCGTATTGTGGTAACTATTTTCTGAGGGTTGTTGTTGTTGTTTTGAATTAAGCACAAAGCTACACAATGGGCTATCTGTGCTCTGCCCATCACACCTATCGAAACTCGGATTTTAGCGTTGTAAGTCTGCAGACATACCGCTGAGCCACTGGGGGGCATTTTCTGAGGGAAGTGTATGTATCTTTTCATATATTATCATTACTTATAATCACAATTTTCACTTATGTCATTCAGTAGTTAAATAATTGTAGAAAATAATGCCAAAGTTACACTATTATTCTGTTCCTTCAATGCCTAAAAAAAAAAAAAACTGTTTTCAGTAATACACCGAATAACGTACGCTTTTAAATCAAGTAACGTTGAATAAACTTAGAAATACTGGGGCATTCCAAGTTAATTTCGATGGAAAAAATGCCAAAAACACCCTTAACTACTGTTAAAAGAGATTACGTTACATATACAAAATATACACACTAACAATCGGAAGCATGTTTCTTCTGATCGTAAGAAGCAAAACACTGAGATGTATTCTTAATAGAAACAAAGTATATCATTCAACCTTAACCTCATGGAAAATTAGAAATTCTTTTCAATATTTTTAATACAACTACTACATTTTCTTGACAAAGCCAGTCAATGGCATTTCTGGTGCTTCCAATATAAAAACCGCCATATTATGAAAACAAAAAAAAATCTCGTGTACAGACAACAATAGTTATGTCAGAAATACAATCATCGCTGATATTTGTTTAACTTCACGCTAATTGTACTTCTGGTAACTCAGTACCAATTTGTTTATTTGTTGCTGAGCACAATGGGCTATCCGTGCTGTGCCCACAGCAGGATTAAAACCAGAATTCTAGCCTTATAAGCCCTCACAGGTATCATTAAACCACACTGGTGGGTGGCTTGGAGAGTTAAGTACCAACTATGTTACACTTGATTCTAGCTTAAATGTGCTCTTTTACGAATCATATAAGCGAGCAATAAGCTCTCATTTTTCTTATCAACAGGCGTACCGAAGTCATATTTTTTTTACATCCATCACGCATAAAATTATTTAGTCCAGAAATATGTCAGTAACACAATTTTTTCAAAATCGTGCGTAATTCTTACATTTCTTTGTTGTTTCTGAATTTAACAAAAAATTTTTTTTCATATAATTTTTCATGCTTTTCGATAATTTTTAAAAACAAAAATTCGTCGGACTGATCAAGTTCTCTGCGTCTGAATGATCACTCTTACAAACCTGTGTTGAAATATGTTATTTAAAACCTAAATGTTTTTTTTTTTACACTTAATACATTATGAAACAGCTTACATGTACCCCAATAAACTCTTCACATTAAAAATTAGGAAGGAGGTGAAAAAATGGGTGGTGTAGAATGAGTCATAGGTAGTACTAACATTTCTATAAAATCTAGCTTTTACATAAATGATCAAATATTACTTTCTGGAACAGCTAAATCTGGTACAGTTTGATCCAGTGCCTTGGAATCATTGCCGTTGGAAATGTGAAGCTGTAAATCCAGACAACTAGCGCCCCCTCGCGACATTAGTCGGAACCATGGATGCTGAAGGACATCCTCAACCCCAAGTCGTTCTGCCGGATCCTTCCTCAGCAGACTTCGGATAAGACATTTAGCTCGAGATGAGATGGTGTCGGGAATGGTGAATTTGCCTCGACAAATTTTCCCAAAGAGTGCGCTGTGATCACTGTCGTGAAATGGATATCGACCAACAAGCAAAGTATAAAGCATAACACCCAGACTCCAGCAGTCGGCGGCTCTACCAGAGTAGCTTCCGTTGGTAGTTAGTATTTCTGGGCTTACGTAAGCAGGGCAACCATGTTTGTCACTGAGGTGATCAGATGAGCCTTCGTCTAGGACAACAGCGTCGTCTAACGTTTCTAACTTTAGATGAGTCCTATGGAAATAAATAAATACTCGTTGAAAGTTAGACACACAAACACAAACTATGCAATTAAAACATCGTTCCAAAATCCATTTCAGATTTTAGGACTTATCTAAAGTTAAATTAACGACCACACTATACACATAACAAATGCAGCTAATCGTTGTTGTACTTTGCCCCTCACATATCTTGCTTTAGCTAGGGAGTTTCATAATATTAAGAGTATGTTCAATTTATCATACACAGCATATAAATCAAATATAGAATTTTAAAAGTCTACGGCATTATTTTTTTTATTGTAGCACTACCTGAAATATCGTTACGATACATGACAACAACACACAATCTACACACTCAATGGCCACTTTAAGATTCTCCCCTTTTCTGCCATACTGAAAAATTATAGCTAGACGATTAGCACTATTTGCTAGCCGATTAATACAATGGTCTTTTAAACCATAGTATACTGACGGTTAGAATCTGGTCCTATCAGCCAGTTGCTTTCTCGCTAATAGAAAGTTAGAGCAGCAAAAAGTGGAAATTAGGTAGAGCACAGATAGCCCATTATACAGCTTTGTACCTAATAACAATTAAACATAATGAAAATATTCCAATTAGTTAATTATTTTCGTGACAATTTATGTTATTTTCGTTTCGATTAGTCGATTTTTGAAACAGGAGTTTTGTACATGTACAGATGAAGTCATACCATGGGCAGTTTTACAAACCATTTTTCTGGCCAACTGTTCAGATATTTGTCACCAGGATATAACACCTATATCAACTGAAAATGAATACGTTTGCAATCAGGTAAAACTAGCAACATGAGTGTAAAGTTCAACAAATGTCAAAGTATGTCCAAATAACTGAACTTTGTGAATGATCAGGGCTCCATAATTTCCAACCATCTCTCCAAAAGAATATTTCAAAAATTCATGTATCACCTACCAATCAGTTCAAATAAATCCTTTGTCTGGTTAGCAAATGTTAAATCCAGTGCCAAGGATTTAGTATTCAAGCTCATAAGAAGTTTCAGCAAATTAAACGTACAATGTCGATTATATGAAATTTACTGCGTTAGGTACAGCAGCAATGTTTTCTAGTGTTAACTATAAACAGGGAATGACCGATAACATGTTTTATTCCAATCTATTCTGGTATCACAAGCTGTTGAAGATGGAGGAACTGTACGTGGGAAGTGGCAGGAAGTTAAGTCCTTTAGAAAGTCAACCAACATTCACGGACTAAATTTTGATTCAACTGTATCGTAACAAGTCTGAGTGAAGTAATATATGCTATTTTTATTCGTCGAAGAAGATAACTGAATTTGCAGTTTAGTTCTCTTATCGAATTAGAATCGTACAATTACATTGGAAGTCTTACTTCATCGGAATAGCAGAAATACCACAATTTTCTGCTAACATCTGTAAATCAAATGCACGCTATACGTCCCCACCAATAGAAGACACCTTCCAGCATACAGCAGAGTATGTACACCACGCTGAGACCAGGCTATTACTGCGACAGTTTTTTTTTTTTTTATTATTATTTAGAACATTCACATAAAACTAGAAAGTAATGTGTGCCAAACTGACCCACATTTTTATAAACTAGAGAGTTTGTTTGTTGTTCAGCATAAAGCTACACAAAATGCTTTACCCATCGCGGGTATCGAAACCTAATTTTTAATTCCATAAATTTACCGCTAAGCTACTGATGCGACAAGGTAAATAAATGGAAAGCAGGGGTTACCAACTCTTCTTTGACCGGATACACCTTCGGATTAACAATCCTGACAAGTGAACCACTTGAATATGTCCGACAATTATCGCTACGACAGGTGGCCGAACCCAGTATTGTATAGTGGTTCTAATAAGGTGGTCATTTAATCGTGTATAATAGTCAAAGAACTACTACAGACTAGAAACAAAAATAGTTTCATACAGTAAGCCACTGCAACCGTAGACGACAAAATTTAAAACTTTCGATAATTAAAGTAGAAAATATAATTTTAAACTGTAGATTGTAATCCTTTGAGCAAATTTACCATCACGTCTCTCACGAGCCCCCGATGTTATAACAAGTAATTACTGTTAATCAAGCGAAAAAACAACAACATCGACGATAAAAACATGTTCTAACACACACACACACACAACAGATTTTTAGTAAGAATTGCTGGGTTGGTCAGGTAACCTTTACTACCGTATTTGATGGACCCTTTCCACGTATTTTAAAATACAGTGTTCTAAGAAAGCTATTTCACCGTATTTCATCACATTTCAACTCCCTGGTGGAAGATTTTGTTGCAGAAAGAACGATTAGAAACACTTTATTTAAAATGTCTGGAAATAATGCAGTTTTGCATGTTACTTGAAGACAACAGATTAGCACCAATATTAACAAACACGTGTACCTTAATATGCAACATACGTCTGAAATATTCAATAACGAAGGTAGTCTTTTCACTATACATGAATACAGCAATTTTGTTTATCATAAGTAAAACTAGTAAACAGCAGAGAATAAAATGTCAAGTGGTAAACTTCTACCTATAAAATTAATAAATGATAGGTGGTACAAGTCAATAGAAAGTTTCTCTAGTGACGGTGAGATTTTAAACGACCAAAACTAAAAAATAACAATATATTAATCTAAACATTTTGTTCTATCTTTTCCATTAAAGTTTAATACTAATGTGGAGAATGCAAAACTTGTAAACAATATTTACTTTGAGACATATTTTGTGACCGTCGCACATTTTAAGTACATATTGTAATCACAGACGCTCGAAAGGACTGGTAAATGACTTTTGGTTTGTCTTTGTATTTTTGCGCTTTTTCTGTTACTTGGGATGACTCCACTCCATTCTTGTTTTGCTGTAATGTCTCAAAAACGTATCTTACAAAAGTTGAGGCAAACATAAAAAGGCAGAAATATTTAAGGAGAAGAGTACAGATGAAACATTTGATTTCGAAATACTTTCAGGTTATCCACGACTTTTGTCTGAACATCCTCTTGCATGTTGTTATATTGGTAAATAGTAGCGGACCTTCGACTCAAGGTTATATTGCGCGAATTTTGGCAAACACTCTATAGGTGCCGATTCAGATTTTTTTTTGCCGCGTAAGAAAGGTGTATAATATGGCTCGAATTTACTTCATTTTTTCAAGTACAAATTTTTATCTCATCATATCAGTCAAGAAATGACGGAACTACATTTAATTACTGTTTTGGATTCAGGAGGTCAAACCCTTTCTATTAATTTATTTGATTAATGTATTTGTCTCACAGGTTAATTTACTCTAATCCTACCGAAAATAATTTCAAATTGAGGGTAGGCTGGTAGAAATCTTGATGAGTAATTAAAAAATCGAGTCAGTTATACGCGCGCGCAACATTTGGTATTGCTGACTCAAAGATATAGCAAATAAAAGGGGAACAAAAGCTTCATATATAATTTACTCTTAAGCTTGTTTTAAAAGAATTTCGAGTACCACAGTTATTGAAAATTCCCTCTTGTGTCATATTCGACTAAATTACTGCAAGTCAGGTGCTTATATGGATTTCTCATACAGAAAACAACAAAACTTCACAAAGCCAATACGATAACAACGATAAAAAACTAAAACAAAAAACACGTATTTATATAACAAACTTTATAAGACCGTCGACGTCAAACATTGTAGATCCATTAACGTAGAATAAATGAAATCCAACAGTGCTATAATTATTCTCAAGGTTCTACGTGTCTACTGAAACCCTAATTCTAACTACTGACTCATAAACGCACACTGCTGTTTGACAGATTTCGTTTACTGTCTTAACTTGTGAGATCAGTAACCTAACAGCTTAGAAAAGATTTAATGATTTGTGATAAAAAGCGACTCATCCTCTATTATAATACACAAAAAATGTTGAAAGCTTACATACTACAAATAAATGTTTCAAAGTCGTTCTGATGCTATACGTAGCTAGTCTTAAATATAAAGACTAAATTGCTCAAATACAAAGATAAAAACACGTTTCTTTGTTATAACACAAACCTGCACAACGAGCTGTGTTCTGCTCACCACAGGTACTTAAAACCTATTTTCCTGCTTGTACGTCCTATGACTTGCAGCCGAACCAATCGGAATCTAAAGAAATGCCCGAGCTAAATTATGATCGTATAATGCGTTTTACTGCATTATGGGCGATTTAAAAGGCCTCCACAGAAAAATGTCATTTATTAAATTATTAGCCATGGCATATATAGGTACAAAAAATAATACTTGAGAAAACCTCATGCAAGGTTGTTGTTTTTTTTACACTGAATTGGGCATTTATGAAAAAAAATATAAATTTTGCTGCATTCTTGAAAAACTTACTTACATTGATATTTGAACTCTAGTTTCCTCAGCTCAAACACGTCAGTGGCAGTCCACATGTGGCATAATTTAACTCCTTATAACATGATAATTTCCTAATTACACCTTAGAGAAATTAACTGACGAGATTAAATGTCATACTATGATAGTTTTCTGATAACAAACATTTTGTATTCACAAGTCTCAAACATTTACATTCGTCAAAAGAAAGAAAATTTTGTTGTTTTTTAATAGCAAAATCACAATGGGAATCGTACCCTGGATTTTAGCTTTGCGAGTCCATGAACTTACTGCTGCGCCACCGAGGGACAGAAAGAAAGAAAGACAACCAACAAACAGAGATAACCTAGGAATTAATAAGTTAAGGTTTCCACGCGTCCTGAAAATAATCGAAGATTTTTCAAAGTTAATTTCCAGGTCTGAAAATGCCATAAAAAACTGACCTTGTGAAATTCATTATCTGATTTAATGATTGTTCAGTGAAATCATTAATTATTGACTTTATCAAAATGCAGTTAAATAAATAAAATAAAAAAAACTGAACACGAGCGATGATTGGGTAAATAAGATGTACACTGTAATATTATAAAATGTCATGAAAAATGGCTGAAATATTCTGGAAAATTATTTATGGGAACTTTCATTAGAGAGCAAGAAGGATATTAGCAGAATCACTGTTGTACTGCTATTACCAGTTCCTCGATTCACAGCTTAAAGAAATGAAATAATTTTATAAAGATAACGGTAATCAATAATATATTTACGTGGTTTGCTAAAATATCCCGTATCTATTAATCATGTTATGAATTTGGCCCATATGGAGATACTTTAAAAGTGAATGTTTTATTAACGCTTTTCACTGACTAGCCATTTTTACTTTTCTATCTTAAAATATATGATATAGAAGTAAATTGACAAAATTAGGCTGCGTGTTCGACAAATGGTAGAATTACAAGCGAATCTCTTATGCGAAGTTTAAAAGTTACCTTCATACGTTTAAATTTTAACAGTGATTACTCTTTCAACGTAAAGATGCTCAAGCATTGTTCATATTGTGAAAAACGTTGTAAAACAAATGTTTTAATGTCAATATAGTCTTAGCTATCGTACAATAATATTAAAACTATAAATTGTGAAGCCCCTTTTATCATGACAAATATACTACAGCTATTTGTCAACCATCAAGCACCATACCACCCGCCCTAAGGGCTCCACTCTTACAATGCAACCACAGCTTAAACTTGGACGGGCGTATATTATGCGATATCGAGCGTATTCGAACTCGATAGTTCCGAAATCCAAAGCTCTATCACAAGTCCAACCCGTAATCCATTTTTTGAACAGAAAATGCGAGAAATAACAAATAAAAATATCAAAACATGTCATTTTTAAAGTGATTATAGCATTTCAGTAAGAGTTTTCTCTGTACATTAAATTATTTATATTAGCCACGACTCGCAGAAATTTGTAGTAATTTTCACACCCTTCATTTGACGAATTTTTCTTATTATATCATTTTCACGCATGCGATTTAAATTAAGCTTTATTACGGCCTTTACGTGTTACAACGATAACTTTTTTTTTTTTTTCATAATAGACCAAAGTCATAGAACTACACGTAAACAATAATGCATCTGTATTAGTGTACAGAATATGAAACAAATGAGTGTTTAATGTATGACAGTGTGGCAACTTAGAACAAAGAAACTTACAAAAACAAAAACGGAATAAAACCCGTAGTAAAGACAAAGGAAACAAATCAACTCTATATTATTGGAAATTAAAATAAATGTAAAGCTGTAATAAAGGTAAAGCTATCTGATTATGCAGGAACGTCTGAATATGTTCACAAAGTAATAAGTATAGTTTTGAACGAAATAGGGATGATTATTTTACACCTAAACAAGTCGAGAAAGCCCACAGAAATTGTGTTTAATGAAACGTTATTTTTTACAGAAAATTACATGCGGGTTAAATATTGTTTGTGCAAAATATTTTGCAACTAAAAACTAAAATCGAAACCAGTCGTCACATAATGACGACATTCTACCATTGTGAACCACATTCATTGCACCGAAAAATATGACCTGACAGAAAATAGGCAAGGTGTTTCTGAATGGAAAAGCTGATATGCAATCCGCACTCCTCGGGCAAAAGCCTTTCTGAAGATATGAAATTTGTAGCATTTCACAGAGAAATTTGCTAAAGTTCCAGACAGAGAAATGCAAGAGTATTATTTATATAGATTTTCCACCCTTAATAACAGTAATTGACAAACATGACGTCTGAAATTAATGTTTTAAAAGTACCCTATAACTTGAAACCGAATTTTATTCTTTTCTTAAAACTACATTGCCAAAACACTTGCCCTAATAAGTTTTGAAATGCTTTCTCATTCTACACAATTTGTACGTACTCAAGTCGCATTTAAACGTTTACTTATGGCCGAGACATCCAGTAACTGAAGATTTTGCAAATGAGAAAGTCTTGTTTGTTTGTTGTTAAGTAAAGAACTATACAACGGGCTATGTATGCTGGACCCACCACGGGTATCTGTCACATAAGACTAAAAAAGTTTAATATATGCTACGAAATGTTAAAAAGCAAAAGTCTGCTGCTGTGCCATTCAGTTTAATATTATGAACATATCGAAATAATTAGGAAATGAATTATTCAAATAGTGCGTTTAAAACAAGCTAACTTGGGTCTACTTCATGGGTGACCAGTACGTGTGGCTGCGTTGAAATAGGGAAAAAAATTAGAAAGGCGTTTACAAAGCAAACCCTTTGGATGGCATCTTGCTGCTACCTTGATTATAGTTGCGTTTATTTTCAGTTTCACATACGATTTCCCAACATAATTTGTTCTACAATCTACATTATCATGACAGGGGCAAGCATTTATTATGACATCAATAGTATAGCTGTAAAAGGTCACTTCTTCTCTGTTTCAAGGCTACAAATAACTGCGTCACGTGCTCTTTGGCTCTCGCCCAAGATCCCACATGAACAAACAATTTGTACATCCTTATGGACCATGTAACAGTTCCAAACAGTTGCAGCTTCTAGCTAACGTGATGACTTACATAAATACATTGCACAAGTATTACTAGAAAATATAGAATTTTCTATAACATAAACGTGTAAAAAAGGGTAAAGTTTAATATATACAGTGCATCAATGCTCTTTAGTACTACAATATACAACAATGGCTAAGTGTAGTTGTAAATGTAAAAAATGAATAAAAATAAAAAGGGAGGTAAAACCCAAATACAATTTAAAATCCTGAACATTTTATCGATCTTTTCCCGGATGTAAATATCTCACAGAACTTTAATTCCTTATAATAATATGACCTTTTTGTATGACTATGTCTCAAACTGAACATTTTAAAAGAAATGCTTTGTTTGTTCTTTCTTACACGATTTCATTGAAATTAAACTTCGACAAAATGTTTTATCTAAGTGCATTATAATAGCAGCTGAAAATAGTATTTGAGAGGAATTATAACCACTAAGTAAATGTATGTCGCAAAACTCATTAACGAAATCCGAACTTCTTTCCACAACAATATCGGCAAGTCTAGGTCAACTGTTATCACTATATTGAGATATAACATGACGTAGAATGTGGTCATTGTAACGCGTGACGTTAACACCATCATTCTATGGCACGTGCAGATAGACACCTCCATCATTCTTGTCCACACTAAGTATTTCCACTATCGCCAAATGAGTCATTTCTGTATCAAAATAGGGTTAGATCTGGTTCTAGGGTCTCTAGAAATGACTATTATATGACTTTAAGGTAATGTGTGACGTATTTATCTGTTAGATGTTACAAAACAGGAGTATTGCAATATTCCATTGGTTCACTGAACTTTTTGCTTTACTGTAAGTGGAATGCGCCTTACTGGCTGTCTGATGTACAGACAAGCCCTATGAGGTTTATTTCTAACTATATATACACCGACACGTCATGTAGTTGCAAGTCTAACTTCTACTTCAGCCTCACGGAGGTTCGTTTATCTTTCGGCGAGCCTGAATCAACAGAGAACGGTCATAACCTGTCTTGTCATGTGTCCAAACAACTGTATACTACTGATTTGAAAGCAATTCCACTTTAGGAGAATTCAATCAATTTGCAGGAGCTCAATGTAACAGGCGGTTTTCGTCCAAACGGTTTCCATACGAGTGACATATCCAACTGTTTTCTTTGACGTCTAGTCATGGTACATGGACAGTCTGAACATTTTAAAAAAGTGCATCACCTCGAAGCGTCAACTGAGACAAGATTACAAGAGGCCATAGGTTGAATTGACGATCATTTGCATTTCATTATTATTGGTCACAAGAACAGTTATATAAAGAATACTGAACGCGGGCGTGTCTGGTATTACATCACCAGTTTTGACTTTTATAATAATAATCACAACTTCCAATCATCCTTTAACTGTTTTCTTAAGAGCAAATTAATTTGAAGCTGATAAACATTGTGGCGATTTACGATTTAATATTTATTATTGTATCTCTAGAGGAACCACGAAAGAGATTGGACAAGGTGATTTTTAAAATACATTCTTTTGATGATATCAGGACCACTATTCAAATTGTTTTACTGTTCATAACATAATTATATAAAAGTACTAAACACATTCGTTGAGACGAAGGATAAATTTGTAATGACTAATCTTAAAGTAAATACATTGTTTGTTTGTTTGTTTTGGAATTTCGCACAAAGCTACTCGAGTGCTATCTGTGCTAGCCGTCCCTAATTTACCAGTGTAAGACTAGAGGGAAGGCAGCTAGTCATCACCACCCACCGCCAACTCTTGGGCTACTCTTTTACCAGCGAATAGTGGGATTGACCGTCATATTATAATGCCTCCATGGCTGGGAGGGCGAGCATGTTTAGCGCGACGCGGGCGCGAACCCGTGACCCTCGGATTACGAGTCTCACGCCTTACGCGCTTGGTCATGCCAGGCCTAAGTAAATACATAAGATAACCTGTGGAATAAAGAAGGAGAACTGTGCAGAATGTTAACACATTACGAGGTATTAAACATACAGTATATCTGCACATTAACAATGTTTACACAAGCAACATATCGCTAGTGGTGTATAATTTTTACTAATTATAAACACATTATTCTGAACACCCGTAATCAAAAGATTACTTCTATTTCAGTACGATGACAAAATAACCTAATTTAATATAACAGAATTACTTCAAAAGAAACTGGCACAATTTTATTCTTGAAAACTCGTTAGGGTCAAATAACAAGTTAGGACAGAAATAAAATAAAGGTGTGCATATTTTTAACTAACCTTTCAGGGTCCTTAAAGACGAATTTTCGAAGTTTAAGATCTCGCAGGATCACGCCAGCCTCATGACAGGCCTGAACTGCCAGCACCACCTGGCGAAAAAGTCGTAAAGCTTCTTGTTCTCGAAGGCGACGTTTATTACGAACGTACGAATGCAGATCTCCGTACGAGCGCCGAAAAATGATATAACTTTTGGTTTCACCAATCAATACATGTTCTATCTGATTGATGGAAGGGTGAGAATCCAGTCGAAAATAACCTGCTACGGTTTTCTGATATCGATCGTTTGATACAACCTGCGATAAGCAAGATAGAAAATTAAATACATAAGCTTTGACACGCCTCAATTTATGTGATAAAATAATGGATTATTTACATTACTTATCTGAAATTCGCCTTGAAAAACAAAGAAATAATGTTCTTTGGCTGACGATATTAATTTGCGTTCCTAAAGTTTAAGAATTATAAGTAATTTAAAATTTATATACAGTTTCTGCTTGGCAGTATAAAAGCAATCATGTTGCAAGACATAAAAGTCGTTATTTTCATGAACACAGGCAGGTAGCTTGACACTTATTCAGAATAATTGAAGTAATTCACACATTACTTTAAAGTAAAAATCATACAACAATAAAGACAATTTAGTATTTTTCGTCTAACAACAACAACTGAAAAAAACAAATAATAATGAAAAACAACATTTAACAGTAAGTTCAGGTTTAAAGCTATATACAAGACAAAGGGATTGCAGATATATACTTTTGAGTAAAATTTGAGAAATGTTTTCTTAAACTTAAATTATGCAGTTGCCCACAGTGTCAACAACACGTTTTGCAAGCTCATGGTTAATAGCATGAGAAAGCTTGTACAGAAATGTTATATCTCACCAAAGTTGAACATTATAACGAGTTCTATAATAATTTTCACACAAACGTTATTTTCTTCCTGGTTTTACTTATTGTTCTTTTGTGTTTTTGTTTTTTTTTGCCATATATTTAATGATCTAATTTCAAACACGTCCTTGTATTTGCTGAGGATACCCGAGTAATTGTGAAACTGGCCTAGATGACCTATTCACACATGTAAGATTAAATTTGATTTGACAAATAAATATATTTATCCTAGTCTATAAATTACATCATCGGTAAGTAACAATACCCTATACTTCCCGACAGTCATACTTGCAAATGTTTATTTTTTTATAAATAAGAAAACCTCTATCTTACTGTAAGAATTAAATATTTAACTTTCTAATGTTTCACAAAAACTAATATAAAAAATTGTCATGTAAGTTAGAGATAGCTATAATCATAGAGAAAAATATAAATTTGTAACTTATATTTAACATTACAATTTTCATGAAATTATGGTTTGTAGTAAATCTGTTCCAAAATGTCCTGTATACCTATATTTTTGAGTTTATATACAACATTTCTTGTTTGTAATTACAAATATATATTATTCCTGACTAAGGGAGCATCAACGTCATTCCAGTTTTGACATAGCTGGTGCTATTTACATGCAAAGTTTGATGACTGACTTTCAAAAATCCATAAATAGTTCCCAGATGGAAAAAAATAATATTAAAGTTTCAACTTAAGAAACTAAAGACTGATATGTGATTCATAAGTACATAATTTGAAGTTTATGCATAAGAAATAAATATTAATAACATAAAACCATGCATATAATTTACTACATAACTTTCCAGTGGAAACCTTGTCTTTCAGTTTTTTTTTTTTTTTAAGAACATCATGCAAAATCTACTCAAGGGTTATTTGGACCAGTTGACCCCAAGTTTTAACTGGCAGAGTAAAAAAGAAGCAAGTACTCAATAGCACCCACCACTAACTGTTGCAATGCTGAGCTACTGACTTTGGTCAAATAAAATTATGGGTTAATCTCTTCTATTTTATACATAACACAATTTTATTATACACTTGTTTTAAAGAAACTGTTTTGATAAAATGATCTTCTGATAAACAACTTTATAAACAGAACTAGCATTAGCACACAGTCAGAACAATCAATATATCAAACCTAAAAATCACCCTGATAATCAGTATAGTTAATTATATAAGCTATCATGTTTCTAATTATGCAGAGATTAAATTACATTGCTTTACTACTTGGTACCCTCAATGTTAGTTGTTTTGAATTAAGCACAAAGCTACACAATGGGCTATCTGTACTCTGCCCACCATGGGTATCAAAACCCTGTTTTTAGTGTTGTAAGTCCGCAGACATACCGCTAAGCCACTGGGGGGCCTCAATGTTAGTATTTTCAGCTGTAATCCAATAGCTTATAAGACTGAATGACAGATGATTTGGGTTAGTGCTAAATACATTTATTAAGCTAATATTGAAAAACAATCTGTATTAATAGTATAATAATAACACTAATAAGTAATGGTATCCAATATATTAAATAGTATAACCACTATCACACGTTTACCTAAATAAATGTTTTAATTTTTATTTCCTATCCTCCACTGATACTATTTCTAGACAGTCAATAACATTGTTGGAAAATTGAACTTTTGTTATTGTTTCATATGTTTACAGTACCTTTCTGATTTTCTCTTTTGCCTACTTTTCATTATTTACTTATGCTTGATGAGATAATGTACATAACCAGTTGAAACACAGCACGACAATCCTTATATGAGTAGTTGAGATGTAATAAACATCTCGCAAATCAGATACATTAAGTACAGTACAAATGATGATATGCACTCCAACCTATCACTACTTTCCCCAACAAAAAAACTTCTTCAATAAGAAAACTAAACAAATTCCTTCTAATATTACAGTGACAATAGTAGAACTAGGGAACACAAAAATTTTAGCATGTTATGAGTCATCTTCAGCTAAGGCAGTTTCATTTTCATAACAGGGTGGTTGGCCTTTGGATGTTGTACAGGCAGTAAATTAAAGGGCATTTAAGAAAAAAGCTTAATAATTATATGAATGATAAGGGCTGGCTTTACAATTTAATTATTTTAGAGGATGGAACAGCCAAGATGTACCAACAGGTCTCATGTTCCAAAACATTGTTACATTTAATCTTCTGGTAAAAAAATGTTATATTATACTAACACTAATAAATGGATTGTGATAAATTTAATTCAAAAATATTCCATACAGATGTCCTGTACACTAATAATCAAGAGAAATGTTCCAAACTGTCACTATGTGTTGAATAGTAGAAATGTATGTATTGTCATGGTATGCAAAAAAGTTTCATATGTGATTATCAATGGTCTATCAACTGAAAATGAGCATATTCCATATCATTATCTTTTAACGTTAAAAGAATAGACATATTTCTTTAGGACATGCTTCAGATTAAAGTAATAAAAAATTCTTCAAACAAAGACATTGCAACAGTTAATGACAAAGAAGAAAATACTTATACCTATAATCAAATACAATAAGTATAATAATTATCATCAGATAAATGATTGACCAAGAATATGTTAAGATACACCAAAGTAGCATGCACACATATATGTTCAGAGATAAATTTAGGGCACATTTCCTCAATATTTGGCCCTTTTTTTTAATTATTTGACTTTACCAAGTTCATGGACACCTTATGTTATTAGGGAACCCACCGTAATAAACAAAGTTGTGAACCCAAAAGTAATTTGGTGCATAAACAATCTGAAAAGAAAAAAATATATATAATTTTAGGCTTAACCATAAATGAGTGTTTTGTATGAATATACTCTTGGTTACAGTCTTTTTGCAAATTCATGTTCTCTATGGCCATGAAAGAACTGAGTGGTCTTTTACTTGTATTCATTTTTTTTTTTTTTTATAATTACTGAATTATTAAGTGTAACTGACATAAATGTAGTTATTTCAACAAAAGAAAAAACAAAACACTCAACCACCACCATATGCAGCAAAGAAAGTTCCTGTTTGTTTATCATAGTGGAGATGCATTCAAGTAAACTGATACCGTTTCAGTAGTTTTTGCAACCTTTCACTCTTGTCATTTTATACTCAAAACAATATAAACTGATACCACGTGATGACGTCATCACCCTGCGTGTTCAGAACATTTAGCAGTAAGTGGTTATATAATAAGCAACAAAACGACGGCAGTCACAACGAACATTTGACACGTGTGTCTAGAGTAACAAACTAATTGTCATGTGTGTAATAAAGCAGTACATGCACCACTAAATTAATTAGGTTCTCCCCTGCAAAATATATATATATATATATATATATATGACAAATAAAACATACGAAAATAACAATAACGAAAACCAGTCATGGTCCAGGATGTATGCAATCGTACATGTAATGGCTACCTAGTAAACTTTTACTACTCAATAGGTTTTCCTCATCAATCTTAAAACACGCACACAAGGCTGCTACATCGGCATCTGAATCATCTACAGGATGCACAAGAGTTCGTTCCATCACATGTAGAGCGAATTCCAACTGCTGAGTCATCTTCCTCGTCCTTACTTCTAGCGTAACAAAAATCTCCCCCTTTTCCCCGAACTCCAGGAGAATTTCCTAACATTTTCTCCATGCTTACTGAATGCAAACTGACGAATAGTTTTACTAAAAGTGTAAATATTCAACTGAATCAAATAATAAGACTTCAATAAGATACGTTCAATTAAGAATTGCAATGAGATATGTATTACTTTCACAGAACCAACTTCAGGAGATGGTACTAAATTAAATCTGCATGCTGTTAAAAAAAAAAAAAAAAGTCGATACTTCTAACAGCAGTATTCAAGTCAACATTTCATACAACTAATGATGCAAAGCAAAGAAGCAGACTACCATAAAAAATTAATGGAAAATATCAAGGTTGGCCAGTCCAAAGTGTCAAAAATGTAGCTTAATGATATAGCTTGATAATCTAAATACATGAAGTTACAAATTAGCAATAATCATTAAACCACAAACGATGTCAACTCAATTTCGAAATCTAGTATTACTCGGGTAGATCAGTAACTAATTTCCCGTGGCGTAAATCACTATTCGAGAGTAAACTTACAGCCAAATATTAATCATTTCTGTTTTACCAAAAAAGTTTCTAGAGATACGTCGTAAGTTACTCTGTCAAAACATCTTTAAAACATGAACATAAACTACAATGTAATGTATAGTAGAAAAGTACACAAACATCTAATAATACACGAAGTACGCATAAAAACGGTTCATTAAAAGTGCTGGTTCACAACAATGTGACAAACTCGACGTTAACTTTATAACATTTCCTTATATATCGAGCACAATCTATTGAAATATATAAGATTGTGGAATATAATATTTAATTTAATACAGCAAGACGTGTAAGATTTTAATCAAACACTTTCTCGGGACAAATTCTTGGCCAACGTTTCATGTCTAATATTCAATTTTCAGAATATTAAAGTCAAGCTCCACCAGTTACAGTTGAAACTTCGTTCTAATTTCATTGTTGCAACTTATTTTCCCATTTAGTAAAGAAAGACCCAATGACAACAGCTCACAGAATTTCTCAAATCTAAGAAATAAACAAGTGTTACAAAAATATTTCAATGTCCATTTTTTGAAACGGAAACTTCAGTATTCACATACAAGCTTATCTTACAATATACGTACATGAAAACTGTTATAACACGATTCAAATCTATAGCTACATAACAGTCAATTCCTCAAGAGAATCGAAATATCGCGTATAAATAAGGAAAAATGAAAACATCAACATGTACGGCCACATCGATACTGACTTAAAAATAAAGGACGAATATATGATTATATTCTCATCTAATGTTTTCCATAATACCTTAGTGTACATCTTCACAGCGTTGCCAACTCACCAACAAAATTCGGTCATTGACCGGTCCAACCCTAGTGGTAAATGAATCTGTTCACTGTAGACACTGCCAACAGGATTCTCGTATATAGGTGTATGTGTGCATGTTACACGCCACCCATGAAAGTACAAACAAACAAAAAAAGACAAAAATTCGATAAACAGCTCCACGGTTGCTGTAGCTACACAAAGTCAGGATACAAATAAGCTAATATATCGTTGGTTTATAACTATATTATTCCCGGTTTATATAAGGTGAATTGTATTAAAATATTAGTTTATGCAACCCAAAATTTATCACGAAATTTGTTAGCACAGTATTTTAATGTAATCTCACACAAATACATGAATATTGGATATGTTTAAGCTAAAACATTTCAAAAAGAAAAATAGTTAGTTCTACAAATTTGCTCTTTAAAAACAAGGTATTATAGTAGAAGATTTAATTAACAATGGTCAATTACTAGCTTGTAATTCTTTCTTTGTTTTAAACACAAGGTGCTATCTGTGTTATATCCACTGTAATGAATCTAGCATTGTAAATCTGCAAGCTTATCTCTGATCCACAGGAGAACAGTACCTTGCAAGTTTTAGTTATGGTAAAATTTGATAAATACAATAAATACTGGATCCTTAAATTTGGAATTTTAAAATCAATTTCAATACTCACTGCTTTTTAATAAACAAACAAGATATAATGTACCCAGAATAAGAGTTTCATTCAAAGTGATGACTATATATTGCTAAAACTTTGGTTTAAAATAAATTACTATTAAGTGATGGTGATGATTCTTCTCCATATGCAAAGTTAATAAATTATGTGAACTTGTGTATGAAACATGTGTTATGTTTCCTTCTGTTATGAAACTCAAGTAACTGCTATACAAAAAGAAACTCTCTAAGGTGCTTACATCATAACAGCAGGACAGACTATGTAACAATAGGCACAATTAATTTGGAAGGAGAATGGCTTCAATATATAAAACACTTGATGGTGAACCTACATCAATAACACCAAATTCCATGTCAGCAAGATTAATCCAGTACAACTTATAATGAGGCTTAAAAATGTTTACTGTCTAGGTAATACACATTGTTAGGTCAAATAATGATCTATCATTATAAAAAGGCAGACAAACAATTAGATATGTAGACACAAACCAGGCTGCTTCATTTTACAAAGGAAAGAAATAATCTTTCTATGGGGAAAAAAAACAAAAACACTACAAAATGTGTAGTACTAGAAGAGGTTAGGTTTACATTTCAATGTTTATCTGCATGTTCTCTATATTACCCATTTTGCACTGTGTACTCTATACCTAATTTTTTGTCTCAAAATACAAGCAGAGATCTTTAGTATTTAAAATTTAAGAGCCAACTGTTTTTAATTTTAACAATGACTTCAAAACATTATGTAATAGAGGAATCTTTTGTTATGGATTAATTTCATACATTAAGGTGTATGTTGTATTCTCAGTTCTGATGGAACAACTAAGAATAGAGAACATGACTGCCTTACCCATTTCAAACAACTCCAAAGATGCTATTATTATGTTCAAAAAGTTCCATCCACCAGCATTAAATGTAATACCTCCATAAATCTATGATCAAAATGAGATCACACCCAGAATCCTCCAGTGCTCAGGAGGATGAAGGCTTTTAATGCTAAAATTTGGAGTTTTATACTTATAGTGGGCAGAGCATAAGTAGACAATTATAAAGGTTTGAGCTTAACAATAAACAACATACTCCTGGGTAAACAAGTAAAGGATTTATTCTTAATATAAAAATATAAAACACAAAATGTATACTTCAGTATGAATGTTTTCCCATCAATAATAAAAATTGGTTAACATAATTTTCATGTCTGCACCTCAATATACAGACAGGAAACAAAATGCCAGTGCATTGAAGTTCATAAGAGAAATGTGATGCAAGTGTTTATACTGCCATAAGATTCAGAAAGATACATTCCCAGATACTTCTAAGAGATTGCAAATACCTATGCCAGTAACAGTTAAGCATGGTCTCCAAACAAGTAATATTGGATGAAATAAACAGGATCTATTTGTCAGCTTCTTTTATATATTCTTTATTTGTGGATTAACCACAGATAAACACAATCATTCTTGCAGTATGTATTGCTATATGGATGTATTTCTACAATATACAAATGGTACATGGAAATCTTTTTTGTTGTATACAAGAGATTTTGAAGCACAAAGCAGAGCTACCAATATATTCCACAAACAAACACTCCAGATTCGCAAATTACTGACTCACCCTTGAATTATTTCTTTTGGTTTACTTTTTTTTTTTTATGAATATAAATCACTGCTCATATATATATCCGAGATGAACTTCTGGGTGTATGAAGTCTACATGGTGAAATATTTCTAGTCACACCTCAATATTCCCTCACACTTATTAATTAATCATTGTTACTATAAATTACTTTCATTATGAACAGATTACTTCACATTTCTTATTTGTAAGTGTATCTGGAAACAAAGTATTGGTAGCACATCTTGATTTTAATCTGGTGTTACTCTGTACATATCAATGTAACTTCCTATAAATTACTTACTTCAATCTGTTATATTAGTCTTTAAAAATGTACTTCTTAGGTTGATAGCCATTTCTAAGTAAAAGTCATTATTAGACAAATGAAACTAATGTGGTGGCCTATTACTATAAGTTATATTCTGACTAGCCACATTACAAAATACCCCTTAAGGCAGACTAGACACCTTGTTGCCTATGTAGTCTGGACATAGTACGGCACACGCTTAAGATAATGCCAAACAAGATCTTGTTTGATCCGAGTGTAACCCATTCATTAAAAAGTATTCTCTTTAGCTGGTTACCAGGTGATTATGATGAAGGCAAAATGTTGAAGTTCATCTTGAAAATGCTCAATCATTTTGACATAGGTATTGTAGTGATTAACAGAAAAAAAAAAAAAAAGCCTGAATATACTGTTACAATTTTGAACCACATTTGCACAATAAAAGCACAGTGGATTGTTACATTCTTGTCATGGAAGACCCCCCTTGCTCATCAGGATGAAAAATGTAACATTGTCAAGTAAACATCATCAGCAGCAGTATTTAGATATACTCTAAAAATTAGCTTTTGAAACAAATAAAAAAAAACAACTTAATTTCTGCTAAAAGTATATTTTTATAATATTGCACAATCTCCAGAAGCTTGCTGCCTCATAACACAAGCATGGTTGAGTGTTTTGGTCATACCCTAACTCTGCTGTCAGTATAGAATATACTGAAATGCAATTAATCATAACAAATTATCTGCTTCTAAATATGTCTTGTTTAAAGATCACAACTAATGCATTTTACAAGTTTGTCTCGTTGTCTTTTTTAAGATAGTTAGATATTTTCAATAGCACTTACTATCATGTCCCTTTTTATCTCAATGTTGCATCTGCTCTTACCAATAGTTTGCAGACTAACCACAGTGACTAAATCTGTGCTAAAGGACTCAAACATGCACCTGATAAATCATATGATCAATCTGTTTTGAATATTAACTAAATGAAGTGTTCTACAGTTGTTGGAAGGGTCCTATAATATAAAAGTGTACATTTTTTCTTTACAATTAATACTTTGCTATTTTATTACACTTTTAGAAACACTCTCTGAAAGTAGTACTTAGAAAATACCTTACATACAATGTTATTGAAAGAACAAAAACAAAAAAGGTGATAAAAGACCATTTGGCCTGTGAAAGTCACCCGCTTGTCATCCAAACAAAACCATTGGTCAAGAATAATCAACTTCTAACACCTATAAAATGAAAAATATTTAAACAAATTTTCATACAGATCACATATTATATGTGTTTCCTCAGGACAACTACTCTATACTTTTAGAAACATTTTAACTAAAACTTAGTGGGTATATTAGGAGCCTTCAATAATTTCAGTCCCTACACTAATCTTATTAACCCTAGCAAATTACTAACATATAACTCAACAGCTTTTAAAGCATATTTTTGTAAACTAGTAATGAACCAAATTACTTGTGGGTACATGCTTTTGTTGGTTACTGGGCCCCTTTAAGGACAGAAACAAAAATACAACCAACACTACTCAGTTCTTTACACTGAATGTTATAACAAGAAAAATGTTAAATAAAATTAATCAATAAGCAAATCCTACCAATAATTAATAGTACAATATATACACAATTAGTAATAGGAGGATTAATCTACCACTTAAAGAAATATTTGATAAGCACTTCAGTTAGACCATAAACAATTTTAAATAATGGAAACAAAGAACTTGTAGTTGTTCTATGATTCAGTGAAAACAAGTACCAATCAAAACCTCTATTTGTGACTCAGATATTCTTGATTCAGTTCTCACTACACCTTCTATGTACTCTTTTTCAAGTCATTTTCTTTCATACAAAATGGAAAATCACTCTGCTCAGTATTCTAAACTCTCACTAGTAATGAGCAAAAGGAGAAACAACTTATGTTAAAATCAAGCTTTTTATAAAATTAATACTACAATTGTTTTGGTTATTTTCTTCACTTCTGTATTCATAACCACAGTTAAGAGATAGCTTTTATCAACAATCACATCTATATACCTTTCTTTCAGAATATCATAACTTTTACAAAAGAGGTCTATAACATTAACAATTTCTTAAATATCAATATTATTCTTAAATCAAGTAAGTATGGGAAATTTATTTACTGGCAGTTCTCACAAAAATAATGTCAAACCATCTTATAATGCCATTTCACAAACTTAGACATTTCCATTTGGAATTCACTTTATTAAGCTTCATAAATTACTAAACACCTCCCCTTTTTTTTTTTAACAAAGATTAATAAACATTCCCAAATCTGGTGCACATGTTTAAAAACAAAATCTTTTTTTTTGTTATTTCACCTGTAACAAATTCTATACAAATGACAGACATAAAATTTGTAAACTATTTTGAAGTAATAAGTACAAATGTAGTGAAAGGTTATACATTTTCTATAGCTTGAACCACCACTATTATGATATAATGTTTACAAAACTCTCATAATAATGTTGCCTTGTATTTCACGAACAGCTGTTTTGAACTGAAAATAAGCACAATTAGCAAGTATAAATAAACTTTTACCTATGTGTAAAAGAATTATTCAATTACAATTTCCCATGTTACCATGTATAAACTGCATAGAATACAATAATAATTTTTAATATACTCACCTTACATATGTATTCCTCATTTGTTTTTACATTTATACAACGATACAAGGTTGATCCATCAAACTGTTCAAGTAGTATGTAGTTACCAACAGCACTTGCTGTGAAAGGATCTTGTGTGTTTGGAAAAATAGGTGGGGTTGGAGGCTGAAGATTTGGACTTAGGCTTCCACTACATTTTCCCCCATTTTCCCATCGTTTCTCAATGTTAAGTTCTTGTTTAAGTCGACAGTATTGCAAATTCAGAGGAGGTGGTTGCAAAACATTCATGAGGATACAAGAAAATTGCCTAACTTACATTAAAAAAAGGAAAATAAAAGTAATCCTTTCACAGATCTCTGCAGTTATAAGTTTTCATTTTTCATTAGTTACATGAAGTTATCTTTGCATAAGATCAGTAATTTTGTCCAATTCTTCACTCTTCAATTTTGCCGGTTCAACAAATGATGACAACTATTCACATAAATATACTTTGGCAATTACTGTTTGAGACAGGGGTTTCCAACTTTGAAATCCAACATCAAGCTATTGGTTTAACCTTTTAAAACTGAATTCCATGGGTGACCTAAAACAAAAACACCCATTTGATATATATATATATAAAAAAAAACTATTAAATAAGATTTTGCAATATTAATTATTATAATTTTCAGCACTATATATTTTAGTTGCCTTAAATTAAATATGTAAACATTACATAAGTTTATCAAACTAGATTTTTTTGATAATTTGGTTAATGTTTTGACGTTTTTGCTACTACAGTTATTAATGAAGAATAACTATGCCAATTACACTAAGTGAGTGATACAAGTCTCACAGTTTCATTCATCAAAACAACTTATGAATACAAATACCCGATACCACATATCCAAATACACCATAAAACGATGTTTAATTGTTGGAATACCAAAATATGTCGCAATAAAAATTCTCTCTTACCTTACATTCACTACGTGTCATCTACGAAGTCTTAATGATAATAAAAAGTTCACTAAAAGCTTATAAAGCACCGCTTTACGTACGTTTCTTTGTTCGCGATACGGCGAACTCCCTATACCACTACTAATTATTGATGAAACAGGGTAAGGATTAGCTCGAATTTAGGATTATGGACATGATTTTGTTCATTAGTTTTTCATTTACTGGGTAGCAAATGAAAAAATTATAAATGGTAGTATAAGGTATGAATTTTGTGTTACTGTCGTTAAGATAAGACTACATCATTAATAATAATACTATAAAACTCCAATGAAATACTGTAATTATTATCCTGATCCAATATAAAATATTCAGTGAGAAAGGTAAATTATTTGCATTCCTCCGAGTACGGGATGAACACGTTAATTATACCATTTATGAAATTACGTTTCACTTACCCTTATTAATATACTGAAACTTGAAAGCTGAACCTAGCGTTCAAACCTGCCCCAATTAACTTTTAATATTGTAAAACAGACGGAAGAAAATACACATTTTATGCTGTTGCTGTATACAAATTACAATGCTACTGCGTAAACGAAAGCAGTAGTAGTACTAGTATCAACCACCATACGTATAAAACGTCACATATCTACAACAATACCACTAAAACTGACGAGCAATAAAGTTATTTATCCTTAAAGAGAAATAACACTCTTACCGTTCACTTGTTTCTGAGTAGGGGAGGCCAAACTTGAAATAGTTAAAACGGTAAAGATAATCTTACACAGAATACTGGCAAAATTTACGTAAGATTTACCCTAATACATTAAGTTAGGCCAACCCCATTCAGAAACAACGCACACAGCCAACTCACAGACACGACAAGGCCATCGCTACACAGCAAAAGACGGAATAGGTAGCGTAGTAACCTGGCCAACGATTCGCATTTCATCTTGCTGAAGAATAACTCATTTTTTAGTTTGTTTTTATAACCTTTTTTATAATTTTGCAAACTAACTAACCTAGATGACAGCACTGATGACTTAACTTTAAATTACTTAATTAGTGAAAGATATCATTCAAAAGACAACTGAGACCTATTTTTTCGCGGAAGGAAACATCGTATAATCATTTATAGTCACACACGGATTGTAAATGTGCTGACGCAACATCCCAGTTCCACTTCACGCGGAATGTAAATATGTCATTTTAATTCTGCATCTTGTGTTAATAGAGTTAAGCTGTGAAAATTCCGATGTCAAATACAACTAGATATTCGTTATTTAGAAGTCACCTATAAGCTTCGCAAAGAATGATCATAATAAATTTTATAAATGTATCGTATTAACAAATAAAAAGTGTAAAAATTAACTTTAGTACTATCACTTTGCATCTACTTTTCTTTTGGATATTGGCATAAGTCGACCTCTTGCCAAGTCATTCACACCGCAAAACAGCACCCGTGTTTGGAAAATATGAAAGTGTTTCGGTATTTCAAGATCTAGTTGACCAATAGTAGGGAGATGGGGGTAGGGATAATGTGCCTCGTTTTAGACCACAAATAAATGTTAATTCCACAAAATATCATACGTACTAGCAGGTTAACAGCGAAATTAATAGCCTTAGCACAACTATATTAAAGCGTTCTTTGTTTCTCTGTTCAATGTCAGTGAACATGTACCTGCTGTTTACACCGTACTGACCAGACAAATGCCATATTGTAAAATTCCTTTGTTTGCAAGCTTAAATCCTTTATATTTTCATTTATGCTCAGGCAACTAAATACATTTCAAAAGGCTATATTTGTTCATTATATATTTTTCCACGACTAGTACATACTTCTAGCCAGTTCGATTCAGTGACAATATGTTCACCTTATATCATGAACGTAGTCAGGGATAAAGGGTTTGTACGTTCTAATTTTCGTTGTATCTATTAATAATAATGTTACCTCAGGAAAATGTTATTGTTTTTATTTTATCTGACGTTTCTTCTTACACCTTTTTTCAAGTATCCTTGAGCATCACATATTATTATCATTTGGTCACAAGTCACTCAAAGACCCTCACAAAAAAGTTGTTAACCAAAATATTGGGGGGGGGGAGAGGCACAAAACACGCATACACTCATTTGAAGGTATCTGCCATTTTTGTTGAATACGGTTTTCATCCTTCAGTTAGCATTGAAAACCTTCAAAAATGGTGTAAAAAATAATGTTACGTAATACTGAGAATACCAAGAACTAGTAAAATAAAAACAGCAGAATTGGCTGTTTTTAGAAGCTTGAAACCTAAAAAAAGATCATCTAAATTAGTTTAACGTTTCTCTTTTCTGATACATTAATAGAATGCAATACAGCCACATCTAAATTAGTGTCGTCTGATTGCTTACAATAAATACTACACTTACACCGCAATGCACATGAACAATACATGTAAAATAACTTTACAAAAACAACAGAAAATAATTCAGAAAGACAAATCAAGCATCATACAATAAAGCCATTAAAACAAAGCACAGAAGTCATAAAAATATTTAACACAAGGCCGAAACGTAATTAAAACTCTTTAACAATATAAACCATCAGCTTTTGGAGGAAGTGGACAAAATGAAATACATCAAAATAAAACCTTTACAACGATAATAACAAACAAAATGACCAAAACCTTTTTATTAACGACGAAACAAAAAAAATCACAACAATACTAAAAAAAAAAAAAATTAATTCTAGGATAACCAAAAACGTTTTATTAACGATAAAACAGAAAAAAAACAACAATACAAAAACAAAATAATAAACATTTTCCTTTACGACAGACTGACTAACAATTGTTGTTTTTAATTAAGCACAAAGCTACACAAAGGGCTATATGTGCTCTGCCCACCACGAGTATCGAAACCCGGATTTTAGCTTTATAAGTCCGCAGCATACCGCTGAGCCACTGGGGGGCCTGACTAATAAAATAAAACAAAGTGACCAAAGCTTCTTAAAAACTAAATTAAAAACACAGAACAAAATCACTATTAATAAAATGCAAGAAAATATCTTACAACATAAATTTAAAATACAAATTACTTTTAATAAAAATTGTCTCTAAGTGCTGAATAACCTTTGAGCACAGACAAAAGCTAAACATCATTAAATAAAATAGGTACATATATATACAAATATATACAACACAAAGAACAAACCCAGTTATAATAATAAATAAGAAAAAAGGATGATAAACTTGCAGTATATTTACAACAAACAAATGAAAACTAACTAAAAAGAAAAATATTCACATATATACATACCGAATGAAAGTTTTGTTTGGTTACTTGTTTTTGAATTTTACGCAAAGCTACCTGAGGGCTAACTGCGCTAGCCATCCCTAATTTAGCAGTGTAAGACTAAATGGAATTCAGCTAGTCATCGCCACCCACCGCCAACTCTTGGACTACTCTTTTACCAACAAATAGTGGGATTAACCGTCACATTATAACGCTCCCACGGCTGAAAGGGCGAGCATGTTTGGCGCGACCGTGATTCGAATCAGCGACCCTCGGATTACGAGTCGAACGCCTTAACACACTTGGCCATGCCGGGCCTATCTACTGAGACACTCATTGATATCAGTACATCTGTGCGTTTGTGCATTTCCACAGGTCAATTGATTATTCTGTTTTGATAAACAGGGAATAATCGATAATGATTTAACTTATTATTAGCTTCAGTATAATATATTATACACATAACGTTTAGTTTGGATTCGTTTTATTTTTTCGCACTGTCTGTATTTATAACAGTTAGAAGTTGAAGAAATGATAAAAAGTGCCCTCTTTTGGATATTTTTTGTCTTATCGATGTCACAGGTTCACTTGCACTTCTTCGTAATTAAACTGTACGCCCTAATGTTGCTTTGCCTTCAATATTATACCGTGAGAGAGCAAACCAGACATTTTCTCTTTAAGTAATGTATCAGAGCAGTTCTTTAAAATATTTGTAGTCTTAATAACAAAATGACAAATCTGGTACATCTTTATTATCTGGTACTCACACTAGACTTTTTTTGGTTTTTTTACTTTCTGACCCCGGAACTGAAGAAAGTCTTAATTTTTCCTTCTTTGGTATCACAATTCGAAATTACGGATAAACCCTCTAATTGTATAACGTGGCTTTCCATTGTCACGTAGGTACCCGTAAATATTTAGGACCACCACTTATTCTCGATACAGTGTCTGTATAATGCCTTGGGGGACAAATCAGGAGCAAGCGGTTTTACCGACTTATTATCTATCAACACGTAACATAATAAGAAGACATTGTAAGAAGTATTATCTTAAGTCTGACTAGCAGTACGTAGAAAATGAATAATAAATATAGCTTCCAACAAAAATTATAATAAGGGTCAACAATGACAGTTATTTTTCTAACCTCTACGTCTCTTTTCAATTTGTGTCACTCCAGAAACTTTTATCTCACAAGTGTTGACTTATTGTCAGGGTGACAAAATCTGGGATCTTTTGTATGTCCTCGATATTATGGAATGGATTTTTTGTTGAAATGATGTGGGAAATAACATTTCAGTGGTTCCTCTAAACCAAACGATTTTGGGAACTAACAGGAGTGTGACATCCTCCTAGCACAGTTGACTCCCTTTGAATTCGACCATCATTTTGAGATGAGGCAGAAAAAGATGCAATATAGGAAGGGTGAAAAATGTGACAGGTGGGTATCTATCAGAAATACATTTTCAGTCTAAGATACACAAATCATGTGTCTTTGCGCGAAGTTTAAAACAAACGAACGAACCTGTATAGAGGTGAAAGAAAACTTTAAAGGAAACAATACTACAGGGAGAACATCAAGAGTACGCTTTTGACTCTGACTGGTATGAAAATAACGGAATATTGCAGATACTTGTAATAAAACTAAAGTAATGAAAATGGATCATGACATATCATTTTCAGCACACTTGGCTTTAAGATAAGTAAAACATTCTATCGATTGAATACCAGAAGAAATATTAAAGATTATTATGAACCATGCATAGAATGTGAGAAGAGAAAACTAGTCTCTACTTTAGAATAACTGTTCGGCATGGCCAGATGGCTAAGACGCTCGCTCGTAATATGAGGCTCGTGAACTCGAATACCCATCACACTATATATACTCGCCCTATCAGTGTCATGACTGACGGTAAACCCCACTCTTCGTTGGTAAAATAATATTCCAAGAGTTGGTAGTGGGTGTGACAGGGATTCGAGCCCGCGACCCTCAGATTACGAATCGAGTGCCTTAACCATCGGGCCATGCTGGGTTTCCGAATGAAGATTTCTTAAAATAAAGCAGAAAGACCCACCTAGAGAAGTCTTAACAGTAAGGTTTCTAATGCAATGAAGGATTTACAGTAGTAGTCTGACAATTAATCCCATTGGGCTTAACAGTAAGGTTTCTAATGCAATGAAGGATTTACAGTAGTAGTCTGACAATTAATCCCATTGGGCTTAACAGTAAGGTTTCTAATGCAATGAAGGATTTACAGTAGTAGTCTGACAATTAATCCCTCTGGGCTTCGTAAGTGTTTTTCATCTTCATTAGCTCTTCCTAGATCGACATACCCCTCCCTCCATCTTTGATGGTAGCCCTTTTCATTTCAACAATTAATCTTATCTCAGTTATAAAGCAGTTCTGTCCACCTGGCTGCTTGTTATTGGGAGTTGTACTTTAGAACAAATATTTTCTGCAACTCGAGTCTCTTTTTATATTACTACTTTTTTCTTACTGCAAGGTGTGTTTCTGGGCGTGGGTCATTGGCAGCTGCCCAGTCATTAAGGTAAAGACTTCCGTGTTGATGAAAAGACTTAGTGAGGCCATTTATGATATCAGTTGCTCACTAGTCACTGGTGATCATCTTTCAATGTTGGATGTCAGTTGACTCTTCCATAGCTTGGAAGATCTCCTCGACACCTTTAACAACAGAAAAAAATTCTTCTGAGTCGGAAAATTTGATGTAGTAGCAGAGATGGATGTAAATTAGATGGCATCAAGACTTTTCCATGAAACAGCCCCAACTATACTCTTAAGATATTACCTGGCTCTCTGACATTGTTTGAATTTTAGATTGGACAGCAAATAGTCTGATCATTTGCTGTTTAGAGTTATCTGATGTTTCTACTTCCAAAGGACAATTTAACGTATTTACAAATATTTCAGTTCAATCCAATTGAACTATACCTGACTATCACTAAAGAAACAACAAATAAAATTGTGTTTCCTTGCTGGTATAATAAATCTAGAGACTAATATAATTTAATATTGCCTGCATCTTGTGCATTGGCCTCACAGCCATGTAATACCTCACCGACGCACTAGACTTCATCCATAATAAAACATGGTATGAAAACTGTGTGCGCAAAGGTAATCCAACTCCCTCTACTCTTATTGACACTATTCTAGCTATCACTATGTGATTTTCTTACAAAGACACAAATCTCTTATTGCACAGACAAAAGCGGCTATCAATATGTGCAGTACATCCACCTAAGGAACATCGACGTCAGAATCTAGAATTTCATTTCGTAATTGATAAGACCTAAACATCCTTATTTAATCACATTAGCCTGCCACCATTCGCCAGAATTAATTTAATGTTTATTACTGGAGTGATGGCTTCAATACTATTATAGTCCTTCTGTCAAATACTGAAATCTAATCACAAGCTTCAGATCTACTGGCCACTTTTCTTGAATCTGTAGGGCAAATTTTTTTAAGGCTAACATTATAACACTGTCTTGTCTCTATTAAACGTTGTATTTAACTTGTAACCAAGCAACACCATGCATACGTTACTTCAAGTTCATTGTTAGATATGTGTAGCCATGGGCGTAGATCCTAGGGGGTGGGGTGGGGGGTATACATCTCTCCCTTCATTCTAGGTAGGGGATATGGTGCATATAATCACCCCTCTACAGTTTGGTCTGTTGAATTGTTTTATTGCATCACAGGCCTACAAATTGTGTGTTTGTTCTTGTGATTCTCGTGTTCTTACCAATCGAATTGCATAATTAGGCCTAGATGTAGGCTTTTTCAGTAGCTGAAATGTACATCTTTAATATAGGCGTGCTTCTAAGCTTTTCAATCTAAGTGATAGTTCGTTAGTATCAGTCAGTAGGCCTAAGTATACATGCAAGTATCGTGGCAACAAGATTACTCTGTGACTGCATGTTTACAGCTTTCTGGTTCACGTAATCAGCGATTACCAATTTGCAAATTGAACAGTCCACTATAAGTGGTTGCAAAAATCATCCCTCTCATCGGGTGTAAAAAATCTACGCCCCTGTGTGTAGCCAATGCAAAATGTATGATTAAACTTCATTTGAAGAGTATAAATGTTCAGAAAATATTCAATCACATCTGCATCGCTGGAAAATAGTTAAATTCTTATATATATAAATTATTCTAATTAGAACCTATTAGAAAATGCTTAGGACATCATGCTATCTATCGCTCAAAGGCAAACCATAAATAGTGGTTTTACCTTAATCAGGTAAAGTCATAATATATATATATATATATATATATAGTATGTCTTATTGAACATATTCCTTTGCCACTTTCAATGAAAACATTAAGTACAAAAAGATTCTTCGTTGGTGGGTTTTTATTTCTGCAACATCTATATTTGGCTGTAATACTCTATTGCAATTGTAGTTCCAGTCCAGTGAGACAAGATAGATTGCTATATTTCTTTTCCTGTTTTTCTCCAAGATATTAATTATAAACACAAAACATAAACAGTCAAAACCTTAACTAAAACATGATAATGATAATTAAGTTTTAATGTATTCCATTTATTAAATCACAAATTTATTAATTAGAATTATATAAGTATTGAGTAATAAATCGACTTGTTAGTGAAATTAGAAATGTATGTGTGCCATACAGACATACATTGTATTTTCTACATTCTTATTTTAATGTAGAATTTTTCAACATTTTTTGTTCATTCTAAACCTATACAGTTTTTTGACATAACACATGGTTCAAAGAACTATAAACATTAAGTTTGTTTTTTTCGGTTACATTTTCCTTGGTCATTCTGTAGAAATAGTACTTGTTCTGTCCAGAGGTGGAATAGATGTAATGATGAACGTTGTGCAAGAATGTCAAGAGCCATTGTCCTTCAATAGTAGACCAGATGATATCTTGAGGGTATAGATTCTGTATGTATAATGAGATGATTGATCACATGGATTGTGTTATGGGCTAATCTGACATTTCTAATTAAGCATGAAATGTTAAATTTAAAAATTCTTGCATGGGATCTTAAGTGAGTTGGATGATGGGAAAAGATCTTGAAGGAAAAAGCCAGTTGGCCGATTCACAAATCCAGTGAAATGCAACCATCTAGCATCCAAAAGCTGTGTTGTTGTCTTTAATTTAACGAATGATTGATTTCATCGTGTGTTACAGATAATTTCTGGTTTGTTTGTTTGTTTCGTTGTTTGAACTCAGCTAGTTTAGTTTAATCCACCATTAACTTTGTAATTTATCTTGCCAGTCCTCCCATTATAAAGTGGACCTGCCTAATACTCTTTGAAGAAATCATTTATCTTGAAAATACCGCAAAGCAAATTGAAAAGAAATATTCTTTTGTGCCATGAACACGGAATATTATTACAGAATTTTTCTTTTACTTATGTGTATGTCTACTTGTAATTGAACTCTTGTGTTATCAAATTTAAATTAACGTTTCTGACCTAAGGTACAGCATTTTCTATCAATAGAAGAAGTACTTACGAATGAAAGAAAGAGAGAATTCCACACTGAAGAAAGACGACTGTGCATGAAAGGTATCGTGTCTAAAAGAAGTTATCTTCTGGACAAAGAACACGCTTGCCATTGACGTAAAGGCTTATAACATTGATTTCTCTTAATTCACAGACTCGTGAATATTACCTCGTATTTGGTGTACCCAAAACAGCAGATTGACCATTGAACCAGTTGCTAGAGAGGAAGAAACTTACACTGTTGTTTCTAGTTCTCAGTCAAATTGTTATTTTCAAGTTATCCACCACCATGAACTCTAGTCATGCTGAGAGTTAACCAGCCACCAGCATAGCTATTCTGGTCTACATTCTGCAGCCTATGTAAATGATGCTTCCGCCTAGATATCATCTGAGGTGGGAGAAGAGAAGCACCGGTGAAATTACTTCGTAATTCCTAAAGTGTGTCCGTTCTGAGGATGCCAATGTCAGATCTGAAGTTGGAGATGACCACTACACTGTGTGATTAATATTTTTTGACACCGCTAGAGACCAGTCCTTCTTCTTACGTTTAGTTTACCTTGTTTGTGGTACGTTAATTATTGGCTAATGAACTGCCCATACTTTATCAAGCAGCAAAGTCAGCAAGGCTGTTGGCTCCAAATGACGGCTCAGCAAGTGCCATAGAGCCAGTAGATCCTGACGTTGCCAGGCAGAAAAGTTGACAAGGTTAACGGTTTTGACTGATAGCTTAGCTAGTTGAGAAGAACTAACAGCAAGAAGTAAATACTGCTGTAACTCCAAAACTAATGGAGTCCAAGATAAGCCATGCCATTGAGTTGGCACAACAGAGCTAAAAGCTTGTATCAAAGAATTTGATGGTCAGCCCAGGTCTTTCAGGTTTAATTAGAGCTTAGTGCCTATCTACGAGGGCATAAAAGTGAGACATCAAGTTCCTGGTCAACAAAGAAGTAACCCCAACATTGGTAGATCTTCTAGTATACCAGATCTTTCAAGTAAGACCATCATTGTAACCAATGAATATTAACTTTATTCTTGGAAATTGGAATAAACTAGACGATAATGGAGAAGATAACTCTTTGAATGTGACTAAGAAATATCACTCGCAGAATGTAGTGGTCATTGCCAGTCTCATATATGTCATTGGCATCCTCAGTAAGACATAATGCAAGAAATATCAGTCAGTTTCATTTGTGCAACTGCTGAAATGTTCTATAGGAAAGTTATCCAATATTGGCTATGTCAAGCCCAGGAACAATGAACTGCGCAAACGAGTGCAGCAGAAGGAATAACAGTACTTCCATACACACAAGTTATGCATATAGCTTGATATCAATGAAGTCTAGTGAGTATATCTATAACATTTAATGCGATTATAGAAACCGAAACACGAAGTGAGCTGTATTTCTTTCCAGGAAGCAAAGATGGATGAAGTTCCAGTGTTTATGTTGTTTTGTAATTTCATGCAATTGGCCATCTACCTTTATGCTGAAATGGCCATAGGTATCAAAAGCAAATATAAAACGATCACCACATCCAAGAACATTGGTTGAGATTTTGCAAACTATCTTGACAGATCAAATAGCTGAGGGTCAAATAACAGTGGTTCAACACAACAGAAATACAAGTTGTGCATACCCAATTAAGTATCCACTGTGCCAAATTAACTGTTCCTGTTAGTTTAACACTTTAGATCTAACATTTGGATACCAGTAAGTGAAGCTGGATGACGGGAGCAAACCTAAGACTGTTTTCAGCACGAGAGATAATTTATATGATTTCTGTATTATTCCATTTGACCTATGTAATGCACTCATCAGGACTGAGAAGCTAACAAAGCTTACACTGAATGGATTGCAATGGGGAGATGCTTAGTCTATATTAATGATGTTTGGTCTCACGTTTGAATCTGCGACTAAGAATGTATTAATATTTCAGTGGATAAAGAAATCAGACTAATGTCAGTAGCCAATCATTCGCTCTCTGAGTGTGATAAAGATGTATTTCACTGTACATTTCCAGTCAAAAAAGAAAACATAAGTTACCGGATACATGCTTAATAAGCTTACAGAACTATTGTACAGAGGTCTACAGGTTGTTTTCGAAACATGCACGTGTTTGGGTGGAAATTTTGCTTCCTGTTCAGGTAATGAATGTTTTTCACTCTAGAACAAATATCCAATGATATCTATAGGAATATATGGAGTAATTAATGGTTGTGTTAATCAACGTATACTAAAATTCTCATCAACAACTAGGAATGAGCACCAAACATCTGAAGAAGTGCTACAACAAGACAATAAGGAAACAGACGTAGATATTGGGTCTGACTGTGGTACAAAGCATCAGCAAATTAGCTTAAACATTGTTGTACAAGTCCATACCTCGTACGCTTAAAGCTTAATCCATTATGTATAAGTTATAGTGGATGCACGATGTATGAAAGACTATTAAGCACATTAACAAACTGTGTCCGCGTGTTACTGATGAACTATTTGTGCACTGACTTGACCAGAAGTTTGAGATGGAGAATGATGAGTCAAAAGAAAGAAAAGATGCTATTTCAAACCACACTGACTCGCCCAACAAGGAAAAGAAAAGAGCTGAATGTAGTTGTTTGACTCTCCACAATGAGCCAGATGAGGAAACAATGAAGTTAGAAACGAATGATAGCTCTGATAGTCAACTGAGTCAATTGCAATAGCCTTCTGATTGATATGGGTGAGGCAATGATACTATAATGTATAAAAATGCAGGCTGTCAGTGTAACAGTGGGAGGTAAAATAATTCCATTATAGTGAACGCATTTTAAGTCAAACGGAAATTAGTACTGAAAGAATACTGAAAGAGCTTGCTACTGAAAGAAGGTCTCTTAGGAGAGACAATATAAACATTATTTGCATTTAAGAGTCAAAATAGAGAATTGATAATACCTTATTCAATTCAATTCACATGATTAAGAGCTAGTTTGTCAGTTTATACCTCATTTATTTCTACATGAACAACACTTTATCTAACCATCCAACCACAGGGAGAGTAGTGAGTCCAGGTTGTTTTCTGGCAGAAACGAAAATATTAGTACAGCTAATATTATTGGTCAAGCATAAATTCAATGAAGTTTAGGAATCAGGAAGTTCACATGTGTTAGAATATCGTATTCTGTGGGCAAAATAAGGCGTAAGTACACGTGAAGTCCATAGAAATGTTACTTGACCAAGATACAGAGTCATGACTCAACCTCTAAAATTTTTTAGAGAAGGTCAGAGTTATAACTAGATAGTTACAATTATTTTCAACATATACACCTATATGAGCTTTCAACTAATTGAAACTCACCTCATCTTACGTTTACAATCTATACTTTTATATTGAAGTTCAAATTATTTACAATTCTGGGTATATCTTCTTTAGTCACCTAGTGATTAGCTTGTGTTGTTGTCGAGTTTCCAAACAAGAAATGTTTGTATGCTATTTGATGCAGTATGACCAATAGTAATTGGCTGCCATTAAGAGCTACTCCTCTATCATTGGTCAAGGCAGTGGGATATTTAAGTAGGGGCTGGAGGAGGTTCAGCCCCACAACCCATGGTCTTAATGGGGGCTCACTGATAATTTTATTCTGCGTAAAATCACATGGGTCAAGAAGGAAAATGTCCACTTGTGAACCAAGCTGGTGAACATAAAGAGACCTAAGGAAAGCTTGAAATAAAATGTGGGCCACCATGACAGCTAATTGGATCTGTTGGTAGAATTAAGGTGAGAGAGAGGTCCTGGAACTGACTTTCGTAAGTATATATTTTGTATTTTTATGTTCTCAATTTAAGTGAATATTCTGTAATTGCATTTGTAATCTCGCATTTTGGTCTTTAGCTCTGGTATTCATTCATTGTTATTGTTATTTTTATTTGCCTTTGTATCTGGTCAACTCATATGTGTGTCTTTAAGGTGCTTTTGTAGTTTTATTTAAAATATTTTGCCAATTATCATTGATATAGCTCTATTAAATTTATTTAAAGGGTTCAATTTATTTATTTTGTTAAACGAACTGTATATGTAACTTTAAGAAATTTGTTTGATTGAAGAGTTCTTTATGAATTTTTTTTTTGCAATATAACAAGTATTTCTTTGTAAAAATGTGTTTGAATTTATTATTGTTAAAGGTGCCGTAATAACTAATTAGAAATCACCTTTACTAACGAGCATTTGCATTAAGTATGAATACAATTAAAATTATATGTTTTATGTTGTGTGTGTTCTTGCATATTTGTTTTGTTAAGAATTACTTTTCGTATCAGTTCCCCAGTGAAAACCGGGTTTCGATAGCCGTGGTGGGCAGAGCACAGATATCCCATTGTGTAGCTTTGTGTTTAATTCTAAACAATCAAACTTTTTGTATTACGAATTTTTAAGGTTGAAGATGTTTCTGCATATAGATATATATAAATATATATTATTTAGCTCGGAAAGAAATTGTTCTCATATAACTATGTTTCATTTCGCTGTTCAAGAGTTTATTTGTTATATATTGGCTTTATCTTTATGAAAAGTTTTCAGTCGCAATGTTCAGTAAGCACTTTAATTTCCATTATATTGTTTTGATTTTTAACTTGTGGTTTGGGCCTGGCATGGCCCAGCGTGTAAGGTGTGCGACTCGTAATCCGAAGGTCGCGGGTTCGCGCCCGAGTCGCGCCAAACATGCTCGCCCTCCCAGCCGTGGGGGCGTTATAATATGACGGTCAATCATATTGGTAACAGAGTAGCCCAAGAGTTGGCGGTGGGTGGTGATGACTAGCTGCCTTCCCTCTAGTCTTACACTGCTAAATTAGGGACGGCTAGCACAGATAGCCCTCGAGTAGCTTTGTGCGAAATTCCAAAACAAAAAAAACTTGTAGTTTTTATTTAAGAATTATGTCTTCGTGTTACTTGTATTTCCAGAAATCAGAGAAAGTTAAGGCACTTCTTAAGCAGGATACGAGTGTTAAAGTACATTTAATTATCAAATTTAAAACAAACTTGAAACAGAGGGAAAAGAGAAAGTGTACTAAGCAAGCATACCATACATTTTCTACCTTCTTATTTGATGTTAAATATCATACAGTGCTTCATTTATTTTAAGTCTACACAAACGATAAAATAAGTTGTCAACTTAATTTCGTTTATAGTTGCTTTTGACTCTTTGAAATTCTTTGGAGATTTAATCAGTTCTTCCGTGAGCGGATCATTTGGTCTACCACTGAAAAACTCTGGTTTTTGTAATGTGCAAATTAACGTCAACAACCAGAGTTTTTCAGTGGTAGACCAAATGATATCTCGAGAATGTAGCCTCTGTTATGTTTAATGAGAATGACCATTCATTACATAACATAATGCTTAAGAACAACAAGGGACCAATTGGTACATTTAGACTGTCTTATCCTCAAGACTAAATTATTAAAACTCAAACCCAGCCCTAACTATTAACATACTTATTAAACCTTCTCTTAAACTCATTTAAATCTGCTGCCTTTGCAACATTCAATGGTAACCCTTTTCAAATGCTAATCACCCTTCTAGGAAAATAAAACTGTTTTATTTGAAAATGATTTGTACCTTGCCAAAATGTATGTTAATGTCCCCTAGTCCTATCATTCTTACCAATAAGAATAAAAAAAGATGATGCATAAACACTATCTATTCCCTTAACAATCTTAAAACCTCAATAACGTCTCCTCTAACTGTTCTTTATTTCAAGAGAAAACAAATTCAGACATCTTAACCTCTCTTCCTATGACAACTCCTTCATCCCATGCACCATCCTAGTAGCTCTCCTCTGAATCCTTTCCATTAACTTAAGAACTCCTAGACTGAACATAATACTCCAAATGCAGCTTTACCAGTCACCTATGTTATTGAATTATAACGTCTTTAGATTTGTCTTCACTATATCTGTAAATACAACCAAAGATCTTGTTTGCTTTACCACTGGCAATAGCACATTGCTTGGATAGCATAACCGATCAACATTCACCAAGATCCCTTTCTTTCATAATACTGTTAAGGTTATCCCAATCCAAATTGTTCTCCTATGGAATAGCGATAAGTCTACGTATTACAACGCTAAAATCAGAGTTTCGATTTCTCTAGCAGATAGTCTGGAGTGACTATGCTATTAGAAAACATACACACATGTTCAAATTATACGTATCATTCAAATGATCACAATCCACATACATTATTTGTACTTAATATGCTTAAAATCCATGTGACATTTATTCATCCGGGCCAACCCACTATACGATCTAAATTTTTTGTAAAGCAAAAGTATCCCACAGACTTATAGAAACACTCAAGACCATAAAATCAATAGCAAATTTAAGTAATGTTTTCACTATTTCTTTATCTATGTTATTGATCTAAACTGAAAAGAATAAAGGTCATAAGACTGATGCCTGAAGTGTCACATTTGTGACATTAAACCATTTGACTGAACTCCATTTATAACAATTTTCTTCTTTCTTCCATCCAGCCGCTCTTCAATCCTCTAATTAACATATCCTCCACACATACATATAGATAATTTTTATATGATTTTATGTAGCACTTTGTAAAATGTTTTTTTTTGAAAATCCAGATACACCAAATCTACACCGTTACCCTCATCAACAGAAGCAGTAACTTTTTCAAATAATGTAGAAAGATCTGTAACGCAAGATTATTACTTAGTGAAACCATGTTGACTATCCAATAAAATTTTAAACTTTGTTTTTCTTTAGTTTACACGGATGTGGTAAGTAATTTAGTCAAGAGTCTACCTGTTTTAAAACAAATTACTCAACTATTTAGATTACATTTTACCAATCAAATATAACAACAATGATTCGCGTATAGGGGGACTATTGCTGCACATCTTGATTTAGCATATATATACACAGTGTATTAGTGTTTTTTAAGGACAAGGTTTGTTTGATGTGTATGTAATTTACCCTGACGAATTTTCACTTGTACTGGCTCAATTGTAGTTCTTGTCTTGTAATATTACTACTTTTACACTTAAAATTTAGAATATTTGGATGAAAAGTAATTCTGTGACGTCGTAATGAATGCACGAACTCAAGTGTTTGAGTTGGTAAGTATTTACAAATAAATTGCAGTGTATATCCATTCTTTTATAAATATGTTTAATTTTATATTTTAGCTTAATTCATAAATTCGAATGTGCCTTAGTCTATTATTAGTACTAGTAGTAAAGTAAATTTTCGACTTGTAGAAATTAATTTGAAATTTAAAAAATGATAATGTATTTGGTTTCGTTAGTGCAAACAGTTAACTAGTCTCAGTATTTTGTAAAGTTATAAATGTACGTACCATATGTTTAATTAATAATTGTCTCAAGCTTTCTTCAATGCAATTTTAACTTCAGACTAAGACTGTCATTTTGTAGTCTAATTATAACCACAATAATAAACTCGTCTATAGGAAGTGGAAGATCGTCAAGTCCAAGAGGTAGTCTTGAGTTTGTTTCATACACTATTGTTTCATCGGTCACTGGGCAAGGTGAGATTGGTTTTAAATCTTAGTGTAAAAATATATATTATTTACGTTTTTGAAAATTTTGACACAGTTATTAAATACTAAACATCAATAATCTAAATTGAAATTATTGACAATTATGCTTTAACTTTTCATTGATCTAACTCTAAATTTATACTCTCAATTATTTGCTCTAGGAGTCAAAAGTAATACAGAGAGTTTAAAACGGCAAAATCTTTAAGGTTTTTTTTTATCTTAAGGAAGCAACTTTGATTCATAAAGTAAATAATTCAGCTTTAGCTGAACAAATACAGTACCATATTTAAAACTAATTCTGCCTTTATTGTATTGAATTATAATATTGTTTATGCATATACCTCTGTATGATTGTATTAATCTTTTCTGTTAGTTAAACACTTTAGATCTGTTAATTGTTGTATTGAGGTTAATATTTATTCAAATGAGATTCCAGTGAAGTTTTTGGGGAAAGGGTTAACTGGATAATTTTTTTAATGTAGTGACTTTGAATAATTTTTTTTATATTTTCCTATTTACCCTACAGTGCTTGCATTTGTTGTTTATTTTAAGTTTAGCCTTTTCTTCTAAATAAGGTTTTCTTTGGTATGTATGTGGTCACTTGCAAATAAAATCTAATAAGACTGATTAATTTGTTTCTATTCATTGTATATATTTTTTTCCCCAAAAATACTATGTAATATAAGAGAGAATTATTATATTAACTAAACCAACTCATGTAAGCAGTATATGTATTATGCATTACAAGAAATGCTTTAAGATACGTAAAATAAAATGCTGCTGAAATACACTCCCATTTAGATTATATTATTTGTCTGTAACATTAACATTCAATGTCTCAGACCTTAAATTAGTGTTTCTTAAACTTGAAGCATCCATGTGCCACTTTTGAAACTTTCAGTCTTTTCTGTGTACCACGGGAGTGAGGTTGGGGGAGTCGGCAGTGTTTAACTGCTGTCAGAGGAAGGTGGATAGTCACATTATAGTGTGCAAAAAGAAAAGGTACACATAATCTTATGAACTTTATTAATCTTGTCCATCATATGTAACTGTAAAATAATAATAATGTTCAAATTTTCATATGTACTTAGAAATAAACAAGTTGATGTTTATTCAATTTGAGAGGTGGAACTGTTTGTGACCAGGTAGTAAGACAGGGATATCTGGCTCAGCATTGGTGAACTTAAGATGAAGATGCGGCTTCATGTCAATAAGACTATTTTGGGCTCAGGGGCAAAACTTTTTAAACCTAGTGTCTTCATTTATATTTTGCCCCTACCAGGTGCTAACAGTGGTACATGTACCACACTCTGAGAAACACTGTCTTAAGTGAATGCAGTTTTAAATTAGTATTTGCTGATTTATTTTTTTTCTCTTGATTGTTTCAAAATATCTGTTTTGTAGTTTCAAACTACTTGATGCATTGTTGGTAAGGTAAAAGTTATTAAATATTTAATGTAGTTCTTAATCATATTTGAAATATAAAAATAACATAAAATTGAATTTTTTGTTTACAAGAGAGCAGTTGGTTATTAATGTGATAAACTTGTATATATGCATGTGTGTCTGTGTGTCATTGTGAAAAATAGATAACTTGTAACATGTAGTTCCCATTAATAGGGATTTCATGAATGGAGTAATGTAACTTGTTGTTCATAATAGTTTCATTACAAGCAAGAAGGTAGTTATTCAGTTGGGACTGTTGGCTTTGAAGATGTTCAGTGTGACTTTGTAGACTTGACTTATGTAAGTATAAAGAAATAAATAGTACTGAAACTGAATAATTATTTTAACTTGAATTTTTGAAATTTATTTCTTATTCACATATATAAATTGTTTTAGCTGGAATCATTTTTGTATGTATGGCAAAAATAATAATTCCATGTATACAAGGATTATTATTTGTATATAATATAAGGTTCGTTGTGCATCAGAAGAACTAGACAAAGCAATAACGAGAGAAATTGCAGCATTTTCTGATTCCCTTCGTAGCACTGAAGGTTCTCGAACTGGTCAGGTAATATGTGTTTTATATTCTAGTGTATTTCTGTGTTAAGGTGAACAACTGATATTGTAAGGTTTTAGTACTCAACATATTTACCAAGTTAAAAAAAGAAATATTTCTACATCTAAAACTAGTATAGACTTGCAAGTGCTTTCAAATTTTATGAGCAGTAAAAAGAACAAAATGTGTTATCCAACTACATGTGATTCACTATTTCTCAATGCTAAACGTAATATTCTATGTTTTCAGAACACTTGCATGTAACTTTATCATTCTTGTTCTAATTAAAAATTTATATTCCTTTTTATATACCAGTATTTGGACTTCTCATACTTTTCACGTATCACTGAGTTTGAATTTTGTGCTGATTATGAACCTTCTGTTACTATTTGTACTGCATATATATATATTTTTTTTTTTTTTAATATAGTTAAGGTTTAAACTGAGGTATTAACTTTTGTTGTGATTCTGAAACATCACATTCTAAAAACAGGTTACAAGTTTGAAAAATAATTTCTATTCAAAATCAAGCTACATATGTAAATGAGTCAAAAATTAATCCAGTAATGAATATAAGTAATTTAATATACCACAGGAGTAGATTTAGGATTTTAAAAAGGGAAAGATCCAAATAAATGGATATCGGAGTTTCTGAGAGGGCTTGCCCTCACATTAAAAGCTTACGATTTTGTGAAATTTTAAATCCCTTTAAGTCCAATTCCTGACACTTTCCATTGATTAAACAGGCTTGCAATGGTGTTTAGTTTTCTGAAATTTTTACATGTTCTATGGTAACTCCTGTATGCTGAATTAAAAAATATCCATTTTTCTCTATCATGTACAGACTTATCACAAAATTTCATAACATAATACATAAAAGATAGACCCCAACATGTAGTTTTGAGACTAAAAGACTTAAATTTCACAAGAAATGAGGATGAATGAGGATTTATATTTGTTTGACATCAGTGTTCTTCCCTTTTCTTCAGCTTGTTTGTATTTTTGTTAACAAACTTAATAGAAAATGCTCATTGTGGTAAACTAAGTTTTTTTTTGTTTTGTTTTTTTTTCCAAATTGGTAAATCTTTGTGATAGAAAGAAATGAATACTATTTTCAAAATCTGCATAGCCAAATCATGGAGAAATCTGTTATTAAATTCAAAACTACTTTTATATAGTTTAATTTTGCAGGCCAGTGTTATTGCTATCACTACTATCTGGGAATTATTAATAATAAATCTGAATGACCAATATTTCTGTTACTATCTGGAACAACTTTACCTTTATTTGTGGAGCTGACTGTTAGAATCAGAAGCTTGAAGTGACACTTAGAATCAAGTTTGGCAAGTGCAGCTCACTGATGGGATAAAATGAGGGATGTAGTGTATAATATTCATACCATTATAAGTGGCTCTTTCAAAGACTCGTGAGTGATTTTAAATTGATTATAATATTTATAGGGAAAAATATCCTTTTTATAGCTATCTTCAAGATTTTACAAATTACAGATAGTCCAGAACTCCTTTTCATATAGGAATATGAACATAACTAACCGTAGGAAACAAATATGCTATTTTTCACTTTATTAAAAAAAAATCCAGACCCCTTTTTCTCAGATCTTCTGTTTCTGGTACTGTCTTACTTATAGGTATCATCAGTTGGTTGGTCTTGCTGTTAACAATATGAACTACTTTAATTGCATGCTTCACTGATTTTATTAATGATAACAAGTTCAATATTCTGTACTAAATACATTTATAACTAATACCTTTTGTAATTAATATTAACATTTTTTAATTTTTTTTTTTTTTTTTTCTCCCATCCCATTTTGAAGATATCACTGGAATTCTATCAGAAAAAAAAGGCAAGATGGCCATTTCCACCAGAAAGTATACCATGGGAAGTATGGACAGTGAAAGTGACTATAATCACTTTACCAAATGAACATGGTAAGGTGTTGTTTTGCATCACTGCATGTGTGGTCAGTCAGTGAGTTTAAAAATAGGTTTTAGTTATGTCTATGTTACACAACAATTTTAAATAGTATATATTCATTCACAAAATTAAATGTGAACATATTCAAAAATTGAGCACAACTGATTAACACATTTTGAAAAGTAAAATGACAAAATGTTCAAGCCAAAGTTTTCCAAGATGTTATGAAATTAGATGTAATTACTATATTTATAAAATGTAGGTAAATTATGCTACTTAGTAGTTCAGTGGACAGGGGTGGCTTTTTATCATCTTTAATTTTTAATATTTGTATGTCGATGAGTAAAAACAAAAAATTCTACAGATGTTTTTGCTGTAAGTTGAAAAATGCAGAAAAAGGTTTTTATATTGATACATGTTTCATTTGGCAGTTAAGAAAGTGATATTTCTACTGTGGAATGTGATTTTAGAAATCATTAAACTCAGTTACATTTCTTTCTTCAAAATGTATTGGTTATTAATGCATCTAATGGGTTGAAAGGTGAAAATAAGTCGTATCGTTTAACAGGATAATGCATCTATTAGGTTCTGTTAAACTAATTTCCACAGGTTGACGTTTTAACGAGATTCTTTTAATCTAGTCATTGGTAACTGAAATTACACAGAGAAAAGACTTGATGCATTCTATTTAAATTATCTTTATTACCCAAATTTTAATAGAAAGGCAGATTTATCGGGAGAAAGTTGGAGAAATGTTAGCAGAGAAAGTGATGGCTATAGCGGCTGCCATGAACAAGCATGACTATATTCCAAAGATGCCTAATCAGTCAGAGCTGGACTTGATCTTTGATACAAGCTACCCAGATGTTCAACCTTATTTATTCAAGGTGCGTTATTAGTTTGAGTTTAAAAAACCTCAAGTCCTTCTCAAGCATTCATGTATTCTTTGTATGATACTCTATTACTAAGTAAACTTTCTTGTAATCTCAAAATAATACCTATTTAACAGTTTAACTGTATTCCATGTAGTTTTTTAACTGATCCATTCCAGATTCTCATAATTAACATTTTAAAATATTACTATTTCATGTTGGAGTTGAATATTTTTTGTGGAACCCCTCGGTGTGGATTCCTGTACGTGGTGAGGGGACCTCCCAGGGAAGGTTCTGTTCTATCTGGTTACCTTCTCTGGGATCTAAACATCCACCCATGTGTTTGCCGTGCGTGGCGACCCGTGAAGGGGAGGAGAGGATCCTGGTGATTGAGGGGTCCAACCCTAACACACCACTTTGGCCTCGAATTCCTGTAGACGGGCGGCCTTTGGGTGGCCCCCCTTGGGTCAATTGGCTGGTCTACTTGGGCTAGAGTGAACAAAGTACCAGTGTTGGAAGTTCTCAACGGGTGTTGTGGACATTGTGCCTGATGCTGGTGTTTGGGTATAGTGCTCACGAAACCCTGGCGTTGCTGCATTGTCCTTGCGTGACTTTGTAGTGCGTCCCCTTGTAGGGCTCCATGGTGGGTGGGGTCAGTGGGTACCAAATTTTTTCTTTTCCTATGGATCCTCTAAAAATTTAAATAAAATTGTAAAAAAACAGTCAATGGGTAGCGACCACGCCTTGAATACTCAGAACAGCAATCTTCAACATCAGTAACACACGCATTCCTCATTTTCTTATATTACATTCTCTTTCGGAAAACCTTTAGGGCAAATGTTCCCTTTTTTTATTCAAAAGGGACTAGAGGGACTTGCTGGCTCTCCAAAATCAGTAAAGAAACTTCGATCTGGTGACATATTGGTTGAAACATCCACATCCCAACACAGTGAACTCCTCTTGAATTCAAAGGCAATTGGGGATATACCTATTGAGGTTACACCCCATGCTACCTTGAATTCTTCACGAGGAGTTATTGTTGAAAGGAATTTGAAGAACGTTCCTGAGTCGGAGATTCTCGCTGGTCTCTCCACTCAAGGAGTTTCTGCAGTGAGGCGCATCTCCACTCACAAAAATGGAATTACACTGCCAACAAATACCCTCGTTTTAACATTTACTTCACCACGTGCACCTGCCACCATCAAGGCAGGTTATCTCATTTGCAGGGTTCGCCATACATACCAAACCCTCTTCGATGTTTCCAATGTCAGAGATTCGGCCACTCAAAGACATCCTGTTGTGGTTCCCTGACATGTGCTCGTTGTGGAGGCAAGGACCACAATGCCTATGACTGTGACATGAACCCACATTGTGTAAACTGCAATGGTTCTCACCCCTCTTACTTTCATTCTTGCCCAAAATGGTTGGAGGAAAAAGAGGTGCAGCGTTTGAAAACGACACATAACATTAGTTATCCTGAGGCTCGAAATTGCTGTCCACAACTCCATCTCGACATATGCTGCTGCACTTCATTCCACAACTACAGTGGGAGTGCAGACAGATCTGTGCCTCCAAAAGAATCGTTTTCAAAACAAATGAAAAGCCTTTTGACCTCCGTGGTTAAAAAGGTTGAATCGACTTCCACACCTATCTCTGTTCCTCCCATACCTTCCAACAAACCTCAAGATCTACGTCCTTCAGTTTCAAATACAGGCATTTCTTCTGATACATCTTTTTTTCTCCCACCACAAGAGACAAAACAATTATTCGTTCGCGTCCTCAGTCACTGGATTCCCCTTCCAATAACAAAAACCTGCCCACCCGACACAGAGCAGGATCCATGGAGGTTGATAGACCTCCTCCAACTAAAAACAGTAAAGAAAAAAGACGTGGTCGTAAACCGAAGGGTTCTCCAGCCACTTCACCTACCCGTTCTTAAAAATGGCCACCTTGATACAATGGAACTGTCGAAGTTTACGTTCTAATCTGGATGATATCAAAATGCTGATTGCTTCCTACCATCCTGTTTGTCTTTCTTTACAAGAAACATTTCTCAAAACTGCTGATACTGTCTCCATTCGGCAGTTTTCTCTGTACAGAAATGACAGGTTGTGTGATGGTTGAGTACATGGAGGGGTGGTTGATCAACACGTGCCCACCCTGTCTTTGTCACTCAACACACCCTTGGAGGCTGTAGCCATCCGTGTTTCCTTGGGTCATACCATCACTGTTTGTTCTCTGTACCTGTCCCCTGGAAAGACATGATCAATCAGATCTTGATGCTCTCGTTGAACAATTGCCATCTCCATTTCTAATCCTAGGGGATTTTAATGGACATCATCCCCTCTGGGAAGTGCTATTATTGATGGGAGGGGCCAATCTGTAGAGCGGATGCTCTCTGATCACAATCTTTCTCTTTTCAATACTGGTTCTTCCACTTACTTTCATGCACTTAGTTAGTCCTTTACCGCTATTGATCTCTCAGTTTGCTCCCCTTCATTATTTTCCCATTTTTCATGGAGGGTTGACAGTAATCCACTAGGCAGTGATCATTTTCCGATCCTTTTGAGAGAGACTGGCCGTGGTCGATGCCACCCTACCTGCATGCCCCGGTGGAAGCTGGATCAGGCAGACTGGTCCACTTTCATTGCTCTCGCAGAACTTGATCCTGCCATTGTAAATCAGCCATCAACAGACGACTGTATAGCAGCGGTAACTGACTGTATTACACATGCAGCTGCTCAGTGTATTCCTAAAACCTCGACACGTTTTCCATGATATCCTCGTCCGTGGTGGAATTCTGCTTGCCACTTAGCACGGAAGGCTCAAAAGCGGGCCTGGAATACTTTTCGTAGATATCTCACACTTTCAAACCAGGTTGCTTTCCAACGGGCCCGTGCACATGCTAGGTGGGTAAGACGTCACAGCCAGAAGGAATCTTGGATTAAGTTCACAACTAGCATATCTTCTACCACCAGTTCCAAGATCATATGGGACAGGATTCGAAAGGTTAATGGACACTACAATTCTATCCCCCTCTTGATCTTGCTCTCTGATGGTCAGGAGGTGACTGATGTTCGGAACATCGCTAACACTCTAGGTGAAAGCTTTTGCCGGGTATCTAGCACTTCTGCTTGTTCCTCCACCTTCCTGGCCATCAAGACTCATGCAGAGCGATCACCTCTTTCCTTTCGAACTGACTGTTTCTTTGACTATAATTGTTCCTTTACCCTGGTGGAACTAAAAATGGCCCTTCATCGGTCTGCCAGTACGTCTGTTGGGCCTGATGATATTCGTTATGACATGCTGCACCATCTATCTCCTGCTTCTCTTGATGTCCTTCTGATTGTTTTCAACCGAATCTGGCAGGAGAATGTTTTTCCTGATGCCTGGTGCCAGGCTATTATTTTACCTTTCTCTAAGCCAGGGAAAGATCCCAAGATTCCTTCAAACTACCGTCCAATTGCTTTGACGAGCTGTCTCTGTAAGACATTAGAAAGGATGGTTAATGCTCGTCTTGTTTGGTTCCTTGAATCAAACATCCTCCTCTGACCCACCCAGTGTGGGTTCCGTCGACAGCACTCCACCACAGACCACCTAATTCGTCTTGAAACATCTATCAGAGAAGCCTTTCTCAACCACCAACATCTTGTATCAATATTCTTTGACATAGAGAAGGCTTACGACACAACATGGAGGTATGGCGTTTGGCGAGACCTCCATACATATGGGTTACGTGGCCATCTACCCATGTTTATTAAACATTTTTTAATGGACAGGAGATTCCAAGTTTGTGTGGGTTCGACACTTTCCCGTTCTTTTGTACAGGAACTTGGAGTCCCTCAAGGCTGTGTATTGAGTGTTACACTCTTCAGTATAAAGATAAATGCCATCACTGAACAACTCCCTCTCACTGTTGCGAATGGGCTGTATGTCGACGACTTTCACATCTCATGTCAGTCGTCAAACATGAGATATATTGAGCGGCAACTACAAACCGCCTTCAATTGTGTACGGAAGTGGACTATGGCGAACGGCTTTAATTTCTCTCTCTCCAAAACTGTATGCATGCACTTTTGCCATCGACGGGGTATTCACCCTGATCCTGAACTTCATATCGGTGAAGTTTTGCTGCCAGTGGTCCCGGAGACCAAGTTCTTGGGGCTTATCTTTGATCGTAAACTGACCTTTATACCACACTTAAAGCAGCTTCAGGTCAAATGCACAAGAGCACTGAACATCCTCCGTGTTCTCTCTTCTACCAATTGGGGGGCAGATCGCTGTTCAATGTTAAAGGTATATCGTGCTCTTATTAGATCGAAACTCGATTATGGATCAATGGTCTATGGCTCTGCCAGACCCTCGGCCTTAAAGATGCTGGACCCCGTTCATCACCAAGGACTTCGACTCTGCACTGGGGCTTTCCGCACCTCTCCAGTTCAAAGTATATACATTGAATCTCATGAACCTTCTCTACACCTTCGCCATTTGCAACTATCTTTACAATATACTTCGAAACTTCATTCCTTACCAAAGCATCCCACCTGGAAATGTGTTTTCCTTCCTTGGTGGGCAGTACTTTTTCAGAATAGACGATCTGTCATTGCTTCGTTTGGCCTTTGCATCCGGGAGCAATTGGATGAATTGGGTCTGTCCTTGGATAACATTGCAGATTCCACAGGTCGGCCCATCCCACCATGGCTTATTACAGCCCCCAAATGTGACCTTTCTTTCAGTCACCTAAAAGGCAGTTACTCCAGATTGGAAGTACTGTCTTTTATTCAATGAATATCTTTCAAACAATCATTCAGTTCCTATTTATACAGATGGTTCCAAATCAGGTAATTCAGTGGGCTCTGCTATGGTTTGCTATGGGTCGGTAGTTGCGTGCAGAATCCCTTCTACAGCATTTTGTGTTCACTGCTGAACTGTATGCCATATCTCTTGCCCTGGATCATATTGCAGCTGAGCAGTACTCCAACTGCACTATTTATACTGATTCGCTTAGTTCTATACTTGCCTTGGAATCGCTACACGTTAGCTCACATCCTATTCTCGCTGATGTTCGAAACCAACTGGCCCATTTCTCATTAGCAGCTACTTCAATCCAGTTTTTCTGGATACCAGGCCATGTTGGTATTCGCGGGAACGAGCTTACAAACATGGCAGCTAAATATGTCTGCTTCAGCACCATCACTCCTATGCCTATTCCGTACATAGACTATGGTGTTGTCTTCAAGGCTCGGCTCCGTGCCAGCTGGCAGTTCACTTGGAATGAGCAACGTGACAACGAACTTTTCAAATCAAACCCAAAATTGGACTTTGGCCATCTAGCTTCCATAAAGTTCGGAAGGAGGAATTTGTTCTCACTAGGCTACGATTGGTCACAGTTTTTAACTCATCATTTTCTTTTATCTGGAACTGATGCACCAATGTGTAGTTTGTGTAACACTCAAATCACTATCAGCCACGTTTTACTTTCTTGCCATCGTTACAATTCTCAACGACGGCAATATTTTAAACTTATTTTTCCCAGGGTCAATCTGTAACATTGGACAGAGTTATTGGTGATGGTGACTCTGTCCACCTTGATAATGTTTTTAATTTTTAATGGCCATTAACCTTTTAATCTCATTCAAGTGTTGCATATTTATTCATTACACCTTTTTAATTGTAGTTCCTTTTTTACAGTTTTAATCTCTCTTCTTCAATTTGACATTGGACAATGGCCAGAACATTAGATAACTCGACACCAGGACTGGAAAGGCCAACTTCAGGTGACTAACGCTCCTGTTTGAACTATCCGTTTGAACTACTCATTAGTCATCCTGGCGAGTTGTTATTATACTTTTGCTGCATATCATTTTGCACTTTTACTACTTAACTTTTTAGTACTGGCCATATTGACTCATAACCCAGAACCAGGACTGGAAAGACCAACTTCAGGTGACTGACGGTGGTTTTTATACTTACCTGTTAGTCTTCCTGGCGGGTTACGATCATTACCATTCTGCTACAGGTAGTTCTTTACAACTTTGTTGACTGGATGTCAACATTGGTTTTTACGCCATTTTCTGTTTTAATTGCCGTTTTGCTTTTATCTTCAATTACTTTTACAAATTTTACTCCATTTACTTGACTTTTATCTTTTTACTGGACATTTGGCTACTCATTGTTACGATTTTGCAGAGTGTCTTTTAAAACTTTTATTCTTTTACATTTTGATAATAGCTGCTATGACACATAACCCGAACCAGGACTGGAAAGGCCAACTTCAGGTGATTGACGGTGGTTCTTGAACTTACCTGTTAGTCTTCCTGGCGGTTATGATCATTAACATTTTGCTAGAGTAAATATTTTGCAACTTTGAAGACTGGATGTCAACATTGGTTTTTACGCCATTTTCTGTTTTAATTGCTGTTTTGTTTTTATCTTCATTTACTTTTACAAATTTTACTCCATTTACTTGACGTTATCTTTTTACTGGACATTTGGCTACTCATTGTTACGATTTTGCGGAGTGTCTTTTAAAACTTTTATTCTTTTACATTTTGATAATAGCTGCTATGACACATAACCCGGAACCAGGACTGGAAAGGCCAACTTCAGGTGATTGACGGTGGTTCTTGAACTTACCTGTTAGTCTTCCTGGCGGGTTATGATCATTAACATTTTGCTAGAGTAAATATTTTGCAACTTTGAAGACTTGATGTCAACATTGGTTTTTACGCCATTTTCTGTTTTAATTGCCGTTTTGTTTTTATCTTCATTTACTTTTACAAATTTTACTCCATTTACTTGACGTTATCTTTTTACTGGACATTTGGCTACTGATTATTACGATTTTGCGGAGTGTCTTTTAAAACCTTTATTCTTTTACATTTTGATAATAGCTGCTATGACACATAACCCGGAACCAGGACTGGAAAGGCCAACTTCAGGTGATTGACGGTGGTTCTTGAACTTACCTGTTAATCTTCCTGGCGGGTTATGATCATTACCTTTTTGCTAGATTAAATACCTTGCAACTTCTTATACTCTGCCTTCTATCTTAACATTGTAGACTAGGTGTCAACATTGGTTTTATACTTTTTTGTTTTACCTTCATTTCCATTTATGTCTATTACTACATTTATTTATTTATTTTTTTTACATTTTTACCGAATGTCTGGCGCAGATAGCCTCGCTGCTTTGTGCTATAAAACACTAAATCAATCAATCAATTTTTGTGGAACTTAAGTCCATACCACCAGTAGGACTAATTTCAAGTCCATTTTTTCTGTTCACTTCATATCTTGATTCACTATTTGCTTATTTTACATTTCTGTGTCAAAAGTGGTTCTTGTTTTTTTTTAACATTTTCTATCTCATTTAGTATTTGATAAATTATCACATTTAAAGTTGATGTTTAGTATTACCAATTATCACACATGGATTCCAGTCATAAATATTCCCTTATACATTATATGAAGAGAATTTCATTTCTTCTATGTATTCTTTATTTCTTTCTTTCACATATAACTTTGTATATAACATCTTTCTTGTGTATGTGTTTAGGATAACTGACTTTTGCTTTACTTAATGTGGAAGGTCATGTTTATTTACCTTGATCATTTTTAATGTAACATTTACATAAAATGTTTTAACAAACTTAACAAAACTTTACACAATGAAAGTTTGCAATTTTTCAACAGTTTCTTCTTTATTTTATTTCTAATGAAGAATGTTTAGTTGTTATCTTATACTAATGCAGAGGATGATGTTTACTTTTTAAAACATATCTAAATGGGCCAATTTTTGTTTTAAGATCACCTGTGCCACAGAACTACAGTTTTATTTTGATGGAGTTTGCATTAGTTGAATTATAATCCAGTTATCTGTTAACCCTTCAACTGTGGTTGTCATCATTTGATGTTTGTGTTGGCAATTGCAGCTTATATCATATGATGCAAGAATCTTTGCATGTGGGATGGTAGACAGATTTACACAAACTAGAAATGAGTGATTTATGTGATTTGATTTATGGTATAGTGTAGTGGATATTCTGAATCCATTTCTCTTTGTTAACACATCTAAAAATTGAAGTTTGGCTGGTTTTAATCTATGTACTTAATGCAGATCTGGTTATTAAGGGGGTCAAGGGAGATTGTGGAAGTTTGTTCTCATGTTGTTATATAAGAAATGTACCCACGTTTTTTTTTTTTTTTTTTTGACCAGATTTTATCACTGCTTTTTGTAGAATGATTTTATTTAAAGTTGGCACATTTTTGGGGATAGAAGTGATCCATTTGATTGCCTCATTTAAAATAACTGGATGTTAGATGTAGCTGTGGAAGTTGTTCAACAGAGAAGAAAGAGATTGGTTGCATTTGCAAGGGTGTCTTGCAGCCAATTTCAGAGAATACTAATAGCTTTATCTATAATTACTCTAGTAAAGTGAAAGATAGTATTAGAATTCTCAAATATACCCTTATGAGCAGTTATTGCACCCTTAATGTTTTCTTGACAAAGTTTTTGTAACACAATTTTAGTTTATTTAGATATAAACGAATATCGACAAAATGTCTAGCAATAAAGCATATTGGAGAGTTCATATAGGAAATATGTTTCGGAGATACGTTAGAAGTATTCTTTTTTAACAGTTCATAAATGTTTAGCTACCACTTAACTATTTGTTTAACTTCTTAGCAGAGAGCAACATGGAAATTTTCTTTTTCTCAAACAACTCATTCATTTTTTTTTTTTTTTTCAAATTTTATTACTGAGATTTTTAGATGCAGACATTTTTGGAAGTAAAATTTTTTGAGGAGAATAATTTTTATTGTTTAATCTCATTTCTTCATGATAGCCTTTGCCTGCTGGTAATACAATAATTGACTGGTCCTTTTGGAAGTTCTTAAACTGTCTTGTTACCTTTTCTGTTGTGGAGAGTTTTTTTAACTATAGGATTCTTGACTTCAGTCTGTAATTCAATCTGATATTACAGTCATGTGAAAAAGTTAGGACACCCTATGAAAATCTGTGTATTTTTGTAACATTTTTGGATATATAGATATTTAATCTCAATTTTAACAATACTGAGAGATTATAGGAATGTAACTAAAGAATTAAAACTGAAGAAAAGACTTTTCAAGATCTTCTGTAAATGTAATTCTACAAAAATGCATATTCTAACTGAGGAAAACGTTAGGACACCCCCACATTTATTCCCACTTAAAATGGCTCAACTCACACACAGGAGTAACACACCAGGTGCACGTGATTAGAAGATCGTTACTCAGCATTTTTAATGAGGCTTGCTCTATTTAAACCTCGGACATTTAGTTTGGTGTGCTCCTGACTGTTGAAGTGAGAGTGAGCACCATGGTGAGAGCAAAAGAGCTGTCTGAGGCCTTCAGAAAGAAGATTGTAGCAGCTTATGAGTCTGGTAGGAATTTAAAAAGATCCTCAAAGATTTTGAAATCAGCCACTCCACTGTCTGGAAAATAGTCAACAAGTGGAGGGCTTTCAAAAGAACTGCCAACATGCCCAGGTCTGGTTGTCCAGGCAAGTTCACCCCAAGAGCAGATTGCAAGATGCTAAAAGAGGTCTCCAAACACCCTAACATGTCATCACGGGATCTACAGCAGGCTCTGGTTACTGTTGATGTGAAAGTGCATGCTTCTACAATAAGAAAGAGACTGTACAAGTTTAACTTGTATGGGAGGTGTGCAAGGAGGAAACCTATGCTCTCTAAGAGAAATGTCAAGGCCAGACTGAAGTTTGCCAGAGAGAATGTAGACAAAGACCAGTACTTCTGGAATAATATTCTTTGGACAGATGAGTCCAAAATTTAATTATTTGGATACCAGAACAGAGGACATGTTTGGCTTAAACCAAATACAGCATTCCAGGAAAAGAACCTCATACCAACTGTGAAGCATGGAGGTGGAAGTGTCATGGTTTGGAGCTGCTTTGCTGCAGCAGGACCTGGACAGCTCACAATCATAGAATCCACCATGAATTCTACTGTGTATCAGAGGGTGCTTGAGGATTATGAGACCATCTGTACGAAAATTAAAGCTGAACTGGAACTGGACCCTGCAACATGACAATGACCCAAAACATACCAGTAAATCTACCAAGGACTAGCTGAAAACTAAGAAATGGAGAGTTCTGGAATGGCCGAATCAAAGCCCAGATCTTAAACCCATTGAGATGCTGTGGGGTGACTTGAAATGGGCTGTACATGCACGAAACCCCTCAAACATCTCACAGCTGAAAGAATTCTGCATTGAGTGAGGCACATTTTCTTCAGACTGATGTCAGAGACTGGTAGATGGCTATAAGAAGCATCTCACTGCAGTTATTTCAGCCAAAGGGGGTAACACTAGCTATTAGGTAGGGTGTCCTTACTTTTTGGTCAGCTAGAATATGCAAGTTTGTATAATTACATTTACAGAAGATCTTGAAAAGTCTTTTCTTCAGTTTTAATTGTTTAGTTATATTCTTATAATGTGTCAGTATTGTTGATATTGAGATTAAATATCTATATATCCAAAAATGTTACACAAATACACAGGGTTTCATAGGGTGTCCTAACCTTTTCACATGACTGTAGGTTGCAACATTCTAAATAGGAGCAATTATACATTTACAGAATTGCTTCAGAGATTGGTGCAAAGTTAAGACATTTTGTCAGTGTACTGATCTGAGATTTTGTTAAAGCAAGATTTGTTATAATAGATTTATTTGTTATTATTGTATAGCTTATGATACTTATTGGCTAATCATTAAATGAATTTGACTGATGTGGCACAAGCAACAGGTAACTTGTACAATTCAAATGGATGCCAACAAAAGACAATCCATCTTTGAAATCATAATCATCAGTTATTCCAACATTTTTCCTGCCAGCCTTGTTCATATGAAAACATTACCAGGAAAGATCTTAAAAAGAAACAACTTTCAAATTAAGTCCATCCTTTTGACTGAGGGGGAAGTATTGCAATCTTATACATACATTTTAGTATATTTAAAAGTACCTTCATAACTTCATGCACATAGCAGAAGCTAATTTGTGCAAAAAGTGGACAAAAATGCAAGCTCTCAATGGAAACTTCTTAATAAGGTAGAGCTCTACCTTTGGCTGTTAAAATTGCTTTTGTTTAGTAGGGAATCTTCAAATTCTTGAAAGGTTTATTGGAGAATTATGTTCCATTCCATGAGGATACAATTTTACACAAGTCATAATGATCATTGAATCAATGTTGCATTCACCTGGTTAGACTTGTGGAATAATTAACACACTGTACCAAAGCCACCTGTATTGTGGTTTGTTTTATTACATGAGAAAAACAAGTTTTTGAAACTTGAAGTGAAACTTCTTCAAATTGTGTAGCTTCTGCAAATAGAATTTTATTTTATGTGATGTTTATGTGAACTATTAGCTTTGCGTATTTGAAAAGATTTTGTTCTGATATATATTTTAAGAAACAATTAAAAATATTACTTTTTTGTGAATTTCAATTACTGATTGTGTTCCTACCTTTTTGTAAGACATTCCTATAAAGATTTTCTTTGTTTTGATTCAAACATACCACATTGTTTTGTTTTCAATCCTTATCATATGAAAGTCATAAGCAAGCCAAAATTTCAGAATTGTTGATCAGAGGCTTAATTTAATATTTGTATTAAGTTTTAAACCTTTTTTAAATAATTTTGTGTGTGTGTGTGTGTGTGTATTTTGTACATTTCTTTTAATGATTTTCCTTTTTACAGTAAAATAGTTATTTATGCCAGTAAGACTTAATATAAACATAGATTATTGGTGGCCTTGTCAGCAGAATAAAACTTTATATGGTTGAGTGCAAAATGATCTAATTAAATAAAGTCATTGTTAGACTTAATATCCATACTTGTATAAAATAAATATAGAAAATTACTAACCAGACTATGTAAATATAGCATGTGGTTTATAAGTTAGTGAACCTAGCCTAATGTTTTTCTTTATCATCATTTAGATTAGTTACCAAACATGTGATCCAGGAAATGCTTCAGTAAGTAACACCATGAGAAAGCTTTTGAAGGACACATTGGCTTTTTGAAAGATGCTGTGACATAAATTTTGGGTCATAAGATATTAAAAACAAAAGTAAGTTTTTCTTGCCAGTGTGTAAAGAGATATAACAACATAACTATGTTCATTCCCAGAGTTTGCCATCTTTTGTGAAGTAAAAAGTTAATAATTTGGATTTTTCTTTTTGCCATTGGTTTTTATTCAAGGCAAAAATGTTAACCTAATGATGAATACATAAATCACAAAATGGTTGTTTTTAAGAACATACCATTGGTATAATTATAAGCTCAGTTTTTCAAAGCTTGTGTAAAAAATATAAAAGTGCTTCATATTGTTTTATAGTGTACATTTCTTATTAACTCCAGATTAAAACTGAAAAGTTTTTTAGTTTTGACAGTTTCATTAATGACTTAAATAACTGTCAGTTGTTCATATGTTCAGACAAACAACTTAGCATCTAACTGTGCTTTATGTAATGTCCAGCTCATAGACTTCTCTTAGACTATTCTTCTGAAAATGTTAGATTTCATGAGGAGATTAAACTGCCCTTTCTTTTGCCATAGCTGACTTGCTGTGGATTTTTATGATTTAATGTCAATATCCTCCTAAGTTTATTCTCAAGTTTCTTCTAGGATACTTACTTTTTAAACCTAATAACTGTGATATCTTTTATGAAACCAGAGGATGCTGTAGTGTGCTATTACTCTTCATTCACTCTACTGCAATTAAAAGGTGTTGTAAGGACTTTTTTTTAAATTCTTTCTGCATCTGTCAGCAACTGAAACAATATTATTTGGTTGAAAGTCAACAGGCAACTTGCCAAGAAGTGTGATAATTCATACTTTGCAATGGTGTCCTCTAAGAATTTTAACAAGGAGGACTTGCATGGTTTCCTATCATATGTGAACTTTACATCTTCTAAAACTTTCTCAGCAGGAAAACTAATTTCAGTTTGGTTAAAGGTTTTTGTGCTTTTGGTGTTGGAGACATCAGTAAGAATAAACTTCAGTGTTTGAATTGGAAAGAATATCTTTCTTAATGAAGCTTCTCATCAACTTCTTTATAACTAATGACATCATCAGATAGAAAAGGGACTATTAGCTAGGCTGTATGATGTTGGGCCAGAGATTGTTGGACCTGCCCAACAATTCAGTTGAAAGGCAACATCTCAGGCTTCATAGATATCCTCCACAGCTTGATATACACATTTTAATGGCTATAAAATATCTTATGAAAGATTAACAGACTTGAAGAGCATCTTTGTCCTTCCTGCAACTTTGACAAACACTTTGAACAGGAGAGTTCTTGAATTGACAGTGTAGAGATGACAGTACTTGGTTTCTGAAGAGCCAGCCTTAAGTCCTCAAGAGCCAATGTGTATCAGGTGCTTTCCATAATTGTAGTTTAGCTGGATTTTTGAATGATTGGTAGTTCAACAAAAAAGGTCCATCTTTTGAAAGCACTTGGATCATAGCGTTTGTTAAACAGATTTTTTTTTAACCTGTTTCCCTAACATCATGAAGGAAATTATAACACTAAGTCACCAACATAAGGAAAATATACCAGAGAAATGAGTGCAAAATTTGGTAAAAACAGTGCTGTAAATGGATATTCAGATTTTATAAGATATAAATTATTTAGGAATACCTATTGTTGGGCTGAAGTAATAAAATTCAAAATTTTTTTTATTGTAAAACTGTATTTCAAGCATTTTAAAGGGCTTTGAGTACCATGGTTAAAAACTTCATCAATTATTAGAGATTTTTGCTTATGAACAATGTTTTGAATGTAGAGGCATGTACAATTCTAGACATTTATTAACAGCTGTAGTAACTGATTTTCATATTCATAACCAGTAATTTCATGTATAAAAGATAGTGTTCTGTAATGTTGCAAATAACTTATGACTACAGTTAAAACAATTTTTAGGAAGATTATTAGAAAGAAACATGAAGGGATGTACTTTAGTTGTTTTATAACTTAAAATAAGAAACATGAGAATCAATTTGGATCATTGCTGTACCATGTTTCACATGATTCCTGTTTATTTCATTGACTATTTCAGCTGGAACAAAAATCCTCCAGCAGTTAAAGATTGTGTGGCTACAGAAGGAAAACAAAATAATTAACATGTATTATCTTTAGGACCTAATGGAAATAGATTATAACCCTTATCTGTTTACTGGCAGACTGTATATTCAAAAGCTTTTAACTTTATCACTGAATTTGTTTGGTTATTAGTAGAAAAAATTTTTATTGCTATAGATGCCTTTTGAAAGTATAAATGTTTTTACTTGGAAAGGTTTTATGCAGATTGTATTAAAATTCTGTCAAATGAACATTTATCAGTTAGAAATGTGCCCGACTGATAAGTTCAAATAAAATCTAGATCTGTGTTCCTTCTTTTACGTTTGAGTGCTCTTGTATAATTTTTTTTAGAAGGCAGGTATACAGTTCATCTCGGATTTAAATTTTGAACATTTTTGATGGAAAGTACTTTTGGAGCAAGCAATGAGTAAGCAGTGTATAACTTGTTACCAAGCATTCACAAAATTATTTCTGTAAATTAACAACAATTGGAGGAGTGGTAGTATCATTTCTGAACCTTCCTGTTTAAACAAAGGTTTGACAACAACTTCAATACAAGATGAAGTTTCTCATTTTTATTTTAATCAATAGTGGTGCTTTGTACAATACAGACTTTAAATTTAAACTCTTTAAAACAATGAAACCACATTCTTTGACTTGTGCTAAATATATAATTAAGATGCAGATAGTGTGTAAACATATTTACAAAATGTTTTGCAAGAGTGACAAATATAACCGAAACTTAGAAGAATGGAGTACAAAAAGTTGTTCACACATTTTATATAAATAGTCTATCAATGAGTAAATGTCATATGGTACACACAAAGAAATAACTTGTAAACTTATCAGGATCAAATACTCTTAATATTAAAACATAATTGAAAAGTTAAAAGGAAAAGGCGACGTTATTTGCAGACTATGTACAAATTCCAAGATTGGTAGAAATGCCAGACTAAAGTTCAGTTATGTTTTTAGTAATTTTATTTTTCTTAAGAACAACCTCTTAATTACTGTGGATTTAGAAGAACTGCAATTGGGCAAGAAACCTAAATCCCAATCACCTGCATATAACACTAATACCAGAAAAGAATAAGAGATTCTACCTACACAGTCTTTCTTTAAAACTTGGACGATACAGAAGTAACAGAGGGGTTAGATACACTGTATTTATGTATACAAGTCTGAAATCGTACACAAATGTAATTTAAGGTTTGCTTTTACACAGTTAAAACTACTAAAGTTTTTTTGAAGAAATATATGTAATAAGGTAACAAATTAGAGCAAATTTTAAATAAAGGAATAAATTGAATGAAATTTTTTGTGGTTTTTAATAAGGTCTACCCATGCTAAGTTAATCTTCTGCTACACGTCTATTTAAACTATAGCTACTCACACTATCTGGAAGACTGGCAATGCCTTACTGTTAGTCTGAATTCATATACATTATGGAAGGGGGGGTTAAACTTTAGTAGAAGTTGCAATTTGATGGTATATTGTTTGGTTTATATTCTTCATAACTCAACTAGGAATTCTGCTAACATTACTTCTTTGAGAAAATCAAAACTGCTAAGGGTATAAGCTAATAAAAATAAAGAAAGGAGAGTAAAAGCCTGTAAAAACCCCAAACAAAACAGCACCTTAAATATACGAGTTCGTCTTCACACTGTTATTGTCTACTAAATTATTAAGAGGATTTTATTCACTCAAGCAAAATGTAGGCAAGACTAAACTGCATTATTAAATTAATTTATACTACCAGAACACTTGTACATGTATCAGATGAAGGGGAGTTAATATAAACCAACAGAACAATCTGTTTATTAACTGCACATTATTATTACTGAAGATATTTATTTTGATAGGAACCACTTGTACCACACCTAACAGTAAATTTACCTTATTTACCTTTTGGTCAATAAAAGAGATACTTAGGTTTAGAAAATAACACTGTAATTACCAACAAACTATTTTTATTCAAAAAATAGTTAGTGTGCATGCCATGATTGAAAGGAACATACTGATAATATAGAATGCTGGGATACTACATTATACAATAAATATTTCAAAACAACAATCAAGTGACAACATGATTCTCTATTAAGACTTTTGGCTGAGAAGATAATGTAAATATTTTAACAAGCAGATTTCAGTTATCAATTCACCAGCATCAGAACACAATTTACTTTCTACATTAACAAATGCCTAAAAAAAAAAACCAACCAAAAAACCAACAACACTGATCTAAGTAATAAATTTTAAGTCTACATCACAATATGTCTATCAAGAGTTGACTTTGAGATTTTTGTTGTTTATTTAAATGTTATAATTTGTTTTTAAAAATGTTTTGATATCAGAACTATGTAAAGAGGTGCTTTTACTTTTACAAGTGATTTACAAATAATGAATGGAATTACGTGCATTTTGTTCTACAATATTTGTCTTACACTCTACCCTCTTTACAACAGCAAACACTTTTAAACAACCCTAGAAATGCTGAACAGACTCTCAAAGCACAAGTAAAAACATATTAAGATTTCAAAAATTGACAATTATTGCATGAAGTGTTTGTAATCTTCATTCAAATAAGCTCTTTCAGTACACATTATTTTCAGTGTCATCTGTTAGTTTTTCCATTAAAACTGACCAAAACTATAAAGAATGTTGCATTTTTCAAGATGTTGATGGTCGTGGCTATAAACAGACAAAAATTGAAGTCACAAAAAGCAATAAAACAAATGAAAATAAGTTTCAAATACAACATTACCATGCAAAATACAAAGGCTGAATTTTCTGTCTTCATTGTGCTGTAGTCTTATCAGAAATTTCCAGGTTCACTCAACCTTTTCATAAATATATGTTAAAGAGTATCACAGAGACAGTCTACTGCTTCACTCAAGGTTACCTGAATATTTTGTAAAAGTCAAATTTTGGCAGCCCCAAGGGCATCAGCTAAATCATCTGGATAACAGTCCTCTGTATCCCATTGGATGTCAGAGTTCCAAACTGGAGGACAAGAAGGTGAAGCTTGCCAGTCTGATTCTGATGGAAGACTACCAATATATGAAGTATCAGATGGTAACTGGGTTACGGACGGCACTGCACGTTGTCGCTGCACTGTACTTTGGTTTCCAAGTCGATTGTTGGCTAGAGTTTCTTCTTCATTATAGAACTTGCCAGTGGTTGGATCATAAAACCCTGGGGTGTAAGGAGGCGGAGGATCTTCTAAAACAAGTGGACATAACTGGATCGTAACATGCATTTACAAATACTAGATATATTGCTAAATGCAGTATTTAGTCTTTAAGACAATTAGATCAGACTCAACATACAATTTTCTTATTATTAACAGCTCACTTGAAAATAATAAATGTAGGTTGTACTGAAGTAAAAAGGATATCACATGATTTATTGTTGCATGAACCAACAATAGTAATTTTATAAACAGGCATACTTCATTAAAAAGAAATAAAAAAACTGAAATTTCAGATGGTTTTAATATTAGTTTTAACATCCTTTAGAAGCCACCAGAATATTGTTTAGTCAAAATTGTTCATAACGTGGTAAATTTAGTTACAATTACCAAAATATGTTGTATAATATATTCCATAGATACAGTGCTCTGTCAGCTATGTGGGTTGAATTCTTTACAGTTGGTTTCTGTGTATTGTTGGCTATAAATTTCAATAATAAACAGACAACACACAATCCACTTGTTCTAAAATAATATTTTCAAAACAAAGCACTACACTACTGGTTACTACAATTGAATCTAAAGCTTTTAAACAACTCTCTTTATAATCAAAAGTTCACACAGACTGGTTTAGTTACTTCAGAATCCAATTGACAGTAAATTATTTCTTTTCTACCTTTTCATCAAAACAGATTAAATGATATATTCACTTACACTACCCCATAGCTTACCACCATTGTATCCAGATCTTTACTCCTTAAATGGCAGCCATCATCAAGTGATGCTGCTACCTACAACATTCCTGCTGTTTAAGGATTAAATAATTCTGATTTACTTCAAAAGTCTATACAGCCTTATTCAGTTACTTTAGACAAGTTACTGTTCTCTGTATCTCTCTTGTTACAATAAAATCTCTGAAACTCACATCAAAATCACCATTATAACTGTTAGTGACCACAGTTGGATCCAAAGACTTACATAATTAACTTCTTTTAGTCAAAGTCCACACAGGCAGGTTCAATAATTGTAGAACAACCTTTGACAAGACAAATTATTCTTTTCTTTGTCTCTGTTAATATATGAACTATGAAACTCTCACTTTATAAATTGCCTATTATGGCTAAACTGACAATCATGCAGTCTAATTTCACTTTCTCTAACTGTACATACTTATAACCCATGACAGAAAAATCTATAAATATCTAGTCATCTTGTTGCAACAATACTACACAAGCCTATCACAACAATTAAACTGCATGCACAAAGTAAGACTTGTACATAATTATGGGATGAAACTTATAACTATCACTTAAAATAGTTAACTTTCAACACACTTGTTATGAAAACTATATAATCATTAACTATTAGATAACTACATAAAGTAAATGATGACTCTTATTCCAAACAGTCTTGTATATCCAATAGCCTTATTAATAGTTTACCTGCTAAAAAATTCAAGATAATAAAATTAAATTATGTAACTAATCAAATTATAAATATATTAAAAGAATTTAGTTACACAATATTTTTTTACAACTCAGAGCTATTACAGTAAGGAGTAATATTGGTCAAAACAAGTATGACTTATCAATCACTTGCATATTAAGTCTCATGCACACGTTTTAATAGTATTTCCTTCACTTATATAGACCTAGCATGGAAAATCCATTTTTAGGTATCTTAACCATGCTTTTCTTAAATACCTTAAAACAAAATGCAATTGTCCCCTCATTATATAAACTTTCATTTGGAATTAGATATGTAGATGTTTTTTGGTTTTTTTTGCAATTTTCCTTGTCACAGTGAATAAAATTCCTCTATACACAACATATATAGACATAAAATTTACAGTTAAAAGTGAAAATAATTACACAAAGAAATTAATAAATGTTAACACCACAAGCTGCTCCTTGGCTTTGACACTAAAATCTATGGAAAGTATAAGTAGTGGAAATTATGTAAGCTGGTTTTCTAATCATGTAATCCACCAGAAATTAAACTGTGTAAACCATAGAATACATATGTGAAGAAGCTACACATTTAGCCCAGTGCTTTACCAATATAAATTCCTTATTACAGAAGTTACACAAAATACTAATGAATTTAATAAACATACACATTTAACAAACAAACTGAAAAAACATTCCACAGAAAAAAGGAAACCTACTCATTGTCACTAACCTGTATATAAAACACATATCACATTTAACAAAAACATAAAACATTAACACAAATATAATCTTAGCATAATGACTAGATTTATTTTTTACACCTGGAATGAAAATTAACCACGTTACAAATTAAATAATGAACCGTCCCACCTAAATAGCACTTACAAAAACAATATAAAAATTACTCAGCCTTTATATAGGTGAAACATGATTAATTTAATTTGATTGGTTTGTTTTGAGTTTCGCACAAAGCTACTTGAGGGCTAGCTGTTCCTAATTTAGCAGTGCAAGACTAGAGGGAAGGCAGCTAGTCATCACTGCCAACTCTTGGGCTACTCTTTTTACCAACGAATAGTAGGATTGACCGTAACATTATAATGCTCCCACAGCTGAAAGGGCGAGCATGTTTGGTGTGATGGGGATTCGAACCCATGATCCTTAGATTACAAGTCGAGTGCCTTAACCACCTGGCTATGCCGGGCATTTAATTTGAATATCAGGTTAAAAGAATACCAAAAACCCTCTTTCCACAGTCCTTCTAACACAGGGTTACTATACTAAGATATGAACCTGATATTAAAAATAGAAAAATCATAGAAGCTTTATTAACCCTTTCACTGCAGCTGGGATGTACATTTTCAGGAGCACTAGGAAATAAAAAGTGCCAGCCACAGTGAATGAGTTAATAAAATCAAATAATTCCTCAACTGAAAAATACCCAGACACAACTTTATGTTTTCAATTGTTATTTCCCCAGAAACTCCTCAGCTTATCTTAATCTTTCATAGAACATTTTCCACATACTCATATTTATCTTATGAATCTGCTTTTCTCTCTTCAGGTATAAATAATCTATCAATTTATGCATACTCCTATACACATGCATAATTATCACTATCAATTCTCTAATTCAAAAACATTTAATATTGTTGAATGTTGATTTAAAAATAAAAAAACGTCTTTACAATTAAAATTTTTGAATTCGAAAATGATCACAACAGTGACTGAAAAGTCATACCTATTTTAAAAACTAATTCTTCCTTACTATAGAAGTAGCAACTTGTAAAAAGACTTAGAATCAGTAGGTAAACTCTAGTAAAGCTATTCATTAGGTAGTCATGTTCCACTATTGGTATAATTAGTTAATTTTTGGATTTAATATGTGAAAGAATACCTAACATTATAAAATGCATAATTCAATTGTAGATAGTTGGTATGCATACACATTATAAACATTTAAAGTGTTTATTTACAAAAGAATGAAGTACATGTTTTTTTTATTACATTCTGTTCCAAATTAATATTATTCTTAAACTTATTCCTTAGAACACTTGTGTTAAAAGTCTATAAGCTTGGATCTTGTTTTCATTATATTCTATTGAAACTTAAACACAAACATACCTATAGCTGGATTACAAGGAAGGAGCCGATAGTTCTGTTGTCTGTACTGCAAGACCTTTTCTCTGGCTTTAATTACAGCCAACTTTGTTGCTCCTGATCCTACAGTGGTGTGAAAGATTATGGATTCAGTTAAAGTTTCTGTAAGAACTGAACAAGTGACAAAAAATCTGATACAAAAAATATTTTGGTTAAATATATTAATGCTAAAATTTTGTTGAAATTAAAGAAAACTGTAAAAAAGAAAGAAAGAAAGAAAGAAATAACAGATGTTTGTCTAGTGGATCATAATTATAGATCTGGGTGATTAATTTGATTACATCACTTAATGAAACAACAATGCATCTGCTGGAGAAGAGAATTTTCAGTGGAAGTTTGTTTTGGTTTTGGAGAGAACCTGAATAAAAATGACAATGCACTGGAAATTAAAAAAAATTCTTTAAATAGCCAAATTTCATAATCAAGTGATAGTTTTTAATTCTTACATGAAACAAGACTAGTTTTAACTTCATATTAGTAACACTAGAGAAGATCCTTCAAAACAATAGTATATTTAATTAGCTAATTAATTTAATAAACACCTGTGACATTTACCAGTGAAAAATTGTGATAAATTAATATAGGGAATACAAGTGAAAGACATACACAGGACACACAATATGTAATAAAAGTTATACATTTAAAAATAATTATTATACCTCTATTTCAGCATTGACTTACCAGTATATTTGACCTCATGCAAGTCTCTACCATGAACATCTGGGACATAATGAGATATCTCCTAAAAAATTAATTTTGGTCAAATAAATTACTCATTTCATTCCATTATATTTTTGAACAGTAAATGTTACTGAAGATTTGAATTAAACTATTACAAAATTATATATATTTCATACTATAATGTGAAGAGCAAATTAATTTAAAATTATACATACATTATACATACATCCAGGTATTAAAATATTTTCAGATCAATAAAAAGTATAAATGTTTCACATTTCTGTCCTTTTGAATAAACAAGTATTATGTATACATGTATGCAAAAATAGTACACAAGGAACACAATATCTAAAACTTGAGTTTCAACTGCAAGACCTACTTTGCTTTTTACATGACCAAGATAGTTATTTTTCAATGTAACATTATCTCAGAATTATTAAACCGACATGTACACAGTAATGCAATACATACAATGATTCCATGCCAAACACCTGAACACCAAGTACATGCACAGTGGTACATGGAATTCTGTATTGCTCTAAAGCTGTACACTTTAAGGCTCATTTATTGTTGAACGTTTAGAAACAATGAAGATGTATTCATTTCTTAATCATCTATTGCAATAATACTGCATACAGTTTAACAGATGTTTTATTCCAAACAATTAAGTATTGTTTAAATGTTCAGAAGTGTGTCTATGACAATTTTGAAGTCTTAGTAACTGTATCTACATGTGATTACATAAATGCTTTATAACCAACAAAGGAAAACAAATAAACATAACTTGTTTTATTTATTCTACAAACTTGTACTACACCAATTGAAAACCTAGTAGTTTGTATATTCTTCAAATAGCTTAAACATAAAATCATGAACAATAAACATCAGAATAATATCAAGGAATCAAAGAAAACTACAAAGTTTGTTTATGGCAAACCTGCTGAGGCCATCTTTCACTGTATCTAATTTTGAATTATCAGAGGAAAGACAACAGGTTGAGAGTGCCCAGCATAAACTCTAAAGCTAATATTTACTAACAAATAGTGGGAAGACTGTCATGTTATAATGTGCTTAGGACTGAAAGGGTAGGCATGCTTTGTGTCTGGTTTGTTTCCATGACCTCTAGATTGTGAGTCGACTCTTCTATTTTAGAATTTAATCATTTTAAACATCTTATATTCTAACTCAAACAATTTCCACTGATATATAGATAGATTTCTATGTATCCACCACTAGTGGCTCTCAGCATCGATACTTAATTTCAGTCCATGTTCTCCATAACACATCCACAGTTACAGATGCAATGGTATACATTATTCTCATCTTTAGCTCTGTGACATTTGCCGTAGGTGTGAGATAAAGAATGTTTTTAACATACCCTCAAAGAAAGAAATCTATAGAGTGATGTTTGGTGAATGCATAATTTGTTTGTTTCTGAGTTTCACGCAAAGCTCGACGAGGACTATCTGCACTAGCTGTCCCTATTTTATCAGTGTAAGACTAGTGGGAAGGCAGCTAGTCATCACCACCTGCACCAACTCCTGGGCTACTCTTTTACTAACGAATAGTGGGATTGCCCATCACATTATAATGCCCCTATGGCTGAAAGGACGAGAATGTTTGGTGCAACAGGGATTTGAACCCCAACCCTTAGATTACGAGTTGAATGCCTTAACCCACCTGGCCACACCAGACCCAATAAATGCAGAGGCCACAAAATTGGCCCAACTGGATCAATGCATTACTTGAGCCTTTTCTTGCATAGTTGCTTTTTATAAGGTAAAACTACTTACTAGAACAAAAAACACATGACAAGACTGTTTGAGTTGGGCTACAACATACTGAAAACTGCATGACTGTATTTCTTTAATTACTTAATTATTAAAACCTAATAGAAAAAATAATCTTGGACCAGCCTATGTTGTGTAGTTGTGTTAACAATGCTGTTTAATATCTCTTTGCTAGCCACCATAATGTTTCATTTTTATAGTAATATAGTAATGATATGATAAGCATTAACTTTTTAAAAGCTAGCTGTGTAACACTGTAATCACATTTCTAGCATTTCTTGTACAAAAAAAACAAACTTGTTATGACTTAGCAATTAGGATGAATTGGTGTTGACCATATACACCTAAAGAAATGTAAATAAAAGTCAAACAAAGTTAAAATAATGCTAACATATTCTCTAATACAGTAGTTTGAATTATTTTATAGCTTTACCTTAAAAAATTTGAAACCTAGTATGGAATAAGTAATAACAAAACCCAGGATTTAATCAGATAACAAAGTTAACTGTAGTTACAATACTGTTAAATTCCTGTTGAGGATACTTGAAACAATAAAATATTTTTGTGATTTATTACAAACAAAAAAAGATTGTTAGTTTGAACCAGTAGCTCTTGTTATTTCTGCATTTATTATTTTGAGCTTTATTAAAACTTCCTGCACAAATAATGTAGAATTCTGCATAAACACTGGGTACATAAATAAATTTAACTTTATAAACTATAATATCACAACTAATTTACTATATTCATTGCCTAATTTATTTAAGAGCAAATTTTTTTAAATAAAAAATTATCTTGAGATGTAGAATAGCTCTCTCACCTTCTGTGCACTAAATATGATAGCACATTTGTTGGCCATCTCTAAATATGCATCAGACACTTTGATAAGTCCTTCTTTCAACCTTATCAACTTTACAGCCTCATTTTCATGAACTCGTTCTACTACTGTAAAAACAATTATATTCCAGCAGATAGAAAATTTTAGTATCTATTCTTGATAACATTAATTAAGAATAACTTTTAAAAAAAAGATTAAGTCAAATCACAAAGATGCAAGTTTTTCAATTATATCCACTTCATTTTGTGACTGACGGTATTAAACTACAGATTTATTACACTTCTTATGAATATTCAGGTATAGAGAAATTTAAAATAAAAAAAGAATTGCAACATGAGAGAAGGTCTAAGATATGTCCTACCATATATTTACTGCAACTCAGAATGATGTGTGTAAAGTTTGAGTAATGGTTCATTGAGCATCATTTTATTATTTTACATAACCACAAAATAAAAGTAATGCATTCACATTAGTAATGCACATTTCAGATTTTTTCAAAGTTACAAATATCTTAGCTAGCTATTCTTAATTTTCAACTGATAGGCTATAAGGGAGGCAGATAACCAACAACACCCAATACCAACTCTCAGTTAATCTAATAAAACAGCAAAATCTGGCCATCACTCTTATTATGCACACACAGTATCAAAGAGTAAGGTACTATTTTGTGGCAATGGAACATAACTGAACCATGGAACCACATCAGAAAAATTTTGAAATAAAACATTTTCAATACAAAAACAGAAATAACAAAATACTGTGTGTTTGTTTATACAGATATAAACTGGTAAAAGTACCAAGAGGGATTAAAGCAGTAACTGTTACCTTCTAACTGAGCCAAATCTTTTGCTCGTTCAGCTTGAGACAGCTTGATTTCCAGGTTATTTATTTCTTCAACTGTGGTTTTCTACACATTAAAAAACAGTATTGAGTTTCTAAACACAAAAATACTTTAGTAACTCTACACAAAACAAAAAGCAAATTACAAGAAGGTTCCATATAAATATAGATTCCAAATGAGTCTTCCTGTATACTATAAGTTTATTTTCTGGTAATATAAGTATCTATATAAAAATAACAATGCAGGTTATTACCAAAGATGCCAGTTTTATGCATAATAATCCTTAGTGCATTTAAATGGAATATCCTTAATATAGGATCTTTTCTTCAATCAGAAACCCCTTGGAAAGGGTTAGGTATAAAGAATAAGATTTATCTCATGTTGGTGAAACTTCTCTAGGATGTATCAAATTATTAAAATTGCAATTTACAGAATCAAAATCTTACTCAAAAATTGACTGCAAAATACAATATCCTATAATCTGAGCACTCTTGAAAGGTGAACCTATCTTCTGCAGTTTATCTCTGAAGAAAAGTCTACCTTTGAAATTACCGAGATTTTACGGCATTGTTTCTTTGCGTAAAATTGACTTCTTAAACCTATGTTTTGATGTGACTGGCCATATCATCAGCAGAATCCTGATACTTAATGAAATTACATTCTGTTGTCAGGTTCTTCACCATCAATGACTCTTTGGCATGTTTTTGTCAATCACATTATTTCTTTAATTACACCTTTTCATGCAAGGTTGAGATCTTTGGCTAGCAACTTGTGCAGCTGCAGTGGATACAAGCATAAAGGACTTTTTGACAGCCCTTGTTAAAGCAAATCAATCTATCATGCCCACAGATGCCATGACAGCACTCAACAAGGGTAGTAACAACAGTAGCAGTAGTAGCCTTCTTCCAATTCTGAAGATTATGTTAAAGATCTCCAACCACAAGCAGACAATGAAGAAAGGTTGCATAATTTGAAATGAGAATAGAAAAAAAAAAAGGGAAATTATTAACCTATATGTGTGACCATTGCTGTGAAAGCAGTGTGGCTACTCAAACCTTTATCTACTAATTATAACTCCCAAATGAAATATGTTACCATAATACAGATTACATATTTAGATACAGCAGAATCACAATGTATGCAATGCAACTAATAAATAATTAGTGGAGTTTCCTGTTCCTTTCTCTACTACAAAAACACCCCTCCTCTAGTTAAGGGAGAGATCTTGTGTTCAAGGATCAGGAAATTATCCAACTTCTTCAATCATTATGTTTTTACTTAGTGCATCAGTTTTTTGGTAATAAGATAAGTGGGGATAAGAATAAATGAACTCAGTTACAGATTATCTTGAAGTTGAATGCTTATTCATTCCTAACTTGTTAAGCTTAAATTCCTTCTTTAAACATTTTGTATATTAGTTTAGCTTAACACTAAAGAGTACAAGAAATCAGCTTTAACTTGAATTTGAAATTTATTAAGAAACAAAAGTTCACACTTGAAAATCATCCAACCCCTTTTAATTATGTATCTAATAATATTAACTGACTATTATTGGTTATATTTCAAAGAACCTGTGAAAGTAACTTCTTAATATATGAGACCCTTGGATTAAAATAATTGTAATCTAGAATTCATGCTGCAGATTCGTGAATTTTTTCATCCATGAACTCCTCCAAATCTGATAAGTGGAACTGGGCATGAAGGGGTTGGGGGGTCTAGGAGTAGGTTATGAGGCTTGTGAACACAAATCTGATTTTATTTTGTGTTATTATCCATCCCACTCACAAGTTACCAGAAGCAAACATAGGACATGTACTCAGGTACAATAGATAGGTGTACCAACAGCGATAGAACCCAGTTTGGATAGCCAGAGAAATAATTGGGAATAGCAAAGGAGTTCAGTTATTAATGGATCATGAAGGAGTCTATGAACCCCAAACCAGAGTACAGGTACTTTATTTCAGTAAGCAATAATGATCTTTGTTTCTAATATACTAATTCAAATTTAACATATTAGAATCTACAATTTGAAAGATAAAAATTAAAATGCATTTTACTTAGAAAGATCAGAAAATCTATATTTAAAAGTAATATTGCAACAACAATTTAACTCGATTACAAAATAGCTATAAAAGTTTTGAAAAAATCAAAGAAAATACAACTAACTTTTGCAGCTTTCTTCAATTCTTTTCTTATTTTTAATTCTCGTTGTTCACACTGAGCCTACAAAAATAAATGTAATTAGTTCTGTTCTACTTGTACCTCATTTACTATTAACTACTCCTAACCTAACTTCATTATAATGCTACAAATATAAACACGTACAGTCATGTGAAAAAGTTAGGACACCCTATAAAAGCATGTGTATTTTTGTAACATTTTTGGATATATAGATCTTTAATCTCAATTTTAACAATACTGAGAGATTATAGGAATATAACTAAAGAAAATACTTTTCAAGATCTTCTGTAAATGTAATTCTACAAAAATGCATATTCTAAATGATGAAAAAGTTAGAACACCCCCACATTTATTCCCACTTAAAATGGCTCAACTCACACACAGGTGAGTCACGTGAACCTGGTGCACATGATTAGAAGATCATTACTTAGCATTTTGAATGAGGCATGCCCTATTTAAATCTCAGACATTTAGTTTGGTGTGCTCCTGACTGTTGAAGTGAGAGTGAGCACCATGGTGAGAGCAGGAGAGCTGCCTGAGGCCTTCAGAAAGAAAACTGTAGCAACTTATGAGTCTGGTAGGAATTTAAAAAGACCCTCAAAGATTTTGAAATCACCCATTCCACTATCCGGAAAATAGTCAACACGTGGAGGACTTTCAAAACAGGCTCTGGCTACTGTTGATGTGAAAGTGCATGCCTCTACAATCAGAAAGAGACTGCACATGTGTAACATGCATGGGAGGTGTGCAAGGAGGAAACCTATGCTCTCTAAGAGAAACATCAAGGCCAGACTGAAGTTTGCCAGAGAGAATGTAGACAAAGACCAGTACTTCTGGAATAATGTTCTTTGGACAGATGAGTCCAAAATTTAATTATTTGGATACCAGAACAGAGGACATGTTTGGCATAAACCAAATACAGCATTCCAGGAAAAAAAACCTCATACCAACTGTGAAGCATGGAGGTACAAGTGTCATGGTTTGGGGCTGCTATGTTGCAGCAGGACCTGGACAGCTCACAATCATAGAATCCACCATGAATTCTACTGTGTATCAGAGGGTGCTTGAGGATTATGAGACCATCTGTACGAAAATTAAAGCTGAAGCGGAACTGGACCCTGCAACATGACAATGACCCAAAACATACCAGTAAATCCACCAAGGACTGGAGAAATGGAGATACCTGGAATGGCATAGTCAAAGCCCAGATCTTAATCCCATTGAGATGCTGTGGGGTGACTTGGAATGGGCTGTACATGCAAGAAACCCCTCAAACATCTCACAGCTGAAAGAATTCTGCATTGAGTGAGGCACATTTTCTTCAGACTGATGTTAGACTGGTAGATGGCTACAAGAAGCTTCTCACTGCAGTTATTTTAGCCAAAGGGGGTAACACTAGCTATTAGGGGGTAGGGTGTCCTAACTTTTTCCTCAAAATATGCATTTTTGTAGAGTTACCTTTACAGAAGATCTTGAAGTCTTTTCTTCAGTTTTGAATGTTTAGTTATATTCTTATAATCTCTCAGTATTGCTAAAATTGAGATTAAATATTTATATGTCCAAAAATGTTACACAAATACCCAGGCTTTTATAGGGTGTCCTAACTTTTTCACATGACTGTATATTAATAAACTCAAACTGATATCATGTGCTACAAAAACTACAAACCTGATTTGTAATAAAATTAACAATTATTTCAAGTTTTACAAAAATAATTATTCTACAAAACTAATTAAAAAACTCAGAATTATATTTTCCAAAGATCTTCACTAATGGCCTTATCTAAACACACACACACACACACACACACTTGTCTTAGAGTTGACAATTAATGTTAACAGATATTTGAGATATTTCCAAATTTAATGCTTTTCCAACATGAATAATTTAATCCAAATGGACAAATGTGTTTTATTCAAGATAATTAGCTCTACACAGCTCACTATTAAAATACAAGAATTAAAATCAGAAATTCAACTCATCACCTGAAATGCCCAGCAATACTGAAGTTTTGTCTTTCCCACACAACTTATTGAAAATGCATTTTTCTTTTGAACATTTAAGCCTGCAACCTAGAGTTATTGGGTTTATATTTCAAAATATAATTCATAGAAAGTTCTGAATTAAATATCTAATATAATTTCCTAAAACTCAAGTATTTCACTTCTACTTTAACTCCCTCAACATGGTCTCAGTCAATTTGACCAACCATGTGACCACTTCATACTTCCTTAGTCTTTATAGATTTAACACTTCTAAACTTTTACTACAGTATGTATATCTTCACAAATTTGAGTCTTTCAGTTAACAGTAAGTTTTTTAGTGAAGTATTTCCAATGAACTAAAATAAAGATCTGTCCATGAATAAATTGAGTATTGGTTTGAATATCCACTTACAAAGTAATTTTCATATTAATATTAAAAATACTTTTCTTCACCTCAAAAATCTCAAATTTCCTTTGTGTAATCTCTGAAACCTTCTAAATGAATTTCAAACATTTGTTTTCAGCAAAATTGTATGGTTATTTTCTCTACCCCATTTCTGTACAGAATCAATTAATTTGACTGCCCACATAACCAGCAAAAACAAATCTAAATCACCCTTCTTTTTTCTAAAATGACTTCAAAATGTAACATGAAAATAGATTTGTTTATCCTAGTTAGCTTTGAGCTTGTAGCAGCATACATTTGTAATTAAATTTTATTGCCCTTTGAACTATGTTTAACTACTGTCCACACCATTATGATTCAAACCAATTGGAAAATGTGCAGCTAACGTTACACAATCAAATACATTATCCACAAGCTACTACAAGCTGCTTGCATGCATGTCAAAAATGAACCATTTTTATTAGATTATGATAACATATTTTACCCAATCTACTCCAAACTAACCTTAAAGGATCCCAATTTTTACATTTTAGTTACTTTTATATTAATAAAGAATAAACATAAAAACAGGAAATAATGTACTTACCCAATCTTCTTTATTCTTGCTGTCAATAACACATAACCTTACTTTTTTATACTAATGATAGTAATGCACTAAACAATTTTCATTCAATTAAATAATGTACCAAAGAACACAGACTAATAATACACAAAAAGCAGACAATTCCCCCTGACTCTCAATTTTTGTTTTTGCTTTACAACTATACATTACAAGAAGCCATTCCAAATTCACCAAATATAGTTGTCAGCTTTCCCATGGGAACAAAGCTTGTACTTCGAGTGAAACTGATAACTATTCAGAACATTATATGGTATGTCATTTTATAGATGAAAACCTTGGATTTCTATTGGTTATAGGTAATAAATAATTAAACATAAGAGGATTATTAACAAATCCTGAAAGTGAGAATAAGACAGGATGGGTGTGGCAGGAAGGGTCTGACTTTTCTATTTGATAGCTCTGTAACCATACAAGATTAAAGACTACAAAAACTGTTTTGTTTCAACAATGATGATTTTATAGTGAATAACAAATTTAATTTCACACTTTTTGGAGGGAGTGGTGGATAAAATAGATAACAGAAAGATACCTAAAAATATGTGTCATTTGTGTCACACTGGGGGAAATTCTGGTTGTCTTTTTTTTTCAATTTTTACTTAGTTTTAAGTTCTTAATTCTATAAGCTGAAATTTTATGCTATACTAATTGATATAACATTGAAGTGTAGTTTAATAAAATTTTGAATGTAAGGCACTAAAACTGCAATATGGTTGACAGTTTTATGAAATGAGTTAAGATAAGACACAGACATTAACAGATATTAAAATGAATCAAACTTACGAGGTGGGTGCGTGCATGATCAACTTGTTTCTCTCCTTCTAAAATCATTTCAAACTGGTGCTTAAACTTTTTCAGATGCTCTAAAATAATATTACAATGAAAGCTATTGGTATATTAGCTTTAATATATACATGTCAAAAGGTACTGATATAAACATCTCTCATTCTCAGAGGTTTTATTTAAATCAATATTATGAAAATCTTCACTTCCAAAATTTCCAACACAAATGATATGATTCAATATTTTACATAAATATATGCAGAGCTGCATAAAACCTACTAGTACTTTGACCTAATTAAAAGTCAAAATTAAAACCAACATTATAAAAAACAAAACATGTTTCCTTTTCAAAGTTAAATTACAGAAATAAACTATAGAAAATTAAATAAAAATACTACATGAATATTTAAAGATATTATAAAATTAATGCATAAAATAATATTTCTCTGCTTTTACAAGACTGCTGAACTAACCTGCAAACTCTTTCTGAACATCTGTCCACAGTGTGTTGAGCTCAGCCAGTTGGCTCATTATGTCCTAAAAGTTACAATGATCAGTGTTATAATACAGATTTAATTACCTTTTGAATTCAGTTTATATTTATAATAGTGTATTTAAAAAACATCTTCCTTTTTACATATATTTAATTCTGTACAATAAACAAAATGCATTTCTTCACTAAATGCAAAATGAAATATGTTTGCCTACATTTTTATTTATGAGATTTGAGGGTTGAAATAAAGTTTCTTAATAGGTATTAATAATGATATCAGTAACATTCAAACCTAGCAGTATAAATAGCATCTTGAAGTGACTTTTATAAACAGACCACAGTCTTTGTCACATCAGCCGAGTCCATGACCACATACTCACCTTTACAGTTTCCAAATTAACTTCTAATATGTTTTGTATATCTTCACAAAATTATGCAAGCTTTCAATAAGCATTAAGTTTTTTGTAGACAATAAATCTTAATTCTTTAATAAAGTATTTCACTAAATATTTATCTGTTAATACATGGAGTCAAAATATTGAGGGCTCCAAATGCAAAGTGGTTTTTATGTTGAGATTAAAAATACTTTTCTTTATCTGAAAATTGTCAAATTTGGATAATCCCTAAAACTTTCTACATAAATTTCAAACATTCTTTTCCTGTAAAACTTTATATTTTATTTGCTATTTTTCTATCCTAACTCCATAAAAAAGAAATTAGTTGCCTTTTTTTCCTAGAATGACTTCAAAGTACAACATGAAACTACTTTTGTTTATTCTAAACTTTAAAGTCATTACAGTTTATATCTGTTCATACTTAAAATTTGTTGTTCAGTTGCCATTTGAATCATGTTTAACTAACAAACCCACCACACAAGTTATAAATCACTTGGAGAATGGGTATCTCATACTACCCCAGTGAATTATGCAAGTTGCTCATAAGCATACCTTGTGAAAAATTTTATTATTATTATTATTATATTTTCTATATTTTACCTAGTCTAACCTAAAATTTAGATTTTATTTACTTTTGTAACGATAAATAAAAATATACATGAAAATTACCCCTACTTTTATTTTTTACACTAATGGTAATACAGCAATAAATTTTCTATTTCATCAAATAATACACCAAAGGACACAGTATTCACACAAAAAAATGTAGATAACATCTTATAACTATGTAATGGAATGAGTTAATGGATTTAGATGGAGAATGTTTGACAAAATATTGACATTTTAGTACTAGAAAAGATGTATTATTAGTTTAGTTAATAACATTTACTGTTGCTTAAAATTGTTTCTTATTCCATTTCACATTTGAAAATATGAATCAATTTGAAAATTCCATAAATTGACTGATTTTTAACTCTCTATGGACATCTTTTGTTGTACATATTACAAAGTTTTAGTGAGTTACATTCAAATTTAATTAAAGTAGTTCTTTTTGTGGTATACCAACAAATATAGTATATGAATGTAAATAATAATACATATTTTAATAATATCCTCCAATCTTATATGGTTAAAGAGTATCAAACATAAAATTAGGCCCATCCATCTTGCCATGCACACTTGTTACACCCTCTCTTTCAAAAATTCACAATTATTTTTTCTGACATTTAATACTATATTATTTATAACCATCTGAAAGACAAGCTTTTTATCTATCAAATGACTTGTTATATTATGTTGCTTTCTGTGTCTTAAAGTTTTTGGAATAGAGGGTTAATGAAAAAATAAAGGATATAGAAAAGTTAGAATTTGACCAATTCATCAGGTTCTTCAACAGGGCGTGCACCAATTCACGTAAAAGAACAAATACAATAAAGAAGATTCAAAATATAAATTTATTAATAGGGTAAAATTGAAAACTTCGGAATTTTGATTTATTTGTTAATGGGATAATAAATAAAATTAGGATTGATATAATAATGGAATTGTTGATTTCACTTTCAGCAACTAACTTAGATGAACTTGCAACAGCTCTTGTTGCATAGTTAGAAAGCCAGGAATAAATTCAACAAAAACAGGAAACGTTTTAGATTAGTTAAGGTTAGATTAGGTAAAACAAATAATAATATTATAAAAAAATTTCACAGGGTACACTTGTAAACTGTAATTCAGAGTAAAATGATCTGTACAATTGATGAGTGATTTAAAATTTATAATGACATGCACAGTTCATAATTTATAATAGCATGAATAGTAGTTAGATGTGGTTCAAGGGGCAAAACAAAACAATAAAATTTAAGCATAAATAGATGTATACTTTTATGAGTTTAAAACTATTTAGGGTAAACAAATGTAGTTTCATGTTACAATTTGAAGTAATTCTAGAAAGATAAAGAGGATAATTTAAATTTATTTAGGTTTCAGTTTCTTTGATGGTTATGAGGTCAATCAGATTGACAAAACTTTTATAGATGTAAAGTATAGAAAACAACAGATAAAACATCAAGTTCTAGTGAAAATGACTAAAATTTAGTTGGGTTGTTTTAAAAACTATACAAAGGTGTATATATATTCCCAGACAAATCTTTTGTAAAAATATTTCAATAAGAACCTAATATTTTGTTTACAATAGACTTGTAATGTTTACTAAAACTGTCAAATGTTGTAAAGATACACATACTGTATTGAAAGTTATGAAAACTACAAGTACAAAATGGTTACAAGTTTGGTCAATTGGATCAACCTCATTGCGAGAGATTTAACTAAACTTACTTGAATAGCTCTGTTTTCATTCCCAGCAGCCCATGATGTCATGTCCTGAGCAGCTAATGAAATAAAGTACAAAATAGCTATTACTCAAAGTGAACTAAGCCTCCCAAGAAAAATGTTATGTATGCTATAAACAAAAGCATTTGGTTAATATGTGTCACAACTGGCAGAAATATAAAATGTTTTCTGACATTAAAAAAAAACATTGTAGTACTAGTACAAAACACATTCATAACAAGTTGTACACAATAATATATTATGTTATAAGTGTTCTCAGATGAATGATTCAATCTACGTGTAAGAGTTTATGAAAGTTATTCATCCCAACGGCTATCATTAACTTATACTAAGAGTTCTAATTTCTAAAAAAAAGTTACAAGTGTACATTAACATTGTTTATTGATATTTTATCAAAGTTTATTTTACTTGTCTAAAGATGAAGAAATTTTATTACAAACAAAAAATATTAAAAAAAAGTGAAAAATCTGGTAGGAGTTAGTACTAATCACAGCTTTTTTTGGTAGATTTAAAACTGCAAAGCACTCGAAACAGCTTCAGTTAAAATGGAAGCCTATATTTTGCCAAAAATAAAAAGCATTCCACGTATCTCAAATTTTCAAAAAATAACGAAGTGATCTTCAGTCGTTTATTTTGTTCAGTTAATGTTGACTTGAAAATATATGTTGGAAGTATTTCTACAAGACCTCACTTCCATGAACTTAACTCACCAGAATTCTGAGCAGTCATGAAGACTTTGGCAGCTTGTCGTACATCTTTCATTTCAGATATAACCATATTAAGTTCTGAATGCCCACCACCTAATGACTTCAACCGAACACCACTCCTGAAAAAAAAAATATTTAGAATCATTTACAGACAAAAAATCTAAAAAAATTCTATTACTTAAAAATATAAAGGTTTTTTTTAAAAAAAGAAAAAATACTATTAACTTCTTAACACATTCTCTCATTATATTATTGAAAAACCTACAATAATCATTCATTAAAGTTAACCTTCTTCATGTTACTTTTGGTCCCCTGACTAACTGAATTAAGTAATACTCCAGCTTTATAATGTTTCACTAAGTGAGGTTTTTCTCTATCCCCCTACCCAAACTAGTTTGGGATCAATCAGCACTTTTGTACACCAATAATGTTAACATCCAGGTGGCTGGCCTATTCAGTAACACATGGTGCAATCTTGCTCAGTGACAAGGATCTGAATTAATGACCTTCAGGTGTTGGGTCAAAAAACCTAACAACCAGGTCATGCCAGACCCACTAGGTGATGTAATCATGCAATATACATTGACTTAAACTTATACATGCAATTTATATTTACTTATGATAAGAGTTAATACAGACATCCAACATTATGTTTAAAATTTGTTTTACTGGCATTATATACATATAAATATGGCATAAAATGGTTTTAGCAGAAACAAAACACAAAACTTTGTTGGTTTCCTAAATTTAGCAATACTTTAACTTAATGATAATAAGTCAAAACCCTCTCCATGCAACCTTATTACCTGAATATAATCTAAATGTATACTTTATAATATTTAATCATTTTGTAAACTTGTAAGGAAAGAGATAAGAACATAAACTACTATGTCAATCACACTATATCTAACACATCCAGTGCTGACAAGACTGGCTGAAATCCAACACGCACAGCAGTGGCTGAGACACTATTTATATTATCAATTGTATGCTCTAAATTAAATGTACTTATTATCAATTTCTTAAAAGTCATCTACAATTCAAAACAAAAACTGCTATGGTGTAAGATATATAAAGTGAGGTGTAATTATCAATTTTTATATAAAGTAACAGTTCAACTTTTAAAAAATCACAAGTTCTATAAAGAAAAACATTGAATATAAAATGTCTATTTAGAAGCTTTGTTTTTGTCTCTTTCAAATTTACTGTAGTGACAATATTGTGTTAAAAATACTGAAGTATAACAATTAAACATTAAAAGAAAATGTAGATATCTTCCCCATCAAATGAAACTTATGCAGAGTAACTGCCAACATCCACTAAACTATTACAATGCAGTATGTCAATTTTTATTAATTATTTAAGTACTGTAAAGTTAAAGTCACTGACAATGACACATTTGTTCTGTTTTACCTGCGAATGGCTTTGCTTGCTCTTTCCATTTCTTGACAACAGTTGAGACTTATTCAGATATAAACCCCTGTACTTTGTAATTCAGTTCCTACTACTCTCAGTTGTGTTGTATAGCAAGTATTCACACATCTGGTAAACTGTTGCTTTCTGAAATGGCAGAATGGTGAAATGAAATAAGTTACAAATGCTTGCTAAAGTACAATACCTGAATTTTATTAGTTACCATAAAATGTTTAATCCAGCCAAAACTTTTATACTACCTTTTCTCAAATACACTTACATGGTTAACTAAAGTCAAAAGCATAACATTCAATGCATCTGATAAAAAAGAACAAACAAACAGTGATATATTATGCCTTCTTTTTCTAGTAAACACATGTAAATACCAAAGATACTTTCTTTAATGTAACACTGATCTAAATCACTAAGGTTATTTTGAAAACACTATCATTCAGTGGTGGATTTAAGATTGTTTGGACTCAGGGGCTAATAATTTTTGTGGGTTCTACATTCCATGTAATATCACATAGAATAAAATTATCAAGAGCAGTGAAAGAGGGCCAGTTTGCCTGATCCAGCTTCCACCAGGGCACTCGAGTCAGGTGGCATCAACAATGGCCAGTCTCTCTCAAAATTGTAAGTAAAATGATCACTGCCTTATAGACTACTGTTAACCCTCCATGCAAAATGGGAGAATAATAAAGGGGAGCAAACTGAGAAACCAATAGCAGTAAAGGACTAACTAAGTGCTTGAAAATAAGTAGAATAACCAGTATTGAAAAGACAAAGGTTGTGATCAGAGAGTGTACGCTCTACGGAGCAACCCCTCCTATCAATTTCAGCACTTCCCCAGAGGGGATGATGTCCATTAAAGTCCCCCAGGATTAAAAAGGGAGACAGCAATTGTTCAAGAGCATCAAGGTATGATTGATCATATGTCTCTACAGATGACAGGTACAGAGAACAAACAGTGATGGTATGACCCAAGGAAACACGGATTGGAAACAGCCTCCAAGGGTGTGTCAAGTAGCAAAGACAGGGTGGACATATGCTGATCAACCAATAGTGCCATCCCTCCATGCACTCGTCCATCACACACCCTGTCACTTTTGTACAAAGAAAACTGCCGAAAGGTGACTGTATCGGCAGAATTCAAAACTGTTTCCTGTAAGGAAAGACATACAGGATGGTAGGAAGCAATCAGTGTTTTGATTTCATCCAGATTAGAGTGTAATTCTCAACAGTTCCATTGGATCAAAATAGCCATTTTTATTTAAGTGTAGGTGAATTGGGTGGAGAACCCTCCTGTTTATGATCATGCCTTTTTTCCTTACTGTCCTTATTTGAGGGAGGTCTATCGACCTCCATGGATCCTGCCCTGGGTCGACCGAGTACATGAATGAATGATCGTTTTGGATCTTGAGGTGGGAGAAGAAGATGTATCCAGGGAAATGCCTGTACCCGGAACCAAAGGAAGTGGATCTTGGAATTTGTTGAAATGTATGTAAGGGCCAGAGATTGGTGTTGAAGTTGATTCAACTTTTTTAGCCATGGAGGTCAAAAGACTTTTCATTTGTTTTGAGAATGATTGTTTTGAAGGCACAGAGAGATCTGTCTGCACTCCCACTGTAGTAGTGGAATGAAGTGTAACAGCATATGTCTGAGATAAAGTAGTGGACAACACCTTTCGACCCTCAGGATAAGTAATGTTATGAATCGTTTTCAAACACTACACCTCTTTTTCTACCAACCACTTAGGGCAAGAAGGAAAGCAGGACAGGTGAGAGCCATTGCAATTGATATAATGAGGGTCCATTTCACACTCATAGGCATCATGAGCTTTGACAGCACAATGAGCACATGTCAAGAAACCACAACATGTCTTTGAGTGACTGAACTGCTAACACTGGAAACATTGAAGAGGGTTTGGAATGTATGGCCATACCCTGCATTCAAAATCACCTGCCTTAATAGTGGCAAGTGAACGTGGTGATGTAAATGTCAGAATGAGGATATTGGTCGGTATCGTAATTCCATCTTTGCAAATGGAGATACGTCTCACTGCAGAAACATCGTGGGTGGAGAAACCAGCGAGAATCCCCGACTCTGGGATATTAAACAAATCCTTCTCAACAATAATTCCTTGTGATGAATTCAAAGTAGCAAGAGGTGTAACTTCAATATGTACATCCCCAATTGCCTTGGAATGCAAGAAGAGTTCACTGTGTTTGGGTGTGGATGTTTCCACCAATACATCACCAGATCAAAGATTCTTTACTAACTTTGGAGAGCCAGCAAGTCCCTCTAGTCCCTTCTGAATGAAAAAGGGAGACATTTGCCCTAATGATTTGTCTGAAAGATAAAGTAGTATAAGAAAATGAGGTACAACAGGTGTTACAGATGTTGAAGATTGCTGATCAGAATCTTCAAGACATGGTCATTTACCTATGGACTGATTTTTCACTATTTTATTTGGAGGATCCATAATAAACAAAAAAGGAAATTTCGGTGCCCACCGACTCCACCCACCATGGAGCCCTACGAGGGGACACACTACAATGTCAAACAAGGACACTGCAGCAATGCCAGGGTTTTGTGAGCACTATACCCGAACACCAGCATCAGATACAATGTCCACAACACCTGCTGAAAACATCCAACACTGGTACTTGGTTAACCCTAGCCCAAGTGGACCAGCCGACTGACGCAAGGGGACCCACCCCAAGGCTGCCCATCTTCAGGAATTCAAGGCCAAAATGGTGTGTTAGGGTTGGACCCCTCAACCACCAGGATACTCTCCTCCCCTTCACAGGTCGCCACGCACGGCAAACACATGGGTGGATGTTTAGATCTTAGAAAAGGTAAATTGAAAGAACCTTCCCTGGGAGGTCTCCTCATCATGTACAGGAATCCACACCAGGGGGTAGTAGACTTAAGTTTTATTAACAGCTTGTGATCAATATTTCTGAAAATGTAAAAATTACAAAGAAATTGTTGTCTGTTAGGGGCATGATTTCAATGAACTATGAAATATTTGTCAAGATTAAGAATTTCATTCAAACTTCTGAACTTGAAACAGGTGAAATACATTTCTGACAATATTTATAAACATTTTAAGAATTTGCTATTTATGTTATTAAAGGGAATGTTTCATTACATTTGGACAAACTGATCAAGTCTGTTTCAAGTCAAACTATTCATTACCTATTTGTTCATTGTTATAATGATTAGTACCTAACCATCTATTTCAATCTTGTATGCGGGTCATTCCATGTCAAATCATCCAGATTTTGGAAAATTTTCCAGGTGAACCCTTCAGAATGCCTTGAAAAAATTCACATGTGCTCATCTACCCATAAAATGAAAAATTGCCAAGGATTAGATCAATATCTCTAATAGTTTCTGATTTACAGCCCTGTAAAAGTTAGTTAATACTTTTTTATTTTTGGCAAATTTATTTTTGGGCAACTTTGGCTGCTTAAAGCTGCAAGAGTAATGGTGGTAGAAGGCTGATATTTGCTACACTGACTGAATTAATCTCACAAAATTCAAAAATGGTCTCAAACCAAGTTTATCTCTCAGAATTTTCATAGTGAGGCTGAAAAATCACCTGAAAACCCAAAATTGTAAAAAAACATTTGTTTATTTAATAAACCATAGCTCTTAGACTTAATGATACAAAGCTGAATTTTGTTTCCAAATTTCCTATAACATATCAGTTGATAAATCAGCAATTGTTGTAATTAAAAGTCTCTTAGATTTCCTGTAAAAATATTTAGTTGCATGCAACTTTTTATGATTTAGCTAAAAATAGCCCTACTTCAGGCCACAGTTTGACCATGTCACCAGTTATTCAGCCTTTTCAGATTTTTACCATATATTCTTACATCTCTAAATATGATCTACAAAAAAAACAGGATGGTGTTCAACCTACTTTTTGAGTTATAATTTTTTAAAATATCCTCTGATCATATGTTGTTTACTTGAGAAAAACAAACTTCAATTCAGGTGTGTTACTGTGTGCAAATATATCCATACAATTTTGAAATATTTATGAATCCCATTGAAATATTCTAATCAGCCTTTACCATATATTCTTACATCTCTGAACACAATCCTCACAAAAATCAAAGTTGTGAAAAATAATAAATTATCAAATTTAAGTGTCTCTGATATGTACCCATTGGGCAAAGGATCACATTCAGGGCATTCAGTTCTTTCTTGTCAATCAGGAATCAGTCCTGTAGAATTGTGTAAAGTTTGATCTACTTGAGCACTATGAAAAATGCAAACCTGTGGCAAGTATTAGGTCAAATCATAGCTTTATTCCCTACTCTACCAACAAATTGTATGTGAGAAAGATATCACATGATGATGTGTACACAGTTGTAACTGTTGGTAGTAGCAGTAAAAGTGATGCTGCAGCAGCTCAAATAGGGTCTAATGATAGCAATTATCAGCCAGGGAAATATGTGGCATGCATATACGATCATGAATGGTATGTGGGAAACATAAAAAAATAGATCAGATGAACATTCTGATGTATTGGTGTCATTTATGAAGAAATCAAGAGACAAACTGTTCTCATGGCCTGCAAGTTTACATAAGGATGAAAGCTGGATTCTTTTCCAACACATTCTTTGTCTGATAAGTGCACCTACCATACAAGGCAGTAGTGCTCCCCACTATGTTCTAAGTCAAAGTGATCTCAACACAATCAAACTCAAATTTCAGAAATTTATTCAAGCTGTCTGAACAAAGCAATGTTTATTTGATGTTGTTAAGGCTAATATATTGCCAAAGCAGTTTTTGAAACATTTCATTGTCACAATTATTGCAGTTTGGTGTGACTGTAGTCTTTCTCAGTTATCCCCTGTTGTAGCACTGTGCTTTTTGTGTCTGATTTACCTTTGTATTTATTATATCAAGAATCTTAAACTCAGCCATATCTGCATAACTGTAATGTATACACACTATATTTGCATTGCCATGTGATCTAACTAGTTATGCCAATAAACTTGTTCAGAAATGAATTAATTCTTTCTTGTTTCTTACAATTTCATAATTTAACATTGTGAAAGGCTGGTTAGAATATTTCAGTGGAATTCATAAAATTCTGACAGGTATTTTTCAAAATTGTATGGATATATTTACATACAGTAACACACCTGAACTGATTCTTAAAAAAACAACAACAACGTATGGTCAGAGGATACTTTAAAAAATTATAACTCAAAAAGTAGGTTGAACACCATCCTGATTTTTTTGTAGATCATATTTAGAGATGTAAGAATATATGGTAAAAATCTGAAAAGGCTGAATAACTGGTGACATGGTCAAACTGTGGCCTGAAGTAGGGCTATTTTTAGCTAAATCATAAAAAGTTGCATGCAACTAAATATTTTTACAGGAAATCTAAGAGACTTTTAATTACAACAATTGCTGATTTATCAACTGATATGTTATAGGAAATTTGGAAACAAAATTCAGCTTTGTATCATATTAAGTCTAAGAGCTATGGTTTATTAAATAAACCAATGTTTTTTTTACAATTTTGGGTTTTCAGGTGATTTTTCAGCCTCAATATGAAAATTCTGAGAGAGATAAACTTGGTTTGAGACCATTTTTTGAATTTTGTGAGATTAATTCAGTCAGTGTAGCAAATATCAGCCTTCTACTACCATTACTCTTGCAGCTTAAAGCAGCCAAAGTTGCCCAAAAATGAATTTGCCAAAAATAAATAAAATATTAACTAAATTTTACATGGTTATAAATCAGAAACTATTAGAGATATTGATCTAATATTTGGAAATTTTTCATTATATGGGTAGATGAGCACATGCAAGTTTTTTCAAGGCATTCTGTGGGGGTCACCTGCAGCCCCCTGGATGATTTGACATGGAATGACCCATATATAATTCTTGGGAAACTTGCTCCTGAAAATGTAATAAATATTTTTTTATGAACCATGAAAACATTTCAGCAGACTAAGAGAAGTTAGTTACAATGCCTATGACATATACTTAGTTGTGATAAATATATAAAAAAGTTAGATGTAATTTCTCTAAAATGAAGTTAGTTGTAATTCCAACAAGTTTCATATTCTTTAAAGGGTACTATCTGTTTCAAGAGACTGCTTTGAATTATTATTTTTTGCTTTTCATATACTGTAAATTAACACAGGTAAATATTAAAACATACAGTAAACTTTCTTTAACATACAATACTTTCAGTTTTGAAATGACAAAACTACAGGAAAACTTAGCAATTCCAAAACATAAACAACTAATAATTTATAAACTGGTTACTGAAAAAGTTAAGGATTTCTTTAAAACTTGCATCATTAATGAAGTTAATATTCTTTGTTAATGTTTCTCTTGTGGGTATGACAAATGTATTGCTACCTTGAGAATAAAGATAGAAAAACAAAAAAGCCTTTAATCTCCAGAAAATAACAAAAAATCTTTTAACTTCAGCCACACTTTTAATTCTTCAAAATATCTTAAAAGACTAGATTAAGAAGGCAGTGTTTAAAAAATGTAATAGGCCTAATGATAAACACCTTATGACAAATGTTTGAACAATTTCTGATGACACATATAGCTGTAACCTGCTAAGCTTATTGTGCATAGTTACTTTTTGTTTATCAAATGCATGCATACCACTACTAATTTGCCCCTGTTGAGTTGTTCACTCATAACACATGCTATTAATTAAGAGTTCACTATATCAAAAGCTACAGATTTAACTATCCAGATGTCTTGATAATCTGGAAGAAATGCTTCATTACAAGTGTGTTCAAATTAAAGAAACTTCACAGTAGTTTGTGTTTCTGCAGCAGTCTATTTCTGAAGTTATGAAAGAAATTATAATTCAGACATATCACCTGGCACAGAAAAATGAAGAGTTAATTTTTAATATTTCTTTTTAGATTAAGAAGTTAAAATTTATACAATATACAAATGTAAATTATAAACTATGTTTTCATGCCAAATATATCAGTATTCATTGATAATGAAGTTGTTTATAGTCTGAATGTAACACTATAAAAGGTCACATGTCCAATGGAACCAGGCCAAGACATGTGGAGAATATAGTGCTAAAAATTGAGTTTTGATACCTGCAACAAGCAGGGATTCCTATTGTGCAGCTTTATGCTTAACAATCTACTAACATAATGGTAATATTTTGATTATTTTGATAATTGGAATGATTGAAAACAGTAATATTAAAAATCCAATTATTTATTATCATAATTTTGTTTAATTAATTACTAATGGAAATATTAATGTAATTAATGCTTATGGGTAATCTTTATCTCAGGATGGCTGGTATGGGTATTAATACAGGGTGTTCGGAAAGTCACTGTGCAGTTTTGTCTGTTAATAAATATACAAGTCACAGTGACTTTCCAAACACCCTGTACTTTTACTAATAAAGCAGAGAACAATGTTTCAACTTTCTTACATATAACATGGATTTGATGCTTTGGCTACTTATTCTTACAGACAACAAGTAATAATCACTATATTTTTCTTTATAAATATTACATTTACTGTAGCTTTAATACTTTGTTTGATACTGGTGGATGGAGAAGTCTTAGCTGTTCAAATAGTTAAATCACTGATGGCTCCTCAAACTTTGCTCATGATTATATCTACTGTTTGAAAATTACTTCTTTATAGGATGCTTGCATTAAGATTTAACTGCAATATACTTTATGTGATGCAACTGTAAATTGACAAGCAACTGCGGAACACACCACATTGTGCGTTTTAATAAAAATAAAAAAAATGATAAGATTCTGGGACTATACTGTCGTTTTCAACAAAAAAAACTCTGCACCTGAGGATTTACTGTTTCTACCTTAATTAAGGCCTGGCATGACCAGATGGGTTAAGGCATTCGACTCATATTTTGAGGATCGCGGGTTTAAATCCCCGTCGCACCAAACATGCTCGCCATTTCAGCCATGGGGGCTTTACAGTGTGACAGTCAATCCCACTATTTATTGGTAAAAGAGTAGCACAAAAGTTAGTAGTGGGTAGTGATGACTCGCTGCCTTCCCTCTAGTCTTACACTACAAAATTAGGCAGGACAGCTAGCGCAGATAGACCTCGTGTAGTTTTGTGCGAAATTCAAAAACAAACAATCTACTTTAATTACAGGTATCTTTTTTAATTTAAATATTGATACATCAATCTTCTCAACAAATACTGAACAATTTTACAACTTAAGAGAACATGCAGATATACTGATGTAAAGAAGTACTAAATCTATTAAATTTATCTGGCATAGTTATGCATACCTACTCAAAGATCAAGTACAAGAAAAAATTCCATGTGGCATTTCTTTTAAAAGGTATGGTGAATACAATTTATTTTTAATTAAAATATACAAAGTTGAACTGTTTTTCCACTTTTCATACAACTTCAAATAAGGATATTATAAAAACTGATTTTAAAAAGTAACATAACAGTATAGATTATGCATAACTTACCATCTTTCCTTATATAATCTAACACATAACTCAAACCTAAGCTCCACATCTTTCAAAGTTATCATTTTATTCAACTCTTCAGTTATGCTGAGTATGTTGTTCTCCATGGTGTGCTTGTTAACTCGGAAATAAATTGCATAATTAACAAACTCAATACAGAATATAACTTTCTTCATCACAGATGTACATACTCCAACACAGGAATAACTATTCAACCTTTTACACTTATCTTTTCATTTAACTACAAGATTATTCTAAGTCAATTGTTTCTCACAATGTACTGTGGTCATCAACTTTATAGATTACATAATTAATAGTTATTGCAGGATATAAATAACTTTCTTTATCCTAACATTACATACTCCAACACAAGTCTAAGCATTTGTCATACCAAACTGATTTATAATCATATCTGTTATCAGTACTAGTCAGAAATCACACAGCCTGTGCTACTGTTATATGAACATTTCATGTAATTCAGTAGTACTTACCACATTCTAACCAAGTGAATAATTTAAAATACAAATTAGTACATCTCTTTGAAATGTATAGGGCTAAATTATAAAAATTAAATACATGCTTTAGTTAAGTCTAATCATAAAATATTTTTGTGGATTTCCTGTTGCTTATGGCTACAGCATGCATATTACTATCAATTTTAATGTACTTCTATAGAATTTCACCAGTTCTTCTGATAGAAATTACATAATTATACTAAGCAGCGACAGATCAACATTCAGCCTCTGAGCACAGACTATACGAGTTTTATAAAGATAACTATGTAAAATATATAACAAATAAAAATTCATTCCTTAAACTTACATGTCGACTAGTACTAGTTAACTGTTAAACGATCAAGACTTATTAAATTTTATTTTTAGGACAGGCAATAGTTTCACTAGGATCACTCTCAGGATTACATGTTAAAATCTGATAAATTATTGTATGTATTTACAAAGCTATTATTCTAATTCAATTGTTTAAAAATGATATAATATACTTACAAATTTAGCTTAAATCAAAGAGTAACAATGCAGCTTTTCACGTAATAAAAATACGCCTATCCCCTCATCTTAATCTTAACGCAGTACTTTTATTGTTCGTCTATAAGACCTAGCGGCAAGGAAGAAAACGTATATAAAATATATGATAAAAACTATTACACCTGTAGATTGTATATAATATTTATTATAAAAACGATCACGTTATTTCCTTGAGGAATTACACAGTTACATAAAAATCAGTATAAGCAAAGCTAAAATCCAAAGTTTCCAAAAAAAGTTTCATTGAATTTCGAAATTCCTACACCACCATACAATTTATATCTGAGAATCACAGTGGCTGATAATATTGTTGTGCTGTTGCTCTTTTCTTGGCAGGTTCCTTTTAATTAGGAATGGCATGGCCAGATAGTTAAGACGCTCGACTCGTAATCTGAGGGTCGAGGGTTCGAAGTCCCGTCACACTAAACACGCCATTCAACCGTGGGGGCATTATAATATAACTGTCAATCCAACTATTAATTACTAAAAGGGTAGTCTAGGAGTTGGCGGTGGGTGGTGATGACTAGTTGCCTTACCTCTAGTCTTGCACTGCTAAATTAGGGATGGCTAGAGCAGATAACCCTCGTGTATTTTTGCGCTAAGTTAAAAAGAAAACAAACAAACAATGCTTTAAATTATCTTGAAGGAATAATTCAATGCCCATTTTACGTAACGATGACACATTACTTTCCATCCTTTAACCTTCTACACACTTGATCCCTTGTATATTGTCGTAAATTGTTACAGACCAACGTTAAAAGTGACGTTAACTTATTTGGATGAAGTAAATGTGATATTTAAACTAACTAATTCACTGTAATATAATGACAAACTATACGCACTTCACAACTACCTCATATTTATTATCTAAGGATGTGAGGTCAAGTTTTACTCGAATAATCTAGACAAAAACTTGACCTCACATTCTTAGAACTTTCCAAGCATTTTATGCCCTGTAGCTAATATGCAAATTACAACATGAAAATATAACTTACAACACTACAGTCTTCCTGCATTACAAACTCTCTTGAAATATACTAATACAAAAAATAAGAGTCTATCCTAAACTCTTCATTCACCAAGCATCTTTGTTTGTTTTCTTTTCTGAGGCTTGTGATATACAGATAGGATAATATGTTGTCACTTGTTATCACTAGCCACCCTGTTGTAAAAGGGCTCTTTTTGGATAGGCAATATCAAAGGAATTAACTTGTAGTCTCAGCCTTAATGATCTTCTAAAAGCAATTTTATCAGGATCTCCAGGCTACTCTTCAAGTTGAAGTTCTACTGACAAGCTCTCTGGAGTTACCTAGTTGGCATACTTGAGAAGACTACCACAATATATGACTCCTGGCTTGAATAGTCTATTATTTAAAGTTCTGTAAACCACATGAATATTCTTTCCAGGACAGCATATGGTTCCATCCAGCACTTACTTAATTTTATAGTTCATCCTTTCTTGCAGAGGAGATTGTACAATGTATAATAATACCATGTCACCATGATATAATCCAGTTGTACCAATATTTAGCATTGTAAAGACTTTTCATTTTGTTGTTAACAAATTTAAGACTCTATATGGTAAATTCGTGTATTTCACCGATAATGTTGTTTTGTCTCTTTACTTATCCTGTACAAGACTTTTCCAAATCACTGTTCTCCAGGTGAAAGTACAAAAAGTCCAAACGCAATTTCACTTCTCTCCTGAGCATCATTAATGATGGCGTGTTGCTGGTAGCTTTAAGTACTGCTTAACAATAATTCAACAGCAACACTGTAAGATCTTGATTTTATGTTATCTGAAACTCATCCCTATATATGACTATTGAATTTAACAGTGTGTAGTTGCATCTTTACACCATACATTAAGAAATTGGATAAAGGGCTTTTCTGTAAACAAGTCGGATTCAAAGTTCGATCCCTGATATGAGCGAAGTTCCATGGGCACATTAAATCCTTAAGCGGGTTGTTTAATAACAATACTTAGAATACTTTCTTTTCCTAGTTAAGAACAGCATATGTTTCTGCCAATTTGATGAAATAATCCATTGCAAAAATAATGTTTTTATACCCACTTTTATTCTGTGGAGAAGGACTAAGAACACCAATAACAATTATCTCTAGTGATGCTCCAACATAATACTGCTGTATTTTCCCATTCTTTTTTCTTGGACTTCTCTACTCACAACGCATTTCACGTGTTTTACATCAATTTCCTACGACACCCCGGCACTCAACTTAATAAAAGCATTCTGTTACTCTTACCAACGTTTTCTTAACACTCAAGTATTCAGCCATTGGAAGTTTGTGGGGAGGAAAGAATGCTTCAGAATGTAGAAATTGTAGTCCTTGTTTCTGTCTCTTGGTATCTTCCCATTTCAAACATAAACAAAAGGAATTACACTCTGTCCAATACATCTTTATTTTAGGGTTATATGGAGCAATTCCTTGCGAAATGGGCCTTTTTGTACTAGTATTAAGCCACTGAATAATTGGCTTTAAATTTGTATATTTAACCTAGCAGTTTTTATTTGGAAACTTATCCACATCTGTTCTCCATCATCACTTATACTCTGTTGAACCTTAGATTGCTAGTTTTCACTATCTTCTGCTATTCTCTTTTAATGTATCAAATTCCATGGTTCCTTTGAGGGTAATGAGTAATGCTAAAATTGTATTCCTTACGTTTTTAGAGCCATCTTTCCATATGGCTTTCTAAATTACGAAAGTTGATCAGTCACTTCTGTGCAGCATGATCGGTCTGTAGTATAAATGTTTGTCCATATGGAAAGATGGCTCTAAAAACGTAAGGAATACAATTTTAGCATTGTATTCTGTAGTATAAATGTTTGTCCATAAAGATAATGGTGGAAGTGATTGAAACAACTCTTAGTGGCTGCTTTAGAGTTGTACAGTTTTCCTTTATGTGACAATCATTGTCTTACTATAACATGCAATTACATGTTAAACTTCTGACAAAACTACTCACACAGTAAGTAGATTTTGGTATGCTTATGAAAGAGTAGTGTTATCTCTTTCCTCGGACTGTCGAATGTTTCTTCAAAATAAGCAATCCGATATAATTTTATCGGTCTTCAAGTACTTATGTAAGTCAAACTATTTCAGGGGAAAATGTTTTAAAAATATGCTAGTAAGAACATAGTGTGAGAAATTATCATATTATATAAAAATTCGTTGTTTTGGGTCAGTTCTTGAAGGAGTCATCTCTTATGTATCTGTATACGTTCCCCTTCTACTAATCACATTATGTAACAACATTTTTATTTTTTCTTGTTACTGGGCAGAAAGTGTTATTTCCCAATTGCTTATACATAAATTAAATAAATAGAAAAGACCTATTTTTCTCTTCAACCTTTGCTTTTGTGACCAGGGAGCGCATAATGAAAATATGATGGGAGACTATATTTGGGGTCTGTTAGGTGAAAGTGATTTACATTGCAGTCGCAAATCTCGAAAACTACTCACTTCTAAACATTTTTGCTCATTTTTGTATAACTTTAGTTTCAATACATATAAACCTTGATTCATATGTTGTTTTATTCAGACCTTATGCAAATTTGCCCGTTTTTACATAAAAAAATAGGTTAATTTCTAAATTTCATTATCCAGGTCACAAAAGCAAAGTTTGAAGGGAATAATGTCCATTTTCTGTACTTTTACAACATAAGCAATTAAGAAATAACACGTACTATCCAGGAACAAAGTTTGTGTTACATAGTATATATATAAAATGGCTGGTTTGGGTTGAGAAAATTTTTATGTATAGGAACGAACAACGTTTCACCTTCTTCGATCATCGTCAGGTTCACATCGGTCAGAAAGAGGTAACTGACCGATAGTTGACCACATTTTGAAGGGGTTGTGTAACTGAGTATAGGAATGTAGAGGGCGTCCTTAGATGTTTGATTATATTTATTAATATAGGTATAAATGTATTCCTTTGTATTAGTTTATTTTGGGTTTGAGTTGTTGTATAAGTAAGGCTTCTTTAATTTTGCGTTTGTTTATGTTTGTTTCTTTATTTAATATTTGGGTGTTTCTATGGTTATGATGTGTTTATTTGATTTGCAGTGTTCGAAAACGTGTGAAGGTGACTTTTTGTGTTCTTTGAATCTGGTTTCCATTTTTCTACTTGTTTTTTTCAATATAGAAGTCGTGGCTGTTTTCACATTGTATTTTATAAATAATGTTAGTGTGGTGTTTGTCAGTATAGTTTCTACATAGTATAGACCTTACTTTTGTGCCTGGTTTTGAATAAATTTAGTATTAAGTGGAATGTCATATTTTGTTTTTAGTTTTTGCCAAATGCTGGTTATTTTTCTGCTGATGTCGGGAATATATGATATGCAGCAGTATATGGTTTCGTGATTTTTTAATTCGTGGGATATATTTACTTTTGTTGGTTGATTTTGCTTTTTGTCTAGGTGTGTGCGATTGTACAAGAAGTGTAAGTCTTTGTGTTTTCTTCATGTATTTGTACTTACAGTCATGTGAAAAAGTTAGGACACCCTATGAATGTGTTTTTCTTACAGCAAAGCCACATCGGGCTATTTGCTCAGCCCACCGAGGGGAATTGAACCCCTGATATTAGCGTTGTAAATCCGGAGACATACCGCTGTATTAGCGGAGGGCCACCCTATGAAAGCCAGTGTATTTGTGTAACATTTTTTGATATATAGATATTTAATCTCAATTTCAACAATAGTGAGAGATTATAGGAATATGACTAAACAATTAAAACTGCAGAGAAGACTTTTCAAGATCTTCTGTAAATGTAATTATACAAAACTACATATTGTAACCGAGGAAAAGTTAGGACACCCTATCCTCTAACAGCTGGTGTTATCTCCTTTGGCTGAAATAACTGCAGTGAGACGCTTCTTGTAGCCATCTCTCAGCCTCTGACATCGATCTGAAAAAAGTTTGCCCCACTTCTCAATGCAGAATTCTTTCAGCTGTGAGATGTTTGAGGGGTTTCTTGCATGTACAGCCCGTTTGAAGTCACCCCACAGCATCTCAATGGGATTAAGATCTCGGCTTTGACTCTGCCATTCCAGGAATCTCCATTTCTCCAGTCCTTGGTGGATTTACTGGTATGTTTTGGGTCATTGTCATGTTGCAGGGTCCAGTTCCAGTTCAGCTTTAATTTTCATACAGATGGTCTCATAATCCTCAAGCACCCTCTGATACACAGTAGAATTCATGGTGGATTCTATGATTGTGAGCTGTCCAGGTCCTGCTGCAGCAAAGCAGCTCCAAACCATGACACTTCCACCTCCATGCTTCACAGTTGGTATGAGGTTCTTTTCCTGGAATGCTGTATTTGGTTTAAGCCAAACATGTCCTCTGTTCTGGTATCCAAATAATTAAATTTTGGACTCATCTGTCCAAAGAATATTATTCCAGAAGTCCTGGTCTTTGTCTACATTCTCTCTGGCAAACTTCAGTCTGGCCTTGACATTTCTCTTAGAGAGCATAGGTTTCCTCCTTGCACACCTCCCATACAAGTTAAACTTGTACAGTCTCTTTCTTATTGTAGAAGCATGCACTTTCACATCAACAGTAACCAGAGCCTGCTGTAGATCCCGTGATGACATGTTAGGGTGTTTGGAGACCTCTCTTAGCATCTTGCGGTGTGCTCTCGGGGTGAACTTGCTTGGACGACCAGATCTGGGTATGTTGGCAGTTGTTTTGAAAGCCCACCACTTGTTGACTATTTTCTGGACAGTGAAATGGCTGATTTCAACATCTTTTGGGATCTTTTTATATTCCTACCAGACTCATAAGCTGCTACAATTTTCTTTCTGAAGACCTCAGACAGCTCTTTTGCTCTCACCATGGTGCTCACTCTCACTTCAACAGTCAGGAACACACCAAACTAAATGTCTGAGGTTTAAATAGGGCATGCCTCATTAAAAATGCTGAGTAACGATCTTCTAATCATATGCACATGGTCTGATACACCTGTATGTGAGGTGAGCCATTTTAAGTGGGAATAAATGTGGGGGTGTCCTAACTTTTTCCTCAGTGAGACTATGCATTTTTGTAGAATTACATTTGCAGAAGATCTTGAAAGGTCTTTTCTTCTGTTTTAATTGTTTAGTTATATTCCTATAATCACTCAGTATTGATAAAATTGAGATTAAATATCTATATATCCAAAAATGTTACAAAAATACACAGGCTTTCATAGGGTGTCCTAACTTTTTCACATGACTGTAGGTTGCAACATTCTAAATAGGAGCAATTATACATTTACAGAATTGCTTCAGAGATTGGTGCAAAGTTAAAACATTTTGTCAGTGTACTGATCTGAGATTTTGTTAGATTTAAAGCAAGATTTATTATGTCTGAACTAACATACCTTACACCACTATTAACAGTACACACTCATACGATCGTAAAGAAACTAAGAAACTTTAACCAAAAAATTGTCAATAGAGAAATGATATCTATTTCACTCAACAACGTGGAAAGGAACAACTAACCCCTAATTTGTAAAGGTAAAACTATCTAAAAAATTTAATCAATGGACAAACATTATCCAAAATGTACAGAAAAAAATACTTAAAGCCATGTTGAACACGAAATAGAAAGAACTACATGACTTACAAAAACAAAAAGTGAACCATTGACTGGTATGCTGCATTAAACCAGAGATTTACGGACTTGTACAACGAAACATCAACCAAATCAACACTAGGAATGACAGAGACAAAAAGATCTGCCACAACAAAAAACTAGAGAAACTAAGAGGAGCGAACAACGTTTCGATCAGGTTCACAATGACCGAAGAAGGTCGAAACGTTTTTCGCTCCTCTATCCTTTATATAAAATTTTCTCAACCCAAACGAGCCGTTTTCACATATATATTTCTCTACAAGTGGGTTTTCTCGTCATCACTGATTGTGTTATGTGTTCAAGTGGAATAATTCACACTTCTTCTTGGGATTCAGCTTAATATTCTCTTTTCTCAATTGATCCACAATTTTTTTAGCCCTTCATAAGCAATATCAAAGGTATTCTCATGTGTGATCATATTCATTTATTTGAATAACATGTTTAAACTGCCCTGCACTCTCTATTAATTGTTGGAATGTAATAGAAGCATTACATAATTTAATTTGTAGCACAACAAATTGTCACAAAACATTTCTTGCTGTAAAGGCACCTTTTGGAAATTCATAATCCAATTGAAATTGGATAGAAAAAATATATCATGTAAAAGCAACATTTCACTGCTCTTAATGCTCACATAGATAGTGAGAGAAGCGGCTGAGACTTCAAACGACACTTTGCAGTTGTTTTCGAGTTGTAGCATTTATTGCCTTACTATAATAGGCTATCAAATGCCCATTTTCCCTTGATGATGTCACATTCACAGTGATGAAACATTTCTTTTAAGTTACATATTTTTCTATCCCATTTTAGCTGTTTTGTGAATTTAAAAAAGAAAATGTTTATAGAGTGCATGATACCGCCAAGATTTATATTCTCTCTACTTGCTTTGTCGGCTTCCAATATCCATTTTAAATATCCAAGATCGAGTGTTGAATATCATTTTGATCCCGATAATCATCAAAGGTAAAATCAAACCTTCGGGTTATCCATGCAGAATCTTGTGGATTCATCATACTTTTTCAGAAGTAAAATAAGTCATGTCTAATAACTAGTACTTGTTCTATTGCAACCTGTTTCTAAATGGATTTTATCTCTATAAAAGCGTCAACCTCTTTTGCAAGTAGAAATTATCTGGCTGACTCGTGTATTGAAACTACATCTCCAGTATCAATTTTGTAAGATATTTTGTTTGTTTGGCCTGAGCCATGAACTCCATTGGAGAAAGTTTTATTACCATCGGCTACGATCAGTTGTAAGACCTCCACAACTCCAATATATCTCTTGTGAGTGAAATAATAAACTGTCCTTATGTAAGGGCTTTACATCAGAATTCCTACATCTTTCAACAAAGATGACTACTTTTGTGTTCTTTGAGTGAAAGTACTATCTTACAGCTTTACATCTTGCAATTTCTCACCCAGATTTAATTCAAATTTTATGTTTTTTATTCTTTGTCCGAATTATGTCGGTATTATTTTTCATAATGCAAGAATTTTATCAACTGTTATTAGGGTATATGGTTCTATGATAGCTCAGTCTCTTAATGTACATTTATTTTTAACACATTCTTTCATGACTACTTCACTTCTGTATGGTATATTTACTGCTCTCCTTATTATAATGGGAAGTACAATTTCTGGTTTGGCAATTGTCATGTAATGCACAAGGATTTCCTGGTCGTAGACTGTGAAGCTATTTAAAGCTAGCCTTACGTTGCAAAAAGTCATTTCTCAATACGAACTCTTCTTTAACGTTAATTGCTCTCATGTCATGAGGCCTAGAGAAGTCAACTGAAGATCTTCATTTAAGAATATACATCTGTTTTGTTTCAGAGTAATTATCATACCATATCTGTTATAAGATCTGTAAAATATTCACGTGCCAAGTAATCATTTAACGAGTAAAAATAATAAATTTGGTCAGTCTTTCAAACCTTCAGCAAATTCAGCTAATATTTCTTCTTTCTGAAGTACCCTATTCTAGAACTTTGCTCTGAATACTTCTTACCAGTACAATACTCTGATCCTGTTAGGTAAGATGGCCATTTATTCATGATTTTTGTAATGGATCCCAGCTTGAAGATTACTAAATGTTTCTGAAGCTTATCTTTTCAAATGGGCATAAAAATGGATAATTTATTATTCATCATTTCACTTGTTCACTCCATAAATAATTTCAAAATGGCCCTGGTATGACTTCAATCGTAACTTTCAACAATAATCGATTGGTTTCTCTATTATGACCAATTTTTTGAACAAGTTAGCTAAATTATTCAACTAGGTTTAATATTGTCATATCTGAAATAATTCAGGAAGATCCTTTAATAATAGCTGGCATAGCAGTGTTAGTAATAAGTATAGACTAAGTATGTTCTCCTATTTTGTATCTTGTAGTAAATTGTGCCTTTGGTTGGAACTTTTGAGCCAGTACGAAAAGAGGTATGGCTGGTTTAAGCCTTACATTTAATATTTCGTTTTTCAGATGCTTCAGTCTCTAATTTATGGTTTTCCTTCCTCAATGATACCTTTACCTTCCTAGTTGATGTCTCTTGATTTTGTCAATGTCATTTTGTTCTTTGGTTTTAACTTCACTGAAGTTCTTTTGTATTTCTTCAAAATATTCTTCCACAGTTTCATCGATCTTATTTTCAATCATATTTATTTTTATTTAATCAATCTTTAAATGTTACATCTCTTTCTTTTAAAGTCTATCTTATATTCGTGTATTCATTTATTTTTCAATCTATTTCTTTGTGTTTTTATAAATTGTTTATCTCTTTCTGCATGTTCTTTCTATTTTTCTATTACGTTTTGTCATTTCTTATTTTACTCTCTGTCCTTATAGTTTTCATCTTCAACAGTTAAAGTTTGCAAATATATCCACAATTATATTTCATTTTTATCAGAGTAATATCCATCTTCTCTTGAATATTTTTCTTATCGTTAGCAGTTTTTGATTATCGAATGAAAATAATACAGCGCTCGGTCTACGTGACGATAATACAATATTTTATTTGCTGTTTCACCTTTCTAAAAGCTCGAACAATTGCACACTGCCATACGTTGTTGAAGGCTTATATCACAAATGACGTTAATTATTGCAAAACAAATCAACTTAGTTGCAGAAAGTAATCGCGATAGCCAAAGTCTTATTAACTGTGACAAAGTGTCTCCAGGACTTCAAATGGTGAGAGGTCACTACTGACGAACAGGAATGTGAATTTAACTTTCTCTTGTTTATATATAAATCTTCATATTTTATACCTAATTTGTTCTATTCTTATTCAATACAGACTATATCAATTTGACCGACCTCGTAACCAAAATAGTAAGAAATAAAACTACTACTTTGATGAATAAAACGATAACATTAGATGTTGCTTTTATATCAATGCTTTGGTATCAAATTATTCGAAGACTTGATAATATAAATGCTAAGTTAAAAAAGAGACTTGATTTGCCTTTTGCTTAAAACTTAGCAGTTCACTGAAGGAATATGCAAATTTACTATTTTAAAAACTCGATAGGATAAAATTTTAAGCTCGCCAGCTAATCAGTTTACAGGTGAGATGATAGAAACAGACAAAAAAGATGGCAAATGATAAGACGTATGAAGGTGAATTAGTTTATATAAACTCAAAAGTTTCATATAAAAATTTTTATACCAGTAGTTGATTATTTACAAAGGTGTTTGGAAAACGGTTTGCTGCATTTAAAGCGACAAAGACGAAGTTTGGTTTTCTATCTTATATTAATAATTTAAATGAGACTGAAGCTGTAGTTAAAAGATTGGGGGACATATACTCTCCAGAACTAGACAGTTCCTTTTCCAATGAAATGGTACAGCTTGCGCAATTTTTAGAGTGAAACATCATCCGCCCAACAATGCATCAAAGTAATAAAAAAACAACACTAATCTTTGTTTCCTAATGTTGACGTGACATTAAGAATATACTTGTGCTTACCTGCCACAAAATACAGTGCAAAAAGAGCTTTTTTTTTTTAAATGGCTAGAGTTAAAACGAATTTATTTGCTTCGATGTTAAGTGAACGCTTAAATATCCTTTCCTTATTCACTATAGAAATGGTATTGCTTAGGAAAATAGATTATGAAGATATAGCCTGAGACTTTATTGTAAAAAGGAAAAAAACAGATTTTCATATCGCCTTCGGTAAAAAGTCAGCTTGTAAGGGTGTGAGGCCAGTTAAGAAAAGACAGCACTAGCTTAAGCGAGGTGTAACAATATGAGTTTGGAATTGATTTTCTCATCGTGGACCGAGACTGTCGATAAAATATTGAGTTTTCGACCAGATAGTGGACTTAGTATAGTGTGTATGTTTGTAAAACTGTTGTATATGAACCAATATTCATAATAACCGTTATTATAAATTGTATTGTTGTTTTATATTAAAATATATATGTATTAAGAAAAAATCAGTGTATCAATCTTGTTGGCAAATATCGTAAATCTGATACATATTGAAATTAAATTAACTTCTAAATTAATATTAAAATTTCCAACTTCTTGAACTAGTACTACGTAACATACGTAAAATAATAAATCGGAAACTCGTCCGAGAGAAACACAAAGCTACTCGCTTTGCCAGTGACGAGAGAGGAGCTGTTGAATGGCTTGGCTATGCTTTGTATATTACCAAGCAGGGCACTGCCATGGATGAACAGATAGTGAAGTGAGTGAAATTAGACCTACAAGACCACAGGCTTGTTTCGACCAAGTCGTCTTAGGAGAGGAGCAATTTCATGGCTCAGTGGTTGTACAGGATGCTGATGAAAACCTCCCATTCATTATAATTAAGTAAAAGCCCAACAAAAATGGTCGTTTGATTGAAAAATGAACAACAGAAAGTGAAGTTGTACCTCTTCCTTTTTTGAGTGAAGATCAACACTCAATGGAACAGTAATGACATATCCACAACCATTCCAATGTCTCTCCTTTTATGGTTAGAGTTGATTGTGCCACTAATGAGTGAAAGACCATAGCTTCCCTTGTATTTTGAACCTTTGACTGAAAATGGCATTACACTGTACACTACCATTAGTAAAATAGATAGGACAGTTATTTGGTCAGGAATCCTACAAATAAAAAACTGTTGTACCTTTTTTCTTTCCAACACGTGTGCAATCTTCCAATCAAAAATTGTCGCTCTTTTTCCGAAGTAGCATCAGTTCATCCAAATATACTACAGAGTTCTTCAGAAAGCAGATACTGTACTGTAAGTGTAATATTCTATGTTATGCAAAAGACCGTGCTCCTCACAATGATGTTGATGTGTAAAGTAGGAACAAAAGACAATTTTTTTTTTTTTTACCAGTACAAGAACTTGGGTTGAACAATAATTCCGACAAATTGCACCAGAAAGTATTTCTAAGCTGGAAAAAAATCGTCGTGTCTTGTCTTTAGCAGAAGGAAGTACTTAACTGTCAGAAAACAGCTTACAGAAGTAGCCCACGAACTATAGCAACGGCAAACTGGCCTGAAGCAATCTGTCAGAGTTTAAAAGTAAACTTGACTATGTATTTAAGTTGAATGGTTTCGTATATATTAAAATATGCATTTTTAATTGTATGCTTGTGTGGTGTGACACATGTGTATAAATCTTTATACAAAATCATTCATATGTATTGACCAACACAATAAGAATTAAACTTGAAGTGTATAATTGAGGACAATCTTTATTGCAGAATAGTATAATTCAATCGGAATTTTGAAACAGCTTATGAAGAACTGTGAATGTTGGTATGCAGCTGTCTCACCAATCTGGAAGCACACCCACATACGAAATATGTATAGCTTCCTATTTTACGGGTTCTAACTTCTCTGCTTTGTCGGAAATTATTTAAATCTCACAAAAATAATAGACATCTATACGCGGACTCCTAGAGTATTTGACCAGGCTAGCTTGCTTACATGCTCATAAGAAGCCGTTCAGGTTGAAAAATTAAATTTCAATTCATATAAGATTATATTCAGCAATTTATACATTCATTATATAAAATACTACACTTTCTGCATAAACAAAGGTTAATAAACTTTCTTCAATTATTAAAATATCTTTAAGCTGTTTCTATTACAAACTCATCCTATTCGATTTTGGAAATTCTTAGTAAAAGAAAATGAAACAGAAAACAAAACAAACTAAAACAGAGAAAACAGCCCCTCCATATGAATCAATGGTGTGTTTACGGACTTACAAAGCTTAAATCTTGAATGAATGGAATTCACATAGTGCACTAAGAAAACAGCACCAAAAAAGAAACAAACCAGAAAACAAAATTGCCATACACTAATAGTTTCTCGAAAATTAGTCTAGTGCTCTGTGATTATTTTGAGAACTATACACTAAATATTTAAAACACTGTCTTCTTAATAGTAACTAAAAATCAAAATTCAGAGACATATCATTGTTAACTTAAAGTAGGTTGGAGAACCTTGATTTAAGTTAATAGAATCTGACAACAGATAATTATCCCGGAACTAACTTTTTTACGAAGTAGCCAGTTTTTTGGGCTTAATATTGAGGAATCAATAAAGAGACGCCACTCTTGCGGGTCATGGTCACAAACCAAAGCAGAGAACAATCCTTCGATATCAACACAGAAACAGAGACGGTCAACTTATGCAAAGAATTTGGTTATATCATCTTGGCGGATTCGAAAAACAAAATGTTTCGTACCTGGTAACAGCAAACACCATTCTTGCAGTCTCGAACCCTGCAATTCGGCTTTTGCTTTCGACAGACCCAAATCTCTGACCAGATCGTATAATTCTGACTGTGTTATGAGATGTGGATCACCTGAGGAGCACGATTCAAAAACCGGATCAATGTCACTGCATTGCAGTTTCTTCGTCTGGTTCGTCTGAGGTCCATTCCTCTGGTGATTTCGGAATTGGAAGACTGTCGTCATGTGGCACGGGTCTCATTGCTGAAGGCAGATTAGGGTATTCAATTGACTTCTTGTTTTTGGCAGAGAAACCAGACACATTAGTCAAACAGAAGTAACAGTCCTTCACATGGTTTTTCTGTTCTCGCCATATCATCGGGACAGCAAACAGCATTGTCTTTCGAATGCCTCTGACAGACAGCACATGTCGCACAACAAATGTGAGGCGCCCATTCCTGGTCTTAATCACCAATTTTGCAGCCGAAGTACAGATTATATGCTTTCTTCACATGAGCAGTCATTGAACGTCTTTGATGAACAAGCGATAACTCGCTACAAATATAGCAGAATGTGTCGCGGGTGTTACGATATTGATGAGACATATTAACCAACACCAATCGTCCTGTAAAACGTTTATAACATCTAACTTACTTGTTACAGTGCCACTGAGGCAATGCTATATTCTGAAAGAATAAGTAAACACTATAAAGTCTATATTAACCCAATGAGCAGCGTCTGTGTATGCAAGCCACTTATAGCCTGCTGAGACAGTGTCAAGCTGGCTCCTGCCTGCCTAGGCATGCCCGGGCTGCATACTTCCACAGAACAGCTTCCAACCTGGCCTGATTTAATGCCTGGACATGCCCAGACTGCACAAAACATTGTTCATAGGTTTCTTACAGAAACGAAATTTTTGGACACAAATATAAGAAAAAACATGAGAAAACTGAAGATTTCGATGAAACGGTACGTGATGGGCAAATTTGGATGTGATTTTCGTGATCAGCAGCCAAAAATCTATAATGAACACCAAACAGTTTACAAGAAGCTAAAGCTTTGTGGTGCAGTGTAATTATCGCTTTCAGTAATATAACACCTTAATAATCTGAAATACACCAATGAATCATGTCTTCGTATTACACTATGTAAGAAAATTTTTACTTTTTGTAGTTCCTGGGCAGGGCCCCAATGACTCAGAGGTATGTGTGCGGAGTTAAAACGCTAGAAACAGGGTTTTCATACCCGTGGTGGGCAGAGCACAGATAGCCCATTGTGTAGCTTTGTGCTTAATTCAAAACAACAACAGTCCTGGGAAGAAAGTGTAGTTTTCCAATTGCTTATGTGTAAAGTAAATGGAAAGACCAATTTTTCTCTTCAAACTTTGCTTTTGTGACCTGAGAACATATAACGAAAACATGATGGGAGATTATATTTTGGGACTGATACGTGATAGTGATTTGCATTACAATCGCATATTTCGATAAACTAGTCATTTCTAAAATTCTTGTTCATTTTTATATAACCTAAGAATAAATACATGTAAATCTTAATTCATATGTTGTTTTATTACACGTTGTGTAAATGAAAATGTGCAAATTTTCCAATTTTTACATAGAAAATAAGTTAGTTTCTAAATTTCATTATCCAGATTACAAAAGCAAAGTTTGAAGGAAATAATGGCCATTTTCTGTACTTTTGCAACATAAGCAATTAAAAAATAACACATACTATCCAGGAACAAAATTTGTGTTACATGGCGTTATCTTATACCTCATTAGACTGGAACATTTTTAGAGCAAATATTTCGAGATTGCAGACTTGCTGTTGACACAGGAAACAAAGCTATATTTGAAGTAGTGAAAACTGTATTTTGAGCACTACGCTACGCAATGTATTATTTTTTCTGTGCTCACAGCGGGTATCGGAACCAAATTATTATAGTTATAAGGGTATTTTTATGTGAATTATTCCTTGTAAAATTAAAACCAACAATGTTTTCCGTATACGTAATGAAACATTTGATTATCATTTACATAATTTGCTGCTGAAGAAGAAAAGTTCACCTTTCCAAAGCGCTCTCGACTCTCTGAGGTTCGCAAGTTCGAATCCTGGTGAAACAAAAACATGCTCACCATTTCAACTGTGGGGGCGTTGTAATGTTACGGTCAATCCAACTATTCGTTGGTAAAAGAGTATCCCAAGAGTTGGCGATGGGTGGTGTTGACTTGGTGCCTTCCCTCTAGTCGTACACTGCTAAATTAGGGACGGCTAGCGCAGATAGCCCTCGTGTAGCTTTGCGTTTTTACATATATAAAAACCAAACAAAGCGCTTGGGTTATACGATTTCTATTTCATTTCTATGAAGATTTCTTCAACCTACGTGTTTTACCAACATCATGAGTTTATGTAGAATAATATCCATCCAAATGTTTGATTTATAAACACACAAGTCTCAGTGTTAAATTGTTCTATAGGTTTCAGGAAATGTTTGCAACGTAATTAACATTTAGCTTATTTTCCTATTAAAGACTTCACTTTTGTTCGGGTCCAGTGGTTGTTGATCTGGACCACATGTCCAAAGATCAGCGATTCGCACCTGATTACCACAGAGAGAAAAAAGGTGTTCTGCACTTTAGTGCAATGGGTGTGCTATAAGAGAGACAGTCAAATATAAATATTCGATCAGAATAACCAATGAATTGACAGTGAATGATATTGTATAATTTCCTTCCGTCTAATCATTCACTTCAAAAGTATGGACGTCTGGTGTAAACAGCTGTAGAAGAGCTTTGCGCAAATTTCATCAACCAACAACAGTTACTCATTTCATTTCTCAAGCATTGAATTCTTGGGATTTTGTCCAATGATTCTTGTCGAATTAAAGACACCTATAAATGATAATTTCTGGTTTTGTTTTGATGAGGAAGTTATATTAAATAGAGTGTTCAATGTAATGTAGTTAGTATATTATTTTTATGCGTGTTAAATACAAGTTCACGTACAGGATATAAGCGATACAGCTTGGAAGATTAATCAGACTGTTGAAAAGAAACATTAATTATCAATTAAAAATAATGATTGGTTGTGTGTTAATTACAGATGGAGTCGGGATAAGACCATTAACTGTATGTAAGAAAAAACTGCATCAACTGAACAAATCATTGAGCAAGAAATTGATCGCTAAATCATGCGGCCTGGCCAGATAGGATAAATCTCATGATATATTATATAGTGCCCGAAGTAACCGTCCAGTGGAAAGAAAATGTATACAATTTGTGATTAATGAAATATTATCTTAGGACATGAAAAACTGCTTCTTTGTAACGAAAAAATGCAAATATGTTCATAAAACCACAAAACTAGAAACGTTTGTGTACCCCTCATGGACTTAATAAATCTTAATACTGATTTTGAGGAAGGACCACGTATATCTTGCGAATTACTTATATAATGTTTCCCGCTGCTCCACATGTTTTGTTAATGGCTGTTCCAGTAATCTCCAAGTTGTTTTGATAACTGATTTTAATACTTAAAACATTTATTGTTTGTTTTTTTATCCATGAGTTTAGCTTTGTGCATACAAAATAGGAAAACTGAAGATAACAGAACTAAGAGAGAAAGCAGGAAAGGAACTTGACAGGAAACTAACTAAACCTCTTACGTGCTGACGTTTAACAGTAGAATAAACTTACGTTACTAAAATCTGAAGACGAATAATAAATTTGTAACGTCCAACTGCAATCTCGTTCCCCTTTATACTCTCGTGCCTAAGACATGTGCCCGCAATGGTCAGTTACATATTCTCTCCAGCCTAGGAAAGTCGAAACGCTCTTCTGTGCTTATCAATAAAAGTGTTAATACCCTTATGAGCCGTTCTGAGATACATTTTTATTTCAAGGGAATTTCCCGTCATCAAGAACAAAATGGTTTTAAGGTTTGTGTTTTTTTTTTCTCTTCTTAAAATGGGTAATATTTCATATACTGTACCAATCTGTTTCTCACCATATACAATTATGTCTTGTTTCATCCCTTCAATAACGTTTCATGAAGTTTTAGCACTAGTGAATGAAACTATAAAAGTGTCTTTGTGTGTGTCACGTCACTCTTCCTACATCGTTGGTTACATCAACTGTTAAAAGATACCAAACCAATCGTTACAGTTCAAATATTTGCACAAACGTAAAGCTTTTGACATCACTCTTTGGGGATCCCGAAGATTTTCTTCAAGAAACCCTTAGTTTGAACCGCTGTATTTCTCGACTACTAAATGCTGCCAAACTAATCTTCTCACCCCCGATGTTTTGCATATAAATAAATAACACTCCACTTATAAGGAACTGGATACTTTTCATAAAACACTTTACATTTATACACAGAAAGCTAATCCTAAATTTGTCAGAGACTTAGATTAGAACACGAGTATAAGTAGGCTTACAAATTACCTAAAATGTTAGATCAAGAATTAAAGTTGAATTATAGTGGCCTTGTACATATGGAACCTAGGCTCATGATTTTTCTAATTTAGAATATATGATTATTTTGTGAAGTTATGAAACAATCTACAGACAAGTAATAATTAATTAATCCTACATATGAGATAATTTTATTGTAGACCACTTCAATACCATTTCCTTACGGGTCGGGACTTTGTTATAGATCGTTGTGTAATTATATTTGTTTTGCCCACCTAGTTTATAACAGTTATACTTATTCATATTAGAAATTGTCTCACATTAAAGTAAATATGATAAATTGTTTTTTATGTCCATATCAATTAAATATCGAACTATGTTCGTTTCTCACTAGCAGTATGCTACTTTCTTCTTTCGCTGCTCCTAGTTTATTCATTCTCTCTCACACCAAAAATGTTTTTTTATTCTATTTAATCGCCTTGAACTTTTCTATATATCGTGCAACAACACCAACTATGTCCTTTATCATAGAGTTGCATCGATTTTCCGTAATTTAGATTATAACTTTCAAAATCATAGCGGTTCTTGTAGCTTTCAAATTCGAAGAACATTAAAAAGGCCTCCTCTAATAATTCTCTAGCAAGTGCTGTAATCCATTAATCCCTAAGACTGGCTAAATTTCTGTCACTTATTGACCTTTTAACCCAAACCAATTTTTATATCAAACGATAAAGTGTATAAGGTTATCACGATAGCAACGTTTCGAAGATTTTTATTGTAGGGTTTCAAAGACTGTTTTCTTGGAACCTATTTCATTAGCTTTGTTCTTCTGCACTGATAGCAACCATTAGGTGATATTAGATTTTACCCTTATTACATAATTCTTACCGAGTAGTCTATTTACTCGTTTGTTCATCTCTAATAATTTCATTATTTTTTCTTGATGTTAATTTTTTAAATATTAACTTTTAAAACTATAACAGTATAAAAGTTGTACGTGTTTATATTATCGATATGTTTCAAAGAAATTGATTATTTCAGTTACATTTAGTGCTCTAATTTTTTTTAAAGTTTAGGAAGTAAAAGTAAAAACATTATTTTATAGTTCGCCACTTAATAAGATATGTTATCTTTCTTGTTAGGAAAGACCTTTAATGTAAGAGAGTTTCACGACATCATCCTACAACATCAGGGTCAACTAATGGTTCTGGAAAAACAAGTGGACAAATACATTAAAAAATTAAACAAGAAACGTGACATGATTCCACTGTATATCTTTGTATATCATATCTGTCATATTTCAGCAACGTGTTTTTTGCTCTGGGTGTTTGCTCACATTTTCTTCCAACGATATGTCACGTGACATATGTATATTTTTTTTACATTTTGCTATTACTAGAAAAACAGAAAACTAGTTCTTGCTTTACTTTACTTGCTTTACAACAAACACATACTGAAGATTTTAATGAGACATTTCAAAATCATTATTAAACATGCCTGCTGTATTTCAGTTTTCAGTTTTGATTGTGGGTATTTCTCTATAGTTCCTTGAAATAATCTTTAACGATACAGATATTCCGGTCTATTGATATTTCTCAGGAAATCCGAAATAAACTTTTCATTCTTTTATTTGTTTTAATTGTCTTTTTAAGGGCATGAAACATTTAATTAAAGCCAACTCAAGTTGAAGCTTTTAATGAAACGTTATTAACAACACTTACCTAACCAGAGCCATAAATATACTAATAACATTTGTTCTCTTTTCATGTCTGCAACACTAAAATAAACTAAAACGTATTTAGAACTTAGCTTTTAGTCTACATTAGTATAATTCAAATCTAGACCGTGTAACTTTGTGGGAAATTAAAAACAAATATAAGATTGCCATGATCTGGGATGATGTTATAAACATTTGTCCTTCCTCAAACAGCGATTTAAAATTATGGCTGAACAATCAGTAACATTACTTACATTTACAAAAGAATGATATATTTCTACATCAAATAAGATTATCGCTCACAGTTGGACCAGGCATGGCAAGGTATTTAGGGCATTCTACTCTAAATATAAGAGGCGCGGATTGAAATCCCCATCACACCAAACAATTTCACCATTTCAGACGCATGGGGCGGTATAATGTTGCTAAAATAACAACCCAAGAGTTGGAGGTGGATGGTGATGTCTACCTACCTTTCCACTTGTATTACACTGTTAACTTAGGGGCCGCTAGCGCAGATAGCTATTACCTGTAGCTTTGCAAGACATTTTAAACAAAAACAAACAAACAAATTTTTCATTACATTTATTACATCTTTGAATACACTGCACAAAAAGCTCAGTATTTTATATTAAAACAGTATTGAATATGCAACTGTACATAATATAAACAAACGAAAATTATGTCCAAAAACTAGATCATCAGAGTATTATTGGTTCTACCAAGATAAGGCTTGCAGTCACATCTCCCATACTGCCGTTGTATATCTCAAGAAGGTTATTAATAACATAAGGATTTGTGTCAATAAATTGGAGAACATATCAGTTGAATTACCAAACACGGTGTCAAGGGATTTCTGTGCTAATAAGCAGTCGTATTTATATACTTATTGGATCATGAAAACCAAATGGTAGACGTGATTTGTTTTCAACACAACAGAATTACGACACAATTTTTGGTATTTTAAACTGACGAACTATTGTAGAAATGTATTGCTGTCTGGTAGATCATGACCGGACATGGAGACACGAGGTGTAACCTATGTTATATTACGATCAAAAATAGTTCTAATATAAAATACTAAAGTCACTGTACCATATACAGCTGCAGGCCCGTTACTAAAGATTTGGAGGTCTTATTGTAAAAATAAAATCTGTGTCTTAACTTGGTCCATGTATATTTCTTTAACAAATAAAATCAGGTTTAAAAGTCGAGTTCAAATATAATTTGTAATTACAATTATAATTTTTCACAAAGTTATTTTATATAAAACCGGTAATTCAAATCAAATGTTACATACTTTTCAAACAAATACAAATTCAAAGACTCTTAACAAAACAGAAAATATGGCACGCTTACTTTTGATTGTATCATAAATATTAATTTTTAGAATATAGTAAAGGCCCTGTACAACTGTGTTTCGATATTTAAATAACTAATAAGTTTGGCTCTAAGTATTTCTATTACAGAATCATTCACTTCTCCCGATTGCATGAACAGTCCTTTTTATTCCTCTAACTGTAATACAATTGTCAAGATTCGATATTCTAGTAATCGTTACAATGACCTGTTTTGCTCTCGATCCTCGATACTGGCCAGACAACCACCAAAGAAGGCAGACCATTAAGTACACTGGAATAAAGATTTCAAATTCATTGGCCATGAAGCTATCGACCTGGAAAGATGATTTACTAGTTGTTAGATAAGAAGATAATACTACACAACTTTAACATTTTAGAAATACAAAAACAAAACTATATCATAGGAATTTAAGAAAAAAAACAATTTTATAAGATATTTAAAATACATTTCATGGTGAAATTACACTATATTAGTACCAAAATTGGCCTTTTATGAAGATAAAACCTAACTTTTATCCTTTTAACTTGCCTTAATTTGTACTTATTATGATGTAATAATTTAGTCACAAAACAGACATACAGAAAGGGGTTTAAAGGTTTTTATGATGCTCTTCATTGTTTAATATTATTGCAGTAACAATTGTCTTAAGTATTTCCACGGGTTGTTCATGTTGTGTTTTGATAACAGTGATGCTTATAAGCTAATAAACAAGTGCAACAGTTTTGTGACTTACACAAGTTTTTGTTGACCTTCTAAAAAGTGGATACAATTTCAGATGCCACAGTCTTCATGACCTGCAATAAACTTCTTAAAATTATAGTTAATTCTTTGCAACTATCAGATATTGCTTTGAAGATAAATTTTTATCATGTGTATGTTAAATAATTGGATATTTATAGTTTCAATATTACAGTTAATGTATTTATGCGTCTATTCGTGTGTTTACCTTCTTTGTTGCATTAAACTTAATCTATATAAACCACTTAAAACTTCTACAGATATCCCATTATATGGTTTTGTCTGTAATGACAATTAACCAACAAAACATTTTTTTATCAAAATCATACTCTACACATTAACTAAATGTTGTTTATGCAGAATTCCTATCTTATTTTATTGATATTTTCTCGATAATTTTCAAATATGTTAGTGAAATGGAATAAACTGTATCAAATAAACCTCTACAGTTATTTTGGATTTTTACACAAAAATATAGATAATATCAAAAATATCAAAAGGTTCAATCAAGTAAGCTTGACATCATAATTAAAGCAATAAATCAAGTAAATAAGGTACTCTTACTGATACTTTGAATTCGTAACAGTAATGACATCACTATGCACATGAATTAACACAACGGACTTTACTAATGATTCTTATTAATACATATAAATACTTGAAGGACAACATGGGAACCTGTTGAATCATCTACGCTGTCCCATTTACAATACTAATCTATAAAGTAAGGAAAAAACTCAAATTCAACAAATATGATTAAAATATTTATCAAGTCCTCAATTCATATCCGTTAACAGATTACATATATCACATTTGAATGAAAAACGTTCAAAGACCAACCACCCTTTTAAAGAAATAAAATTGTATCAGCAAAAGATGACTCTTACCATGCCAAAGTTTACACTTGTGTAACCTAATCTTACTTTTCTTATTATCAAGTACGAACTAAAATGATGCTTCAATAACATCCGTTTCCTTGACAATCGTCCCTCGCTGGTTCAGTGGTGAGTCTACGGATTTAAAACGCTAAAATGAGGGGCTTGATTCCCCTCGGTGGACTCAGCAGATAGCCCAATGTGGCTTTGCTATAAGAAAAACACACACTCTTTGATAATCCTAAACATCTCAGACTACCAAAAACTCTTCTCACTGCTCAGGCAAGACAAATAGGTACATACGTATCTGGACAGTTTGTATTGCCTCCATTGAAAAAAGTTTACAATCTCTGACAGCTGTCCACTATTCAAGAATTAAAATAAAATTATATCTAGAAAATGTAGAGTTTATTAACAATTCCATAATCATCAAATGTTAGTTTTTTCTGTATCATCCCGAAAAATCCCTTCCAGAATCCTAACATTTTTGTTATTCTTAATGCAATTACAAAAATTCAAACATTCAGCCAACCTTATTTCTTGTAGTTTTTTACTTTTTTTTTTAATTTCATAATCTCCCGTTTGGCCAATTAAACAAGCCTCTCTAAATCTTCAATCTTTGCAGTAATTGAGATTGTTTAAACTATTAATAACAAAAACTAATCGAGACTGCAAACTTGAAAACAATTTTCATTGTCATTATCTATAATAGTAATATTGTCATTTAATACTTGATTCACAGTGTAAAAAGTATAAAATAATGTCACAAGAACATCAACTCCCAGCTACTACTGGAACTATCTGGGATTTGTTTTATGTTTTTAACAACACTACATATTTGTTTACTTTTACTAAATTAACATTAACATGATATAAGTAAGTTTAGTTAATATGATGATAAGTCAGCATTATACATTAGTAATATATTGGGATATCTGGTTCTGATCTATTAATAATTTCTTCTACACATTTCGCTGCTGTCACTGTGAGGGGTTGTAAAGTTTCCACTCTTCTGCTAGATCCATGAATGGATGCTGTGTGAGAAAATAAAAAAACAAAAAAAAGATATCTGTTTAACAAAATGTGTAAAATGTCAAATAAAGACTTTTGTTAAACAGATGATTTTACTGTATTATGACAAGAGAATATTTTGTCATTCCTTTCATTGCCATTACTCATTGTAAAATTTCAGAACTGAATGAACCTGTGTGAAAATAGTTACTTTTCAGAATTCCCTGTATATGTACCAAGGACATATCATAAGGATTTTGCTTAAAAAAACAAACTGATCAAACTTAGAGCCTGAAATACTTGCCATTGTACTCTATGTAGTGTCTTAACTATACAGCTAACATAGGATACTAGTATATGCAAGATACATATAAACGTTGATAAGAATGTGATTAACACTATATATTAAGTTTTCTTCTTATGTTATAGTCCACAAAGCATAGAGAACAATATGTAGAGCAGGGAGTTTGCGTTACGTAATACTGTTCACGCTCTCCAAACTTTGATGAAATATAGACTTAAATGACTTCCCAAACACTGTCAAGTACACCTATACTGTGAAACCAAAAGAGGTAAATTGGTAAATGAGAAAAGAAAAATTGGAACATCTTGGCTTGATGAACAGAAGGAAGACTGCCACTCATCTCAAACATGATATAAACAACCATGCTCCATGTATCTAGCAAAGTATTCAAAATAACCGAAGGATCGTATATCTGTAAAAATGATATTTATACAGATTTACATAAATTATTCTACTCTGTGAGGATTTACATCACAAAATCATACCACTCTTGATCATATGATATGATATAGACTAATTGCTAAGGCTCCAGTGTAACTTCCTTTTCAAGACATCATATGGTATATTTCATTCACAACAACATGAATTGACAAGTGGTTTCTCTTGTGGTAGATATGCAATTCTTCATAATGTGCTTATTTTATAAATATTAGATATGTGAGATTATCAAACCATGAACTTTTAAAATAACAAAAACATTTGTAATTCTAAAAATTTATGGAAATACCTCAAACAGCTAAGTGACTCTTACTGGGAAAAACAAATTATACCTTAATCATGTTATGGAAGAGTTGTTTTTTCACTAAGTAGATAATAATGTACATCATGTTTATATCTGAATAAAGACAAGGGAAAATGCTAACAATGAAACAGCTTTCGTCATAAAAATATAAATAGAGAACTGTCTCTTCGATAAGCCATACAATATAGTAAAACACAAATTTATTTTTTTCAATTTAAAGTATCTGAAAATAAAATCCAGCATTTTCACTTTTATAACTTTGGCACCACTATCAAGTTAAAACACTTTTACCTCTAAGAAATCAACTAAAGTAAATGTGAATGGATGGGATTAAATGTAACATGACGTTTTTATAAAGTAAAAATATTTAAGTAAATGTTGGTTAGGGAAGTGAAAATTACTCCATTTTTCACTAATAAAAGTTGATACTGTACAGAGTTATGGATATTATGAAATAAACAAATATGAAACTATAAAATGGCGCCATATTAAGATGAACCTCTCAGATTCTAAGATGAACATTGTAAGATAATAGGTTCAAAACAAAACAAAATAACCTAGTAAAATAACACTACTTTCTACCATACCTTTAAGAGTTCAGAAGCACTGTATCTTTTATCTTCATCAACTTCTAAGCACCTGTCTAAGAAATCTTTAAACACTGAAGACAGGCTATCTTTACATTTGATGTTTGGCTTCCCATTTCTTGCTATTAAATCTTTTACCTGAAAAAAGATTGTGACTTGATGACTAAATCAATAACCTAACTTTAACAACACAAAATATTAAAGCAAAGCATTAATGCATCCAAATTATTAAAAGACTATAATTTTATTCACTGAAAGCCTAAAAATTTTATACTATTGCTGTACCAAAATCTTTAATTATCTGTCTAATTCAACGTCTTTATGATTTTTAAAACGTAAACAACTTACACAGAAGAAAAATGAGAGACATTCAAATGAGGAAAAACTCAAATTCAATCTACTTTTACTCTTTGGTTCTAAGTACTGATTGTCAGCACTTACCACATCAGGATCTTTGTCATAATAAAGAGGGCTACCATTTAACATTTCAATTGCTGTGATACCTAGTGACCATATGCCAACTTTAGGCCCATACTAAATAGGCTCTTCCTATTTCAGGAGCCATCCAATAACGAGTCTCAACTAGAGATGTCCTTTTGTTTCGTTCTTCGGATATTTTTGCACATAGTCCAAAATCACCTGTGTGATGGAAAGAAGCAAAAGAAAGTTATCATATCAATAAAGTAGTTGGTGTTGAAAAGTTTAAAATACAATTAAACATAAGTATAATTTAAACAGAAAAAATAGATAAAATATTGGCTTAAAATATGTTATAAACATCAATCAAGTTCAGATGTCGATTTATGCTTTTCCAATGTTCTCAGTTTCTCCATTGTGGGTCAAAATTAAAGCTATGTGAGAAACAGCACTTCTAATCTATCTTTTATATCCTGTAATACAAAAACAAACAAGCTTTTTATTCGATATTAGAACTCAAGTTAAATACAGTTGTAGTTCATTTCACACGTTCCTTGTAATTTGTTTATTGAGGTTTAGAATTAGAGGTATATAAAAGATTGATGTTTTCATTTTTTACACGCTTTTGATTTTCAGCCACAACACACAATTTAAGAAAACTATGTCTAAAGTAATACATCTGTAATTAACGTGTTTTATAATACTCAAATCTTGAAAAGTTAAACTTCAAATAGACAGGTTTCAAAAACAATATAAATATTTTGTGTGTGTTTGCTCATTGTATATTACTACTGGTTAATAGTACCTGGAGCCAAATGTTACTTTCCATTTGTTTCATATGTACATATAATTTATAATAAGTTCTTTATAAACAAGTTGAAAACTTGGAACTGCACATGTTCACAAAGGTATACATTTGAAAAATAACCTAGTTTTATCCTCCAATCCCTTCCAAGTAAAATGTTGTCACTTTTAACATCTCGGTGAATAACATTGTTAAAATGCAGAAAGTCTAATCCCTTGAGAACTTAAATAATATGCTAGTTTATTTTAAAAATTAATATCTTAAGATGTCAGTATAATTTTTATTCAGTGTGCTTTTGTTATTTAATATCTTATCTTATATATGTGTATATACATCTCTATGCATACATACATACATATATATCAGGTTATCCCATAAGTAATGTCTGCAAATTTAATATTAAAAGTGAATCATCATTTCTGTCTTTGTAGAAGGCTATAATGACTGAAATATGTAGTAGGACAAATAAGAGAAACCTATTAATAACAATCAATACAACTTACTTACTTACAAACTGCTGATATTTCACTTTCACAGAAACAGGTTTCGTTGATAACATTAGTCAGGCAGCCAACTTCTAAATATTCCATTATTATCTAAACAAAAAAAAGTTTATGATTTCACTTACAGTTTTTTACTTAATAAAATTATACAGAATAATGAGACAGAAGAATTTACTTTTCCTCATTTAAGATTCTGACAGAAATCATATACCTAATCAAAATAGCAAAGTTGTTTAAAATATTCTTCATGACGAAGGAAACAAGCTAAAATCACTTCTTTAACATTGTTCAGGAGTTAGACACTTATGTTATAGTAAAATGTGTAGTTCAAAGAAAAAAATTACAAATTCAATTTAAAGAGTGAATTACAAAAGAACACTTTTCTACATCCTTCTTACTTTTATCTATTTCTACTTTTATTTTACTACGTGAAAAGATTTTTTGAAGTACACTCATGTATATTGATCACTGAAGTTATGATATCATCCAAAAAATTTATAAAATATTGTGTTGGATGGCATTTTGTGTAAGAAACTGAAAATTTAATATTTATTACATTAAACAATGTTTACAATTTTCCATGTCATGCTCCATTTCTGAGTATTGTATAGACTGCCAATAATTTAAAAAACTCAACTATTCCTGAATAAAATAATTTCAACAACTATATATAGACTGTGAACCAAACATATGTAAGTAGAAGCTGAATGAACTAAACGTATAAACTAAAATTTCCAATGATATATTTTGTGCTAGAACAGAAAGTGTGCTAGTAGTAGCACAGCATGTCAGTATAAACTTATTTGAAAGTCATATACAGTGGAACCCCTCTAAGCGGCCACCCCTTGAAAGCAGTCATTCAATCACAGTCCCTTTTTTTGTTTACACATCCCTAATTATGTACAGTGGCACCCCTCTATTCAGGCCAGTTTGTCTCAGTCCCAAAGGTGGCTGCTTTAGAGGGGTTCCACTGTATATGGAATAAATTAAAATTTTTTGTGTCAGAAGCAAATGTGGATATAACCACACAGTCTCCTTCTCTATTACACAATTTTAAAATTCACACATATATGAGTAATATGTAAAAACATTCTTAAACTTGTAGGGTTGCTCAAAACTATCCCACTTAATTAAATAAAGCCAGTACCTTTACCTACACTCCATAATCGGTAAATTTAAAAATAAAACAGAGTTAACTAATATATAACGCTAAAACACTTACCCAGAGTTCATCACCGACAATGAAGCTGTCCAAGTAGTTCACAATATTCTGATGTTTTTTCTCCTGGAGCACTGAAAGTTCGGTGATGAGAAGTCCTTTTCTAATTTCTTCCGTTAAGTTAATCTGCTTTATAACCACCTCCAACCCTGTTTCTGTTTCTACTGCTGAATACACAGTTCCTGAACAACTGAAGCAATAAAATATCATAAGAATCTGTAATGTGCCAATATGTGAATGCATTACCATCCACTACTGATAAAACAAAAAAGGATTATATGCTTCTAATCTTATATATTTGAAGGTGATAAAATTGAATGTTTACTTCATAATACAGCAATTAAAAAATCGTTCCCAAATGTTACACTGACATACTGATAAAAAATATAAGGTAGACTATATTCACAAAAGTAAGTACAACCTTACTTTTGTGATGATAGTTTCCAGCTTCTAATACTACGGTTTAGCTAAGTCAACATCCACAAATTAATCCATTGCAGTGACAGTATGCTTTAAAGCATTACAATATTAATGATACAACAGATTATTTTGATCTATAAACCTTGTAACCTTGTGTGTAATCAAATGTACTTTAGAGTTGTTATGTCAAAGATGTCTTTCTGGACTGTTCCTTAGTAAAAGAGTAGTCCAAGAGTTGGTGGTCGGTAATAATGAAAAGTTACATTCCTTCTTGTCTCTCAATACTAATTTAAGGATGGTTAGCGTGAAACGTTGGTATGGTTTGTTGTGAATTTCGTGCAAAGCTACACGAAGGTTATCTGAGCTAGCCATCCCTAATTTTGAAGCGTAAGACTAGAGGGAAGGCAGCTAGTCATTACCACCCACCATTAACTCTTAGGCTACTCTTTCACCAAGGAATAGTGAGATTAACCGTCACATTATAATGCCCCCATGGCTGAAAGAGCGAGCATGTTTGGTGTAAGAGAGATTCCAATCCTCGATCCTCAGATTACAAGTCAAGTGCCTTAACCACCTGGCCATGCCTGGCCTCTTTGGCAAAACAAAATAACATTCAATATTATTGTGTTCTTCTGAAAATTTTCTCAAATTCCCCCTTCAAATCACAATGTAAAATTATTTACTTTCAAGCTGTTACAATTTCTAAAATATACAATTATTTTTACAGGGAATGAAATAACTACTTTTGAATATAAGCCTCTCCCATGAATAGCTAGAACTTAACACATAAGAAGCAGCACTGAAATAGTTTTTATCTATGTTTGTGAATTTTATACCAAGCTACTAGAGTTATCTCTGCTGGTCATTCCTAATGTGAAACTAGAGGAATGGTAGTTAGTCATTACCACACCATCTTTACCAACATCAACAAATTTCCTCCAAAATTGTTTTAAAAAAATATGCATAAACACATACGACAAAAAGGCACTCAACAACAAACGAACAATAATAAATCCAAAGAAAGAAGAAACCCTTCCGCTACTACATTCCATATATTCTTGATATAAGCGAAAAAACAACTGACACTGGAAAAAAAACAACTTAACTCAAAATGTAATATTTCAGAAAACAACTAAATTTATTTTAAAACAAGATAAAAACACCAACATTCTACAAAATACAAACAAACGCAATATCATAGAAGCTCTACATACACAAGAACTCAAACTAAAATTAAATCTATAAAAAGGAACAACTTTATACATATATTAATTAATAATCTAAAATCTAAGTGCAGCGCTCCTACAACCTCGTACCCGTTTAAGCTCTCTTCCCGAAGATGCATGCACAGCAAGAGTCACGTGCAAACTCTCTTTCTTAACCCGAAAAGTTGTTTTGTACTTTATTTTAGTTGAAGATTTAATACTATCTTTAGGATACAAGTTGTTAGACTGTGTCATACTCCAGAACATGCGCTATGTGAAACTGAAACTGGTACTATTATGTACAGTTTTTCTCGGTTCTTGAACTTAATTCGTTCCACAAGGCTGTTCGAAAACCGAATCAATTTTTCCAATAAGAAATACTGTAAATTAAATTAATCCGTTACAGACCTCCAAAAATTACGCATTATGAAGCATTTTAAGTAAAAATATTGCTTATTTATACCTGTATAATAATACTTACATGCATAAAGTCAACCACAAAAACTATAAACACAATAAAAAAAAACAATAAATGAAAATTTAACTGCACTTTACGTGTGCTGAGGAGATCTGATGGCGTAAGTGAAAGGTGGTGAGGAACGTGGAGAGTAGGAGGGTTATTATTGTTTGAAAGGGGAGTCACCTTCCATAAAAACTTCAGGTAACTCTCCTTCTGAGGTTCTTTCTCTTTGCACCGCTACAACCTGCTTGAAATTCACTGGACTTATTTCTCACTAAAAACTTGTCTAATGAGGTTTGTTTCTGCCTGGCATCCTCCCCATCCATGTCTCACCACACTATGTATGCCACTTCTCTTCCTAAATTTTTCAAACCACACCCTACTAGCCTTAAAGGCATCACTTGTATCAGTACTCGTTCCAGGGGTGTTTTTCAGGAGGTCAGCATGCTTTCTCACAAATGATGGTCTCAGAAATGCTATCACCAGCTAATTGTTTTTCGTTTACCCAAATCAACCAGTTTTTCTACCTCTTCCATTGTTTGTGACTTTTGTGTCGCAAGCACTGTCACTCCTTTTGCAACGTCAGCTCCTTTGATGGCCTCTTTATTTTACAGTATAGTGCAGACTGTAGATTTCGCCATATCAAACTGTGTAGCAAGGTTAGACACGTGAACACCACTCTCGTACTTCGCTATGAGATCTTTTTTTTCACCTCTATTGTGGCTCTAACAACTTTTCTTTTTGGTTTGCTGCTTTCATTATCCTTCTTTAACCCAATGGTGGCTTATTCAATCAGAATATTTAGAACAACAACAAAAGAAAAACGAGAACGTTCACAGCAGATTTTAGCGGGGATGTGGACTGAGAGACAGGTGCGGGTAAATGTTTTGGGCAAGATTGGCGTGAGCCGAAAATGGTCCTTCGGGTTATTTTGGGGGGTTCAGGCCACGACAGCTTGATTCGGGAGCCGTGTTTATGTTTGAAAACCGGATTATCTGAGAAGGGAGTAGTTCAAGAGCCGAGTTACCACTGTATATTGGTGCAATGCACTGTTTTATAAATGGTGATTTAATTCCAAGCACCACTTAGCATTCATGCTAGCAAGTCGTATTCTTTTTTCCTCTTCTGTTAAAATGTCTCCTGATCCCAGAACAAGCCAATTTTAACGTATATTTTAATGAATGTTTAAAGTATTCTAAAATTATGAATTGGTAATACCCCATACAGTTAAATCCTTCTATCAAGAATACGATTGCTTTCTCTACGACAGTACGTTTTAAATTGAGACATTCAATTCCTGCTATTCATTTAGAGTAGTTAACAGGTTAGTGTGGTTGAGGGGAGGGGATAATGACTTACCTATCGTTTCAAAACTAGGTACGGCTAAAGCAATCAGACATGAACAGCTTTGTGTAAAAATAAATAAAGAATAACAACAATTAAAATATAGCCAATCATTACAGTTTCTTGTTTAATCAAACAGTTTGTTGTATTTTACCACAGCATAATGTGTTTGATGTTCACTGTTTTTCTAAACATTAAACAAAATTTATTAGCTTAAAAAATAAAAGTTTTCAAATTCTGATAATTTTCTTTAAAAATACAGATGTTTTAAGACATTTCCAGTTAATAAAACCTAAACTTCTATATCGAAATGCTTTTTTAAATGCATGTGTAATACAAAAACAATTACGTTAATTGTAAAAGAAAACCTTGAAAGACTTTTTTAGACACATTCGAGATGTTTCATGTTTTGTTTGTGTTGTTTTGAGATTTAAGTAAGATAGATAAAAAATATGTGTAACACAAAAGGAGAAAAATAAAATAAAAGTAAAACCCACTGAGACATTGTTGAGTGAAACAACAAGTTTTTTGAAGGTTTTAGTGACGAATTAATTACTTGATATAACGCTGTTTGTTTTGAATTTCGCGTAAAGCTACACGAGGGCTATCTGTGCTAGCCGTCCCTAATTCAGCAGTGTAAGACTAGAGGGAAGGCAGCTAGTCATCACCACCCACCGCCAACTCTTGGGCTACTCTTTTACCAAGGAATAGTGGGATTTATCATAACATTAAAACGCCCCCACGGCTGAAATGGCGAGCATGTTTGGTGCGACCGGGATTCGAACCCGCGACCCTCGAATTAAGAGTCAAGTGCCTTAACCACCTGGCCATGCCGTGCCCTTCATGTCAACAACCTAGTAAATTCGGGGAATATTAAGATGAGATCATATTAATATTAAGAGAATCAGTACAGCATTCGGCCAGTTTTGTTTTCAATAGGTAGTACCTGCAATTAGTAAAGTACCCGAATCAGAGTTAGTTATTACGTTTATTCAGTTACTCGGTTTATTATCTCTGAAGTTACACAAGCAAATTATTCCTTCTGCAGTCACAGTACAGTACCATTATCGAGGTATTTTCGTTGTAAGGGTTTTATAAACAGACCTACAAGTTAAAACAGTGTACAAGTGAAGACAGTTTGTAAAGACGTTGTAAAGAAGTATTAAAGTATTAATACTTCTATCATTTATCACGTATTATGCTGTTCATTTGTCTTTTGCGGGGTTTTTTTAAATAGCAAAACCACATCGCGCTACTAGCTATTTCCACCTGGAGGAAACGAACCCCTGATTGTAGCGTTGTAAGTCCGTAGACTTGCCGCTGCACCAGTGAGGTTCTCATTTGTCTTTTATCATAGGGAAGGTAGATAGTCGACAGTATTTACGGTCAACCTCTGCTGACCAAATAGTGGGATTTCACCGTTACATTTACCACTAAGCCTAATTGTTTTGTACTTGTAACTTTATTCTAGGATAACTTGTACTGGACAAAAATACACCTAGTTCATATCAACTACTCTATCCTAGAAATATACTTTGATATATATATAAGTATACTTTTACTAACGTTCTTTAGAAATTGTCGGTGTTGGTTATTGCTATTGCTTAATTTATAATAATTTATTGTCAGAAGCCAATATTCCAGTACAACTCTCTCTTAGAGATTCACCATACATCCTCAAAATTCTGGCATTACGGTCTCTTGAAATTTGTTTTCCACACCTTGTATTTTTGTATTACCCATTTAACTATTTCAAATTATTTGACTTTCTAAATTCAATATCTTGGTACAACAATTTTGTCTTTCCAGAAGATTCACTATACAAATTTATTGTGCTGGAATAAACATTCCTTGTTTCAAATAATCAACCACTGTACAATAATAATGTAAGACAATTATAAGACTCTTCTAATTAATCTTTCCATACTTGCTCTTCAATTTCTCTAAAAACTTGAAATATATAATGAGTGTTACTTAAATCTACAGTAAAACTAATTTCAAATTCTGCAGGAAAACTGATTTTTTGTTTGTTTGAAGTTAAGCACAAAGTAATAAATGGGCTATCAGTGCTCTGCCCATGGATATATAATACACAGTTACTAGCATTGCAAGTCCATAGACATACTACTGTGCTACCAGGGGACACCAATTTGTGATTAAACAAAAAAGGGAATAATATATTTAATTAGATTTAATGACAACAAATAGTGCAATTAATATTTTGTCTAGTATTTAAGTAGTAAAAATTAACTACTGTATTGCCTCTAATTAATGCCTCCACAGGCACTGCAAACAGCAAAGGGGGGGGGTACTAATTATAGTATTTGTGCAGTTACAGTTTATATTTTCACATCTGATTTGTTGATTTCAGTTCTAATAAAAGTGTGTGTGTGTGTTTGCTTTTCTTCTGTTTTTTAACTCAAAGTATATATCTTGGTAATATAAACTGTTTTTATATGTTGGATTACTACTGCTGTCAGAAATGGTAGGCTTTATAAAAATAATAGAGGTGATAATTAGGAGCAATATGGTATTTGATTTTAGATAAATGACCTTTTCTCTCTGTAATAAAATTTTCATGATCAAGTGATATTCCTCTGAAAGAAAACTCTGTACAAGGGTTATTGTAACAGAATAAAAACTTAAGTAATTAAAATGTTATCAATAAATATTTATTGAAACTTTCAAAGAAAACTATAATTTCCAATTAATCTTTGTTCTCTATAGGACGATCCTTCAGTGTCCATTGAGCCATCTCAAGCACACCTTCATATGTCTTATTTCCACCAATAAAACCACTAGCATGAACGAAAACACAGTCTGGAATTCCACTCTTCTCAGTAAGCTCTTCATTTCGAAGTCCTCTCCATTTTTCAGGCAAAGACAACCTAGAGAAAGCACTACAATATCATAAAAGATTTGACTACATTTATCATAATGTTAGTTTTGCTTAAAAATAGATTAAAAATTACTTGAAGATAGAAAAGATGTCATTTTACTCTGGTCTAATACACTCAGTAGAATTGTTTGTTTTTAAATTTTGAGCAAAGCTACACGAGAGTTATCTGCACTAGCTATCCCTAATTTGGCAATGTAAGACAAGAGGGAAGGCAGCTAGTCATCACCACCCACTGCCAAAACGTAGGCTACTCTTTTACTAATGAATAGTGGGATTGAACGTCACATTATAACACCCCCACAGCTAAAAGGATGAGCATGTTTGGTGTGACGGGGATTCAAACCTGTGATCCTCGGATTGCAAATCAAACACCTTAATCCACCTCGGCATTCCGAGCACTATTCAATATAAAGTGAGAGGTGTAAAAAAAAAGTACTAAAATTCAAATGATTTAAAGAAATGAGTATAAAGTGAATAATTAATAACTGCTTTATCCAAACACCTGTAATGTTAATTACAATATTAAAGATTATTATTAATTACAATGACATATTCTGCAATCTATGATGTCAATCACTTCTGAGAAAACATTTTTCAAGCCACTGACATGGTAAAAGATATATTTCAATCACACATCTTCTAAATAATGGATATTTAATTTTGATAATAAATTTTACAAGTAAAGTTTTTCATGTCCATTTTACTTTAATCTAAATAAAATAAATTAATCATTTTTTATACAATGCATGAATATAATAAAATGTTTTTTGTGATATTATTAAAAAAAGTTAACCATGATGAGGGACTGTAATAATTATACCAGTAGAGGGCATCAATACAATCAGATACCTATATGTTCTGTGTCTTGCAATGTTATTGTGCTTTCTGTTTACTTCATAAATATAATAGTTCAAAATTGCCTCAAACAACTTGTTGTATGTCTAGATGTTCTAAGAGAGGTGGTAATTTGTGGCCTTTGTATCTGAAATTGTCTAGAAAGTGGCTTCATGCATTCAGACAGGACTAGAGGAAGCCAAAGAAAGTTGTTTGTTATGACCACCTTATATTTGACATCTGCGTATCTGAAACTAGCTATAGTAGGCCTAAGTTAAATACAGTTTTTCAATAATTGTGCTTTTCATTTACAAATGTGCCTACAATTATTCCCATCTTGTTACCTTTTTATGACCAGTCAAGTTTTAAAATTTTACATTCAAAATACATCTCCACCACATCCCATTTAGCTAAGCTTGGTCTGAAAAAATATTTTTATAGTATAGGTGTATGATTAAGCTTATGTGATGTATGATACTTGTTGGAGAGAAATATTTCAATAATGCTTACCCTGTATGCTAAAATCTATAATAATCCTGGAAATGATTGTCAGTAAATATTATGAAAGTAATATATATATATATATGTATATTCCTTTGTTGTTTGCACCTTTACCCCAAAATAGAGAGGTAAAACCAGTGCCATTCAAAATGTATTCAGCTGGCCAAAGACAATTACACTGTAATCCATGTGAAGAACTAAGTGAATACTGAAAAAGAATGAAAATGGTTAACCTGCCAGTTGTTGACATACCCAAGAAAACTATACTAGCTCAATATAATGTTTGTGTCAGAGCCAAATACACCTTTAAATGTAAACAAAAGTTAATCATTATTATTCAACAGCTTCAATCATGACGTTTTATTCAACAGTTGGAACAAAATTCTTACCAACATATTGAAACTATGCTTATTCTTAAGTAACAAAACAATAGTCTTACCCTGTATTATCACTTAAATTATTTGCTTTATCTGCTGATCAAATCAGCAGTAGTTTTAGTTCCATTGTATTTAAATTCTGTCTTAATCATACTAAGATTCCAATTCTCACATTTCCTATTGATTTTAGTGGAACTGGTTAAAAAGAAATAAAAAACAACAAGAGAAATTCAAGTACCAGTTAAAGAGGTTTATTGACTGACCAAGTGCTGAAGATGACCTAGGAAGGTCAAAATGTTGTTCTCTCCTTACACTGCACAACAAAGTTTTTGCTTCTTGAAGACTATTGGATGTTCCTTATAGATTTTTGGTTGCTGATCACAAAAATCACATCCAAATTTGCCCATCACGTACAGTTTCATCAAAATCTTCAGTTTTGTCATGTTTTTTCTTACATTTGTGTCCAAAAATTTTCGTTTCTGTAAGAGACCTACGAAACAATGTTTTGTGCAGTCTGGGCATGTCCAGGCATGAAATCAGGCCAGGTTGGAAGCTGTTCTGTGGAAGTATGCAGCCCAGAAATGCCTGGGCAGGCTGAAGCCAGCTTTACACTGTCTCAGCAGGCTACAAAAGTGGCTTGCATACACAGATGCTGCTCATTGGATTAATATAGACCTTATAGTGTGTACTTATTGTTTTAGAATACAGCATTGCCTCAGTAGCACTGTAAGTAAGTTAGATGTTATACAGACGTTTTACAGGACAATTGGTGTTGGTCAATATGTCTTGTCAATGTCGTAACAGCCGCGATACATTTTGCTATATTTGTGGAGTGTATATGCTTGTTCATCAGAGACGCTCAATGACTGCTCTTGTGAAGAAAGCATATCATCTGTACTTCAGCTGTAAAGCTGGTGATCAAGACCAGGAATGGGCGTCTCACATTTGTTGTGCGACATGTGCTGTTTGTCTGAGAGCTTGAATCAGAGGCATTCGAAAGACAATGCTGTTTGCTGTCCCAATGATATGGCGAGAACAGAAAAACCATGTGACGGACTGTTACTTCTGTTTGACTAATGTGTCTGGTTTCTCTGCCAAAAACAAAAAGTCAATTGAATACCCTAATCTGCCTTCAGCAATGAAACTCATGCCACATGACGACAGTCTTCCAATTCGAAACCACCAGTGGAATGGACTTTAGATGAACCACATAAAGAAACTGCAATGCAGGGAACTGGCAGTGACATTGATTCAGATTTTGAACAGTGCTCCTCAGGTGATCTGGTCAGAGATTTGGGTCTCTCAAAAGCAAAAGTCGAATTGCTAGGTTCGAGACTGCAGGAATGATGTTTGCTGTCATCAGGTACAAAAATTTGTTTTTCGAAGCCGCCAAGATGATTCAACCAAATTCTTTGCACAAGTTGACAGTCTCTGTTTCTGTGTTGATATCGAAGGATTGTTCTCTGCTTTGGGTTGTGACCATGACCCGCAGGAGTGGCATCTCTTTATTGATTCCTCAACGTTAAGCCTCAAAGCTGTTCTGTTACACAATGACAACGTTCACCCTTTAATACCTGCTGGTTATGTAGCACACATGAAAGAAACCTATGAGAACATGAAAATGTTGCTGAAGCACATCCAGTACAGCAGTACAACTGGAATATCTGTGGAGATCTGAAAGTCGTTGCTCTGTTACTAGGACTGCAGCTCAGCTATACAAAGTACTGTTGTTTCATCTGTGAATGGAACAGTAGCGCCAAAGAGTCACATTATTCTAGACAGAGCTGGCCACTCTGTAAAAAGTTAGTTCCAGGACAGAAAAAAGTGGTGCAAGAACCGCTTGTTGATCCGGCAAAGATTTTTTGCCTCTTCCTCACATAAAATTGGGATTTATGAAGAATTTTGTGAAAGCAATGAACAAAGAAGGCAAAGGATTTCGTAATTTAAGACAGATGTTCCCAAGAATAACTGAGGCCAAGATCAAAGAGGGCATTTTTGTTGACCCTCAGATCAGACATGTTATGAATGGCAAGCGGTTCGAAGATCTGTTAGTTAGGCCAAAAAAGATTGCCTGGAAAGTTTTCAAAGACATTGTTGACAATTTTCTTGGCAATTACAGAGCCCCACATTGCATTCAGCTGGTAGACAAACCTCTCAAAGCATACAAAACAATGAAGTGCAACATGTCACTCAAGATTCATTTCCTCCACTCACACTTGGACTTCTTCCCCGCAAATCTCAGTGCTGTCGGTGACGAACACAGTGAAAGGTTTCACCAGGATATTGCTACAATGGAAAAACTATATCAGGGCAACTGGAATCAGTTAATACTTGCTGACTACTGTTGGGAACTGCAACGTGATGCACCGGACATTGAATACAAATGAAAATCATGAGCAAAACACTTTTAATTATGTTGAACTTAATAGTGTATTAGAAACGTAAATGCAATTAAATACATTATTGCCGGTAAACTGTTAACTGTCTATTTCTCAATGTTCCTACCTGATGAAGCAAAACCAAAACTATATTTGTGCATACCCACCAGGTACCTGTCACAATCAGCAAAAACTTTTCAAAATAATTGTTGTGCAGTGTTATCAGTAAGTGTTAATACCCATACTAGCCATTCTGAGATAAATTTTTATTTCAAGTGGGTTTCTCATTATCAAGAAGTGCTGAATTGAAAAGCATGCTGGGCCCATTAGCAGTTTCATGCACGATCCCTGATTAATATATAAATGCTTCAGAAGAAACACCTGATGTAAATATTAAATTGATTGAAAACAAAGACACATATGTATGTACATATTAATAAAGTTACAAATCACTTCCTGATCACACATCGGACTTGCCTATTTTCAAATGAACCCAGTCGCACAGGAACGCACTGGACTCGCCACTGTTGGTTCATGTCTTGATAAATCACAAACTTAATCTTTGGAGCTATGGCATGTTCCTCTTCAATAGAGAAAAGATGATCTTTCCATGGACATCCTCCCTTTGTTAGATTCACAATTTCACCACTAGGATCAACCTGGAAGATTTTGGAAACATTAACACTGCACATCATTAATTTTCTTCATAAAAAATGCCTATAAACAGTATTTTGTTTTGGTTGACAATTACAGAAATATATAAAACAACTTATAAAAGGTTTGAAATATTTCTAACCAGTTACTCATCATGGTGGAACTGATTCATAGCCTATTAATTCATTTTACTTAAAAAATCTAACAAATATAAGAACTGTTGACATCATATTATGAAGCTGACACAGATCAGATTAATAAATATTCACTCATACATTAAAAGACTATTATGTCAGTTTTCTATTTCATACCAGAATACATGAAACAATTCAGTCATAATAAAATTACAGCCTTGGCTCATACATTGTTTATACATTTCCTTGTGTGACACAAAGCATTAAAACTTTCATATCTACTACTTGTTTCATAAACTATAGCTAAGTGAATGGACTTTTACTGATATTAAATTTCATTGGATAACACACACACAGAAGTATAAATAAAACTCAATAAAAAATAAAGTAACAGCTCCGAGTGTCATTTAAGAAAATTTTGAACCAGTTACCATATTAAAATGAACCAGAACCAAGTAATCATAGCTCCCCTCAATAAGAATATTATTGAACTACAAGATCATAACACTTCTTAAAATGTGTAAAATTAAAATACAGAATTATGTCCTGTAGGTTTTTTATCACAGATAGAAAGGAAAAGAAATTTCACATCACAATTATTAGTTTATAATAAAATAATTAATGTCAGATTTATTAGGAATAGAAATGAAAAATCTTCTTGTCAGTTCCTTGGGTGTATATACCGATCAGAGTATGTGCTTCACATGGATATCCTATAGAACACATACAGCATGGGAGATTACTAAAGTAATTATTAATATCATAAATGTCATCTTCAGTCCAGAAGGGTTCAAGTATAAGCACAGACCACTGACTTATTTAACCAATTCTTGGGGAAGCGAAATTCAAATAAGAGCCAGAATAAAATTATCTTTTTTATTATTTTTTTAAACACGTTAAATTAATTAGTATGAGAAGTTGCTTAATATAAAAGATAATTAAGTCCACTGGCTTAAAAATGTTATTTATCTTTCTTTTTTTGTAACTGATTTTGAAAATTTGATTGCTCTGACTGTTAAGTGCAGGGAATTGAATTATAAAGTTTTAGGAAAATTATAACCCACTGTCACAAACAAACACACACAGATAATTTATATGATATATGCATGTGTCTTAATTAAATTATGTAATGTTAGGGCTAATTCATATTTTGCAGGGTAATTAAACTGGAATTATGAGGTGAAACAAATTATTCATTGAGTAGGAAGAATCTTTTCTCTGGTTGACTTTGAATCCCACTCAAAATCCCTTATACTATTATGATGATGAATCAAGCATTCATACAACGATAAACCAATATTATCCAAAATTTAGAACACTTAACTAAATATACATTCAACTCAAGACTAGAATTAAATCCATCTATCTATTAGCAATTTCTTACTGAGTAATGTTTAATACAAAAGTAATGCACCAACAAAATCACGTAATACTCGAGAGGGTTAAATATTAATGTTTTTGTGTATTTAAGTAAGTAATTAATTGGGACATGTATTATTAATTCTTTTTTCAAATGTACATTGATATACTTCAAACAAGCTAAAATACCCATCAACTGATGGGAAATTTTTGAACTTAATTAAAACAATGTAAATTTAACAACAATCATATATTTCGAATAATAACTTGAGCATAAACTTCATTTCAAAATTATAATAAAGATTCTTATTAAACAATATTTGCAGTTTTATTTCCATCTACCAACAAATAAAGATTGTGAAGTGATCCCACCCTTGAACACCCTACATTTCAATCATGAGAAAAACACAGTTGTTTAAGAAACACTCCAGCAACTTTCATACATCAACCTTGAATCCCTTCAGAATATTCAATGTTGTCTAAAGTGTGAACTTGACAAGATTGTTTGAGATTGATTCAAAAGGCTAAGAATAATTAATCAACAGGCTTCAGAAAACAGAAATATGGTTAAGTTCAACTTTGAACCCATTAGAACATTCCCTATAATTCAGTGTTTACATATACATTTTGGTTGAGATTGGCCCAATAGATTTGGAAAAGTTGGGTGCAAAGAAAAATATGTTTTGTCTTTATACATAGAGATGGAGTTTTTATGTATTATATGTACTATTAAATAATGATGAGAATAAAAGATGAAAAGTTTAACCAAGTCCTGCTCTCATCACTAATATGTCTCTCATCTTATTTTCTTCAATGCTCTCAAAAGCCATACCCAGACATCATCCCTAAATAAGCATAATAAAGGTTTTCTTTTTTTCACACATTGAACCAGGGAGATTTTTTTCTCTAAACTTTCGTTAAAGCATAAACTAAAGTTGCATATTTTTATCCATTTTAATGTAGTAAAACAGTTTTATACAGCTAAGATTTTTTTGCATAAATTATGTTTGCACTGCTGTGCAGAAATTAGAGACCACTATTTAGTCTCCTGTGCAAAAGTTGTCCAGATTCATGCATCGTACCAGTGGATCATACATTACAAATGACTTCAATTGGATAATTAAATGTAGTATATTTATTAATACAAGTATCAAATATGTGGCTTAAGTATGAAAAAAATAAAACTGTGATTGGAACTAGGTAACAAATTATTGTCTCCAAAAATTTCAAGAAAACATTGCAGTGATTTAACTTAATGGTGGTAGTACAAAATATTAGAGAAATATACCTTAAAAGTACTTTATATGCATCACTTATCTTACCCTCAAACATTAAGAAATTGTGAAATATTCATTCTAAAAGGGAGTCAGTCTTTTGAATTTGAAATATATGGTGGTGATTATAGTAGAGAGGTTTACTCAATATAATCAGTTACCTTTAAGAATCAGTTATCATGATATATAATAAATGATGAATCAACTAATGTAACAAAAGTAATCAAAATTGGTGTTTCTAATTACTACTGTTTTTTATTATTCCAACTATTAAAGTTACATGCAAGAATAGTTTGTTAAGCATAACTGATTAATGAATCTGACAATTAATGAACTACAAAGTATGAAGCTCCACTAAATGCCCAGCTCTAGTAAGACCAGTTTCTAATTTACAAACAGTAACATACTGTTACTGCAACATTGTTGTTTCAAAATAATGTTTAACATATATCAATACCAGCTAAATAAATTAAAAATTATATGCTGGCAAAACTTGTTATTTTAGTGACACTGAAGACCCACGTCTCACAGAAACACTGGTGTGATGACAGTAATGTTGTATGCAAATATTTTATAACCAATTAAGTTCTTAAGTGCTACTTTTTTTTTACATAAAATTACCAACACATTTGAAATTTTAAACGTTATTAGTTATTTAAAAATAAAAAGCTCATTGCACAAAATCTTGACAAATACATGGGGTTAAAAAATTCCTACTTAAAATTAAAATTAACATACTAAGACTAACATTTTTCCTGTTCTTAATGGCTTCTTCAACTAGTAGTCTAGCTGGCCACCAAACATTCCCATAATAAGAAACTTTATCCACAAACTCACTGCCTGTCAGTTCCATAGCTTTTTTAAATCCTTCCTGAAAACAGAAAAAAACAATAATAAACTCTTAATGAAAGTAGAAGAGTAGTAAGTACCTTCCTTTGCATCATGATGAGTGTATGTTGTTGAGATGTAAAAATATTTCATATCAACAAGATATTAATATTATGAGAACTTCTCAAGATTAAACTTGTAAGACAAACAGAATACATCTGCATTCGGATTACTGCAAGTTTATGTTACAAGTATATGAACATCTTAATCTTCAAATTACTGATTTATTTACATATGAGTCTCAAATATTGCATCATATTATGTAGTCATAACATTCTTTTAAACAACTAATAAAAAACAGGATATTACTGACTATCTATGTAAAATATATAGGAAATCCTAGCACAGTTGATTGGGTTAATTACAATACAAACAATATTTTCTTTGAATATTTTATGCCAACCATATGGTAAGAGGAATCCTGAAGCCAACAAAGTCATTGTCCCCATGAGTAATCTTGTGCATGAAGGGTTTTACAAAAATGTGTTTGAAAATCCAACAAATTCCATAAGGAACCATTAGTAGATCTTTGTTCAGTTAACTCTGGAAATATCTAATAATTCAATATCTGAAGTTGAAATCAACTTCTTGTATGTGGAGAATTGCTTCTTTTTTAACTAAAGAGTCTCCATTATTATTAATGATCTTAGGTGAAAAACAACAGGATTAGGACTAATTTTTTATTCTGAGTTTTAGATCTTTTATAAATTTAATTATGTATATAATAAAGCATTTAATAAAACTCACATGTATACTAAAGTCACCTTTTCTGTATTTTAACAAATTGGGTGGAAATTCTTAATAACAGCAAATAAATTTAACTAAAGGTTTCTGGAATGTCACTCAACTGCAATTTCAACTACATCATTAAGTTTCTCCAATATAATTTTTACAGACAATATACGAGAAAATCTTAAATATCAAAATTTACAATGAAATTTTCCATTGGCAATAAAATGTATTTATTAAGTGCTTCAAAAATACAATTCCAGATAACAGATATATATATATATATATATATACACCTGTTATTACATAAATCTTATTTCATACTCTCATGATAAAAATTCAACCTGTCGTTTTTAATGTCAACAACATTAAGTTCTTTGGTTAACTACAAGCCAAAATCATTTTATTTACATTTCTAAAATTTTAATCATATGTTTGTAAGTCATTAACGTTTTTTTCTTTTAACCCTTTCACTAAAAGCTCAGTATAATATACACAAGTTCATGCACTACAACTTTTGATACAACATGTGCATCTTCACAAAATTTGGTGAACTTATAGTAAATATTATTTGCATAATCTCTAAAACCTCCAAAATACATTTAAATGTTTGTTTTCAGCAAAACCTTATATTTTATGCTATTTTCTATACTCTAAGTAAGTGGGGTCTATCACTTGACCAACCTCATAAGTATAATAAAAAATTAGGAAATAAATATAAAATATGTTTTTCATGCTAGAATGACTATATATTATATGAAAATACAAATGTTTAGTCAAAATAGTGTAAATCTCATAACACTATATTTACATATACATTTTTAATTTTTGCTATACTGACCTTAGCTAACATGCTTAGCTAACAAAACTTGCATTGATGTGGTGTATGTGCACTCACATTACATATCCAGTAACATAAAACTGACCTTCACTCTTCTCTGTTTCAGTGTAGTAGTATTTTGTAATATACAATCACATATCAACATTATTATACATTATATACAGATGTATATAGATTACTATTTAGAAATAAATTATCAAACTTATTTTTCTTAAAATATAGAACAATAAATTGAGTAAAGCAAGGAATTATCTCTTCTCGCTATGACTTTTGAACTTGGTTGCTCCTGGACACAGGTTGCTTAGCCTTCTAAAATTTCTTATGTGAAAGATATCAAACAAAAGTGTTTTTAGGTTTCATATATACAGTTTAATAACCAAAAAAAAACATAAATAACTACACTGATACCATATATTCCACTATAATTTATTAAGCTTAGTAACTGAGATGTATTTAGATTTTAAAAAATGTGAAACTTCAAGAAGACTAAAGATATAACCTACATCATTGAAATCTTGGATCAAAAGAACGTGGTAGCCTGTTCAAATGGCTGAGAAAACCACTCTTGGGACATTCTAAGCTGTTGATTGGTTACTTACGTCATATATTGAAGTAAGTGGATATAATGGATCATTTCCAAAAACGAAAGAGATGAATGGGGCCACTGCTTTTGGTTGAGTACATAAGCCATATTTCAGCAAAATAAGATGAAATAAGATTCTTATCTTATATTATAGCTTCACTTACTGGTAATTTGAGTTCCTAAATTATATGAAACTACAGACTTAATATTTTGACATCACAAATGATTTTAAACATTGCTGCATTCAGCATACCATATGACTCACCAAAATCTATATTTAAATATGTTCTTTTAACATTTACTTTTAAATTAAGAAATCAACTCATATATAATATTAAAATTTGAATTATAGTCTACAGTTTGATTCAAACTTATTGACATACATTCATAAAATAGTAGTTCAATAACATTTGGGATGCAAGTCAACAAATGCAATAACACGACCTGTGACCCATTGCAAAGGGGTTAATACATATTAATTATTCCATTGAAGTAATATGTAATAAATAGTTTTCTCCAGGGGCAGTGTACTGCTGCCACAGTAACACTCTGGTAACAGAAACTGCAATTGGATCCAAAAATTTAAAACAAAGTTATTCAGTTTACACCTAAAATTAAGTGCCTTTCATAACCAAACACTTAGTGTTAGAGAACACTCTGGCTGTTTGTGTGATCTTCTGTGTCCATTAGTAGAGCTCTCTCAGACTTCTCGTCACACAAACAAACACAGCCACACTTCTCTCCCTCAGGAGCTGGCATCACCCACCATGTGACTGCTCTGGCTCTTGAGTGAAGGTGTCAGAGCATTAACAGGGTGAAATGTTTTTGTCATATGTCAATTTGTTATAGGATGCACTAATACAGTATTGAAACACCTAGTCAAATACATTTAATGATGATGTGTTTAAAAGATATACATTTTTAAAGTATTTTATTCACATTAGATACTACAAAGTTTTCTTTCTTTTTAGTTATTTGTGTTGTGCAGAGTATAAATGTTAAATGTGTTATTACTGTTTGAAGAATATTGTTATTGAAACTGAAATAGAAGAAGACAAAGTATTATTTATAAAGTATCCAGTTTTTTCTTTTTTCCCTACTGCTCAATTTAAAGGAAGTTAAACTGCATGTTTTCTCATAGTAGTACATGTGCATTCAATTTATTATCAGTGTAAGTAATTTTATTTTTCATAAAAATGGGACTTGGGCTATGAATATTAGATATTTACACCTCAATGGAAACACCACACGTCTGATAAATTTTGGCACTTTAAAATTTGCACTACTCTACTGGTTTACTCATATCAAATTATTTTTAAAAGTTTTGACTTAGCAATAATTAAACTCTATTTTAATAAGTCTTAATAACATTTATACCCTGATAAAAAAAACAAATATTCTAACTTGTGTACTGCTTTTAAAAATGAAGGTCACATATCATAAAATGTAATTTTCAAAAACACACATAGAAATATTTGACTACTGTTAAGGACAATATATATATATACATATTAACTATATCCATCTTCTATTTATCGGTGAATATTGACATAAGTGGACATAATAATGTGAATTCATTGGCTTACATTGAAATTAAATGAAACTACTTGTTTCCTATTTAAAACTGAAGTATATTTCTCTGGGAAATGTGCTGAAAATGTTTTAAAAATAAAATTTCTTATTCTAAATTACCACCAGACAGTTTTTCATATGTCATATATACATCCTAAGAATTTACACATTTGCTAATACATTATTTACAAGTAAACAGTACTCAGTGATAAAACTTTGACTGATAATAACCTTACTTGAAACATGTCCTCAATGTTAAAATTTCTCTTACAAACCACCTTGACGCGTAAATTACTTACTTAAATCTGAATTAATATCTTTCGTTCTTGAACTTACATCCTTCATGTTTACACAAACCTACCTTATTGATATTTAATATATTTAAACCTATACACATGTTCTTCACTGATCATAAATATCCACATTTGATGTATGAGTTACTTAAATGTACATCCCTGAATTACAAATGATTTAAATCTACGTCTTTAATATTTTCATTATTTTATCCTATGTTCCTGATGATTACACAGCTTAAACTCCCATTATGGACGTTCACATTACTCACTTCTGTGTCCTGGGTAGGACTATTCCATGATGGGTTCAGATAACTGACACGAGAGCTCAAGTGAGTACTAATGTGATATCTAAAGGAAAACAAGATTCAAGTGTTACAGATTATGTGTAGATGGAGTTATACAAATGCATATTTTAACATTACTCATTGCAAGTAATAAGATGACATAATAAACACCACAATTTAACTTCTAGATGAATATTTCTTATGACCAGTAACAATATGCAACACCTTTCATGCTCAAAACCCCCTTACAACAACTACAGAGATGCCAACCATTATGATTTGAGCGTAATCATTACGATTTTGGTGTATACATTACGACTATACGCTCATACAGACAAATATTACGACTTGTTGCAACTCCCAAATTATTATATATTATATAGGCCTATACAATAAAGTGATAGATTGTTCCCCCAGGGTTTCAAAGGGTGAAAATAAAATTTCTAGTGAGATACAAATAAATTTTGATAATAAATAAAAGACATAGTCCAAATGGCTACTTGAGATAATCATGATTGAAATAATAAAAAATATTTGTATCTCCAACGTCTACCAATACTTTGAGTGCAGTGCTTCTCCATACTGGGTATGTGGAGGAATCCATAGTTACGTCATCAGTGCTTGTCAGCCAAGCAGTGCTCGCGTAGATGGGCATTTCTCATTTTCTAAGCGGCATAGAAACACCAATGCGATCGTTCACAAGATGGAAAAAGAGTGGCCTCGTTCACCAGATTGTCTTGTTTCTGGCAAATCTAAAAGAATTAAAACTGTGAAAGGGCTCTGTCTACAATCATTATGCTCAGTGATTTGAAATAGTTGGGATCTCTGATATTCAAGGTACCATTTTCACTTAGAAATTCTTATTAATAACTACAAATGCAGTCTTTTTGCATTGTCACTGTGGTTACTTGATTCATATGGGGTCATGAAGACTATAATTATCATTGCTTCTAAGTAATAAGCCCATAAATTCATAAAAATAATAACATATGGTGCTAAAATAAATAAATAATATACAGGGTGTTAGAAAAGTCACTGTGCAGTTTTGAAAGCAGTGATAACAGCATTCATTCCGTCTGTTTCAAGCCAGCAACTGATAATGGTGTTTCGAAACAAAATAAGAAAAATCCAAGCCTGTATTGATGCCAATGGGGGTCACTTTCAACATTGTTTATAACTGTCATTCATATTTACCTTCTGTATTCTATATTGAAACATGTCTGTTAATAAATGTACAAGTGCACAGTGACTTTCTGAACACCCTGTAGTAATAAAATCCTTCCATAAAAAGAACTGATGAAAAATTTCACTCTATCAGCTTAATTTATCAGGTCATCCCTTAAGTAATGTCTGATTTTAGGTTCAGAAGAAGAGAAAGGATTTCAAATGCTTTTAATGCCATTTAATCAATAATATATGTTTCATTATTACTGATTACTTCCTGTTAATAATTCACAAGTTTATGAATGCCACTTCTATAAAATTCTTGGGGTTTGGAGGAAAAGAATGTAGAGAAAGTAGTTTTGACATCTTCGTGTGTTCTAAGCTGTTTTCTTCAAGATGGTTCTGCAAACTTCAAAATAGATGATAATCCGATAGGGCAAGGTCTGGAGAATAAGAAGGATGTGGAAGTTTTCCCAGTCTTGCTCTTCAATCTTTGTAGATGTGATCCTTACTGTATGGGGCCATGCATTATCCTGGTGTAATACAACACCTTTACAATTGATCAAAGCAGGCCTCTTTTCTTTCAGTGCAACATTCAAACGCTCTAACTGTTGAAATAGAAGTCTGATGTAATTGTTACATTGAGTGGCAACAACTCAAAGTGGATCACACCAACAATATCTCACCAAATGCTTAACAAGACTGTTCTAAGGTGGAGGTCCATTTTTGGCAGTGCTTTAGACAGTTCACACTTGCACTAAGCCATTGTCTGCAGTGCTTAAAATTTTTACAAAATTTCCATCTTTCATCTCCAGTCACTAACCTTTCCATAAAATGTGAATTACGTTCATGAGAGTTGCTCTTAGGTTGGCTTCTGTCAAATCATGGGGGACCCATTTTCCAAGTTTTGACACCTTCCCAAGCTGTTGCAGATGATGGTGAACTGTTAAATGGGTTGAATTAAGCTTCTGTGCTAGTTCTTCAACTGTTACAGCAAATTTTCATCAAGTGCAACCAGCAGTAAGTCATCATTAAACTTAACAGGACAACCTGAATGTGGCACATCACTTAAGCTGTAATCACCTTATCTGAATTTCTGAAATCACCTTTTACATTTTATTTCATTGAGAGACTCCACACTATAAACACCTTGAATGTTTCGTGTAGTTTCTGCTGCACTATAGCCTTTTCTCAACTCATAAAGTATTATGTGCCTAATGTGCTCCTCAGACACATCCATCTTCATAAGGGTTTATTTAAGTAATGATCTGAAAAAGTGGAGTTGAGTTAGTTTCCTTTACTTGTCTGAACATTTTTATACTTGTCCTACTACATATTTTAGTCATTAAAGCCTTCTACAAAGACAGAAATGATAATGCACCTTTTGTATTAAATTTTACTTATAGGATGACCTGATAGTTCACACTGTACTAGTTTTTGTCAAGACATTTGCTCATATAAATAACACTTCAATAAACATAATATGTCACATCCTACCCATCTAAAAAAGCCCTTCAGTCCTTGTTCTGAAGTTTAAAACATTACCCAAAATAAACTTGTATGGAAGTAAATTCTCATCTTTGTTTACAAGCACTATGAAATTATAGGTCTTAAGCATTAAATAAAATGAGGCACTATTCAAAATATAACTGTAATATATACTCTTCAAAACAAGAAACGCAAAAGGGATATTTTTGTTATTTTAAAGAAAAATATAGGTAATAACGTTACAAGCTCAGAGTATGTGATGTTACACGTGTTAAGGCACTGATTGTCAGACCAAAATGACAATAAAAGTCGTGCATTTTGAAAACAGAAGAAAACATCGGACTTTTCGCCAAAACGCATGCGTGTCCAATACATTTGTTTGAGAGATCTGCATGTTCTGCAAGTGCAACATGTGCAAAATCCCTATAAAAGTGACAGGTTCTCGGTTTCCATAGCTCAGTGTTAAGCCACTGACACGCAATACAGTTACGCCAAGACTGACTGAAGCACAACGCAACAACGCCATTGGTCGCTTGGAAGCAGGCGAATCTCGATCAGATGTTGCCAGAGCTGTGAATGTCCACCCAAGCACCATCACAAGGCTATGGAATTGTCACCAACAACATGCATCAACTCGTGACCGTCCATAATCTGGCAGACCTCGTGTGACCACGTCCTCACAAGATCGCAACATCCGGTTACGTCACCTTCGAGATAGGACCACCACTGTAACGTCTACTGCCTCAACCATACCAGGGCTGCGTAGGATTTCCGATTAGACCGTACGCAACTGTCTACGAGATTCTTAGGCCCCATGTGCAACCCATCATGGTGAACGTCAACGACGTTTTTCAACATGATAATGCCCGTCCTCACACAGCCCGACTCACCACTGTCTTCTTGAGACACCACAATATCAACGTTCTTCCCTGGCCCTCCAGATCACCAGATTTAAACCCCATCGAACATCTTTGAGACGAGTTGGACCGACGTCTGCTACGGCGACAACCTCAACCGCAGACTCTACCTCAGCTTGCAGCAGCTTTGCAGGCTGAGTGGACAGTCATTCCACAGGATGTGATTTGTCATCTCATCGCTTCCATGGGCAGGAGATGCCAAGCAGTTCTTGATGCTCACGGGGGGCATACTCGTTATTGACGTTAAACTTCACCTAGTGAGCGTGGACTTCGCCTTTGCAGACTTTGGATGTTCAGCAGTGAATGTGCAAAGTTTCACACGTCATACAGAACTACCCAGAATAAACTTGTTAACAATGTGTCTCATATTTTGCCTTTTGAGTTTCTTTTTTTGAAGAGTATATGTATATACTACTGGTATATTCCCTATTTCTAATGATATGACCTAAAAATCAATTTATACAGCATATTTTTTCAACTAATTTAAATCCCTAAGTTTAACACCAACTAATAAAAATCAATGTACAGAAATACTATAAACAAAAGTAGCAACTGAATAACCTTGGTGGTTCATCATGGGTTGATATTCCATTATCAATAGCATCTATTTCTTCCATGAAGTTCTCATACACTTTGTCATAAATCTTTATGGTTTTTCCATCTTGGTTGCTGGTTCCAAGAAACTGGGCAATAACCCTGTGACCAAAGTGAAAGTATACAAGTCCTGCACTACTTAGCTTTGTTGTCCATGGATTCTTGGGGTTCAGACTGTGCATGCTTTCACTGAAATTTCTGTAGAAGTACATGAGCTATTACTACACATCTTAAAGACCTATAAAACATTACTGTAAAAGCAATTTTTTTGACAAATAATAAATCTTGTTACAAAAATGCATCAAACTTAGTATAATGTTTCATTGCTAAATATGAACTGATTTCTTTCATAATCAAATATAAATATTATTTCTGAGAAGTTTTCAATTGTGCTATAATGATAGAAACAACATTTGAAATTAACAATTTTTAAAAATATGACTTTTTTTTATTCTTTAAATATTTCCAAATGTCATATTAATGAAACTTTTTGTAAGAGTACTAAAGCTCTCCTGACTCGCTGTTGATTTTCATACTTCATGTATAAAGTACACCTGTTCAGTTAGCTTGATCTGGTAAGTACTTCTGGTACAAGTTCTTGCATAACTACTAAATTCTATAAATGACTGGCACATCACATTGTATTTGTGTGCACAGTTAAAAATGAGTTTAAATATAAAAATATTAATTTACAGTTGTTTAAAGTATGTGGTAATAAATGTATTTTTCATGATACAGATACCTTTCACTAATTCATCTTGAGTTCAAGACTCAATCACAACTAAAAAAAATGAATTAAATAAATTCCTTTCTAGTGAAAAGAAATTAACAGAAAAAAAGTCATTTATATATCTCTATACATAACCAAGCAATAAACCTACTTTTGTAACAGAAATAAAGTGGTTTCTGGTTTGAGAAGTGTGTACAATGTTTACAAACCAAAGCTGAAAGAAATTTTAAAATTAATATGGAAATCAAGACACATTTTTACAACTATGTGTCTCTTGTTTTAAAAACCAGCACACCCTTCACTCAGCTATGATTGATGTAATCTAAACAGACTAGTAATACAAAGTTATTATTGAAGGTAATAACTTATCTTTAGAAGATAAAATCTATCCAATGGTTAAAATTATTTCTCTTCCACAAAAAACTAAGTATTTGAATTGTTTTTTTTTATAATATGGTAAGTGGGGTGTTATATACTTTCAAACTTTTATTAAATATGGTTGTAAATTTGTGGAAATCTTAATGGGTAGTTTTTTGATCAGACACTGAATATCAAGTTCTTTGCAGAACAATGAATAAATTCAGCTGTAAAACAATTCACACATTTGTTTAAAGTTTCATTAGCTTCACAAAACACTGGAAACTGTATGACATATGAGTGAATAGAAAAGAGTACAAAATTTAGGCAAGAGCTAGTTTAACAAAGGATAATATAACTCTACGTCAATAATATTTATACTGTAGCCATATTTAAAACTGCCAGTAATACATTTTTAAAGATATGAAATAATTTTATCAATATTCTTATCTTTCCTGATATGTCTAATGTTACAATTTTTCCCCTACTGAAAATGTATTTCCAACAAGTACTTACCTCCAGTCATAAGATCAGCTATTTTCATTTAGTGCTGCCCTCTATATGTTAAGTTTTTGTTTGCATATGCCACAAGCCTTCCATCACCCCTGTTGGAATTGGAAGATTTCAATGTCTCTCATGTCACTCATCATGTTTCACCTTTTAAACAAGAGCATGATAAGCTCAGGTGATGCACATGGCTCCCTCTACACTCCTCTACCAAACCTTTACTCTGAAGTTTATCAGAAAGTGTCAGCACTGGAAAAATGGGAAGGAAGGGTGGAAAGTATCTATTTGAAATACATTTTCACTATAGGAAAATTATAACTTGATATAGTTTCTTTCTCCTCTTCCAAGATAAACTATAACTTCACATTAAAAAGGAGGATGGGCAAGTGAAGGAATGACAGAAGTAACCTGAAAGCATCCAAAGGATAACCTTGACGGTGAAAGAAACAGATGTGAAGAAGGAAACCACACCATTTCTAAGCTAAGTATACTCTTTGCTGTGTGTAGTGTGTGCAATACACAAGGGTGCAAAATTGTGAGGTGTAGAACAGCTAGGGTGAGGAAGACTGTACTCAGTAAGTCAACTACATTCAAAACCTCCTCATAGGATATCAACATCAACACAAGGGTAGGATTAGGATCATAATGTCTTCACCTCAAATCCAAGAATTGGGGATTAAAACCCACATTGATTTCTGGGTATGTCACAAGGATCTATCGATCTGGGAACTGTCATCTGGTATTGGAAGGATGTCAAAGGTAATAACATCTCTTAAAAAAGGGTGAGGGAGAGAATGAGGGATGGTCAAGAATATAACTGGCACAATCTCACCCACCACCACTGTGACCCAAGACACAGACAGAACAATTGGAGGAGGAAGATAAACAACCCAAACACGTGTGAAGACTTGTGATGATTGGTTCACTTGAATACAAAACCTTAACATTGGGAACAGACTTCCACATGAAGATAAGATGAGGGCTCCTAACTAAAGGGGTGTTCTGCAATTGAGACAGCTCAATTCCAGTGTGTACGTAATGTGTATTAGGAGGCCACATCATGCAATAAGGTGACAGCTCAGTTTCAATATTTGTTTAAAGGAACTGAGAGGCAACATCATCCCACAAGATGAAGGCTCAGCTCCTGTGTTAGTATAAATAGTATTAGAAGGTTACACTAAACAGGAGGCAGCAGTACAACTCCAGTGAGTGTGTAAAAGGTTTAAGAAGACTACAAGTAGTAGATAAAATCTTGAAAAGGAGGAAATTATAAGATGAGGGCCCAACTCTGATGGTTGGGTAAATGTTATAAGGAGATCACATCACCTATGAATGTGACAGCTTAATTCCAGTGGTTGTGTAAATGTTCTAAGGAAGTCATGTTATTTGTGAATGTGACGTGTGGATTACAGAGGTTGTGTAGATGTGAACAGGAGGTCATGTCAACCAGCAAGGTAACAACTCAACTCCTATTTCACATCTACACCAGTAGAACATGACTGTCTTACTTTCAAGCTGAATGGTTCTAATCTGTTGCTTGTGGAACTCGTTCAGGAGGGTATATCCATGCTCAACCACTCCAACAGCTTAAAACTGGAAAGTGGCAAGGATTTCCATACTCCACTTGAAGAAGAATGGTGAAAATCTGGTGAAGAGTCTGGAAAAACATCATTACTGCAGACAGTGCAATGGGTGACAATGAAACCCTATTTTGAAAAGCAGATCATATCGAGTAATTCACTTGAGGCATGACAGGAATGGGTAGCAATCCCTTTACCCATGTAGTCCAAGGATGATATAGTCCAGAATGGCCTGAAATTGATTAACCAACTTCAGAGAGACAAACCAAAGAGATAGATAAAACAGAAGTGATATTATTATATAAAGTAACTGTAGGAGACATTGATAGATGATACTGACAACCCAGACAGAAACACCTATCTTATGGAAAGAAGGACTCCCGAGTGAACTTGGATGCTGATACAGAGAGGCTGAAGCAAGAACAATCAATTACTGGCTACTAATGTCCACATGTCTTGGGGACAGTGAAAAGGTGGGAACAAAAACCCAGAAAAAACAGGGAACAAGTTCAATTACTGAACTGCTTGTGAAAATTGCTGGTCAGTCATCAGAGCTCAAAAATGAAGAACGAAAAGAGGGAAAACACAAGGAGTTGAAGCTTTGACAGTGAGAAACAACTACAATATTTGTAAAGGTGGAATGTTAGTTGACCAATGACACCCAAGGGCCTATAAATGTTGGAGAGTGCTGATCCTGAAATAAACAAATGTATAGCATCACAACCTATAATGTTCTAGCAACAAATAAACCATTATTTAAAACTAAGAGAAACCCATAATTTGGGAGTCATCCTCCAAATAGATAATGAGAAGTCTAAGAATTGGTGATATAAAATTGATAAGTAGCCTAACAGGAAGATAGGATGAAATAAGCCAAAAACATAGGGGGGTGCAGCATGCTATTTCCACCATATAGCTGGAAAGCTAAATTATCAGCATGAACCTGAATATCAGGAAAGTGAGGAAAAACTGAAAGTAATTTATATAATAAAGTGACAGCTTCACAATCCTGACAGTGAGCAAACATACCACTGACAACAGTATTATTAACTTCATATATAATCAGTGAGCTGGAATGTTAAAATTGACCAATAAAGACACAACCTCAATAACTTCAGTGTTATCACACATGTGGCTACTCTACAATTGTCTATTAAAAGATGACACACTACAGATAGGAATTCAAACAAGCAAAGCATCCTAGAGAGAGAAGTTTAAACTACCCATATTTCATCTTTACAATAACCAATCTTTAAATGTGGGAGACTGTGTGGACTATTGCCAAATAAACCCATATTTCAACAGTACTTGGCTATGAAGATGTGGAATTTAAGGGGATGGCCAGACTGTTGTTTTTCTTGCATAAAATAAAAGTGTTCTAGTTTAGGTAGATACCACACTTACTCACCTTACAGCAGCAGGAAGCTTTCTTAAGGCTTCCATGGCTATCTCTTTTGACAGAACAGCAAATAAAATAGCTTTATAGAGCTAAAAAACCAGATCTTGTGCTATACAACACATGCAGACACAACTGTGTGTTGTGTGAAAATCTGGATGATGGGTATGGTTTTATTCCCTAATAGTCTGAAAACTAGCATGAATTTGATTATGTTGTTAGGCAATTCAGATTGTAAATATCACAAGGAGGTTAAATTTCTATTAAGAAGTTAAATAAAGAAAATATCAGAAAGCTTAGTTTGGAAATCAGCCCACCAAACATGTCTCCCTGACAAACAGACCTGGTGTTAAAGTAGCATTTTTCAAATAGCAATAGAGCCAAGCAGTGAAACAGATTTGACAAGAAGAGCATTCCTTCTGCCAATTTAACAATTAAATGTAATTGAAGCTAAAAAGAGACAAAAATGATATGATATACAGTACTTTCCATCATTACACTATAACCTGTTAAACTTTTATGATAAAAGACACAAAATTCATTTATGGTATTAAAAGTGATAATTAATCTTTTATTGGAGTGAAAACTAAAAACAACAATTTTTTTTAATAATATCTTAGCATAATGGTTCATACAAGCATTAACCAGCAGTGTGTATAGTAATGTTTAGTCACTCCTTAGAAGCTGGAAACATTTATGGGGAAAAAAAAGGAACTAGATGTTAACACTAAATGCAGAGCTACCATACTACCATTTTTATCTCACAAGCTCTAACTACTTAAGTACTAAACAGCAATACTGAAGTAAAAAATCATGATGATAAAAAGAACACTGTAGTACGCCTTCACCATAAGATAATGGATAATCTTAATATAGCATACTCATGAGTGTAGTTTTACACAGTGAAAAACAAAAATACCTAATCTTACTACATAGTTTTTCTGACATATCACTAATGTGCATTAATAATAAAAAATCCTTTGCTTTTTATCATTTATGCTGATATATCAACTGGTCCCCATAGAGCTCTATTATTATTATTACTATTAGGTGACTCCCATGTGCAGACTGACTTCACTAATGCTTGCACATGCCAATGACATCATCTTGTTTATAAATTTTCATAATTTAAACAACAAATTAAATGTATAAAAAATATGAATTTTAAAACACAAATAATACATAATTGATTAAAATACAAATGTAAAACCTGAATGCAATATGTCTATCAAACTAATACACATAAGGATAGAAACACTTGCTGAGCACTGTGTACACCTTGAGAAAACAATGGACAGAGCTTCATTTCATTCCATTTCAGAATTAAACCATACACACACACACCATTACATTACAAAGATTAAATTTCTCTTGGTTATAAGCATGCCAGTAAACTTCAAACTGTCACATAGCAATACAGCTTTGACTTTGCAAATGGGCGTGGCTCAACTTCAACTCAGAAAACATTTAAAATGATTAAGTAAGGGGAGAATGTCTTCTAAAAACCTTGAGAAACTAATGTAAAACATCCTTATTGTGTACCTTCACTGTCTGTAGAAACTATCTGCATTCCAAGATCACAGTCTTTTCTCTACCAGCTCTTAAAATTTAAATTGTAACTGTAAGCAGATCATGTGACAACAAAAACTGCAGTTTTAATTGTTTTAGATGTTTCTTTATAAAAAAAAGGAAAATAAAACTTGCATAAATCATTAAATTATAATGTATTTGATAACAATAATAATTTCCTTATAATATATTCATAGTAAAGTTGCTTAATTAAATTTTGAATGTTAATCAATATCATACATGGGTTTACAGGGTTTAAAAATGGCATCCTTGCTTCAGAATTAAATGTTACTTTTGTTTCCTTACAAAGTTGTATTTTTTCCTCAAAAACAAGTAATAGATTAAAAAATCCATTAAGACAATCACAAAGGTGAAATTGAAATGGTTACTAAATGCTTAAAAATGAGAAAATAGACAAAGTAAGGAGATTTCAGAATCCTTCTGAAGTTTACATCAAATCTCTAAATGTTTTGATCAGACAAGGCAAACCGAAATATCTGTCAAACTCATAAAAAAGGGAAAACGAGTAAAGTAAGGAAATTAAAAATCTCTTTGAGACATATCTTTGAATGTTTTATGTTGACAAGAGGACAGAAGTTGAAAGGATTCTGTTGTGGATAAACAGATGCAAGATGTTTTATAATATAGATTTATAACTTTTGATTTTTTAGTATCTGCAGCATATTTTAGACTATATTGTTGTTGTTGGTAAAGGATATGACAATTTCAACTATTCAGCTGTCTAATATAAACTAACATCCAACAAGTTGAATAGCTAGTAGAATTACCACATAAAATGTTACCCAAACATCTGTTACAGCACTAATGTGAAAAACTGCACTGTTCTGGAGTAGAAGATTTGGCAGGTGGAAGGAATAGTGACACTCTATCTCTTTGCTCTTTTGCTGTTTTTACAATGTCTCCATGACACATTAAACCGGTTATGCATGACACATATTACAAATATTTGTAACTGTAAAGTATGTTTGCTAAAACATACTACAGAAACTACAGATAATCTAAATCATCTTGAATGACATCTGTAGGGCCAAGAAGCTTACCTTTGATGATGATCATACCGATGAACTTCAGGGTCATAAAGTCCACCAACATCAACAACAACATCACAATCTTTTAACAGATTTTCATCACGTGTTCTAAAAATTATGAGAAAAGAAGTTTAAATATTCTTCCCAAATTCCTATAAAAGCAACAAATATACAACATTTATAACAGTATATTAACTCACAGTAAATTAACTTGATGTTTAATGAAAAGAGCAAATAAATTTTCAAGGTTTTGAAGCACAAATGTCTCCAATGACAGACTGAAACCAATATTTTATCAAATGAGCAACAGGGGTTAAAACCCCAAGCACTTAAGTCTCATCCCAATTGCTACATTTCTCTACAATCAAAGAAAGGCTCATTTGAAAATATACAATACATAATATGGTGCAACCTAGTTATTTAGTGAAAACAACCAGAATTTGTACTTTGTGTTAGCTCTTAAAAAAACAGTTTTAAATGCGTGTCTTTTAGAAATATATTTTCAATTGTAACACTTAATTTTTACCACAATGTGTTTAATTTCAAATATAATTTTAGGTTACTTAAGTTAAAATGCAAACAGTAATAAATCACCTACAATGCCTAATGCTTAACACCCAAACCCATGCACACGTGCAACAGTCAAGGTCAAGGGATATTGGATATCTAAAAGCTAAATGTTAGGCTGATTAGCTGCTGAATGTCTGGAGACAATGAAAGATTTACTCACTTATCAATCACCTGTTGCAAAAATACTGTGTATACACTTTTCTTTATTGTTTTACATATTTAAAAGCCCTTTAACAAAAAGATTGAGGTCTTAGATGGTTGTGTGTGTGTGTGTGTGTTTTTGGTAGGGTTATGTGTGTATATTAAATGTGTTACTAGGTTTGGTGGTGGGGGGATATGTGTGTGTATTAAAAGTACTAGGTTGGGCAGAATATGTACATGACTGTCCAAGAATTTGCACACAAGTTAATGGAAGGACAGTGTAGTAAGGTTGGGGCACATTCAGACTACACCAGGTGTGCTCACCTCCTCAACCATCAGTATCTACAGGTCAGTACAAGCTGTGGGAAAAGGGCACATGTGAAAAATACCCAGACACAACTCTTCAACCACCAGATACTATGGGCCCATGCTATCTGCAGGAGAAGGGAACTACAGTGGACACAAAATAAAAATACTCATGAAACCACCACTTCCCAATAAGAATTTACAGGCCCATTGCCAGTTGTGGGAATAGGGCTAATGAGCATTACATTACAGTTAAATATTAAGAAATATCAATAACTCCACAAGCATAATTGGTGATGTCACATCCTTGCAGAAGTAAATAAATGGAAAAAGAGTAGTTTAGATATGTGTCACAAATCCACTGGGAAGTTTTGATGTGTCTTGAATACATTCCAGAAAGTGTGGCCAGATTTCTATTAGTTCTTTAATCCAATAAGGTCTTCTACTGGAGACAGGACAATGGTTTACAAGAAATCCTAATTTTATGGGCCAGCAAGCATTACTTGAAGAAGCAAGAAAAAACACAACTCTGGTACTGGCTTTTCCATGACATTCCATGGAATGGATATAGTCTGAACCAGACTGGAAAGTTATATTTGTATAGTGTGAAATGACTGGACCAGAGCAGATGATCCAAGTACTTTCTGTTATCCTGACCCAATCTGGAGCATGAGGTAAGTGTATCCTGTGAGGCAACACTAGCAACATTGAAGGATCCCAAAGTAGAATACTTGAGAAGAAGGAATAAGCAAATAAATAACTACACCCATTATGAGTGCAGGGTTAAGCAGAAAACAGTCACTGGTGGAAGTCTGTATTCTACTGAAGATGAGGTAACCAGATGATAGAGATAGTTAAATGTGAGATGAATAATTGTAGGGTAAAACACATGCTAGCTCAAAGAAAATGGGGACATAGCTGAAGAGAGGAGACTTGAGAGAGTATACAAACATCTGCTATCAGAGGAGCATATACAAGATGTATGAGTGGTTGATCCAATCCATAATGGGGTAAGAAGAGAGGCTCAGATTAGAGAAGGTGCCCCAGTTACAAAAGGACAGTGAGGAACCACAAGGAATGGACAAGAGCATCCATCTGTACACAACAGACATGACACAAAAAAGAAAAAAACTGAAGGAGAGGATGTGACAAAAAGGGAATGACCATTTTCTCCTGCCATGGAATATGAAGGAAGGAAAGACTGGCCAAGACAAAGGTGAAAGGAAGAGTAGTTATAAGAGATAAGGGTGAAAGGTGTAGATATATGCATAGCAGCTATCAATGGTAAGTACAAATAGGACTCAGTAGTCCAGGAAGAGCAAAGGCATCTGCTAGAGGTTTGATAAAGATTTGGGTAAGAAAGAGTATAGAGGATCACAAAAATAAAATCAGGTGAGAAGTAAAGGGGGGCAATGGACAGAAAAGGAACAAACAAGGGTAGAAAGTAGAAAAAAAGGCAGAGAAATAGGGAAACCAAGAAAGGTAAAAGGTATAGAAAATATGTCCTAAAATCCAAGACGGATGAGACTTGCAGATCACAGAAGAACCATCCTGTGAAAGAAAAGGAATATGTCACAGTATAATGAAGTCAAAGGAATAAGAACAAGACTAAGGTATTAAGTACATCCCATACATCAGCACATGGAAGAGGCAGAAAGATAAGAGAAGTGGAACAAAAGGACAGCTGCATGATCAGGGAGATGAACTAGACAATCTTGCATGCAATAATAAAGGAATGTCATATCTCAAGGAAAGAGAAATGTTTAAGAGTGGATCAGAATGAATGGAAAATTGAGAAGGGGAAAATAAAGCTGACTCGAGGAGAAAGAATAATAGAAATACAGTTGAAATGGACTGTGAGGGGCCATCAAAGGGACTCATTAAGGAGTGTCCTGAAAATGAGCAAGGACCTGAGGGAGGAGATGGAAAGAAGAACATGCATTATAAAAAAAATAAAGATGGGACAGACCAGATTGACGATTGAGACACAGCAGATCAGAAAGGGGAATTGAGCAATGAGAGGTGTAACAACAAAAAGAGGAAGAACAATGAGAGAGAAAAAGAATGGAGAACCTGTGAAGAACTAAAATATGGGTAGGATGTGACCATGTTAAAAAGACAGCTCAAAATGATGTGCAGGGCTTTCCAAACACCTTAAAATGCCTGAACACTATCTTCAGTATGTGTAAAGGAGTAAGGAAAGACAATTAAATATTATCTACCAGAGTACAAGTAATGGAGTAAGTAACCATATTTAAAAACATTGGCTATGGGTGATAGTGTATGTAATAAACAATTATGTGTAAACCTTAACTCCTTGTGATATGTGATGTATCAATTAACCAGGTCTAATAATTATAGTCTATGTGAAGATATGAAGGAGTAAGGAACTAGGATGAAATATGGCATACAATATGTACATGTGAAGTACTAATGAACTATAACAAAATAGTATTGCTTATATATGTTATATCAAGGAATGAGGAGCAAAAATGTTGCACATTAAAAGTAGTCAAATGGAGAATAGCTATAACTATGAGAGTAGGTAAATAATTATATCAGAACAATAATTTCTACATGCAACCAGGTAAGGCAGAACAAATAAAACATAAAATAGTGGGAGCAAACTGAAATCTAAGTAAATACTTAGTGTGGCTCCAACAGGGAAGAATAATGGAAACAATAGTTAGGAGACATACTTATGGTGGGAAAAAAGATATTCAGTAATTATGAAAGAATGGGATGGAAGAGTCAAGAGATATTCAATAATTATGAAAGAATGGGATGGAATAGTCGAGAGATATTCAGTAATTATGAAAGAATGAGATGGAAGAGTTGAGAGATATTCAATAATTATGAAAGAATGGGATGGAAAAGTCGAGAGATATTCAGTAATTATGAAAGAATGAGATGGAAGAGTTGAGAGATATTCAATAATTATGAAAGAATGGGATGGAAAAGTCGAGAGATATTCAGTAATTATGAAAGAATGGGATGGAATAGTCGAGAGATATTCAGTAATTATGAAAGAATGGGATGGAAAAGTCAAGAGATATTCAGTAATTATGAAAGAATGGGATGGAATAGTCGAGAGATATTCAGTAATTATGAAAAGAATGGGATGGAAAAGTCAAGAGATATTCAGTAATTATGAAAGAATGAGATGGGAGAGTCGAGAGATATTCAGTAATTATGAAAGAATGAGATGTAAGAGTCAATCCATTTCATCATTCTCAACTTCAGCTTCAAATCTGTAAAGTGAAATGTGTGGCAGGGATAGAAAAAGAAAATTTATATTAATTTGAGAATTCATATTAAAAGGTTGAGAATACAAAGAAAGTTACAATCCTTGGCAAAAATAAACATGAATAAGTAAACACAACTATGCTGAGAAAAAGAATGAAGATTTTCATGTGTGAACATAGGAGGTAGCATTTGCATTAGAAGGTGTGGCACACTATATTGGTGGAGTAATAGCACAAATTCACATGAATTTTAGGTGAGCTTTACAAGACTGGTAGCATGAAATTCTCTAAGTTAAAATAAAAGCAACTTCAAGTAGTAATGAAACAATCTAATTAGATAACACTAGTTTTATTGTGATAATACTCTTTTTAAATTTTCAACTGCAAGTAACCTAATGAAATGCTAGTTCATTCCTTTTTATAGATCTCTCATCATTTTATCTGTGGGTTTTTTGTTTAGTAAAAAGATACCTGAAGCAATGGAATGTTTTTTTATGTTGCATTACATAAAAATACACATGATAATTTGAAACATGAGGTCTTGCTACACCTTCATATTGGAAATATGCTGTTACTTTTTTTTTGTATATCTTATAAAATTTTAATAAACATATAACTCGTAATTATGCACACATATGACCTCTATTATGACACATCTGGTAATCTTAAGGTTATAACTCACTTTATCTTCAAGCTAACAACATATAGGCTAGCTGCTGCATCAACCATGTAAACACAGAAGGTTTAAGTTTCCAGTAAGTCAATTTATACAAATATATCACAAGAATTTGACTTTGCAATAACCTGAAATTATACCTACTATGTGCTAAGCTTATTCAGTTTGCTCAAGTTTCTTTGATGCATCCACAACAACTATTTTTAGTGATATCTTCACATCTCAAAGAACTTGGAAAATTAAATACAGCACAATTTGTGTTTCTTAACTATTATAACTATGATATATATTTAAATATCACATTGTTGTTAAAAATGATATGAAATGTTAAGTATAATGATATATTTAACTTGTAGACATTGTTTATATCATCCATATTATCCATCTCTTTTACTTTAATTGTTGTACAATAGGTAATTTATAAGAATAACTTCTAATTGAGACGACAGTGTTTTAAAATAAGACCACCTAATTAGTTTCAATATTTTTTCATAAGTGGAAATTTACACACATATACATAAGCATATGCACACAAAATATAGTACATGAAATATTTTATATAATCAACAACTCAGAACTAATAATAATGATGTTACTGACACTTACTACCTAGCACTCCAATTTAAATATATAACCAATGATTGAAAATTACAGATTACAAATTAAAAAAAACACACCTGAGAATTTTAGCATTCTTGTATTCTGGTAAGGTTTTTAAAATAAAACAAGCAAGAGCTTCGTCACAGTGAAAAGTTCCATTGTGAGTCCCAATAACCGGAACATCAGGACAAGACTTCTTGTTAGGAATACAATTATCACTTTCTGCATACATATTCACACTTGATGGAAATAATGATACACGTCTTGAATCTATTAAGAAATTAAAGTTAATTATGAGACCAATACATTTTGAAACAATGCAAAGCTCTGTTATAATTAGTGTGTAAAATATAGAATTTTGGCAGTTGCCATTATTTTTCTCTAAAATACAGTCATAATTTCACACATCTACATGTACATTTTTTTCTTGTATTCTTAAATAAATAAAAAATACAAGAAAAAAAATTCACATAAGGAATTCATTCTGCCTATCTACAGGTACTCCAATAGCTATCAAAGCAACCAACATTAACATCAAATCCACAACCATATACCTATCTTAAACTTTTAATAAATTCCAACCAGAATACAATACATCATCAGTCAAACTATTAGTGTTCAAAAGTCTAAGCAAGAAATGATTTTGTTAGAGGACTAGCCTATATCTAGATTTCATAAACTTAAATCTATTACATTAAAATTTGAGTTTATATTTTCAACCTGAAATCACAACCATAGAAAAACCACCCTAAGAACAACCATACAAAAAACAAACAATTATGGACATTTTACTTGATCCTAATGATGTAAGTTGGTCACATTGATGGTATAAAATTACACAATATTCCAAAATGTATCCAGATCTAAGATCAATAGATAACACCAAAAGTCAGCAATTAGTTGTACAAATGATCACCAATCTCCAACAACAAACACAATCAGTACATAATGTTGCTATTAAGTAAGGAAAACTTTGTTTTTGAAACAGTTTTTTCACTGCACTCATATGATAGTACCAAAGCAGATGGAAACATTTCAGACCATTTCTGACATCAAGTCTTGTTCAACAGGAATGGTCTATCAGTTTCCAAAATTTCTTTGTGTAATTATACTATTAGATGTGCAAGTTCAGTGATTTGAATGTAAGTGACTGTATTGCATAATTCAAATTATTCAACATTAATATACAACACAGGGAAATGTGTCCTCAAATTTACCAAAACAAGCAAAGACAAAGTGCAATAATTGCCCTATCAATTTTTCTAGCATGAGCACCATTTTAAAATATCTGACCAAACAGCAAGGTTTCCACACTGTTCTATTTATACATTAAGAACTATGTAGCAAAGCACATAAAACTATCTGAATATTATATTTCTGGCAGTACACTGAATGATTCATTGAAGGACAGTCTTGCATATGTTGTATCTGAAATGAATCGATATAGAAATATTTTTTATCAAATGTAAAGACTCTAAAAAAATGCTGAAATTAAAATTTCTGACAAAACAGCAATTAAAACCCTTGTTTAATTACAAAGGGCAACATTATGCAGAAACTATCTGTGAATAAATTTCAAATGAAATTTACAAGTATACAAAGTTCCAAAAGTGATGAAAAGTCAAATTCAGTAAACCTGAAAATGTTTCAGGCATGCATAATCATACCATAAATTAGATGAATGCAGGTTCAATGAAATGATGTGTCACAAATGTAAAAAAGTGGAACATATCAATTAGCCTGTTGACAAAGCAGTAGTAAAATCCACCAATAACACTATGTAACACAAATTTTGTTCATGGATAGTATGCATTATTTCTTAATTGCTTGTGTTGTAAAAGTAGAGAAAATGGCCATTATTCCCTTCAAACTTTGCTTCTGTGACCTGGATAATGAAATTTAGAAATTAACCTATTTTCTATGTAAAAACGGGCAAATTCGCACATTTTCATTCACATAAGGTCTGAATAAAACAACATATGAATCAAGATTTACATGTATTTATACTAAAGTTATACAAAAATGAACAAAAATGTTTAGAAGTGAGTAGTTTTTCGATATTTACAATTGCAACATAAATCACTTCCACGTACCAGCCCCAAATATAGTCTCCCATCATGTTTTCGTTATATGCTCCCAACTCACAAAAGCAAAGTCTGAAGAGAAAAATAGGTCTTTTCCATTTACTTTAGGCATAAGCAATTGGGAAATAACACTTTATGCCCAGGAACAAGAAAAAGTAAAAAATTTTGTTACATAGTGTAATAAATGTAAAATGAACTTAATAAAAGGGGCAATATCTAAGTTTATTAAAACAAGACCAGTGCTTTATTTCCTAAAAACTAAGTTGATTAGAAATATTGTAGAAGAGAATTTTGACTAAAATTAAATGTGTTATACTAATTATTCCAGTTATAAATTAAATGAATCAATGGGTGTTTGTGGTGATTTTAAAGTTACCATTAACCCCATGCTAGTAATATCTTAACACTCATTACCAAGAATTGAAGATATTTTTGCAATACTAGCTCTTCAGAAAAAGTTCACAAAGACAGATGTGTGTCAAGCCTATCTACATACAGTTGAAGATGGATTTTAATTTAGTTTTTGAATTTTGCACAAAGCTACTGAAAGGTTACTTGTACTAGCCATTCCTGATAGACTAGAGAGAAGGCCGCTGGTCAACACTTCTCACCACCAGCTCTTTGGCTACTTTTTCCAACAAGTAATGGGGCTGAACATCACATTTTAATGACCCCACAGCTGAAACAACACGTTTGGTGATGAGAATTCAAAACTGTGATCTGAAAATTGTGAGTCAAGCTCCCTAACCACCAGGCCATGCCAGACCTTTAATCATCTGTGTCAAGAATGATAAAAACACTTGAACAATAATGAGTTTTGGAACATTTCATAATGTAAATATATGTGTTCCTCCTTCCAAGGTTTTCCAACATAAATTTTTATGTTGTAGCTGAGTGATTTATAAACATGATCTTCAAAAGACATCTGATACAGTGGAAGTTGTCACCAAGGTACCAATATCTGAGAACGTGACCAAAGTCAGTGCATATTTTGATCTTGTCAACTACTACTGCCATTTTCAACCAAATGTGGCAACCAGTGCCAGATCAAGATTATCATAGGGTCCAGGCAACTTCTTTTCATGGCCCTACCAGCCATACAAGTTAAACCAAAATTCAAATTCTGGTTTGAAATTTAAGTATTTATATGTGTATAATGTATGCTTGCTGTTTATATGTATTAATACAATGTAGTTAAATATCAGTTGTATATTTATATGAATGCATATATACAAAAATATGTCATATAATTTAAAGATTAATAAAGTTTTTACAGTAAAATGTGTACATATTTTCATGCTTATTATTTTTTGGCCCTCTGAGATTAACTTTAAAGGAAAATTATCATGGACCCATAGTTTTCATAGGCCCTAGACACTGTACCCATTGTGCCAAATAAATAACTTGGCCCTGGTGGCAACTGTTAATTACTACTCAGTCAGTTATTCAAAAGAATGCTACATGGACAACACAATGTGATATGATATGCATTACTTAAAGCTAAACATCTGATTTGCTCAAAACAAGTGTTGACCTTTCATGGCCCAAGAGTACCAAATAAACTAAAATGTGATGCATCACCACATAAACTTGAAGCAACTCTATTACACTATGCCAGGTAGAGTAGACCTGTATCAACTGCCTCCCACTTCATAACACTGGCAGAGCAAACTCATGAACTGGTTGACTCTAGTCTGGGAAGTGAAAGTCTATTCATTTATATGGGCACCATTTCACTTTGATCATTAATCACCAGCCACTATATCCACATTTGGTCCCTGTAAGGGAATTCCAATTATGAAAGTTGTTGAGTTACAGTGATATGTACTATCTTTTTCTCACCTGGGCAACAAAACACAGTACAAAAATACAAAAAAAACACATGAATGCAGATGCTTTATCAAATCTCCAACTGCAGTACACACATCTCACTGATACTGCAGAAGTGTTTTACATCTCTCAAGTAGAAAAGTTACTTAAATCCAGTGAAGTGAGAAATTCAGATTGATCCAGTTCTCTTTAAAGTTTGTGCTTTCATTATGTAAGGATGGAAGGGCTCACCTGATCACTCTATTATGTCATTTTAGCAAGAATGCTTACTCAAAGAATTCCAAAAGTGATGGCCAACAGTCTTACAGTTAGTAGACGAAGGACAGCTGGGAATGGTTAAATTGAAAACTCTTGCCAGTTTTGCATGGTGTGAGTGTTTTCCTAAAAGTCAACAATTACTAAAATATACACACCAGTGTCTATACACTTCTGAGAATGGCCAAGCAAACAATGTCAGCTTGTGCATGTAGACATTACTGATCTATTGTAAGGAAATGTGTGATCTTACCCTCTTGAATGCCTATTCAAAACTGCTGAAGAAACCTTCTATACCATCTACAACCTCAGCACAGACCAGTAAGATTTTTCTGTGGGTGTTTTTGCACAAAATAATTTACCACAAAGATAAGTAAATGAAAACTGGCCTTAATTCACTTTAAAGGTATTTGACCAGTTTATTACAAGGAGTGACATGAAACAACTGAAATTAGTGCCTGCCATGAAAGGCAAAGCAGAGAAATATGTACAGACCCTAAAAAAGGCATTATAATCAACGAAGTTAGAGAAAGGCTGTGTTCAAAGAAATTTGTCAAGTTTCTTATGAACCTATCAGAACAATCCTAACATCACAACTAATAACACTTCTGCAATGTTATTCCATGGTCAAAATCTATGAACACACTTGGATTTTTTAAAACCAAACCTTGATAAAGAAAACATTATACCCTCTAAGAATCCAAAAGGCTTCACAAAACTAGATTTACAAATGATCAATGAATCTTAAAAACTTTACTTCTGGTTTACTTTTGAAGTATATCTTAAAATTATTATTACCAAATATGTTCCAAAACTTCTCTTGATGTCCTTAGCAAAGTGAAGGGACCAAAATTACACCCAGAACTCCAAATAGGGTCTCAAGAGTATGAACAGGTCTTTCTCTCATGGGCTCTAATCTGAAGATTTCAATTCAGCTGGGATTGACACATTCACAGAAGAGGAAGACAAACAATTAAGATGATGGTTTCCCAAATCTATAAGCATCTGTTTGTTAGTCATCCCTTCTGAGACAATTTACAAGAGTCTTCCCAACAGTCATGTAACTTGTTAACATTTCAGTCATGTTCCATTAGTCATCTTTCAAAATCTCTTACAGGAATTATATAACTTTTGTTCACATTTTCAGTTAACATTCCACGTAAAATGTAGTAAAATTAAAACTTTGAGATAGAACAGAACACACTATTCTGATGAAACTTCCAATAGATATCCTTTTGATTCTCTTCTTTGAGAAACCTCAACCCAATTCTCCACATTTTTTCCAACCTTAGTGATACAATTTCTCCAAGAACATCAAGAACAAAAACATTTTTCATTATTATCTCTTTAAAATCATATAAAACTTTCCCAATCTACTAAAAAAAAGTTTTAATACAGCCCAAGATACATTTTCTATGCTATTCCCTTATGTTTATAGAAAAATAGAAGAATTTTGTATATTTTATCATTGTTCACTAAATCAAGAACTTGCTTCCAGAAAGGTTGGAAGAACTTCAAGAGGGTAAAAACTTCTATCTGCAGCAAGATCTATTGAAATTTAAAAAGTACATACAGACTTTATAAAATATATTGTTCAAAAGTTGTTGAATTAATGTTTGAAAATTGCAAATGGGATTTCACTTTAAAAAAAAATTCTGAGAACTTAAGTGAAAGAAGAAAAGAATGTTTAACAATACATTTCAACCACACTATACTTACTACATCTAGTGCCAATAAGACCTTTTGTCCAATACCAGGCTAGCTGGGATAGAAGAAACACAGTAGTGGTAAAGATGCTATATTATTACACTACTGATCAACAAATTTTATTAGATGAATTATATCACATTAGTAAAGTGTAATTTTACATGAAACTTTTACACATTACAATTAGGGCAAGAATCAATAACAATATTAGTTATATAGTTAAACATCAATCATTTATTGCTATTTTAGAGTTAAAATCAAGGGAAAATTAATTGCTTGTGTTGTGAAAATGGCAACAAACATTTATTCATGGAGGCAATTTACTGTAAACTTGTAAGCTGGATTTTAATGATTAATTCTTAATATGACCTTAGAAGTCCCCATCACTTTATTTTCCTACCATAAGTGCATACTCATTAGTGATATATATCTCATCTTCTATAAAACATTTAATAAAGTTCTGCACTAAATATTATTTATAAAGTTAGAATTTTATATGTCTAATAAAAATGTGTTGGTAGTTGAAAATAGAAGGTAGGGTAATTGGGCGTTATTGTGATTCAACAAAAGTCATAAGTGGGACTCCTAATAGGTCTGGTATGAGATTGTCATTAATTACATTCACATCATTAACTTAGAAATTTAATGGTGTTAAGATTTTTTAACTGGTATTGTAGAGAATATTTATTAATTCAGAGGGTCCTAGTCCAGAACATAGTGTCAGTGGATATTTGTACAGCTGGAATGTAGAAACTGGTATTACTAGGAGTCATTCTCTTTGTACACTAGAAGGTTTAGGGAAGGTATGTAGGGAGATGTGCTTTGAATATGACAATGTTTTGCACCAGAAACTATTGTGCGAGGCTATTGTCAAGATGCAAGGTCAGAAAGAGCTTGATCAGACAAGACATGGACTGTAGTAATATTGTGATTCTCTAAAATTGTTTTCTTATAATGTAATTAATCTCTATATGATGATGAGATTGCCCATTTTTTCATAACTGCAATTAAATTTATGCACAAAAGGGTGACAAAATATAATAAGAAATGGTTTCAAAAGAGAACAAAAACAACTTTTTAAATAATGTATAAAAAAACCATTGCATGCATTTTGATGAATATATCCCCAACATTAAAGCAATATCTTGTCTTTCATTCAAATGTTCACAGCATACCAGTGAAACCTATATTACGTGGATCTCAAAATTTTTTGTTTTATGTCTGTAAAATATCAGGGACAATAGATGGAAATAACACGATTAACACTACCAAGAACACTGAATTCTTAGTTAGGTAGTTAGTAGTCTTTACTTTCCATTAGTATATGTATTTTGATTCTGACTTTACTTGTTTATGATATTACTATACCTTCTCATATGTAGATTTATTCATTTCCACAAATATTTTTCTATAGTCATACGTGTGAGGAATAGTGTAATTGATAAGATGGTTAATGTTGTTAGTTTATTTTGATGTGAAAAGCATCATTCTGTTTATTTAGTAGGTTTCAGTCAGTGAAAAAGTGAACCAGATGGGTCAAATTGCCTTCTGTCACTTTTAGTAATTTTATTTAACAGACATTCATTACAATAATAAAGAATTTAAAAAACAAATTACTACAATATCAATCTTTTATACATATGGCTGAACTGGTTTTTAAGAAAGTACACAATCATTACATGTTCCACGGGGTTGATTTAAACTGCTCCAATTAAATCTTAGTAATGGTTAACAATATTGCCTTACTGGATAAAAATACACGTTCAAGGTAGAATAATCCTCCTCTCAGCATCAATACTTGTAACTGCCTGGTTGCTTCCTCAAAATGCAAAGCAAAACAATCATGTTATTAATTTACATTCTTACTAACAGCTGCAGTGTAGCATATTTTCAAAACATTATATCATAATTTATTACAAAATTTAAAGTAATAACATTCTTAATTATTATTAGTAATGATAAAAATAAGTAATAGTATTCAAGTTTTGCTAATGCTATAAAGAGGATTACAATGGGAGACTTCCATTTCAGAGTTATATATTTGGAAAGTTTACTGTTTACCCTTTCACAACAATTGCTAGGAGGATGACTGTTGACATAGAACATTAAATATGACTTTACACTTTTAAGCTTATAGAAACACAAAAGATTAAAGAAAATACCTAGGGTTAAATTAAACTAATGTGAATGCAATCAAAAATGAATTATTTATCAAATATTTACTACCATTTTTATAGCAAACTATAAAGATGAGATTATTTATGTTTGGGTATTAACAAATGGTGGTAAAGCTAATCTTAAACTGTACTTTAAAATAAAGGAAAAAAGATGGATATTAGTTTGGAAAATTTTAAAAAATTGAATAGTATAAGCCCCTCATACAATTACAGTTAGATTAAGAAAATTAAAGGGATTCAACAGTCATTTTCCTTTTCTCATGGTAGCAGTTCCCATTCTGTGGTCTGCAGATTCCTTTCAGGTAGTTGATGAAAAGGTTACAATAATTACAGCAGAGAAATGGCAGCATATCATAAACACTTCATTGAAATCAGTTGATATAATTCAGAAGTTCTGAGAACAAAAAAAGTTTGAAAACCACTGTTTAGAATACTTTTTTAAGGCTACTACTTCCTTGGATAAGGCATTTTTGAGTGAGCAGTTTAAATGCTTTGATAATGTATCATAAAAATGTTAATTATTACTCGTATTCTAATTGTACAAATTAAAATAAATTGCTGATAAAAACGTGTTTGGTGGTAAAAAAGCACCAAAGGATAGTGATAAATAACATAGCACAATGTTTAAGAACAAGGCGGGTATCAGTCTTTCTCAACTATCTGATCATCTAATCCAAAACTATTAAATAAATAAATTTTAAAAAATAGACATTTTAAAGACAGCCCTCATCATTCATGTTGTTATTGAGAGGTTTTTAAATTGGTTGAACTGTGATATTTCTAGCTGGCATGTTTCAATAATAAAAAATTTGAAAGTAATAATATAGACAAATTTATTTAGAGAAATGTGATGATTATGCTTTTGTCGAAAGAAAGAAAGACAGACTTGAGCATGATAACTGAAAAATAACCTTTGACTAAGTATCTGATTGTGATACCTAAAACTAAGTAGGTAATGACATTTGTCATATAAATTTACACAAGACTTATAATTATCATGTGAAACAGTATGTTAAATTTTAGTTGTCTTTAAAATAGAAAAGAATCTAATTTTTTGGAAAAAGGTGGGGAGAAGAATATATCATAATGATATTAGCTGTGAAAACTTTGAGGGCAAAATTACATAATTAGACCATTCCTTTTGTGAGTTTACTCTCACAAATCATACCCAAATTTCATCATTAATTATTACAATGTAGTCTCATAAACAAGGATCAATTACATAGAACTTCAGATTCATATTCCAAGTGCTAACAAGATACATTCTTTCCAAAATTGGGGAGGGACTAGAATTTTTCTTTTTTTTTCTTTTTACCTTACCCATTAGAGATGAAGGAAAGTAACAATCTAGATGAAATATTCATTAACTATCACAGTATGTTAACAAACAAGCAAAAACCATTTATACATGATAAAAAAATTGGTAACATTACATTACCACATCATATAAAAAAATGATTTGTTATAGTAATACTCAATGATTCCACACAATTGAACTTACTATTAACATATGTATTTGTGTGTCTATATTTCTAACTGTAGTTAACTTGTATGTGCAAATATATAGTAACAATTTTGGAAGCATACAACAAAATACAATGTTTATAAATGGCACATCAGCTAACAAAATAAAATTTATTTGAAAGATTTTCTTCAGCAAAACTGTTTAAACACAAGATACTCTAAACAGAAATTATAGTATGCTTTTCACATACATCAATTAAATAGTTAACAAATATTCACTATGATTATGAAGCTTCTGTACATTAAGTGCAGATCTAAGTAACACAGCATATAAGTTTAAGAATATTCTATAATACATATGCATCTTGCACTCTGCTTTCCAATTTTCTTACAATGGACTATTTCAATACTAGAACTATAATAAAACATTAAGTTTATCCACAAAAGTGCACAGTTTTCTTCATGAGCATGTCCAAAGGCTCATTATTTTAAGTTAGATCAACTAATATATCAAGTCCGAAGTTATTACAACTCATTAGCAAGTAAGAACAATAGTGGCACAAATAGTAAAAATTGTAAGTATTTACAAAAAAGGTCTGTTACAAAAATAAATACATAAATTTAAAAGAAAAAAAAAACAATAGATAAACTATCAAATAATTTTATTCCAAAATTAGGTTTTTGGTTATGAAAAAAAATAAGATACTTAGATGAAACAAATATAATATCACAATAACCAAATTTTTTGTATCAAAATGATCAACCAATTAATATTAAGTAACTTTTTCTACAAATCTTTGAATGTTCTACATTCTTTGTACTAACTGCTAGTATTTAAATACTTGTTTTTGTAAACAACCAAGATCAGTTATTTATAATTTGACATTTCATAAATGTAGTACCTTCCTTTACTATCTGCTATATTACATGCTGTCCTAGTAAGTCTAGGGTACTGACCACATACATGAAGGTAGTACAATAAAATATATATACATATAGATATATTTATACATTGGACTGACTTTATGATTTTTTCTTTATTTATTTCAACTAGTTTAATTTAGTTTAGAGTATGGAACAACTGAAAAGAACCAATAAATCCCATGTTGTTCTAAAATGTTAAGTTATATATAACATAGAACCATAACTGCATGTGTTTGGTAAATTTATTTTTTATAGGCCATGTTTGCTACTTGTTCCAACATATCACCATTTCACAGTTTTGTGTTGTAACATGGAAAGGCATTAGTTTCAAAATTTTAGTGAAGGACAATAAAATTTAACCTATGGCAATTGATTTTCTTACCTTTAGCCATCTTTCTGGTTTATTTTTCTTGAAATATGAAACATCATGTGAAATATTTTTTTGTTTTTATAGAGATAGAGCTATTTTTTACATCATCTAAGTCACAGTTAGGTTAGGTTTAGTTGGATTATCCTAGTTTAGGTTATGATAGGCAAGGTTTGATTTAGATCACCTAGTAATACATAATAATCTTGGTTGTTCACAAAAACAAGTATTTAAATACTAGGTTATGATATGCAAGGTTTGATTGGATTTATATCACCTAGTAATACATAATGTTCCAGTGTGGTTGTGTATATAATAAACAGTGTAAATTCCTTTCACAATAGTTATGCAACTATTTTTATTTGATTACATATATCAGTCATGTAGCTGTTATTCTAAAGACAATATACACAATAGTCACAGGTATACTCTCTCATAACTTGTTTTCATGATTACAATTTACATACTGTAGTTAACTGTAGTTCAGTTAATAACCTTAAACTAGTTAAATTCCAAATTACTTGTGTTCATAACATAGCCAAAATCACAGACTGCGTAAATAACTGTCATAACTATATTAACACTGTAATATTATTTCTCTCTACAAGGAGTACTAGTAACACATAGTAGCAGTGGCAGAAATTGTGAAGTAAACATATCTGGATTTCATATAAAATTAAAATGGTATAAATATAAACTGATTATAGATTATAGCTTTATATGTATGTACCTTTTAATTTTATACAAAATACTAATTATGCAGTAGATGAAAACTGATAAAAGCAAATATCACCCAGGGCCTTAACGTTCAAAATTAACTTTATCATTTTGTTATAGCGCATAAAAACTAAGCCTATGTGAATAGTAAAAACGAATCTATTTTAATCTACAGGATGGCCCATAAGTCCCTACCCATCCATATATCTTATGTATCCAGTGTATCTGTGTGCTGTCCCTCATTCTCGCTACATAATATTATGCGACGCCATGTTCTGTGAAAAATTTTCCTCAACATAGCAGGGGTATTGTTCCAAATACCGGGTAAAAAGAAACAAGTTTATAATACATGCGTAATTGAATATAACATAATAACATATGGACGGGTAGGGATTTACGGGCCACCCTGTACATCATAGTGTAAGTTTTAACGTTCAACAACTTATGATTACAGATAAGCATTTATACTACCAACATGTGAGCGGTAAATTTAACCAAGTTTTGTATACACTACTTAATCAAAAACTTACTTTTGCAATTTATATATACTACAGGTTCACTCTAAGAACTTTCGCACAGAATAAACCTGTCCCCAATACATAACTATAGCACAGCAATCACTGAAGTACTTTCAAAAATTGTTAACACATCGCTACCTAGTGACAACAACGTATATATATGTATTACATTTATAATTCTTCTGTACAGGAGTACATTTCATTGTGCATTTTATTTTGTATTGTTCTGCAATAAATTTGCTTAGCTTACAATAACATAAAACTAATTTGTTTGTTTTGTTTTGAATTTCCTCTACTGACTCAGACTCACTGTTTACTTAGGCCTATAGGACCTGGCATAGTCTGATAATTTGGGCACTCCATTTGCAATTTTCAATTGGCAGAATGAAATTTTTGATGAAGAGAAACCCACTTTTGATATCGTTGATATTTGTAATTAAGCACAAAGCTATACAATGTGCTATCTGTGCTATGCCCACCACAGGTATCAAAACCCGGATTCTAGTGTTGTAAGTCCGCAGATATGCCGCTGTGCCACTGGGGGGACTTTACAAAAGACCCCCTATAAAAACATCATGGTGACGCGCATGACAGATAGATGCTCAGGTTTTTTGTTGTTAAGCGCAAATCTAAACAATGAGCTATCGGGCTGTGGCCACCAACATTATCGAAATCTGGTTTTTAGTGGTGTGAATCCTCAGACTCATCGCTGATGCTTAGTTTTAATAACGTAAAATGCAACTAAGAAGTCAAGTAAACTATTATTAAAACCAAAAATGTGTGTGTATGTGTGTGTTTTCTTATAGCAAAGTCACATTGGGCTACCTGCTGAGCCCACCGAGGGGAATCAAACCCCTGATTTTAGCGTTGTAAATCCGTAGACTTACCGCTGTACTAGCGGGAGGCAACCAAAAATTATTTTAAAAAGTTCACTAAAAACGTTCAGTTTGGCTTGAATATTGTTTGTATGTAATAAAAGTCGAGATAGTACGAACTGTTCATTAGATTTTAAAGATAATATTATAACTGATGAAACAAAACATTGTCAAAGTCTCAAAAAAGGGAAGAAGTGCTCATATAGAAAAATAAAAGAACAACAACATACTTTAAGCTTGCATTTTCGTTAAGGAAAGGATTACTTTAAACAATAATTATAGTGAAAAGTTTTATTTTGTGTATTTTTGAATTACGCGCTTAGCTACACGAGGGCTATCTGCACCAGCCGTTCCTAATTTAGCAGTGTAAGACTAGAGGAAAGGCAGCTAGTCATCACCACCCACCGCCAGTTCTTGGGCTACTCTTTTACCAACGAATAGTGGGACTGACCATCGCATTATAACGCCCCCACGGCTGAAAGGGCGAGCACGTTTGGTGCGATGGGGATTTGAACCACCGACCCCTAGATTATATGTCAAGCGCCTTAACCACCCGGCCATGCTGGACTGTGAAGAAGTAGTTCTATTTGAAGAAGCTCGAATAAAGTATTGAAAATAAAGCTCCTGCTCTGACAAAATTTATCCTACAACTCAAAAGAAGCTTAGCAAAACACGTCTATTGAAGTGACTGTTTAACAATTAACACAAATCAAACCTCTTTTGGTAGCAAGGCTAACGTTAGGAACAATTGTTCAGCGTCTTCCATAAAAGAAAAAAAAAACATTTGAATTAGTATTGGTCTGACTGTTTTAAGCATTGTTTTAGAAAATGGTTTATTGTTTGGTTAGACGTTTAGGACAGAGCCTCTGTATTTTTGATTAAGGAAAATCCTAGTTGATGTTGTATATCTTATCCTTGAAAACGTATTTGAGGAGATACTGAAACATGATTTATAGTAAATTGGATATACGTCAGGTCTGTGATAAAATTAAATGTTAGAAATACTCTAAATTAGTGCTATAAAACAAAGTGTTACAAAAATTAATCAATTTTTTTACTTACTAGGAGAGTGTAAATAGTGCAAGTCCTTATACTTCTTTCTGGTATTTTATTGTTAATTATTTATATGTGTGTTAATTTGTTTGAAATTGAGCAAAATCTTACAAAATGGACTATCTGTGCTCTGTTCACCACGAGCATCGAAACCCGGTTTCTAGTTGGATGAGTCTGCTGACGTACCGCTCTGCTACTGGAGGACTGTTATTTATTATAGCAGTTTGAATATCTTTAGGGCCAGTAATATTTCTAAGCTCACTTTTGATATCAAAATGCCAAGAACTAGTGCTATGGAAAATAACTTTCTTACTCAAAAAGAACTTGACAGGAAAGAAGACAAGTTTTATATAAATATTTATAAATAAAGACACTTAAGAGTATAAAGTTTGTAAAGGATTTACTTCACGTATGAGAAAGGTTTCAGTTGGTATCATAGAAATAGAAGATTTAAATGTAATGTTTGGTAACGACGTAAAACATTTTGCTTAGAGATTAACTGTGGCGAAAATTTACCATGCAGGCGTACCATATATTTTCTACCCAATTTAGTTATTTTTTTCCATCGTTTATTTAGCGTGTATGTAGTTCTAGCATAAACACATGGTTCAGAAAGTTGTTGAGGTTATCTTTTTCTAGTTACTTTAATTCTTTGTTCTCTATGATAAATAATATATATTCTGCATGAGAGAATACAGCAGTAATATATAACATTCGTGTTGAAAGAATTAACACTTTAATATCCTTTGATTGCCCTGTTTATGTTGTCTAAACGTAACAGCCAACCAATGCTGTAAGAGCACAAAAATTACTAGGTGACACTATCGACTGGACAAAGAAACCATGTTTATCTGTTGAAGTCAGGTGCGCTTTATTAGTTCACTTTCACAACGAAATTGTCGAGTGAAGACCATACCTCTAAAGAGACAAATCCCGTGAGAGCTGTGGAACTAGACACAATCTAATAAAAATTTAACTGCGATTCTGTCTGCGCAAGAATGTACATTGACTTTTCCTTTTTTTATGTTTTACAATAAAGATTGTGTTGATGTTTGATACGTTCGTCCAGCATTGTTAATTCACAACCAGAGTAGGAAACTCAGTCAGGTTATTAGACTTAGAATTACTCTTCTTATTTCCTAAGTGAATTTGTTGGTATTAGTAGCTTATAACTATTTGATACTTGTAGGGTTGTTGTTTGTAATTAAGCACAAAGCTATACAATGGACTATATGTACTCTGCCCTCCATGAATATGAAAACTCGGTTCTAGCGTTGTATGTCCTCAGACATATCGCTGTGCCACTGGGGGAGTACTTGTAGGGAAATCAGTGTCTATCTGAAAATGTCACAAAAAGAGCAAACGCAACTCTTGTTCTATGAATTTTGAATTCAATAAAAGAAGTTTATCGTAACATTTTATAATACTCTGGTGAATTGTCCTGCTTTCATTTGGAATAATATTTAGTTTTTTGTTTTTCTTAAAACAGGAAAAATATCGATATTATGGAAAGAGTGTTGAAAGACAGTGTGCTAGAATAATACATAACTTAATTCTTGAGTTATTAAGAAAAGATTAGAGTTTTGAAATTGTTTTCGATGAAATGTCAGAGACTTGAGATAAATCTCAAATGCAATTCCGACATGTCTCTGATTTGGAATCCGAAATAGTGAAATTTAATGAAATGTGGATAGTAACAATTTGCGGGATTTTTCACCCATTTTACATTGTGCGTATTGAAAACATAAACATTTCATCTGAGAATATGTAGATCAACAACTGATAATGAAACAATAAAACATTTGTTTGTTTGTTTTGATATTTCGCACAAAGCAACTCGAGGGCTATCTGTGCTAGCCGTCCCTAATTTAGCAGTGTAAGACTAGAGGGAAGGCAGCTAGTCATCACCACCCACCGCCAACTCTTGGGCTACTCTTTTACCAACGAATAGTGGGATTGACCGTCACATTATAACGCCCCCACGGCTGGGAGGGCGAGCATATTTGGCGCGACTCGGGCGCGAACCCGCGACCCTCAGATTACGAAGCACACACCTTAACGCGCTAGGCCATGCCAGGCCCGAACAATAAAACAATATTCTCATCATGATAGTAGTTCATCTGCTACAGTTGGATGGAGCCACTAGCATATCTACATCGTAAACTGATGACAAGACAGCAAGTGTTCATAAACGATAATCGGTCATACTATAGTTATATTATACAACACAAAAAAAAAACATTAAAAATATTTGGCGACTGTACAGTTTAGGTACAGTAAATCAATAAAGAAAGAATATTTTATTTTATTAATCAAAAATGTGGTTTTAATTTGTTTCACACGTTTAATTAATGGTTTAGTTATTGTTTTGTGTGTATTTATAAATATTAATGTTATTAATTACCAAGGGTTACTTTTTTGTTAGTTACGAAAGTTTGAATTAGAAAATATAAAAATAGTCTACAATACTGATCCTCCCCAGATTCCCTTGAACAATCCTATTATGCAAAGCAATGATAAATACAACTTAAACTATCGACTCCAGAGTAATTCGCATTTTCAAGATAGGGCTAGTCATTAAGTTTTTCACGATAGTAACTTAGGACTTAGTTAACTGGTCTGCTAGTTACTTGTCCTTTTCTATAGTTTTGTAAACATTAAGTTTATGTTTTAAAGAAGTGCGAGAGGTATAAATACATATTGCAAGTAAATGAACTTAACGATAGAGCTTAGGTGAAGTTAGGTCTATTGGTGAACATTAGTTAAGAACTTGTAAAATTTACAATCGAATAGATATAAAGCTTTCGTTATCATTAAGTAAACTGAGGCATTATTTTTAGCTTAACAGCTGAAAAGAATCTGTTCAAAAATATAAACCAAAAAAACAACGAGTACCATGAGTTGTATATGTAAAAAAATAATCCGATGCTAACGCCATGTTTTTTCTTACACTCAAACCATTATTCTCTCTTTAGAACAGGCAATCGAAAGTAACAAATGAAATTAAACCTTAAGAACTATTTGAAAATTGAAAGTAATAAAAAGGCTGAATAACTGAGCATCAGTTATCGTAAATACAACAGTTATTAACATATATTATGCAACAAAACTGCTGATGTAATTATGTGCCTATAATAACGTCATTACGTGCAGTACAACAGTTATGAGCAGATACTTTATAATTATTGACGTAATTAGGTACTTACAGTAAAGTTGTTAGGTACAATACAATAGTTATTGTAACTAAACTAATGTAGTAATTAAGTATTTGCATTAAGATTTCGTGACTGAATATTAAATATTGATGTGATTAATAACCCTTATGATCACTTAAATGTAACTATTAATGAATTATTTTTACTAAATAGTAATGTCCAATTAGTGTATTTGCAACTTTGTATTGTCAATCTGTTGTCGTCTTCAAGGAAGTTTTGGGAGGGACCGAATATGGTAGTAGAAACTGGAATTCAATTTTGATTTCTGAGGGTTTTTCAATAAAAGAGTTGATGACTATAGAGGATATTCTCCATTATGACTTGAATCAAGTGACTATGTGAATGGTATTAAGAAATCTATCTCGGTTTGGTTGAGTTCTACGCTCTGTTGGCTGATTGTGTTATTAGTGGTTTGGTTGAGTTCTACGCTCTGTTGGCTGATTGTGTTATTAGTTAGATTGATTAAGAAATCTATTATCTTTATTTTTCTCATATGTAGTTGAGATTGCATTATTTTACTATTATCCCATTTCATTTTATGGTATCCTTCTCTGAAATGATTGGCCATCATAGATAGACTGTTTTTTTAAGATTCGTATGTCTTGTATGCTCCTGAATTCTGACTTTTGCTGATGTTTTTGTTGCTCGAATGTAGAGGAGTCCACGTTCGCAATAACGTTATTTCTATCTATTGAGTCAGTAGATGGTTTTATGTATACAAATTGTGATCGTATTGTGTTCTGGCTTGTGGATACTATTCCGATTTTACCTTGTTTACATATCTTCTGTATGTTATCAAACACACCTTTAGCATAGGGAGTAATGGAAATTCTAACAAGTTATATAGCCATGTGCAAAAAGTTATTTCAGAGTTTTATACCGAAATATTTGACTAGCTTTCTGAAAAGGCAATTTAAGTATGGAACAAGAGTTAAATGACAAATTATTGTGAACTCATTCAAGCAAGTTAGTATATATAAATTGTGTTGGAAAGTACTAAATGACTTTATACGGACTGTTTAAAGGAAGTTTAAAAAGTGGTGAGAGAAAACGCTGACATTAAGAGATTAGGGCTTGAATTTCTGAATGCACGAAATGAATACATCAATTATTCATACTGCTAGAGAAGTTAAAAATAAACTCAGTATTTGTTTATAGATATTTTTAGCATTTGAAATGTTAACGGTAGTTAGCTAGTTACACGGAAGTGACGTTGGTAGGTCTTGATTACATGAAGATTGACTAATAAGTATTTAAATAAATAATATTTCATAAATACTATAGTAATAAAAGGGAAAATATTTTAAGTGAACTAGAAACTTATTATGAAGGTGAAAAAGCCAAAAAAATTAAAACCATGCGACGAACAATTTGACGTCATGCATCCTAACGTTGCTGATAATATATAACAGAAAAAAATAAAAATTGAGTATGTATTATGCGCTCAAATTTAACAAAATTACATAACCCTCATTGAAAGTAAAAATAGCTTCAATCAATAACATTTAAGTGGATTTTTTTGGTTTGAACTCAGATACACAATACTATGCCCATCGTGGGTATCAAAACACGATTTTTAGTGTTATAAGACTAAATGCTTACGTTGATCCAACGGGTTTTATCAGACAGGTCATCAGACACCACAAAAGCAAAGTAAACAACAAACAAGTCAGAAATTTTGAATCTCGTAACACTGACCTTAGTTTGATTTTACTAAATCTAGAAATATGGACTTTGACTATGCGGACAAAGTCTGCATTTTACTATTATTTCATTAACAAAATACTTTCGATCCAAACATAGATGTTTTTTTTTAGATATATATTCTTATTTATCTAGTAGATCAAAATATACAAACAATAGAAACTTCATCAGTATACATATTTTTCACATTTATAGGGGGTGGACAAAAAGTACCCACCTTGAAAATATTGTTTATTTGTTATATTTTTTATTAGATAACAGTGAATATATAAAACTATATGTTTATAGAAAGGAATCCACGATATCTGGTCAGATACGTTCTGAAATCCGAATTTTAACACTGGATTTTTAAAAACCTGAACTTTTCATGATTTAATTACATATTCTCTGTTGTAGCTTCTTAGATATTCTTATTACAATTAGCCTACAGAATAATTGAACAAGTTTCTTTGCAATTGTAGAGTCATTAAAAGATATCTTAGAAATAACAGAATTGATATTATGGAATGGCCACTTCAATCACTTGATATCAATCCGATTGAAAATTTATGGGATGAGTTAAACTGATTAACAAAAGATCGCAAGCCAAACACGGAGATGAACTTATAAAGTACTCACAGAAAGATGGCAGTCAATCACTTGGGAATATTTGCACAAACTCATTGAAAGCATGCCACGTCGATGTGAAGCAGTAGGGGACTCCTAGGGAATACCGACTAAATATTAACTTTTAAAACTGGTTTGTGTTATTTTGAGTTTCATTTTTTACGTTCGCTTTTTGCAGAGAAACTTGTTTGATCATTTTTAAGCTAATTGTAATAAGAAGATATAATAAACTGCACCAGGTGGACAACACTTTTTGTGAAAAAAAAATCATGATTTACGAACGTGAGTGCTAAAATTAGGATTTCAGATGATATTGGAACAGACTTCGTCTAATGCTTTCTACAAACATATAGTTTTATATTTTTATGTTATCTAATTAAAAATATAACAAATTAACAACATTTTCAAGAGGGGCACCTTTATTGTCCACATTCTGTATGTTAAACACCCAAAATATCAAAAAGGATTCCTAAAATTGCACCCCCCTCCAGTGGCTCGGCGGTAAATTTGAAAGCTTATAATGGAAGATTGTCAAAAACAAAAATATGTCCCAAACCTCTATCATCTGTTAGAATAGTTGTGAAAAAGAAGAATAACGTAATTATGTTGTCAAAGTACTTAATGTGCCACACTTTTCATTGATTATAGAGGAGTACAGAGTACCTAATGTTCCACATGAACTTTAACTATTTTACTGATTATAACACAGTATAAATATAAAGAACTTAATGTTCCACATGAACTCCACCTATTTCACTGATTACAACACAGTATAAAATACCAAATGTTCCACATGAACTCCGCTCGTTTCATTGATTATAGAATAGTACAAAGTACCCTATGTTCTACATGAAATTCCCTTGTTTCAATGGACAAGTAAAAGCGAGGAACATTTTGTGTTTTTCTTTGGATATTAACACTTTATACAGTTCGACACAACAGTAAAAATATTACTACTACTCCATATTGAGATAGCAAAAAAATAAACTAGTACATAATTATGTCACATTCTGTATCATTCTGGAGTCGCGGGAGGAGAATAAAACGTTGGTAGTTGTGTAGAAAACCTTTCTGTTTCTATGTACAACGAAGGTAATTTCGGATTATATATGATAGTCACATAAACTTATGTACATATGAATTATTCATTTTAAAGGAACAAACTTATAAACAAAAACGAAATAAAAGACATAAAATTAAACTCCAGACCTTGTAAACAATGTATTCATTAGCAATTTAGAACATTTTAATCATAATAATTTATGAATGAATAACAGAGCCTCGAATAAATTTTTCGGGTGCATGTCAGATGGAAATGTATTAGGGACAATATATTATCCTTATAAATACTGATATGTAAAGTTGGACTTTTAAGTTGTATTATTAAAAAAATATGCAAACCCTACGTAGAAAAAAAATACCCTATATTACGGTATAACATACAAGACTACCTCCATGTAGTAGTATTGTAGTATTTAAAGTTACTTAGATGGCACAACATCTATAATATATATATCAGTATTATTATGTGGATGTAAATGTAAATGCATTTCTTAAATAAAACGAAAATTTTAATGTGAGATTTCACCACTCAGTCGATGAATCACGGGAATAATTACCCTCAAGGTATTTATAAATTTGATAATCAAAAGATATAATATATTTTAAACGTACTTTATTTCCCTTAACACGTGTCGTAATATTTTCATAGTGTGATTAGAAGGTACTCAAGGCTTTCAGGTCAGAATAACAAACGAGATCACGTGACAAATCTATATGGATATCCACTACTTTGCTACTACTCACTTAATGTGTGTTCGTGAGGCTGGTGCAGGTATATTGATTAAAGGTTGCAAGCTAACGTTCACCTGCCGCAATCTGTGTGTGTGTATGTTCAGTCTTTATTCCAGACGAAGGTGTGGTGGGCCATGACGTAAATCCAATTCTCTCAAACTCCTCTTCTTTATATTCTTCTTCGTAAAGTATTTCTCCTTTGCTTCATCAGCGCAGAAATGAGGGCAGTGGAAACTCCATAACTTTAATTAAGCCGGAAATCTTAGTATTCTTATCTCTGAATGCTAGTACTAAGCCTAAAGTGCTTCTCGTTTTTCTGCACAAGACAGCAATATTCTAAAGTTTCAGCCTTTTAAAGTCTCAATTCTTCTCTATAATTGTTCTAACAACTTTAATATTTACTCACTAGTAGAATATTGCTTTAACTACATTACAGAATACAAACATGTGAAAGAAGTTCCTAGGAATTAGTCTGATTTAACAAAGAATAAAGTAAAGGAAACAAAAACTAATGTTTGAAGTTTTCTATCTACCCTATGTGTGACGAACGATTATTTTGAAAACATTATTCAACGCTGTTACAAAAGATTTAGTAGAGCCATATTAAATGTAGCCGAACTTTTAATTCAAAGTTACCAGCATTATCAGTATTCAAACTATCACTGTGTTATATTCCTTTAAAAATCCCTCCCAAGTGGCACAGTGGTATGTCTGCGGACTTATACTGCAAGAAACCGGGTTTCGATACTCGTGGTTGGCATAGCACAGATAGCCCTTTATATAGATTTGTGCATAATACTAAAACAAACAAAAAAAACCTTTAAAAAATACTTTATTAAGTCCCCTAACGGTGAATTATTTATAATTCAGTATTAAATCATTTCTAATGAAATTCAGTGGGATCATAAGTTTCTTTGAAACAAGAATCAAAAGTCTCCTTATTGGGGATGTGGGATTAGGCATTTTGGGAGCCTTGGATGCATTGATAGTGTAAAGATTTTCCAGTTAGTGAAATAACACAGCAGACTTAGGAAAGAAGTAAATATGCATCACCGTTTTCCACTGCTTAACATTGAATAATTCTGCTACTGATTATGCGATTTTCTCTAGAATTTGGGAGCCCCTTGATGAGAACAGGGGAGGGATGTTCCTTTTACTTTTCTCTCTCGCCATCGTCGCTGTAGCTTTCAATTAAGGAAAAGTTTTCGGTGTACCATTAATGCTTTTGTGACTAATATAGTGAGATAATTGTAGGAACTCTTCAAAGTAACTATGTTAAAATATTCAACGGTACACAAATAAAGCTTTAAAAAAAAGAACAAACGTCACATGACAAAATTTGTCTATGAATTTTTAAAGTAGGTTTTACTTAATCAGAACGTTTGGTTTTTGAAATACCAATGTTTTGATTCCACATTCACCCACTTCGTCAGACACATTTATGAATACTTGCAAAGAGAGGTCTTAAAGTCTTCGTGTTATTATTTATAAGTACAAGATTTATTTACTGAACGATTTAATAACAATACCATCATAACTGAAATTTGCATTTCTTAAAGCTAAGTCAGTCGAAGACTGAGTAATAAATATTTTAGCTCAGTTGGCTCAAATTTAAATTAACTTTGTTTGCTTTTTTATATTTTCGTTATTGTTGTTATTAAGTACAAATCGGCACACAAAGTCTATTTTTGCTCTGACCACCACGAGTATCGAAACCTGGTTTGGGGTGCATCTTTATTTTAGGAAAAATACTGATGGCCCCTTTCTTTAAAAAAAAAAAGAGTCATAAAAGAAAAAGTAGAAATATTTCCAGGGGGGATAGGTGGCTCAGGGGATCTCGGCAAGACTGCGTCAATATTTTCGATGACTTGAATGAGAAATGTCATCTCCAATGTCCAAGAAGCTACTGTGATAGCGACATTTTTAATATTTTAAGTAAAGCTTTGGATGGAATGGACTTTTATTAGAATTGAAAATTAAGTTTACCTTATTGTTCTTCTCGTGTAGTCTTGGGGCAAGGTCGGCCTACTTGTGTTGCAGTGTTCTATAATACTTGTGTAATCTAGAGACAAATACGCATAGCACTTGTGTTGTAGTGTTCTGTAATACATGTACTTGTTTGATCTAAAGACAAGTGCACCTAGTCCTTGTGTTGCAGTGTTCTGTGATCAAGCGACAAGAGCGTCTAATCTTTGTGTTCCTCGTCGAGCGTGGTTTAAAGGTTAGCGCACCGGGTTATGATTCGAAAGACCAAATTTCGAGCTCACGGTATTCTGTTGAACTCGTTTCACAGTTTCAACTGGAGAGTAGACACGTTATAAAAATGTCAGTAAATTCTAACAGTTAGTTAGGAACAGTGATTTACGTGATTTTAATTGATTGCCCTCACTTTGGTCAGCGCAATTATAAATTATGGATAGTTATGTCTGAATCACCATCTGCTACAATATATGATAGGAATATATCATGGAGTCAAACTAGATCCAGTTTGTACCAATTTCCTGAATGAATGGGTGGAGAAGTGAACAGTAAACCAGCCACCTTGCTGCCAATTTAAAAGGACACGCTTCGAGAATGATAAGTAACCTTCCAGCTGGGAGACATAAAAGCTATAAGGAATTGGTAGCGACCTTATGCAACAGGTTTGGGAGTCACATCAGAAAAAAAAGTATTACGAGCAATTACTGTAACCTGACACTCCTCGTGAAATGATAGATTTGTTGGCACGTCACCAGTCTATACATGTCATAACAGATGAAGATATGAGAATCAGACTGACACAAAGTAAGTATTCATCCTCATAATATTCTCTGTAGTTGGTGATGAAAGTGAAATCTAATAAACAATTAAAAATGCCCTTTGGTAGTTATAGGATCGTTAGACTGAACGGTGTTGAAACATCAATTACTGCTGATAACAGTTTAGAAGACTAGGACTAATTACATAACTAGTGACACAGAGTGGAGGGAATAAATCACAATAAAATAAATGTCTTAAATGTAATTTACGAAGTATTGTCAAGAGCTGTAGTACAGATTTCTTGAAATGGTAGCTCTTAAAAACACTAAAAATTGATTTATAATAGTGAGAAATTTGACCATTACAGCTGAGCTTGTTCAACTAGAAATAGTCCATCTAAAACGAATGAGAAAACGTAATTATTTGAGGAAAATCGTTCACATGTCCACCAGCTTATTTGTGGAAAACCTTGCAGCATGCTGATTGACACTAGATTTTGATCTGCAACTGATAGTCTAGATTTATTAAAGAAATATGGGAAATTGCTTCCAGAGATGGAAAAATAAAAGATTAATGCGAATGGCATGTGGAAATAATATTACACCAATAGGACAGTTGAAAGTTATCCTTACTGATGGAAGTTTCTATGTGCTTTACAATGTGTGAATAATTGACATCGAGGAAAAGAGCATTTTGGAAACTTAATTCATGCAAAGACATGGATGCAAGATCAGGCTAGCTTCAGATAGCCTCATAGTCAGGAATTCCTTGCTCACTGTATGGCTATTACTGCACTGGAGGTTAAACGTCCAGCTGAAACAGGGATAGTGGTCACTGCCACCAAAAAGTGAGATACTTGTATCAGTAGTAAATAGCAATAATTCTTCATCTAGCGACGGGGGCGAAATGGTGTAATACAGTATAGTATTTCATGAGTGAATGGTGGTGAAATGGTGTAATACAGTATAGTACTTCATGAGTGAATGGTGGTTGGAAGAGCTCTCCTGGATATGAAGAATGAAAATGTTGTATATGACTTTAACTATGAAAAACTTAAATTAGCTGATGATACAGAGAAATGTAATTATACTGTAAATGCTGATAAAACCTGACTCCAGTGAGATGACGTAAAATAGTTAATCGTTTATAGTCGCAAGAGAGAACTAATTTCAAAGTTAAATATATGTTTGTAGTAGAATGTGATCATAGTTTGAACTATGTTGGATGGAAAAAGTCAACTAAGTTACTTCAAAAAACTTTTCAGTCGAATCTCAACCTGTGGAGGAGCCAGGAGTTCTACAGAATCACCAAGGTTTGAGCTAACTATCAGTCTAGGGAAACAATGACAAGAAGGAGCAAGACTATCACATCTGTAAATCATGAGCCTTTGAAGAAAAAACGACAGATAAAATTAGTGAATGGAGAGTTTAATGGTGTTTTTCATTAGGACTGTTCAACAGACTTTACAATCTAGGAAGGGGGCACAGTTGTAACCTATGTGATTATTGTTGTAATTTAAATGTTAGTTAAAGGAGCTGTGGTTCTTAATGATAGCGTTAAGATCAGAATACTTGATAAGATAAACTTAGAACATATATAAAACACTAAAGATGTGGTGTAGAATTTCTAAGTGTATTCAAAAGTAAATTATATATACATGAGACAGTCAAGAGAGTGTAGAGAGTGATTTCAAAATATAGAGTAAACCACTCAGCATTTTAACTATTGCAGCCACTTTGTACAAGTAAGTTCATTTCTTTCATGTTAGTAAACGCCATTTGTGATGTAGGTTTATAGAAATTTACGAGGTGTACAAGCGGTCTTTAGATTTTAAAAATGTTAAAGGGGGGGAAAAAGTAATTTATTATCATTATACGTGCTGGGAGAAGAATTACTTTCACCAGACATTGTCATTTTTTTTTATGTATGGGTCAGATTCTTTACAGAAGGTATTTGTCACTTACTGGCGATAAATTTAAATTGCGACAATTAACAAACAGCAAACAGTGCAATTGTTTTAGAGTAATATATAAAAATAAGTCAAACTTACATACATATATAAATGTTCGTTACACTGTTGGTTATCACAGTTGCAAATCGAGCTTGAAGTAATTTTTTTCTTTTGTCAAAATCCACGCAGGCTAATTCAATTACTTTAGAACACAATTTACAAAATGAATTATTCTCCTTGCTCTATTATTAAAATACAACCTGTTCTAATTTCACTTTAATATTAGAGGGACACTCAACAGAGCGCATATCCCCGTGAACGCAGCTTTGATCATTTGTGTCCCTCAAAAACATGTAAACGAGTCCGTCCTTAACAACGGACATGGACCATTTTGGCAGGACAATGAGAAATAACAGACCATATACGTACATTATGTTTAATCAAAATCCAATCATTTTTGTTTGAGTTATAGAGCAAAAATAATGTGAAAAATCGCTTCTCATGTTAAGAGATAGACTTTTTTTCTCATGTTAAGAGATAGACTTTTTGCGGATTTTTCGTGACCTTGACCTTCCAAAAACTAATCATTTCTAATTTGGGATATAGTTCAAATCCATTCAGTTGTTTACGAAAAATCTTGCTGACAAACAAACAGATATACATGTTGGTGAAAACAAAATCCTCGAAACATTTGGCAGAGGAGGTAATTAACACCACACAATCTTTTAGGGCTAAAACTCACAATCACACAGTGAAGATCTATCTGACTAAATTTTTGACACGTGCTGATACACTGACAGAGGTCTAGAACGTTCCATACCTTACTAGATATTATGATGCAATAACACACAATTAAAACAAAGAGAAAAACTCAGAAGGTTCTAGTAATATGACGAAATAATATAACAATAACCAATCCATATGAACTGCAAAGCTTATATGATTCATAAACAATTACGTAAACAAACTTACAATAAAATATCATTTCTGAAAAAAAATTGAAGGGCGCTCAGTGCAATACACACCTCTGCCACTTCGTATTCGGCTCTCAAAAAATACGAAAATTTGTTTGTACGTCCGTCGTTTTCAACGAACACGGACCAAAAATAGTGTGTAAAATCGGCCTCTTTGTTAAGATATCGGGATTTTTTAAAATATATTTTTGTAACCTTGACCTTTGACCTCGACCCTCCGAAAGCTAACTGCTTTTAAGCTGGGCCATAATACAAATGTATACCAACCTTCATCTAAATTCATTCAGCCTTTTCCAATAAATCTAGCTAACACATACACTGAGAAGTGAAACATAACCTCCGTCCACCATAACACTCGCAATAAATAGTCGTGTATATCTAACAGATACTTTCAAATAACCAGCCAACGAAAAAACAACGCTAAGATAATACGAAACCACATACATCTTTCGACTCACCACTTGTCACTGAGGTATATCAATTTCTGTATAAAAATATAGACAGGTGCACTCATCTCCAGATCAGTGTTTCTCAACCTTTTTAGTTCGATTTATCTCTGTGGCCACACCTTTCGTAGACGCTGTTACTTAGGAAAACAGTTACTTTGTTTCCACCCTGTTAATTTGTAATATATTTATGTTATTTTTACAATATTGTATTGTTTTTAAATATTTTGTTTATAACATACTGTTTACTTATACAAGTAAAAATATTCTGTTAATCATTGACATTTTATTTAGTGTGATCCTTAAGCCTGATGAACACTTGAAAGTTTTTGAATGTTCGGTTGCAGTGTGATCAGTGATAAGCGAAGATCATCTCTCTTCACGTCATCAAGGCTGTTCCGTATTTTTGATAGTAAGTCACCCGACTAAAATCAGGTTAAACCAGATAATATGTGAGAAAAGCGATAAAATACAACTTTGTCTTTTCCTAGAGCTGTAAAACCTTAGCTATTTCACAACTTATCCAGAAATAATGCTTGTAACGTTTGAATTCTAGCTTGGGCTGTTATATCACTTTGTAGTTCGATGAGACATTCTTGTAATGTGATGTCAACACCAACTTCATTCACCCCAAATGGGTTCATCACCCAATCCGGAATATTCATATCCACTAGTTCGCTGAATCGAACTTGTATATCACTATAAAAATGCTTTAAATGTTCCACATACACAAAAAAGTCGTCATCTTGTAGTTCTATGTCAACAGTGGCCAAAGTAGGACACTTGTGTGAACTCATGACGTCCAATGTAACTCCAGTACAGTTTTAGTTTTCCAAGTGAAGCAGTAACGACCTCTTTGCAAGGTATAAAATTACGGTTTTTTCCTTGTTATTGTTTGTTTAACGAATTCAGCTTTTCAAATATTTGACAGTTAAAGCATGCCACACTTAACAGAAACGATCTTTTCTCCAAGCTGCTTATCACTTAAAAATGATACAATACTGTCCCAAAGGGCAATTAAACGACCAGTACAATTTCCCTTTAATAACCAACGGATCTTTGTATGCATTATTAGACGTTCAAAATCTTCTTCGTTTTACTCATAACGTTGTCAGAAACGATCTTGAAGTTCACGAAATTTGATAAAGTTGACAGCAAGAGAACCATGCAAACGTCCTCCCGAGTTCTTTGAAACCAAATGTTGTTGGTAAACCACGCATTATGTGCAAAAAACTTCAGGCACAGCATTTTAAAAACGAGTAATAAATATTTTCTATCTACCTATCATTGAAGCAGCAGCATCAGTTACACAAGTCATTTTGTTTTCAAGAGGGATATTGTTTTATTTGAAATAACTCTTCATTTCTTCAAAACTTGTTCCACCTTTGATGTCTGTTGTAAGCTTTGGAGCAAAAATCATTTTTTCTCTGAGCTGATTATGATCCAAAAACCTAACATATGTCATCAGTAGGGCTTCATTATCCTGTAAACAGGATTCATCAATTTGCAGAGCAAACTTTTTAACTTGTAATTGTGCGACTAGTTGTTTAACAACATCTTCTGCCATTTCATGGATACTGATGAGTTGCTGAAAGGGATGACCAGAGTAATTTCGTGTACACTTTGATTCTTGATAGTTGAAATTACAACAGACACTGCTGGTGAAATCGAAGATTCACCTATCTTATGTGGCTTGCCAGCTTTTGCTGTTGAATTGGAAATCTCGTAAGATGCAATAAAACCTTTGTCTACTGTAGTTGCTGTTTCACTCAACATTCGATTTACCGTTGTCCTCGTTTGGAAACTATCTCGCAGTGTTTTGAAATAATGGTTTGTCTTTCTTGTCCTTGTGTGCTGTCTCCAAGTGCTTCCACAACTTACATTGACGCATGCTTTCATTTGAAAGTATAGTTATACATATTAACCACACTGCCATCCCACTGTAGTGTGGTGATGGAATAAAACTGCGGGCAAGATACTCAATGGAATATTGCCGACCTTTCTTCTTCGCAGCATTATCCATGGGTAGTTTAGTATTAAAAAAATATGTAAATAATAATGTTGATCATAATAAATTTATAGATATATTAAGAAATATATATCAGCACAATTTTGTAACTACATGTAGCAGAATTCTATAAGTTCATATACCAGAATTCACATTTACGGTATTGTATTGAATATAAGCTGCGCTCAAATGTATGATAAACGGTTAAAAATTGACATGCTTTTTCAAAACTTCCTTTCCACCCGAATATAAGCCGCACTCTTATAATAGCAAAGATATATATAAAATTATTTCTTCCTTTACGATCAGTATTTTCTATCCAGCTAATTTTACAAAAAACAAATTACGTCTGCGTCATCAGAATAGTGGCAGTACTCTCTCCAGTATTTCTTATTCGAAACCATTATGGATTGTTGACAGTATTTAGAAGGAAGTTTTCCATCTGTCATACTGTGGTACCACGAGGAGTTTTTCAAATAAATAAAAAAAAATTTTTTACCATGTATTCATTATATTTAGTACATTAAGCTTCTTATTATTTTTCTTGTAAACTGAGAGTTGAGAAAGTGGGTGAAACCAGGACGACATCATTAAAGTAAATTAATGAGCTGTTTGCAGAACATAATATGAAAAAAGTTGAACTCATATGTAATATATTTTAACAATTTCGTCAAAAAAGTCATGACACCAGTGACACAGAGGAAATTCACTAAAACATTCGTGGACCCCTGGTAGGTTACGTGCCTGCGTAAATATCTTAACTTTGCTAAGTTCCTCAACAAGGAACAGTGAAAAAAAAAATGTACAACATAATGTTGCACATGAAATTGAACGTCCAAGAGCTGTGGGAAGAAAGATTTGTGCTTTTTGTTTCACCCAAGAAAAGGATAATGATTGTTTGTTTTTTGAATTTCGCACAAAGCTACTCGAGGGCTATCTGCGCTAGCCGTCCCTAATTTAGCAGTGCAAGACTAGAGGGAAGGCAGCTAGTCATCACCACCTACCGCCAACTCTTGGGCTACTCTCATACCAACGAATAGTGGGATTAACCGTCACATTATAATGTACCCACGGATGAAAGGGAAAGCATGTTTGGCGCGACGGGGATGCGAACCCGCGACCCTCAGATTAAGAGTCGCACGCCTTAACACGCTTGGCCATGCCAGGTAAGGACAATGACAAAGCTTCATAGCGTATGCTTCATGTGTTTGCAACATCAAGGGAAAATATATGTATGATGAAGCTATAATATTATGAGCCTATGTACAGTTTTTGGTTTGGTTTGTTTAGAATTTTGCGCAAAACTACTGGAGGGCTATCTGCGCAACCCGTCCCTAATTTAGCAGTGTAAGACTAGAGGGAAGGCAGCTAGTCATCACTACCCACCGCCAGCTCTTGTACTACTTTTTTACCAACAAATAGTGGATTGACCGTCATATTATAACGCCCCCACAACTAAAAGGGGCGAGCATGTTTGGTATGATGGGAATTTGAACCCACGACTCTCAGATTACGAGTTAAGTGCTTTAACTATCTGTCCATGGAAGGCCGTATAGTTTTTGTTCTTCACACTGGTAAATTAGGGACGGCTAGCGCAGATAGCCCTCGTGTAGTTTGCGCGAAATTAAAAAACAAAAAACAAACAAACTTCACACGTTTCCTTCACGTAACTGTTTTCCAAAAAATATTTTATTTTGGAATATATTAATTTTTCCCTCACATAATCTGACAGACGTATGTATAAGTATGACAAAAAAAACATCTTGTTGTTTTTACAAAATGCACGATATTTTAAATGAAAAAATAAAATAGTACTTACCAAAATGATGAATTACACTTACTTGCATAAAAATCACCCCTGACTTTCAGATTGTATTGATCTACTCAACTACTGTACAACACAAATATTCTTTCCCTTCTGGTACAAAATTATCCTTAGCAAGGCTTAAGAACGAGAGGAAACAAGAACGTGACAGAAGAATCAGGCTCTAATTCATGTAAACATTTTAACATTGCTGAAAGGATGAGCTCACCAATAACATCTTCAACATTTAAGTTTAACAATAACAATGATGAAATAACAGTAGCTAGAACAATATTTAAAACTTTTTATTTTTATTTCATGATTATTATTTTATCGCTTAATACACTTTCCGTTTCCCATTCAGACTCATTGGCTACAATCCTGTACAATGTACATTGTTTGATAATGTTCCACCATTTTTTCCTGTCATGTATTGAAGAGTGTCTTGAGAATGACTGTTCTCGTTTTTTAAATGTTATTTGACCGATTGTTGTTGAGATATATTGATTGCTCTGCGATGCAAAAAAGAGCTATTTTCACATCCAGTTGCTGTAAAATAATAATTACTGTTAAAAATAATTCGGGTGTGAAAGGGAGCGTCCAGAGTGAGTTACAGTTTCTTTTCTAACACTATGTGAAGTGAGAATAAACTGTGTAGAGTTCGTCAGATGGTTCGGTAGCATTTGTCATGAACTCTTGGTTGGTGGAGTGGCGAGCCGCACAACGATAGTTTTGCTGCTCTTGAGAATCGAATGAAAACGGTCACAAATACCAGATAAACATTTTGGTTCTTACTTGAGTACTAGTCGCGTCTGGTAACTTGAATTATGAGCTGTAGGGAATACGGGGAGAAGGGAACCTTTCATTCAATTTTAAATATTTTATTCAGGAAATTAAGTTTCGGGGACCCACTCAGAATTCACTGTGGCACCCTAATTTTCCGTCATTCAAGTGTGGCCCCTTAAAAACATGGCGTGGCCTCCTTGGGAGTCATATGGCCCACGTTGAGAACCACTGCTCCAGGTTACATGGCGATTACAGAAGAAAGCAACATACGGTGTTTGGTGAGCGTGTGTTTATCTCACAGCAAAGTCACATCGGGCTATTTGTGTCGCGTCCACCGAAAGGAATCAAACTCCTGATCTTAGCGTTGTAAATCTGTATACTCACTGCTGTCTCGCCGGGAAACAGATATTTGGTATTTTCAACTTTTATGACACTGTTCGTACATACTGAAACACTACATATGTGAGGTATGCTATCAAACGTAACATTCGAAGTCTAATTTTCATTTCTATCAAAAACTACCTGTTTTTGAGTAACTGCATAAAGTAAAATTTAATTATAAGATTAAAGTCCGACATGGCCAGGTGGTTAAGGCACTCGACTCGTAATTCGAGGGTCGGAGGTTCGAATCCCCGTCGCGCCAAACATGCTCGCCCTTTCAGCCGTGGGGTCGTTATAATGTGACGGTTAATCCCACTATTCGTTGGTAAAAGAGTAACCCAAGAGTTGGCGGTGGGTGGTAATGACTGGCTGCCATCCCTCTAGTCTTACATTGCAAAATTAGGGATGGCTAGCGCAGATAGCCCTCGTGTAGCTTTGCGCGAAATTCAAAACAAACCAAACCAAATTATAAGATTAACTTATTTGATCCATATATTAGCCTGCTAAAAGCGTTAATAACCAAAAAACAATTCATAGCACATTATTACTAATATGGAAAATTTCCATCAGAATACAAAACAAAATGTTAGAAAAGTTTAAAGTGCCAACATAAAATACAATAAAGAACATATTTCCAAACGAGGTGGTCAGAATATAACACCAAACTGTAAAAACTGATGTCGAATGTGTTGTGTAACGATTTAAATATAGTAGTTCATTAGTTTATATTATTTTGTAAAAACTTAGCAACTGTGTAAATAATATAGATAACATAAAATTAGAGAAGCGAGCTACCTGTCCGAGTAATGCAGAAATCGAAGACTTTCAATCGATACCAGGTTTGTTCAGATAAAACAAGATAATAAGCACACGTACAATAGTTTGATTGTAAAGCTTCCAAAAGTAAAGATTATCCGACGATGTTTGAAACAACTAATTTGCAAATATGTTCTGTTTAGTTACCTTCGTCTCAAAAAGAAGTATTACTTTCTATATAATTCTTTTGAACACCAAATAATTTGTACTTTAAATATACACGTGTACGTTGTGACGTATACACTCACGCAACCGGAATGGTTCGCAGCAAACGATATTAGAGGGTGGCTGAAACGTCAGTGTCAGGTGGGGCCTAGAAATTATGCTGAAGAAAAGCGTTATTCTAGAACCGCACGGTGGTTGGTGAGACGGCCACATATAGTAGGCATACAAGGTATTGTTTTAGTATAATATAAGAACTAACTATATTAGTTTGTTGTATTTCATTAATTGTATATTTAATGCATGAAAATTAGTTTGAATATCGTAATTTGCAGATTCTTACTTATTCGAACCAGAATTTTTATTTGTTACAAACCTTGCTAAGAAAGACTATATGTAGTAAAGCTTTGCACGTGCTTAACTTATATTCTTATAAGAATTCTCAAAGTTTTCAAGACACAGCCATATAAATTTATTCACCAGCGCTCACTATAGAATAAAAGATTTTCCCTTCAAAAACAAAGCACAATACCTAGACTTAAATATCAGCATCATTAATCGAACATTCAAGTTTAAAGTTTTTAACAAAAGGGCCACTTTCGATTTCCAAATAGAAATATTCTAAATAAGTTACAATATAACGTTAACTTCTCTCAGCTTATTAGATACAATAGAATTTGTTTAGCATCATAAGATTTTGATAAATAGAGCTCGTAAACTCACTCATATTTTTCATAATCGATGTTTCCCATTGTGTATTTTAATCACAAAATTTATTTAATTTTAAAGGATATTCAAGAATATTCTTGTTACAGATTATGAGTTTCGAAATTTTACAAAATATGACGACCTTTTAAACACTTCTATGTCTGCGTTTTAGTTCCTTTGAACATTGTTTAGGATAACAGTGAAGTGCTTTAGTATATTGAAAACCATTGGTTTTGGCCAACCATGGCCAGGTGGTTAAGGCACTCGACTCCTAATCTGAGTGTCACGGGTTCGAATCCCCGTCACACCAAACATTTTCGCCCTTTCGACCGTGTTAGCATTATAATGTGACGGTCAATCCCACTATTCGTTGGCAAAAGAGTAACCCAAGAGTTGGCGGTGGGTGATGATGAATAGCTGCCTTCCTCTAGTCTTACACTACTAAATTAGGGATGGCTAGCGCAGATATCCCTCGAGTAGCTTTGCGCAAAATCCAAACCAAACCATTGGTTTTACTGCAGTTTAGGTTATTATAATAAGTTATTAATATTAGTGATATAGTAGTTCCATATGTAGTATGACACTATATCATTAGCTTAGCTACATTACTTTTAACCGTGCTGGTATAGCGGTAAGTCTACGGATTTACAGCGTTAAATCAGGTGTTCGATTCCCCTTGGTGGATACAGCAGATAGCCCGATACGGCTTTGCTATCTGAAAACACACACACAGTTGGGACACTCTTTTTGTTTGTTTTGGAATTTCGCACAAAGCTACTCGAGGACTATCTGTGCTAGCCGTCCCTAATTTAGCAGTGTAAGACTAGAGGGAAGGCTGCTAGTCATCACCACCCACCGCCAACTCTTGGGCTACTCTTTTACCAACGAAAAGTGGGATTGATCGTCACATTATAACGTCCCCACGGCTGGGAGGGTGAGGATGTTTGGCGCGACGCTGGCGCGAACCTGCGACCCTCGGATTACGAGTCGCGCGCCTGGGACACTCTGAAGTCTGTTTCAGTTTGAAGTTTTTTCATTTATTTTTCATCCGTCAGCCACTACTGAAAGAACATTCATTGACCTAGTGGTAAACATATTTCTTTTCGGGTGTTGTTGTTAGCCTGATGACGGATGTATTTTGATAACCAATAAGAAAAATGGATCTGACAACAATACTTTTGTTATATAGGCACCTGTTATCATGAATTTGTGAAAATCGAAGTGATTATTGATCTCTTCATCTACAGGGCTAAAACAATCGATAGTATACACAATGAATCTGTTTTGCGAATCCAAATAAATGGAATGTTTTCTACATGGTGTATGAAGTCTAGATAAAGTAGTTCATTCATAGCCTATTTGTTTGTAGTTAAGCACAAAGTTATACAGTGAGGTATCTGTGCTGTGTTCACCAGAGGTATTGAAACACGATTTTTAGCGTTTTACGTCCACAAGCTTACTGCTGAGCCACTTTAGTGGCGTTAATTCTTGGATAATAAATCATATTGTGCTTCGTAAACGCTGACTTTAGTAGTTAATACAGATAATAAATGTTGCTGATGTGTTTAGAAACGAAGTAGATTACGATATATCACACTATGTAACAAAATGTTTACTTTTCCTTGTTCCTGGGTAAAGAGTATTATTTCCCAATTGCTTATGCCTAAAGTAAATGGAAAAGACATATTTTTTTCTTCAAACTTTGTTTTTGTGACCTAGGAATGTATAACGAAAATGTGATGGGAGACACTACCTGGGGCGCATGCGTGAATGTGATTTACGTTATAGTTGCAAATATCGAAAAAACTACTCACTTCTAAACATTTTTGTTCATTTTTGTATAACTTTAATATAAATACATGTAAATCTTGATTCATATGTTGTTTTATTCAGACCTTATGTAAATGAAAATGTGCGAATTTACCCGTTTTTACATAGAAAATAGGTTAATTTCTAAATTTCATTATCCAGGTCACAGAAGCAAAGTTTGACAGGAATAATGGCCATTTTCTCTACTTTTACAACACAAGCAATTAAGAAATAACGCATACTATCCATGAACAAAATTTGTGTTACATAGTGTAATTAACTTAAATATTCATCTTTCGAATTAAGAAAAAATTATACACTCTAGATTTCAAACACCTGTATATTTGATGGTTTCTGTTGTCGAAATCCGGGAAAGCATTTTAACTCTAGTTATTCATATGTTTTTCTTAACATGACCGTTACGGATGTCACATCAGAAGTATGTTAAACTAACATTTTAAATCCATCGTTTGATCAAATTTCAAAGGCCTCACAATTTCCTCTTCTCGGAGGCTATGCGGTTATGCAGAGGGATTATAATGCTAAAAACAGGATTTCGATATCCCCGGTGGGTAAAGTATAGATAATCAATTGTGTAGCTATTTTCTTAACTACAACAACAAAACACACAAAGGGCTCATTAACAACTTTGTAACGAATCGTTAATCGTTATTCAGTAATCTTATTTTGAATAAATTTACAAGTTGAGGTGGTTTTGTATCTGAAATAAATTTTGAATTAATAATATTGTATTGCTAAAAATATCATTTTTGGATTGATGATAACATATGTGGTATGTTGGAAGTAGTTGCATTTACACACTTAGTGTGTGTCAGTTTTAACAATGTTAATTCTATATAATAACAATAATGATATTGTTGGTATGTCAAAACTATTTGCGCATTTTATTTCGTTATTTTATTAATTTTAAGAATGTAAACTTAATTTAATAATAATATATGTGGTGTGTCGGAAATAGTTGAGCATTGTATATAGTTAGTATGTATCAGTTTTAACAATGTGAACATAATTTATGAATTTATCCAATAAATCATTTGTGCCTAAAAGGCAGTTTTGCGATATCTTTATATTCACTGTCAGAAAGGCCCGTCTAATGGAAAATTGGATTTATATAGGTTTAAAAAAAAACAAAAAACTATACATCGTCTTTTTTTTTCTCACAAAACTGTATGTTCTTGAAAATAAACAGAAAGCAGTGGTGGAAATTTTTACATTTTCTTAACCCAAGGGAGCAGCTTAAAGCTTACAGTAAAGGTTCTCTCTAAGTATTGAAGTTACAGGAGAGGAATGTTTTATAAAATATGTAAGATTTTCCAAGTTGTTGACGACAAGCCAACTTGTTCAAGAATTCAGTCGTAGTAGCTTTTCTACCTGTGGTGTTTATTATGCGCTGTTTGTTATATAAAAGCCACGAAAAATTGTTTTGTTTCTTACAGGTATAAAAGGATGAGATTGAATGTAACACTAACAATGAAAAATAGAAGTTACATCGTGAATATTTTGATACCACGATCCATGACATTTCTGAAGATTCTGTGGACATAATCTAAGAATAAATCCTCAGATTGCCTTTTCTCGATGTCTGAAGAAAGATTTCTGAACACAGTTTCCTACAATCGATTCTGAAACCAAATATTACACCCGTACACCAAAACTGGAAAAAAAACAACTTAATTTGTGATTTAAACAGATCTGACTAAAAGTCGTTGACTGTAAATTCCATCAGTAGTGTCCAGAGTATTTAAACACCACTATGTCCAGTCCTGTGACTAGACCCACAGTACTTCGACCTCTTAATTCAGATGTTTCCCAGCCTCGGAGATGCCGCCGACATACATTGGCCAACGTGTTGCGGTGAGTAGTGACTTAATAAGTTATATACATATGTGTGTGTATGTATGTAGATAAACATACAAAATATAGCGAAATGTTTGTGTATATGTGTTACCTGGAAGTTTGTTGCACGATTTCTGTGTTTCAATAGCAATATAAAGAGGTTTGACTAATATAATACTGGCTGTTCCAAGGTTTTTTACCTTTAAATAACTGTTTCCCAATTCCTTAAGGAGACAGCAGGCCCAAGAAGCAGGAAGAGATATTATTCTGTCTGGAATATAATTCTTCTTTACATATTTTATGAATCTGTCTGAGTGAATAGAGATTAATGATACAAACTTAGAATGTTAAATCGCAGACTATTACGTTTAGACTTCTAGGGAGGTAATAGAAATAGTATGACTATGTGCATCATACATATGAATATAAATTAAAGTTTACTAAATACGATTATTCATAATTCTGTTTTCTTCTGTTACGGACTCAATAGAAACTTCAATAACTTGTAAACACTTCACCCCTTAATCACAACACAGCACAGTATTGCCATATATGTATTGTCAACTGATAAGTAATGTGATTTCTCAGCTCCATGTACAGGTTTTGATACCGCTATCGTTATTTACATTACTTGTGGCAGTTTAGAGATAGTTTTCACACGTTTATGGCACCATTGTTCAACTGAAACAGAGAAGAAACCAAATATTGTTGACAATAGCATTTGGTGCGCTAGTTTTGTTTGTTATAAAGATGTATTAAGATGGACTAGATTTTGCTACAAGTTAAACTACATTTGACACAATGGCAACATCACCAATAAAAAAAAAAGGTGAAAAGTACTAAGAATTTTCTTAAGAGCAATTGTTAGTTTCGCCTAAAATACATTAAGTGCATACAACTTTTTATTTAATACAGTATATATACATATATATATACACTCCATTATTTGCTTACAGCCAGGAACAATAAATGTCACAAACAGTCTTTTTCCAATTATATTGTTCTACATAAATCAAACGCAATCGATACTACATACTTGCCACTTGCTTATAGAATAAAATAAACATAAAATATGAAACTAACGTATGAAAGTGAATGCTTGCTTCTTGAAAGTTTTACCTCTCTCTTTCTTTATATATATAAACAAAAGATATATCGCAAAAATATGTTTGTTTGTCTGTTTGTCAGTTATTTAACTACTACTAAGTTGTTGGCTCAGTTTCAAACAAACTTTGTGGGGTGATAATTTGGAACAAGGAGCATGTTAATAGGTCCAAAATCACCCCATTCTCAATCACTGATGTTATTGAACATTGATTATCTTTGATGTGAGTTAACATTAACTATATTCATAGATAGCGCCGGGTCCTTACATATAAAATGAAAAGGACTAAATTTTGTGTACACAACATACACAAAGTGTTCGGGGAGGGCACACAAACGCCTTATATATCTCATAAAATACACCAGCACTCTCTGTGGAGGAATGCAATGAAAAACAATATGCGACACTATTGCAATAATACATAAACGCATCTGAAGTGTCTACTCCAACAGTCACACTAAGACTGATGTGAAAATCTGTTTCTTGAGCTACACTATGTTCCTTCTTTAACATATAACCTTTCAGTTTCAGTCCATAAGACATTGCTGCGGTCATAACCATCACTTATTAATTAAATTAAACACTGTGGAAGTATATTAAAAACTGGGTATTGAAGGCGTGTAATAGAAAACACCTTTACCTCCACTATTTTTGCCGCTACCTCTTCCTACAAAGTTATTCTGACTATTGCACAGTGTATACAATGTATACAAAGCTCTGGGTGAAATAATAATTAATATTATGATAATATGTTGTGTATTTTTGTGTTATTTATTATAACATCCATCCCAACAATATTTTTAAGCTCATAACCTAAGTTCATAATCCGAACAAAAGACTGGTACCTCTGCTTGTAACGTATCATACTATAATGAAACTCTTGCTTATATGATACTGGAAAATTCGTTTTATTACGCGACGTACCACCCCCAACTTTGAGAAATTTTTATTATGTGTTCATGTACATTTGGAATAGGAGTCACGATTTTCCCGTTTTGTTTCAGTTTCCCGTCATGGAGAACTTTATTTTTCTCCATTCCCAGGGAGTAGATACGACGTCATAAAACGTCACATGCGGATTTAATGCACTGGTGCCACGTAATTAAAAACAATTTTTCTACTTACGAAATAGTAGAACTGATCTTCCAAAAACTAAATTTTATACTAAATAGGTAAATCTAAAACAGTGGTTCTTACCCTGGGGGGCCCGGCATGGCCTAGCGCGTAAGGCGTGCGACTCGTAATCCGAGGGTCGCGGGTTCGCGCCCCCGTCGCGCTAAACATGCTCGCCCTCCCAGCCGTGGGGGTGTATAATGTGACGGTCAATCCCACTATTCGTTGGTAAAGAGTAGCCCCAGAGTTGACGGTGGGTGGTGATGACTAGTTGCCTTCCCTCTAGTCTTACACTGCTAAATTAGGGACGGCTAGCACAGATAGCCCTCGAGTAGCTTTGTGCGAAATTTCCAAACAAACAAACAAAACAAATCTTACCCTGGGGTCAATCGAACCCTAGGGGTTCAGTGAGTCAGTCTCAGGGGTTCGGCGGAGGTCAAGACACACACACTGTGTGTATGTCCGTTTCGTTCACCCCACTCGTATGATTCGTGACGTCATGCGCCACTTGGCCATCATTGGCTGCGGCTGATCACGTCACATCACTTGGCCTTAATATCTGTGCTGCAGGGAACTTCGTGCACTTAGCAGTCGACTTGTGACTGTAGTAATCGTGCGTCATTTGTGATTTTTTTTCCTAATCTTTCAATCCCTTCATACTAACTATGTCGAGCAAAAACAAAAAGTAGTCGGACGAATACATACAATATAAATTCACGTGTATAACAGAACATGATGGGAGTCAGCGTCCTCAATGTATGATTTGCAGTGCCAAGTTGAGCAATTCTAGTCTAACACCGGCAAAACTAAGAGAACACTCCCTAAAGCTGCATAGAGATGGGAAATACAAGAACACAACGCTTGCTGAATTCAAGGTAAAGCGAGCCAGGTTCGATGAAAATGCTACTTTACCTGTTCTCGGCTTTGTACCCATCGACAAACCGATCCTCACAGCATCGTGCGAAGTTGCGTACTTGAGCGCAAAGCAGGGCAAACCACACACCATTGGAGAAGCATTCGTAAAACCAGCTGCGTTGAAGATGCCGAATATCATGCTGGGAAAAGCTGCTAAAAATAAGTTATCCCAAATTCCTCTTTCAAATGACACCATTAGCAGCAGAATAAATGACATGAGCGATGACATCTTGGCTCAAGTAGTCGCAGATATGATTCCAAGCCCAGCAAAATTCAGCCTTCAACTCGACGTTTCCAATCTAAGCCAGCTTGTTGTATTTGTGAGCTATGTGAAGAACGACGAGATAAAAGAAGATCTTTTATTTTGTAAGTCTCTTACAACAACAACTAAGGAAGCCGACGTGAAGAAACTTGTGGATGACTTCTTCAGAGACAACGATCTTTCGTGGGATATGGTTTCTGCAGTTTGTTCGGAAAGAGCCCCAGTCATGCTGGGAATAAACTCTAGTTTTGGTGCGCTGGTGAAAGCCGATGCACCACACATCATTGTAACGCACTGTGTTCTGCACAGGCATGCGTTGCCAACAAAAACCTTGCCTTCAAAACTGGCAGAAGTATTAAAAATTGTAGTGGAATGTGTGAACTTTGTGCGAAATAGTGCCCTGAAGCACCACATCTTCAAAGAGCTGTGTAATGAAATGGGATCTGAATTCGAGGTACTTCTGTACCATTCTAACGTTTGGTGGTTATCCAGGGGAAAGGTGCTGAATCGTGTTTTTCCATGCGTGTGGAATTAGCCCTGTCTTTGCGAGAACACCGACATTGTTATGCAGATTGCTTCGAAAAATCTGATTCATTCTCATTTTGGCGTACATGGCCGATATCTTCAATGCTCTCAATCAACAGATGCAGGGCGGTGGAGTCAACATCATTGAAGCGGAAGAAAACCTGAAGGTTTTTCAAAAAAAGCTACCGTTATGGAAACGACGAACAGAGAATGATAACTTCGCAAACTTTCCCCTGCTGGATGACTGTGTCAGTAAGATCGAAGATGTGTCTGAAATCGGAGAAATTTCTGTATCCAGGGAACTAAAGCAAGCAATTGTCATGCACTTAGATGAACTCGCAAAGTCTCTTGACGGATACTTTCCCACCAGAGAGTCATATCCAGCATGGGTGAGACAGCCGTTCACGTTTAGTGTAGCGACAGCAGATTTCAATGATGAATACCTCGACGAAATCATTGAACTTCAGCAAAGCCAGGTTCAACAGCAACTTTTCAGAACAACAACGCTCTCAACGTTTTGGTGTCACCAAATCGTAGCGTACCCTCTTATTGCTAAGAAAACCCTTGAGATACTCATACTGTTTGTTACAACGTATCTTTGCGAGCAATCCTTTTCGAGGATGGTAGACATAAAAACGAAGAAAAGGAACAGACTTTGTTGCGAAAATGATATGAGAGTGGCACATGCCAAGGTGAACCCGCGCATTTCTGAACTTCTCTCTGAAAGGCAACAACAAAAGTCACATTGATTTGCAGTAAATATTCATTGAGTTATGTTTTTCTTTTTGTGTGAAATTCATGTTTTGCTCTTTGAACTCAGTGATATTGTGTGCAACTGATGCATGGTTCATTTTGTGCACTAATAAAATATCTACTTATGTTTTGAATTTGAAAAAATCATATTTTATTTTTCCAATTACGATCAGTGAATGCAAATACGAAATATCCGGGGCTCAGTACCTCCAACAAGGTTAAGAACTACTGATCTAGAAACATCTTACGATTACTTGAAACTCGCTGTGATAAAGAATGTGAAGGTTTTGAACCCAAAACAAATGTAGAGACACGTGAATCTTCTTGTGTGATTAATGGAAATAATTAACATATTATTCTTATGATTTAATCTTCAAATATATCTTTAACTTTATTTTTCAGTATATATTTGCTTGACACAGGATAGTTTTAATTAATACAAATTGCTAGGCTTAACAGTATATGCGAAGTTCGAAACAAACAAACTGATATGGTGAAAGATGTTAGGAAAATATAAAATATTTTCTATATCTTGCCTGTTTCGTTATATTCTGTCATTTCTTTCCTGTTTTATTACTTTCTGCTGTTAGAACGGAAGTGAATGGACTTAAACTAGTTAGTTAAAACAGGTAGCTGTTTAGGTTACCCCTTACATATCTTCATCAAAACATATATTCTAATGAATTGGCGTTGGAAAAATAACTCGGAACTTATCCACAAAATTGTTACCTGGTATCTCAGCATTAAGTCTGATGGGCTTATAAATATTAAAGATTGGTTTCTATGCCCGCCGTTTGTAGTGCACACATGGCTCATTGTGTTGCTTTGAGCTTAACAACAAACAATCCACAAAATTATCGTTTGATAAAGCTGTTTTGTAAACATATTTTTGTTTTAGTGATGTTTAATAAAGTACTCAATGAGCATTTCAAAATATATCTTTGATGAAAGAAAAGTATTCTGATTAAAAAATACAAAAGTTGAGTAACAGAACTACTACTACTGTACCATGACTTTCCATATATACAAGTTTTAGGATTTCTGATAACACAAAAATAACCTAAATAATAAAACAGTTAGGATTTTACAACTTGTGTTTGTTATGCCCAACTTTGAGATAAGTAACCTGGTCAATAGAACAATCGGTAAACCGTCTTTTTTCTTCACTCAAAGTTATTAGTTTGTTTTTTAAAAAAATATGAAACAAATGTGATAAACGTAGTACGTTAAATATTAAATTGTGAGAATAATCACTAAATACTTGTTTTGGTTTACTTTCTGGAAGTATATCCATAAACATATCATTACTCCGTAGCTCTACTAATGGTGGGTTTAAATTATTTGAAAGTTATAAGTTATAACACAGGCTTAGGATGTTACACTTATGCTTTGTTTTAGAACATCACTTACTCGTCAGGCGAAATTGGAATTTTAATTTAAATGAAAAATGTATAAACTTTCTTGGGGATTGAGTTTGAGTATAGTAATGTTAGGTAAAGAACTGCGTGTAACAAAACAGCTTTTACTTCTCGCACTGAAACTATTGATTCATCACATTGCGTTACATATCTAGGTTCTATCTGCACGTAAATTTCCTTCTTATAAATCTCTCACAGTAAAAAAGAAGACTAAAACACGATAAATCAATATTTGAAGCCATAAGGATGCACTAGGGTTGAATGATTTAATATATGTCTGTAGTTGTTTCCCAATGAAGAGTTTAAAAATTCCGTCTGTTGAGATGAGGTAGGTCAGATGTTGGTGAGCAGACTTTAAAATCTGTGAGGAATTGATTATCTCGTAAGAACAGTAAGAGACAAAACTAGTTTGAGGCTAAGCAATTAATAAGGCTACTTAACTATTTTGTAGGCTCTATTAACGTTCATTATGTTGTTGTCTCCAGAAAATGCACAAACAGGCCCTATTATTTAATAGAAACACTTAAACTTCATTTAAGTTCTCTGTAACTGCAGTTATTCATATCGTGAATTTTCAGCGTGTTAAGGAACTCAAGAAGAAGGGTGTCTTTGTGGGTCAAAGGTTAGCTTACAGATTTATATTGCTAAAATCCTGGGTTCTTTTCCTTACGTCGATAGTTAATTATACAGCTTTGCACTAAAAGAAAGAGAAACAACACATTCTTAGTAAATATTAATCACTATGATAATTCCTCCCTGTTTCTCTCTGTGTATATTCTAATTAGTCATATGATATTGTAATGTTTCTATAACGTGTTTACCGAGCTGTCGAACATTTGACTTTGGGTGTTGGTAAATTTTTGAACAACAGCAAAAATCTTATATTTTAATATTTTGGGAGAGAATTTAAATCACTTGGTTGATAATATTTTGGTCCTATGTAGGTGTTAAGATTAAGTTGGAAAAAGTATATAAAAGTTACTTTCAAGGTCATACAAATTGGTCTTTGATCTTTATAGACCTATGACATAATATTTATTTTCTGAAGCATTCCTCTAACATAACGCATGAAATAATACTATTGAGTTGTATTCCGTTTATTTTCAGGCAGTAGGTAAATTTTTTAAACCCTCGAAAATTCATCTTCAGACATCATTAGTCCATCAGTCAGTACTATCGAAACAACATGCCATCTATTATATGTTTCATAGTTTTGAAACATACGTTACCCTACAAACATTTTGAGAACACTGTATTGCGTGATATTCTGCACTACATCAAATTCCAAATCTGCTAAAAGTCTTTGTCTATCTATCTATCTGTTTGTGATGAAGAACTAAAGAACGTTTGTTTTCTATTAAGCCATTCCTCCCTGTTCAAGCAGAACTGCTACAACAAGTATTTATAGATCTTCTCCAATTGAATTTCATTTATTTTTATGAAATACTTATCTTTCAGAATTGTTATGAAAAGGCTAGCCACGACCCACAAAACACTTGTGATAATTTTCATACACTTTACTTCAATTTTCCGTATTCTATCATTTTCGCACACGCTATTTAAGCTACGCTTTCTTGCAGACATTATGTGTTGAACCTGTAAATCCTGGTCTATTTGAAAACATTGTATATGGTGAGACAAACAAACTCGCGTAGACATAACTTTATCTAATAAAATTATGCGTAAAGTAAAGATATTTACAATTGCGTACAGATCATGAAACATTATGAGCGTTCAGTGTGTGGCATGGTTTTACGAGTGGAAATAAAGAAAAACGTAGGTAAGAGATATTTATACTATTCTATGAAACAAACCGAAGTTAAGTTATTACAAATCAAAGTAAATGTAAATTTGTAATGAAGGCATATTTAGCTACGTTTGCCCATTTATAAATTTATGATCCCAAAGTAATAAGCATATTATTTGAAAAAACTGCGCATGTATATTTTAGAGCTAAATAAACCGAGAAAGTTCGTATAAATTATATTTAGGGTAATGTTCTTTTTTTTAGAAAAATTACCCTTGGGTTAAGTGTTGTTTGTGAGAATTGAGAAATACTTTGCATATAAGAAAAAACAACAAAAACTGAGATCGAAGCCATTTGTCACGTGATGACAGTAATATTGTGCCATCATGTAGTATACTCGTTACATTAGAAAGTCTGGATAAGCAAAAAACGGGTAGAGTGATTCTGAATGGATAAAGGCAGTTCGGAATGATACCAGATTTATAGTGTTTGGTCGAGAAATTTGCAAGATGGTTTTTGATAGACAAACGCAAGCGTGTTGTTTTTATAGATTAGTGTCACTGACGTTGACATTAGTTAAGTATATCAGCAGCAGGTTTCACATCGTTTTAATTTATTTATAAGTGTTATTATATATTATCAGTTTTTAAACTTTTGGTGGTCTTTAAGCCGTTATGAACATATTAATATGCATTAATTAACTTCAACTGTACTAATGAAATTTATATATTTTTATTGACGCGAGTGAATTTTAACAGAACTCTAACTATTCGGTCGTTACATTTTGCTGCTCTCCCATTACTTTATTGTTATGTTAACAATAACAAATAGCGAGGATGTAACTATGGATGTCGGAATCAAACGAAAACTCTAATGTCCTAGTCTTCCAGTGGGACAGCGGAATGTCTGCATACTTAAAACACTACAAACCGGGTTTTGATGCCTGTGGTGGGCAGAGCCCTTTGTGTAGCTTTGTGTTTAACAAACAACACCTAATATCCTAAATATTTTTAAAAAGTCCACTATCTTCTGATTAACAAAAATTAACACATAACTTTCATGTAAATCACTTAAATTTTCTTTATAAAAGAAAAGTCCATTTTCATTTTGTATTTGAAAATATTACCTACTCTGTAGTGGTGCTGGCTACACTTTTTGACGATAGTGACATCTACTGCACACAATGGTTGGTGTAACAGTCGACAAACCGCGGAACATAAGGACTGGATTATTTGGGATAGTTTTAACATTTCAAAGACACTTTTTGTTGTTTGCCATTTAAAATGCGGCTGTACGTTTTAAATCAGTTGACATGATGAGTTTTGCCTGAAAGGGTAACATTTCATATATAACTAAATAAAAGGGGCTCCGCCTGAAAGGGTAACATTTCATATATAGCTAAATAAAGGGGGCTCCACCTGAAAGGGTAACATTTCATATATAGCTAAATAAAGGGGCTCCGCTTGAAAGGGTAACATTTCATATATAACTAAATAAAGGGACTCCGCCTGAAAGGGTAACATTTCATATATAGCTAAATAAAGGGGGCTCCGCCTGAAAGGGTTATATTTCATATATAACTAAATAAATGGAGCTCCGCCTGAAAAGGTAACGTTTATCTGATTTTTTAGGCGAGGAAAGAATAGGATTTTTCGTTCTTTCCGTCCCGGAAAGGACTGAGTTTTCGGCGACTTCATTTTCCTTAAAAAATATTTTACGACTTAGTCGTAACTCGCTATAGTCGTTCAAATCATTCTCCTTCTGCTTTCTGCGTTCATGCACTTTTAATGGTTTTGGTACATCTTTATGTGATAGATTGTCACATTTTGGTAATATTTATAGATAACTATTGAAGGCAGTTATATTTTACTATAATATTATATATGAGTAATCACGTTTTTCATGAAATAATGTTTTTTTTGTCGTTGTTGTAATAAGGGTAGAGTATGTTTGTTAGTTGTTTGGGAAAGGGTAAGAAGAGTTTTTACCCCTCTTCATAATCTTTCGTCCGGAAGTTCGAAAAAGGTTTTGATGATGTTGGCTGTCTTTTGCATTGTGATATATTTGAAAGTAACCACCACGAGGTTTACTGAGATGTCACTTCTGTGGCACTTCCCACTTCCTACAGTATACGTTTCTACCTAGGTTAATTTCCACAGGCATAACTATCACCAATTCTAAAAGTTCAGTTGACCAATCCCACCAACTTATAGGGTCCTTAACGATAACAACTAAGCTATGCTATCTAGCGCAGTAATATTGGCAACACTTAGATATATAAAAGAAACGAAAAAAAGATTTCCCACGAGTTAACAAAAGATGAACGACTTAAAACAGCGAAAGGTTACTTTTGTGTCAATGAGTATTTGCGAACCATTGATATGTGTTACAACTATAAAAAAAAGAAAACAAGTGAATGGTTTTTAGTTTTTGTTCCCTACAGGTCTGAGAATTCGATTCACAAGGCATTACTTTTTCAGAATAAAATTATTCAGAGATGTGTATCACAGAAGTTTTATCATTCAGATATATTCATTTCATACGTACTTAGGATTACATATGGCAAGGAAAAGTTGGAAGGAATTTTTGGAGTATTATTATAAAATTAGACTTTTTTATTTCGTATTAGTAACTGCTGTTAAACTTCCTGGGTTTATACTTCCCTTTTTTACAAACTAGTTACTGCCTTTAGACTTGATATCATAATTTGCCTCTAGACTTGATATTCTACTTTTCAGATTTACTTATTTGTATATATTTTCTTACCCACCCTATAGGGGTAGCTTCTGAGGAGCGGGAGTTTCTCAGAACAATACTGAAATTTATAAACATTTTCTTGCTAGTAACTATGGCTACGATGCCCTCTCGTAACGTGTGCCTGCTTAATATAGAAGCGGATCGATTTCAAGAAATCAACAGAACCCGCATGTTAAGAAACTTTGCTAATGCTAAAGTAAGTAACAAAAAAAAGGGACTTCTTTGTGTGGAAGTCTTTACTGGATAATTTCACCGCTTTAATCTGTGTGTGCGTGAAAAGGCGTAATTTACCCCGGCGAAGTACGAAAAATGTCCCCTGCTATGTTTCAAAATCTTTTTTTGATATTACCCTCATGCGTGCTCCAGCTACATAAACTATCTTCCCCCCTTTGGAACAAACACTAAAAAAAAAAAAAAAAAATCCAAATCAACTTTACCAATGCTGTTGTCCACATATATCTCCATTGAGGAATATCTCATGATTTTATTAACAAGAAAGACATTTATTATAATGGGAACGATGCTCTCCTAAGTTTTCACTTCAGGATATTCATATTAGTTATTTAAATGATTACACTATGTTTGTTTGTTTGTTTTTGGAATTTCGCACAAAGCTACTCGAGGGCTATCTGTGCTAGCCGTCCCTAATTTAGCAGTGTAAGACTAGAGGGGAGGCATCTAGTCATCACCACCTACTGCCAACTCTTGAGCTACTCTTTTACCAACGAATAGTGGGATTGAACGTAACATTATACACTCCCACGGCTGGGAGGGCGAGCATGTTTGGCACGACTCGGGCGCGAACCCGCGACCCTCAGATTACGAAGCGCACGCCTTAACGCGCTAGGCCATGCCAGGCCCCGATTACACTATCTAACAAAATTTTTATATTTTTCTTGTTCCTGTTATTTCCCAATTGCTTATGTCTAAAGTAAATGGAAAAGACCTATTTTTCTCTTCAAATTTTGCTTTTGTAACCCGGGCTATGAAATTTTCAAATTTACCCATTTTCCAGAACATTGAATAGCTGACACAGAATTTTCTCGAACTAACAAGAATTTTCAAAAACTATTCCATAGTATTATATATAAAGGAGCTCACCACTCACCACTTCAGTTTAATTCTAGCTGCCTAAGTAAACACATAGACCTATCTGATTTTATCAGAAATGGTACCAAGAAGCTGCAAGCATTCAGCTATGTATGTGGCCAATTTATCAAAACAAGAGCGAAAAAGAACTCTGTGACAGCATCTGCTAAGATGTGTGAAGCTTACAAGGCATATTTCGGCATACCTGTCGTGGATCAAGACAAACCCTGGGCACCTCATTTTACCTGCGAGCACTGCAAAACTCTAGAAGGTTAGACGGACAATTTTTGCTTACTTGAATAGTAAGATTTTATATCATACAAATTTTAGACCTTTTCAAATTTTAAATATATTTTAATTTTTTAAATTTCCAATAGTATAGAAAAAATATCACATATAAAATATTTTGCATGAATCTCTTATACATTAGTTGTGGATAACATAAGTTTATTCTTCATAATAACAATTTTATTTTGCTCTTTTGCAGGATGGTACAGAGGGGAGAAGAGAGCCATGAAGTTCGCTATTCCAAGAATTTGGCGTGAACCCACTGACAACTCAAGCAATTGCTACTTCTGCATGGTGAACCCTTCCAAATGTCGGGTTGGCAAGAATGCATCTGTTTTATGTATCCGGACCTTTTATCATCCATTCCCTCAGTGCCACACTACCCTGAGCTCCCTGTACCCACTCCGCCCGAGAGAAAGCAGCCATCCTCAGAAGACAGCAGCAAATCAGAAGAGGAGGTAGACGTTGAAGATCCAGATTACAATTTCAGAGGTGCAGTTAATGAGAGAAACTCATACTACCCCAACCAAAAAGACCTCAATAACTTGATCAGAGATCTTTGTCTAACAAAGTCGAATGCCGAGCTTTTGACATCTAGGTTCAAAGAGTGGGATTTATTAGATGAAAGTGTGCGAGTCGCAAGTCAGAGGAGAAGATGGGAGCATCCATAAAGATATACTTGACTTTGAACGCCGCTACCAAGGAGCGTATAACGAAAACATGATGGGAGACTATATTTGGGGGCTGATACGTGAAAGTAATGTACATTACAGTGGCAAATCTCGAAAAATTACTCACTTCTAAACATTTTTGTTCATTTTTGTACAACATTAGTATAAATGCATGTAAATCTTGATTCATATGTTGTTTTATTCAGACCTTATGTAAAAGATAATGTGCAAATTTGTCCGTTTTTACATAGAAAATAGGTTAATTTCTAAATTTTATTATCCAGGTCACAAAAGCAAAGTTTGAAGGGAATAATGGCCATTTTCTCTACTTTTACAACACAAGCAATTAAGAAATAACACATACTATCCATGAACAAAATTTGTGTTACATAGTGTAATTACCTTAAATATTCATCTTTCGAATTAAGAAAAAATTATACACTCTAGATTTCAAACACCTGTATATTTGATGGTTTCTGATGTCGAATTCCGGGAAAGCATTTTAACTCTAGTTATTCAAGAATTGAATGTTATTTTGCACAAATTGTATATATTCTTTCTAAACAAATTTTTACACTTGGAAAACACTTAAGCCTTGTTGTCTTTTGGTTAGCTATAATTATCAACAAGTACGTATGCATAACACTGGTCGTAAAAAAGTATCATGGGAAGACAGTTAAGAATGGTAATCGAGTTTTTCTTTACTACGTATATAAGGTATTAATATCTTCTTTACATGAAATGTGCAAAGCCTCCTGGTACCTAAATTATTCCTTTTTTATTCACGCGGTAACTCGAGAACAAATATGTGTGTGTGTTGCATTCTGCATCGGCTGATGTTTGATTTTAAAAGGCCGTGGCTCAAAAGGAATTAAAAAAAACAACCGACAAACATCCAGCTCTGTCATTAATGTAGTATATATGGATCAAATGCCAAAAATATTGTTCAAAATACATTAATTTCAGTCAAAAGTTCAACCGAGAGCCATTTGTAGTGCATTTCTTTTATTGTTTTAATCATGAGAGAAATGTAGTGCTCAGAAGTTTCACTAGATGGCAGTAAGAAACAGTAATCATGACCTCTCCTGTAATGTTTAACACGTAAAGTGAAGCAGCGCACCAACTTTGTATTTGTAGTGAACTTCACAGCAATTTCTTTCGAGTACAAACATGACTTTAAATTATCTCTACCAGTTTTGCAGTATAACGATTTTTTATATGAATTTGAGGACGGGTGCTAGGAGCGAACTCAGACAGGTTGGGCTCCTGAGTGATGAGATTTATGGGCTTTATGATGACAATTGCTAAAACAAAAATAAAACCGAGGACATTATTAATCCAGTTCTGTTAATCATACCTTGCATATAATGTAAGTACAGGTATGTTGTAATTCTATAACTGTTTTTGATAAGTTACATTAATAAACATCTCCTCGTTACTTTCTGGGGTTTATCAAGTCGAGACAGCGAAATATCAACTACGTACCTGTGTGTGGTAGTACAATATTTATTTGGTATTGTATATGATTTAGTTACGAGAAAAAAATGAAACGGAATAAAAACTCACTAGTTAACGTGTTAGATATCGAATATTGTACCTTATTTCAAAGGGCTGTGGCTTATCTCTAGAGGAACTAAAACAAAAGAAACCGACAAACATTCAGCACTGTCATTAACGTAGTATGTGTGGACTTTATGAATTCTAAGCTCCTGACAATACCGGATGCCTGTCTGTTCCCCTAGTCCCTAGCCGGTACAGTTGTCATTTTTCAGATAGCAACCTTTAACCTTTAAGGGGCGTTTTATAAATTATTATTTCAGTCATATCACGCTCAAAATTATCGTCAGATAATTCAGGATCGGAACAAGAATCACTGGAATGGTGTTTTTCCATTTTAGGGCCGTTTTCACATGAAAATGAAACGATTTTCAACTGAAAATTATTACCATGTTTTGAAGAATAATCGCACTTACATATGTACAGCTTTTCATGATGACATAAACTTCTCTAAACGTTCTACATGTGTTATAAGATTTCTTTCACTACCCGAGTGGTTAGGGCGTTCGACTCGTAATCTGATGAGGGTCGCGGGTTCGAATCCCCGTGACACCAAACATGCTCGCCCTTTCAGCCATGGAAGCGTTATATGTGATGGTAAATCCTACTATTCCTTGGTAAAGAGCAACTCAAGAGTTGGTAGTGGGTGGTGCTGACTAGTTGCTTTCCCTCTAGTCTTACACTGCTAAATTAGGGACTGCTAGCTCAGATAGCCTTCGTGAAACTTGGCACGAAATTAAAAACAACAAACAAACTACCATGTTGTATACGTATCGACGACTCGGGACGTAATCTGGACAGATTAGACTTTGTCAGTTGATTTTGTGTGTTCGATTTGTATATCTAGGATGAATTCAAACCACATTATGTTTGGTTTGGTTTTTGGAATTTCGCACAAAGCTACTCTGAGGGTCGCGGGTTCGCATCCCCGTCGCACCAAACATGCTCGCCCTTTCAGCCGTGGGGTCGTTATAATGTGACGTTCAATCCCACTATTCTTTGGTAAAAGAGTAGCCCAAGAGTTGGCGGTGGGTGGTGATGACTAGCTGCCTTCCCTCTAGTCTTACACTGCTAAATTAGGGACGGCTAGCACAGATAGCTCTCGAGTAGCTTTGTGCGAAATTCAAAACAAACAAAACCGCTGACGGAATCAGGTAGGTGGATAGTAGATGGAAATTTTGTTATTTTAGAAATTTTTCAATTGCTATACCGGAAATGATAGTAACTTTTTTGTCGTAATATCAGTGTGTATATACGCATAACATATCGTAATTCATACTCTGAATGGTTGGTTTTCCGCTTAGGAATTCGATGAGGTGGTTTTCGGCGCGTGAATTATTTGGAACCATTGTCAATCCTTACTGTTAGGAACTATCGTGCTTAAAAATATGCCATACAATCTTCATTTACTTGTATGGTTTGAAGGTTTCCGAATACATACATTCAGATATATTTTGCGAAATAAGAGTCACAAATAAATCAATGACTTAAAATGCTGCGTTTTTTGTTTTGTTTTTGTGTATTCACATTTATTACTTTGAAAAGGTCATTTAAAGTGTGTGTGTGTGTGGATAGAGACAAAAGCTCTTGTATTAATTGAAAACATTACCAATTAACTAACATATTTCTTGTTTCATTCTGTATTTCATTTTCTCAAAGTATATAAAAGTTTGCGATAATTGTAAAAATGACCTGTTTTACAGATGTTCAGTAAAATATTGTAATTTTTAATATGTCTCCTCAGTCACTACTTTTGGGACTAGTTGATCAGGTGACATCATTCAGTTTAATTTAGTTTTAAACGTGTCTACAAAATTTGATTGTAATATAAGATGCCTGTGTTTGAATGATAATGATTACATGTATCACTCTAATAAGTTACCCTCGGTCATTTAATTGTACTTATTTAAAGAGACTCCTTTTGTTGAAACTGTGTCACAACATTGATATTTATTTTAGCTGGGCTATTTAGCGGGCCTGGCATGGCCAAGCGCGTAAGGCGTGCGACTCGTAATCCGAGGGTCGCGGGTTCGTGCCCGCGTCGCGCTAAACATGCTCGCCCTCCCAGCCGTGGGGGTGTATAATGTTACGGTCAATCCCACTATTCGTTGGTAAAAGAGTAGCCCAAGAGTTGGCGGTGGGTGGTGATGACTAGCTGCCTTCCCTCTAGTCTTACACTGCTAAATTAGGGACGGCTAGCACAGATAGCCCTCGAGTAGCTTTGTGCGAAATTCCCAAAACAAAAAACAAAACTATTTAGCGCCGTCAGACAAGTTTACTCGCGCAATTGCGCAACGAGAAACAAATGAAAATATTCAGATATAAGTTGCTTATTTTTTAAGTTTTTGACTAAAATGTTTTATCTCCATTCTTTTGCTTTTGTTTTTCAAACAGACCATTTAACCTTAATTATTTAATAATGATATTGCCACAACTTCCTCAAATAAATAATTTATGCTCACTGTAAAAATATAATGATTGCAAATAAGATGGCAATTAGGTATTAACCCTTCACTCCATAAAATTTCTCGGGTTACTAAAATCTGTTTTAGATAATACAAAGTTGTTATTATCAAGTACAAAGATGACAGTGATAAACTCTGAGATCTCTTAAAAATAAGGATGTACGTCTTTTTTCTTCTTGTCAGACGTTCTTGGCACTTCACTATTAAAAAATAGGCGTAATCTATACAAACAGCGACAATACCAACTGTTACAGACATGGATTTGCTAACATTTGGCTGAGCGCCACAACAAACGCTTCATCTCTAGTTTTGAAAGTGAAGGCATATGTTTTCGGCCCCTTGCCAAACATTACGCCCTTTGGCCCAGGCTGTTATATGTGAGAAAAACAACCATAGCTCAAGAATATAACCACCCTTCATCGAGTGCTTTCTGCAATTTTCTTGCATGTACATCCAGTTAACACTCTCGATCCAAACAGTGAGAACATCTGGAGAAGACACGAAAGCATCCTTTAACAACGATAGTTTTAACGACGATACGTGCTCTAACTATTGGAAAACCATGGAAAATATAAGTGTGTCACAGTGTGTCCCAGTAATCAAACTTCGTCCTCCGGTCATGGGAGGACCGAGGCCATCTGCTGGTCAAACCTATGGATTTTTCTGTGCACCCTTTGTAAAGTTCCTGCCTCGTCGTCGTCACTCTTGGATGTGTGGGTAAGCGAGATTTAATTTATCACTGAAAGAATTTAATCACACAAGTAGAGTAACAGATTACAAGAAATCGTACAATGATGACTGCATTTTAATTAATATCCAAGTATGTAATCAAATATTCAAGGTGAACGTTAACAAACATTATACTCAGATACCTAATGACCAAAGTAAACCTTAGAGTAAGTGTTCTTGTTATTGATGTAAAATAGCAACATTTTTCTAGAATTCTCTGATAAACCCAAGAAAACACTACCCCCTCTTCAGTAGTGTGGGTAAGAATACAAAAGAAGGGGGAGCAGCTAAACGCTAAAAAAAGTGAAAATTTGTGAGCGAATCACATGCGATAACTGTTGTTTCAGTACACGTGTCAACTAATTCTTAGGTGTCCATTGTATGGTATGACATCATTGTGTGACATCACAAAATCAACTTTTGAAAATTATGGATGACGTATCATCACAAATCTTCTCCAAAATAAAAGTACAACTAAATATTCATTTTAAGTTATATCACGATATCATTTTATTAACGTATTTTGGATAAAGCAGTGGAGAAAATAGAATATTTAACCCCATTTATCGATTTTTCCAACTTCCCATTGTAATTTTATTATAGAAAGAAAGAAATTTCCCGCCCGCGCAGATACAATTTGTCAATAGACGTTACAGAGATGTAAGTTAAAAATTACAACAACTGTCAAGAACACATTGTTAAATGTTTCCTTAAAAATTATTTTGTTTTTCTGTTAAAAATGATGCAAATTTTATTTAAAAACAACAACAAAAAACGAATGGACAGTGGCCCGTTGCTCCACCTCCATATCTGTCTCTTATCTTCCCCTTTATCTAAAGACAAGATTGAAATAGACTTGAGAGCAAATGTATTATTGTATCAAAATCTTGTAGTAAAAAAATCCGCAAAGATAATTTCAGAGTAACTGAAGCTTAAGCGTTCTTTGTCAGTTTGTTATAGCATGCTATAAATTTAAATCGTTACATGGGTCTGTTTCTCATCACTTTACTAAATTATAAATAAATAATAATAAACGATGGACACCATAATACATGATTTTTAAACATTAGAGTTCTAAATTGGACAATTTCATCGGTAAAATATCTAAACCAAACGCTTTCTCAAATAGCATGATCGGCAAATCGGGTTTACTAATTGGAGTGAGAAATAATTTTAATAATGTATAAACTAATGGCTATCTCGTATTTAGATATGAAGGCCTTTACCTTATCAGGGAAATTAAACTGTTGCTTTTTGCTTGATGTAATCATATAACAGTATGACTTTGATTATTTTCTATAACGTGTATAATAGATAAACTCGTACGTTAATCTTTATAATACAGTTCTTGTTCTTGAAAATAAAGACAGTTTGTAACATTGATGCTCTTTATGTACAACAATGTTATACAGTTAGTTCTTCCAGAAAAAAATAGAATAGGACTTGTCACATAATTACTCTCTATGTGTAACAGTATCACAAAGTTATTTCTCTGAAGCGCATTTTACAGAACGTGCAATACGTAAAAAGTGATGTCCTAATAAAACTATTCGGTAAGTTATGTTTCATGTGTTGTAATTTAAATGTTAGCCAGAGAGAAAGCTTTAATAATACAGAACTTGAACATACAGAAAACAAAAGACGAAACGCAAAGTTTTCTAACATGTTTGAAGATACACTATGAATACGACACTGCATGAAGCGTTGTTAGGTTAGTTAAAGTTGATAGTCGAGGAGTTACTAGATAGAATTATTTCGAGATAGAAAGTGATTTAAAAGTAAATGAACCAGTCAGTTTGTAAGCTATCGCGAGTCCTTTGTACAACTAGCTTAGTTTGTTTTATCTTAATTAATGTCATTTATAGAAAGGCCTCTAACAATGTACGACAGTGTACAAGTGTTGACGCTCGTAGAAACTTTAAGGAAATAATGTAATTTATTATCATTACATTGACTGGACTTTGAATTAATTTCACCAGATAATTTAAAAGAGTCAACAAAGAAAAGAACAAAAATACAAAACTATTACCAAATGCTACTGCTGGAACAAAGTTCATTATAATGTTATATGAACAGTGTGTTAACTTTATCAAATAATATTCTTGAATTTTTACTGAATACCGTATTTGCCTCAGGATAAAACTACACTGTTTACTCTTAAAATAATGCGTAATTTTACCCCTGCTCTTATACATAGGTTCTAAGATAGAATTCCAGTAAGATCTCTCCGGTTAATAGCATATGTAACCAAAGTCACATTATTCCTTTTACATTTGTTTGTTGTTTTGAATAAGTGCATTGATATCGTGCCATCTACTGCGTTACATTAACATCTTTGTAATTGTATCATGTATTTCGATTCTTCGTAACTAGAAGTTATTTATTTGGCATACTAGTTACAATTAATCGAAGTTTTTATTCAAATTATATTGGTCTAATCTGTCATAAAAATATTACTAATATTATATTTTAAAAATTTCTGAAGCGCACACTAATTTTATAAAATATGTTTATGTATTTGTAACAGAAAAATTCAACTATGATAAAGTCGTTGCAAAGTTGATGTTGATTATTTCATGTTTGTGACTTAAGTTATGTTGCATTGAGCTGTTTGTAGTATTTCAAGAGCATAAAAACTATACTTATGTTGTATTGATTACTTTAGAGCGCAGTTTAGCACACTTTGAAAAGAACTTCTAAGAAGTTCTCTATAGAAGTAGCATCCTACACTTGTTTGATAACAAATGTCATCGTATACACCAAACCTCAAAGAAATACACTTAATTTCCTCAATAATTGCAGGGTCGTCTTTTACGTGGGAACATCTTATACACCAGCAAATACGATAGTATATTGGAAAAATATTTTAATATTACCTATAAACAAATATATATAAATCATAGTGCTAAACAAGCCTTTCTATTCAATAGTCTCAGTTAATCTACATGATATCTGCATTTAAAGATTGATATTATGGTGAACAAAGCTGAAAGTGTCACATTAAACACAGTAGTTTAGGCCTAATTAAGCTTGTATAAATTCTAAAGAAAAAAATTTAGAGATGTTTTTGTAAAAATGTGGGGAAAATATATGTGTGTTTGTATGTATGTATAAACTATTTAATACGATTAAAAAGTTGGTGGAACCGTAATACAATGGATTGAAAAATTATTTTGGTAAAATTAAAACATTTTTACTTAAATTATCCACTGACATTAGCTCTAACAGGGTTTATTCACTGATATCATGCGTTTGCCACCTTAAATCGACAAGAACGGTCGGCAAAAAAAACAAAAAAACTGGCATAGTATCCATGTTGTGTTCCAATGTGCACAAATGATGTACAGCACAACAAATCTCTCTCGTTCCACAGTTTTCCTACAAATGGTAAAAGAAAGAAATTGTGGCATGTAAAGGTTCGACGTCATAAAGGAAGTAGATAGTGCAAAACTAAACTGCAAATTTGCAGAGACCTTGCTTAATACTAGTAATAGGGCCCATAACTATAATAAGGCTATATGGAATTTTAAACATATATAGGAAATTGTAGTGCTCAATAAACCTTTGTATTCAACAGTCCTATATTATATCTCCATTTTAAGATCTGATATTATAATGAATAAAACTGAAGCTGGAACGTTAACATAGTGGTCTAGGCCTATTAGGCTTTTATAACACTTTGTTATGGATTTACATTGTGTCAGTGTTGCATTGTATGTATTTGAATGAGCTAGTCCTGAAGAGAAGCAATAAACAGAAATAGATGTAGAAATAAAGTTGGTGAATCAGTAAGAACACATCCTTTCAACAAACTATGATTATCTCTGGCTCTTGATGGTCTGAAGAACACAATAATATCTGATATAAGTGTTTTCTCACTGATATAAATTGTTTTCTCAATTTTTCAGAAAACAGTATACTTGTAAGACTAATTTAAAATATAAAGTAACATAAAAATTGATCTTGATTTAATTCTAGTATGATATGAAACACTTATACTTCACACCACAGCTTTGTTCGTTTACTTTTACTTGAAAAAAAATACTATAAAATGATCAGTTTTATTAAGTAAATGCAAATGAAATACAGTATGTAAAAAGAATAAGTGGTTAAGGAAAAGTTAATCCTGACGGTTGACATTACTATTCAGTTAGGTGGCTGCAAGTACTAATCCAGGTTGGCTCATAAAGTGTGTAAGAGGTAAAACTAAAGAAAAGCATCACAAATTTAAATTGACTTAGAAGATGATAGAAGATCAAAAAATTGTTCAAACAGTAAATTATAACATGAAAAATAGGTTGGCTGAAAATGTAAAAATTAACAGTAAGGATTTATTTAAATGCATTAAGAGCAAACAAAATGTTAGAATGGGGATCGGATCCTTGAAGGATTATAAAAGAAGCGTTGTATCTGATGATTATAAATTGGCTGGGTTATTAAATTATGTTTTTCTTCAGTTTTTACTAATAAAGATTTGAGTAGTATTCTTCATTTTGAACAGTTTCTAGATGGAAACAAGATCAAACAAGGCGATTGTATTAGTTTTGAGCTTTAAAAAATTGAGAAGTTTAATGAGCGACAAGCCCAGATATTATTAGATATAGAGTTTTAAAGAAGGTTAATGATTGGATATGTGAGCCGCTTGTTATTATTTTTTTCAAGCCCTTGAATAGTGAACAGGTGGCGAAGGATCAGGATTTCGCTAACGTCATTCCTCTTTTCAAGGGAGGAAATAATACTTTCCCGTTAATTATAGGCCTATTAGTTTAGATCAGTTGTGAGAGAAGTTTGGGAAAGTTCGTTGAAAGATACTTTGCAAAATAATTTAAGAAAGTTTGAAATTTTGTCGAATAGTCAACATGGTTTTACTAAGGGAAAATCTTGCTTTACAAATATTTTGACCTTCTTTGAAAATGTTACTGCTTACATACATGAGGATAAGAGTGTAGGTTTGATACATTTGATCTTCAGAAACTATTTGACAACGTGCCAAATAAAAGGCTTGTGAAAAATTATCTTTAGATGTGTGGAGGGATAAGTTAATTAATTGTGAAGAAGAATGGCTGGATTGTAAGAAAGCAGAGGGTTATTTTAAATGGAGTTCAGTCAAACTGATTAATGTTACATGTGACCTACCTTAGAGCTTAGTCTTAAGATTTTTGCTTTTTTTGATTTACATCAATGATACAAATGAAATAATAATCAATAAATTACATATTTTTTGATAATGTTAAGGTATTGAATGTTGCTACTTCACTAAAAGAGTAACTGATTTAATATTATTTTACCATCTGTGTTTGTTTCAATTTAGTGTATGTAACATTATTGTTAAATGAGTATTGTGCAAGCCCCATCTGTTCTCTAAATTTGTAGATGATTCACTAGTGTAAGAATAAAAAAATATGTTTTACGAAAACACTAGCGTATCTTCAAATATTGTTATATGCGAATTTTCGAGCATTTCGCCTAATGAGTATAAATGAGCCATCGCAACACGAGGAGTGATACTTGTAGAATAATGTTGGTCAGCTACATTCAGTATATTACACCCTTTGAAAGTTATAAGTGTGATTAACGCTTATTCATTGAAAAACTAAAGAAATTTATCAGGAATATTTGTAGATGTCGAACATTATAAACCGTTTAATTTGATTGAATTAACTTCGGACATTAGTACATCTGCGAGGACATTAAATATCTTCGTCGGTAAAAAGTAGCTTGTAAGTTATGTAAGGCCAGCCAAGCTAGCTATCTTATGGAAAGTGTAACAATATCAACTAAGAATTAATTCGCTCTTCTTAGACCTGTACTGCAGATAAAATATTCAGTTCTAAACCAGATGGAAGACTCAATATAGTTTGTGAAACTTTTGTTTATAAAGCATTATTTGCAATAAATATTTGTAATAATCGTTATTATAACGATAAATTTGAAATCGTAATAAATAACGTATGTAACATAATAAATCACAGACTTGTCCGAGATAAATTATAATACGTAAAAAATGAGTTAGATTATATTTCGCCCCCAGTGGCACAGTGGTATGTCTGCGGACTTACACACAAAAAATCAGGTTTCGATACCCGTGGTAGGCAGAGCACAGATAGCCCATTGTGTAGCTTTGTGTTTAATTCTAAATAAATAAATAAAAAAGATTATATTTGAGCAAATAAATGGTAGAGGGGTCTTAATAATAATAACGCAAGATAATTCATATGGGATATCGTAATTTGAATGTGAATATTCTTAACAGTGTCATGAAAGAAAGGGATCTTGGTGTAATGGTTGATCAGTCTCTTAAAACCATCCAAACAATGTGTTGTTGTTAGTGGTAATGCAAATAGTATTTTGGGTTGTATTTACATAAATATGGAATACAAGTCTAAATAAGTTATTATTTCATTGCATAAGTCACTAGTTATGGCACATTTGGTGTATTGTGTTCAGTCTTGGGTTCCTTACCTTAGGAAGGACATTGAATTGTTGGAAAGGGTTCAGAAAATGGTTACTAGAATGGTGCCTTGGATGGAGGGGTTGTCATACGAGGAAATGTTTAGATATCTGAAATTGTTTTCTTTTGAAATAAGAAGAAGTAGAGGTGATCTGATTGAGGTGTTTAAGATTGTAAAGGGAATTGATAGTGTTGAGGCATTATCATTTTTCATACTTAACGTTGAAAACTGTAGGACAAACGAACACAAATATAAATTTTTGCTAGGTAGAAGTTATTTTTAGTTAAGACCGTTTTATTTATCTAACAGAGTGGTTGACCTCTAGAATAGGTTGCTTGCGATGTAGTGGAAGCGGTAAATCTAAATAAGTTTAAGAGAAAGCTTGATAACTATATGACTGATAGGGCCGTTAACTATATGACTGATAAGGCCTGGCTTTAAGAATTTTTAAAATTCATTTATTTAATAGTTTTAGTTTAACTTAGAGAATGGGAAGGACCAGTAGGTCTCTTCTTGTCCCTAAACTTTAAGTTATTATAATAAAATGATACTGCAATGCTTTTAGCAACTTTTTGGTTTACTTATAGTTACCAACTGGAATATCCGTCTCTTGGACGAAAGTTATATAAATTCATGATTAATGAAAGGTTATCTTAGAATATGAAAAGTTGCTTCCCTTATAAGTAACTATAAAAAAAACAACATCCATAAAAACTGCAAAATGCAAAACTGGAAAGTTGTATGTAATTTCTCGTGTATCCATCAACTACAAATTTGGCGAAGATCTATCAGAGAGAACGAAGTAGTGGTAAAACGCCCGAAAATGACCACAAAAACCGCAAAGCACAAAATGAAAACCTGGAAATTTGTATGTACTCCCCATGGACCCAATGAATCTCCATACCATAAAGGGCGAAGTAGTGGTAAAAACACCCATAAAACCGCAAAATGCACAACTGAACATTTGTAAGTATTTACCATAGACCCAATGAACCTCCACGCCAAATTCGGTGAAAATCGATTTACAAGGAGCGAAGTAGTTGTAAAAAAGATAAAATCGTCCATAAGTAAACGTACAACGCGAAAATGAAAATGAATGTCCCCCGTATGGATCTAATTGAACCTCCTATCCCATACCTTTTTGAAATTCATTTACACGCTGCGAAGTAGTTACATGTACCTACAACAAACGGTACTATTACATTTATATAGATATCTAACACCTTTTTTACTTTTACTAAGTTTTTCAAACGTTGCTATTTCGATTGTCAAAGAAATATATTTATTTTCAACATTTATTTATTTTAATTGGAATAAAATTTTAATTCAAAGAATTGTTTTAAAAATTTACGATTTCGCATTTTTTTTTCCCTAAATATTCCTCGGAATCAAATCATTTGGAATATATTTGCTTTATTTTTAACGAATCCACAGCAGTTAGTTCGTGATAACTTTAAATGTAGCAAATAAATAAAATGAGCTATGGTTCTCGAAATACGTTTCGAAGTGAGATAGAATAAATATTACACATTTTACCATAAGACCTTTGTGACTCAGCTGGAGGTTTACAACGCTAAAATTCGAGTTTCAAATACAACGGATGCACAACGTGGATAATTCATTGTAAAATGTTACGCTTGAACAAACAAAATCATTGGCCAGTTATAAATGGAGAAAACTGTAGAAATAAAATGAAAGTGTTGATTATACTTGTATAAAGGCACGATTTTTCTCTCCCTTATGCACAAATTATATAAGCTTAATTGACAGGGTACCCATTTTCTAATTCTTTTTTACTTTGAATGTGCCCTACAGTGACAAGTCTGAAGGTTTACAATGTTAAAATTGGTTTCGATACCTGAAAATGGCAGACTGCAGAGAGCCTAATATGTAACTTTGTGCTTAATAATAAACTATAGACAGAATGTTACGTCACTTCATTAAATGTTATTCTTTTGCTTTTAGGGGCTTTGAATAGAATAGCGAGGATACTATATTATACAATTCTTTAAGGTCAAAGTCAATAGTAAAAGTATTATAATTCTCAAAGTACAAACTTGCCTTTATACTGTTATCTCTGGTAGGATCCAGATATTGCATTATTGAGTTATATTTTTGGGAGCTACAACACTCATCCATACAAGTAATACTCTTGCATTCGTCTGTCAGAAGTTTTTCTCGCAAATTTCTTGTCCAAACCTCATGTCATTAGAAAGGCCTTTGTTCAAAGAGTCCGTATTGCATACTGGCATTTCCATTCAGGATCTCCTTAACTATTTTTCTTATGTATCCTATCTTTTTAATGCAAAGATATTTCTACACAGAGGCAAAATGTTGTTGTCATCATGTGATAAATGGCTTCGATTTGAACTTTAGTTTTTTACGTAAACAACATTTAATTCGCATGTAATTTCCTAAAAAACCCAACAATATTGTACTAAATACAGTTTCTGTTGGTTTTATCGACTTAGTTAGGTCTAAAGTACGCATGCGCACTTCTTTCAAAAGTTCATGCTTATCACTTTGTGAAAAGGCATTCAGACGTTTTTGCATTTTCAGCTAAGTTTTCCTTCATTGCAACTTTAAATTTACTTTATTATAGAACAGTTTAGTTTTAATTCATTTCTAGAGTGCTATAAACACCGTTTAGTTATTTTCTTTTCTTTAGTACGAAATTTATTCTTCGTTTTAGTGAATTTTTTTCAGCTCGTAAAACCTTATCATACAACGAACACTCATAGTTGTCATAAGCTGTACGTTGTTATAAATACCATTACCATAGTTTATTGTTCACTTCACGCGTAGTTTTATTAAATAAAATTACATCTACGTAAAAAATGTTTGTGTGACTGCACAAAAGTTTTTCAAGTAGACCAGGATTTATCGATCTAACAAAAAATGCCAGCAAAAAAACGACACTTAAATGGCGTGCATGAAAATTCGAGCGAAGAGTATGAAAACTACCGCAAATGATATGTTGGTCTTGGCTAGTTCATAAATAATTGACCAAAATAATTAGGTGAATGACTAACTTTTATGTCAAATAGGTAGGAAACTAAAGTAGAAAATTAAATTAACTGCAATGAGGAATGAAGGTTTAACTTTTGTTGTATCACACATGTTATTAGGGATTCTGTAACCAACAAAGGTATGGCTCCACAAGCAATTTGATGCCTGAATAGTTTTAAAAAACTTAGTGTATTTCATTGGTAATTCTATAATTAAGGGATTTTTCTCCTCCGTGAAGAATAAGAGAATCTCATATGTCTCTTACTAATTAGATTTATTTTGTTGGTGATCTTTATATTTAGAAATAATACGATATTTAATGGACAAAATTAATAAGCACCATATGTGTATTCTATTGCATTAATTTGATGTAACTTCTCCTGTTGTTTGTTTCTTGTAAAAGACCGAACAAAAGTAATATAAAGATATTTGAATTTTTTGTTAATTTTATAAATAGTTTTCACGTATTTCGATTTTAAGCTTCAAAATTTGTACTTTGGCAACATGATTACGAAGTGAATAAATTTGAGAGCGTGGCTTTTGAACACAAAATATTAGGTTGAGGAATAATTCGTGAGCGTTTTTAAATAATTTCATTCAAGCATTACATGCAAGACTATACAATACTTCAATGCATGAACACATTACACCCAAAACATTTATTATGATACTTTATTTCATGTAATACCTAGGTATATAGTATGCATTGTTTTAAACGAAATTGCAAGAAATTAAATGCGAAAAGCAGATGGTGTCGAAAATGCTCGATTTTGTCCACTTGACATTCCATTTAATGAGCTGAAAATGAAAGCAAATATTAAAGACATATGAAAATCAAACACACCATCTATTAGAGCAAAAAATTATCTACCAAATGACATGAAATATTTTGCGAAAGCGTTTCATTTATGAATATATTTTTTTAACTTGAAAAAACGCTCACGAATTATTCCTCAACCCAATATATAATACTGACTACTGACAGAGCATAAATAAAACAAAATATTAATAATGCTCTGTGCTAAGGACAGTTTGAAAACATATTTTAGTGCAGGGATTTTGATAAATGTTAAAGTAATAATTCTCACACATAAGCTGTTGTAGGCGGAAACAGGAATCTGCGGTAAGTACCACTTTACGAACGACACATGTTAGAAAAATGATCAAGATGAAATTTGTTTTATTTTGGGCAGGGGCAAGAAATGATTTATGTTTGAAAACGATTATTTATGGGTTTTATTTATTATCTTTCAAAGTATATTCAAATGTAGTAATGAAAAACCGCACTTTTTAGATGCTATAAACATGCTGCCATAAAGCTAAAAATGAAGAGGTTGATCTAAGGTGGGTTGAGGGGAGACGCGTCTAGAGAAGATGGAGGGTTCAGTGAAAGATGTGCGTAACTAACTTAGGCTTCAGAATCTATCTTAAACAAAAAATATAGAAACCTTCTTGCTCCAGTACGAGATTTTCTAGACTCTTGGTTCTCTGTTGTCAGACTTCTGTTACGGAATGTAACGATGAATTATGAGAGAAGAAGTTAGCTTCTGCTTTGAAACATCTCTCAAACTTGGCAACAATATTTGCATAGCCCTGTTCGTGACTGTATTAGATAGCTTCAAATACATTATTCTATCACATGTTGGTAAACCTCTCTGAACAAAAACTGAGTTAAAAGCCCTACCGTACCCCAAGTGGCATAGCAGTATGTCGGCAGAGTTACAACGCTGGAAACCGAGTTTCGATACCCACGGTAGGCAGAACACAGATAGCTCATTGTGTAGCTTTATGCTTAAATTCAAACAAACTAAATTGTGTTAAAACTACTTTTACTACTTTGAAATTTCTTTAGAAAACACTACCAACGTAATTTAATGTTATAGCTCCTTTAGCTAGAAAGGAACACAGTTTCTAATATTTTAAGTCACTGTTTAACAACTTTTACCACATAAAATCTTCTTTAGAACTGTTTGAAGTTTTACATTAAATGTTTATTGATATTTTGTCGATCCTGATGTCATTAACTACCGTGTACACTGTATGTTCAAGAACCCTGCGAACACAGTATTGTGAAATTTAGTATTTAGAACAATTTGACCGTGTGGAAGACAACATAATGCAGTCTTGTGGTGTTGTTTCAGTGTGAAATCATGGTCACACTAAATGGTACCAATGGGTATAAAAGGTATCGCCCAAAATCATATTCAAGAAATTTGAACAAGTCACTTCTCTGTCTACGTTGTCATCTGTATGGCCAAGTTGGTCAGTGCACAGAGTCTTACATCACTATGCCCATCACTTTGCTGTTATTCATCTCCTGACCGTTGGAAGTGACTTCTGAAGCATCTAGTATGTAAAACTTTTAATAATACCTCCATGTATGAGGTATGTCACACTAACAATCCTGTGTTTCTTAGAAAATTTCTGTTACATGTTGCTTTTTTGAACGTTGGGAAGTAAAGACAATATTCACAATAAGAATAAAACAATTAAAGCTAATATTATAATATCTATCTTATTATATATTAGATAAACATCTCTGTACAAAAATATTTTATACGAAGTTATATGTGCTAAACCTGCGGAAATGAGTTAATACATTTCCTTAATTGTAATAAGTATAGTAAAATTAAAATATGTCTGGTCACATTATATAGAGAGAACGTTTTCTGCTGAGATTAACAGTAGTTTTGTGTATATGTATTTTAATATAATTAAATTTAGATTAAACTGGGATATATTTCTTAATCGTAATAATACGAAAACATAAATCTAAAAAAATCCTGTATTATTATAGATTTTAAACGTAAAGTAAATGGTGATATATTTTTTGAAAATATTTACTACAAAAGAATTACAATCGTATATTGGTTTCTCATGTAATAAACCAGAAGGGTATTTTACTTATAAACAATCTACTGAACTTCTTTGTCCAGGAGATATTAATATTTTACATTTTGAATGTATTATTTATAATTTTACGGATTTTTTTCTCATAAACATATTATTGCCAGTGATCTGAATGTGATGAAAAAAAGAAAAACTTAATTCAGAATTTTGAAAATAAAAATTAATAATAACAAAATTTAGAGAAAAATATTTAAGCATATGCTACTCAACTTAGAAAAAATATTTTTATCCCTTACAGTTCTTCATGGATTTGAAAGTATGTATTATAAATAATATAAGAAGGAAGTTAAATTACATTTTATACCTTCCCTTTTTTTACTTTTAAACTAAAAATTAAAGAAATTCAAAAACAGTTTGTGATTACTCCAATTGATAAAATTAACAGTAACTTTTGACTTGAATGCATGAAATGTTAAGCACAGATTAAAATAAGTAAAATTAATAGTACACAAACTGTTAATAAATTTGCACTTGAAAAAGTAGAATTATTCACAACTTAACGGTAGCTATTAAAAAGTGATATTTATTTTGATCATAAATATATAAATTTACCGCTCTTATACGTAATTTCTAAATTACAAAAAAATTCCAATTAAATTCAGATTTATTACTAATTCATTAAATAGTATTACCAAACCTGTAACTGTCATATCAAATAAATTTTAAAATATCTTAACATTTTAAAACACGTATTTTCAATAATAAAACAATACACAAGTACTGAAATAATTAGAAACATTAATTCTTACCTTATACACCAAACTGAAGTTTAAAAAAGTATATAATAAAAGTGTTCAATAAACGAAAACATGGTTATTTTTAGATACTAATTTTCAAGTATTAAGTGTAACCATTTCATTAATTTGTGTATCTATAATGTTATTATAACCTTTAATAATAAAATACTTAAACAGGTAATCGGCATTCTTATGGAGCTAATTTGTATTTAAATGTGGTTAACAGGTATCTTTACTAATAATGGCCCGCCATGGCCAGGTGGGTTAAACCGTGCGACTCGTAATCTGAGGGTCGCGGGTTTGCATCCCCATCGCCCCAAACATGCTCGCCTTTACGACCGTGGGAATATTATAATGTGACGATTAATCCCACTATTCGTTGGTAAAAGAGTAGCCCAAGAGTTGGCGGTGGGTGATGATGACTAGCTGCCCTCCCTCTACACTGCTAAATTAGGGACGACTAGCGCAAATAGTCCTCGTGTAGCTTTGCGCGAAATTCAAAACAAACAAACTTTATTTATGAAAATTTAGTATTATTCACCTTCCGTTATATTCATAATGATAGTAATAATCCGATATTTAACCCTTCTGAAACTTATCCTGAATTAGAATGCAGTAATAATTTAGTTTAGAAAGCGTAATTTGTAGATTTATATAATATTTTAGAAAATGAAGTGCAGTTGGGCATATTTGTTAACAGCATATACCTTTGATTTCTCATTTTGAGACTGCTCTTTACAAATGGTCTGGTACCACATATATTTTTGAAAAGTATGTTAATCTCACAAATTAAAAGATATTTAACAATCTGTAATGATGTATAATTATTAAAAGATAAACTTTCATGTAATAGTTACAATAATTTTGAAATTAATAAAGCCTTTAAACTATTTTATAATAATAAGTTTAATAACTTGCTAGAAAGTAAATATCTTACAAGAAATCTGAACTTAATTACTTCTAACATGAAATATTAATTTTTCTGAGGATGCCAGTATTTAAAATATTAAAATAAAACTAGCGTTATTTATAATAAAACTTTTGGTATATCTGAGTTCGAAAGGTTAACTTCAGGCAACAACTGGGCTTAGCTCAGTTTACCCAAGTTTGCTTGAAAGGTTAGGTCATTGTTAAAGAAGGAGGTAGGGGTACCTTAGCTTTATAGGTGGGTTTATAGTTTTTAATGGCGTAAACCTCAAGTACAAAAGTAGTTATAGTAGAAGTGGAGCGGATACACGATATATGCAATAGAAACTGTTTATTCATATACACCTTTAACAACGTAAGTATTTGACAGACATCTCTGGGTGATAAATAAATCACATAAAAATTACAATTTATAGAACCACTTGAAAAAGTCAGGAAAACAGATACAAAAAGATTACAAAACCACAAGTTACTCATTTACTAACTGCTACTGATCAACGCTTCTAGTTGTTTAACAAACATATTTATCATAGCTATAAGTGCACCATACATAATAATAGTACAGAAACCACGTGCTAGAACTAGCGCAAAGTGGTTAATTAAAATAATTAACACATTTATTAACCCACATTTATTAAGGCACATAACCGCAACTCACATTACATCACTCAAATGGCATTGCACACTATGTGTTCCATCATACGTACAGCACTCATGCACAATGTGTGCACAGACCATAAGAGAAGAAAATGCACACAACACATATACTCTATTATTTGTACATAATATAATATTATAGTATGTACAAATAAGTGTGTGAACAAGTGGAAAAAATATTTTAAAAATAGAACGTATAGGAATGGGTAGATAAAAAAGAATGAACAAGGTAGGAGTGGGCATGGTCTAATAAAATTCCTCTTGTACAGACTCACGATGAGGTGTGACCAACATCTGGTCCATTTCTACATAATTTGACATTGTTTTGTTATTACTATGTTGGCGCGTACGCCCATAATACCAACAGAAATGTTGTATTCTTAAATAATTATTTCGTCGGGACTATGCAGAGCTGAAAAATCGCCTGTTCACCTTTGAAGTAATACAAATAATTGTGAAATGTATATATAAATACATATAAATATTTTAAAAAATCTCTGTTATTCTTAACTTGAATCAGATAAATGAAACCACAGTTCTATAAAAGCATAAATTAAATAAGTCTTGTCAGAGAGTGTGTTTTTTTTTCAACTGAAGAGCATTCTTAAAGGTATTTATGCTTTTATGTGCGTGTTTTGTTTTATTTATTTGTTTTAAATTAACTATAATAAAGAGTTCTGGAAATATATTGTTCTATTTTATCACTTCTCTAAGCATCATTTGGGGTGGAGATTACGAAATTACTATGTAGGAAAGAGATGTGGTCATTATGTGTGGGAGAAGGGTTGAAAGTTGCTGTGAGCAAATTTATTGCAAGAAACATGCCCCATAAATATAAATGAAATATTGGTATAAAGCGTAGCTTAGTTTTAAAAATTAGTGTTAATGTGTTGTTCTTGCACATAATATTTTTACAATACAACAAAATGTAAATAATTTGTTTCTTTTATATTTTTTATTTGTATAATTGTTTGCTATACGGAATTAGTACGTTATATGAAAACGATTTTAAAGACTCGCTACGTTGTTACAGTCCATGTCGTCACATTCGGCCACGACCGCCATGCATCTTGACAATAGCCCAGCAACGTTGTTTTTATATCAGAAACATTCATCGTAAGGCTGTGATATCAACAACGCGATGCTTCTTCTTGTGTCCTTTCCACAATTAATCAAGTTTACAATAACTGATGGTATATAGTGTCCATTTCAACAGTCCAATCACACAGAAATATATAGTCATTAGCTTCAACAGCTTGACCCGTTTTATCCTCCGCTTACTTGAGATATGCAGCGATTGAACAGATATATTGTGGAAGTATCTTCTGAATATGTAATTTGTGTCGCTTTTCAAAAGGGAGATTTTTTTAAATACGTTAACACAGGCAACAGTACATAAATTTTAAACTGTTAGAAGACACCAAAACTTTGCTTACTGTGGTTGGTGTATGATTTGATACATGTCTCATTTTGGGTGGTCCTAGTCCACGAAATTGATTGAAATTCCTTTTTTTCTAATGCCATCAAGTACAAGGGATATCCCTGTCTTGAAAATTATATATCCCCAATCTGAACATATCACTTTTATCCGAATGTATAAATATTTTGTGTCGAAAATAGTTATTACATATCCTTCTTACAGGCTGTTAATTTTCATTGGTATCAAACTACCTACAAAATAGCAAGAATTACAAAATGTACTTTTGATACATTCTGATCCACTGCAACTTTATATCAGTATAATTTTCCTGTGGTAGTGAATCATCTGTGCAAATAATAACGTCAGTCGGTGGGTCAGTGGTAAGTTTACGAACTAGTAAGGCTATAATCTGGGGTTCGATTCTCCACAGTGGACAGAACGTGGTGTAAAAACAACAACTATAGTTGTTTAAAGATGTCTGAAAATACAATATTTTTAACGACACTTCTATTTTCAGTTAAATCTATTTCTCGAAAGAGTTAATTAGGTATGTCTTCAACATAACGGAGATTCAGCAAGATATATTACAAAGTAATATTGCATTCTGTGAGACTCACTGAGTTTCTGTTAATAAATAAATGGTCTGAACACAAAGTGTGATACACAATGAAAATAATCTTTATTTAACGCAATACAAATCAACGGCTTGTACACTTCACCTTATGGATGACAGACAGTCGGCTTTACTGAATTGATCAGTTGGCTATACCCCTTCGAGACTTATTTTCAAACTGACCAACTTCCTCAAGATGACATTCCAGGCTGACTGAATCTCACGTTACTTAATCGAATCGGCAACGTCTGATTTACATAGAGTAACTAGCGCTAACACGAGAATGGACATTCCATTAAAGCATAACTGGTTTTAACCTCGAGATTTATGTCGATCTTCATGCCCTTGTTGCAGCTTTATAGCTATAATTCCCACGAGCAAACCAGATGCTCATCTCGAGAGAATAACGAAGAACAAATATAGCTAAAACCAAATGAAATTATAGACTTTCCTGGCCACTAGTTATGTGAAGATTGCACACGTATAAATATAATAAATTAACTCATTTTGAAAAACATGTTATATCTGCATTCCACAATATGTAATTAATTTAGAATGATAAACTTTCATCAGGTCGTTACGATTTAAACATCTTCATAAACATATAACATCCTCATTATTTTTACTTTGACTCGTGACAGTTTTAACAGAACATAATTTTTATAGTTATTTGGGATAAAGATTATTTTTTAATTTAATTATTGCTGAAAACACCACAGTTTCACATATATTTTGTTTTATTTCTGTGGTCATTAAATTAAATACGATAGTATTCATGTTGTTTCTATATAAATACTTAATAATAAAATAACTTGCATAATATCTGTATGGTTTAGAGGTACTTTTTTAGAAAAATCAATTAGAAAGAAACGCCTACTGAGCTTCATCGTAAGATAAAGCTGACTAGAGAATTAAGACTTTATGTATGTGAGCCAATGAAGCTGGTCTCAGTTTTACAAGGTCAGATCTGCACTTTCAGATAAGCTACGCTATGTAGAATGTCAAAGGTTATCATATTATATCAGGTAAACACATATAGTATTGAATAAGTTTAGCACTGTGTGTTTTTCAGAGCTTGTCATGTGTTACGTTCGGTGATACAAACTTACTGAATGTACAAGGCTTTTCAACAAACAACGTTCAAAGCGACAGACATGATGCTATAGTACAACCCAGTAACCGAGACGTACAGTACTAATATCTTTAGTGGCATATATTTGTCGCATGTCTTTGAAACATCTGGAGTTCTTCAAATGTTTTCTTGTAAAGCCATCTGTGGCATCCGGGGTGCTCTACTTTGTTGCCTAGCTGCAAAAAACAAACAAAAAAACTGTCAGAGTCTTCAAATGTCTTTACTCATTACCAGAAGGCTTTACATGACAATATCAGTTCTATATACTGATTTTCTTATTATTCACAACTTCCAGACCAGAGTTTCCAACACTAAGAATTCTCAGAATCGCTTCGTTTGTGATTTTTGTGTTGAGGCTTTCTTCAATCTGAAACCTATCGCAGTAAATGGAAAACTGTTGAAGTAACCAACGGATGAGAAGCGAGATTTCTGTAATATTTAAATTGTTGAAGTAACCAACGGATGAGAAGCGAGATTTCTGTAATATTTAAACTGTTGAAGTAACCAACGGATGAGAAGCGAGATTTCTGTAATATTTAAACTGTTAAAGTAACCAACGGATGAGAAGCGAGATTTCTGTAATATTTAAACTTTTAAAGTAACCAACGGATGAGAAGCGAGATTTCTGTAATCTTTTATTTTAATAAAGGTTTTTAAAGTAAGTTTCAATGCATTTATATTGGTTATTTAGATGACAGAAAAGTATTGCAACCAGGGGCTCGTAAGTGTGAACGCGGCATACTTTACTTATAGCAGATTATTTGTTAATTAACGTGTTAGATCGTAACTGTTATGGCTTAGCATAAGCAAAAATAGTACACATTGTCACGCTGTTAAGACAAAACATCGTGAAAGAGCTCATTCAATTTACGTTAAAATACATTTGTAACTAGTTTTTCAGGACAGAAAATAATAATTCACGCGTTGTGTATTAATATTATCGAGTAAGTTATACAGAGAACACAATGATCGTTTTTTTGTTTTGTTTTTTACACTTATCAATTTAAAACTAGCAGATCGTTTTACAACAAGAAAAAAGTGTTAAGCCTATGGTACATTTCACTATATTGTAGGAAGTAATTTTGTTAACAGAAAAGGATGTGGATTAACATGGTGTATGTTAAAGTATTTTAAATTGAGTCGAAAAGGGAACGTTTTAACCGTTACAAAAATGTACGTTAATTCTGTTTCATGGGCTTCTGCCAGAAGCGAAAACATATATTCTTTGGCAGTTGTACTGAATAACCAGATGCCAACAATCCAACAATAAAAAAAAATTAGCATGAATATTGAGCTTTACTTTTTACAACACTAATTTAAATGGAAAAAGACGTGTCATCTTAGCATTGCACTTAAGTAGACAGCTACAACAAATTGCTTGTTAACTTTCGTATTAAACTAACAGTTAGCTCACAAAAATGTTGCGTTTGAAATGTGTTAACATGTCTCGTTATCATCAAATAGTCAGGGTGTATTTATTTAGTTTATGTTCAATAATTTTGAAAGAAGATTACAAGTTTCATTTTTCCTGATTGTTATTATACACAGCTGGTGGCCGATGCCAATGTTGAAACTGCTGCTGGGATAAGTGAATAAATTTTTAAGAAGATTGTGAAAACGACACGTTCTCACTTGAGTCTTATATAACCCGACAACGTATACCTTTCAACAACAGTTGTTCTGTTGTTGTCACAAAACTATGAAATACATATAATTGTTGTAACGACAGTGAACAAAAACGCAGAAACTAAGAGCAGTATCCCTATTCGCTTTGAAGCTTCCGAATATTTGGCGTCCTAGGTAGCCAGTCGTCTGTTATCGATTCTCAACGCTTGGTTTGTTACTAAAAAAATATTTGTCAGACGTCATACCATGCAGACTACTATCTACATATGACGTCAGCGTCATGAGTTCTGTATACCACAATAATTGATACATTAATACTAGTTATAATCTACCTTATATGTTATAACATCAAATTTATTATTTGTGTTTTATTGGACACTGAACGTTTCGCATTACAGCTTCTTCAGGAGCGTTCCTGAAAACACAAACGGCTTAGTTGTTATAAGGTCAATTGTTATTGACATGTCGTTAATATATTAATATGCACTACAGAAATTGGATAATTCATATGATGTAAATGATTACTTCGACCGAGGTTTTGTATGTTGTATTCAAGGATGACCGGATGAGCTTCAAGTATTGAGTATTAAATGGTTTACAGCTCATAAGGTGTACGATCGCGATGCGATAATATTTCATTTCACTGGAAACCCATAGTGTAGGATTAACGAATAAAGATTTGTTAATAAATTTTTATCAGTATTATCCACAGATAACGACTCGCTGGAGCATGTCGTCATTGACCATGATAAAAGAAAAAAAAACTGTCACCTTCACTGCTATCTTAGCGACCTCGAACGGTTAACTGTATTATTTCATAACTAGTGGATTATATTAGGGTTAGTGGAAATTTTGTATTTGAATAGTTTGTGTTTGTTAAAGGTTTTTGTTTGTTGTTGTTGTTTTTTGTAAAAAGATTAACTGTAAAAGAGTTTTGTTTAATAAATATGTGCAACTTTCCTAAACGACGTAATTATATAAGTCTCAAGATATATTTACTGTTATTTATAACACTCACTTTGGATTTTTCGTAGTTGTTTTTGTTTATTTATTTTTTTAATTTCGTGTAAAGCTACACAAGGGCTATCTGCGCTAGCTCCCTAATTTAGCAGTGTAAGACTAGAGGGAAGGCAACTCTTGGACTATTCTCTTATCAACGAATAGTGGGATTGAACATAACATTATAACGTCCCCACGGTTAAAAAGGCGAGGATGCCTGGTACGACGGTGATTCGAATCCGCGACCCGCTGATCACGAGTCGAACACCCTAACCAACTAGCTATGCCGGGCCACCAGAAACCGGTTACGGTTTTCTTTTCTGGTTGTTTCTTTGTAATTAAGCACAAATGTGTACTGTATTTTAGTGTTGTATGTCCGCAGACTTACAGCTGTACTACTGGGGGCACATAATTGTGAATTCACCAGATAGATAACGAGGCATGCAGTAAATTTAAACTGAAATTAAAATATTCATGATGACCTCAGGTTTATTATGGTTATTTTTAGCACAGTTTGATTAAATATTTTAAATATATTTAATAATTTATCAGCGACAGGAGATAATGTCTTTATGTGAGAGTCTGAATTCAGTACAGATTATCTATCTATCAGTTCCTTCTGTTGATAATGAAACGTAATTATCCAAAATCAGCTATAAATAACGATTACTGGAGGTTAAGTTAGCGTTTGCAGTAAAAATATGCGGCAAGGGTAGATCTCTTGCAGTGGACACAGCGGACAGTCCCACGTGGCTTCGTTCAAACAAAAATACATATTTTAGTAAAAATGTTTAGCCTGTTATTACTGTTAGATATTAATTATATGTTTAAGAAAATTTACAAAAAAAGATTTGTTTGTTTATCAGAGTTGAAAAGGGTAACAAAATAGGTGTGTTCCATCCCAGGCTTACTAAGTATCTTTCATGTTAATATGTTTTTGTCTGAACTCAAAGTTCTTATATAGAACGGCTAAGGACGTTCTACAGATTTAACTGCTTGTAATTACTGTATTTAGAAAATGTATAATCTTATTGGGCCTTGCAAGAGTAAATATTCATCCATTCTCAAAACTGTCGGAATTTGGTTTCTTTTTGTTTTATTACTTATATCTAGGGTGATGCCTGAATTATTGAAGTTACAATTCATTTGCAACGTTGGTATTTTCTCACTTATTTCACATTTTTAGTTTTAAAGAAAAGTATCTTTAGTTTTTAAACATCTAGAACCTTTGAAGTTAATGTCAACAATTTGCGTAACTAAACAAAAGTCACTTAAAAAAAAACAGCACAAAAAATAAATAAAGGCATAACAGAGAAATTCCGAGAGATGACGCTTTGCTTTTTTGTGAAGAGAATTAAATAAGACTTTAAAAGTAGTAATGTTGACAGGAATTTAAATTTGAGCATGTTGAACGCACGTTTTTGCTTAAAAGTGACGTAAGAATTTATTCAGTCATATAAAAATAAGAACAGAAACAGAATTAACATTTTGAACTTGGTGAAAGAAGACATTCTTTTATTTACTAATTTACCAGAAATGTCGTTCACAGGATTAAAAAACTTATAAGATTTACTAAATTTCTCAGTTAAACATCGACAATTCTTTCAGATAAAAACAAAACTAGCGTTGTTTCTTGTTGAGAGTTTGGTACAAAGGGTAATAGCGTGATTTTCTTTATTCTGGGACTGAAATATTTACTAATTGTGGATTTTTTGTCTTATAATACTTGTTCATTTAAATTTAACAGATAAATTAGTTCAATGTATGTTCCTGTATCAAATAGCCTCAGATTTTTAGTCGGCATTTCAAACAGCAACTTGTACTTTAATATATATATTTAGTCGAGAAGATAAGTCATTAGAATGTATCGTTATGACAAGAAAGGTTCATCAACTTGTTAAAAGAAGAGAAACTTTTCGGTTATTAAAATAAATAGAAAATTTATATTTTTTTTGTACAAATCCTATAAGAAGAGAGAAATATTGTAAGTCAAGTACAAACGCAGTCTGTTACGCAACAAACTATGTAATGAATGCCATCGGAAGACATGCATGATATCATATTCTTGTCACTACTACCAAACTTTATCTTTCCTTAACTGCTAGCTAATGATATCCATTAATAAAGAAAAAAATTGTAAAATGGATAATGTTAGATATGTTCACATGCCTTCTTTCATGTTTATTGAATATTTGGTTACCTCGTTATACACTAATTGCATGCTCTACTTTGTAGAAGATAATAACTGATTAATTACCTATGTCTTTGGCCAGGTGGGTTAAGGAGTTCGACTCGTCATCTGAAGGTCGCGGGTTCGAATCCCCGTCGCACCAAACATGCTCGCCACTTCAGCCATGGGAACGTTACAATGTTACTGTCAATCATACTATTCGTTGATAAAATAGTAGCCCAAGAGTTGGCGATGGGTGGTGATGACTAGCTGCTTTCCCTCTAGTCTCACACTGCTAAATTAGGGACGGGTAGCGTAAATAGCCCTTGTGTAGCTTTGCGCGAAATTCAAAATCAAACAAACAAATAAAACTTTTGTCTTTTAACCCCCAAACCAAAACTCTACGTCCCCTCGGTGGACTCAGCAGATAGCTCGATATGGCTTTGCTATAAGAAAACAAACCAAAACTCTACAAAGTAGAAACGCACATCATTTTCATCTTTTTGTTTTGTTTTCCTTCTTGAGGACAAATCATAAAATGAAAGAGTTAATGTAAACTGTCCTACAATTTTCAGTAATCTTACAAAAAAGTAAGGTAATCAAGCTTGTCCACCTTGGTGGATTCTAATACACACACAAACATCATAATCATCACCATCGTAGTAAGACACTTTAACAAACATTTTCTCTTATTTCAAAAATTTAAGTCCTAACTCTCACCCTACTGTTGTACATTGTAATAACATGGAGGATAACTAGTAGTTAGGGCGCTAGACTCCCAACCTTTGGTTAACAGAGTCGAAACCCATCGTCAAATATGCTTGTTCTTTCAGTTCTGGAGTTGTTACAATGTAAGAATTCATCACACTGTTCATTGGTAAAGAGTAGTTTACTAAATGTTGGCGGTGTATGGTATGAATAGAGGTTGGCTAGCGCAAATAACCCTCAAATAACTTTGTGCGAAATTCAAAAAAGAAATGTGGGATAAACATGAAAGTAAGAAAACGTAGTTTAAATTTTGGCATTAAATAACGTAAGTTTAAAAATAGGCTAATGAATAAAACAGTTTAACTTTTATAATAAAACGCACAAATAAAACTCATTAACAAATTGACAGATATAAAAGTAAAAAAATATTTACAGCTCAACTTTCAAAAACTTTGCAAAATTAGAAATAGGTGTACTATAGAAAAGGAAAAAAATTAAAAATGGACTAAAAATTCAAACTGCATGAGCAAAATAAAATAGTCGCACGCTGGGACTGCGATAAGTCTTTGGATTTCCAATGCTAATATCAAGGGTTCGATTCCTCTTGGTAAACATAGCAGATAGCTTGATGTGGCTTTGCTATAAGAAATACACACACATAATAAAAGAAGGTATTGAGTCACTAATAAATTAAAAACATAGATAATCTGACACGTTTAAACACTGAAAAAAATAGTAACCATCTAGTATGAGTTTATATTAATAAACCTGTATTCACCTGCAGTCCATGAAGACTTAATATGAACATTTAAATTAATTCAAGTCGGCTGAATGAGAGGTCGATAAACAATATTAAAAAGCAAAGCGGTTTTCATAACACTGTAATAAAATAAAGGCATTTCTCATCAAAACTACGAAGACGATTCTTATGTCGCCACAAGAAAATAATGACTTTTCTCAGGGTAGATAGAAGCTTTAGACTTGAGCTCTTTCACTGTAATATGAAACTACACAAAGCTAAAATGAATATTTATAAAGGATGTTCTTTTTGTCTTTATTTTTCTAGCAAAATTGACTTTCGTTTAGACGATTTAAAAATGCGCGTACATTAAATTCTTTTTCTCTCTTACCAACTGAATAAGTGAAACATTTTTGAATTGGATTTTTTTTCCAGGTTCCCTATAGAAGCTTAAATATTTTTCAAAGTTCAGATATAAAGAATTGAACTCGGTTCACCTACAGGAAAGGCCATTACAGTATGAATTATAACAATAATTACGACTGCAAAACAAGATGGTTAGTAATTATTTACAAGAATGAATATCAACTTTAGTGATTACTTACTATTTATAATGGTGGAGTACATTATATTAACATGATTTTCTTACTTCACCACATATCATCAGGTTTCTTGTCACTATATCCGATCATGCTCTATCTAACAACCTCGCACCCCAATAGCAGAACGGAATGTCTTCGGACTTACAAAGCTAAAATTCGAATTTCAATACCCGTGGTGGGCAGAGTACAGATAGTCCATCGTGTTGCTTTGTGCTTAATTTCGAACAAACAAATTGACAGTTTTATACCTCAAAAACAGCTTTGCAGCGTAGTTTGTTGTTAGATACCTGGATTTATTGTTGTCATAGCTAAATGATATCACCCACTCCTCCCTGCATGGCCAGGTGGTTAGGCCGCTCGACACATAATCGACAGGTCACGAGCCCGAATCCCCGTTCCCCCAAAAAATTATCGTCTTTTTAGTCGTTAGGAGACATTATAAATAAGATCAATCCCACTATTTGCTGGTAAAAGATAAACTGTTAAATTCTGGACGATAAACGCAGATAGCTCTCGTGTAACTTTGCACAAAATTCGAAACAAACCGAACCTCTTCGACTGTTTTCTATAAATCATCTGTTGTACGAGGGCGATGATTTGCCAGCGCCTTTCGGTAAAGAACATGATCGAAAAAAATTATAGGCCTGATGCACCAGATATTTTATTAAGCTTCAAACAACTCGTACAGGAGAGCAGGTTGCATCTATTGAGCGATTATTATAGATCTGTACTTGGCTTCTGTCTACAAGCGAACCATAAGCAGATAAAAATATAGTTAAAATATAAATATACATAGTAATACAAACAGTCCCATTATGACGATGCATTTGCTCTGTCAGAATGTAGGAAATAGCAGGAAAGACTCGCTAACGTTTAATTTCTGAGCCTCAAATGACACAAATGTATTCTTCATTCAGATTCATAGACACAATGTTAATTTTATCTACCTTATTTTGCAATTATCACTATCTGCGAAACTTACGTTCTTAAAGCTTCTCTATTTTACACTTACACAACGCACACGTAGATAGGTAACTCGTGTTGCATTAACGATTACTTGGACACTGAAGTTTCCGAAATGAAAGTAAGTCCACATTATCGACCAGGTCTTCATTTCCTGAGCTGAAAGTCTTCGTGCCAAATACAAGACATGCACTAACAGAGACGGCACTATATAAGCGCAAACGTTTTTTCTATTCTATTTTTTCCCACTTCAATCTCGTTACATATAACAACGCTACCTGTTGCCTTTCATCTTATCAACTCTGCCTGTTCATATATTTCGGTATTATTTTCATTTTTAAAGTAAACTATCTTTAGAACTTTGTTGTCATAACAATGACCAACAAACAACGCACTGCTGTACTTTCTCGCTGTGTACGACGTAATACTCTGCCGTTAATGTTCCGGTAAGTTAAACTTTCGACTAGTTCTGTTGAAGTCATAGTTTTATTAAAATGTGTAAATGGTTTGACATCACAATGTACCGGTCTTGCTCTAGTTATTAGTATGTTACGATAGGACTAATTTTTGACATATTAAATTTAATCAGTTTGTTATGTTATCACGATTGGGAATAAACTACAGATGAAGCTACGGAGAGGAATAATTATACACTATCTACCAGGTGAGACAGATCAAAGATAGCAATAATTACACACTATCTACCAGGTTTGACAAGATCATACCAGGTGAGACAAGATCAAAGATAACAATAATAACACACTATCTACAAGGTGAGACAAGATCAAAGATAACAATAATAACACACTATCTACCAGGTGAGACAAGATCAAAGATAACAATAATTATACACTATCTACTAGGTGAGACAAGATCGAAGATAGTAATAATTATAGACTATCTACCAGGTGAGACAAGATCAGAGATAGTAATAACTGCACACTATCTACGAGGTGAAACAAGATCAAAGATAGCAATAATTATACACTATCTACCAGGTGAGACAGAGTGAAGATAGCAATAATTACACACCATCTACCAGGTGAGACAAGATCAAAGGCAGCAATAATTATACACTATCTCCCAGGTGATACAAGATCAAAGATAGCAATAATAACACACTATCTACCAGGTGAGACAAGATCAAAGATAACAATAATAACACACTATCTCCCAGGTGATACAAGATCAAAGATAGCAATAATTACACACCATCTACCAGGTGAGACAAGATCAAAGATAACAATAATAACACACTATCTATCAGGTGAGACAAGATCAAAGATAACCATAATTATACGCTATCTACCAGGTGAGACAAGATCAAAGATAACAATAATTACACACTATCTATCAGGTGAGACAAGATCAAAGATAGCAATAATAACACACTATCTATCAGGTGAGACAAGATCAAAGATAACAATAATTGCACACTATCTACCAGGTGAGACAAGATCAAAGATAACAATAATTACACACTATCTACTAGGTGAGACAAGATCAAAGATAGCAATAATTATACACTATCTACCACCTGATACAAGATCAAAGATAGTAATAATTATACACTATCTACCACCTGATACAAGATCAAAGATAGCAATAATTATACACTATCTACCACCTGATACAAGATCAAAGACAGTAATAATTACACAATAGGGAAGACGAGAAAAGGAGAAGTAACAATTACATGTTATTATTTGTCAGGAGTGACTGCTTGAATAACAGATGCATAAGACAATGGTGTCTGTGTCTTTTTCTTGTATAAAAAAACTTTATGCACCTAGGGGAGAGAGCACCGAACATTGCATGTGAAATCTTACATTAAATTCAATTAAGTCCAAAGAATGGTTATACACAATCCTACCAAATGCTGATATGAAGTTACTTTATTTCTGATCATGACTGTCATCAGTAGCATCTTCAGAAAGCACTCATGTCTCTCCTTTATGACCGATCTAAGAGGTTTCTTGTGTAATTACCAGACAGTTGACAACCCCAATACTGTTAGAATTTGATTATAGATTAATAAAAATGGGGCCAGACTTTTAGAGTGAGTTCAGCACCTCTGACCTCTTGGGTAGTCGTTTTCTGGAGTAAATATTAACATTAGCTTATAGAGCAAGAAATAATGTTATTAATGTTAAAATCTGGACCAAAATTGTTCCGTATTCGTGCCTGTTAACCAAATTTGGTTAATGTATAACTTTGGTTCATTTGCGCAGTAGAAAACGGGCTTGTATTGTTTGTAGAGGAAGAAGCATGTCTACACTGAGATCGTATAGATAAATATTCTGTGTTTACAGAGCCTAACAGCCAGTGTATGTAAATGTCTTTACAAAGATGATCGGTCAATATACACTGCTGGCCAAAATCTTAAGGCCAATGAACATAAAGAAAAAATATCCATTTTGCGTTGTTAGACTCAACCACTTATTTGAGTAGAGCTTCAAAAGATGAAAACAAGAAAAAGGAAAATAAAAATAAGAAAATTTTGTAGCATTTAATAGGGAAAATATGAACACTTATGAAATTTGTTATATTTTGTTTAGATTTTTATTGAGGGTTGAAGTTCGAAATCATCTTCTTTAACTTGATTGCTCGTTTGTTTGATTTTAAGCACAAAGCTTCAACATGGGCTACCTCTGCTGTGCCCATCACGATTATCTAAACAAGGTTTTCAGTATGACAAGCTATCAATCATACCGCTGAGTCACTAAGTAGAATGTTCTTACTAAATCATTTATTTACGTTGTTGGCTTGTTTCAGATTCTCGCGCAAAACTACTAAGACATTTCACTGCATAGGAATTCATAATTTAGAACTGATAGACTTTAGCGGAGATAGCTAATCGTCATCACCCACCGTCAACTCTTGGGCTACTGTAGTCCTCCAAATAATGAGATTTAACCGTCACATATATTTCCTATACAAGACTCCAACGTGCAGATCGTGTTTTTGCGGCAACAGGTTGTGAACTTTGAATTATCTGCTGATAGTCCGGGCAACTCACCCTTAAGGCCACGCCCGATCCGATTTATTTAAGAACAGATATTTTCGAGATTATCACGAAGCTTAGGTGGAGGCGACTCTAATTAATGAGACTCAAAGATTTATAGTGGCAACACGACGAATCTGTTTATCTGAATACAATAATCGCGTCGTGTACATGTAATAAAGGCTTAAGATAATGTTATTTCATCAACATATTTTGGCAGATTTGTATCATAGTCTGCTGTGCATTATTCATTAGACACAGGGTAGCGGTTAGTGAAAGTTGTAGACAATGCTTGAATCATCAGCTGCTGTATACAACTTGATATCTTGTGATACTACCCAAGAATATCCTAAAGTGAGCTGGTGTGAAATTAAGTACAATGGTCAATATAGTTAGCATCACCCGACTCCAGGAATGGCTCTTTCGTGTCCCAATTTGATTTTGAAAATAAGACGAATAAGGTTTCAGAAATAAAAGTGACTTTATAACGCTAACACTCAGATTTCCATACCTACTGTATGCGTAGCATAAGAAACTTTGTGTAGTTTTGTGGTTAAAGATACAAAAACAAACAAAAATTGGAAATAAAGTGTTTGCTTCTGTTAAAACAATATTTTTTTACATTCCGACATACCCACCGGTTGGCGGTTCGATTATAGAAATAAAACTTCATGTTCGATCTTGCAGTGGAAACAGTCAAGATAGTCCATTGTGTAACATCTCGCTTACCGACAAAACAAACGTTCTGGCATCTGTATTTCGGTTTGTAGGAACGTTTGTTTCGTATCATATTAGAGTTGGTGTTCGTTTTATCCTTTCACTTCATAGGAAACTTAAGACATTCTAGCCAGACGTTTCATATAACATTTTGTGGGTAAATGAGGAGTTTCAGTCGTTTCAAGTTTTAATGAAATACATATATTAAATTAATTATAAAAATACAAAAAAAATACGGCATACGAATGCAAACTTGCAAAACAAAGCAACAATAACTGAGCACATGGTATTTGAAGTAATTTTTTCTTATATTAAAAAAAACAACAACAAAATAACTAACTTTCGAAAGGTACATTTAGCATACCTGAATTCACGCGTATGCTGTATGTCACAGACCTTTTCATGCAGTGTTATTATAACTACAAACTTTATCTCTAAATTTGCAGAACTCCGACGCTCTTGTCAAGCATGTTATCGTTCCTGACAATCACAAAGGACTCCATCATATATATCTGAATATAGAGGATAACATTATCTTACTAAACACACGCGTTTCTAAACGTTTAGTATTAAACAATCTTAATAAACACGCGACTTTATCGTGTCTAAACGTTCAGTATTAAACGACCTTACTAAACGCACAACTTTATCTTGAATCTCAATGTTCAGTATTGAAAGACCTTACTCAACACGTAACTTTATCGTGTATCTAAACGTTCAGTGTTAAACGATCTTACTGAAAGTACAGGATTATGCTCTGTGTATAACTCGTCCAAGATTAAAAGGATTCTGTAGTGTGTCTCTAAATCTTGAGAATTAAGTGCTTTAAGGGGAAGCACACGCCTCTTTCGTGTTTCTATATGATTCAACTTTCTTGCTACTTCTGCAAACAGTTTCTGTTCTCTGAACCTCTTACTCTAGTGAGAAGATTCAGGAGTGACCTTTGTGGACAACTTGGTCGGGATCTGGGAGTGTCAGGTTTCAAATTTTATCTGTTCCTTCTTCCTGCACTGATTATTTGTTGCACTGTTAAATGTTGGGCATCACATAAATGAGGGTGTCGTTAGTACTTAAAGTCACTGTTATGATTACAACACTCCGGTTAAGGCCAAGTCCATTTATGTTCAACGTTAATTACTTGCACTGGTACGTACCTTGGCTCATTTGTTACGTTAAAGTCTTACACATTGCATACAATCCCATATAATCCAAAGCTGATTCATCCTATAGTATATGTTACATGTATATATTTACATAAATAATCATATGTTATATGTATATATTTACATAAATAATCTTTTTAATACATAAAACATCCAGCAGTGACAGTGATAGTTTGGCTTAGTTTAAATTTCGCGCAAACCTACTCCAAAGCCGTTCATAATTTACCAGTGATAAAGTACAAGGAAGAAAACTAGTCAATATTAACCATCTCCAACTATTGGCCTACTATTGTACCAACGAATAGTGGGATTAACTGTCACATTGTAATGTCCTCATGGCTGAACAGAACCATCATCTAAAGCTGCATGAGATGCATTGAACAGTTTTAAGCTATCTATCCACATACGCAAATCCATCAATTACGTGTAAAACAAAGTTTGTATATAACACATTCCTAAAACATTTTATAAGTAACAGGAATGTTCCACAAGTATACTTTGTTCAGTATTACTATATAGAGTTAAAAAAGTGTTTAATCACGCTTGATGGGATGCGTGTAAGTTAACTTCCGGTAATATTTTTTTCGGAGATTTTAGCAGTTTATTGATTGGTCGATTCGAGGTCTCTTTCCTATAGTCTTCTGTGGAGAGCTCGCACAAGCTTGCGCGTTTTGTTACACATTCGTCAAGCCAGAGGCTGGAGAAACAGTATCACAATAGTTCTAATAGGTGATTTTCCAAAAATATAAATGTGGCCTATAAAATCAACTTTCTCTTTATTATTTGGGCCTGGCATGGCCTAGCGCGTTAAGGCGTGCGCTTCGTAATCTGAGGGTCGCGGGTTCGCGCCCGAGTCGCGTCAAACATGCTCGCCCTCCCAGCCGTGGGGGCGTTATAATGTGACGGTCAATCCCACTATTCGTTGGTAAAAAGTAGCTCAAGAGTTGGCGGTGGGTGATGATGACTAGCTGCCTTCCCTCTAGTCTTACACTGCTAAATTAGGGACGGCTAGCACAGATAGCCCTCGAGTAGCTTTGTGCGAAATTCCAAAACAAACTTTATTATTTAAATCAAACTTCCGCATGTGTGAAGCTCTCTTTTGAGACATACATTAAACAATGTTAAGCTTTCACACAAAACGAATTTTTCTATTCTCACTACGCTTGCATGTTCTAACAATGAAAAAAGATGCAGGTTTAATTTTAAAGTAATAAATGTAAAAAGAAAACTCCGGTAAAGTTGGCCCAGAAAATCCAGATCGGTTAACGCCTTGTCAAACCTAAAAGTTACTAATATTGTCGGTTTGTCTTCATATATTGCTTTGCACCCTGTTCCCTGCTGATACAGCGGTAAGTTTACGGATTTATGACACTAAACTCAGGGGTTCGATTCCCCTTGATGGACTCAGCAGATAGTCTGATGTGGCTTTGCTATAACAAAACATACATACATGCATGCTTTGCACCCCTTCATGTTTCTCTTATTTCTAACGAGTTTCAAACGGGTGTTTCTGGTCTCGCATCGCCGAATTAAGGCTTAATAATGCTTATGTCGACCAACAGGTTTATTTTCTTTTGCAGTTATTTTATATTTACTTTTAGTAACGCCATTACTCATTATCATAACTTTTTCACATTAATGCCAAGTTTTCCACGAATAACCTAAACCATTTTCGTATCCTTTTGACTTCAGCTAACTTTGTTGTTGTGTTTTTAGTCAAAAATAGACTGCAACCTCACGTCGTGTGGGTTCAGTGTATTTTTTCCTTAGGGTAAGAAATTTTTACTACATCTTTAGTTTCCCAAAACTATGGTTATCATTGTGTGTATAAAGAATGCTACCGGTGTTCAAGTATTATTGAATAACTTTTAACTGTGTGTGGAAAAACCGGTTTTAATATTTATTCTTAAACTATGGCTCAAAATAAAATATGTCCTGATATCTTTTCCGAAATCAAGTTAAGAATGGAGAAACTGTTACCATAAAACCATCATCAAACTCTGAAAGTTTAATGTTTCCAATAATAAGTTTTCCACAGCGTCGTCATTCGTGGATGTGTGGGTAAGTGATACAACTTATTATTCTTGTGTTGAAATATAATTAAGTCGTTTTAGGTTTATAAAAGCTGTAACATAAAAATTTATATGTCAGATTTAAATACAAAATAACTTGTACCAACTATCCCAATAACAGTTGATAATTTTTCAACATGCAAATACTAAATGACTTACACCACAAGCGTTCAGCTTTGATAAGTGGGTATTGATATTTGTAAGGATAACTGGAGAATGTAGAGACTTGGTAGGATTTATAATAGTAATGGCGTGAATAATGTGGATACATTGACGGCACTTATAATAGTAATTTGTTGAGTGGAAAATATAGACACTAACGGGTTTTATAATAGTAATTGGATAAGTGGAATATTCAGACACACTGAGGGGACTTTTAATAGTAATTGGATGAGTGGAGAATGTAGAAACACTGACGGGGCTTATAACGGTAATAGGACCACGAGAGAACACAGAGACACTGACGAGACTTAGAGGTACTGACAGGATGTATTATTGAATATTGGTTCTGGGATGATGTTACCAAAAAGGAACGTTACTTTGATCGAATCAGACTTATCCCTACAGTAAAATATTTGAAAAAAATTAAATTTGACATTACTGAATTTATTTTGATCGAATTAGACTTATCGCTATGGTAAAATATTTGAAAAAACTTTAAATTTGATATTACGGAATTTATTTTTATCAAATTAGACTTATCGCTATAGTAAGACATTTGAAAAACTTTAAATTTGATATTACGGAATTTAATTCTGGTAGGGATAAACAAATGAACGTTAACTTTAAATCTGCAGGATTTGTAATACTGGTTGGTTGTATAAAAGTGTTGTATCTACTTTTTCTGAGCTAGTAACACTTAGTAACATGCTGGTTATTTTGATTTATGACTAATAACGTCTTGGTAACTGAACATCAAGAAAAGAAAGCTGATCTTTGTCTTCAGTTTTATGTAAGGGTGTTGAGAATTGATGTATTATAAAAATTAACTGTATTCTCGTTATTACGATAAGGGTATAAACTTGTCGTTAGCGAATCTTCTGTATAGAGTAGTTGTAAATTCGGCAGGAAACCTTTTCAGTCGCGTACACTCTTGACGACAAACAGTTTGCAAGGGTCGTTCGCCTTTGGTCATCGCTCTGCCATTCACGTGGTTTGCTACATAAGTAGGGCGATAGTTCATGTGGTGCTCTAGGCAAAGATTAAATGCTACGTCCATAACCATGCTAGATCACCCAAGTATTTGGCGCCCTAGGAAACTGTCTCTGACCTGAACTGAAGAAATAATTTTCTTTAAGGGTAATTGTTTTCGGTTAAAGCCAGCATATAAGTAGCTGTCAGCAGGAATTATATTGCATATTTACTTAAATTTTAGTATGTTGTTTTTTCGATAACATTTTAACTTCAGTTCTCCCAGAAGAAGATTTCATTGAGAGAAACAATAAACTGGAGAGTCTAAAAATGGATGGTTTATAGTTAAAAGTTCAGAAAGTAGTGAATTACTGGTCGATGTTTGGAAGTTAAGAATTGAAGAGCAAGGGCAGACTTTTTAAATTAAAGATCGGGTTTTTGACGTGTTCGGAACAGGCCTAAATCTTCTTTTCCTTCCACCGGATTGAAACACCAGTACCAGATATATATATATATCGAAATGATACGTAAAATATGTCCATTTGGAGGAGAGGCTGGAAGCTTACGAATTAAGTGCATAAAACATATAACAACGCAATAAGTACTGAAATATAACGATATATATATACATTTTAAGAGATTCAACAAATTAAATAAAACGTTTGTAGCTTGTATGTGCACGACAAATATAAACACTATTTATCAAAATAAATAATGAAATAATTAAGGCTGTTTAATTTTGGATGAGTATTTAGTATCGGCAAACTTTGTGTAATGGGCAGCTATCGTTGGGTGTTACAAAATGTTAGATTAATTAGTGAAATAATTAAGGCTGTTTAATTTTGGGTAAGCATTTAGTATCGGCAAACTTTGTGTAATGGGCAGCTATGGTGGGGTGTTACTAAATGTTAGATTAATTCAACACAGATAACAGTAGCTTTGTTCACTGTGGATACGAATAGGAGGTTTGGTTGTTGTTAAAGGGCAAAACCACACAAGACATTATCTTTAGTGTGCTCACCGGGAGTCACCAAAGGGATCGAAACTCAATTTTTATCGTTCTAAAAGTATCCAAAATAAAAAAAGGGAAGGAGAAGTACAAGGATTTGAAAGTTTTGACCCTGTTTACACGAGCGTATATTTAATTGACCTAAACTCTTACCAATATTGTGTGACCCTAAAATTTGTCGTACTTGTATTAGTAGACGAGCCTATAACATAGAGAAGTTGGCAGAATATTCTTAGTTCGAAACAAGAACTTAGTTTCTAAATTTTAATTCTGTTCAGAATATTTTGTTTGTTTAATAAAGGCAAGATGAAAATTAAAGGAAATGTTGAGATAATGGAGGGTTTCTAAGTAGGCCTAGTTTTATGTGTAAGGAAGTTTTGTTATGATTTCCAGCCTATACAATGAGTAAAGATATTTCCAAGATAATCATCTTGGTAAAAAATACATTGTTTATACATTATTGTTTATATAACTAAAGACATTTAGGTCCTACTTTTTCACCAGACTACCGCCAGGATATTTTGTTTTATCAGCTTTTAACTACACTGTAGATGTTCTTGGTTTTTATATTTAGATGAAACTTGGTACTTAGTTTAATAAAGAATAATTAGCAATAGTAAGTCGTAATTAATTTGGTGAATGACCTGGTTAAAACAATATTAGTAAGTTATTTATATTTATAGTTTATTAAATGATTTCAGTTTTTATGTGATATTTATAATTTATTCACTCTACCGTCTTTACAAGGTGATATGCAATAGAGCCATTGGCAAATACTCCATACAATATCAAATAATATTGTATCTCTTACATGTTTATACTCTAATTGTATAGGAGAATTAAATAACACAAGCAGAAATATCCGCTCTCCAGGCAGGTATAACATCTAGTTCCTGTGGAAAGCTGTCGGGCGTGTGGCCTTTTCTGAAATTATCTGGTATTTTTACAACAATGTAGGCCCGGCATGGCCAGGTGGATTAAGGCGTTCGACTCGTAATCTGAGAGTCGCGGGTTCGAACCCCCGTCGCACCAAACATGCTCGCCTTTTCAGCCGTGGGGCGTTATAATGTGACGATCAATTCCACTATTCGTTGATAAAAGAGTAACTCATGAGTTGGCGGTGTGTGGTGATGACTAGCTGCCTTCCCTCTAGTCTTACACTGCTAAATTATGGACGGCTAGCACAGATAGCCCTCGTGTAGCTTTGCGCGAATTTCTAAAACAAACAACAATGTATACATATTTGACATTCAATAATGTTTACCATCCGTGAGAAAAAGGATTTTATTGATATTTTTGTTTAGCATCGTTACATCGGAGAGCAGATTTTATTGAAGTATTTCTTTATAGACGCAGTTATTACTAAAACCATCTTGCTTTTCGGTTGCAACAAATGAGATTTTCGCTAAAAGAAAACAAACATATTTTAAGTTTGGTTTTTGATTGTTTTATATTTGAAACATACATCGTTTTTGTAATTTTTAATGACTAAATCTGAAACATATCATTTCTGTATAAATTTCAATTTTTTATTTATTGTTCAGCTATAAAAATATTAACCAGTTATGAGTAGTGGCGATCGGTGCGGTAGTTTCAAAGATCCGAGTTTTGGACGTATATATCGCAAGCTCAATTATAATAAGATTATTGAACTTAAAAGTTGACAAGTTATGCCAATACGGAGATTTACTCTTAAAGACGATAAAACGTCTAAGGAGAATACCACAATATCAGAAAATTGCCTTTGACTCGTAATCTGAGGGTCGCGGATTCAAATTCCCGTCACACCAAACATGGTCGCCCTTTCAGCCGTGGGGGCGTTATAAGGTTACAGTCAATCCCACTATTCGTTAATAAAGGAGTAACCCAAGAGTTGGCGGTGGGTGATGATAACTAGCTGCCTTCCCTCTAGTCTTACACTGCTAAATTAGAGAAGGCTAGCGCAGATAGCCCTCGCGTAGCTTTGCGCGAAATTCAAAACAAACAAACAAACAAACAGAAAACTGCCTAGGTTTCAGTGATGACTTACTTAAAAAGTTGATAAAATAACATTGGGTTTTGTCACTCAGACGAATATCACGTGCTATTGTGTATTCGTGATGGTTAGAGTGATGGTCACGAGTGTGACGAAAACTTTGGCTCCGATGAAATTCCGTTGTGTTGATTTAACATGTCGAGAAGATTTTGTGATTGTAAGCTGGCACATAGTTTCGATGACTCTTCCAGTAGATATGTTTGTCTATGTAAGCATTGGCTCTTATGTGTGTGTTTATAGACCTGGCAAGCTACAACTATGATCGGATCTCATTCTTCGGGTTGCTGCATGACGAAAACAAATGTAGTGAAATGAATGCTACGTTGTATAACAGACTTGTTTGTGACGTCCTGAAGACCTGTTAATACTGAAGAAGAGTGGAACATTCAGGTCCAAACAGAAGTATACTTTATTATTGAAAATAAATGTGTATAGTAAAATAACTCTATTATGGTTTCATTGTTTCTTGAAAAAGCAATATTTTAGCAAGGTGCTTATTGCACTTTATTACACAAACTGCTGTGCCATTTGTTATGTTACAAAATCGTTAAACTTTCAGTTACTTTAAAAACATACCAAGAATTACGATATCATACTAGCATTTATCCCCTTTTTAAGGCTACACGTAGGTAAGTGTGTAGGTAAGAATAACATACTACTACTGAATCACAAAACAATTAGTTTCAAGTATTTGTTTTAAATACTGTGCCGTATTTTCTTGATTTTCCAGTGGTTCAGTCATCGTCACTAGTAAATAATTCCATCATACAGTACTTCACACCATTGTTGGAACGCATTGTTTGTTTGTTTTAAATATCGAATCAGTATTGGAACTGGGCGAATGTTAAAAAGACAACCGTATTATGAAAATAGAAAATTTACCTACAAATCCTTCATTATTTCTTCACTGCATTAAATATTTCACTGATTCTTAAAAAGTTAAATTTCTGGGATAAAGTAGTGTAAAACAATTACTCAGAATTGAAGTCCAGATGACAGTCATACTGAGGTGTTGACATGTCGTGCATATACACACTTATTTGTATATTGATTGTATAAAACCGCGCACCCTACCAAGCTAGACTTAGGGTTGGATTAAGATAAAAGAAAATCCATAAACAAACTGACTTCTATTTGCCCCCATTATCCAAAATCCCTTAATTTTTGAACTGCAATTTTGCACATTAAACATGTTTTACCAAACGCTGTGGGTCCCTTGACACCATTGAAGTTATGGACAAAATCCTATTCTGCCTTTATAATTATATAATTATATGTATAATTATATAAATATTTGTAGATAAATATCTTTGAATGGGCACTTTACTAAATATTTTAAATAATTATTGATTGTTTGTTTTGGAATTTCGCACAAAGCTACTCGAGGGCTATCTGTGCTAGCCGTCCCTTTTAGAATAGGGCAGCTTTACCACCCACCGCCAACTACTCTTTTACCAACGAATAATTGACCGTCACTTTAAACGCCCCCACGGCTGGGAGGGCGAGCATGTTTGGCGCGAACCCGCGACCCTTTACGAGTCGCACGTAGCGCTAGGCCATGCATTTAAAGTAGAAGCATTTAAAAATGATTATATAATGGCATAAATGATTTGCACAGGTTTTAGGCTAAATTGTTCTACTCAGAATTTTTTTTATCTAGCTGTTATTCACTTGTTTCTTACTCAATTTTTCCATTCATCCACCACTTATCTATTTGATACTATTTCTATCTATCTATTTTACTTGTATATTTTCTCCACCTGTCCTTATAGCTGCCTCTTCTCTGGCCGTTTTCAAACATCGGTCATTTATATCTCTACTTCACCATCTGGTTACTTTAATCATGACATACATGTTTATCTGTACCAGTCAGCATCTTTCATTTTTATCACTTCGTATTCCCGTACGTCTAACACGTTTTATTGTTCCACATCTATTTATTCTTTTATCTTTTCTTCTGTGCGTTCCATACCTGCCTTATATTTTACTAGTCCTTCTTTACACCTATCTGCCTATTGAACCATCAATTTTTCTGTATGTCTTTATGTTCTTTTCCTTAATCAACCTATCTCTACATCTCCAATCTTCCTACCTTTCCGTTCATCTGTTTATTACTCATCTTTATATCTGTAAACTTACATCCACCCACCAAGTATCTTATTCATTCTTCCAGTGAACTCCTGTTTCTGTCCATTTTCCAGCTATTTGTTCTTCTATACACCTGTTTTTCTGTGGTGCCATTTGTCCATGTATCAAAAGCCTGTCATTTCATCCTTCATTTGTCCTGCTGTGCATCGTTTGTGTTTTTATCATTATGATTTGTCTCTATCAGTTGCCTTCTTCCTGTATATTTTAATATCTCAACTACTTAACTTTCTTTTTTCTACAAATCAACTTGCATTCTTTATCTATAGGTTTATCTGGGTTACGCTTTAATATTTTACGGATCCGAAAAATCTTGCCATTGTCAGTCACTGACATTCTTTCTAGTCAACAAGAATGCAGTTTTTAAATATTTGAATTTTCCAAAGGACTGGACCCATCAAGTAGAAAAACCACATTGTTGCTTCTAGATCCAAGAAATGAGACGTTTCACGCATCTCGAAAATTCAATAATTTCTTCTTTCGTGACCGTAATTTCACAAAATCATTATCGGGTGATATACTAATTATAGATTAACTTTGAAAACCATTACTTTCTAGTTTTGAGCCTCACTTTAATTTTAAATCGTTTCTCTTCATTCCACGTTTATCAGTTATTTCCATAATGTTAGAAAAATTCTCTATTTAATCTTGACGGTTTTTCCTTTTTTCCGACAAATGTATGTGTAGTGTAGCTGTAAATGTTTACATTAGGATATCTAATAGTATATCTTCCCCATGCATATATTAACAATTTTCCAGTTAGTTTAATCGATTTAGTATTGAAATCTTTTGAAACTCATGAATTATTTAAAAAAGTAATATACACATAAAGTGAGAAACCTTTCTTAAACTTCCATACTTATTTCTTAGAATTAGTGCAGTAATTTAACACGCTTTACATTCACTGCTTGTGGTAAATAATCGCTGGTTATCGGGCTGAGAGTGCAAGAGAAAACGTGTTTACATATTATATCAGCAGTTTTTTGTATATATAAATACACTTCACCGCTTTGCTTATTTAACAACACGTATATAGTGAAATACTTTCAACCACCTCGTATAACGTTTTTATTACCGTCGACACGCCTCAAGCGTTCTCAGCTAAACAAATGTTTCGATAAGTTTTTGAGTGTTTTTGCTGCTGAACAACTTTGATTTTCAGGGAAGAAACTTATACAGGGATTAAATATGATTTTCTTTTTTGCCTTCACTTTGCAATTAAAGAAAACTGATTAGAAAATATTGAGAATAAATATTTGATTACTTTTTTCATGTAAAGATACCATAGAAAAAATATCTGTTCGCAGAATTGATAAATTTGGAGCAATTGTTATTTGGCTGGAGTCCATATGAGACCTCACGCAAGAACTTAAAGGTTAGTATACAGATTAGCCAAGTTGGGATGCACTTCCTGAATGACACCTTCACCACGTGTGTGTATCTTCAGTGTTCATGTATAAAAGAACCTATAAATACAACTTTGTGCCTTACCTTACAGTCTTCACGACATGGTAACGACGACTTCATTTCTTGGTTGAAATTCGACAAAATCAGTGAAACGCACATCAGGTCTTAGTACAGTACTTTCTACAGTGTATCTTACATTCATGATACCGTTGCAATACAAGTAATTAATTAATAGTCGTTTTAATATAAGTGATCAAATAATAATTATAATAATCATAGTGTAGGTGATCAAATACTAATTAAAATAATCATAATGTAGGTGAGCAAATAATAATTATAATAATCATAATGTAGGTGATCAAATACTAATTAAAATAATCATAATGTAGGTGATCAAATAATAATTAAAATAATCATAATGTAGGTGATCAAATAATAATTATAATAACCATAATGTAGATAATCAAATAATAGTCATCAGTGAAGTGAGGGTTGTTATGTATTACGATTTATTATGGACGAGCTCCCATCTTATTATGTTATGTGTTACAATTTCAAATACCCAGAAACTGTGTTAAAATATAATTTAGATTTAGAAGTTAAATAAATGTCAATATGTGTCCAATTTATGATACATGCCAAAAAGATTGATACACGGATTCATTTTTAATACAAATATATTTAATATACAGACTAGAATACAATTTACACTAACGTTTATTAAAAATAATGACAGATGCACAAACAATATCGAGTCTTCCTTCTGGTCTGGAACTTCCTTGATGTCTTATCGAGGATTCACGATGAGCGAATTAATTCCGAGTTGATGTATTATTATTTGTATTATTCTTTCTTCGCTGGTCACACGTAAAGTTTCTCCACCAATGAAGTTAGGTAATGTTTTCGTGAAAATATTAATGTCCGATGTGAATCCACTGAAGGTAAATGGTTTGTAATGTTCGAAGTCTATAAAAATTCCTGGTCAAGTATCTGAAGTTCCCGAGTAGTAAGTGTTAATCACAGTTACAATTTCCGAGGTTTATAGTATACCAATCATATATATACTGTCTGTTGACCCGTCGCATTGGTTACATTTATAGGAGTGAGGTTAGTTTCTAGAAATTTCAGTCTGCGCAACAGTATAGACGATATAATACTATTTATTAACATGTACACACACACGCATACACGTATATTGTTGATTCTTACACTCGAGAATCTTCTACAGCTTTACTGATTAGACGGGAATTTCACAATACAGATGTAACAGTATAAGTTATGCATATTTCTAAATGTAAATTTAACTTAAATAAACATAGATATATGATAGTAAATACGTTACAAGGTGATAATTTAAAACTTATAATATAGATTATCAAATAATAATAATCATGATATAGGTGATCAGTCAATGTTTTGGTTTATTTATTTTGAATTTCGCGTAAAGCTACACGAGGGCTATCTGAGCTAGCCGTCCTTAATTTAGCAGTGTAAGACTATAGGGATGGCGACTAGTCATCACAACCCACCGCCAACTCTTGGGCTACTCTTTTATCAACGAATAGTGAAATTGAGTGTCACATTATAACGTTCCCATGGGTGGTGTGACGGGGATTCAAACTCGCGACCCTCAGATTAAGGTCACGGTCACTCCACTTTTTTTCAAGGGTCCCAGAGGTAGAAGTGAATAAACTTAAAGTTTATCAACAGTTAACACTGCCTGTTTACTTTCTGCAAGTGAAAGGCACATGTCAGTATTCTGTAAAAAACTGTTTACAATTTACACTTCACGTTACTTTCCTTTATCACGTTTTATTAGAGTTAAAATAAGTTAAGTACACTCAGTAAAAACTGCTATTTGTAATGCACACTACATGTCGCTTACCCTCAGCAAGCAGTAAAATAAGACAATATGCAAGAGGATCAAATGAACAGCTTTTCCAATAAATATGGAAATATCTTCTTCCGTTTTTAAGGTATCATTACTTACAAATGACAACTTGATTTCCTAAGTAACTTAAAGCTTGTAATCGTATACACATATACTTAAATTTTATTGTTTTGTTTCATTGGTCTTTAAACCGTGTCTAACTACGATTTTCACATATAAATTATAAATCATATGGTTATCGTGCAGCTCGCATAACGGTATCGAATTACATAACGCACGTATTACTCTCGATCGTACATCATAAAATGTTATTATTTATTTTAATTTATCCAAGTTAAAAGTTTTCAGTTTTTAGTTATTGTTATAGTAATACATATAGTAATTACTGGGTCTTTTTTCCGTCGTTGTTGCTGTCGGTGAAACTTTACTTTTTTATACTATTCGTACTACTAGATTAAATATTTTTTATTTAAATAATGCACCAAAGAACACAGAATAATAACACGCAAAGAAGAAAATAATGTTCCATAACTATCGAAAATGTTCTGGCTTTCTAAGTGTGCGATAACAGCAGTTAAAGATTCAGTTAAGCTCATCGACGGCTTTTCCGTGGAAATAAAGTTTGAACTGGAAGGAAATTAGACAATTGTATGTACAGAGAAAAACGTAATATAATTCATCATTTGACATAGAAAATCTGGGCTTTCTATTGGTTGTAATCTAGTCTTAAATGTCAGAGAGAACTATTGGCAAGTTCTAAAAGAGAGGACGTAACAGGTAGGCGTGACAAGAAAGGTGTGATTTCCTAATATACTGCTGTATAACTAAATAAGATCGAAGACGGTGTAAACTACGCTTTGCCTAAGTTAACATACGTCGCAGTTCTCATACAATGGGAGATTGAAAATTTATTATATATTTTCGCATAAACTTAAGAAGTTGAAACATAAGTAACACTAAATTTTGATTTAGTATCTACGTTGGTAACAAAGTAGTTTAATTAAAGTTCGAATGGAACTTCGTGAAAAGTTTGTAACATGCTCACTTTGACTTACCCGACACGAAAGGGTTTTAATCAAGTGGTATTATACGTGTCTACATTTTCGTGTAATTTATTGTCATTAAGAAAACCTCTCAGAAGTTTGTCTCTTGTGGACAACTGTGTGATGTTGAGGTAGTTATGTTACAAAGTTTGAAGCAAAGTATTGGGCGTTTTGTGGTACCAACAAGTTCTCGTGCGTACGGTATCCGAGAGTAAGAGTTAACTGGAATCCTAATAAATGATCAGTAATAGTTATCATCATAATATATGTGATTAATAATAGTTATCATCATAATATATGTGATTAATAATAGTTATCATCATAATATATGTGATTAATAATAGTTATCATCATAATATATGTGATTAATAATAGTTATCATCATAATATATGTGATTAATAATAGTTATCATCATAATATATGTGATTAATAATAGCTATCATCATAATATATGTGATTAATAATAGTTATCATCATAATATATGTGATTAATAATAGTTATCAAAAGCGTATGAGGGTTTTGTCTTCAACATTTATTTTTTTTCTGAGCAACAAGCTTGTAGTTCTTGTCTTTTGCTTATTGTGAAGTCTTATAAATAACAGACAGTAGAACTGTTGGATAAATACAATAATGAGATTGGTTTCAATAGAACTCGGCATGTAATTTTTTACCAAAAAGAAAAAGATTCATCTTTTGAATATCCATCATCAATGATACGTGAGATACAATTCAAATCCGTTATTTTGGAAGAGTATTGGGCACGTAAACTAGAACCACAATTTCCAATAACGACTAAATGTATATTTGATACACTAGAACCAGACGCGCTCGCCTACTCTCCAAGACCAATCATGCGATGAAAATGTCAATACTGCAAGCTTTGGAAAATATGAGTTGTTAATATGAGAAGTGAGGTAATACTGATGTAACCAGATATCCAGGGCAGAGCAGAATTTTTACATATGTTGTTTTTCACGTAGACTGAAACAGGTTGATAGAGAGAAAAAAATTGGAAGGATCAAAAATAGGTAAGAAATGAAAATAAGTAAATGAATATTTACAAATATGATATAAAAAGCTTTTTGACACAGGAGTTGTTTGAAATATCTATCCATCCAGGTGTACCTTTTTATTTATTTTGTTTGTACTTATTGTTGGATTACAGTTATTACTTATCACTTAATTAACACTAGTTTCTTTATAGTATCGATACTAATGATTCAGTATTGTTATATTTTCGTACCTGCTTCTCCACCCTCCACATGTAGGATGGCTCAGCGAAATTCTGAGAGCTTACAGCACCAAAACTCGGATTGCGATACCTGCAGTGAGCACAGCAAAGATAACTTATTTGTTTAGCTATGGTGAAATGTGGAAAACGTGATCTTCCGCGAGCTCTCGCAATTACTGTTTAGCATATTGATACTATATTCCCCACAACAGTAAAACTAGACAATTGTTCTAACTCAGACATGTTATCATCCAACAGATTTAGTCAAATATGAGGTGCGTCACGTGGTCTTCAGCGAGTTTCTGTTCTCTAACTGATCCAGTCATACAAATGTATCATGGTGTTTGTCAACAATTTGACAGTATCCATTATATATGTCTGTCCAAGACTATAAATTTTAGCCATAGATATGCCTTTGTTAATTTGTCATCTGTCACTTGAAACATATCTTTCAGAATGTTTATTTCCATATCAGTTCTTTTGTTTGTTTTTTGTTTTTTTAATTTCGCACAAAGCTACTCGAGGGCTATCTGTGCTAGCCGTCCCTAATTTAGCAGTGTAAGACTAGAGGGAAGGCAGTTAGTCATCACCACCCACCGCCAACTCTTGGGCTACTCTTATACCAACGAATAGTGGGATTGACTGTCACTTTATAACGCCCCCACGGCTGAAAGGGCAAGCATGTTTGGCACGACAGGGATGCGAACCCGCGACCCTCAGATTACGAGTCGCACGCCTTAACACGCTTGGCCATGCCGGACCTCTCAGTTCTTAGAATTGCGGGAAGTTGTAAATGATGTTGTTATTTGCTTCCAAACTTAAAGGCTTGTTTGTTTGTTTGTTTTTGAATTTCGCGCAAACCTACACGAGGGCTATCTGCGTTAGCCGTCTCTAATTTTGTAATGTAAGACTAGAGGGAAAGCAGCTAGTCATCACCACCCACCATCAACTACTGGGCTACTCTTTTATCAACGAATAGAAGGATTGGCCCTCACATTATAACGCCCCCACTGCTGAAAGGTGAGCGTGTTTGGTGTGATGGGGATTTGAACCCGCGACCCTCAGATTACGAGTGCAACGTCTTAACCCACCTGGCCATGCCGAGCCCCAAACCTGAAGGATTTTTCCCACTATTGAATGCATAATATAAAAGGAGCTTGCTAGGTTATGCGACTGACTTTCATTCCTAAGTCGCTATAATTTCTGATTTCAACTTAAGAAGGGCTAGTTTATGTTGTTGTTCTATGTCGACATAGATAATTTGTTTTTAATATTTTATAACTATTTAAAATTAAGTATCTAACATCGACAGATAGTTTTGTTTTTTAGATAACACTACGCTTGCTGTAAATATTTTGCAGTGAGGTTAAAACTTGTGAGGAGAGGAATTTGTTAATAATTATGCTCTTTAAATAAAAGCTGAATCTTTGGGCTTTCATTTAGATTAAAACGTATTTAACAATCAAACCCCATAATTTATTTCCTTCATATGGGACCCGGTGGGTTAAGGCGTTCGACTCGTAATCCGAGGGTCGCGGGTTCGAATCCCTGTAGCACCAAACATGCTCGCTCTTTCAGCCGTGGAGGCGTTCTAATGTTACGGTCAATCCCACTATTAGTTGGTAAAAGAGTAGCCCAACAGTTGGCGGTGGATGGTGATGACTAGCTGCCTTCCCTCTTCTCTTACACTGCTAAATTAGGGACGGCTAGCGCAGATAGCCCTCGTGTAGCTTTGCGTGAAATTCAAAAACAAAACAATCATTCATATGTTCCACCTCGGTGGACTCAGCAGATAGCTCGATGTGGCTTTGCTATAAGAAAACACACACACACACCCTTCAAATGTATGTATATTTGTTATTTTTTGTATATTTATAACTGCATTTTTACAATAAACTGTGTGTAAGTTTCTCATGTCAAATAATTTTATCTAACTATTAAACGTGCAACACCTATTTTCATTAGATCAACATTTCTTCTTCAGAGTTTTGAACCAGTTAATATTATTGATTAATTATCATAGTGTGCCACAAAATTTAGTATATAAAATATTTTTCTTAAAATTATGGCCTCAAGTTCACAAAAAAAGCCAGATTTGACGGCTTGATTATTAATAGGGAAATGTGTGGTGTGCGTGTATTATAAGCTGTAAGATGTTATTCTATACAGTAAAATTTGCTTGTTGAAAATCCCAAAGAAGAAAGGCAAACAAATCCAACCAATCACAGCCAACAAAAAATTTATCAAACAGTGATATATATTTCAGCAATTGTTTGTTACATTGCTAATTTGGTTATACTGGAATGTAATAGTATTTTGATAGTAAAACGATTATATAAGTATTTATAATATACTAACATTTGGTATCACAGAAGTTAACTAACGTAACATGGATGTAAGTTGGATTATTACCGCCAGGCTATGCTGGGATATTTATGTAATTCATTATACTTGGTAACGTATTACCTATAATACACTTACAACTGTACTCAAGCCAATGATACTATATGATCAACCTTCTAGATTTAAATGTATCTCAGAACGGTTGGTATGGGTATTAACACTTTTATTAATAAAGCAGAGAACAACGTTTCGACCTTCCTAGGTCATCTTCAGGTTAACAAAGAGAGAGTTTGAAACTGACCGTTGTCAGGCACATGTCTTTGGGACGAGAGTATAATCGGGTACGGAATTGTAGGGAGCGTTGCAGTTAGATGTTAGGTTATTAATTAGTATAGGTATAAAGGTATTTCTTTATATTGGTTTAATTTTGTTTTAGTTGCTGAATAAGTAGGGTTTCTTTGCTTTTACGTTTGTTTATATTTGTTTCCCTACTTAGTATCTGGGTGTTTTCTATGATTATGCTGTGTTTATTTGATTTTCAGTGCTCAAAAACGTGTGAAGGTGTTTGTGGTGTGTGTGTGTTCTTTGAATCTGGTTTCCATTTTTCTGTTTGTTTCTCCAATACAGAAGTCGGGCAGTTGTTGCATTGTATTTTATAAATAATATTGGTGTTGTGTTTGTCAGTGTAGTTTATACATAGTATGGACTTTAGATTTGTACTTGGTTTTTGAATAAATGTGGTGTTTACTGGAATGTTGTGTTTTGTTATAAGTTTTTTCCAAATGTTGATTATTTTTTCGTTGATGTGAGAAACATATGGTATGCAGCACTGTAAGGTTTTATATCAGGTCATCCCATAAGTAATGTCCGAAAATTTAATACAGAAAGTGCATCATCATTTCTGTCTTTGTAGAAGGTTTTAATGACTAAAACATGTAGTAGGATGTGTATAAAAGTGTTCAGACAAATAAAAGAAACTAACTCAACTCCATTTTTTCAGATCATTTATCAAATAAATTCTTATGGAGATGGATGTGTCTGAGGAGCACATTAGGTATATAATGTTTTATGAGTTTAAAAAAGGCAATAGTGCAGCAGAAACTACACGAAACATTCAAGGTGTTTATGGTGCGGAGTCTTTCAATGAAGGAAAATGTCTAAGGTAGTTTCAGAAGTTTAGTTCAGGTGACTACAGTTTAAATGATGCTCCACGTTCAGGTTGTCCTGTTGAGTTTAATGATGACTTGCTGTTGGCTGCACTTGATGAAAATTGTGCTCTAACAGTTGAAGAACTAGCACAAAAGCTTAATTCAACCCATTCAACAGTTTACCGTCATCTGCAACAGCTTAAAAAGGTGTCAAATCTTGGAAAATGGGTCTCTCATGATTTGACAGAAGCCAACCTTAGAACAACTCTCGTGAACGTAACTCACCTTTTTGGATAGGTTAATGACTGAAGATAAAAAATGAATATTTAATAATAATGTTAAGCGCCACAGACAATGGCTCAGTGCGGGTAAACTGGCTAAAGAACTGCCCAAAATGGACCTCTGCCCTAGAAAATCTTGTTAAGCATTTGGTGGGATATTGTTGGTTTGATCCACTTTGAGTTGCTGCCACTCAGTGTAACGATTACATAAGACTTCTATTGTCAACAGTTAGAGCGCATGAATGTTGCATTGAAATAAAAGTGGCCTGCTTTGATCAATCGTAAAGTAGTTGTGTTATACCAGGATAATGCACGGCCCCATACTTCGAGGATCACATCTACAAAGATTGAAGTGCTAGACTGGATGACAACCTCCTTATTCTTCAAACCTTGCCCCATCTGATTATCATCTATTTCGAAGTTTGCAGAAGTATTTTGACGGAAAAGAGCTTGAAACACATGAAGATGTCAAAACTACCCTCTCTAAAACTCAAGAATTTTATAGAAGTGGCATTCAGAAACTTATGAATTGTTGGCAGGAAGTAATTAATAATAATGGAACAAACATTATTGATTACATAACATTAAAAGAGTTTGAAATCCTTTCTCTTTTTCTGAAACTAAAATTGGACATTACTTTAGGGATGATCTGATAGTTTGTTGTATCTTGGAATTTATTATTGTTTGTTTGTTGTTGGTTAAGGTGTGTGCGTATAATTTTTTCAACGGTTTTTGGAGGAAATTTGTTGATGCTGATGAAGTGTCTTATTTTGTTGATTCTTTGTTAATTTTATCGGGTGAGCATAGTTTTGTGGCTGTGTTTATTTGGTTTCTTAATGCGTTTTTGTTTTGTTTCGTGTGCTGAGTTCCAGATAATGTATAGTCCAGTATGGGTGATTTTTCTGTGGATTTCTGTTTTGAATTGTGTATCTATTATTGTAATCTTGAAGTTAAGAAATGCTATTTGGTTGGTTTTCTTCCTGTTCACAGGGGAACTTAATGTTGGGGTGTATGGAGTTAACGTGGTTGAAAAAAACTAAGTGCGTGTTTTGTAGATGTGAATCCAGCAATTGTATTGTCAACATATCTGTACCTGTATAGTGGTGGGTGTAAGGCTTAACTGATCACTTGAGATTCAATCTGTATTATAAAAATGTTGACTAGAACTGGTGATACAGGATTCTCCATATTTAGGCCATTTATTTGTAGGTAGTTTTGGCTATTGAACATAAAGTTAGTTTTGGCGATAGTAAATTCTAATAAGGGTTACTAATTGGTTGCTGCGGATGTGTATCAATGGTTTGGGGTCTTGGATATAAAGTTCTAAAGCTATCTTGTTGGGACTTCTGTGAAGAGGAAGATTACATCAAAACTGGCCATTAAGGCTTTATGATTTAGTTGATTAATAATAGATTCAAAGTTAAAAGAGACTTTGAAAAAGGAACCGGCTGATGCTAGATATTTAAAAATACCCACGCTGTGTATTTACCGAGGTTGTGGTCAAATGATTCATAAGTCGAAATTATGGGTCATAGTAGACAATCAGGTTTGTGAGGTTTGGGGGTGCCGTATAGTTGTGGTGTGCGTGAGTCGGTCTTTCGAAGGTAAGAATAAATGTTTTCTGAATTTTTTTTTCATTTGTAGTAGTATTTTGTTTAATTGGTTTTTACATGTTTTTGTTGGATGTGTGTTTAGTAGTATAAATTTCTTTGTATCTGAGAAGATGTTGGTCATTTTTTGAATGTATTCATTTGTGTTCATTATAACTAAAGCATTGCCTTTATCTGCTTTTAGTTATTTTGTTTTAGGTTGTTTATAGAATTAATATTTTTAGTGTGAGGTTGTGTCTTAGTTTTCTTTTCTGTGAAATATTCAGTCTTCTATCGGGCCTAGAACTAAATATTTTATCAAGTCCTGGACCACGAAGCACAAATTACAGATAGACTTCACTGGACGGGAATACTAGCTAGCTCTGTTCTTCACACTCGAGTTTTATTCTGCTGAAGTTATGCGACGGTATCATAGGGATTCTGACGATTGAAGTTAATTCGCTCAAGTCGAATGGATCGTAATGTTCCAAATCTATAAACGTTCCCAGTCAAAAACTTCTGATTAATAAGCATTTGTCATAATTATAGCTCCCGAAACTTACAGTGTACTAACTTTAGCCATCAAACAATATTCTACTACTCTTTTGGCGCGTCCCCTCGTTGTGGATTTCTGTACGTGGTGAGGGAATCTCCCAGGGAAGATTCTGTTTTTTCCGTTTACCCCCTCTGGGATCTAAACATCCATCCACTTATTTGCCGTGCGTGGTGACCCCTGAAGGGGAGGAGAGGATCCTGGTGGTTGGCCTTGAATTCCTGTAGACGGCGGCTTTGGGGTGGCTGGTTCGTTTGGGCTAGGGTCAACCAAGTACAGTGTTGGATGTTCTCAACAGGTGTTGTGGACATTGTATCTGATACTAGTGTTTAGGTATAGTGCTCACAAAACTCTGGAGCTGCTGAAGTGTCCTTGTTTGGCATTGTAGTGCGTCCCCTCGTAGGGCTCTATGGTGGGTGGGGTCATTGAGCACCGAAATATTCCTTTTTTCATTACGGATACTCCAATTAAAATCTTAGTAAAATAGTAAAAAAACAGTCTATAGGTAAACGACCATGTCTTGAAGATTCTGAGCAGCAATCCTTACCATCTGTACCACCTCATTTTCTTATATTGCACTCACTTTCAGACAAACCTTTAGGGTAAATGTCTCCCTTTTTCATTCAGAAGGGAGTAGAGGGACTTGCTGGCTCTCAAAAGTCAGCAAAGAAGCTTCGATCTGGTGACATATTGGTGGAAACATCCACATCTCAACACAATTAACTCCTCTTGCATTCAAAGGCGATTGAGGATACATCTATTGAGGTTACATCTCATGCTACTTTGAATTCATCATGAGGACTTATTGTTGAGAGGAATTTGTAGAACATCTCCAAGTCGGAGATTCTTGCTGGTTTCTCCACCAAGAGGTTTCTGCAGTGAGGCGTATCTCCACTGGCAAAGATGGAATTATGGCGCCGACCAATGTCCTTATTCTGACATTCACATCACCACGTCCCTTTGCCACCATCAAGGCAGGTTATCTTAATTGCAGGGTACGGACATGCATTCCAAACCCTCTCAGATGTTTCCAGTGTCAACGGTACGGTCACTCGAAGACGTCATGTCCTGATTCCTTGACGTGTGCTCATTGCAGTGGCAAGGACCACGACGCCTATGAGAGTGAAACGGATCCTCATTGCGTCAATTGCAATGGCTCTCACCTGTCCTACTTTCCTTCTTGCCCTAAATGGTTGGAAGAAAAAGAGGTGCAGCATTTGAAAACGATTCATAACATTACTTATCCTGAGGCTCGAAAGTTTCTGTCCACCACTTCATCTCGGACGTATGATGCCGCATTTCATTCCACTACTACAGTGAGAGTGCAGACAGATCTATCTGTACCTCCAAACGAATCATTCTCAAACCAAATGAAAAGTATTTTGACCTCAATGGTTAAAAAAGTTGATGAATCAACTTAACACCCATCTTTATCCATCACGTACATTCCAGCAAATCCCAAGATCCTCTTCCTTTGGTTTTGGATAAGGGCATTTCCTCGGGTACATTTTCTTCTCCCACCCCAAGATGCAAAACGATCATTCATTCACATCCTCAGTCGCTGGAATCTTCTTCCAATTGCAAAGACCTGCTCAATCGACCCAGAGCAGGATCCATGGAGGTCAATAGATCTCTCTCGAATAAAGACAGTAAATAATAAAGACGTGGTCGTAAACGGAAGGGGTCTTTAGCCAATTCACCTACACATAAATAAAAATGACCACCTTGATGCAATAGAATTGTCGAGGTTTACGTTCTAATCTGGATGACATCAAAACCTCGACACGCTTTCCACGATATCCTTGTTCTTGGTGAAATCCGACCTACCACATGGCACGGAAGGCTCAAAAACGGACCTGGGATTCTTTTCGTTGGTATCCCACACTCTCGCACTGCATCGCTTTTCAGCAGGCCCGTGCACATGCTCGGTGGGTAAGACATCAAAGCTAGAAGGAATCTTGGATTAAGTTCACAACCGGCATATTTTTAACCACCAGTTCCAAAGTCATATGGGACAAGATTCGAAAAGTCAGTGTGAAATATAATTCTGTCCCCCTCTCCATCTTGCTCTCTGATGGCCAGGAAGTAGTTCAAACCCGGAGCATCGCCAATATTCTATGTGAAAGATTTTGTCGGGTATCTAGCACTTCTTCTTCATCCTCCACCTTCTTAGCCATCAAGACTCGGGTAGAGCGATCATCTCTTTCTTTTAGAGCTGATTGTCTCTATGACTATAATCGTCCCTTTACACTGGTGGAACTCAAACTGGCCCTTCATCAGTCTGGCAGTATATCGATTGGACTTGATGATGTACAACATGAAATGCTGCGCCATCTATCTCCTGCTTCTCTTGCTATTCTTCTGACTGTTTTTAACCAGATCTGGCAGGAGAATATTTTTTCCTGATGCCTGGCGCCAGACTATTGTTCTACCTTTCTCTGAGCCTAGGAAGGATCCCACGATTCTATTCAAACTACCGTCTAATTGCTTTGACGAGCTGTCTCTGTACGACCTTAGAGAAGAACCAAATAAACTCCTATCGCCTACCCAGTGAAGGTTCCGACGACAGCGCTTCACCATGGACCACCTGATTCGACTTGAAACGTTAATCAGAGAAGCCTTTCTTAAACGACAACATCTTGTATCAATATTCTTTGACATTGAGAAGGCTTACGATACAACATGAAAATTCGGCATTTTGCGAGACTTCCACATATATGGGTTACGTGGCCATTTGTCCATTTTTATTATACATTTTTGATGGACAGGTGATTCCAAGTTCGAGTGGGTTCGACACTTTCCCGTTCTTTTCTACAGGAACATGGAGTCCCTCAGGGCTGTATTTTGAGTATCACACTTTTAAGTATAAAAATGCCATCACTGAAAAACTCCCTCTCACTCTTGCAAACGGGCTCTACGTTGACGACCTTCACATTTCATGTCAGTCGTCGAACATGAGATATATTGAACTGCAGCTACAGACTGCCCTTAATCGTTTACTTAAGTGAACTACAGCAAACGGCTTTAACTTCTCTCTCTCTAAAACCGTTTGCATGCACTTTTGCCACCAAACGAGGTCTCTCCCTGATCCTGAACTCTGTATCGGTGAAGTTGTGCTGCCTGTGTTCCCTGAGACAAAGTTCTTTGGACTTATCTTTGACCGTAAGCTGACCTTTACACCACACATCAAGCAGCTACGGGTCAAATCTACAAGAACACTGAACATTCTCGTGTCCACTCTTCCACCACTTGGGGAGCGAATCGATGTTCTGTGCTAAAGATATATCGTGCTCTTATTCGATCAAAACTCGACTATAGATCATTGGTTTATGGCTCTGCCAAACCATTGGCCTTAAAGATGCTAGACCCTATTCATCATCAAGAACTTTGGCTCTGCACTGGGGCTTTCCGCACTTCCCCAGTTCAGAGCTTATACATAGAATCTCATGAACCTTTTTTGCACCTCCGCCGTTTGTAACTGTCTTTACTATATGCTTCGAATCTTCATTCCTTACCAAAGCATCCCACCTGGGGTTGTGTTTTCCTTCCTCATTTGGCCATACATTTTCAGTACAGATGATCTGCCATTGCTCCTTTTGGCCTTTGTATCCAGGTGCAGTTGGATGAATTGGGTCTGTCCTTGGATAACATTGTTGTATCTACTGGTAAGCCTATCCCACCATGGCTTCTTACAGTCCCCAAATGTGAACTACCTTTAAGTCATCTGAGAAAAGCAGACACTTCCGATTGGAAATACTGTATGTTATTTGCTAAACATCTTTCGAACCATCCTTCCATTCCTATTTATACAGATGGTTTGAAATCAGATGACTGTATGTGGGCTCTGCCATGGTTTGTTGTGGTTCGGTAGTTGCGCGCAGAATCCCCTCTATAACTTCTATGTTCACTGCTGAACTGTACGCCATTTCTCTTACCCTGGATCACATAGAAGCTAAACAGTACTCAAATTGCACTAGTTATACTGACTCACTTAGTTCTCTACTAGCCCTGGAATCGCTTCACGTTAGTTCACGTCCTGTTCTCGCCGATATTCAAAACCGACCAGCCCATTTTTCTTTAACATCTACCTCTATCCAGTTTTTCTGGATACCGGGCCACGTTGGTGTTCTCAGGAACAAGCTCACCGACACCTCAGCCAAATCCGTCTGCTCTGGGACTATCACTGCTGTGCTTGTTCCATACATTGACTATGGTCCTGTATACAAGGCTCGGTTCCGTGCCAGTTGGTAGTCGACTTGGAGTGAACAACGTGAAAATAAGCTTTTCCAGATAAAACCCTCTATTGGACTTTGGCCTCTTGCTTTTTTAAGGATTGGAAAGAGGGAGATGTCCTAATTAGACTACGCATTGGTCACAGTTTTTTAACTCATCGTTTTATTTTATCTGGGACTGACGCACCAATGCGATGTCTGTGTACTTAGGTAACAATAAGCCACATTTTATTTTTACTCTCTTGCCGTCGTTACGACTCTCAACGACGGCACCATTTTAAACATGTTCTATCCCAAGGTTTATTCGTAACGTCAGACATTGTTATTGGCGGTGGTGACACTGTCCACCTTAGAAATGTTTTTTCGTGTTTTTAAAGGTCATTAATCTTTTATAATGCTAGTTAAGTTTTGTTTTTTTAATTTATACATCAAACCTTTTTTAATGTGATTCTTAAAATACATCTAGTTCGATGTGAAATTAGAAAATGGCCTTAATGTCAAATAACTCGAAACCAGGACTGGAAAGGCCAACTTCAGGTGTCCAACGCTGCTGTTTGAACTACCCATTATTCATTCTGGCGAGTTATAATTAAAATTTTGCTACAAGTCTTTTAAAACTTTCATTACTTCATTTTTTGATAATGGCCATAACGTCAAATAACTCAGAACCAGGACTGAAAAGGCCAACTTCAGGTGACTAACGGTGGTTTTTCAACTTACCTATTAGTCTTCCTGGCGAGTGATGATAATTACAATTTTGCTACAGAAAGTCTTTTAAAACTTGTATTTACTTTCTGAAAATGTCCATGACATCAAATAACTTGAAACCAGGACTGGAAAGGTCAACTTCAAGTTATTAATGCTGATGTTTGAAGCTACGCATTAGTCATCCTGGCGAGTTATGGTAATTACAATTATGTTACAAAAAAGTCCTTTACAACTTATATTACTAGAGTTTCTCTCTCACTGCTGTAAACTAGATATAAAAATTGGATTTACTGCTATTTATGTTTCTAATTCAAATATTAAACTGTGTTTTGTTTTACCTTAATTCCTTTTTATGAATTATAATAATTTTGATTTAATTTTAGCTTTTTACCGAATGTTTGGCGCAGATAGCCTGGTTGTTTTGCACCATAAAGCACCAAAACAACCAACCTCTTGGCGCATCAATATATAAACTTTTCGGCGAGGTTCTAGAAAGTTCGAATTGTCAACAATACTGACAATCACAAGTATTTTACATACGTTGTACATTGTTGATTCTTACGCTCGAGAACCTTCTACAAAATATAGAGAACAGGCGGGACTTGCGCAATACACATTTAACAATTTACGTCACATGATTTAAACTGAAAAGAACGTAAATATTAAAATAAATGTATAACAGTAAATCCGTTACAACTGTCACTCTTATTATGTAAAAACTTGGAGTGCGGCGAATAGTTTGTGGTATTGCACAAATTCAAACCCTGTTCATCAGCTCCAAAATCCAGAGTTCTGTCAAAGGACCAAGCCGTTTTCAGAACAATCACTAAAATCATGTATACATTTGGAGGAAATAACTGGAATAAAAATATTGGGGAAAACATCTTTTAATTTTGTATTTGAACTGAATGAAAAATGAACCAGGATTACACTTAAAGCCTGTAAGGGTAATGAAAATGATCGTCTCAAGTTTTCATCGAATTTAATTATGATATTAGTTAACTTTTCTACTTCTAAAATCATTTTCACTTACACGCGTATACCGTTAAAGAATAAGTAATCAGGATGTTTCAGTTGGATTTGGAACTGTAAAGAATACAAACAAATCTTTATATGGAAACCCAGTCGTATGTATACTCTTCCTTTTTACACAACAACACAAGCTCTCTAGGGAGAAATATTTTTGGAAAGTGACTGTTTTTCCAAAATCGCCTACGTTCTGGTTCAGCTTGGAAAAAAATAATCTTGTGAACGTTGCACGCAAGAAAAAAAGAATAAGTCGGTTTTCTGAATCCATTTCCCTTCAACTTTTCACACACCTAGAATTCCTGTTATTTTACATTGGTAACTAGTTTTATTTGTATGATAACCAAGTTTATGTTTCATTCGCGGTGTTTTAAACTACGATGTTTTTGCGCGTTTCAAAACGTTTTGTTTCGCTCTTGTGAAAGTGGTGAAAATTTCCACAATCTTAAAGAAGACCCTATAGGCTGAAATTAGGTTAGAAAGCTAGTTTTGTTTGTTTCTTTTTTGAATATCGCACAACGCTACACGAGGGCTATCTGCGCTAGCCTTCCTTGATTTAGCAATGTAAGACTAGAAGAAAGGCAGTTAGTCATCATCACCCACCTCCAACATTTACCAACAAATAGTGGGATTGATCATCGCATTATAATGCCCCCACGGCTGAAACGGCGAACAGGTTTGATGGAATAGGGATTCGAACCCGCGGATAAAGAGTCGAGTGCCTTAACCACCTGGCTATGCCAGTACCGGAAAGACATTTACTGAAAAGACAATAATCACAGTTTACACTAGACAATTTAAAAATATAATTTATTATATTAGCTAATATAAACGTTAAGAGTTAATACAAAGCGTGTTAACTTTGTTTGACTAACTATATGTGAGTGTTGTAATGCAACAAACTATAAGTTATTTTTATTACAATAAAAAAAATGTACTCAGTTGTGGAATGATTATAACATTAAAACATACAGACTGGGCTAAAGAAGACCTGAATTATCTGGCTTGTGTTTAAACAGTTCCGTTTTTGGTAAGGAAGTCAGCCTGCGATTGTGTTTTCAAGGTTCGACTTGTACCTCTGATGTGTTATAATGGTTCTACTGTGTTATTTCTATAAAAATCCTTATTTTATGTTGTAATAAAATAATACATCAGCTAATGTGAAAATAAGCAGAAAAAGCATGTGGCAGGAGCATTAAAACTATGCATACAGTCAATCAAGTTTATAGCCATGTCACCTAGTTTTAATGTTACTGTCACGTGTTGTTAGGCTTCGCGCCGATTCATCAGGCTTCGATTCTGCAGGTTTGAAGTATCTAAAAAAGCAAGACTCTCAAAATAAGCATCTCAGCAGTAGGTAGACTTGTTTGTAGCTATAAAACGAAATGTTCACCACATTTCGGCTTCCATGTTTCCCACAAGTTTTATTCTCATTGAGATTAACAAACCAAATGGACACACACGCAAACAAATAATGTGCTATGTAGTCTAGTAGTTAGTATTCTAGGATGCGGATCGAAAGGTCCAAGACTTAATCCCCGACATTTTGCTGAATATGACTCGCACTTTCAGTTATGGATATAATATAACCATTGTGCGTAATCCCACAATTCGGCGCTGCTTATTGGTTGTCTTCCAATGGTCAGTAGCCCTAAATTAGAGATGGCTCTAGCTACTCATAAAACTTCCTAACATCAACGAAAAGTGAAGAGAAAAAGGTGTTCAACACAAGCAAAAGAGAAAGTGTTTTATGATTTTACTAGGTTAATTAAAGTGGTTAAGACAAAGTGACTTTGATTTATCACGAAGCCTCAGAATGCTTCTATGTACTTGCACCTATTTTATTGGGTAGTGTTTTGTCGGTTGTACAGGATATGCACAGTGTATTTGAAGTGCTATGTGATATTGTTGTAAATCATGATTATTGTATTTAATAATGTGTTTGTAAAATATTGGCTTTAGCCTTGCTGTTTTATCACATCGGCCAAGTGATTACGGTTAACTACCTTATAATTAGAAAGTATATACACTAAAGTTTGTTTAAACACATATTGAAATAATTTTCAAGTATACGTTGCTACCATATTCATTTGTTCTATTACAGTAACTCAACAGTTGGAGATATTATATATATGTAATATCATGTTAAAGAATAAATAAGCACTCTGGATGTATACTAATCGTCAGTTATAAATTTTAGATCTCCTAAATAATTTTGTCTCTGATGCTAGGCCTGGCATGGCCTAGCGCGTTAAGGCGTGCGCTTCGTAATCTGAGGGTCGCGGGTTCGCGCCCGAATCGCGCCAAACATGCTCGCCCTCCCAGCCGTGGGGGCGTTATAATGTGACGGTCAATTCCACTATTCGTTGGTAAAAGAGTAGCCCAAGAGTTGGCGGTGGGTGGTGATGACTAGCTGCCATCCCTCTAGTCTTACACTGCAAAATTAGGGACGGCTAGCACAGATAGCCCTCGAGTAGCTTTGTGCGAAATTCCAAAACAAACAAACAAACAAGTCTCTCATGCCAGGTGGTGTAAAGGCAGTATTGCGCAATATTACTGCAACATACTGCTTGCAAAAGTTCACGGTTTCAGCCAAAATATTCACATATTTGTATCATATTAATGCAATTTTATTGCTTTTATTGTATTTTGAAATGATATTACTGAGCTGTACAAGTATACCAATAGTTATTAACATACAACAAAAAATATTGTTTGGTTTATGATGTTTTTCTTATTTTCAGTGATAAATCTATAAATCGAATAATCTGTGGTTATTCCGAAAACCGGTGCAATAGTTGGTTTCGAAAATTCTTAGTTCTTAATTATATAAGATATAATGTGCAAGTAACAAGATTTCTTACCAGAGGGAAATAATAAAATAATTTATTTGATTGGACTTGACAATAGAAAGTTTAATGGCCAGCAGTGAGAAAGAAATTAAACTACGTCACTGGTTTTCAGCTATTACAAATTACAACAAAATAGTAAATGAAGCTTGAGTGTAATGATTTGTCAATCCTAATGTTGAAGTTGGTTTTGAAAAGTAATAACTATTTTTTTTTTAATTTAAGTGAGTTTCATATGCAAGTAATTTGTCTGGTGTCATCCTGCGATTGGTAATACTGACACCTGGTGCTATAACGTTCAGTAAAGTACTGTATTATAAGTTTAAAAGGTTCTTTCGGTCCCTCACTTTTGGAAGAAAAATTTGACTCGTAAGATTGTTTTATGACAGCGTTTGGACCACGTAGAAGGTTGGCTGACTAGATGATCTTTCGTTTGGTTTCGTCTGAAAATAAAGCAGAAAGGTTGCATAAAAATAACCTTAAAACCTTGAATACCATAGATCTGTCATCAAAATACTGCTCGGTTGTGTACAGCTGTTGGTATTTTTCATGTGTGACACTCAGATAGCTGTTCCAACACGTTGTAGCATTGAAAAATTACTTGTTAGTTCTTATCTTCCTTGTGGAAGAACGTAATCGTAATAAAATTAATACTTTCTGTCGCCATTAGTATGCTTAGGAACAATGGTATTTTTCATGCTACTCGTACTATATGAACACATGATGAACTTCATCAACGTTTATTTTTGAAAATAACGCGACAGTTGCAGGTATGATCTTTTATATTTAGATGTAATAATCGTGTTCTTGCAACATATCATGACATAATATTCGCTGGAAACGGCAGTGCTTGTCTTTTCCGACTGAATTGATAAATAGCTCTCTAATTAGAACCAAAAACTAAATGGCACATGTGTTGAGTTAAAAAATAGAAAACAACGACTGCACCTTCGTCACGATGAGAAGTGTATGACCCAAAACATCTTTAAAATGGGTCAGTCAAGTGCTATCAGATTTTAAATGACATCAGTTTTTGTCTAAGCGCCATCTATTAACAATACATAGAAACACAACTCCAGCATTAGATATGTGTGATTGTGTTCCTAATGCGTCAGAAATTATTGATGTTAAGCTACTTAGTAACTAATACTTTAACATTTGTGATAAAAACGCAGTAAATTGTAAAGATTTTTTCCCCACATTCCTCTTATTTTTTTCTATTTCAGGTTCTAAATCGGAGATACGTATAATAGCATTTCTGAATTGTCTTTTGTCTCTCACAGGTCACATCCCAAGGGGCCATTTGTACTAGATGATGACAAAAGTTTTAAAAGCAACGTGTTTAACATTTGTCATTAAAATAACGTAAAATGCAGATGTTATTTTTACGCTGGTGTTAATTTAACCATTGTGGATTCTTTGTATATTTAAAGCAAATTTTGAATGGAAGTAATATGGATTTGGACAAGGAAAAGCTGATATATTAATTTTTAGAAGGTATAAATCATCACATTTTGTTTTAGTCGTAAATATACTTGTTTTTCTAATACATCACCAAACAAATTCTTTAGACATCGGACGCAAACCGGCCCCATATGAAAATTTGGATTTCGGTGTTTCCGAGGCAGTTTCACTGTATTTTAAACTGAGGGTGTGTTATAATTACGATAGTCAATTTCTTACAGTGTGTAGTGAGTTCTATAACACTGTTTCCTTCTATTCAGTAGTTCAAAATCCGAAACGACGGCCTCAATAATTTTGCCATGCATGTAATATATTTTGAAATTTTGTATTTTTACATTGTAGAAGAAACCCTTAAAAGATGGCAGCACCATATGTATATATAAAATTATATATATTTTAGTGACAATTGATAAAATTACAAAACTTCTTTAGTTACCTGTTAACAGTCACACCTATTGATATAATAAATTATTAACAATAACTTCTGAGTAAATGCGATTAAGAGTCAACCACATTATAACTACTATATCCAATTCTGACCGACCTTTCGCAAAATAGCAAGTTTTCAAGCTGTCTAGAATACATGGATAACATACACCAATATCAGGCAATGGTATGGGTGTAAAGTCTGTTTGTTTTTGTTTTGGAAATTTCGTGCAAAGCCACATGAAGGCTATTTGCGCTATCTGTACCTAATTCAGCAGTGTAAGAAGTAAGGCAACTAGTCATCACCACCCACCGCCAACTCTTGGGCTACTATTTTATCAACAAATAGTGGGATTGATCATAACTTTATAACGACTACACGACTGAACGGGCGAGCATGTTTGGTGTGACCCCTCAGATTGCGAGTCAATCATCCTAACCATCTAGTCATGTTGTTAGACCTCTCACTTGTATATATGTATTTTAGGTTCGTTCCCTATCAGTTAAATGAATTTTATTGACTTTAATGTATGGGGAACGAATACTATCTGTAATATACGTGTGTAAAACAAAACTTTGTGACAAACGATTTTAATGTAAAATTTATTAGTATTTACATGTTGTTGTACTCATTAAAAGCCTCATCATATCTAAACACAAGATTGTTTGTATAGACTTTTATGTTAAACGATTATGTTCTTGCATTGTTATTGTGAGATGTGTTAGTATAAAATAAAGTTTGTCTTTTATCAATATTATTTCAGAAATCTCGTTTTTAATTAAAATAAGCATTTTAATTTATCAGTTTGCATTATGACACCAATCGCAGAAACATTCAATTTGCAAACAAATTTTTCTTTTTTGAATTAACGGATTACCTTTTTCTGATACCAAATCTTAACCATAATAATTAATATAGCATGGTATAAAAACTACCAGAATTTATTTGATTGCTAGATTTTACAACAACAGTGCTGTCTAATTATTATAGGTTTCTTATTTATGTAGATATGCACAAAAATAAATAAATGGTTGCTTATCGTATACCATGTGTTTGTGAAAGCACTCTTTGTATTTAAGAAGCAGTCAGTAAAATTACGATGTAAGCACCTCTCAACCACATAAAAGTATCTTTATTTCTTGCTCTATAATTTTTATTATCAAGACATATTTCAATAGTAAGCACTCATACTATTTAATCAGTCTGTAACGTGGCATTAATTGGGTGTTAAAAGGTGGCGTACATGTTTCTTCAGTACAGCACCGGGAAAGCGCTGCCCATAAATGCGGAATCAGTAGACACGACAGCTGTTGTTTCGGCCTAAATGAATTAAATTGATGAAGTACTTGTTTTTCTAGTTTTATATGACAACACATTAGAATCTGGGTGAGGGTTAATGAATACTCTATTGTTTGTTTATTTTAGCAACACGATCCGATTACTCGTGGCACTAGTGCATTAGATTCGCGTGTGACGTATTCATGATGACATATTTGCACTCGAGAATAGAGAAAAATAATTCTCTGTGACGGTAAACGGAGGTGAAACGGGAAAATCGAGACCCCTACTGTAAAGTTACATGCACACAGTACATGCACACAGAATAAATTTTCGCGAAGTTAGGGGTTGCGCGTCGCGTAATAAAAACGTTTTTCCAGTATCATATAAGCAAAAGTTCCATTTAGTATGATATAACTTTTTGGGTAAGAGTTAATTAATGCTATATTGTTTATTTATTTTAATAGCATATTACTATTTAGGTAAGGGTTAATTAATATTAATTATTTGGTTAATGTCACGTAGTGTAATTCATCTGGGACGACTCTCCGATTTATTATGATACGTATGTTAACGTATTACTGTTTCAAATAACCGGATATATAAATTTGAATTTAAAAGTTAATTGAATGTTAATATGTATCAAATTTATGGTATTTGTTAACAAGATTCATACACACAATTTCCTTTTTAACACATATTTATATACAGACAAAAAATAATACACTTTATAATAACGGTTATTATTAATAGTTTTTACAAATGATGGTTTATATACAATACTTTTACAAACTTGTAAGCAATACTGAGTTCTATATCCGGTCTAGAACGAAATATTTTATCGACTATTCCAGCGTATCACAAACGTTCTTGGTTCACAGCGCTTTTAGTGTCTCAGCAATTTTTTTCACGGCGCCCCTCGGCAAAAAGAAAAATCTAATAGTTCCGTTTATTGTGTAGTTAGGTCTAAACAACTAAATACTTAATAAGTATTTATGTCCTAACAACTTAGTGGCCGTTTGAAAGAATAATGCATGGAAATTGAAAGTGAAAATATTTTTATTTCATTTTAAATAACCACAGTTACTAATTGGATGTGTGCGTTTGTTGGGCACTGCACATATTCTCAAACCTTGGAATCAGATTGGATACCGCCATCCTCATTTCCTGTTCCACATTGATTTTCGCGTGGTACTTGCTTTTTATCACAGCAACTGCCGAAAACCTAGCTTTGCAGAGATATGACGTCGCAAACGGAATCAGGATTCGCTGAACTTTAGCACTTAGCAGCGGATATTCATCTTTTACTGATATCCAAAACTCAGTTATTTCCATGTTGCCAAATTTTGTTTTTAAAGTATTTTCAGAAGACAACTCAATAAGATTTTCTTGTTCTGCAGAGGTACATTCAGATGGGGTCTTAGTTTTGAATGGGCCTTGGATCCATGCAACCTTCTCCATATCTTCTGAAAAATAATTTTCAAAATTGTCACTGAGTTGTATTAGGTGCTCCTCTAAAACATATTTTATTTCGTGGGCCAGATCAACTTCATTGGATGTAACAAACTGTGCAACAGGGAGAAACAGTCTTTGCCACCATCTTTATTCATTTTTCTTCTCCATAGTAGTAACTTTTTTCTGAAGGCTGAAACCTTCTCCGTAAGTTTCATAATGTGCGTATTGCTTCCCTGCAGAGAGAGATTCAACACATTCAGTTTTTCAAAGAGATCGCACATGTATGCTACTTTTGACAAAAAATTCAGTATCCAAGAAGTTTTTAGCACATTCGTGTTTTTCTTTTTCGAGATAAGAGTAGAGTTCTTGTCGTTATTTGAACACACGAGACAGTACATTCCCACGGTTGGCCCGGCATGGCCAGGTGGTTAAGCACTCGACTCGTCACACCAAACATGCTTGCCCTTTGAGCCGTGAAGACGTTATAATGTGAAGGTCAATCCCACTATTCGTTGATAAAAAAGTAGCCCAAAAGTAGGCGGTGGGTGGTGGTGACTAGCTACCTTCCCTCTAGTCTTACACTGCTAAATTAGCGACGGCTAGCCCAGATAGCCCTCGAGTAGCTTTGCGCGAAATTCAAAACAAAAAACAAACAAACCTCATCTGGCTGTAATTGGAATTCATTTCCTTTCATTTTTTCAATTAATTGATTGTTGAGGTCTTCGTCCATGTGTTGCATCCTACAACTTATAGTATTATTGGATAAAGGCACCTTTGAAAACAGTTTTCCCGCAGATTCAACAACTGTAATGTTCATCATGTCCACTGCAGCTGGTAAGATCAGTTCTTCTGCGATGATGTGAGGTTTTTTTACATTTCTTGACTCTATATGCCACCTCGTAGGATGTTAGCAAAGCTTTGCTTGGTATTGATGCTTGTTTCAAAAATATACCTCTTTGTTCTTTCAATTCTTTTAACTTTTTGCTAAAATAATCACGAGATTTACTAGCCATGTTAGGATGATTGATATCTAAGTGGCGTTTTTTGTTTACTTGGAAGCATGTAGTCTGGAACCAAAACTTTTAGACATAGTACATACTGCAGACACTCTTCATGATAGACATCTGCCGAAGTAAACCCAAAATCTAGATAACTATCGTCATATTTCCGTTTCTCACAACTTTTCCACTGGTCTGTGATTTGCCATCCTTTTCTTCACTTTCACGCTTCTTGTTAATGTTCAAAAATCTTTACATTTTTGTGCACAAGGACTAAAAATCAACAAAATAATTCACTGAACTTTACAAACTTTGCAAACACTTGATCACACCCTTCAGTTACTTTAATTACTGATAGACCCTGAGAGTCGACAAGTATTTATATACAAAACCTAAGAAACGAGAAAGTTCGAAAAGTTACTGGGGTAGCTGACAGTACAAGTAAACAAGAACATGTCTCAAACATTCGAGAACGTCGTCGAAAGGAATGTAGTGCGATTTAATGTTAAAACTGTAAAGTACCTCAAGGTAGTAGTTCGCTCGGCGTCCGACAGATGTCGATATCGCTGTGTTTCCCGTGAAATTTTGAAATATCCTGCGGCGCCCTGAGGTAACGCGGCACACAGTTTGGGAACCACTGGACTATGCAGGTCCACGACAAGCAAATTAATTCTGAGTTCATATTGTCACTCTTTGTTTAAGCTAGCTAGCTAACTTGATTGTCCTTACACTTCTTACTGTGGGAGATGTTTAATGTCCTATATAAACTCTTACGTCCAAAGTAATTCACTGAAGTTGAACGGTTTGTAATGTTCGAAAACTGTAGACATTATTGGTCCAATTCTGTAGTTTTCCTATTAATAAGCGTTAATCACAATTTTAGCTTCCTAGGCCTGACCGTAGTTGACCCATAATAATAAATGCTCTTCTATCTCTTGGTTAGTCGCTTTGTATAGGAATCACGCGAGTTCGTAGAACTTTCGACAATGTTCTAGCGCGCTTTCGTATAACAAATATTGTTTATTCTCACTTTCAAGAATTCTTTACAAGTTCTGAGAACTGGTGGGACTTGCGCAATACACAGTCAAGGTTTTGTTTATTTTCTCAGAGCAAAGTTACATCGGGCTGTCTGCTGAGTCTACCGAGGGGAATGAAACCTCTGATTTTAGCGTTGCAAATCGTAGACTTACCGTTGTACTAGCGGGAGACACGTCACGTGCAAAAAAGAAAACTATATTGAAACAAGCGCAACACCAAAATAAATGTAAATCTCTCGCAATAAGGATTAATTAATACTATACTGTTTATTTATTTTAACAACACATTACGATTTGGGTAATGATTAATAAATACTATACTGTTTATTTATTTTAACAATACATTACGTGGTCATTATTCAGAACAACCAGCGGACTACCAAGTTTTTTTTATTGATTCCGGAGGAAGTCAAGCGACCACATGTCAGAAATATAGGTCTTCGTTAGTAATTATCAATGCATACTTCTACATGAAAGTAAATAAGTCTGTGTAATCACATAAACTACGTCATATCCAAGGCTGACGACGATTTTTGTCCAGTATGAGTACTCTTTTAGGTCGTATCTTCATCTTTATTTTTAGAGAAACTAATACAAATCCCGAGAGATGGCAGGACTATACTACCATTTCACTCTCGCCTTTTTTTCTTCTTTTGCCCTTTGTTAATTTTAACTATAATAGAAGCAAGATATTAATTAACTCTCTGCTTGTTATTTGTAAAGGCATAGCAAACTCTCTAATCTTACATTATGATCGCCTAACTTGTAAAGAGACAAGGAATAATAAAGAAAATCAAAGATAGTTGTTAATTATTGTGCATGCGCTAACTGGAGAAGAGGGCGCATGTGCCCCTTTTACCCTACGTATTAGCCGCCTGTGATTTATAGGTATACTAGTAAACTGTTATTAAATCATTTCAACGCATGGGATGTATGGCACTAAACCCTCAAAATGCTTTCTGAAAATACATATTTACACACCGGTGTACTACATAATAACACTATTAACAATTTTTATACTTTTTCTTGTTTCAGGGCAGAAAGTGTTATTTCCCAATTGCTTATGCCTAAAGTAAATGGAAAAGATCTATTTTTCTCTTCAAACTTTGCTTTTGTGACCTGGGTAATGAAATTTTCAAATTTACCCATTTTCCAGAACATTCCAGATAAATTCAGTGCTGAGTAGCTGATAAAGAATTTTCTTGAACTTACAAGAATTTTCAAGAACTTTTTAGAATGTTGTAGACCTTACAAGAAATTTCAAGAACTTTTTAGAATGTTGTAGACCTTACAAGAATTTTCTAGAAACTTTTAAACTTTTCTATAACTTTACATACTAATATATATATACAGGGGCTCACCACTCATCACTTCAGTTTAGTTCTAGCTGCCTACGTGAACACATAGACCTATCCGATTTTATCAGACATTGCATCAAGAAGCTGCAAGCACTCTCCAGACGCATTATTTTATGTGTGTGACTAATTTATCAAGACAAGAGCAAAAAAGTACTCTGTGACAGCATCTGCTAAAATGTGTAAAACCTACAAGGAAGCACTGACCACATGTGAAGTGTAAGCCACTACTGGACCTCTAGAAAATGTTGTTCCCACAATTGCACATAAAATTGGGTCTTATGAAACAATTTGTCACAGCTTTTGATAAGGAGTCTGCAGCCTTCAAGTACCTTCGAGACTTCTTCCCTAAGCTGTCTGAGGCAAAAATCAAAGCTGGTGTCTTCGTTGGACCACAAATAAAAAAGATCCTGGAGTGCACAGAATTTCCCAAGAAGCTCAGTAGAAAGGAAAAAAAAAAAGCTTGGGGTAGCTTTGTCGCAGTGATTCGGGGCTTCTTGGGCAATCACAAGGCCGAAAATTATATGGAACTGGTTGAGGCTCTGGTGAAAAACTACGGCAAAGGTTGCAGGACGTCCCTGAAAGTTCATATCCTTGACATTCACCTTGACAAATTCAAGAAGAACATGAGAACATACTCAGAGGAGCAAGGCGAGCGCTCCAACCAAGATATACTGGACTTTGAACGCCGCTATCAAGGAGCGTATAACGAAAACATGATGGGAGACCATTTTGGGGGGCTGATACGTGAAAGTGATTTACATTACAGTCGCAAATCTCGAAACACTACTCACTTTTAAATATTTTTGCATAACTTTAGTATAAATACATGTAAATCTTGATTCATATGTTGTTTCATTCAGACCTTGTGTAAATGAAAATGTGCAAATTTGCCCGTTTTTACATAGAAAATAAGTTAATTTCTAAATTTCATTATCCAGGTCACAAAAGCAAAGTCTGAAGGGAATAATGGCCATTTTCTGTACTTAAGTACCATAAGCAATTTAAAAAAATAACACATACTATCCAGGAACAAAATTTGTGTTACATAGGGTAATTATTCCGTTAAAGTGTCATTTTGTCTTACAAGCTGCTATTAGACTCGTTTGTGAAATTATTATGTAATAAGGTCTTTACTTTAAATTTCAAAATGACAACGATCAACATAATTTCAAATATCACAAAATAAACTATAAAATGTGATTGATACAGCGGCGCTTGTGTCACGACGTAAAGACATATTTCTATTTTGCCTGATTCGGTTTTTTCCTACTTTAAAACTTATTGTGGCCCATGGCATGCGAAATCAATATTATTGTGTGCTATATCCGAAATTATTTAATTCAGATATAAACTAGAGGGCGCATCATATTAAGATGAAGTAAAAGTGTTTGTATATCTAGAACATTCTAGATGACTTCACGCACACCTTGTAACTGAGGTGAATATCTAGAGGTGAGATTTGATATATGAATACGCGTGTACCAATCAACTGAAGCTAGCAGTGAATCAGTCTTTCTGCTTTTTGTTGCCAGAATGCAAGTTTCATTAAAATATTTGGATCAGTTTTAGCTATTGTGCGTATTCAATAACTTTACTGATTGTTTTGTAAAATTCTAAAAGTAAGTTTATTTTATGTTAGTCGTGTACGGTTAGCATTGTGTTTCCGCTTAAACATTATTTGTAAACGTAGACCTACAAGTTACAATACTGTTCAAATTTGTAGAAATGCTAAGAAAGAATTAAACTAATTTATTATTGTTAAATCAACTGAATTTGAAATGATATCATTAAATACTATAAAAGAACCAGCTTCACGAAAGAACAACTTTACAACAATGTTTTAAAAGTAGAAAAGAAAAACTACCGCAAATCTCAAGTTCGCAAAAAAGTTTTATATATGCTAGGCATGACTCCACTTTTTAATGCTCTTGTATATGAAGTAACGATTGACATATTGGATAATAACAGTACTTTGGAATGAACTTATCAATATTAGTTAGCACGATGGACATTAGTTATTATGAGTTTCTGTTAAAAGTAAGTTAACTACATAGATTAAAAATATAATAGATTAAAAACTTATAAATTAATGAAGAGAACCTTTTACAAGAAAACTGTGGGAAAATGCTTAGTTATTGTAAGTTATACATCGAAAAACAAAACTCTACAATAATTAGAATGTTTTAAAACATCCTAGTTGATAAAATGTTTTTTGTTTCATTTTTCATTTTACCCCGCAATAGTTAGTTTTAAATGTTGACTTCACATGCCAATAATAAAATTGACTACTTTGAAAAACTACTAGAGGACTCGTATAAACGTAAATGTGTGTAAGAACGTCGTGATTCTAAATATTTCATATTGTCGTTAATTTATAAACGGACTTTTTGATATTATACAACACATTTCTTGTACACTTGTACTTTTAACGTAGTAGAATAAATCCTGTTAAATACTTCTAAGGTGATAATACGATTTTCACCAAGCTACTGTAATGTCTGTAGTGCACCTCATACGTGTATCTTCCACACAAAAGAATCGCCCCTGCGCTATTTGTAATACTAACAAACGTATTTGAAGAACGACAACGAACTTATTTTATTTGCAAAACCTGTACATTAAGAAGCCACACCGTGCTTTCAGAACTACATACCAACATCAACTGATATTTTTAACAGCTTGTAGACATTTGGTTGAAATTTCTTGCCATTACGTTATTTGATTAAAGGATAATAGACAGAGACGCAGACTCGGCGGTTGTAATTATCTAATACCAAGCCTAACTGCACTCGAACCGAAAGCTGTCACGAAAACTATACACTTGATCAGTTTCAAGCAGATTGAATATTCGTAATGTATCTTCCCTGGCCAAGCTTTGAGCTTTTACACATAAACATTCCCTCTTTAAGTTCATACGATGTAACTTGAGCTACAGACTCACTGAATAACAACATTAACTCGGACTTGACGAAATAATCGGTTTTTCTCTATCAGTCTCCAGCTTGAAACATGAGCCAGTGGCGGGTTCGTTGTAATTTTCTAGCCCGCTAGCGATAGTCAATTTTGAACGAAAACTCGATGTAATTAGAAGGATAGATGTTGAGTTGTTTTCCTGTATAAGGAGATATCAGTGAAAAATGTAGGACGTACGTAGCCCTTAATCTATGTATCCCAAAATGAAAATGTGAAAGCCATACACTATGCAGTTATTGCCTGCCGCAAAATCCCGGCTCTCTGTTTATAAATCAAATGTCAAGTTTCAGGCTTGGCCTAACGCTTGTGGACCTCAGTCATTTATTAGTAAACAAATCAGTCACTTACTATACGGAAATACACTTTCATTAAAACATTCGAAACTAACGTTTAAATACGACCAAACAGTACTACTCAAAACCCTGGTGATAATAATAAACTAGAAAATATTAGCTGATCTTTTAAATAATAAAAAGCTGTATAGAACAAACAATTTCAAATGAAGACGAGTGTTAATGTTAAATGAACAACTAACGAATGTTGCAGACACTAATTTTTTTACAAGTACCTAAAGCAACTACTCCATAACACCTTTACGTTATTTCGGACACTTATGACAGATAATGGTTAGTGTTATCATCAATTATAATATAGTTTTTGGTCTTGTTTTGTTTTGAATTTCGTGCAAAGCTACACGAGGGCTATCTGCGCTAGCCGTCCCTAATTTAGCGGTGTAAGACTAAAGGGAAAGCAACTAGTCATCACCACCCACCGCCAACTCTTGGACTACTCTTTTACAAATGAATTGTGCGATTGACCGTCACTTATAATGCCTCAGGGCTGAAAAGGCGAGCATGTTTGGTGTGATGAGGATTCGAACCCGCGACTCTCAGACTATGAGTCGAGCGCCCTAACCACCTGGAAATGCCGGGTTCCAAATAAGAGAAGTGTGTGTGGAAGTAAGCCCTGCACATTGTCTCTCAGATTTAATCTGCATTACCCTCTTAAAAGCTGCTGTTCGTATATCTCTTGTTAATATCGGACCTAGTGACAAAATACAAACTCAGCTAATAAAACAGGTTACTCTACCAACAGATTATTTACTTATTCAGAAGTTTGCCCAATAACAGCCGCACAATTCTATGAAGAGCGTAATAAAATATAATAACATTTAGTTAAGTAAATATGTTGAAATATAAAGAAGTAAAAATGAAGCGTAAGTTACTCCAATGAATTACATGTGTTTCCCTATACATCTTTAGATAATAATTCAATCTATAGGTTCATTGGTGCATCTCGAGGAAAATTGTGTCCTAAATATGTGCTTTTTAAAAATATTCCTTTCAACATATAAATAAGAATCGTCTCCATATCCCCCTCAAAAAAAAAGAAAAAAAAAGAAAAACACAATTTAAATGAACAGTTTCTAATAATTGCCCCCCAAAAAAGACATTAATATCATTCATTTAGTGGATGTATAATAAATGGGATTCATTATAGCTGAGTGGTTTACAACAAAGGTATCAATGTAATTTTAATATTTGAATTTTTCCATACTTATTGGGCCTGGCATGGCCTAGCGCGTTAAGGCGTGCGCTTGTAATCTGAGGGTCGCGGGTTCGCGCCCGAGTCGCGCCAAACATGCTCGTCCTCCCAGCCGTGGGGGTGTTATAATGTGACGGTCAATCCCACTTTTCGTTGGTAAAAGAGTAGCCCAAGAGTTGGCGGTGGGTGGTGATGACTAGCTGCCTTCCCTCTAGTCTTACACTGCTAAATTAGGGACGGCTAGCACAGATAGCCCTCGAGTAGCTTTGTGCGAAATTCCAAAAACAACAACCATACTTATCCAACACCTCAACTGCATTGTTAATATACTGTAATGATTTTTCTTCCCTTTTTGTGGCACCTGTTATGGAAATAGTTGGAAGTGCCTATTTATTGAATGCATTGACTTCTTGCTACTTGTCTAACATTCTGTTACTAACAATGTTTTATTTAATTAAATATTTCAGAATAACAATGTTATCAACAAACAAGAAACTATAGAGATCTCTTTGTAGAGTATTTTTTCTATGTTTTTGTTTTAGTACACAATTGGTTATCTGAATTCTTTCTATCACGAAGAATCAAACCCTGGATTTTAACGGTTTAAGTTTATAAACTTATCATTTACTCAATACAACAATTTATATTTTCTTAAATGGTATATTATTATCTTGAGCATGGCGACTCCAGTAACGTTCAACACAAAACTCCAGTCCAGTTCAACGCTTATGAGACCAGACTTTCATTTGCTCTTCGACATTAAAAAAGAAAAAAAAGTTAACTCTCCAAGTAAATAACTGTTTTCGGAATACCAAAAATGTATTTATGTGGACGGTACAAATTCTCTATTGGCCCACCCTTTAAGTCCGCAGGCTTATGACGCTAAAAATCGGGTTTCGATGCCCGTGATAGGCATAGCATAGACAGCTCATTATGTGACCATGTGCTTAAGTGAATAGACGAAACAAAAAGTAATAATACAACTTGAACTTTAAACAACAAAAAATACGTGGAAAGAGTTTCATTTTCATGATTTGATAAACGTTATTAGAATGGTCATTTACTGATATAATGCACCTAACGGAAAACAATATGTTTTCTAACCTTTTTTGTTTGTTTATATTTTACCGATACAGTTTTTAAATAAGATTTTTAAAAACTTAAATAATTCTTTGTCAGAGATGTAACCAGTTTCTTTTGTATATTCAAAAGCAAGCCTTCGATCGTCTACAGAATATTTTTCCAAGCCTAATCTCTTCTCACTCATACAATTCTGAAACACTGATCAATATATTTCTGTTACATTCGCCCTGATTCGTTGTTTCAATCTACGTTCATATGCGTATATACCGCCAACGGAAACTAACTCGGCAAACTCTGTTAAAGGATTCCACAGAAAAGAAAATGGAACGTGAAGGCGTAACCTGTTGGAAAGAATTGTAGATAATTGAACATGCCTTCTGTAATACAGGTAGGACTTAAGAGGTTACCACGCTGGCTTAGAAGAAGGAAAGTGTCGGAGAAAAAACGTTTGTGGAACTCTTCTCTGCAGACGTGACATTTGTAAATTAAATATTTTAAAGATAGTGGAGTTAATGATGAAAACAAAAACTCTCATTGGTCAATTTTATTTCAGTTTCAAATAGTTGAGGCCTTTTTCTCTGATATTTGTTTACAAAATTTATTCAATATTTTGAGAAAAACAAACCAAACTTTAGGTGGAGCTGAAACAAACAATTAAAATGTTGCAGAATGTTGGAAATAAATATCCTGTACATAGTCGCTCACGTGCATGCCCCTTGTGCTTTATGCAGTGATAAAGCGCCTCATCCATTGGATGATAATAAAAACGGTTGTTTCCGTAATTACTGGAGATCCAAGGAGTCAAATTACGTTATCCTTCAGCAGTAGTGTCGTCACTAGTTAACAGACTAAGGTAAGGTTGTACACTGGGAATAAGACGAAGAAAGGTACAGTGCCATGTTGCCTGGAGAACGTATGTTGCTTGGATTGTTGTTAATAGGTTAGCACACGGTGTATGTGCACAACATTAGCTCTTTAACACTAACATCATACTCTTTTTGAGTAAGAATACTGTTACTTCTAGAGCAACAACAAAAATACACGTTAGTGTAATTATAATTGCACCCATCGTCCTAGAATTTTCAGTTACAAAAATAGTTCTGTGAAAGTAGGTTTCTGCAATGTTACCTTAGGGATCTGTATTATTGATTTTTGATTTACAGTTACCTGTTTAAAACTTACATAGGTTTTTGTTCGGGTGCAGGATTAACGTTATCTGAGTGAAGTGTTACCATGGTGACTGCAGATGTTTTCTCTACAAAACAGCGTGTCATCTAAAGTTTTTCCAATAAAGCTCTAACGAGACAACCTAATTGAAACGGAACGTGATAAATGAAGTTTGTTCCAAAGGTTTCTGTTATTTTGTTACTGTAGGTCTGGAAACCTATCTAAGTTTCAAACTAATGACTTTCGGAACATTTAATCCGTTACTATGCCAACGTCTAACACCGCATCATTGAAAACCTCTGCATTTTAGATAAACTAAAGAAGAACTGTCTGTATCTACAGTCAGAAAGAAATGGCTAGTCCTAGCAAAATGATTATGACGTACATCCGGTCATTTTACTGTCGGAATACTACGGTTTCCAGAGCAGAAAAGTCGTCACAAACATCAGGTCACAGTCCTGAAGAAACACGCTCTGGGAGAACGTCAAAATCTTCAAGTATTGTTTCCCGTTCTCATAGAAGCTCACGTGCGTCACGCAGTAGGTGAGTAGAACAAACACGCCCTTTCAAAGTAAACTTTCCTTTACCTGGGTAGGCTTCGCGAATATCTTTGTTTAGTTATTCCTCCCTTCCTTAAACGTGATCACAACAAGAAAAACAAAAAATTCAAGTGGTGACTTTTAAATCACACTCCTACTAACGTAAATCCAGTGTTAAATTGTATATATCACAAGCAGTAAACGCAGCAGACCCTATAAAAACTGTTAAAACTTTGACCACAAATGCTTCGAAACTAGTTTTCTAATATCAGACTTCCGACAGTTTGTTCCATTTAGTGTTGTTTTTTTTCCACTAACTGCTAAACACGATATTGTATTGTTTTTATTATTTTTATCAACTACTACTTCGGAGGGCGAACCATGTTCGTATCCAGTCAGTTTGTAACACCTGTTGTTTTTTTGTCAGTGTAATTTTTCTTATACAACTGCACAAAACATTTTATACAATAACAAACCCTCAACATCTCTAGTTTTTGATATCAAGATCGTAGTTTATCATCGTAGTCTTAAAATGTACTTTACTGACACAACGTTTTACAAATCGAGAGATACAATTTCTTTTATACAGAGTTCTGCTGTCGGAAGAATAAAAGTTGAAAAATATAAAATATTCTACAATATTCTATATGGATATAACTAGATGTGTGTGATAAAAACATATTAGCACCCCTACAAATAGCGAGAGGTAAACAACACTCAAAACTGCTTCCCCGAGAGATTATCTGTGTTCACTTCACGTCACACCAAACATGCTCGCCCTTTCAGCCATGGGAGTATTATAATGTTACGATCAATCCCACTATTCGTTGGTAAAAGAGTAGCCCAAGAGTTGGTGGTGCGTGGTGATGGCTAGCTGCCGTCCCTCTAGTCTTACACTGCTAAATTAAGATAACACAGATAGCCCTCGTGTAACTTTGCGCGAAATTCAAAACAAATAAACCAAACACCTTCCAAAGCTGTCACAAACGGAGAACTTGTGAAATCCAGTTTGATTGTTTTTTTAGTTAAAATTACACTGTCGGGAACTTGATCTTAGAATGGTAGGAGAGCAGACTTGAGAATTATTTTATAGCACATAACACTTTATTAAATCATGTAATAATAGTGCAGCCTATTTTGCAACGTTATGTTATAGTACTTATTTATTTTCTCCATGTAGCACTTCTTTTTACTGTACAAATGTATCACCGTGGTTTTACAGAATTGTTTAATATATTTTGTACAGTCATGTTTACTACAGTATACCACAGTAAATTATGTAAATGTAACTCTATCTTACATTGTTTTACAGTATTGTGCTACGTTTACTATATAACTTTTTCATATTATTTAAATATATAATTGTTTAAACATCATACAGTGCTGTGTTATATTGCTTCTAAAATTATGTTTCTGTGTAACACTACTCTATAGTATCTTGATAAATCTTTGTATTTTAGATTTTTTCAGCGTTATTTCTCTTGCTTGCTTTATAACACTTTTATACGTCGTAGTGATATATCATTCTGTTTTACTGTGGTTTTATAGCATTGTGTTATTTTGGTTTTCGCAGACATGTTTACTATAGATCATTTTATTCATTATACAGACTTGAATGTTTGAATGTAATAAGTATCACGTGATCTGTATCTAGTGTATGATTGATAGGTTTTTCTTTTGCGCTTGTTTATTACCCCTGTTTTTTCTATATTATTATAATTACGAATCAAGTATTCAAAGTGTATAAAACACAATTCTTATCTTATTATTTATTCCAAGTAAAGTATTGACATGTTTGAGTAATCAAGTAGCTAGCGTACAGGGGTGCTTATCGGAAGGTCCTGAATTCGAGTTTAAGATACGCCGCTTCACAGTTCAGCTGTAGCGCGTTCTCATGAACTACGGCAGTAATTCATAATAAGGATTAGCCATGTATTCCTTTTTGTTATTATTTAATATTGTTCCGCCAGCCTATAGCAAAAATGGCTGTGAGTATTACAGTAAAACATGGCCAACTGGAGCAAAACCGAATCCGCTCTTACTATGGTCGGTGTTATGAGGAGGGGAAAGAGGAGGGGGGAAATGTAATAACTATATCATGACTTGCTACATGTAATAACTACAGCATGACTTGCTACATGTAATAACTACAGCATGACTTGCTACATGTAATAACTATAGCATGACTTGCTACATGTAATAACTATAGCATGACTTGCTACATGTAATAACTATAGCATGACTTGCTACATGTAATAACTACAGCATGACTTGCTACATGTAATAACTACAGCATGACTTGCTACATGTAATAACTATAGCATGACTTGCTACATGTAATAACTATAGCATGACTTGCTACATGTAATAACTATAGCATGACTTGCTACATGTAATAACTATAGCATGACTTGCTACAAGATGGGCTGACAAGTCACCCAGTGTAAACTGTTATAAAGTGGGATCGCACTTCACACAACGTAATCCGTTACAAGGTGAGATCACAAGTAACACAACGTCATCTGTTAAAATGTAAACAATGCGGAGGTACAACGAGGTGTATGTTGTGGTTAAAAGTAGTCTGAAATCAGAGTGTATTGAAGAGACTTGGGTATAAGCGATCGCTGGTTTTTCGGTGCAAATATGTTTATTGTTTGTTACTCTAAGCGATGTTAAAGATATCCGTTGATTCTACTTTTGCTCTGGTCTATCGTGACAGTTGTGGTCAAGCAAGTTACTAATATATATATATATACCTTCTTAATAACTCAGTAGCTCAGCGGCAAGTCTGAAGGCTTATAACGCTACAAGTTGGGTTTTGATACACACAGTGTGCAGAACACAATTGGCCCATTGTGTAGATTTGCCCTGAGCAACAAACGACTTCACAAAATCTGTTATATTTCAGCAAGCCTGTGGAGCCTTGGTATTCTTGAAAAGTCTCGCCGGCACAGGAAGTACCAGATATGATGTGATTACCATACTATTATTATTATACATTATTTTTTTAGTTTACTCAGAATTTCGTATTAATGATTATTAATATAGTATTCATTTGTTGATGATCTCCAAAATCAATAAAGCAAGCTTGCTAGTTCGCCAATCATTCTCAATAATGGCCAGGTTAATTCAAAAAATAATTAATAATATATAGTGTTAAATAATCCTTGCCATAATTCTCAAGTGTCGCCACATAAATAAAATTGATTAAAAATTACAATTCAACTTAATACAGTTCAAACTGTAGTTATCATATTATTATACATCTTTTCACTTTCACTCAAATGATTCTAATCATAATTTCTCTTTTGTGCTAGTCATTTAAGGATGAAATAAAAGTAAATAAATAGTTGGCTTTTAAAGAACCCCTTCACTGGCTCAGTGGTAAGTATGGAGGCTTATAACGCTAACAACTGGGTTGTAATAGCTGTGGTGGGTACAACACAGATGTAACGTTGGGTAACTTTGCAATTAATAACAAATAACCTGAGTAAAAATCATGAACTCAATTTTGATGTGCAATGGCTTAAATAAATAGCTAACAATTACAGTTCACCAACTTAATATACACACACTGAAACAGTTACTGTTTAAGCAGTTGATGATATAAAAGTATCTCGATCAATTCCACGTCTGTTGCGCCACAGCGACTGTAATGAGCTCTGGCACTGGATGTAAAATACACAGCGTGTTCAACGTATTATTACATTATTCTCAAGTTCTTACAACAACAACAGCAACGTGAAGGGAGGATTTGTGTGGTGGATTATGTGCAAGTACAATTAATAGATAGACTTGCGAATGTAACGTAACTCATCGATATGAAGAAGGAATCGGGTTTTTCTAAAGTGAAGTTACGTCCCCCCCCTTTTGTTTCTATATTATAAAAGTTGCTAGCTTCATTAAAAGACCAGCCGCTTACAATATATACCAATGACTTAGACAGAATACGTAAGTCTTTACCAATAAGATTGAGGATACTGAGCTCGATTGAGGAATGGAAAACTCTCCGATTCCATAAGTTAAGAGCAAATACCGTAATGCTGATACAGACTTACGGTTCGCATATACATAGTGCCTACTGAGCAGTGCTACACTTTAAACTTTGCATTTCATTAATTTTGAAGTTATGCATTTCGCTATTCACATCAAAATATATATTTTTGTCGTAGTTGTTGTTATAAGCAAACCAAAACACGAGGACAATAAAGCTTATTGTGCTCTTTTAATTTGTTATTTTATTCTATATGTGTTTAAAATATGATTCAAAATAGGTATTTATCTAGAATTGGAATCAAAGAGAGTTGGTAAAACAAACACATCTATAACTTAAGTTGTATAATGAGAAGATGAAGCGATATTAAGGTTGCTAATTCCTATGAAAGCGGAATGTCCTGATAGCAGGTACTCTTAGAACCGATTTCTTAGAAACATTTGGATGCAGGCGTTTGGAAAGGATGGTTAGGTTGGTAAACTTTAGAAAAGCTGAATGTCCTGATAGCAGGTACTCTTAGAACCGATTTATTAGAAACATTTGGGTGTTGGCGCTCTGGAAAGGATGGTTAGGTTGGTAAACTTTAGAAAAGCTGAATGTCCTGATAGCAGGTACTCTTAGAACCGATTTATTAGAAACATTTGGGTGTTGGCGCTCTGGAAAGGATGGTTAGGTTGGTAAACTTTATAAATGCTGAGTGTCCTGATGACAAGTACTCTTAAAACCGATTTATTAGAAACAGTTGGATGCAGGCTTTCTAGAAATTTCGTAGTAACTCTAACCAAAACGCAGTAATTATTCGATGCATAATTTTAACTAAAAATATTATTCAGCTTAAGCTAAATCTAAAAAAGATCCCTTGACTTAACATTTTTTACAACTTTCCAGCCACATCAATCTGGCTGTTAGCCTATTTTTTAATTTATTCTTACTAGAAAGGAAAAAAATAAACGTGACAAACCACTTGCGTCAGCAAATCTTACGTTTACTTGAGTCTCTGTATTGCATAAGCTACTTTCATGAGACTTATAATGTACAGAATATACACTTTTAGTATCCGGGCTATAGACAGAAGAAAAACTGTAGAACTTTTTCTTGTGAATAAGTTTGTATTATACTTTTTACGATAAATAATCCGTAATCACGAGGTATTCCCCATAATCGTCTCAGTACAGTCATGAACTGTTGTTTACCTTCAGATAAACACTTGTAAATATATGTTCTTAAAACTTAAAGTCGTTCATTAACTACTTTAGATAGAAAAGAAAAATGCAACCTAAGCAGTAAACCTTATATTGCGTTCACTGTACGTAAACTAATATTTTAAGACTTTGATCTTTTGACTTATAGATTGACCTCTGACCTGTAGATACAGAGTTCGATCCTTGGATTGCAGATACATAGACTGATTATTTTTTTCTTGAAACGTGTTTGTAGAAAATTTTCATCGTGCACTTAGTGCGTTAGGTGTAGTGTAATAAGTATAATATACAAAAAATGTTTCTATAAGCATTATTAAGTGTGAAATACCTTCTTGTTCCTGTTCCATATCAATGAGCTCTTCTTTATCGCCTATAATAATAAACCTTTGAAGACGTAGTTAATCATTACACTTGACACATTCCTGCGCTTTTCAATAAAACCTGTTGTCCAACTTTCCATTCATGAAGGATTGGCTTTGCAATATAGTATTTCAAGTCTCAAATATAAACAGGAAACTACATACTTTGCGCATATCCTGTCGATTGCGTGTGTTAGGGCGTTTGCGTAGCCTAACAAGTCTTAGCAAAATTCACTACTTCCTATTTTTACACAGCATTTCCACTTGACCTTTGGTCTTTACCGACCACGTGCTATCACATGGCAACTAGGAATGAAAAGTGCTGTGACGTTAGCACTATTGAAAAGACACGTAAGTATACGTCACCATCTTGCTTAATTTTGTTGATAACAGGCCCATGAGGTGTCAGCTGCAATGTATGATTTTATTAATTTTGCAACTGACTTTCTTCATATTTTGACCTACAAACTGAACTTTAATTATGTGATGTCAATGTCACGTCATTTGCGTGTGTATGTTTCAACTCTGGAAAACGAATGTTTTTATCGAGAAAAGAAGTGTTAGGAATAAAATAAGCTAACCAATATTAAACCATAATATTCAAGGACTTGGTATTTCTTAAAGTTATCTATCGTTATTGCTCAAATATATTTGGTCATGTGATTATGAAACATTATATGATTGGCACTGTCCAAAGACAGGCGCAAGGCTAATAATCGTACTTGAAACAAAAAAGTAGGTTTAACAGCAAGCGAGGATTTCATCTAAACTTATAAAGCTTGATCAAAGCAGACTCTGAGAAGATTTACAGTAATGTATAAACGAACAACACCGCCACCTAGGTATCTAAAGCTTAGAGGAACCCGTCGACACACGGTAGCTCACTTATCACGGTAAGAGGAAAATCTTTTAATGGATATAATTATTTACTTAACTTAAAACGACAATAAAATATTGAAGTGATCCACTTTCACTGGTAAAAAGTAAGTTAGTATACATAGAACTGTAATTAAAAAACTAATATTTTACAAATGTAAGTAAATTAGCTACTGATGTTGTTTAAAAAATAATGGTTCAGGGTTGAAAATAAGTTAATTTGAAACAGAGAAAATAATTTGGATTAATGTAATACCTTTTAAATGGTTCACCGGAAAATCTATGCACTTATCACATTAAAAGTGGGTTTTACTTATGTGTAGCTTCACGTTTAACAACAAACACTCATGTGTTTGGTTTGAATTTCGCGCGAAGCTAATCGATGGCTATCTCCGCTAGCCGTCCCTAATTTAGTACTTTAAGACTAGAGGAAAGGCAGCTAGTCATCACCACCCACCGCCAACTCTTAGGCTACTATTTTGCCAACGAATGTGGATTGACTGTCACATTATAACGCGCTCCCACGGCCGAAAGGGCGAGAATGTTTGGTGCGACAGGTATGCGAACCCGCGACTCTCATATTACGAGTCGAGGGCCTTAACCCCTTGGCCATGCCGGGCCGACAAATACTGCGAGGAATTTAAAGCAATCATTTTTTCGATATATCTCTGAAGTTCAAATAATGGGCAAATAGTATAAAATCACATTTCGTTAAGGTTATGACGATTAAAAATGTCTAATGCGACTAAGCGTTTGGTGACCGCTCATGTTTTTATGCAGAAAGTGAGTTTGTTTCAGGTGCTTATGCATGATTTATGCTTTACATATTGTATTGATTTAGTAGATAATACATTAAATATATTCTCTTAAGTTCTGCAAAGGGTTATAGCAACTCTATTAAGTAAAGTGGTGAAGTTTATTGTATATAATACAGAAAATATGTCTGTCAAATATTAAGTTAGTTTTTCAAATATTATCCAACTATATGACGTTATGGCAAAGAGAGCCATGTTTAAAATTTGTGATTTTCAGGAAAGAGTAGTCATAAATATTTTGTATGAAGTCTCCAACAGTTTTTATTAGACTAGAACTGATCACGTATAAAGTTTTCTATGGTGTTTCACAGGCGTCATTGATAATGACTAACTGAAGAAAAAAAGGTAATTTTTATAAAATAATGAAGTAGGAGCAAGTCATGATTCATACTTTGCACACACAAATATAAAGAGAACAATCTAATTACACTGATAATCTTCAAACACCCTTTTTGTAAAAATGTCGTAAGTTTATTAGTGGATCCCGTTTTTCGTTATACATTAAAAGGGGAATTTGAAGTTATTTGACAGTGTCAGGAAGAGCATATTCAATATACTTTCGCCCGTTACCTCACGTGATTGATATAATCCCTTTAATGTTTAATATAGGAAACTCCGTTTTCAAAGTGCCAACAGCTAGGAAAAAACGACCTTGTTAAAAGCATCATTATTCAACAAGAATTATAGTTCTTTGTGAGAAGCAAGTTCTAACTGATTACTTTGTTGTTATTGCTGTGCTTGTCCAATGAAATTGTGGAGAAACTTCTTTTCTGCATGCGCACGAGATAGAACGTTATGCTCACAGCTGAGAATCCTTTATATAGTAAGTACTGGAGTGAAGCTGGCTCCAGCTTCAGGGCAGAAATACAAAGAAATACTAATCAATTTTGTGAAACTCATGTGTGTTTAAGTGTTACGAAATGCATTTTAGAATAATTTCTTTACACGTTTTCACAAAGTTCAGAATAGTTTTTAAATTAATTTCTACCTTGTATTAACTGAAGCTAATGACATTTTGTTAAATATTTGTCTTAATATATATATAAAAATGCGAATGTCTCTCTCTCTCTCTGTGGGTCAGCTCCTTATGCAGGGTTATATTTTTAAACCTACAAACTCCAAACTCGGGGTATAGATACAACTTTGTGCAGGTAGTAACAGGAGCTATGTGAGCATGGCCTCAAGACCGTAAATTGAGACCAAAATGACCACAAAAACAATATTTAGAAAACAGGACGACCAATTAATCCTGAATTTTGTGGGTTTTTTTGGTGTTTTTTTTTTTTTTGTAATATGTGATCAATTTGCTTTTTTTGTTTATCTTGCATCTACTTGCAAGAACTATTTATACGACGACTTTACAGAAACGTTTGGTATCAGCAAATTATCATTTATGTTGTGTTGCAATGAGAAGAAAATAACTCAATTATTTATTAAATGTAACGACAATGAAATTAGAATGTGCTGCAAACTACACTCGACCACACAGCAGAAATCAGGAGACCACAAGTTAGGAAATTTTGTTTTGTAAAATTGAAATGTCAAGCAAAGAGCACGCGAGAAGGAAGAGCAATGTACCAGAGCTTGATTGAATTCAAATAGCTTTAGCAAATTATTATTATTTTTGCACATTGTTATTTTTTATTGATTTTAATCAAAATCTTTAGTTAGTTAACAAAATAATTTTTATTTTGTGTGTGTGTGCAAAAAATCACCATTAATGTAGTCGATTTAATTAAAACAATTCTGGATATTTAAAGCCAGTTTCATCCGAGCAAAACCGAGTACTATGCTTTCTCAGAATAGCCTCCCGCTAGTACAGCGGTAAGTCTACGGATTTACAACGCTAAAATCAGGGGTTTGATTCTCCTCGGTGGGCTCTGCAGATAACCTAAACACACACATGCTCAGAATAAGTAATATTTATTTAAAGTGGATCATAGTAGTAATTAATTACCCCTGTGACACATATAAGAATAATGATACCAAACTTTTTATGGTAAGTACCCTCAGCGACGTACCCCTGACGCACGCAATTTGTTTAAAAACAAATGAGTAGTTTACATCAGTAAAAGAGTAATAAAATAAGTAAATTCCAGCGTAAATCACTAGAACGTTTAGTATTGGCTAGTGGATTATGTTGGTAATTGGGACAGTGGGGTTTAATTTCTTTCTGACGTTTTTTCAAAGGCTTTTGGTACCCCAGGTTAAAAATCGCTGACCGTAACACTGAAATATATGATGGATAATGATTACATAGGTGCATTGTACATCAAACATGGACCAAATATTTAAATTTTAAATCTCATGAAGCATCATATGATAACACAATACTAATGTCTGGAATGCTAATTTCTTTCTGTGTTGGACGATACCCTACATATATGTAAAGATGGCCTTATACACAGATACTATTACAGCTCTAGATAAACAAAGGAAATATCAGTTGAAATCATCATTAGTTGTCTTAGCATCGACTGTGAACCTAGACCTGTCAGTGAGTGTTAATTAGGCTAACTAAAAACGTTATAGTAGAAGAAATAAAACTTGTTTTCCTTCCTATTATTATTTTGTACCAAGTAATACCAAAACAGACGATAGAAATCGTTTGAACAAAATGAATACACTGGTTCACCACTTTATTAAGTATTTATTGAATAATCTTAATATGGCAGAGAATTCACAAGGAGCTTGGAGGTGTTCTGTAGGATTCTCCTCATTTAGTCATTGATATTTTATACAATTCATGAAGCAAAGTAGGCAAAAGATCTTCATGACGAATGTGTCTCTTAAATACATTGCACAGATACTCAAATGGATTATGATCCTGGGATTGTGTTGGCTGTTGAAGATGTCTAAATTCTCTATCATATTCTTCAAGCCATGCACACACAATGTGGTCATGGTGAATGGACGCATTGCCATCTCGGAAATAGCTGTTTCCATTAGAGCATATGATCTATTTTCTCTTCTAAACGGATCAAGGAGCCTAAGGTATCACTGTTTTCAGTCATCATTAGTCTAATATCTGCTCTCCCTACACCACTCGAGGTGCTAACTAAGGTAATAGTTTATGGAATGATCTCCTATTGTCATAGGACATTTGTTACAATGTTCTTGTCCGGATGCGGACTGAGATGGGTTTGGATTGCCTTACACTGAATGCCTCTGTTAGTAGTTGTATTGTTTACCGGCACAATTCCCCTTACATCGAACATTTTGTTCAACCTTTAGCATCGCTGATGAACTCGAATGATTAGTGCTTTGGTTTGGTTTGAATTTCGGGCAAAGCTACACGAGGGCTATCTGCGCTAGCCGTTCCTAATTTAGTAGTGTAAGACCAGAGGGAAGGCAGCTAGTCATCACCACCCACTGCCAACTTTTGGGCTACTCCTTTATCAACGAATAGTGGGATTAAACATCACTTATAACGGTCCCACGACTGAAAGGGTGAGCATGTTTGGTGTGACGGGGATTCGAACCCGCGACCCTCGGATTACGAGTCGAGCGCCTTAACCACTTGATCATGCCGGGGCTCAGTGCTTTGGAGCATTCTACAAATGAAACTGTAGTGACTACTCTGGCACCTGGAAGAGGTTCATTCATGATCACTCTTCTTTACATTCCTTCACATCTGTTAGACTGGCTACGAATGTGCTTTTTTCAGTCGTTTATAATACTGAATGGACCATGTGGTATTTTATACGGTCAGTTACATTTGCAGGTTCGAATCCCCCGTTGCACCAAAAATGCTCGCTTTTTCAGCCGTGTGGGGCGTTATAAAATGACCATCAATCCCAATTGAAATTCAAAAACAAACAAACAATAGACCCCTTACAAAAACAATTATATTTTCAAAACCTACACCCTTGTGCAAATTAATTGAAACAAGACGGAAAATTACGATTTTTTTCAAATTTTTGCGTTTTATTTCTGAAAATCCAAAAATTACTCACAAAATAATACATGTCTTTTGCAATTTTGGAACGACTCTTTTCTGCATGGTCCTCGCATCATTACTTTTACGATATGTAAGCCTCCGACGCCATAGTAGCTGGAAAAGCCCCAAAACATCTTCTTCAAGGGATGTTTTACGAACTGATTGATGTGAGATTCTCGAAATTTCTCACCTGGAGATCTGCGAACATGCAGACTTCTTTGACCCTGTATGAATAAATGAGTCTCATCACTGAATAACACCTTTCTCCATTGTTCTTGCGTCCAGTTCTTGTATTTCAGACCCCATTGATACCATTTTTTCTTCATTGAGTTGGTAAAAAGTTGTTGTTTAACTGGTCTCCTTGCCATTCTAACGCAATTTCGAATAACGTAATATTCCTTAAAATTTCATCATATATCCCAAAAATAGATCGACCGTACTGAAAAACACAGCTAATGACGCCGTCTGTGTGAAAAAATGACTATTAAAGGAAATCAGTGGGTCCAGCGAGCCTACACCGGCCGCCATGCTGAAAATGTTGTGAAATGACCATTTGTTTCAATTAATTTGCACAAGGGTGTAGGACTATCTGAGAACATTAACCTACATGCAGCTGCACTGGTTACACGTCTGTCACTGTTTCCACTTCTACTAAAGTAGTACGTATAAACATTCATTCATATCTTTAAATAACGTTAGTATGGTGATGTTTTTTCATACACTTCCATTCATAACTGTTTCATTTTATCCAAGAAGTCAGTATATTTTTAGAGTCCGGCTGTGCATGGAAACCCACTCTTGAATATTTCAAACCACTGACTGAAAATCAGAAAGTTTGATATAAAAATAAATACCTACGTTGAAAAACAATCGCGTGTATATAGCAGATGGCGGGAATTTTATCTCTTTGAAAGTTTCAGCCTCATTTGCATTGTATGTACATGACGAAATGACTGATAGCAGCATGTATATTTAATATATGTTCGCAGCTTGTGTTTTTATCTTCATCAGTCCTCGTGTACTGATCGTAGAAATGATGTTAATCTGTTGCTTTGTCAGTGTTTGTGCTATCACTTCAACACCGTCATGGTGAATAATAATGACTTAGTGATACGGGATTATTATAATAACCGTGTAAAGTATAGAAAATATCATATTTTATGTCAGTCAAGTGCCCGATTTTTATGCAGCAAAAACATCCAAATAATGTAGTCAACAATCTGAAATTATACACTGTAAAGTTATTGACCTTTAACAGGCCGTTCATCAGACTGTCGGTGCAGCAGACACCACTTTCTAAGCAGCAAGAAACAAACTAAAGTCGAAACTTGTAAGTATAGTAACACTGAAATGGACTTAGCTTAGAGCTTTGGTTATTCAGTGATTACATAATAATCAACCATTGTTTATGCGGTCAATTGTAATTTATGAGATCTTATAATCGTGTTAAACATTGAGCCATAGATTAGTGAGATTTTGTTATTATAATGCCATAAAAAAGGAACTTATAAAACTAATAGTGTTCACGTTATTTCCAGAGTTATAGTTTCAAATTTTGAAAAATAAATTACCCTCTTTTATCTTTTTCTTCCACTGTGTAACCATGTCAGACATTCTGTGATTTTACAAGCCTGTTCAATATATTTCTATCAGCTAAGTGGCAAGTTCAACAGCTGTGTGATATTCAAAGCAGAAAGAGGAGAGGAGGTTTATGGGTTTTAATCTTTATATTTAGACGAGTAAGTGGTTGATAAGGTTGTTCTGTTCAAGTAGGTACTTATTACAACCTATACTGCCTATTTTTAAGACTTTTTTACCTTTAAAACTTAGGTAACTGTGGATATAGATAGTGCTAATGGGATCTGGCTGGTTGAACAGCTTTATCAAGTTGTTTAGAGCGCTCGGCCGAACAGGAAAAGTCACTTGGCAAACTCTTATAGTGCAGAAGTGGTGACTGCTATTCTGGGAATAAAGATTACCCTATACAGCTGTGGCACCCCGCAAGGCCTTTGTCAGCTGGAATGTGTAGTATAATTAGTGGTACCGTGGCAAGTTTGTCGCTATTTATTTTATCGTCGAATTTCTAATTGTTAGTTTACTTGGTAGTAGGAGTCGCGCGTGTTTTCCAAAGCTGTCGAGGATACTAACACAGCATTCACTTTTCTACCTTCACCTAAATTTTAGCCTAAAAACTATGTATATAACTTGTGGCGTACTTCTTCTACCAGATATGACCCGTCTTTCCGGTATGTAAATTATTATTAAAGGGAGTGCTTGTGACAATTCAAACAAGAACGTTAATTGATCTTGGCGCCTCACATGGACTCTGCACTGTAGTCTTAATACGACTGTACAGTTGTAAGCTCTGCTTATTGTGGAGTGTGTGGAAAAGGTCTCATAAGTTATATTAAAAACAAAATCAAGAGAGGTTTCTGGAAATCATTTCCATCAACTTGATACTTCTTCAAACTCCAAACGTAAGACGGAGAAACATTTAAAGTAACTCACCCGCTCTATGCGTAAGTTCGTTTTGACTCTTCAACCGGAAAATTCAACCCACGGCGAGCAATGACACTGATTTAGAAGAGTCAAAGAAGCAAAATTATCAGTCAGTACGAACTTAGGATAGAAATTCATCGATCAGAGCCTGTCTACAAAAATCGCATTCAATCAGCTTAACAATGGATTTCTCTACCCAGCAGTCTCGCCGGTCTGTGCGGACATCCCGCCGAGAAGAGAGCCACCGGGTTGTAAGCTCATCGACCGTAACCGTCTCCTACAGCAGTAGTACGTCAACACGTGTTCATTCGCGGCGCTTTCATAAATTGACGTCATCAGGATCGGTATTTAGTCGCAAGAATGGCCGGTAAGTATTATTTGTACAACATTTATACCTGAAAGTGTGTCTAATTGCGACAGTTTTGACGTAATATTTCTTTTCTCCAATTCAACCAATTAAAAAAAAAAATTAAGATGAACATTACACGTTATCAGATTCGTTTATTCAGGAGACTGTACTACACTGCTGACTTAACACTAATCGCCTATGACACAATTTGTACTCGAGGTACGCAAATAAGTCCACTGTTGTTGTTTTTACGTTTAAAATGCTAACTTTACAAGTTTATTTATTTCAATGTAAACTAACATTGAGCTATCTGCTATGTACACTGTGGAGAATGGAACCCTAGATTTTATGCGCCGTAAGTCCGCAGACGTACCGCTGTCCTCTGCAAGAGGATGTATGAGAAAAAACCTTTTTTGTAAGCTTAACAGGTTAGTTATCCGTGTCTATGCATGATGACATACGTGTCTTCTGATGCATGTTGATTTAAAAAAGAAAAACACATCCAGGCTGATTTTTAACAAGCAGAACGAACATATTACCATGAATTTTGCAAAAATAACTAACTCACACGAGTAAAAGTAAGGTTGGAAATGCTGGAAAAGTAGCGATTCTTGAAACTCAAATAAAATCGAAGGACATAGTTTATAATATAAACATAGCAATAATATATACCTTTATGATACTTAGTGTAAAAAAGTGTAGTATTTCTTAGTATTTCTCTTAGTAGATAACTTGTTCTAATCATAGGTTAATATTAGCTAGGCATGGGGTATATTTACTTATCTGATTAGAACAAGTTATCTACTAAGAGCGAAACTAAAAATCAATCTGATAATGAATATAGCTAATTAAACGTACTTTTACTACTGTTAGCACAAAGCTACAAAATGGCCAATCTATGATCTGCCCACCGCTGATATCGAAATCCTAGTTACGATCTCTCAGACTTGTTGACGAGCTACTGGTGGTGGGGAGACGTACTGGAATTATGTGCATTATTTCAGAATGCTTCACTACTTATACACCTTTTCCTCTTGTTCGAAATGTATCAGGTTTTGTCAACCCATATAGCACAATGGAATGTAATTTTTGTTTTTGAGTATTTTTTAAAGCTATAAGCATTTAATTGGTAAGGAACAACTTGTGCTATTGTGCAGTGGATTGGTGGCTTATATTATTTTGGCTTTGATAAAGCACCGACATCAGACTGGCATGTACTACTTTAAAATTTTAAATCAAATCTCTCACAACCAACCTTTATTACTAGTTAGGTCACACTTCAACCATTAGTATATTGACTAGTTAATGATGGCAGAAAATATTATTAAGATCTGTAGTTACCTGTGATAAGCTAGCTTTAAGCGGGAAATCTTACGTAGGTGGCATCTTAAGTTAAACCTTTAGCGGAGAATCCTGATCCTTCTTCAATTTCTTATATTGACGTACTTCCTGCTGGTATTTTCAGCAACATGTAGGATCCACTCACAAAATTTAGTAGGAATCGCTACACAATCTTGTGGGAACCACCATAAAATCTAGTAGGAGTTACCACAAAATCTAGTGTAGGAACCATCTCAAAAGATAGTAAGAACTATTACAAAATATGTAAGAGACCATATATTTCTTCCCGAACAAATCAGAAAATATACTAGGAACCTTCATACGGTTCAAGAATTTGTAGAAAGAAAGAGGTCATCTGATTTATCTTTTTTCCAGTACAAATCTTTAATAAAAATGGTTGTTTTATATATGTTTATATATATACACACACACACAATCCTTCATATATATTAACTCTCACTGAAAAAAAGAGTTATGTAATACAAAACAATATACTCATGCAACACAAAGGAAGACTTTGCAGCTCAGAAAGAAGAGAAAAACACATTGGAGAAACTTTATGTTTATCGGTTAATCAAATTTCATCAAAGACCACTAGTCGCTTTACAGACTGCTTTTCAGAAATAAACTGTTCAAGTGATGTATGTGTAATTTTGTCCCATACTGTATGGATTGTATCATGATATTCTTGTTTTATGATTTCAAGTAGAACATTTTCTAACGTGTTGCCTAGTTTGTATGAAGCTTTAGGGATGCGTTATAAATATTCAGTGATTCATCTTCGACTGTAACTTTCATCAAGTCTTTAAATATAAGATTGTTTTTCTTTCACGTTGTGTTAAAATAAAAACTGGATGGACAAAAGCTCTATAAGAAATCAGTAAGTTTATTATGAAAACATGTAAGTGATACAGTTCGGTTAGTTGTGACTGGTTTATAGTTTATTATTATAAGTATATCACGAGAGACATAATACAAATAGCGTATAAAATCTCGTTAAAAATGACGGGGGAACGTTGTTGAATAATTAACGATAATACATAATTTAAATGAATCACGTTTGTCTGAACCCATTAAATACACCTACTCTTCACTTATTTCATCAGTCTCTCGGTAATTCTTTAATTATCACATTTTAAATAAAACTTTATCATTATTCTTCTTTGATTTTCTCTTTCAACCACAAATATTTTAAAACTGTTTTCATCTCTTGTTATCATCAAAGCCGCACACAATTGTCCATGTCCAAACATTGTTTCCGTCAGAAATACTCCAACTTGATCGAAGGTTTGTCCTTTAGGCTTATGAATAGTTATCACAAATGCCATTATCACTGGAAATTGTCTTTTATTAAGTACAAATGGCAAACTTGTTTCACTGGGTTCTAAATGTATTCTCGGTATGAAAACTCTTTGCTCTATGACTTTCATTTAATATTTTACAATCTAGAAAGTACCGATGTAACTTATTATAAACAATCTAGTTCCACTTAACAGCTATTTCTTTGTGTTCAAATTCCTCCAATTTTCAACAATAATCTGTGAGGTAGCGCTCCTAATTGTGTTTGTGAATTCAAACACTCAGCTGATAAATTAATTCTCGTTCCTACTACGTCAGTAACTATTGTATCTACACTTCAATATTCTTTTACTTTGTCATTAACCAAATCTAACACTTTCTTACTCAGTTCTTTGGAGTGAGGATAACCTTTCTTGACAATGTTATTACAGCTCCATCACTGTTCACATCAACAACTCTAATCAATTTGTTGGTATTTCACTTATTTCTTCTGGCAAGTCAACATCATTTGGTATTGTTTCATTACTAATATTAAGCATCCACTTATTAAATTTTTCTTGTCCAGCAGATCTTAAGTTTGTATTTAAGCTAATAACCTCTGTGAATCCTCACAATGATGAAATGTTAATGCGTGCTTCAATGATATCTGCAGTTGAACTCCTGACTATTGCATTAGTTGTCTCTAAAATCTTCATTCAGCATCAAATTATTCATTATTTCTTTCAAAAGTATATCAATAACTCTCAAACCAGTGCTCGATAATAATGAGGCTTCATTAACAGTTATTAGAGTTGCTTCTTTAATTCCTTGTGCTTCTTGTGAATTAATTATCGTCGTTAACGTAGATGTTTCTAAAATTGGAATTAACTATTTAAAACCACTATGTGCGGTTCTTCCTCGTCTTAGCAACTCAGCAACTATTCCAGTTGTAGCAAATGGTAAAACAAGGCGTCCTCATTTTCTCAAGAAACTCATTAGAGTGTTGTACAAATACGTTTTTCCAGATTCAGCAGGTCCGACCAGGAAGATAAATCTATTATAAGCATCTTCGTTATCAACAATGGCTATTATTCGGTAAAATGCTTCTGTTTGTAACATGCAACAATGACAAACTTAGAATAAACCTTTCCCGATCATAAGGGCTAACTGTATACACTCGCATCATTACCTTTTCTCCTCCTTTTTGTCTTTTATTCCATGTAGTTTTTGCAGAAAATACATAGTGATATGGTATTTCTGTATACAGATATTGTCTTGCTCGTTCATCTGTTCTGTTAAGTTCAAACCACACAGTCAAACAGATATTCCTGTTATCTTCTCTTCTCAATGCTTCTTCTTTCTTACCTTCTCCAAAGTAAACCGCCTGTTCTCTTTGTAAATGTACAGTTTTTCAATGGTATGCGATCAATCATACGTTTTATTTTCTAGCTATCTCCACATAGCTCCTGATGCACTTACATACCTTGCATCTATATAATTTATCATGAATTATGATTTACTGATGATGTTGATTTTCTCTTCGTACCATATTTGCACAATTGTGTCCTATATATACGTACTTAAAAATGTATTTCAGTGACGTACAAATTTCTACATTGATGTAATAATTGAAACCTTAAACTCAGTATTTCTTATATGGAATAACATCTCGGTTATCTATTCTGTCCTTCTACTTGAGCTGTTACAATGGGTATCCATCTACATTTGTGTCTTATTTCAAAACTCTTTCGAGTGTTTTTTCGAACAGTGATCATTTTCCATACGTGATGCATTTACATCAGGTCCACCTCACGGACCATGTATCATACATCTTTGTAACTTTTCTCAAACAACCGTGGATGTGTTTGAGGATTGGGTGACAGTACAAACAAATCGATTAGGCATTACTACACTTTCAATCTTGTTCTCTGCTTTCAGTGTAAACAATATATGAGCATGCGGCAGCCCTCTTTTATGTAGCTCTATTTCGTTTACAAATACCACATATCTGCCAAATATATCTTTCCTCAAAATGTCATCTTTTAACTCTGTTAGTTTAACTTAAGAACTTTTGTCACTAAATGGGTTTTATCATATTGTTGTTATCCAGGTGGTGCAAACGGCTTTTCAGAAATAAACTGTTCAAGTAATGTAAGTGTTGCTGCTTTCCTGTACCGTGTGAATTGTATCATGATATTCTTGTTTTATGATTTCTACATTTTCTAATGTGTTGCCTAGTTTATACGAACCCTTATAGATACATTATAAATATTTATTGATTCATCTTGAACTGTAACTTTGGTTATACCATTAAATATGTAATTGATTTTATTTTTGTGTTGCGTGATTAGTTTATAGTTTAATATCATTACACGCATATCAAGAAAAAATGTAATTAATACAATTCGATTAATTATCAGTGATGTCGAGAAAACCCACTTGTAGAGAAATATATATGTAAAAACGGCTCGTTTGGGTTGAGAAAATATTTTACGTAGAGGAGCGAACAACGTTTCGACCTTCTTCGGTCATTGTGAACCTGATCGAAACGTTGTTCGCTCCTCTACGTAAAATATTTTCTCAACCCAAACGAGCTGTTTTTACATATATAATTCGATTAATTGTGTTTGATTTATAATTTATACCATTAAAAGTATATAATGAAAAACGTAAGTAATATACTTTAATTAATTACGATTAGTTTATAATTTATATCGATATAGGTAAATAAATAGAAACGTGATATCACAAGTTGCTGACGAAGATTCGTAAATAACTTGGTTGAGAAGTCGGTCACTGTGCTTCTTACGTGACAAGCCTGATGCGTAAACCAGTAATACGTGTTTTAGGTTGGAATGGACGTTTGATATGGCCTTCATTAAATGCTAATGTTGATAACAGACATGTGTTACTGACAGCTCTTTGACCTAGGTTTCTCGTCTTCTTTCAGTATTACAGCAAACTGTCCAAGGATGTTTCGCCATGATAATTATTGATAACGGTTTCGTGATATACCTATCTTTCAGCATTACAACAAGCTGTTCGAGAAAGCTTTGCCAGAATTGTTTTTGAAGATGGATTTCGTGAAGTAGCTAGCCTATCAGTATTTTGTTAAAGAATATATATAAGTAGGATAATGAATGATTTTTGATCGAACTGGGTAGCATGGAAAATGGTCTAGCATGGCCAAGTGGTTAAGGCATTCGACTCGTAATATGAGGGTCGCGGGTTCGAATCCCCGTCACACAAAACATGCTCGCCCTTTCAGCCGTGGGGGCATTATAATGTCACGGTCAATCCTACTATAGGTTGGTAAAAGAGTAGCCCAAGAGTTGGCGGTGGGTGGTGATGACTGGTTGCCTTCCCTGTAGTCTTACACTGCTCATTTAGGGACAACTAGCGCAGATAGCCTTCGTGTAGCTTTGCGCGAAATTTCAAACAAACAAACAACTTAAGTTATACAATAAACCATCTCTTTACTCTGTGAGTTTTGTAAGAAACTTATAAACCGTCTGATTCTAGTTAGTCGAAAACTTGCATGCAAGCCTAACGTATACCAAACAGTATTGGTTACTCTACTTATTTAATATAGTCCTTTGCTTAGTAATACTGTGAATATGAGATTTTTTGTAAGGTACATTACCTTGCGAAAATGTGGCCTACTTTTATGTGTGTTAAAACTATCTTTCAGAGGACAAATTATTACAACGTCGTTTCTTTACTAGCATAAACACAGAGCGGACCAGTTTAAATGTGTTAATTTAAATAGCACAACATTTTGTCTTTTAAAACTCATAACGTAGGTACATTATTATACAGGGTGTTCGGAAAGTCACTGTGCACTTATATATTTATTAACAGACATGTTTCAATATGGAATACAAGAGGTAAATATGAACGACAATTATAAACAATGTTGAAAGTGACCCCCGTTGGCATCAACAGAGGCCTGGATCAGTGATGACGAGAAACCCACTTGTTGAGAAATTTATATGACCGAAGAAGGTCGAAACGTTGTTCGCTCTTCTATGTAAAAGTGTTTTCTCAGCCCAAACGAGCCGTTTTTGCATATAAAAGAGGCCTGGATCCTTCTTATTTTGTTTCTAAACATCGCTATCAGTTGCTGGCTTGAAATAGACTGAATAAAATATGATTACAAAATTGTACAGTGACTTTTCGAACACCCTGTATTTCTTGATGAAGTTTCCAGTAAGAGAGTCAAACGTTTGTAAAGTATTTTAATGTAGAGAGTTACCCGTGTATAATTATAAATATCAAAACGTTTTCTTAATTTATAGTTTTATTAGCTGAGGTACTCGTCCTCGGGATGGAAATTATGTAATTTCACGAGTAAGGAATTGTTATCTTAAGAGATTAAGAATTGCTTCCCTTGTATGTAACTGTAAAAAAACGTAAAAAATGCCCTAAAAGCTAAAATAAAAGTAATGAAACTAACAATTTATGTCTCTCCACAAATCCAATTAACCTTCATGTCAATACTGGTGAAGATCCATCCACACCCTGCAAAGTAGTTATATCAACATATAACAGACAATGCTATTATGTTTATATAGATACGATATTACAAATCTGTCAGCTTTTACAATGACAGTAACGTTCTTATAAGAACAACCATTTTTAACACAGTTGTGTATTACGTGGCAGCATGGTGAATATTTTATGTATTTATTCTATAGAGCTTGCCATATGACCTTTTCTATTATCACTATAATCCATAATGAACGACCACACAATTAATTTATAAATTATTTCGTGTTCGGGAACTTCTTTATGACAGCCAATACATTATCAGAGATTATTAAGAGAATGCCAAACGATACATAGTTAATATGAGTGATGAAAATATATAAAATAAATAAAAAGTGAATACAAAACAAAATTCGAAATACGTATTACAGGTCAACATTAAATTTTACTGAAATATGCTTAAGCCTAATTAGCAAGAGAACTCATTTCTCAGTGAAGTGTCTTCGATCATGCAAGTTTGTTTGGCCATAAACATGTCATATTATTCAAAACTGCCTCGGCATAAACGATTTATGACCACTAGTAACAGCAACACTGAAGAGCTTTCCTTTCTCGTTACTAACCAGTAAAGTTTACTGGTTTGTTTTTTTTAGTGGAAGGAGAGCTTTCGTTGTACTTTTTTACTATGTTGAACTGCATTTTCTCAGTTTACGAAACATTTCCATAATTAACTATAATTACACGTTACTCCTCAAATGAAGCTTGCTTGTTTTTAGAGGTAAAACTAGTGTTGTTGCAGCGATTTTACAGTATTTGTCTTTTTTACAGTGAAGCTTAAGGAAAAGTTAATTTTTAATTTACGAATTTTTGCTTTGTAATTCAAATTTTACAAAACTTCTTAGTGATTGCACGATTATATATTTTAAACCTTTATTTATAAGCCCCACACTGGATTAGTAGTAAGTTGATAAACTTACAATAATAAAATCCGGGGTGCGATTCACCATGGCGAACAGAGGGCAAATAGCCTGTTGTGTAGCTTTGCATAAAAGAAAACGAAACAGATTGGTTCTATTTTGAATTTCGTAGAATAGTAAAATCATTTGTAACACAAGTCACCTATGACAAATGATTTGGGAATGTTGACGTGGCTTGGAAGATTTATTTGCAAGAAATCTATATATATCCTTTTCTCCTCGTTACATTCTTACAGTTAGAGAAAAGTAAAACTTTTTTTTTCAAAACTGCGGTATCAAATAAAATAGGACAAAGGCCATTACATTTAAACATTCTAACAACTTATGGCACAAGGGAGGATTTATCGTAATTTCAACATCATTTACACAATAAAGCTTCATTGTCTGAATGAGGAACCGTACTATGTATACCAGTAGAGGACCCCAGTAGTGATGTTGTCCTTGTCTATTGTCAGCTGCCCGGACGTTTATATGCATCATGTTCTTTGTCTCGCCTAGTTATCATGCTTTCTGTTTGCTTCATAAAAATGATAGATTAATTATGCCACAAATGCCTTGTTGTGTGCCTAAGAAAGGTGGTCATTTGTGGCCCTCAAATCTGGAATCGTTTAGAAAGTGGCTTCATCGTTCAGGCAAAACCAGAAAAAGCCAAAGAAAGTTGTTGTTTGTTTTGACCACTTTATATCTGATATCTATGTATCTGAAACTAGCTATGGTAGGCCTAAGTTTAGTAAATTATTTCAATAATTGTGCTTTTCATTTACAAATGTGTCTACAATTATTCCAAATTTGTTACCTTTTAATGATGGGTCAAGTTTTAAAATTTTTCTTTCAAAATACATTCCCATCACATCACATTTAGCTAAACTTAGCCTGAAATATTATTTTTATAGGCCTATGATTAAGCTTATGTGATGTATGATACTTGATGGAGAGTAATATTTCAATAATACTTACCATGTATGTTAATATCTATTATAGGCTTGGAAATGATTGTCAGAAAAATACTATTAAAGTATTATATATATATATTGTTACTGTAACCTCCACCCCAAATAAGACAAATAAAATCAAGTGCTATTCCAAATGTGTTCAACTGGTCCAAGACAATCACATGACAACTCATGGGAAGAACCGAGTGAGCGCTGAAAAAGGATAAAATAGTTTTTAACTTGCCAGCAGTTGACACATCCAATAAAACTACACTAACCTGATACAATGTTTGTGTGAGAGCCAAATATACGTTTAAATGTGAACAAAAGCTAATCACTAGCATTCATTAGCTTCAATTATGTTGTTTTATTCAACAATGTGGAACAAAGTTCTTACCAACATATTGAAACAATGCTTGTTTTCATGTAACAAAACGATAGTCTGACGCTGTATTATCACTTAAATTATTTTGTTTACCTGTTGATCAATTTGGTTTTTCTGTCAGCAGTTTTAGTCACCCCCCGTATTTAAATTCTGTCTTAATCATGCTAATTGGTAAAATAAATATCAGGAAAACAAGTGAAATTCATATGCCGCTAAAACAGGCATACGACAGACGAAGTGCTAAATTACGAAGCATGCTGGCTCAGTGCTGACACTGTATTGATACTGGCGCCACCATGTGTTAGCATTTTCTTGCTTGGTTCCTCATCCGATATTTGTATTGGCATATTTAGTATTCGTTGCGTTAAGTTATAACCTAAATTTCGTTTTTAGTAATTGTGAGAAGAAAACTGCAGATGACGTCTTCCATGGTAGTTTGTGATATCTGTTAGAAAGCTTCTTTACTCTGCCACCACATTCGTTTTACGAATTTTAAAGAACTCTTCTTTGCGGATATTTGTTTTTCTTCCAATAAAGAAGTTAATCCATTAACCAAATATTTAAATAACATGAAAGGCGATAGGAAAAACAAAAAATAAGACGCTGAAAGGAAAATTAAAGTTAAAATTTGGTATTTTAGTGTCATTATCAACTACAGTAGAAGATTATAACAACTGTAGCTGTGTCAAAGTAATTAACAAAGTATAACTAAACTAGCGACGTCATGTTGTGCTATAAAATAATTATTGTATCCCATTTGTCGTAGTTGGCCGAGAGCATAGCACGTGGCATGGAACAGTTTCAATATTGTTTTAAAAGTTGAACAAGTCGCACCGATGTTCCAAATTATCTAGGCCGTTGCCATATATGCCTCACGTTATACCAAATCTTTGAAGACGATAAGTTTTGTAACACAGTGAAAACACGCTGATTCATTTAGGCCTGATTGCAAACAATTTTCTTCAAGTTATTCACATGTTAAGTGCTGCAGAGAGTAAATACGTTTTTTTTAAAGCACAGTAAGAACACGCTGATTCATTAAGGCCTAATTTACGAACATCGTCAGAACTTTCGCGAGCATTGTAGGCAGAGTCTGTGCGTACTTTATACCTTTATTTATATGAACACCTGAAGATAGGCTGTTATAATTTGAAAATTAAACAATTTCTAAATATTTATTATCTTGTATTGGCTCTTAGAATAACATCAAAATTTCAACAAACGTTAAACTTTAAAAGTTAAGTGTAAGATTTTGAATGTAGGTTAAATATACCATGTGACAGCGCTAATTAATCAGATTTTTAATAAAAGTGAAAAACGTGTTCCCTCATAACCAGCTTATGACTCGTTCCTGTTACACAGATACATAAGTATAGTGATAGTTTTCAAATAATGGGAAGTAAAACTAATGATAGCTGTTAAACTATAGTTGTTCATATAATAACTTAAAAAAAATGAGTTGAGAAATTAAGATGTATACGTGATAGTTTTAGAAATATCACGATATATTGTAAAATTATCATTCCCAGAAGTCACAGACGCACACAATATTTTTCCTACCGCTCTTTGAACACCACATTTATTGAATGCTGCCGCAAATTTAACAGTTTTCAGAGTACAAATATTCCAAATATATTATATTATACTCTGAAAAAGAAAGTTTACAACTTTAAAACTCAAAGGTTAAGTTTTATTTTAAAAAATTAAACCTTAATATTTGATTTACAATGCTGCTATCTTATTCCAGATAATACAGTGAAAGTAATAATGTAGTGTTTGTAGTAAACGGTTTTGTTTTGGTGTGAGTTCTGATAATTCGATAATTACATTTCACCAACTTGATGTAATTCACACCAAAACAGTTGTCGTTTGAATAACCATTGGGGACAGGGACCTGGACTTTCATCCAATACCAGAGTTCATCAGGCCGTCGGTGATACGGCAGAATGTATGCAGATTTAAGACGCCAGAAACCGCATTTTAGTACCCATGATGGGCAGAGCACATATAGCCCGCTATGTAGCTTTGTGCCTTAAATTCAAACAAACAGATTATCCCCCGATAGGATACTAGAATTTGGGGCTTGATTACCCGCGGTGAACATAGCAAATAACCAACTATAACTTTGCTATAAAATAAATAAACTAATAAACGAAAGCCATTGTCTGCATTCGTTGTGACATATATTGTGTTGTTGGCATATTGTTACATTCATATGATACGTACAGTCATGTGAAAAAAGTTAGGACACCCTATGAAAGCCTGTGTATTTTTGTAACATTTTTGGATATATAGATATTTAATTTCAATTTTAACAATACTGAGAGATTATAGGAATATAATTAAACAAGACTTTTCAAGATCTTCTGTAAATGTAATTCTACAAAAATGCATATTCTAACTGAGGAAAAAGTTAGGACACCCCCACATTTATTTCCCTTAAAATGGCTCAACTCACACACAGGTGTATGACACCAGGTGCACATGATTAGAAGATCGTTACTCAGCATTTTGAATGAGGCTTGCTCTATTTAAACCTCAGACATTTAGTTTGGTGTGCTCCTGACTGTTGAAGTGAGAGTGAGCATTATGGTGAGAGCAAAAGAGCTGTCTGAGGCCTTCAGAAAGAAAATTGTAGCAGCTTTTGAGTCTGGTAAGGGATTTAAAAATATCCCAAAAGACTTTGAAATCAGCCATTCTACTGTCCGGAAAATAGTCAACAAGTGGAGGGCTTTCAAAACGACTGCCAACATGCCCAGGTCTGGTCGTCCAAGCAAGTTCACCCCGAGAGCACACCGCAAGATGCTTAAAGAGGTCTCCAAACACCCTAACATGTCATCACGGGACCTACAGCAAGCTCTGGCTACTTTTGATGTGAAAGTGCATGCCTCTACAATCAGAAAGAGTCTGCACAAGTGTAACTTGCATGGGAGGTGTGCAAGGAGGAAACCTATGCTCTCTAAGAAAAACGTCAAGGCCAGACTGAAGTTTGCCAGAGAGAATGTAGACAAAGACCAGTACTTCTGGAATAATGTTCTTTGGACAGATGAGTCCAAAATTTAATTATTTGGACACCAGAACAGAGGACATGTTTGGCGTAAACCAAATACAGCATTCCAGGAAAAGAACCTCATACCAACTGTGAAACATGGAGGTGGGAGTGTTATGGTTTGGGGCTGCTTTGCTGCAGCAGGACCTGGACAGCTCACAATCATAGAATCCACCATGAATTCTACTGTGTATCAGAGGGTGCTTGAGGATTATGAGACCATCTGTACGAAAATTAAAGCTGAACTGGACCCTGCAACATGACAATGACCCAAAACATACCAGTAAATCTACCAAGGACTAGCTGAAAACTAAGAAATGGAGAGTTCTGGAATGGCCGAATCAAAGCCCAGATCTTAATCCCATTGAGATGCTGTGGGTGACTTGAAATGGGCTGTACATGCAAGAAACCCCTCAAACATCTCACAGCTGAAAGAATTCTGCATTGAGGAGTGAGGCACACTTTCTTCAGACTGATGTCAGAGACTGGTAGATGGCTATAAGAAGCGTCTCACTGCAGTTATTTCAGCCAAAGCGGGTAACACTAGCTATTAGGTAGGGTGTCCTAACTTTTTCCTCAGCTAGAACATGCATTTTTGTAGAATTACATTTACAGAAGATCTTGAAAAGTCTTTTCTTCAGTTTTAATTGTTTAGTTATATTCCTATAATCTCTTAGTATTGTTGAAATTGAGATTAAATATCTATATATCCAAAAATGTTACACAAATACACAGGCTTTCATAGGGTGTCCTAACTTTTTCACATGACTGTATATCTGTATACAAGTGCGAGTAATGTGTACAGTTTTGTTACTCTTTCTTACTAAGATTGGTTATGGATGGAAATTCATGTTTGAATAAATGAAATTAGCAATTTCTAAACTGAAGTTATCTGTAATCTATGGATATTTCCTATATTTGCTTCGCAAATAAGTATTTGATCTTAGCCGTCCATAATTTTAGACATAATTTTTCAATATACTTTTTAAATGCTAATTTTCTTACTATGTTCAGTATTATCGAGAAAACTTGTAAGCTAGAGTTTTTGAAATAGAGAATCATTAAAATTAAAAGTTAAAAAATATTAAGGAAAAGGCTTCACAAGATATTTTAAAATGTTATTTCGTAAAATCCACGCTATATCGTTGGAAATCGTCTAGCGATTCACATATCGTCAATTGTATCGTATGATTACATTGTTTCGATTATTTTACATCATGACTGTTCAAAGTGTCTCTTTTTCTGTTCGAGTCAGTAACTGCAATCAGTGTGCTCTAAATTACAACTCGTTCTATTTTCAGTGTTAGTATGGATGTCAATTTCTTTTTATGCCCACCATTTCTGTACTGTCATGAACTATTCTTTGCGAAGAACTTTGGCTTTCTATTTATTTGTATCCAGTTTTATCCGACAGTGCTCGAAAGGTTGCCTCATATACCTACTTCAGTTAGGCATTTCTTACCCTTGCGTAATTAATGACAGGTAAAACGATTAAAATTATTCATATATTACACGTTTTGGGAATATAGTATTTTATTGTTGTAAGCTGTATTTTTAATACTGTAATTTAAACGTCAACTAGAGGGAGTTGTGAATCTTAAAGAAGATATTAAGAGCGAATCGTTTAATTAATAAAATAGGCCTAGAACATCTTGAAAACTAACTGCATGACGTAAAGGTAAATTCTTCTAGCACATTTCAGGTTATTTTATAAATACGAGGTAGTTGTGAAATGTGTAGCTTTTGGTTTCATTTCAATGCAGAAAATGAATCGTTCAGTTTGTTTGTTTGTTTAGAATTAAGCATAAAGCTACACAATGGGCTATCTGTGTTCTCCTCACAACGGATATCGGAACCTCGTTTCTAGTGGTGTAAATCCGAAGATCATACCGCTGTTCCACTAGGGAACTCCAGTTTGTTTTCCATTGCAGTTACGTTGGACAAGATAACCGGGTTGCTTTACGTTAGTTAACATCATTTATAAAGTAGGCCAACAACAATATATAAATGATATAAGTTTACAAGTGTTCAAGCTTGTAGAAATATTACACGAGGAAATAAAGTAATTTATTCTCATCATGTGGATTGAAGGTTAAATTACTTTTATCGTATATCTTAAAATTATTATAAAAGAATCCACCGATGAAAGAACGACGTTACAACAGCATGAACATATGTGTAAAAAAAATATCAAAATATCATTTAGAGAAGAAGGAAGAATGTAACAGAGATAAACACTGTATCTGAATATTGAGCTCGTTTTCAAAACGAACGAAGTTAAACACGCAATTCATTTTGCGTGTTTGTCGTCATCAACATGACTCAGTTTTATGTTGCTTGACACATTAGTTGACACCATGCGAAAAATACGCATTTGGTGGCGATGGGAGTCACGTAAGTACCTTATTCGCCTTACTAACTGTTTATTCAGATGTGTGATTTTCAGCTTTGCTAGCAGTTTTAAAATAATAAACATGGCTTTTCTCCTCGTTTAAAACAGTATGCTACATGTGAACTGCTATTTTCTTTTTGCTCTTACTACTGATAGTAGTAATAACAGTACAAACCGCAGACAAATATTAAGACATAAATATTTGTATGTTTTAGGCACAACTTGACGTCTTCTATCTTTCCTGGCTGAATTACAAAATGCAGGCTTGCTTTAGGTGGGTTTATAAATATTTAATTATTCGTTTCAAGTGTTTCTTGAAGTGGAAATTTTATGTATTATACTAATGGTATGGCCTTGTTGAGTATAGTAAGTCAAGTGCCGAAAAGTTATAGTGAGTTTACAACGCTTGTTTTTGTTTTATGGGATTTTTTTCTGGGAAATGTTGTAAGCTACAACAATAATATAACTAACTCTTGTGGTAAAAACAAATAAACTGCAGGTGCTTTTCTTTCACATTCCTCTTAATTTGTACATAGTTGAGAGGAAAACGAGTAAAAAAAACATTGAAGTTTACGTGATTTTTTATCACAAACGCCAGACCTGTTGGTTTTCTTCCAACTCTTCACCAGTCTTCGTTTGAAAGTAACTTTTAATGTTTAGAATGAAGTTTACCAGACTTTTAATACTGATCTTTAGTGGTTTACTTGTTAAGTCACATCACTTAGCACCGATACTTGAAGTAGGCACTCGCTCATGGGGACGCTGACCTTTCGTCTCCTGTCATGGTCGTAGTTCGCAGCGCCTCCTAGAAAGAAAAAGTCTAGAACTACCAGATTCTGAGCGCTCGATGAAATTCGCTTCACCAGTTTAAAGGAATAAGAAAAATATTAATATGAATGTAATTAGTTCTCCTATTACTTAACCCGTAATGAAATGTCGAAATTCAGCGTTCTATGATCATTAGTAATTTTGTTTTAAGAGATTTAAAACGTATATAAATCAGTTATTTAACCATTCTCTCGCTAGGTGGCGAGGAACTGTATTCATACATATATCAAATTCAGTTTAGAACATGTTTTTTTCTTTTAGTTTGGTATTTATTGTTAAAGACCAGTTTTTAATACATTATTTTAAAGCATCGTTTTATATTATATGAAGGTAATCAGTTACATAAAATCTTTAATATTGATAGCTGTCTATATGTTTCGTTAAGTTTACAGATACCAAAGATTATTAAAGCATTTGAAGTAGCAGAACAGAGAAGACAAACAAATAAATACAATGCAATCAATACCTATCATATATACAATTTAACCTTTATTGCCTGCGTTAATCTCAAAAGAGAAATCAATAGATAGTGCATTTAACAAACGAATTATCTGTTTTTAGGGGATACCAAGTTACTTACCGAACATACATGAAGCTCTTGAAGTAGATTAATATTCCACTGTTAGAGACAAGAAATATTGACCCAAAATAAACGTAACACCCCATCATAAACTGTTACAATAACTATATGTATGCTTGAAAACAATTTTTCAAGTTCGTGATAAAGAGAAACCCCCTTGAAGTAAAAATATATCTCAGAACGGCTGGTATAGGTATTAACACTTTTACCAAAATAAAGCAGAGAACAACTTTTCGACCTTTTTAGATCATCTTCAGGTTAACCTAAATTGCTAAATTAGGGACGACTAGTGCAGATAGCCTTCGTGTAGCTTTCCGCGAATTTCAAAACCAAACTTATTTTTTACCGAAATTATTATTAAAGTATAGGATTTTAAATCTACCTTCGTTTTCGATATTCTTCTGATGAGTTATCTTTTTTTTTTCTTAACTATTATCGTAATAATATTTAATTATTATATCAAATGAATGCAACATGGGTAACTGGCAAAATATGAAAACCCTCAACTTTATAAGTTAATTAAAGATAAATTATAATTGTAAACACATTATATTTTCAACATTCAGAAATAACCAGTAATGACAGATTATGTATTGTTTGATTTTAATCAGTATATACCGTGAAAATATATACTTGGAATCTCTATATATATCAGTTATTAGGTTTATGAAGCTATAACAAATTTTAGTTTTTATTAATATCACTTAACTATATTTCGTTATCATAGAGTCATATCTTAATTACATTAAAATTATATTTCATTTTATTTAATGTATGAAGAACCCCATAATTAATACTATAAATGACACTACTGTCAACATGATCTAGTTTCACTATAGTCACATCATATCTATATAAATATAACAGTGCTGCCTGTTGTTTGTTGTATATCCATGTAACTACTTCGCAGGATGTGGATGGATCTTCACTCAAATTGATATGGAAGCTCATATGGTCCATGGGGATATACATCTAAACTTTTGATTTTGCGTTTTTTGTTTATTTTTACCACTATTTCATCCCTCTGTTGATGGATCTTTACCAAATTTGGCACGATGATTTGTTAGATATATACAGAGATACATGCAAACTTGCGATTTCACATTTTATGTTTTGTACTATCGTTTAACTAAATATTGATCTTTGGCAAGAATGTAATTTTTTTTCTGAAATGTAATTAAAATATTAACCACGCTTTTTTTTCTGTTATTTACTTTATAACCTGGTAAGATCGCAATTGGCCTGTAATTAGCAAAGTCATACTTTTTACCTGACTTGTACCTAGGCTGAATTAATGTAGTTTTAACTTTTTTGATGCTTTATTAGGTTCATTAATTTCGTTTAAAAATTTAGCTAATAACATGAGATATCGTAAAATTATAACTTTTTAAATCATGAATGTTATCAGTTCATGGGGTTTCTAACATTCATAGTAACCAGTATGAATATAACACCTGTATAAGTTATCAGAGAACATACAATGTTGGATAACTTTGATATATGTTTATTATTTCTTGAAAGAAATAATATATAAATCAGTTTCATAACCAACATTTTAGGCCATTTTCTGTATTAAATACCAGAACATGAAGGTTCGCTATAACCTAGCACCACTGTTACCTTATTTCATTGCTTCGAATATTCAAACGTAATAAACCTGCAAACCAATTCAAAAAATTCCAAACTTCTTTGGAAAACCCACTTTTTGACATTAGACACCGTTGAATGGTAAATTCCTGGAACAAATGTATATTAATTTAAATTAGTTTTCTTAAATAATTCTTTGGAACTCTATGAATATCATTTCTGGTGTTGTTACGTCTTGTTCTCCCCTCTTTATGATTTTCAATTAAAAAAATTCTTTCTTTGAACCACAAGCCTGTACATGTTTTCTTTTTTAAATACTCAATTTTCCCACAATATAATTTCATTAGCATTAGTAAAATTCTCATATTTTTTTGTTTTCACGATATTTTTCATTATATCTGCACTAAGCGATCTAATCTACCTTTTGTTTATCAGTGTATGTGTACGTTTTCACGTTAGATCGTACAATTATCGGTGGTAGTTTTTGTTTACTAGTTACTAATAGTCTGTACGATACATTTCCCAGTTGTTTCTGGTTAAATTTTTTTCAATTTTTCAGATAGTTTACGCAAGGCCTTGATAAAATCTCCTCTCTCTTGAAATTGTAACAGTAATAATTACACGCGATAAAGTATTTGGTTTTTTGTCCCGTTTTTTTCGGATACAATTGTTTGTAGCTTTGGCGATGTGTTTATTTTTATCATTTTTGTTAACTTTGCCATTATAAGTTCACTTAATTGAATATTTAATTAATAGTAAGTTTTCGTAAAATTTTGTATTTTAATAATAATTTCATCCTAGCGTAAATAATGCGAATTTTACAGATTTTTTGTTCAATTCACTTATTTCAATTTTTCAAATCGGACAGTATGCTTCGTTTGGCATTAATCTGCAAAAAAATATAGGCTCGGCATGGCCAAGCGTGTTAAGGCGTTCGACTCGTAATCCGAGGGCCGTGGGTTCGAATCCCAGTCGCACCAAACATGCTCGCCCTTTTAGCCGTGGGGCGTTATAATGTGACGGTGAACCCACTATTCGTTGGTAAAAGAGTAGCCCAAGAGTTGGTGGTGGGTGGTGCTGACTAGCTGCCTTCCCTCTAGTCTTACACTGCTAAATTAGGGACGGCTAGCGCAGATAGCCCTCGAGTAGCTTTGCGCGAAATTCAAAACAAACAAACAAAAAAAAATATATGTTGGTGTTATCTGATCTTGTCATCTGCCATTCGATATTTGCTGCTATACTCTTTATTGTGATAAGTGAACTTTGTTGTTTTGTTTTTAACCGACTGTGTTTTTAGGGAGGCCCGGCCTAACCAAGTGTTGGGGTGATTGACTGGTAATTCCCGTCCTACCGAACATGCTCGCGCCTTCAGACTTGGGTTGTTATAATTGCGCTATGTGTTGGTAAAAGAATACCCCAAGAAAACAGTTGGCGGTGGATGGTGATGACTGGCTGCCTTCCCTCGAGTCTTTCACTGTTTAATCAGGGACGGCTAGCGTGGATAGCCTACGTGTAGCTTTGCGCGAAATTCAAACCAATCCCTTACGGAACGTAAAGCAGTTTCTTCAATAGTGGGGCGTGCGGGCTTCATTACAATATTTAAGGTTTCACACTAAATAAATTAAAATATTCGTATATTTTCTACAGTTAAAACATTTGTATTACAGTGGTACATTCAAAACTAAACTTTCTTTAAAATTGAATATAATTTAAATCGTTATGAAGACTATCCTGACAACATGTAACCACTACACAAGTGTCTTGTTTATTTTTTCAAGTACTGATTTAATGTTCCCTGCTGGTCCAGTGGTAAGTCTACGGACTTACAATGCTAAAATCAGAAGGTCGATTCTCTTTGGTGGGCTTAGCAGAAGAGAGCCCACTGTGGCTTTGTTATAAGAAAAACAAACTAATTTGATAATGTAGCATTAGTCATGGTATTATTTCGAAAAATCGAGATGGAGCAAAAATGTACAGCGCAGGTTTCTTTTTTTTTTTTTTTATCTGTTATATATTCTTATTTGCGTTACTTGGAGTACCTGACAGTTTCATGGATTAACTATCATTGTTATTTGCGTTCTTTGTACTGTTATAGCAAAAGCATGATATCCACTGATATTCGAACCAATTTACCACCTAACGGGAGATAATTGGACTAATGAAAGGAAGCAGTAAAACGTTTTCCATCAAGCTGACATTACAGGATAAATTAATCTGTTATATACATGTAAGTAATTCACTCGTTGCCTGGTAACTATTGTGTCGTTCTTCTACTGTTAATAGCGCCATCTTACGACCAATTATGAAATTCTAAATAAAATAATTATTAAATTACATAAGCGAGAATGATTAAAGTTGATTACATATAGAAAAGTCTTGTAGAAATTAATAACGTTTCAATGAACCTAAGTAGTAGTTCTCTGAAGGTAGTGACTTGCTGTTCCTGTTTCAGAATCTAATGTTCAGATACAGTAAATGTTTAGTCTTCATTAGTTAAGTTCTTGTTTTAGTCCGTTAAATATTTAATTTTCAGAGCGAAAATAAGATAATTTAAATAGGCGTAAATAAGTCTTGAAAACATCTGTCAATCTCAAATGAATCCATTTTGATTTGAAATGCATAACATGAAAATATAATTGAATACCAAAATATGAAGACGTTGTAAAGCATGTGAAAATGATTAACTTAAATGGCAACAAGTTTAACACAAGGCAAAACCTGTTACATTTGACGCGTTATAAAAAAATAACAAACAAACAAAAAAACCTCAGTTAGATATGCCTCATTATTAGTTATATTACAATTCAGTCATGAATGTTAAACACTCTTCAGTGTAATTTTACGCGCTTCTTACACGCTGTTCAGCGAATTTTTCAAATAAAATCAGTAGAGTTCATATCAGGTGATTACACAAATAGGATTATTTAAGTTATGATTTAAGAAATTAACATTTAGAAACCTGTCTTATTAGGCAGGCACTACATAGGTACGGCTTGTATTGTTTATTGAATGCTCTTTTAAATATTTCGTCAGTAGGTCGTCAGAACGTTACAGTACTCTACAGTGTTTTCTTTTATAAAATATATTTTTATGCAATCTTAATGTTGCATGGCTCGAACGTAGCCTTGAACTTACTGCGGATCCACGAGCCTTTGGTTTAAGACGTGGTAGTACCAACAACGATCCAGGCGCACTTTACGTTGGAGATGCGTTATAAGTGTAAAAGTCAGTCTCGATATTAATTAATAATAGTTACGCAGGCAGCGGCTGAACTAAACTAATTCCTTCCATTCTGGTCAGCCATTCAAACTTACGTACAGATGTCGGCGTTAGTTATAACCTACCAGCTTAGCCCATGATGTGTATAAGATATCGTTTAGGGCAGAGGTCACCAAACGTTTTTCACAGGAGGCCAGATTACTTGAGGAATGAGAACCGCGGGCCGCATGATCATTGTGTTCAATACTCATAAGCTAGAACGAAAGCTCTCTGTAAAAGAGCTGTAAAAGTTTAGGATGCCACATTAGCCATGTGGGAGTAGCATGCAATACACACATATAATAGTCCTCGAGTTGCTTTGCGCGAAATTCTAAACGAAACATAATGTATAATCCCGAACAGACGTTTCACATGGGCGTAAAACCTGAGGTTTCTGTTTGTTTTTAATTGTACGGTACGCTGGTAATGCATCTGGAACTGAAAAAGCAGCTTGGACGAAAAACCTCTGCCGAGTCAGCTGAATTAAATATAATGTCAGTTCATTACTTCCAGTGCTTAATCGTGTACAGATTAAATTTTCCTCCGTTTATCATTCTGATTTCTTTACAGTACTTAATGTTATAGGTCCCTGTAAACATATTTTTGAAATTGCATCAGGATTTTGGTTTTTGGTAACAGTTTTTGAAAAGTAATAGACTGATTCTCTAAAGTGGTGTCATACTTCTGTAAATATCCTTTGAAAACATACTATCCCGCCTGCATTATGGAAGATTCAACAAGTTGAAAACGTAAACACTTGAAGAACGTGAGACTTTTAAGTGTCGTTTGTTTGTGATCGATGTGTTCCCAATACTTTTATTATTACAAGAAAAAACTGGGTCAAAGTTTATTTTGTTATAGCAAAACACACACACGCTAATATTTAAAGTCAAATGCATTTTTACACTTAGATCATAATAATTTTTATTTTCTCATCTTGCGTATTTCAATCATTAACATTGGCAGCTTTTTTACGCATACATTAACGTATTGTTTGCTTCGTGTGTATAATAAATCTTTCCAAGCGAATAGTTCACCAACTTTTCTGACAATACTCGTTGCGTCACGAAGTTCGTGACTCAGAAGAAATGTGGTTTTACATTTAAGGTCTTCTGTGTACAGTGTTGGCCTTGGTTCTGGTGTCAAACATATCCAGGTTTCTTGGAATTTAACCAACATCTCGTTCGAGACACATAAAACCATCATCTCGAAGCTGTGTCAGCAAAACCTTGAACGAAAAGAAGTGTAACTAAATGTAACATACGCATATGTAGAGACTGATTTTAAGGGAAATGGGCGTTGCAGGGATCATGCTTGCAAAAGCATTACATACATAGTTCAGTGTCAGTAATCTATTAGTTAAAATTTGTCGAATTGATCAAAATTAAATACACTATTCGATTCATAAAACAGTTGAAGCAGGATATTGTGAAAAACGTATTAAATTTAGGCAACGTTTCATTTGAAAATACCCTATTCTCTTGTGTATATAATGCTTTTCGCTTTATTGCGTGAGATTCAGTAGAAAGTAAGCTAAGATAACATAGCAAGCTCTCTTTGAATTTTCATAATACTAAATAAAATATAAACATTCAGTACATATTAATTATAAGAACAAAGGAAACTAATTAATCTTGACTGTAATTACGATTTTAATTAATTGTTACGGGAGTTTAATCAGAGGAAGACTGAACATTTAGCTAACATATAGTTTCTTCGTCTGTATTCAGATTGTTTATTTGTTGTTAAATGCAAAGCTTCTGAAATTCCATATCTGTGCGGGTACTGAAACCAAAATATCAGCGTTATAAGTTCTCAGGCTTATCGCTTGAGGAAAAGAATAAATAATAAAGAAAAATAATAATAAATACTTATGTGAGCTTTAAAGGATAGTTAATATTTTCATTGAATTAAAAATATAATTCAGTTTTATCGTTTTATTATTTAGAGATTAATGTTGAAATGGTTAGGTGGGTTTAACTGAGCTGAGTAACTTAATCCCTTGTGGATGAGCTATAGTGAATGTAGTAATAAGTTATTACTTGCGTCAAGAGTAGCTAAGTGTAGGACTACGTAAATTAATTTTTATAAGCTACACACTATTAAATTATACTTTGAAAAATCTGATAAGTATTTTAACATCTTTTGAGACTGATCTGTTGTTTTTTTTCTTCATTCGATAGAATTTATATTTGTTGTAGTAGAAGTCATAATGGACTGTTATAGTTTTTACGGTTAAAAACTAACGAGTCAACTCAATAGAGCACATTACTAAGTTGGTTTCATGATTTTATAGACACTAGTTTAATTTTATTTTGTCTTTTCGTTTTCAAAAATGAAACTTAAATGCTTGCGTAATTTAGAACTTTCACGCAAAGCTACACGAGTGTTATCTTTGCACAGCAGCAAACAGCATCCACCGCTATCTCTTGGGCTACTGTTATTTGACCAAATAGTGAAATTTGTCCGTTATTGTTTTCACAGCGAATTCATAGCCCTAAATGAGAAGAGCGATTTTGCAACTGTGGGATGCAAACCATGAACATTCGGAATAAGAGCGCACGTACTCTAACCATTTGGTTATGCCCGCCCCCAATAAAACTAATACCACACTGTTTGTCAGTGCTCAAAACTGGAGCTATTTGGATGTGGAGTGACTTATTTAGTAAAAAATACACAATTTTTTTCTCTTTTGTAGTTTTGTTTAGTTTGTTTGTATTGAATTTCGAGCAAAGCTACACGAGGGCAATGTGCGCTAGCCGTCTAAAATTTAGCAGTATAAGACTAAAGGGAAGAGAACTAGTCATCATCACCAACTCTTGGGATACCCTTTTACCAAGGAATAGTGGGATTGACCGTCAACTTATAATGCTTTCCACGGCTGAAAGGATGAACATGTTTTGTGTGATAGGGATTCGAACGTGCGACCATCAGATTGCGAGTCAAGCGCCCTAACCACCTGACCATGTTGGTCCAGTTTCGTTTTAGAAGATAAATTTATTGCATCGTTATTGTCTTATCCGATCATTTAAATTTATCCAGTTAGTTACAATTTTATTATTATTTATTAATATATACAGTTTCAGGTTAAGAAGTCCTAAGAAGCACGCTTGGGTAAGGTGGTAGTGCCGGGATTCGATCCTGGGTTTTCTTTTAGAAATTCTGGTATTCCTACAACGATGGCGATTGATACCCGATCGCCATAACTGTATCTTAACTACATTAATTTCGTCGTTTATTTACCTGGACATGTCAAACAGTATACTGCATCCTTTGAAGTAGGTACCGGAAAATCGTCCCATCTGTAATTTCTCGTGCCAAAGACAGTGGCTACGTGAGTCATTTCAAAAATGTATAAAAATATGTATATATCTAATAAAAACACTCAGATATGACAAAAGTGCGGTAAGGAAAAAATTAAGTGTGGGACGTAAAGGAATGAAATCCAAATTTGTGTCCAAACTGATGGCTGCATCTGTAGCAGTGATAATAATTTTGCAGCAAATTCTCATTCATTAGTTAGCCAGACCGTGTTTTCTGTTCAGCTCGGAACCTGATGGTGGATGAATGTGGTATGTGAAGTATGAGTCCGGTAGAACACATCTACTGAAAATATGTGATAAACCATACTTCGAGATATAGGAGATGGGAAATCGCTAAATTATCACTCCTGTTAATAACACAGTGTGTTGTAAGATATATATATATATAATATGGGAAAATCGCCCAATTATGGTAGTCTCTGAACGATGTTTGATGTTCTGGTAAAACTTTAACAATCTTTGTGATAAAAAAATAAAACGCAGCTGTAAGTGTGCATGTTCATCGAATTACATATTGACATACAACATACAACTCGCAGACACTAGCTATAAGTGTACATATTCATTGAAATTCAATGAATATGTATACTTATAGCTAGTGTCTGCGAGTTGTATGTTGTTTGTCATTATGAAATTCGATGAATGTACTTCAAATACAATAATAACTCAAACTGAAATGTTCTTCTGAATTCAAACATGATTCAAGAAAGACATGAAACATTTACTTTAAAACGTTGATTTTTTGTCCATACCTGAAACTGAAAGTCAAATAACTTTGTTTTTCTTAAATATTTTTTTAGCTTTGATGTGGACGATGGAAGTGGACAAAATAGGAATCTTCTGGACTCTTCCAGTCCATCTTCTGGCCTGGTTTTACACGCTATGCCTCAGCGGCGGGAGTCATTCCTGTACAGATCGGACAGTGAGTTTGAGATGTCGCCTAAGTCCGTGTCCAGACATTCTTCTATTGGTAGTGAGTCGTAAGTAGTGATTTCCTGTTCTGTTCATTTAACATTAGATGTAGAAAGTTTGTCCCAGAAACAAACCCTACCAGAAAAGTTGACACTCCGAGCAATATATGTAAATAAATAAAATATCGAAACTCACTCAAAACAAGATTCAGAATTATATTATTTAACAAAACAAATCCAAATAAAATAACTGCACTATTACGCTAGTAACACGTACACAATATATATATATTGTACCGCTTGTGAAGAAAGTATGAAGGGTTTGGTTTGTTTTGAATTTCGCGCAAAGCTACATAAGGGCTATCTGCGCTAGCCGTTCCTCATTTTCCAGTGTAAGACTAGAGGGAAGTCATCACCTCCCACCGCCAGCTCTTGAGCTACTCTTTTACCAACAAATAGTGGGATTAACTGTCACTATATAACGCCCCCACGGCTGAAAGAGCGAGCATGTATGGTGTGATGGGGATTCAAACCCGCGACCCTCGGATATTGAGTCGAGTGGCTTAACCCACCTGGCCATGCCGGGCCGTATGAAGAGCATATTTTTTAAAAGAAAATGTCCGCGGTAATATCTTCCCAAAGCATAAAGAATATCCAGTCTATCAGACACTATCCTAAAAGTGCAGACGAAAAACAAGACAACCAACAAGGCAAATCAAATACCGAGTTAGGTTTCTAAACCCACAAACACTTGCCGTCCACGGTCGGTTGTGGATATGTTAGTTACCCACAAAACCATTAAAAAGGTGTTAAAGATAACAATATAGAAAATATATTCTTGTTGTTAAAAAACAACATTAATTTATACATTTGGCGAACGTTCAACCTCCAGCCGTAAACAATCATTGCAATACAACAAGAACGGGCCCGGCACGGCCAGGTTGTTAAGGCATTTGACTCGTAGTCTGAGGGTTGCGAGTTCGAATCCCCGTCACACCAAACATGCTCGCCCTTTCAGTCGTGGGGCGTTATAATGTGACGGTCAATCCCACTATTTGTTGGTAAAAGAGTAGTCCAAGAGTTGGCGGTGGGTGGTGATGACTAGCTGCTTTCCCTCTAGTCTTACACTGCTAAATTAGGAACGGTTAGCGCAGATAGCTCTCGTGTAGCTTTGCGCGAAATACAAAAACAAAATAACAAGAACGATGTCATAGTTTTGACAGTTAGAACATGATTCAAAATACACAATATTTTCAACTTGCTGTTTATGTTGACATTAACCTCGAAAGTCTTTCTCAATCTAAAGGGGAGTTTTCCCCCTGTTTGTAGATACGTGTTCTGTATCGTTTGTCATCGTAATTATTTACTATCACAGCTTCCTTTCCCCCTGTAAACTTTTCAGTCATGGTAGACATTTTCATTAGTTCATTTGCTGTCTTCGAAGAAAACGTCAAAAATCATTACGATCCAATGAAGATTTTATATTTCAAGGATTAGACAAAGTAATTATTTTTATTTCGACAAACATCATTAAAGTTTAACAACAAATGGTTGTATTAAAAAAACAACTATTAGAGAAGCCAGATCACGTGAAAAACAGTATATGAATCATTATATTTTCAAAGGACCACAGGTGATTAATAAATATAAATCTATGGTGTGTATAGGATGTGTAAATTGATAAATGTGTTGTTTATAGCCGAGACTCCATGGAGCTTCTCAGTAATTAAAATTGGAACGTTTTATTTTTTATTTTAACTTCGAATTGAACTAAGTAATTCTTACTTAAACTATAAAATATTATTGTGTTAAAGTTGTTGAAATAGAGCATGATTCATTTATTTTTCTTAGACTGTAATTTGATAATCAGGTATGCACTTAACATCTGAAAGGTGCTGTACGGTTTGGATACAACTTGAGTGTAGACTGAAGTGAGATAATCGGTTATTGAGCATTTTAGTTTGTGTAACATTATCAAATTATATTTATAAAAAATCGAAAGAGGAATATTGAAATGTTAAACAAAACGTTCGAGACCATCTCATGTTTGCTTAGTAGGTTTCAAACATGTTTGTGTAAGATAGATGTAAGGTTTCAATTTTGTTCGAAATATCTATAACATAACATATAACACAACGTTTTTGTCCGTTTTAACTGTTTCATTCTCTAAACTAAATTAAAAATATTAATAAATAAATATAAAAATTCTTAAAGCTAGTCCTTTTCAGTGGTAATATCCATGTATTATTTTCTAATATAAACAAATTTACTAGTCAGTATGAAGATTATAATGTGATATTGTCACCAAAGTAAAAGTTCCTTAAGTTTCTGTGTAAATTATTGTTTTATTAGTTTTTTTTTTACTAGAATACATTTCAATATAAACTTCATAGAAGAGATAGTCTACTTTGTTTACGGTTTCATTATGTCAATGGACATAATTTCTTTTCATACAAATGCTATCTGAATATCCTGTCTTATTCAACATTTAGAAGTCAATGTTACGTAAAAATATTTTGAAACGGTCAAGTTATTAGCTTTAAAGATATGCTACTATTACAAGTAGCTGAGTACAATATATGAAACGTTTTTGGAGCCTCTTATGTTTTTACTATGTCGCCACGTTCGGTCATATTCTATCTGATGACCGTACATCTTGACAATAGCCATATAGCGTAGTTTTCATTGCAAAAGACTTTGTTATGAGACTGTTATGTCCAAAGCACACCACTCTTCCCTGCACATTTTCCACAACCCAACAAGTTTACGAGGACAAAGGTTTCCCTACACCATTTACAACAGTCTGATCTCACAGACATTCATTTGTACTGCATATAGCTATGTGAGTAGTATATCTCCGTATGAAATAACATAAATATCCATTCAGTCCCCTGTTGCTTGAAGTATGCAATGGCTGAGCGGAAATTATAATTAGAAGACTTGTCAGGTGAACTCGTAGTTGTACAAAACCGAAATTCCATGTGGTATAAAAGGCCTGAAACATCGATTTTATACAAAGCAGATATACCTTGACCTTCGTATCCAGTTTTCTGATCCCTAACTTGCCCCTAGTGATTATGAATCTCTTCGAAAACGTTTTACAACATACCGTATACTACTTTTGGAATTTTTTCACCTTCTGACCGTTGGAAAGCGCCACGAGACATTGCAGCTATTAAGGAACATGTAGTTTATTCGAGTATCTCAACGCACTTCCATTTCATCGGCTAAATGTCGTTTATACAATTAGCCTTTCTTCAACAGAAATTCCGTGGAAGCAACTTATGTAAGCATGACTTGTATCGTTTTTCAGACAAAAATCCTACTCTCTTGGCCAAGTGTACAGATTTTGCCTCTTACTTTTATGTGTGTAGAATCTCATCTGTTACAAGGTCTTTTATCTTGATAGTCCCAGCCACCCCAAGTTAATCCATATTCCTTTGTTTTCCAGCACAGGGGTATCCTCTTTTTGTAATTTAAAAATTCAAATTTGAACATAGTTTTATAATTCAAGTGAAGAAATATTTTGCTTCTGAAAGGGCTGTTACATACTTTCCCCAAAACGACTAATTTTAATGGAATTGCATTACCTGAAAATTGCCAAACAATCGCAAAATTTAGTTCTAATACATGCCGTACTACTGTGACTCTCGGTCGTGGTTTTCATGTGACTTGCTAATTTAAATTTTAAAAATTGTTTTAACATGACCTACTTAACCCTCTGTATTTTAAGATATCATTTACGTACTAAACGATGTCTATAAAAAAACACACACTCCTCCCCTCCCAAAAGAAAGTAGAAATATCTAACGTAGATAAAAAAAGAAGTATTCCAAGCAAAAACAACCTGCAGGACACACTGTGTGTTAGTAAAGCGAGTGATAGTTTAGCATTATTCCAATTTCTCTAGTTCAAACTGTAGTAATCTAATCTGTCATATATTTCCAGTGGATGTGCTTTACTGAACTCATATTTCGCATACGAAATTTCAAGGTAATACATTAAGAAATTCATAGATGTAAAATTTTGGATTGAATTTCTTCTTTTTTATTCCTTCGCAATGTACTGAACTTCTATTTGATAAAAAACAACAACAACAAACACACTTAACGTTTATCGATTTTTTCTCATTTTTTGCATTGACATATCTTTCTAACTAACCTAGTTAGTTTTGGTGTAAATATAAGCCACCAGTGCAAGGTTATTCAACAAAATCTCTCATTTTTGACCAAACGTTTTGCGCAAGCCCATACAAAAAAGTCACGTGAACTACCAGTCTAACATTTTTACTACAGCTTTATCTTCAGTAAAAAGTGGGCCGTTTTTACTTTTTTGTTGTTCTTTAAAGACGGCTTACTTAGAGCAGCAAACTACGAGATTAAAACAAGTGTAGATACATAAGTATTGGTTAGGCCTAGCAAATCAGATTAGCAGTTTTCAACCCCAAGTTCTCAAAAGCATACGAGTGGAGGGTTATTATTCATTGGTAACTTTTAAGCACGAATATATGAAACATTTATAAAACTCCTTTAGTTTAAGAGTGTTTAACGTCATTTGATATTAGCTTAAACATCTAGCATAAATAATGATGTTTGCGGCTGTACCGATTACATGGGGGTGATGACGAGAAGCTGTTAATCTGCATTTCATGGCGTTACTATAAAGGAATTTATTAACATTGTTTTAGAGAGGAAAACTACCATCATATATTTTAAAGATTGTGTTTAGTTCTGTAAAGTATTGGTCTATTCCGAATGATAGGGTTGTGATATAAAGCTAGTCTTGGTTACTATGAGCTGTCAATTTCTTACTTGCTGCGGTTTGTTGGTGTATATTGACAAAAAGTCATGATGTCTAATCAAAAACATCTAAGGTGTGAAATAAATTGCGGAAAAAAAAAGGATGGAGCTTGCGACTTAAATTCTTTTTTGTCCGCACCTGTTTTTCATACCTAAGTTATTTTTGAATAAATAATTTGTGACATGCAAGATTTTCGAGTTAACGCTATTTGCTTACGTGTATAATTCTAACTTTCCTATAGCATAGGTAACAATCACTTTGAAGTTTTAATTTTCGGAGCTGTACAATAAGTTGGCTTGTCTCTTTCCACTGCGGGAAATCGAACTTGGGACTTGTTTTGCGTTCTTAGCCTATAAACTTACCGCTGACTAACAGAGGATCTACGATTACGCTCACGAGGACGTATAAGGCGTAATATTACAAAATTCGCAGGACTTAATTGTGGTGGCTGATAAAATAATTTTGAATGTTAAATAGGGTATAACAATATTAAATCGTAAGACGTGCATTAATCTAACGTTATGCATGTCCATAGATAAATTTCACGATGGAAAGGTAAAGAAACAAAACACGTATATTTGAAGAGTCTAGGTGTTACTCCTTTCCCTGAGGCGTGAAATCTCGAAAGGCAACGACTGTGTGTATCTACTACACTTGTACCACCCTGCACTATCAGCTATTGAATCACGTGATACAGCGAAGCCAGGAAACTTGAAAAGACAGCGTTTCTTAGATTATCGACAAGAGGTTAAACTACATACGTTGCTGATTTGCTTTCCGTAATTCTATTAAAATGAAGATATCTCGTGTGTAGTTTTAAACTGCCTAACATGACAATAAATGTGATCATGTCACGTACTACTCATTAATATTGAACGCAATAACTGAATATTACATTTTTTGTTCTTACCAAACACACATACACCCACACAAACATTTAACTAAAATCTTTAATACAAGTGTATTTTTACCAGCATTAGAAAATGAAATAAAACTGCGATAAGGTTCTTCGCTTTTTGTTATTGAACTTTTTGGTTATTCTTTATTGTTATTTGTAGTTAAGTACAAAACTACACAATAGGTTATTTGTGCTCTGTCCACTACGGAGTTATGCCACTCACCGAAGGCTCTTTATTTTTAAGATAATTAGAGTTTCAAATCACTCAGACTTTCAGATATTAAAACTGCGACCCTCCTTTTTTAGGGAGTGTGCTTTTCTTATAGCAAAGCCACATCGGGCTATCTGGTGAGCCCACCGAGGGTAATCGAACCTCTGATTTTAACAGTGTAAATCCAGAGACTTACCGCTGTACCAGCGGAAAGGGAGGGCCTTTTTTTTTATGGATGATTATAAACATTGAAAATTTGCAACTTGTAACTATCACCAAAAACGACATTTTTCGCTTACAATATGGCTGCTACTGATGCCTTTATGACAAATAAATTTTTGTGAACAGCACAAGCTGTTCGTATTAAAATGTCACTCTATTATTTTGGCAGGGAGAAAGTCACGTGCTCAGTGACGTATGCGATAGTGGTATCATGTTGTCTGTTTCAGCCTACCTTATAACCAACTTCAGAGGAAGCAGCAATTTTTATTTCGTAAATCGTGGTTGTCGGAGACTTTAAGTACCGAATAAAGGTTATAAGTTACTCACAAATGTTAAAACTGGCACATGTAGACATCCGGATAGGACCTTGTTTATTGTAAAATACACGAACTCCATAATGACTGGCTGATTTATGAAATTCATAACTATTTTTCTTCTACCTTAATCATGCTCGAAAATCATCATAATTTGAACTTGTGCTTCATTTCACGCCAGTCTTATTTTTTTACAATAAAAAGACTTATTATCTCATCCTTTTTGAAATAAAATAGAAGCAACTATAAAAGTTCCACTCGTAGTTGTTCGAGAATGCTTTCAGAGTTTCATGTGCAGCTTTTTATTTGTAACATATTTGTATTAATACATAAATTTCAGACTCCAGTTTTGTTGCAAGAAAAAACATAATGCGAACTACTATTAGTACGGAAAAGCCAATGTCGACTCACTGCTAAGCTAGTCCTTTTGAGATACAAAGAAATTTGATATAGCATACAGTCGAATGAGTAATGTATTGGTTATTAGAAAGTCTTTAGAAATAAACATAATACGGAAGCCACTGGACCATAACGTATTCGTTCAACGCTTTTCCAAACAAGTCAATCATGATATAGTTTTCAACAACATGATGTCTCTACAACGCATGGAATCAATCAATGCGTTATGATTTGGCTTGTGGACATACCATGCATCTCCTGGCTTCTTATTTTAGTGTTGAAGTTTTTGTTTATTCTAAATCGATGCAATTTCGCATGACACATAGTCCACAAAACCGTTACGTTAATTTCGCACAAACTGCCTTTGATCATTTCTGCCTGTGGTAGATTATTGCTGTAATGCTACATATTGTATATGAATGTTGACAGCATAGTCCTTTCTTGGTAGGTCAGGTGGTACTTTGAGGTTTAGGCGTCTCTTATACTGAATTAGAATTATCTATCTCTTGAAGCGTTAGTTGCTATAGATAAATCTAACATTTCCCGGTAAGTAAAAATACTTTATTTAAACAATGCTACACAGGATCCAAAGTAGTTTGGTTTGTTTTGAATTTCGCGTAAAGCTACGCGAGAGCTATCTGCGCTAGCCGTTCCTAATTTAGCAGTGTAAGACCAGAGGGAAGGCAGCTAGTTATCATCACCCACCGCCAACTGTTGGGCTACTCTTTTACTCAGATTCAAGTGCCTTAACCACCTGGCCGTGCCGGGCCAGGATCCCAAGTGACTTGAGGGAATAAAACCAACTTAATGAATTCTCGTGTCCACTGTCCATTGCAAGTATGCATACTGTGTTTTGGTTTTGTCTATTTGTTAAATTTCGCATAAAGATATTTGTGACAGCTGTTCCTATTTTGAGGTGATAGACGAGCTAGTTAACAACGTCTATTGCCAACTCTTGGGTTACTCTTTATTAACGAATAGTGGGATGATCATCACATTATATTACCCCATGGTAGAAATGGCAAGCACATCTGATGACAAGATTCGATCCGCGACCTGAAGATTGCGAATCGAACATCCTAACCACCAGACTCATTTTGTTTGGGTTATAAATAAAGGTTGCTTCCACTTTGTTTTAGACATTGTGTCTGGTCTGTTTATTTATGTATTTATTTATTTTTGCTTAAACTCAGTCAGTTGATTAAATTACATGATTTGTCTTGGGGACTCTCCCGTTATAAAGTGGTTATATCTAATACTCTTTACGTAAATCAGTTGAACTTGAGAATACCACAATGACCTTCTAGATTAGTATCCAACAAGCTCATAATCTATCGGTGTATCTTCTTGTCAAAATAGCCAATAACATTTTCATGTCCCTAATGGCAGACTACAGTTTACTGATTATGATTTAAACGTCGAAAGCTGGCGAGGCATTACAAACAAATAGGCTTAAAATGTGTGATAAAATCACGTTAATAGCGGGTTGTTTTTCACATTTCGGACTCAAAGTCAGATTATTTTGTTAATCGAGAATTATATTTAACTTTCTGTTGTTTTTTTTATATACCTGTAAATTAACACTTTTATTCGTTTTTTAAATATACATTTGACATAGCACAAAAAACTGCTAATCCAAATACAAAATTATATATATTAAGATTAACCACATTTGACATCTTAAACACAAATAAACCAAATAATGTGGTTCTTTAACACTGATTAATCCTGTTAATATTATGCAAATATTACTACATTAGTTCAACTAAGATACCTAATTTATGAAATGAAGCTATAGTTATGATACTATACATAATGTTATGAAGAGTAAGCTATAGTTATGATACTATACATAACGTTATGAAGAGTAAGCTATAGTTATGATACTATACATAACGTTATGAAGAGTAAGCTATAGTTATGATACTATACATAACGTTATGAAGAGTAAGCTATAGTTATGATACTACACATAACGTTATGAAGAGTAAGCTATAGTTATGATACTATACAAAATGTTATGAAGAGTAAGCTATAATTATGATACTATACATAACGTTATGAAGAGTAAGCTATAGTTATGATACTATGCATAACGTTATGAAGAGTAAGCTATAGTTAATGATACTATACAGAATGTTATGAAGAGTAAGCTATAGTTATGATACTATACATAATGTTATGAAGAGTAAGCTATAGTTATGATACTATACATAACGTTATGAAGAGTAAGCTATAGTTATGATACTATACATAATGTTATGAAGAGTAAGCTATAGTTATGATACTATACATAACGTTATGAAGAGTAAGCTATAGTTATGATACTATACATAACGTTATGAAGAGTAAGCTATAGTTATGATACTATACATAACGTTATGAAGAGTAAGCTATAGTTATGATACTACACATAACGTTATGAAGAGTAAGCTATAGTTATGATACTATACAAAATGTTATGAAGAGTAAGCTATAGTTATGATACTATACATAACGTTATGAAGAGTAAGCTATAGTTATGATACTATACATAACGTTATGAAGAGTAAGCTATAGTTATGATACTATACATAACGTTATGAAGAGTAAGCTATAGTTATGATACTATACAAAATGTTATGAAGTGTAAGCTATAGTTATGATACTATACATAATGTTATGAAGAGTAAGCTATAGTTATGATACTATACAAAATGTTATGAAGAGTAAGCTATAGTTATGATACTATACATAACGTTATGAAGAGTAAGCTATAGTTATGATACTATACAAAATGTTATGAAGAGTAAGCTATAGTTATGATACTATACATAACGTTATGAAGAGTAAGCTATAGTTATGATACTATACATAACGTTATGAAGAGTAAGCTATAGTTATGATACTATACATAACGTTATGAAGAGTAAGCTATAGTTATGATACTATACATAACGTTATGAAGAGTAAGCTATAGTTATGATACTATACAAAATGTTATGAAGAGTAAGCGATAGTTATGATACTATACATAACGTTATGAAGAGTAAGCTATAGTTATGATACTATACATAACGTTATGAAGAGTAAGCTATAGTTATGATACTATACATAACGTTATGAAGAGTAAGCTATAGTTATGATACTATACATAATGTTATGAAGAGTAAGCTATAGTTATGATACTATACATAATGTTATGAAGAGTAAGCTATAGTTATGATACTATACATAATGTTATGAAGAGTAAGCTATAGTTATGATACTATACATAATGTTATGAAGAGTAAGCTTTTTATATGCTTGTCGTTTATTAATTATGAATTATTGTGCTATACTTATTTTAATTTTAATCATGATTCATGACACACTGTACCCTAATATATATGAAAAGTGGTATTGAAAACTCTGTTATAATATGCCGTTTATTTCTTGTGTTTGATTCATTTAAGGCTATGTTTATAAAAGTAAAACAGAAGTATACAGACAGCTAGGGGAAGAAGTTTTACTGGTACATTTTCTGAAATTTATTAGTATTGTGTCTATCATTATTGCTACCTACAAAATCTTGTTTCTGATGATTTTTTCTAAAACAAATCTTAAATGATTTAACCCACTATATATCAAAAATTTCATTTGTATTCTGAATTCTTGTATTTCTAAACGCATTATTTAATATATTGGTTTGAATAATTTACTTATATACTTACTCATTGAGCAGGCAAGGGATGTGTCAGGGTAGGGATTTCAAATAGTGTCCTCACCACTATATCATGTAGTATCTTTTATAAATGATTCGCTCTTCCAGCATTTATAGTTGTTACCCTGAGACAGAAGCTGATGGATGCGACACTTTTCTTAAATGTACGATGTAACGTGAAGTTTGGTTGGCTATTTCGACACGCGTTGATTTTATACGATATGACTTTATGGCTACCATCTACTGGGCCTACCAAACTTCTTATGTTATGGTTCTGATGGTTTGCCGTAAGCACACAAATGCAAAACCAATTTCGCTTTTATTTATTTTATATTGTATTTGACGTAATAACTAATGTTAAAAAGTGCATTTAAGATTTATGACTCAGTGATATTTTCCATTTGTAAAGGAAGTTAAATTTCCAGAAGGATAACATCAATATTAATCCGAAAACTTTGAATTTCAGTAACACTAATTTCAAGCCGGCTCTGATGGTTTATCGTAATCACACAAATGCAAAACCAAATTTGCTTTTAATTATTTTATATTGTATTTAACGTAATAACTAATGTGAAAAAGTGCATTTAAGATTTATGACTCAGTGATATTTTCCATTTGTAAAGGAAGTTAAATTTCAGAAGGATAACATCAATATTAATCCGAAAACTTTGAATTTCAGTAACACTAATTTCAAGCCGGCTCTGATGGTTTATCGTAATCACACAAATGCAAAACCAAATTTGCTTTTAATTATTTTATATTGTATTTAACGTAATAACTAATGTGAAAAAGTGCATTTAAGATTTATGACTCAGTGATATTTTCCATTTGTAAAGGAAGTTAAATTTCCAGAAGGATAACATCAATATTAATCCGAAAACTTTGAATTTCAGTAACACTAATTTCAAGCCGGCTCTGATGGTTTATCGTAATCACACAAATGCAAAACCAAATTTGCTTTTAATTATTTTATATTGTATTTAACGTAATAACTAATGTGAAAAAGTGCATTTAAGATTCATGACTCAGTGATATTTTCCATTTGTAAAGGAAGTTGAATTTCCAGAAGGATAACATCAATATTGATTCGAAAACTTCGAATTTCAGTCACACTAATTTCAAGCCAGTGATGTCAACATCCATTAGCACCATGGCATTTACGCACACTACAGTAAACACCGATTGCAACGTAGTACAAAAACGTGATAAGGGTATTGTGATGACGTCAAAGTTTCGCTAGATGTACTTAAATTAAGTGAAAAGACTACACAAAGTGGACGGCCGAAGAAACTGACCATGAGGCGTTTCAAACACCACTGAGCACTGATAAGAAGATTCTCTCATCCTGTTGGTGTATACTGTTCACTTACCCATACTCAGAGGACCTTGTGATATGCGCTCTTGATAAGAGATTCTTGGTGGAAAGCCAACGCTTATTTATTGCATTTTTTCCTTTCTTACTTACTTCATACTTATTCCCAGCGAAATAAAATCATTTAGGCTTAGCGTTTTATTGTTGATATTGTTTAAGCAAATGTATAACAGTAAATCCGTTACAACTGTCACATTTATAATGCAAAACTAGATTGTGCGAACATTTTGTGGTATTGTACAGATTCAAACCCTGTTCACCAGCTCCGAAATACAGAGTTCTACCAAAGGACTAATCCGTATTCAGAAGAATCACTAAAATCATGTATGTTTTGGTTTGTTTTACATTTCGCGTAAAACTACACGAGGGCTATCTAGCCGTCCCTAATTCAATAGTGTAAGACTAGAGAGAAGACAGCTAGTCATCATCACCCACCGCCAACTCTTGGGCTACTCTTTTTGCCAACGAATAATGGGATTAACCGTCACATTATAAAGCCCTCATGGCTGAAAGGACGAGCAAGTTTGGTGTAAGGGGAATGATTACGAGTCGAGTGCCCTAACCACCTGGTCATCCTTGTTTAAGAAAACCTTAAGACTCAAAAAATTCAATTACTTTTTGGTTATTAAGTCATTTTCTTAATTTTGTTCATTTTTTGAGAATTACGTGTAGTATTTAGAAGACACTGTTTTGCTTTAACATATCACGAGCGTTATTCTTTGGCACAATATTAATTTCTATAAGTGATCACTGTACGTCAAGTCACTCTTTATTGATTATAAACACACAGAACAAGAAAACTCTATTCGTGTTGTTTGAATTGAATCCCAGGAAAGTTTGTCCCAACAGATTCCCTTGAGTGCAAATAGCGTTCGGGTTTCATACGATGATTGTACTGGGAAATTTGCTTTACAAAGTTAAAGCACTTAACTCTTTGCAGTTTCACACACAACGTTCATCTAATGTAGCCGCTCCGACATTGTAAAGATCCATGTGTTTATCAAGTTTATTTCTTACAGTAAGCTGCTTGCTGTAAATAGATCTCTTGCTTCGGTATTTGGAGACACTATGATTTATATCTCCAAAATTCAAAATAGCAGTTAGCTTCACTTAGTGTCTTTGATACAAACTGCAAAACTAAATTCTAGGCACAACCGATCTACATGACTGTAAAAACTTGACTTATTTTAAAGATTGAAAGGGATTTCTATGTTTTGTAGCTTATTCACCTTAATACTTATTTATGTTCTATACTTGCTGGGCCAGGTGGTTGGGGCGCTCGACTCGTAATTTGAGGGTCATGGTTTCGAATCTCTGTCACACCAAACATGCTCGCTCTTTTTAGCTGTAGGGATGTTATAATGTATCAGCCAATTCAACTATTAGTTGGTAAAAGAGTACCCCAAGAGTTGGCAGAGGGTGGTGATGACCAGTTGCCTTCACTCTAGTCTTACACTGATAAATTAGGGACGGCTAGCACAGATAGCACTCGTGTAGCTTTGCGCGAAATTCAAAAACCAGTTTTATACTCGCCTTTCAGGCGCTCAGCAATAAGCCTAAGGGCTTATAACTCTAAAACGCACGGTCCAATTCCTTCGATGCATATATAGCCATAATTGAAAACAAACCAACAGTGTGTATGTGTATAAAATTAATCTAAAATAATGTTTTTGTATTCTTATACCTCTCTTTTTATCAAAATATTTCACCCACATAGTATCACGCGATTGCTGCTTGTGTGATTAAGGTTTACTTCGTTGCTCGTAAGAATTATGAAACGTCTTCGGTCATCGTTGTTTTTCGTATAGACCAATAAACGAGTTTAGAATGACATACGTAATCAGTTGTCTTATTCTTTATTTTACTGTGCTTCTTAAACACCTTTCTTCAAACATACATCTCGAAAAAGAAAGACAGATACTTCACATTATAGTGCAACGCCATTTCTTAATGATTAGTATAGGGGGACAAAACAAACTAAAATATTAAGTTGTTAAAATCTTCTCTATTACCCACCAAGAAGTGAACAGGCTTCAAAGGATAAGTACTTGAACAGTAAGACCTGTCATACAGCGCCATCCCGTCTCTTTTCATGGCACTGAGTGTAGTTTTTTCACTACGAAACGTTTATATTTCTATATATATTATTTCATGCTTTATTTGTTTAAGTAATTTGAGTAAATCTTTTGAATGCTGTATTCGTGTTTTCGTTCGCAAACAAATCAACGGATACGGCTTTGTATTTCCTCGTATAGATAACATTGAGTTTTTTCATTTTTGAATAACCATAATAAAAGAACATATGTGTTATTAAAGTGTTGGCTTTCTGTAATAGAACAGTGATTCTAATCCTGTGAGCGGTAAGACACGTAATCATTGGCCGTCTTGAGTCTGTCCCCCGGATTTACATCCTTGAAATCAGGAGTTCGACTAGCCTCGGTGAACGCAACAGATAGCTCAACGTGGCTTTGCTATAACTAAACAAACACACACACCCGTCTGGAGCCAGGACAAACGTGACTCACCTAGTCTAACTATTCATCAACTACATAACTGAGGCTTTATTATTGTGCCAAACGACACTTGGGGCGTAAAATTTTGAGAAATCCTGCTCTAGCGTGCCTTTATGTGACTGGCAAATGTTCTGGTTTATATTGAATTTCGTCTAGCAGTGACCAGCAAGGATACATCTAACACATTAATACTTATAGGATATCAATATGCATATCTAACCTGTCGTAAAATGCAGCAGAAGATACTGTTTTCCTAGATCGTACCTCTATACATGAACAGTGTGGCCATATTCTGTACGTACTGGTTGTCAGTTCCAAACTTATAATTGAAATATCAAAAGTATATAAACTTTGATTTATTATTTATTATACCAGTTCTTTAATGAAAATTAAGAAAATGAAATAATGTAGGTTATTATTATTATCACCTGCGGACACTTCAGGACGGTTAGTCCAAGGAATTCAATGCCTTTAAACAGAAAATATCTGTAGCAACAATGCACTTATATATATTTTTTCACGGATTAATTATGCTACGCGTCCACTTTAAAAACTGAAATCGATTTATCAAGCCAAATAAAACTTTGAAAGTATATAAACATTCAAATTATGGCCATCCCTTCTATTGTTATTTTAAATAGCCCTAATTACGTATTAGTTTTGTGTTGTTGACTAAAGATACCAGCAGAAATGCCATTCTGATATACTATATGCGAAGAAGTTTTGTACCTGGCGATTAATTTGTTAATACGGACAGTAATATTTACACTTTACTGCTGAAAGGTATTTTAAGCTTTTAAATTACTTTAATATTTCATAGAGGGCCTTTATCACTTATATTCATGCATGTAAATTAGCTATCACTTCCTTCTGAATGAGGCAAAGTATGGCAAGGTAGTTAGTGCGCTCGACTCGCAATTTGAAGGTTGCGAGTTCAACTCCCCGGTCCCAGCAAACATGCTCGCCCTTTCAACCGTCGGACGTTATAATTAAACGATCAATCCCTCTATCCTTTAGTAAAGAATATCTAAACAGTTGGCGGTGAGTGATGATGAATAGCTGCCATCCCTCTAATCTTACATTGCTAAATTAGTGACAGTTAGCGCGGAAATTCAAAAACAAACAAATTATTTTGCACATCTGGACAGCTGTAAAACTGTCACAGGTTCGAATCCCCGTCACCAAACATGTTCAATCTTTCAGTCGTGGAGACGTTATTTTGTGACGATCAATCCCACTTTTCGTTAGCAAAAGAGTAGCCTAAATGTTTGGAGTGGATGCGATTGAGTCTGCAACATATCTAGTCTGTCTCCACTAAACTAGGGACAGTTAGTGCAGTCGCCCCTCATATAGTTATGTGCGAAATTCCAAACAAACTAAAACTGAAAAACTTGAGCATGCGCTTGTAAGTCATAGACCTAAAACATTAACAGATTTATGGCAAGGTGTAGAAGAGAAAAAGAGAAACATTGAGTACAGAATATTCAGTAGTGGTGTATCGAGCCTTTCTTATTCCATTTAATAACGTGAACTAGATAAACAACAATCATTTTATTTTCCTATATGTACCATAAATTTTCGAAAATTATACTTGAATGTTAAAAAACTGGTTTTTGTTGTTGCGTGTGTTGTACTCCCTCTTTCCGATTATGTTCCCCGCTAGTACAGCGGTAAGTCTACGGATTTACAACGCTAAAATCAGGGGTTTGATTCCCCTCCGTGGGCTCAGCAGATAGTCCGATTTGGCTTTACTATAAGAAACACACACACACACACTTTTCGATTAATAATATGGCTATCTGATGGAGGTATTAATGAGTGTTGTTTTTTTCGGCTGTATTTGCGTAAAGCTACACAATGGCTAGTCATCCCTAATTTTCAGCTGATGAAATAAAGGGAGGACCGCCAGTCAAAAGCATTCTATGTTACTTTAATCACATAGTGAAATTTGACCATCACTTTTATAACGCACCCAGAGCCATATCGAACGAAGACCAATTTTGCAGCACAGGATGGAAAATGGAGATCCTCGTGTTTCATAGTTCAGCACGTTAATCATTAAGAAAGAAATTGTTTTAAGCTTAAATGAAAACTTATATTTTAACATAAATGAAAATAAATGTGTCTTTTTTTTTCCCAATTTCTTTCGTAGTTCTCAGTAACTTGTTTGTTAATTTACGTTAACAAATTATCCTGTGTAATACATACTAGATTGACCATTAATGATTCCTGATAACGTTAAAACATTTTATTTTATAGAAGGTAAATAAACGATACGTCTATGGAGTAATTTAGTCATAATATTTTGTAAAAAACTAGGGAATTAAAATCTTATTTTTGATAATATTCTTTAAAGATTGTTTTAACTGGTGCATATGCGGGTGACATTTTCATGTGCACGAAGTACGCTTTCCGTAAGCAAATTATTGATCTCAGTTCTAGTTCACCAAGAGATGGCGCTATTTCTACGCCAACCAAGGAGTAGCTGTACGAACAAAGGTGATCAATGAGAGTTACCGTGTGTTTGTTGTCAGTGTTTAAGTCCGTTCGAATTTTACGCTCAAGCGAATGTTTTTTTATGGGACATTGTGAAAAAGACAGTTAAATTTATTTGCAGTTGAGTGAATTTTACTGAAGTAGTGTTACTGTGTGTTTATATGTTTAAAGCATAAACCGTGTGGTTGTGATCTTCATATTTTAACTTATAACAGTAACAAAGTGCAAGTACACTTGTCAGGGGATGAAGTATTATTTATTTACCGTTTCGTAAGTTTGTTCATAAACAGTATACATTATTTACCGTTTCGTAAGTTTGTTCATAAACAGTATACAGTTACAAATCGTAGTTTCTGTATATCTTAAGAATGTTCATATTTAAGCAAGACATAGCTTTTAATTTCCTTGAAATATTTTTTATTATACAAACATACATGAGCTAGTCGTTAGATTAAAATGTATGCATAGCTACAGTTTATTTGATTAAAAAATAACATCTTTTTAAACTCGGTTGTCTGTCATTTAAATTACACTAAGTCTTTACAGTGTTGTTATATCTTTTAACTAAACCGGCGGAATGTTAGATTACTAGAAATCAATAGGCCTAAAAATAAAATTGTTTATGACTAAAATTTGGTTTATATAATCTAAGATATTTATCTGACCTTGCTTGCCGATTTCAACTCCTTAATTCTATAGTCAGAATGCTGCGTTTTTCTATTACTTGTTTCATTTAGTAAGGTATGAAGCCAAATGTTTAGGTTTAAATACTGTTAAACTAACCAAGAATGCCGTTAAATTCGTGGTTGTACTATTTTCGTTAGGTATTTTAAATAATTAAAATATTTTCAAACACATTTCAAAATAAAATTGTGTTGGTAGTAGCTTAGCAAGCAACTTACGCTTCGTAAACTAACTTTATGAAATAAGTACGCTATTTCAAGAAAGATCTAATGTAAGTGATGAGTTAAGTTAGGGGTGTGTGTGTTCTTATAACAAAGCCACATCGGGCAATCTGCTGAGCACTAGAGGTATCAACCAAACTATAATTTTTATGAATAATTTTACTAGAAAAGTGCTACTTGTTCTCTGGCTACTGTTATGTATTATTTATATCAAACGAGTCCCCCAGTTTATTATGTTACATTTATAATTTATTCCATACGAGTCTCCAATTTATTATGTTATGTATGTTAACGTATTGCGAGTTCAAATAGCCGAAAACTTTAAAGTTAATTGAATGTCGATATGTTTCAAATTTATGATATTTCTCAAGATTGATACACAAAGTTTTCTTAACACAAATATATTTTACTATACAAATAATAATATAAGTTATAAAAACGGTTATTATAAATAATTATTAGGAATATTGGTCTATATACAAAAATTTTACAAACTCAAGCAATATTGAGTATTCTATCTGGTCTGGAGCTGAATAACTTATCAACGGTCCACGAGGCACAAATTACCTTTATATTGATACACTTCACTTAACGGGAATGCTAGCTAGCTCTATTCTTGTTTTATTTAACACGATTTACAAGCTCACTTTTTAACGAGAGAGAAATCTGATGTCACTGTAGAAATGCTAACGTCTAAAGTTAATTCTCTGAAGTTGAACGGTTTGTAGTGTTCAAATTTTATAATTTTTCCTCGTCAAATATCTAATTTTACGATTAATAAGCGTTAATCACAATTATAGCTTGCGAGGCGATTAGTAGAAAAGCTAGCCGAGACAGTTTTAGAATATTGACTGTAGTGACCCAAAAAAATGTGTATTCTAAAACTGTCTCAGCTAGCTTTTACACTAATCACACGATATTCTCAAGCGTTCAACAATGTTCGAAGACACGCTAGTATTTTCATAAACCACATTGTTGATTCTTGCACTCTGAAGTCTTCTACAAATTTATAGAACAGGCGGAACTTCCGGAATACACATCTAACAATATAGTCACATGCATCAAAAATTATATTGAAACAAACGTTAGCATTAAAATAAATGTACAACAGTAAATCTGATACACTACACTTTTCGCACGTTTGAGGTTAACAGCATCTATAAAATTGGAATAAATAAATAAATAAATAAACGGACGTTCTATACATCTGTCTATATACATTTGTCACTATTCACTGATAATAGCTAGTACTACGAACATTGAATCAGGAAATGTAAAATATTGTTCTGTGATAGTAATTTTATTTCTCTACTAACATGTACCAACATCTCATCGGTTAAGTTCAGTTAAGATAACCACAACTAACGTTGTCGTTACGTTGTAATTCAGTTTATTGAAGCGATTAATGAGTGCAGAATGTGTTTGTAAGAACCGTGCTCGATTTTTAAAAGGGTCACCCTATGTGCTTGTTTGTTATGGTAAATATAAATGTTTGTGTTAAAATAACTGAAGCCCAACCTCTCATTCGATTCACCATGCACCTATCACTGAGTTATACCAGTTGAGGAGAATAAATTAGTGGTAGTAATGTTACATGTTGTTTAGAAACTGATATAAATCGGGGTTCACTGGGGTGTGCAAAAAAACAACAGATGGTTTTGGAGGTCGTCATCTTTATATTTTCACAAATGGATGATATATTAATATATTTTCTTTTCCGTTTATTTTAACAGTATATTTAACTTATCTTTCTTGAAGTCGTTACACATGCTCAGTTATTTAATTTCCTAAGAAATTCCTTAGGAATATTTTTAAACAACTACGATTTTGAATTTTTTCGTTCATTTATTGGGTGCCTTCAATGGAAAGTGTTTCGTATTGAGCTGCTGACCATTGGGAAGGTGGAAAGACATCTGTACTAAATTTCTGGAATACCTTATTGGTTGGTTTCTGAATTAGAGTGTTGTCACTTTTCTGAAAATATGCATGTTGCTTTATTTCACATTTTAACGATAAATATTGTGGACTTGATTTGTTTTAAATATAGGCTATTTTCAATTTGTTATTGTAACAATTTTAATAAATACGCTTAAATGTTACAACATATTTTTATCTAACCGTTAACCCACAGATGTAGATATTAAAAATTGACGTTTAAATACTTTATTATTAGTTTTATACTTAGTGATTTAAAAAATATATGTAATAAAGATACATGAGAGAAATATTAGACATCTATATGCTGGGATTATGTATTTGAATATAAGTTAAATATACTCCTTCCTATAGATTTGGGGAGGATATTTGATTAAAAGTATTTAATTTCGAAAATAATCCTGGATAATTTAAAATATGTAACCTAAATTGATATATAATTGGTTTGGGGACGTTTATTATATTAGCGTTTCAATTGTGCAGTATATTCTACTTCCACGCGCGTATCTTAAACTGATAAACCGATATACACAACTTTTACACCAGATGGGAAGTCATTATGGTATAGTTCTCGTCAAATTTAATTCGTATTTTGGGTCACTTTGAATTTTATATATGAGGATTTTTGCGGTTTAGGGTTAAGAACTGTAAAAGGTGATTGGATTTACACCAAATTTCATGAGTACATTAAGGTTAAAAATTATCCGGATCATTGATCATTCTGTATCTGACAAGGATTTTCTGAGTTTTCGAAGGTGAACTTTGACATTAACCGATATAAACAAATGTAATCTCGAAAACGAGGGTCTGAAATCTCTGATTGCTCTTGTTCCGTGTTGTTTACCATAAACTATTTATGGTTTAGTTTACCGTTAATTTGTTATTCCTTCTATCATTACTTCAAGTATGATGCTTTAGTTTCGTTAAACAGCTAACTCGTCTTTCAGCAGAGCACGTTGATTTTGAGTATGTATGTGTTATGAAACTGACACAAGCTTCCCCTAACGGTGAGTCACAGATATTAATGTTGTGAGAGATTATGCAGATATATGGTAATAACTAGTCACATGACACCAAACCTCGTAACTTAACTACAAAGTAAAAAGCCAATAATATGTAGGAAGAGTTATTGTGCAATACTGAGAGGTAGTTTACTTTTGGAATATTGTTCTGTTCTTTGGTGAATTAAATTTCTTACTCTTCTGGTTATTTTACCTGATTCCTTGGATATTTATTGAAATTAATAACATTGAGATCTATTTTGTATCATTTATTAATATTTGTACCTAATCTTGGCCAGGTACGCCTTTTCCAGTTATTATTTTTGTGGTTGTTGTTGTAAGTGGTACAAATTATATTCTAGTTATTTAAATGTTTTATTTTGGATTTCTCTTGTATTTTAATAAGTTTGTTTTTGTCTGATATTGTAGCGGCGTTTTGTTTTAGTCCGTTACATAGTTAATGCTTACTTGTGTACGTAAGTCATTACGTTAATATATCAGTAAATGACAAAAAACAATTGAAAGGTATAATGAAAATTATTTTATCTATAGGACGAACTACATATTACGACATACCAATGCTCTGTTGAAATGTGTTTTCTGTAAAATACCCTTCATGCTTATAAATCGTTGTTTGGATTTAAGTAAGATTTAATTATTGGATTTTCTGGTTTAGTTCTATTTATCTTACTTTTGTTAATTTTGTGTAGAAGTTTCTGCTGTGTGCAGACTACATATGTGCAAGTAAATTGAGTAACGTAACTTGGTTGACCACTATGTAATATATATTACTACCTTTAAAATATCGTACATGAAACGCAAGAAACAGTTGTTTAATTCGACGTTCATGTATTTAATTGATAAACGATTAAAATATTTTTGTTTTTAAATTTTTCATCGATTACTAGTTTTTAAGTATTATTCTGTGGAGTCTTCGATTGTTTAAAATACTGCGAAAATTGGATTTACAACAATAAAACAAAATAGCGTGCTTATTGCACACTTATTGATTGTTACGTTTACATAATTTTTATATTAATCTTTACACCATTCACATGATTATAAATTCTTGATGATTTACTTGATTACACTGGACGACGAAACATTTGCTATTCGGGGTAATTCGATGGTGTTGATTTCAAGTATGTATTCCGAATTTGTTTGTTTGTTTTGGAATTTCGCACAAAGCTACTCGAGGGCTATCTGTGCTAGCCGTCCCTAATTTAGCAGTGTAAGACTAAAGGGAAGGCAGCTAGTCATCACCACCCACCGCCAACTCTTGGGCTACTCTTTTACCAACTAAAAGTGGGATTAACCGTCACATTATAACGCCCCCACGGCTGGGAGGGCGAGCATGTTTGTCGCGACTCGGGCGCGAACCCGCGACCCTCAGATTACGAAGCGCACGCCTTAACGCGTTAGGCCATGCCAGGCCCATTCCGAATTTGTCTATTGCTTCTAGATTTTGAGATATTGTAATATCTGTATTTTATCAGCACTATGTGGCATACCATGCCATTTAGTAAAGTAGATTTATGCTATGAAATTAAGTTTATTTGGATAGTTTAATGGATAAAAGGCATACAATTCTGATAACTTTAAACACTGATTGTATTATATTGGGCTAGCATTAACAAATATATCGTTCGTATATACTAGCTGTTTTCGATACAGTGGTAGCGAATTGCACCACTTCCTATTCCCATACTTGTTCCGCATGGGAATCATGAAACCATCACGTGCTCAGTTTGCTAAGACATTCGAGAAGTTCCTAGACTAAACATAAAAGGGGCAGAGTCAGTGGCCTCTCACTCACTCAGTTGGTCACTTCGTCTTGCTCTGTGCACAGTCGAAACCAAATCCGATCTATTCGCGGTACAATCACATTCAACAAAATATTTTTATGCAGTTCTATAGACATAAATTATCTTAGATTTTGAGAAGAAAATCATTTCAAATACAGGCTGCCTCTAGTTCAAGTGAAGTCTGAAAGTGCAAAAATCACCCTAACAAGTTTCTGCTTCATTTAGGGAAAATATACTGGAATTTCACGAAAGAAAAATATACACAAGGTAAAGATAGCCTAATACTGTTATTTTGGATGTAAAGTTGGTGATCAAGAAAAATATTGAGGTTCATATGTGTGTTACACAGTTTGCACATCTGACTTGACACAATGGCTGAATAAGAAGAAAGCAAGTACGTCATTTATAGTTTCAGTGATATGGCATGAGCCCAAATATCGTCTGACTGTTTTTTTTTTTATGACTATTGTTTATAGATATTCAGGCAAAACTAAACAATATATTAAATATTACATGGATGGTCTTTCAGTGCCACATTCACCAGAGAAGAGTTATCTTGCGAAGAAGACAAAGAATCATTTTCATTTAGTAATTCTATTCCTGTGGTACCTCAACATAAATTGCCTTTTCTGATCCCACAATTATAGTTAACTGATCTAATTCATGACTTGTCTAAAGTAACATGGAGAACTTCTTGGTTCTTGTTTACAAAAATGGAATTTATTAACTTCAGTAACAAGAGGCCCAGCATGGCCAGGTTGGTTAAGACGTTCGACTCGTAATCTGAGGGTCGCGGGTTCGAGTCCCCGTCGCATCAAACATGTTCGCCCTTTCAGCTGTAGGGGCGTTATAATGTGACAGTCAATACCACTATTCGTTGGTAAAAGAGTAGCCCAAGAGTTGGCGGTTGGTGGTGATGACTAGCTGCCTTCCCCCTAGTCCTACACTGCTGAACTAGGGACGGCTAGCGCAGATGGCCTTCGAGTAGCTTTACGCGAAATTCAAAAAACAAAACAATCAGTATCAAGAATTTGAGTTTACTGAAGTCACCATCAACGTCATGCTTCTCATTACAGCATGTAAAATACTTTGTGTTTCTATACATATGTTGATGCACTAATTAAAGAATTAGATACTGAACATCATTGTCAAGAACGTATTTTTTATCGACTGATTTAAAATTAGTCTGAAAGCTGTACTGTTGTTCATGCTGTGAGCATAAAATAAACTTATCAAATCATCTAGATTATATTTTCTTAAATACAACTCTAATTGTATACATAGTTATGAAAGAAAAAGTTATTTTCACAATATATTATAAAATATTTTTTAATAAATCTATCGGTTGTAAAGCTAGAGGTAATCAGTAATTTTCAACACAATATTTAGAATCAACATCATCATATTATTCAGAAGTAGTTGTATTTTTGGAAAGTTTGAAATAAACCCTCAACAGTTCTGAGCAAATTACCACCGTTATAATAAATACAATTTCTCTTAGAAACTTTCATTTCCTCAAAACCTGAAATTACGTGATATCTAAGAAGTAAAGTTAGGAACGGACATAACAACAAAAGCTTCGATTTTCTTTTCTTATGAAATATTTTTCATAGTTATGAATACAATAAAAGATGCCAGGGTTAGTGTTGGTCATCAAGGCCGTAACATCGAACTATAGTAATACTTCAACATTATTTGCATAATAAATATCAATACACAATTTAAAATATTTTATAGCGCTAATATTCCCTAAATAACGGAAATATTTCATAAAAAAGTGGTTTATCTTTCACTGTAGCCCCGAGTTGTACAGTGGCATGTCTGCGGACTCACACCACTAGAAACGTGGTTTTGATACCCGTGGTGGTTAGAGCATAGATAACCCTCTGTGTAGCTTTGTGCTTAAACTACGAACAAAAAACCTTTACCGTTTATGTATTTTTAATATTTATAAATATAGTTTTAAAACATTTTGTCTTATTAGTATTATTACAGAATAATTATTTTCAGATAATCCTTGAAGACATAAAAGTATATATAGTAAGTAGTACTGAAAAATACAAACTCACGGTCATCGTGATAAAGTCACTTTATTATCGACAAGTTTATAGGTTCTCAAATTATTTCTGAATTTGTCCGTCAAGGCCTTGTCAGTCAATATTTAAGTCACAACATCAAACGAGGTCTGATGTCCCCAAAATTGAAGAAAGTGATCTTGTGTTCCTAGCGATGCAAAATGTGAAGACCAAGTATATGAAAGTTCCTAGAAAAATAGCATCAATACATGTGCATAACCATTGTTTCCTTCTATGATTATAAGAGATTGTGGGTGAAAATAAATAGGTGCAATACTCTGTAAGCACACTATATCTACCATATTTAGTCACAACAAGGCCTTTCACACAGTTTTAGGACTCTTCAGGTCGGCTAAGATGTATTCGATAATAATTGGAGGTGCATTTATAAAACGTTTACTTTTTAAAACTATAGGAGTCATTGTTATGCTTGTTTCGGACATTCCTGCAAAGCTACGTAAGGACTATTTGTGCAAGCCGTCACCAATTTTGAACTGATACATTAGAAGGAAGACAATTAGTAAACAACATTCACTATTAACTTCTAGACTACTGTAGTTGAATTATGGACACTCTACAGTGCGTCTTGCAGGAAACAAAACAACAACAAAACTTGCAGGAGTGATAGTTTAACAATTTTCCACCTTCTGTAACTTGAACTGTTGTAATCCAAACTACCATATATTTTTAGTGCATGTGTTCCATTGGAATCTTACTTCTCATACCAAATTTCAAAGCAGTTCATTAGAAGAAAAAAAAGCACCTGATATTTCATATCTCCATTTTTGATTGAGTTTCTTCCTTTTTCTCGCTCCAAAAATACGGAAACTTAATTTGACAGAAAACATTTTTATGGATTTTTCCAAATTTGGTACACTGTTAGAGCTATAAAATCTACACGTAAAAGTCTTATTTGGTGTACATGTAAGCCACTTGTGCAAAGTTATTCAACAAAAACCGCTCAAATTTATCGAAAACTTTTGTAATCAATTTAACGTATTTACTCTAGTTTCACCTAAAAGTAAAAGTGAACCATTTTTAATTTTTCGTCATTCGAATTACATACAGTTGATTTAGAGCAGCAAAACTATAGGTGAAAACTTTTCCAGACACATAAGTATTGGTTAGGCCAAGCAAACAAGATTAGCAGTCTCAAAAGAATCATACGGGTGGACGAGTATTATTCATTGCCAACTTTTAAGCACAAATTTGTTAAACATTTATAAAATTATCTTGGTTTAAGAGTGTTTAGCGTCATTTAATATTATTAGCTTAAGCAATTAGCATAAATAATGATGTTTGTGGCTGTACCGATTATGTGGGGGTGATGACGAGAAGCTGTTAATCTGCATTTCATGGCGTTACTATAAAGGAATTTACTAACATTGTTTTAGAGAGAAAAACTACCATCATCTATTTTAAAGATTGTGTTTAGTTCTGTAAAGTATTGGTCTATTCCGAATGATATGGTTGTGATATAACCTTAATCTTTGTTACTATGAACTGGCACTTTCTTATTTGCTCTGGTTTGTTGGTGTATATTGACCAAACGTCATGATATCTAATCAAAAATATCTTAGGTGTGAAAAAAAAGATGCAACCAAAAAATGATTGAACGTGCGACGTAAAGGAATGAATTAAAACTGGTAGCTACACTGATAGTATTGATAAGAATTTTACAAGAGCTATTCAGTAGTTAGTCAGACCGTGTATTTTGTTTCTCCCACGTTTTTTAGTTCATTTTGGAGCGCGATCGTATTTCGTATATATTTATTGATACTGTTCATAATGATTTACTATAGGTAAAATCATAAGCTCGAGTTTGAGAATATAGTGTTTCTATGTAATTAAATTCTTTATACATAATGCATAGTAATGAGCAAATCTATATCTTTACTAAGTGCTGATAAACTTTTATCAGTAGAAAAAAAAGCCTTTTCAGATAAAACATACATTCATTAAAATGGCTTTAAATAAACATTCGTGTATTTTTAAGGTAATTATTCTTCGAAAGTGTGTAATAAAATGTTTATTTTTTTACTCCTTCACTTCAAATCTAATGTAGCGCTACCTAATGGCACAGTGATATGTCTGCGGACTCACGCCGCTAAAAACTGGGTTTCGATACTCCTGGTGAGCAGAGCACAGATACCCCATTATGTAGCTTTGTGCTTAATTCTAAACAAAACCTAATATAGAAGTTGGTTCCTTAAAGACACCGATTGTGCAGTGAACAAAGTATTGATTATTTACATGTTACAGTTATCTAATGTTCATTTATTATTGGCTTATAATTCCTGTATCACCTGTACTTCAGGTGTTTGTAACGTTAAGTTAGAATTATGATATTTTTAGCTTTTGTCAAATATAGAAGAAACAAAGTGACATTCAATAACCCTGTGACCTTTGCAGTGCCTTATTTAGTATTCTATAAAATGTTTATTGCAGATTGGCAAGAGATTAATAATAATAAGATTTACAAAAGGACCGTTTTGATTGGATTTTCTTCTCCTAAGTCTGGTATGCATGCCCTGTGACGTGTATTTATGTGCGTACAACTCTAGCAGTAAATAGTAAACCTTTTAAAGCGTTGTTTCAACTCAGTATTTACTGTCTAAGGTACTTTTTGCCCGAACATTCCATTGCGATTTAGTGCAATTCCGTGCGATACCTATTATGAACCACTATTGTATATATAGTGTAAGGGACTGCAGATATGCATTTCAGGGTTTGGATGCTCAGAAAATCCCACATGCGACCTGTACGACGGACAAAAGTATAGCTATCTGTAATCTTCACACGAACATCACCTTATACTACGACTTCTCAGACAAAGCATGTGTCAGAGGGACATTGTCGATTCACAGACATATCTTGCGTGTAGATAAATATATAATGTACTATAACAATGTCACTACCATTAGCTGAATTAGGATTTTAAAAAACAACAAAACGCCCAACTCCACTCATAAAAAGTAGTAATAATTTCTTTGGGTGCTTTCAAATTATATATCGGCTTAATTCTGTGGGTTTCTTATAGAATAATGCACATTTCTCTAGATTTTCAAAATAAACAAAATAGAGTAAGTGCCAGATATGGTTCGTACAAAGTGATGTACTATTTCTGCTGCCACTGATTCAGAGATTACTCGTTAAATAAAACTTGAGAACCTCTTCCTATAGTAATGCTGAATAAGCTTTAAAGTTTCAAACACGAACTTAATTATTTTGGAATATCATTAATCATATATCAAACTCTAAATATACTAGAAGCTCCTGTTGCCATGACGTTTGACTTACAGAGTACCCTTAGTTGAAGCTTCTTTTCAAGAATTCCATGGAGCCTTACCAATCGTTTTACTAATTAAAAAACTGAACTATGACGTAAAACTTTGAAAAACTCTAGGAAAAGCATAATGATAATTTTTTCGCTATGCATTTGTACACCATTAAATGTGAACCCGTAGTATTGATTTATTAATCAATTTTAATGCACAAAATATGTTCGTGTTGTGTAAACTGAACTATCTCTTACTGTAAAAAACTACGTGCCTCTTGAATTTCATTCACTGCAGGCTAACCTTATGAAACTGCGTTTCAAGTGGAAAGGCTTACCTGCAGTTTGATTCTACAAGACCTGGGTGCTTTATTTTTACCGAAGAAAACGTTTAGTTTTTTGGACCATACATTATAAACCTGTTATCTCACAATGAAGCAAAAACTGGCAGAATTGTGAACGTGCTCTTTCGCACGAGCTATCCTACACATAAACCTGTTATCTCACAATGAAGTAAAAGCTGGCAGAATTGTGAACGTGCTCTTTCGCGTGAGCTTTTCATGTTGGCCGCTGAAATCAAGCTACGCTATCCCATCTAATAAGCCCCCTGAAGGTTCAGCAGAGAGTCCAAAGGCTTATAACTGTAAAAACCGAGTTTCGACACCTGTGATTGGTGCAGCACGTATTCCATTGTGTAGCTTTGTGCTTAACAATAAATAAACATTGATCTAACACAGGACTTAACTTTGCTACTTACTAATGATGATTAATAGCAATTATTATTATTTCTGTAATGCTTTATTCTCTATGTATAACATTATTTATAATAATAAGTCGTAATTTATAGTAAATACATCTTTTAACAGTATTTGTAAAATATGTACAGCATCTTTACACCTAATATCAGTTTACTGGGGACTCAAATAAATGAATATACAACTGTACTTTAAGAGATGGTCAGATTAACTCAAAACAATCTGTGGCTTTGTGGTTAGCGTATTATACTTGGGACCAAAGATTTTGAGTTCGAAATGTGGGGGTATCAGCCGCATGTGCTCCTGTGGATGCATTATAACAGTAATAATCAGTTCCGTTGTTTGATTAAGAGAGCTGCTAAGCGTACTTTCGTGTTTTCTCTGATTCAAGTTAAAGTACACACCGAATTCGGAATTCCTGTGGTAATATAGCAAACCTCTGCGCTTACCTAATTGGTACAAGGAAAGGCACTGTCTTTTGGAATTAGGTTATAGCGCTTAAAACTAATACATTACTGTCTTCCAAATTCGTCCCTAAAAACCTCACTAGGTTTGCACAAACTGCATGATCTAGTCCTGATGGGACAGCCACTTAGGGAAAGCTTGTTTGATGAATAATGGAAAATTAAGGTTAGATGTTGGCAATAGTGTTTTCTATAAAGTTGTGTGGTTGAATATCGTAATTCGATAAACAAGAGAACCAAATAGAATCTTACTTACGAGAAGTATAACAATGCACCACGCGTTATTTGTTTGTGTGTGTGTTTTTGTTATAGATAGAACTTATAACATCAAAGCCGTCGTTTGGGTGCTTACCTGTGTTTTTTATGTAATAATAAAATTAATGTATCGTAACATGTAATTAAGAACAGAGAAGTCATTAGTTTGAAAGGATATAAAACAAAAATCGGTTATTGTTTAGTATATTATTGTTGATTTTAATAATTTGTCCCAATTTTTAATTAATAATTTCAATTTCTTCTTGGAAAGTACTCTAACTGCACAATATTTTTGTACCTTATCGTAATAAATATAAAGCAAAAATTATATATGGAATTGTTGAATAATTACTGGCCACGTTAATTCTAATAAAATATTATTAAATATGTATAGCAGAGACAATAACTTAATGACAATAGTCACAACTGGACGTAGTTATGTGAAATACTAGTGTTGTTATAATGAAATAACATAATTATTGTAGAAAAGTAAGAAATCTTTCGGAAAACACAGAGCCTGATATCAGGTTTTCGTGTGACGAGAAAACTTTGTTGGTACTTGCATCTTTTTGTTGTTTTTTTGTTCGAATTTTGTTAGTATAATTTTATGAACTGTGTTTCTGATAGCATGAGATTAAAAACAAAAAACATACGACATTATTGATCCATAGTATATACTTGTGGATGTTCTGAAAAGGAATATATTTGGGGTATGTTTCGGCCAAACACAACTAAAGAGCGCGTGTCCGCTAAATTGTTTTTTCACAAACTTTCATTGAGATGTTATGACTGAATATAGGGTAGAATGTGATAAAATATTATTCGTCGGAGCATCTATGTTTAGATGATGCGTCTTTATAGAACACTCAACAAGTGTAAAAGCAAAATTACTTACTGCAAATAATAGCTGTTCATTGTCTAATGAAGCATTGCCAATTTCCTGTGATGTTAAATTATATTGTATGGTCTGTGGGAGATAGAAATGTTTTTCATGTAATTATTACTAAAACAATTTTATAATTAAATTGTATATTGGAAAATGAATTGCTCATTTCCCTGAACAGAAAACTGTTTTTATCTTTTCTAGAAGCAGTGAAACTGTATGCAGCAGAAGAATTAATAATTAGTTTGTTTGTTTTTCTCTAAAGAATGCAAGATTTGATTATCTTTGCTATTTTCTGCTTTTTGACAAAAATAGAATATTTTTTCTTCTAAAAAAAGACATCAAAGAAAAACTTTCACATCTTTAAGAACAAAATGATTGCCTACTTTTTAAGAAAGTGCAAGTTTGTTGATTTCCCAAAAAACATGGTTGTCAGATTTTGTATAATTGCTCTTTTTGTAGAAAGAGTAAACATTTCTTTTTCTCAGAACATGTTGAATTGTCTGTTATTCTCAGAAAACGTAACACTATTTACTCAGAAATTACAAAATAACCAAAAACTATCCCTTTGCCAAAGAAAGAGGAAGATTACTTTTACATGCAGGAAGTTTGAGCTGATTCCTTCTAGAAAAATAAAATTGTTCACCTCTACATGGGAGAGAATTTATTGGATCCAAATGTATTAAAATACAACTTAAGCACAGAGGAAACAACTACTAACTCTAATTCTTTACTATTACTTTACATCTTTCTTGAGAGCTTTGGTTTCACAATACATTTCACTCTACACCTGATCAGTGCTGTCCTTGCCATAATGGTAGAGAAAGATGACCTTAGATGATTACAGACCTTTCATAAAGAGAGAGACATATGTAGTTTTTATCAAAGGACAAAATGCCAAAAAATTCACCATATTACATTTATTAATTATAACAATTTCTCAGGGGAATTCATTTCTCATGGACCCATTTCTTTCAGAAATCCCAGATTTGCCTCTGTCTTTCTTAAGGAGAAAATTTATTATAAAATATGTATGTACTAAATTATGCTAAAGTAAATTAGTAATAAGCCTACTCTTTTAGAAATTATCATAATATTTATCTTTTATCAGAATAATTTTGATGAACCATACAATCATTTAAACCTTTTGGTTAAGATCCAAATATCGTGGAATAATAGTCAGATTAGAAAACTGAAGTAGATTTCTTCCTAACAAATAATCTTGTTGTTGTTGTTTGAGGTCACAGAATATTAAAAGCTAATCAGTTATGATAGATCAAAACTTTTATGGGAAAACATACATTATTTAAATTTTCTTTTCACTTTTTGTTTCTTGGTTACAAGAAAGTATAAGCAATTTAACTTAAAGATAGAATCAAAGCTTACAACTTCGTAGATCTGTTTATCAAGCAAAATATTTAAGTGAAATCATAATCATCACCACTAAATATCATTCTGTAAGTTAATTCAGAAAATTATAAGTACACTTAATTACAGAAGTCTTAGAGAATATCAGCAGATAGCCTGATGTGGTTTTGCTATAAGAAAAACACATCTTACAGAATAAAAGTACTTAAGAGTTGGAAGGGTAGAGAACTGTAACACTATACTGGGTGAGTCAACCTACTAATGCTTCAAGTGTTTCAAATACACTAAATGGTATTTATTTTAAAAAAAAAAGGTTGATAGTTAAGATGCTAGACTGAAGTAGGCTTTTTTTTGGTTTTATTTAATATTGGGGAGTTTATTCCTCTTTTTAAAAACAATTGTGAAAAAATTTGAAATCTTAAACATATATATATATAATAACCACTCAAAAAAAGCAACCGATATTGTTTAATTTGAAAAAAACTAGGCATAACTTCATCCGTAATAACTATTATGGTTCTGAAATCTAAGTAATATGTTGGTCTCACAAGTGAAAGATACCTGAACCATAGTAAGTCCATACAGAACACTTACTACCTTATTTTCTGGTGAGTTATTTATTTTGCTTTTCTTACATACATGCTGTGGGAGTGGTAGAAACATTCCAGATTATGAGTTAACTGGAACAGGTGTTACAACTTAAATAGAGAAATTTCATTTGAAGACTAAAATTTCAAAGAAAAATTTTTTATCAATGTTTTTATATTCCTAGTGTTGGGTACATAAGTTTTTCTGGTAGATCAGATTTTGTGGTCCAGAAAACATACATATTGATGGTTTAAGATGGCTGATTCTCCAAATGAAGAAGGAAAGATCCCTCGAACATATAGTACTGGGATTCTGAGAGTCAAGCATCGCTATTCCTTCTGGGAAAAATTACTCCAGATACCTGGTAGTATAGGGTATGTTGACTTCATCAAGTCAAAATCTAACAGTTTATTTACTAACAATTTGAAAGTATATACTAAACATTTTATTTATTTACTGCTAACTTCATATTTTATATATTGTCACCATGCATGTAGAAATTGGAACATTATCTTTATTATCTTAAGATACAATTTTAACATTTTATCTGATATTTGTTTTGTCTTGTCTATATTGTTGCCAACATTTAATTGCACAATTCTTTGGCTAAGAAAAAGAGCAACAAATTTTGGAATCTTGGAATTTTGTGATTAGAGAGAAATACAATGTAATCAACTTGTATATTATCAATTCCATATTCTCAATGCTTGAAAACATTTATTTTGAGTTAGTTTCAACATGAAAATTAGTTTTTTTGTGGTTGTTTCTGGGACAAATCAATTCTAACTAACACTTATCATGATTTTAGTGGTATACTGAAGTTAAAGAGCTTATGTATTAAACATTTATTTTATGTTTTTTTAAATTCATTCTTACCTATTTTTTAGTGTTAATTTTTAATTTGTTTGCAGTTATTATAGTGTTTTATTCTATAGGGAAATACTTGTGTATAACAATAAAAGTTGCAATTCTTTTTTCTTTTTTACTTTGGAAGAAAAGTTTCAAAAGTTTTTTAAAGAAACTTGTAGAATTACTAGTTGATCCAGAAGCATCAACTAATACCTTGTTCTACCCTAAAGCAGTATAATTATAATTTAGAGATGACAAAATAATGAAATATATATTTAAGCTTAAAGTTCAACAGTTTGGTGTTAGTGCTTTGCAATGATGAAATTATATTTTCAATATTTCACTGTTTTACCTTTTCATAGACATGGAGATCAAGATCTTATAGTAACACCATTTGCTCAAATTCTTCAGAGTTTAAGAAATGTACGAAATAATTACATTACTCTTGCCAAGGTGCCAGCATACAAGTAAGTATTTTGTAACTGGTGTTTAGTTTTAGAATTTGGGATTTTAAATATTTCTCATAAAACAAAAGGAGCTAAACATGTAATTTTAGTAAGAAATACTTTGTATCATAACTCAATGTTGTTCTTATAAATCAGGTTCTAATGTTGTGAATCTGAACTTTGACCTTAAAACTTAAGGAGTTATTAGTTGGAGGTATGATTTAAATTATGTCACTCAAATCTTATGATGGCTTAGGTTCACTATTACCTTTAAAGGAACATCTTCCAATAAAATAGTTACATCCACCAAACAGGAATGAAAATAAGATGTTTATTGTGTGTAGACAAAATTGACTCATCATTCACTAAATGCTCTTTTTATTAGCAGTATTGGTTTAATTTTTTTATTTATAGATCTAGAAGATCTTCACCAAGTAATAACTCTTCTTCCATGTCAAGCAAACAACTTACAGGTTAGTAAAACTTGGTAATAGCCTGAGGGATTGTTTTCTAATCACTTACTTAAGTTCTACAGAGGCCAAAGCAAACAGAAACACACAAAGCACAAAATACTGAGTCTTGTAATCCCTACATCTCCAACTCTTGACATCAGAGGCATTTTAACATTTGTTTTTTTATAAAGCTGTTTAGTTTGTTTTAAATCAGTATGCCATTTTATTCTTCAAATGTACACAGTGAACTGAACCAAATTTTTTGCTACCAATTTGTGAGTGAGATGTGTAGCATAAGGAGCCTAAAACAAATGAATTGAGATAATAGTAGTTTTATTTGATTAATGTATTGACTTATGTCATAACTAAATGTGTTTTTTTTTATTTGAAGAATTTTTATTTTATACTGTTTATTAGGAATTTATTTTAATTAACTAAAGTGTAATGGAAATATTGTTTTCAGATTTGAAGGTTAATTAATACATACATATACATATATATATATATATATACTAACTACTATGAAGAGCACTTGTTGGATACTTTACTTGAGATAACACTTTTAAAGGTGTGTGCAATAAATAAGAACATCGATGAACAGAAATAACTGGAACTAAATGAAATGATAACTGTACTAGCTTTTACTTAAAAGTGAATATTAAGCTCCTGACTTAAAAGAATTATGAATGTTTGTTTTATTTGTTTGGTTTCTTAATGCTGTTTGTAAATAAATATTTACAGTTTATTAAAAGGTGATTTTATATCTGATAAAATAAATATATGTTAATAAATTATTTTCAAGGAATTTTTTTCTTCTACAGAAGATCAACATGGCAAGTTAGCAATAGAAACTCTTGAGGAGCTTGACTGGTGTCTTGATCAATTGGAAACTATACAAGCACACAGATCTGTGGGAGATATGGCTTCTAGTAAGGTATACATATCATTTTGGCATTGTATATTTTAATTTCAAGTATAAACAATACATGCACACACATATTTTGAATACTAGTAAGGAAGAGACTGGCAGTTATTAGCATTAAGACTTGAATTTCTTCATATCTTGAAAGTTCGGATTTAGAGACTTGTAATTATTAGCACTTCATTTTGCCATATCTTGAAATTTGTTAGTTATAGACTGGTAACTATTAACACTTCATTTCTTCAAAGTTATTAGTTAGAAATGGGTAATTATTAAAGTTCAGTTGCTTCCTATTTTAATGTTTAATTGGTTAGAAACTGGTTAGTAGTTACTAATATAATGTTTCCTCTTATCTTGGTGGTTAGTTAAGGAAATATTATTATTACTCATTAGTTCTATGAGATTTTTAATGTTAGTTACATCCAATAATCTTTACTTATTTACTAAACAGTATTTTAACAATGTCAAATTGAAGTTTGAAAACGAATGTGGTTTTTGGGCCTTTGCGAACAGTATTTAACATATTTTGCTTCTCATTAGTGTTCAGCTAAAAAACTGCTTATTTAATTTTCCTTTTAATTTGTTTTTAGTTTAAGAGAATGTTAAACAAGGAACTCAGCCATTTCTCAGAATCTAAATCAGGAAGTCAGATCTCAGAATACATCTTCAGCACATTTTTGGGTAAGTTTAAAATTGTTTCCCATAATTTGTAATGAACAACAAAGTTATTCATTAACTCATTTGAAAATATTTATCATACCAATCACTGGAGTATATTTCCTTATATTAGATGCAATTGGTATGCCTTATAACCTTATCATTGTATTGTGTTTTGTGACAGTATAAATGAAATAATCCTTTGGTTCCAATACAGATTATGCAGCCAAATCTCTGAGTGTTTTTTTTTATTATTTTTACTTCAGGTATATAGTTTTAATTTGATACTCTAGAAGCATAAAATGAAAAATAGGTACATATCATGAGAATACATTTTTGATATAATTTTAACAACAATATCTGATCAAAATTTTCTACAGTCTCCATGTGTACATTCTAAAAAATAGCTATTATTGTGAAATGATCATAACTTTTAATATATATCCATTCTTAATGTTAGTTAAAACACCCTCTGTACAGTGTATCAAAATAAGCATTACAAGGTCCATTTGTGGATAGCTATCATACATACATACATATAATTTTTCTGTCTTGTGTTAGATTCTGTAAGTCACAACAATCATTAGCTCATTCTTTAGTAGAGTGATATAAAAGTCATGAAAAAAAGTTTTTCTCACTTCTGTTTAAATCTTTAGTCCAAGGAAACTACATATGTTTTATTCCTTATCAACCTGTTTTATTAGTAAATGTTTCTAAGGTTGTTGCAGATGCAGAGTAAATTTTTAATATTCTCTTTAAAGTTGCTTTAGTCTCTAAGATCAATCAGTTTCTAATATCTAATTATTTAAACTTGTATACTGAGGGCAGTGTAGTAGTAGCTTGTAGTATCTACCGAGATAAAATTAGATTACGTATTGGTATAATTTGCTTTTTTGTTTTATTAAATTAGATGATTTTATAGCAAATCACAAAATTATAACTTTGTTGTTTTTTTAGATTCTAATTAATTTAAACAATTTTGGTGTTTTTTCAGATAAACAGCAAGACCTTGATATTCCAACAAAACAGATTGAGGATGGATTTCACAATCACCGGCCCCAACACAAAGCAGGGCATGCTATGTCTCACATCTCTGGGATTAAGAAGCATTTGTGTCACACAAATAGTATCACAAAGCTACCAAAATATGGGGTAGAAACTCGACATGAAGAGGTATTAGGGAAGGTAATTGTTGAAATCAGCCTAAATGTTAAATAACGTGAAAACTCATAGCTTAGAAAAATTTTGGAAAATGCAACTAAGACGCCTCAAACAGAGAAAGAATCTGGTCAAATAATGTATGTACATACATTAATTTTAATAACTAAGACATGACAAGTATGTATGTTGAAAGAATTATAAAAGATGTTTCTAAATACGTTAGCATGAACAAGATAAAAGATCAGATTGTATTCAGCCAAGTAGGTTCGTATATCAAAGGTACTTTTCATAAAATTTATCACCATAGTATTATGTTAATTTTAAGTTGCAAATGTACCACTACAGTGTTAAAATTTGTAAATGGAAAGTAACATTATTTGAATATTCTTTTGGAAACTGAAGCCAGTTTGTTCTAAAAGAAGATTCTGGGTAATCATTCTAACCATGAATAGCTGTACTGTATGTAAAACAGTAGCTCATTGTAACTTAAAAAAAGCTTTTTCAGTGAGCTGATACTGTATTTAGCGTAAGTGCTATATTTGTTTACGGATTTAAATACAAAGGTTTAAACAAAAAGTCTACTATTTTTAATACTAATAACAGACACATTTTGAAATAAGGAACCTGATAAGCTAAGCACTTTTAGGAGATATAGCTTTCTTTTTCTCTAACATAGAATGAAGGCCTATGGTAATAAGGTTTTTGGGCATGTTGTTTTCTTATTCATCTAATATTTGATCTTGTACAACATTTTAATGTTATGAAGATAAGAGAAATTTGATATTTAAGTTAAATCCTATCTATCATATTGTTTGTAGATATAACAACTTGTTATTTTCTTTTTTAACAGCTTTTAAAAGACATAGATAAATGGGGAATAGACATTTTTAGGATCACAGAATGTTCTAACCATCATCCTCTTACCGCAGTGATGTACACAATCTTTAGAGTAAGTCTTCTGTTATAAATTATTCACTGTGTTTTCTATGTAAGTGTCTCTTTCTGATAATTTTATACCACCAAACTTTAGCTCTCAGTCACTGATATATCCTTCTTATCTTTAAAGAATCAATGAATATCAAGAGATCCAGAAGAAAGAAAATAAAAAACAAGATTTATGTGTGTTTTTTGATAGATTGTTTATGCAGAGTATTCATGATGAAACTTTGTAGAACAAACAGCAATTGCCTGTTGTGGAGACACAAGTGTAGAGGACATTGTTTCAAAAGCCTTCCACCTTTCGTCTTCAGGTCAGTGTGTTGGTCTTTTATACTGTCCTAGTGGATTGTGGAGAGCATGTTATGATTAGAGGTGAGTAACCTGTGGCTACCACTGGTTGAATCTACAGGAAATCTCTCCAATCAGAAACAATGAAAATCCAACCAATCATACCATGCTTTCCATAATCCACTATGACACTATAAAAGACCGACAACACCTTATACACACTGACTTATATTTAAGTCAATCTTTAGTAATTGCCAGCCGTCAGGTTATTCTGACCAAGGGCTCTAGCCTGGCTCACTTCCCTTATGTCGCCCTCGTCCAGGTCTCCCTTCTTGAGCGTCACTTTCATATCCCCCACCTCACTTCTTCACCTTAAATAAGTTAAAACAAAATAAAGACAAACTCCCACATAAAGTTCAATAATCTTTCACAAGACGGGATGAAGAGGAACGACAACATTCCTGACCACCCCTGTTGGAGAGAGAATTCTTCAGACTTCTCTCTCTCTCTGAACTAAACCCCTGCCAAGTTCGTTTGCATTTGCATACACACTGACCTGAAGACAAAAGACAGAAGGCTTTTGAAACATTGTCCTCTACTCTTCTGTCTCCACCACAGGCGGTTGCCATCCATTCTACAAAGTTTCATCAAGATTTATGCGGTGTAGTTCTCAGTCATCATTTAATGTAATGATTGCAAAATGAACTCCAAAAGAAAACTGTGAATCAGGTAAGTTCAGGAATTATGAACATGAAGTTTTAAACAAAAAATCAAATATTTTCAATGCTAATAACAGAAGCATTTCAAAATAAGGAACCTGATCAACCACTTTTGAGTTGTTGAAAAGACCTTCTTTTCCAGTTAATGAAGAAGGCATAATTAATTAATTAATCATAGGCCTACATTACTTAGGTTATTGAGTTTATTTTTTAATTCTTTTAATCTGTGAGCTCATAACATAAATATTTGATATTGAAGTTAAATTCTGTTTTTCATAATGCTCATTGACCTTCACTCAATACAATTTTAGTACTTAAATAATATCAGGTTGGTTGTAGTTTATTGGTCTTTAATTTTGATAAAAACAGTTGCAACCAATGTTATTAACATTTCGTTATTGATTACATGTTTTGTATGAAAACTATTTTAGAATCTTCATATGATTTACGTACCTCTGTAACTAAAAATTTTGTCATCTTGTAAGAAGATTTTAAGAAAGTGTACAAGTTTAATTTTTTCTTCCTCAAAGGAAAGGGACTTGCTAAACACTTTCAAGATTCCAGCAAAAACTTTTATAAACTTCCTATTGACTCTGGAAGATCATTACCTCAAAATCCCATATCATAACAGTATCCATGCAGCCGATGTAACCCAATCAGTTAATGTCCTGCTGCTCTCTTCTGCTTTTGATGTAAGTTATAACATCCGTTTTTCTGTCATACTTAAACAAAAGTTACTTTTTTTTATCTTCAACTTTTCTTGTATGATTAACTAAAATGAATGACTGTTTTCCTTGACTCTCCTGTTATTATTCAGGTATACTTGATCCAAGACTAATTTACATAATGTTATGATACATTAAATATATTTTTGAGATTATTATAATAAGAGTTCACAGTAAATTCTAGTATTTAATATAAAAGAGTGAAAACTATCTAAAGAAAGACTTTATCAACTCAAGACTGTTTCAGTTTGTTTAACATTGCATCAGACTACATTGACATGAAATACAACAGATGCACCTTAATTCTGAAAATAATGGGAGAGTCAATGAATATTTTAAAACTATAATTAATAATACATTCACAAAACCTGATGTCACATTAATTACCAGTACTGACTTTTAAAGATATGGCATCATATAGTGCTGTCATGCAAGATCTGTTACTGTAATGCAAAGTATGGCATTATATGATGTTCTCATGCATTATCTGGCATAATATGTAATATATGATATGGTACCATAGGGTGCTATAATACAAGATTTGGTCTTATGTGGTGCTCTTGTATAAGATCTGACATCATCTAGTGCTATCATACAGGATGTGTCATTATATTATGTTATCTTACAAGAACAGGTTTATGAAGAAAGGTTAATTTAGATTCTGTTTAAATCACCTTTCATTTACTTTAAATTAAACCATACAACATAAAAGCTTGAATTTTAATGGCATCAGTGTCAAAGTGTGTAGAACAAAATCTTTTCTTTTATTCATATACATCTCAAAGATGCTGTATTGCTACAGGCTGCATGTATAAAATTCAGTATTGTACCTTCATTTGATTAGGTTTCAAACTAAACTGTAGTAATTGTGAAATTATAAAAAGTAAATTGTGGCTTGGAATACCAAAATACCAAAGTTAAGAATATAAGAAAAAAAATTAGTTATTATTCATTCTTTAATCAAAAGATTATGAAAGCTTTTTGTCAACTAAATATAATTTTCATACTTCAATGTAATTTTTTACTTTGTTAAGTAACAGACCCTAAGTAACTTTTTTTCTGTAAAACCAGATGACTATAATAAGAATCAGTAGATATGCTTAAGTGGAACTTCTATTCCACATTTGTTTCTGATTTTTCTTTTTTGAATTTTTCTCTTCATTATTTACAGTCTGTCTTTAGCGACTTGGAAATTCTTGCTGCATTATTTGCTGCTGCAATTCATGATGTAGATCATCCAGGAGTGACCAATCAGTACCTGGTCAACACTAGTAAGTTATTGAGGATGTTCAACATCTATTTAATGATGAAAAACTTATTTCTAAGTTTATATCTTGTAGTTGTTTAAATTTGTTTGTTTTTTTACTGTTGAGCAGAAGTTCTCTCATGTTGGATTTGATTAATTTAATCAGTAATTATGTCTTTCATAGTTTAGAGTTCTGTAATAAAGAACATCATTTTTATGAGCTACATATGTAATTACATGATAAATACTTATGTACTACACTTGATCTTTGTGTAAATGAAAAATCCTTATATATAGACACACACATGAACACATATTAATAAAAATTTTTAGCCACAGAAAATATTCATAAATTTATTTTTAGAATTTTCCAACAGTTATTTTCAGTTGCTGGATATTTTAATGTATTATTTATAACTTCTCCTGCTAACATTGTGCTGTCTGCTTGAGTATGCATGCTGGCTTTATTGCAATACTTTAAAATTAAGTAAATTCAATCAAGAAGATTTTCTGACTGTTTCTATTTTTAACTATTACAGCTGATAATTCTGTATCACTCATAGCTCAAACAGTGCTATGAAGCAAAAATTTGTGATTGTTTGAATATTCAGATTCTATCTAAAGTTATTAGGTTTTCATTTTGTTTGTTTGTGTGAACTTAAAAATATATAGTTGAATGTTACCTCTTAAAAGCATATTCACTTCTTGGTAAAGATGCAGTTGTTGAAGGTTTGGGTTTTAAGGTGTATGACCTTTGGTGTTTCTTTTGAGTAGAATTTTGGTTTAAAGTTACAAATTATTAAGGTAGAACTAACTATATATTAATTTTAATGTGTTGCTCTCATTTTCAAAACATTTACTAATTCTCTACCTGTAAGATGACAGTTATGAAAAGATGGGTGTCGTGTTGCTCGTATGGGCACTTAGTTCAATCATACTAACTTACTTGGTTCACGTAGGATTAGTTCAAATTTAAAGATAGTTATTTACTGTTTTAATGTCACCTCGAATCTCTAAAGCTGTAGTAAATAAAATTCCTAGAACTATCTAATAGTAAAATCTTATCAACAATTGTAAATTTTCTGAATAAACTCTCATGATTTAACCAAGTTTTGTCTTTATTTTTGGATATGGATTTTTTGTGTTTCTACATGAACATTTTGTGTTTCTACCAGTATTAACATTAGTTTGTTGCAATTTTATTGATGAATCTTAGTTGAATGGAGAGAAACTACTTCTTGTAGGAACACAACATAGAGGATAATGTTTCAAAGGTCTTCTGCCTCTCATCTTCGTTTTATTGCTATCACATGGTTTAACCCTTTCGGGGCAGTTGGCGACCTCGGTCGACTTGAAAGCTCAGTACGGCAGGCAACCTTCCTTTATTCCTGTTATTCTTATGTATTGAATATAACATGTATAGTATTGGGTACAATCACAGAATATTTCAGGGACTTTTGTTGAGTTATTGCCGAGATATCATGCTTTTAGTACTGATACCGTAATTAGTTGAAGTACCAAACATATATATTCAGCGCCATGCCAAACATCAAAATTTTTTATTTAGCTTCGAAAGGGTTAACCATAAAATGTGCTGTACTAGAGGCTCAAGTTTGAGAGAAAAAAAATTATACTTAGTTTGTAAATAGTTATATATATATATATCTTTTAGACAAAAAACTATATATTTCTCAAAGCTTTATTTTATTATCTTTATAAGGTCTGAATTTACTATTAATGTACCACAAAAGTGCTTGTTTTCTTTTCCAGTGTCTGAGCTAGCAATAATGTACAATGATGAGTCTGTTTTGGAGAATCACTCTTTGGCTGTTGCCTATAAACTTTTGCAAGATGAAAATTGTAACATATTTGATAGTCTAAATAAAAAACAAGGACAGACACTCAGGAAGATCGCAATAGACATGGTAAGTTATCTTTAAAATTTTCATCTTTTAAAAAGAACAAAATAACATTCATTCAATGTTACATTTTGAGGGTACTTAAATAGGAATTTTTTAAATAAAAAGACATTGAGGTGTTGGTTTTATGTGTATGTCATTCATGTTCAATGCACTTCTTTATCAGTTGTTGTAAGCACTCAATAGAATTTCCCAACAGTTCGGAAAGATTTCCGAGCACATGTTTGAATCACTCATTCCTTCTACTTTTGGATGGTAACTTCAGATGATCTTAGTAGAAATTTTTATAAATATTTAGTAACTGTTTTAAACTGTCTATGCAATTTTTTAAACTAATCTCAAATCCTATCTCCTATTTTTATTAAGGTATATTTCTACCTTATTTCTTTGAATATAATACACAGCATTAAAACTTTTAGGTTCTGGCCACAGACATGTCCAAGCACATGAGCCTTCTTGCTGATTTAAAGACAATGGTAGAAACAAAGAAAGTTTCTGGGACTGGTGTAGTGCTTCTAAACAACTACACTGAAAGGATTCAAGTAAGCTGAACTGTCTTAATAATCTTCTTCAAGAACTTCATAATTGATTTTTTCTTAATCATTTCCTACAGTTTTTGGTGCATCAAATATCTTACTGACTTTACATAGATGATTAAAAATTAATACATCCTAATCCTTATCTAAATTTTTAATACATTCAGTTGTCTTACCAACTTTCCTTGGGAGCTTCAGAATTGTTGTTCCTTAATTCTTTTCTGCATTTGCATGTAAATTGTTTAATGTATTTCATTGCAGTACACTAACCTTTTAATCTTCATCTGTTAAATATTGTAATACAATTTTTATCACAAGTCTTCTTTTCTCTTACAATATAATTTTGTTCTTTATGCCTAGAGGAAGTATTTTGGTTTCGTAAACTTATCATTGCTATGGAAACTATGCAGGTTCTTCAGAACATGATCCATTGTTCAGATCTCAGTAGTCCAACAAAGCCATTAGAGATGTACAAGAAGTGGGTGGATCTCCTTATGGAAGAGTTCTACCAACAAGGAGACAAAGAAAGAGAACAAGGCCTTGACATCAGCCCCATGTGTGATAGGCACAATGCTACTGTCGAGAAGTCTCAGGTAATCACTGGAAATTATGAAGAAAGTCCTTTAGAACCTTGAATAAATGTTGTTGTTTTCACCTTATATGACATTTCAAAAGTTAAGAAAGGTATTTATTTTTCTGCTGTCAGGTGGAAAAGAAATTCAAATTCACATATTCTTGTATTCTGAGGCCTGTCCTTATAATTGTTTTGTTAAAACTTAGAGCTGATAATTCACTTGTTCCAGCAATTACACTCTTGTTTAAGAAATATTCTATAAAGTATGCACTGTGAAATATTTTAGAATTATGTATGCACCATTTGGGCTGGGGCTTCACAGGGTAGAATACAAAGAAGAACTAGAATTTATCATCCTGATTAATAAGATGTGGAATATCTCTCATCTTCTTTCCTTTAAATAGTACTCAGTTCTATAAACAGTTTTAAAGCCAGGGTTGCAAAACTGGGAACATTACTGTCCATATGAGATGCATGGAATGTGTTTTAACAATGATCCTTTACAGTTTTTAAGTATTTTGAGGAGCTATTGTCAGTTGCATAGGTAAACTTCAAGTACTAGAGAATGGAAATTATTGAAAAGTTTTCATTTGTTAGTTGCTCAGTAGGCTTGTGCATGTGACATAGAGTAACTACATGTGCAATTTAATGCACAGTGTTGGTCACCCAAGATTACCTCCTTGTCACTGATTGAGAAACAAAACAGCCATTAATTACTGATATAATATGAACATCTAATTTAAAGTAGCATGTTTCTGATAGTTTGAAAATATCTTTATCAGTTATTGTTTGACATTTTAGTTTGTTGTAAAATAATGTTGAAAATCTTTTTGTTTAAATCTGCAAATAAAAGATCTTAATTAGAAACAAACAGGTTATTATATTTTTTTAAATACAAATAATTGTGAAATTATAATATTCTCATGTTAAGATGAGGATGTTTTACTACAAAATTTAAGAAGTCTTTAAATTTAATTTTAGCAAAATATTTTAACAAAACCATCACTCATTTTCATGTCTGTATCTGAATAACAATCATGAATATCAAATTTACTATTTTGTATTTCAGGTATTGAATCTTGTACTTTTTTATATCAGAATAAGTTTTTGGTATCAAATCTTATAATATACTTTTTTAGCTGCAGTATAGCAGCTCATCGAATGGCTCCGAGATTTTTTTCAAGAACAAACTTTTGGTTCGTAGCTCTGTTATCTCTTGACTGTTTTGGTTTGTAATTATAGTTTTAGACTCAAAAGGTTAAACCCTTTCAGCTGATGTATTTAACCATGCCCAAGGTCTCGTAAATTAATTTATTCTTACCCTGCCACCTGGCATGGACCAATGGTTAAAGAACTCAATTCATAATCCGAGGGTTGCAGGTTCGAATCCCCATCACACTAAACATGCTTGCTCTTTCAAACAAACTTATCCTGCCTAAAAGAATTTCAGTTTGAGGGAAGGCTGGTAGAGATTCTGATGAGTAATAAAATCAAATTGGACATACATGTACACTCCATGCTTGATGTTGCTGATGCCCAAAAATATAGTTGATAAAAAGAAAAACAAATGGTCTTGCAGATTTGTTTACTTTAATCCTACCTAAAATAATTTCAAGTACTGCAACTATTGAGGATTTGCTCTCATTTCTTAGTCAGGGATATGTGCAGTAAGAATGTAATTATTAAAATTTGGTTATTTAAAATAATTAACTCATGAATGTATCTATTCACAAAACTATAGATGAAAGTTAGCAATACAAGAAGAATATTCTCCACAAACAATTTTTTTTGTAAATTTGTTATTAAAAGCAGTAAAGCTGTTATAAATATGAAAGCTGATATATAAACATTTATTGGTAAGAGTTCCAAGTGTGGAATTTTAGTAGAAATATTATTAAATAAACAACTTCTCTAACTTAATTTAATAGTTTTGGTGTAGAGACTAGCTTGTAGATGGCATTTGAACCCTGACTAACAGTGCATAGGTGCAGTTACCATGGATCTTTCTCCTGCTTAAACTCACTCTACAGAACTTGGTTTTATTTATCTACTTGCATGTAACCATTCTGATTTTATGAATTAAAAAGTTATTGGAAGGAGGGACTTACTATTCTGTTCTGTTTCATTTACATTGTGAGATTGACGTGTTTAATTTTATCATATATTTATGAAGTTTGTATTTTTTTACATGGACGTTGGTTAGTTTGTGTATTAATAATTTATTCAGGTTCTTAACACACAAATTAAAATACCATCCACCCCAGTAAGTTTAGTAAATGTCTACAGATAGAAAAATCTACCATTTTGTCTAGGTTGCTTATAATTTTAACTATATATAAATATAACTCATTAAATAAAGAAGATTGTATTTATTTTTATGGAAAACTACAGAATGTATTTAAGCACTTTTTTGTGATAACTAACATCAGCAAAGAAAGAAACATTTTCCTAAATTTAATTGTGAGTAGAAAAAACTGGGCATTTGTTTTTCTGAACAAATGATCATATGATGCTGTAGTTTCCAGCATTATTAAGTCTGTTCTTTTTAGTACATTTTGCTGAGTCTTCCCTTTACTCTTCTCAGTGGAGTTGATTTGATTGTTTTACAGGTTGGGTTTATTGACTACATTGTTCATCCATTGTGGGAAACATGGGCTGATCTCGTTCATCCTGATGCTCAGGATATCCTAGATACATTAGAAGAGAACAGGGACTGGTACCAAAACATGATTCCTGCCAGCCCCACAACCAGTACTTCTGATCTCAGCCATGATCAACGATCCAGTGGGGAATACTCAGGCAATGGTACAAACCCACCACCAAAATTTCCTAAGTCTTCAGATAAAATCAAATTTCAGATTACTCTAGAAGAACCAGAGGAAGAGTACTGGGAGGAAGAGACGTTTAATAAAGGAGAGACCTAGTAGATTTCTAGACTGAAGAACTAAAGGAAAGTGAACCCTTGTGATAAAGTGTAGCTGTTTATGAAACTTTCTGGTGTAGTATAAAAAATGATTTCTGGAGTTATTTTGTGGCAGTGGGTTCACAACTGTCGTGATGAGATCAGGTGGATGTTCTTGAAGTATTCAGCATGTGGAAGAAGGAAACAGCTGATGATAAAATCTAGTCCTTTGTCTGTATTACTGAATTAAAAATACTCATAATCTCAGTGCTGAACTACAATTTACTGTTTGCATTAAAAAATATGTTTTTTTTTATCTAAAATTTGTTTCTTAATTTATTTGACAGTATTTACCACTCCATCTCCTTTCCTTATTGTCAGGTTCAAACAGTTGGTGTATAGACTTTATTGCTAATGCAGCTGTTAATGTTTAATGCCATTCTGAATAACTTGCTATTTAAAGTAACATATCAGTTGATGACATTTGTAAAAGAGGATGATTAGTTTCTTTGTCAGTAATAGGTTTTTGCAGATATTTAGACCAGGAATGTTCAAGATTTGTTTTAATGTTTATTAGTAAATAAAAAAGTAGTATTGTTGTTAAAAATAATAAATTTGCAAATTCAGTAAATAATGAAAAAATCTGTGAATAAAACCAAAAATTTCTAATGCAAAGTATTGTTTCTTCAAAGCAGTCTTTTACAAACATTTCCTGGTATTAGTGATGCATCATGCAATTGTTAATTCATCAGTTTAACACCCAGTACTTATGAAACTAGAAGAAAAATTAATAACTTGGAATTGTCAACATCTAATATGAACACTACAGTGATATAGAATATCATGTTCTGTCTAATAAAATCTCAAGAGTCTCAATTTAAACTCAAAAGTCTAATGCTGAGCCCACAATATGAATTAATCGTTGCATAATGCATCTTACATTAAATATAATCCTGAAGAAATATTCATGTGTCTTAAAGAAAAAGAATTTCTTTATTGATATCAAATTCAAATTAGTACCTTCTCAGGGTTAATATTGGTAAAGAAAAATCCACCTTATATAATTATGCCAAGGTTAACCCCTAATTGTTTAAAAGGGGTTATTTATGTTTTTTGCAAACATTGTTTTTAATAATGTAAATTTGCCATTAAAAGTTTTAGAATGAAATTTCTGCCTTTTATGAGATTTGTATGTAGAATGTGAAAAATTTAGAGTATATATACATATATATATTTATAGAGAGAGATTACACTTTTTTGAATGATGTGTGAACATAGGTTTTTCCCTAAGAAACATGTAAGAATGAGGGTAAAATATTGCTTTCTCAAACAAAACATGAAAAGAAGAGCAAGTTTGGAAGAGTAAATGTTTCTATAGTGTACTCCTAAAATAATTCAAAAGTAGAACCATATTCTGAACCAAACTTTTATGCTGTTTTGTTTTTTTGTTTCTACATACATATAAATATGTGTATAAATGGTTTTCGTGAACATTGAGCAAAGCATGTGCTAATCCTGAAATTATAATGTGATTTACTATGTTTTGATTCAAAGTCAAACTCTTAGCTTACTGGTTAATGCATTGTAATGGTGACCTTATAATCAATTTATCAACTATTCATCTTTTGCTTTGTAGTTGTTCTTTTATGATGACTTCAATGTAGATAAAAAACAAATCTTAACTACTGAAGATCTTTGATACAGATATATAGAAAGATAGTAAAACTGAAGGCATTATTCTCTATGTGATAGCATGTTTTACGCAACTAGCTTTTAATAAACTTCAGCTAAGCAACAATGATACGACTGGCTGTATCGCCCAGCTATAGCAGTCAGCTGTCTCATCTAGCAGCTGTTTGTAAAATAATGTTGTTACTAGGTGTATAAGAAGTTTAAATTATTTACCATGTTGAGAATTATAGTGTTGGTTCTGTGTTTGGTGAACTTAGAAGTCATGTTTAGAGCTTTTCACTGAGATATGTCTTTAAAAATGTAGAAATATATTTTATAAATTCACTTATAATCATATCAGGATTTTTACTTTTGACACTGTGCATGTTTTACTGTTGCTTATTAATAGCTTTGTGCATGAATAAATAGCTCGAGTGAATGAGTGTCTCTTAAAAAAATACACGAAAGTTTTTATGAACGATCTCAAATGAGAAGCCAAATCTAGTCTTAAATCATAGGAATTACGGATTGTATAAATTTCGTTAGGGTGATTATTTGCATCTTAACCAGGTGTGTTTTAGAACTGAATTATGCACAGATAATGCCGGCTATCAGAATATCTGGTGTATCTTCAAGAAATTGAATACTTGAATTTAATACCTTTAGAGCTACCATATAAGACAACTTCATCCGCCTTGCCAAAAGTCATTTCCTATTGTTTTAACAAAGAAACTCTGACAACCAAGGTTCCTCGACACTGATGAGAAATATATTACGCTTAAAGCTTACTTAACAACGCAACGATAGCGTGTGTCATTACAAGATGGCGCTTACGTAAAGTACTATCATTTGCTAGTGTTTCTTGTCGTTTAGGGAAGAAAAAGTGTTGTGAAATATTGATTAAAGGGTTAAAAGCTTCCAGTATTACAGGATGACCTGAAATAAACGCATGCTATTTGTCATTTTTACAATATCTGATGTACATTTGTATATTTATGAAACTTCAAAATAAAGACTTGTTCATACGACTAATATGTTTTGATTTCATAATATAATAAAAGAGTAAAAACTCTTATTTCAATACTTTGTCTTCCCAGTTTTAAGTAAATTGACATTACCAAACCAATGGAAAAATAATCTAATTGTCAGTATGAATCCCTCAACTACAGTACCAGAGGAAGTTTAGCTCTGCGTGTCGTTTTTATTTTCGTCAAACAGCAACTGATGACAATTCATGTCACAAAAGTGAAAACGCAGCAAAATACCGTGTTATAGTAATATAAACCTAAGACAGGTTTCGATTACACTTAAATCGACGCCTTCTTTGACCTCCCAGATTTGAATTTATACTGACTACCATACTAAGTGTTGCCCGCAGTTATAGTTACCTATCAAACAACTATCTTCCACAATCCTTAAGGACCTGAGAACATCTCGTCGTCCACTGTTAGCTTTACCTCGGGGTTTCGTTTACACTTTTTGAAATGGAATTTTCCTTAATCCCCTAGAGATGGCGTACAATGCACATTAAATGATGCACAAAATTTACAGAGACCGTTTTCACACATTATTCGATATGCATTATTTCCAGTACTAATAAATAAATATGAAGAAACCTTTTTATCGCCTATAAACCATGAACTTGTTATCAACAAGAGCAGCTTAACTAACGAGCAAGAAAAACTGCGTGCAATTAAAACTAGATTATTATAACTGATGAATTTCCTCTACACTTTACGTCAACATCGCACAATAACACGAAAGGGGCATTTTATGGTGTGATTACTGGAAATTACTTACAGTGATATTATATAAATGTAGAGGCGTCGCTTCAAATATTTCTCTTTGCATACGGATGATCTCCATCAGTTTTAAGCGCCATCTTTTTTAACAGTTTAAGAATGAAATACTTTTTCATTTTATCTTCTGATGAATTACAGATTAATCTCTCAGCAATAGTATAAGTAAAGACTTCTGATGTTTCTAGCCAACAAGAAATAACAAATTAGCCTTATATTTGAATAATAATAATTAAATAGGCGACTGTTTTGTGTGTGTTTCGAAAGTTTAGGAGCCAATGAGGAGGGCTCTTGAATGTTTGGAATTCTATGCAGCCATTTATGTCCTGCAATGAGCTGTACTCACCATAAAAGCAATTATATTAGTACTTAACCCTCTTCTGAAGATTATTACCATTTTCGCTTTATTTTTAATTTTGTAGATTATTTTAGTGATCACATTACGACGAATATAAAACTTAACGTTAAAGCTGCCTACGCGTTAGTTCATGTTGTAAAATATATCACGTGATATAACGATGACTTTCAAACAATAGAATCGTTTTTCTGAAGGATTACTACCAGAAATCATTCACCACAAAACTGATAACAAAAATACACAAACATATAAACCCATTGCTATATTTTGAATCTGTGATAAAAATCATTTTACGTTTTGTATTTTTCAATCTAAAGGCAAAAACACTAAAGTTAATTTTTAAAACTATCTCCGTTGCATTGCGAATTGATATTTGGACTAACGTCGTCAATTATATTACTGCCACACCTCAAATACCAAACACAATAATGTTTAAATTGATGTTTTCCACAACTCAAAATTGTTCCATTAGTGAACAATGATCCAATATTTTTCCCCCAAGAAATAAGCGCTATCGGAATTTGTATATGAACCACCTAATCACCTTTTACTTATAAAATTCCGTTGTTCTCTTTCTCGGTCTATCCTGCTCCTGTCTCTAGGAAAGTCTATTAGCATCATTATAAATGTCATTAAAAAGAAACACTGTAACATCACATCTAGAATATATTGAAGAATTAAACCTATTGTTACTATATAGTCGTGATATACACACATGTCAGTAGATAGATAAGTGCATTTGTGTGTATCTAGATGGATGGATATGCAGGGACAGATATCGACAAAACTTTTTATGAGTGCACAGAGGTTTGTTCCACACGTATAACAATGAAACAAATATATAAAAAAGTACACGTATCGAATCTTCATTTATAAAAAATATATTTTTTTCGATATCAGATGTTTTATAGTTAATGTACACATACTTATAAGCCTGGCATGGCTAGGTGGTTAGGGCACTTGATTCGCAATCTGCGTGTCACGGGTTCGAATCCCGTCAAGCCAAAATGCTTGCTGTTTTGGCCGTGGGGGCGTTATAATGTGATAGTCAATCCTACTATTCGTTGGTAAAAGAGAAGCCCAACAGTTGGTGGTAGATGATGATGACTAGCTGTCTTCCCTCTAGTCTGTCACTCCTAAATTAGGGACGATTAACGTAGATAGTCCTCGTGTAGCTTTACGCGAAATTTAAATCAAATCACATTCTTATGAAATTCGTATTGCAATAACAATAGTCATATTATCATATATTATAAGTGGAAAATATTTGTATAAAAGTTTCCAGTAAAAGTTCCAACAGATATCCACAGTTCGTATTAACAGCAGTTTTAGAGGAGGCAAATCAGTAAAAATATTAGTTAGCTTTTCCATATTTATGTCAGAAGACATACATAGTTCCATTTAAAAAACAGCTTTTGGCAAATTAAAAGGAATCGGCTCCAACATTGAAGTTTATTTATTACGTCATGGCACCCAGGAGCACAGTGTGCAGCCGTCTTTATAGATAAGTGCTTTTGTATACAAAGGGATAAGTGCTGTGTGTGCACAAATGGATACGAGCTGCACGTGTACAGATAGATGATCACGTTTATAAGTAGATATATAAGTGCTGTGTAAATACTTACCTATGTAAATAGGTAAGAGCGTGCGTGCAGTTAGGTAAATGCTCGGTCTCTGTGTGTAGATACATATAGATAAGTGCTGTACGTATAGACAGATATATATATATATGTTTATTTATAGAAATAGAAAGATAGATAAGATGTGTATGTATACATGGGTAAATAACTGCATGTGTTAATTTCCAGATAGATAAATACATTTTGTTTACCTGTATGGTATTTTAAGGTAAACTTGATTTATTCTAAGACTGGCTAAGATAGGTCCACAGAATAATATGAGATTCGATCAAGTTGTCTATTTACAAAGTAATTCTGAATTATCTGAACCTGACCATGTTAGTGAAGGAAAACGACTGGATATAACTGTGAAATACACACTAAAAGCAACTATTATTTAAACACAAGTAACAGCACGTGTATTTAACACAACAAGTAATCACATTTACAAGTGAGAGATGATATAAGCTGTTTGTTCTCTCGAGACTTATTTCAGACTATCTTTTCCTTAAGCGTTAATACAAACATTACGGTATATACTTAAAGCTATAACACCATACGTTTTCAAGGCGACTTACGTTATCCACGTGACTGTCGATCATTCCCATTGATCATGAGGTAGGTTGTAGCCTTTAGACCAGTAGATCAGTGTTTCTTAACCTAAAATCTACTGTGTCCCGGAAGATGTTTTGGGTATTTCACTGCCCTCCGGTAATATTACTTACTATATATTCATACAACATTTTGCATGCCCACTTACCAGGTTGCGCCCCGGCAGTTGGGAAACTCTGCTATAAACATCGCTTGACACCAGTGGAAAAAACCACTGTCTATATTTATATATATTACGGTTAACCTTGAAAAATGTGTTCCCTCGGAAGACAAAAGAAATATACATCTTATATGAATGGCACAGAACAATAAGTAGCTAGAACGATAGGAACTTGAGAGTTTTATGGATCATATGTTATGTGAAAACCTCACAAACACCAGAAAAAGTGACTTTTTTGGGAAATTGTGTATTAATGCAAGGAGGTAAAAACCACATTGTTCCTGTCTATTATCTAACGAAACCTCATCTAAAGGAACGAAATTTGGAAATACTGAATAGATAGGTATGTAAGAGAAAATGAGTTAAGTATCTTTTAAAACAGAAGTGATTGTCAAACATTGTATTTTTATAACTTATTTCAAGCTTTGACTTACAGATAATTTCGAAATAATTCCAATGAAGTATTTAATTTTTTTTGTAATGTTTGTAGTGGTTTCATTACTTCTCAGTACATGCCTATATTTGTATAGGTATAATTTCTATCTTTGATTTTTATTTTCTTGTTATCATCTTATAAGCTAAAATAACCCTGCATTTCTTAGAAAAGTCTCCTTTTCGTCATTACAGACCCCATAGTTACAGAAAACATTTTTTTTCTTTATGAAAACCGTTGTTCATATCCTAAGCCTAACAGGTAGTGTTGGAGCCGAGAGACTGTATCAACAAGCGTAAGAAGTACTAAACATTTATAATTACTTCCGTCTGGTCAGCATCATATTTTAACACCTTCCTGTTTACGCGCCTCCTGACGACGGACAAGTTAAAAATAGTCAAGATGAGACCACCCCGGAGATTACTATTACACGTGAAAGAGTTCTTTCAAATTGAAACTGTTACACCTTACATAATAGTACCAGGAAAATATTAATCTTGACAGTTTACCTTAACAAACTGGACTATATAAGCATTTAAAAAAGGTCTCCTTAGAACTCCAAGTGCTTTTCTGTACACAAGTCTTCAAATAGTCAATTTTACACATTTGCTCTGAACAACAACCGTTTGAGTAACAAACGTGTACATAAATTTGTGCTTTTACCTGTTAATCTGCTAAAGCATAATTATTAATAGTCAAAATGACTTTTTAAAATAACATCTCTTGTCACTTCATTATTGACAAGAGTCAAAGATTAATATGTATTAATCGCTTCCTAACAGGAACGCTCCTTGTCATTCTGGAGCCCCAGGTAGAATTCAGTAACTGTGAACCCATAAAGAAAGGAAAATTTAAAAGTAGATTAACATGAATAACACCTGGGGCCTTTCTATGTATGGGACCTCGAGAAATTAATCAGTTTGCCCAATAGGTAAGACCGCCTATGCTTCCTAATTAGTGGCTCGGTATGGCCAGATGGTTAAGGCACTCGACTCGTATTCTGAGGGTCGCGGGTTTGAATCCCTGTCACACCAAACATGCTCGCCCTTTCAGCCATAGAGGCATTATAATGTGACGGTCAATCCCACTATTCGTTGGTAAAAGTGTAGCTCAAGAGTGTTGGTGGTAGGTGGTAATGACTAGCTGCCTTCCTTCTAGTCTTACACTGCTAACTTAGAAATGGCTAGCACAGATAACCCTCGTGTAGTTTTGCCCAAAAATTCAAAACAAACAAATTCCTAATTAGTAATCAACCAGGTGACGTTGTTTGGAAACACAGTTCCAGTGGTTCTGGTTCTTCATGACAGGAGGCTGTAGTTTTTATTTTCAAATCTTTTTTTCTTAAAAATGAGAAGAAAACACGCAGCAGAAGTTATATATATATATATTACATATTATATTATTACATATTACATATTATATTATTACATATTACATATATATTACTTACTTCATAAAACCATTGTTCTAGATCAGTCACTTCTGACTTCATGGTTCCAGTAAAGTATATTGCAATTAGTTGAGCGTAAAACGCTAGGCTATTCTCTAAATATTGTATCTGATATCGTACGGGGAGATGATGTTGGTTTATGATGACGTCTTTAGATTTCGTTTCGTATGCTCAGGTAAGAGGAAAGGTTTATGTGTTTATTTCATGATGAAGGTAATTTGTGAAATTCATAAATAACAAACATTTTCAGGACCTACATTAATCAAAAGTTGTAACTGCCTGCTGTCTTCTATGAATTATAAATTCGTAAAATGCGTGGATAATACGTTGGACTCGACTTTCTTTGGGTATAACCATTAATTTCTAAACTAATCAGCGATCATAATTCCCCTAATCCAAAGTGATAAGAAAGACTCCATTATAGTACTTTTTAAACTAATCAGCGATCACAGTTTCCATAATTTCAAAAGATAAAAAGACTTCATTTTACTTACGTATAATCACTAATTTTTAAAATCCTCAGCTTTTATAGTTCTTTTAACCCCAAGTGTTAATAAGAAGTCAATTCTACTTCTGTGTAATCAGTGGTTATAGTTCTCCTAACCCCAAGTTGTAATAAGAAGTCAATTCTACTTCTGTGTAATCAGTGGTTATAGTTCTCCTAACCCCAAGTGTTAATAAGAAGTCAATTTTACTTCTGTGTAATCAGTGGTTATAGTTCTCCTAACCCCAAGTGTTAATAAGAAGTCAATTCTACTTCTGTGTAATCAGTGGTTATAGTTCTCCTAACCCCAAGTGATAATAAGAAGTCAATTCTACTTCTGTGTAATCAGTGGTTATAGTTCTCCTAACCCCAAGTGTTAATAAGAAGTCAATTCTACTTCTGTGTAATCAGTGGTTATAGTTCTTCTAACCCCAAGTGATAATAAGAAGTCAATTCTACTTCTGTGTAATCAGTGGTTATAGTTCTCCTAACCCCAAGTGTTAATAAGAAGTCAATTCTACTTCTGTGTAATCAGTGGTTATAGTTCTCCTAACCCCAAGTGATAATAAGAAGTCAATTCTACTTCTGTGTAATCAGTGGTTATAGTTCTCTTAATCCCAAGTGATAATAATTAGTCAATTTTACTTTTAAGTAATCAGTGGTTAAGGTTCTCTTAATCCCAAATGATAATAAGAAGTCAATTTTACTTCTGTGTAATCAGTGGTTATAGGTCTCTTAATCCCAAATGATAATAAGTCAATTTTACTTTTAAGTAATCAGTGGTTATAGTTCTCTTAATCCCAAATGATAATAAGAAGTCAGTTATATTTTCAGGTAATCAATGGTTAAAGTTATCTTAATCTCAAATGATAATAAGAAGTCAATTTTACTTTTAAGTAATTAGTGGTTATAGTTCTATTAATCCCAAATGATAATAAGAAGTCAATTATATTTTTTAGGTAGTCAATGGTAAAAGTTATCTTAATCTCAAATGATAATAAGAAGTCAATTTTATTTCTAGGTAATCAATGGTAAAAGTAAAATTATCTTAATCCCAAATGATAATAAGAAGTCAATTTTACTTTTAAGTAATCAGTGGTTATAGTTCTCTTAATCCCAAGTGATAATAAGAAGTCAATTTTACTTCTAGGTAATGAATGGTAAAAGTTATCTTAATTCCAAATGATAATAAGAAGTCAATTGTACTTTTAAGTAATCAGTGGTTATAGTTCTGTTAATCCCAAGTAACAATAAGTCAATTTTACGTCTGTGTAATCAGTGGTTATAGGTCTCTTAATCCGAAATAGTAAGAAGGATCTCATTTTACATGTGTGTAATCTTTAATCTCTAAACTAATCAGCAGTCACAGAGTTTCTAGTTACAAAAGATAAGGGGAGCAGCATCTTACTTGAGTGTAATTACTAAATTTAGAATGATTGGTAAGATATATGTTTCTCACGGTTTTGAAGTATTATAGGCTATTACCATTCATTGAAATAAAAAACAAATTGACAGCAAAAACAATACAAATACAAAAGGTTTAACAACGTGCACTTGTATTTCACGTTTTATTAGCTATGTCAAAATAACGTGAAAAGATTCATTCACAATTGCACAGATGTAAGGGTAGAGCTACCAAGATCCTTCTGAAACATTACCCCTCCCCAGTAAGTCCTTTAACAACAAAAATTCGGCGAACGTACCATAACTTGTACTCTCGTCTACGTGAACTTTGGTGAGTAAATGTTTCTTGGACAGCAGGGTTTGTCTGCCGGAGGTACTTAAAACATTTTTTTGGCTACATGTTAGGAAGTAGTTAAATAATATTAGACAATAACTTCTAATAAACCTTTTAATTCATTTTTTAGCTTCAGTAAATTAAATCTATATTAATGTGTATTTAAACGTGTGTCCCACTTCTATTATTTACGTGTATATTTACGAGACTAAATTATAGTTTTAATTTGGTTTTATCCTTGCTAACGTTACCTAAAGCTACCAACTTTTTTTTAGTGTATGAAGAGGCATGTGTTGCTGTGACTGGTCTTTTTTCTATAAACCTTTAGAAATTTGTATATTCATTAATGTGGCAAGAAGGTGAGATAAAATCTTTAGATCAAATATATTTGTGGTTATTCTTCTGAAAGTTAATCAAGTTACACATGTCTGTCTATTGTCTTTAAGCTAGCCATCCAAGCCGAAACTGTTTCATTAAATAATAAACTGTTAGGCAAGGTATTTCATGTTTATCTTATTTTGCGGATACTTGAAATTAAAACATTTCTTACACAATCGGCGTGTGTTTATTTCTCAGAGCTTTGATGACGGATAAGTTTTCAATAAATACGACTATTTTTGTCATGTTAATGCAATATATAAAGTGAAGGCCTGGTGATAGTTTCCTTTCGCAATACTAGTAATACCATGAAACTACAGCTTATTTCAACGGTCTTGTAAGCAGTGGGAAAAGTACCCTGCGCCTGTTTTGTATGATTTTCACCAGGTGGTCTGGTGCGTATTTCGATTTTCCGGTTCCGGTGAGCATCCAATGAACAACTTCTTCACTTAGCCTAAATTTGACAAACTGAACGTTAAATTTAGATCCTGACGACAGCAGCTTTTCGTGTTCACACCTTCTTTAGTTTGTGACGGACCAGCACGTGGCTATAGATGTCTCCTCCAATAAGAACATTCAACTGTGTGGGAGGTCTGGAGACATGAAGTCCAGGAATGTTCTACGCTTTTTTATTGCACACATTCAGGTAGAATACTTAATCAGACAAAAGTCGTGACTCCTTCAATATAGTTCCCCCACACAGAAGCTAATCTATAATCTTACTTAAGTTCTTATTGGCGACGAACAACTTATAAATGTTTATACTTACATCTTTAGTAAGCACGCATAACGACTGTTTAAACACCTACGCCCTTGTTTTTAACTAAAATTGTCGTTTTCGAGTCAAACATGTCCTTTTACGGGTAGATTATGTTGTGGTTCAATGCTGAACAATGCTTTAGCAATCAAACACTTCCCTTTGCCGCAACTGCTTGTATTTTCAATAAAATACGATATTTTTACAAAATCTATTAATAACAACAAAGAATAGCCGTAGCACTTAAAATTCTTTCAGGAAGGAGTAAATTAATCTGAGAGATTTTTTTTAGTAGCGGCATAACGGCTCATAGAACAGCTCTGAGTTTATTTGTTGTCGTTGCTTTTCAAGTACAAACTTTTAGTTTATAGCTCCATCATCTCTTTTCCGATTGGAGGCCTAATTACAGTTTTGAACTTGAAAAGTCAAACTCTTTTGATTGATGTATTTGATCACGTCCAAGGTCTTGTAAATTAATGTACTCTAATTCTGTTTAAAAGAATTTCAATTTGATTGTAGACTGCTAGAGATCCTGATGAGTAATAAAACTAAATCTGGTATACGTTTACCTCGCGCTTGGCATCGGTGGTGTAAGAAAATGTAGTTAATAGTAAGGAAATAAAAATTGCCATTAATCACTTTAGTATAATCCTGCCTGAAAGAATTTCAAAGGCAGCGACTATTGAGGATTCCCTTTTGGTTTCTTTCTATTACACATTTCCCTTAAGAGATAAACAATAAATATACTATCGCAACACACATTCCAGAGCCTTCCAGTGGCTTAATAATAAGTTAGAAGATTAAAAACGTTAAAAAATTAGTTTTGATACTCATCGTGGGCACAACATATATTGTACATCGTGTAGCTTTGTGCTCAATAATAAACAAACAAATGGCTTCATACTGATTATTAGTAGTTCTTTGACAAACGTGATAAGTTTGTGTATTAAAAAATTTTGAAATATTATGATTTTGGAAAGCACGTTCAGTACTTCACTGATGCCTTAGGCCTGGCATGGCCTAGCGCGTTAAGGCGTGCGCTTCGTAATCTGAGGGTCGCGGGTTCGCGCCCGAGTCGCGCCAAACATGCTCGCCCTCCCAGCCGTGAGGGCGTTATAATGTGACGGTCAATCCCACTATTCGTTGGTAAAAGAGTAGCCCAAGAGTTGGCGGTGGGTGGTGATGACTAGCTGCCTTCCCTCTAGTCTTACACTGCTAAATTAGGGACGGCTAGCACAGATAGCCCTCGAGTAGCTTTGTGCGAAATTCAAAACAAACAAACAAACAAACTGATGCCTTATTGTACGAGAAATTATCCTGATAACAGTAAGAATGGGATAGTTTGTGACAATTAGTAAACAACAACACAAAAAAACACACAAGAGACTTGGGTTCGACTCTCGATGTGGCTCATTTCTGCTGAAAGATATCATATTTAAAACCCTTGATATAGTTATTAGCATGAAACTATTGTTTAATAACGTAAAAATTGGCTGGTGAGCGGTTCGATCTGCAAAATAAAAAAAATAATGCATAAATAACACGTATTTCAGATTTGAACTGAACAATATAGCATGTATACAATACGTATTTCAGGCTTGAACCAAACAATATAGCGTGTATATAACACGTATTTCAGGCTTGAACTGAACAAGATAGCGTGTATATAACACGTATTTCAGGCTTGAACTGAACAATATAGCGTGTATATAATACGTATTTCAGGCTTGAACTGAACAGTTTAGTGTGTAATAATAATAATACGTATTTCAGGTTTGAAACGAACTATATAGCGTGTATATAACACGTATTTCAGGTTTGAAACGAACAATATAGCGTGTATATAACATGCATTTCAGGCGTGAAACGAACAATATAGCGTGTATATAACACGTATTTCAGGCGTGAAACGAACAATATAGCGTGTATATAACACGTATTTCAGACTTGAACTGAACAATATAGTGTGTAATAATAATAATACGTATTTCAGGTTTGAAATGAACAATATAGCGTGTATATAACACGTATTTCAGGCTTGAACTGAACAATATAGCGTGTATATAATACGTATTTCAGGCTTGAACTGAACAGTTTAGTGTGTAATAATAATAATACGTATTTCAGGTTTGAAACGAACTATACAGCGTGTATATAACACGTATTTCAGGTTTGAAACGAACAATATAGCGTGTATATAACATGCATTTCAGGCGTGAAACGAACAATATAGCGTGTATATAACACGTATTTCAGGCGTGAAACGAACAATATAGCGTGTATATAACACGTATTTCAGGCTTGAACTGAACAATATAGCGTGTATATAATACGTATTTCAGACTTGAACTGAACAATATAGTGTGTAATAATAATAATACGTATTTCAGGTTTGAAATGAACAATATAGCGTGTATATAACACGTATTTCAGGCTTGAACTGAAAAATATAGCGTGTATATAATACGTATTTCAGACTTGAACTGAACAATATAGTGTGTAATAATAATAATACGTATTTCAGGTTTGAACTGAACAATATAGCGTGTAAATAATACGTATTTCAGGTTTCAAATGAGCGGAATAATGTATGGATAACACGTAATTAAGGTTTAAAATATCACCTTAACATACGTACAGACATGAAAAAAAACACCTGCAAATCTTAAAAACGTTACTTCATAACATTTCATCGCTTTTGAAGAACAAAAAAGCGGAACTTACAAACGTTCAGAGATGGCAGCAGGCAAGGGCGCGGGAACTAGGGTGCGGCTTGAGACACGAAGGCACAGCGCACCTGCTAGTGGCGTTAGAAAAGGTTATTTTTTTTTAATGCATATTTGCGATAATTCACGTAAGGCTTCACGAGCGTGAATACATACTTTTAAAGGATATACTTTATGTAGTTCTTGCTAGTTTTGCAGAGACGATACATGATATTTATTAGTAGTTTTCTGTGAGAAAATATGTTCCCAGTTTTGAAGTTTGAAAAAAAAAAACCTTTAGTTTTTGATGTACTTTACTTTTGTTTTCAATATTTTATGATCACTTTATTGTTCACATTGTATCAAGGACTGTGGTTAAGTCATTTATTTTATGACTGCTTAAATAGACAAACATGTGCTGATATCGATTTACTTTTAATACCGTTTTAACGTAACAGCAATCGAATGCTTGGTTTTCACTGCATATAGTGGTTGCAGTTGTGTTCAATTGTTTCCATGACATACAGTGGCTATAGTTGTGTTCAACTGTTTCCAGCTCAACCTGTTATACAAATCAGTGGCTGCCGGAAAATGCCAGTGTTTCAAAGTCCTAGCTTTTGAACATTCTGACTGACAGTATAGCAACTTCGAAAGCTGCATTCAACTTTATAAATCACACCTATCTAACACTCGCTATAACACGTTCGACACTTGGTTAATCTTCGAACAATTTTATACATCAGCGATCTAATGATGTCGGTTCTCCTAAGCAAGTTTTACTTGCTAACTCTATTTAGTTTTCTGCTTCTATGTCAATGTTTGGTCAATCCGGTTTCTTTCTGTTAGATGAATTAACTTAGTTGTCAAAGAAGGACGTGCCTAAGACTTGGGAAAACCCAGTTTTGAAGGGTGTAGGACGAACTAAACTTACCCTCTACACATTATGACCATCGCTTTAATCTAAAAGAAACTTACTATACCAACACTTTCTTAAGAACAAAGTATGAAACATTCAGTTACAGGAAAATTATTTTTGTTATAAGCACATATTGTTCAGCTTGACGATGCATAAAATCAACTAAATCCACGCCTTTTAAAAAACGTTATTTTCAAGGGAAAAAAATGAAAAGGGCAAAAGTTGATACCATCAGTATTGTAACAGGTTATACTAACTTTTTTCACGATCGAGAAAGAAACAAATTTTACAAATTTTCCTAGTGGTGTTTCACCTCGCGAGGCTCTTCGAGATAGTAGAAATAACCTTATATAAAAACTATTCTAAAATAATAAAATTCCAACTTCGAAGCGCCCGATCAAGGATTACTTGGAAGCAGCACTATCAAAGGTTAAGGCCACGAAATACGGAAAATCTTGTCGTAGAGAACTGAGATAGTTCTCCGAATCGCTACAGGGGATCTGAAGGTTATTATTTGTAAGCTCAGATAACGTGCCGATATTTTTTAAAACTTAGCGCTGGCTCTATCGTTTGATACACAACATGAAAATAAACAATGAAAGTAAAAATGATCCATTGGATACGGCTCATCCTGTGGAAATATTAACGTAACTTCACTCATTTACAGTAACTGTTATGTTAGCCACGAGTAAAATGTGAAAAATACACTCTTACATAAATGTTTCTTTTTTGTGCGTGTGTTAAACAACATAAAAACAAAATTAGAAAGTAAGGCTCAATTTGTTTATGTACGTGGTTCATAATTCTAAATAAAATAATAAAGTATTTTCAAGAAAATAAATTGATGCAAAAATTAGTATTTGTAAATTATACTCACTTCAAGTTAAACATTCGGTTTATATGCTAAATAAATATAATTATTTTAACACTTTTCTTGAATGACACTATTAACACATATACATGTGTATATACACATGTATTTACACGCACTGGGCCCGGCATGGCCAAGCGTGTTAAGGCGTGCGACTCGTAATCCGAGGATCGCGGGTTTGAATCCCCGTCCGACCAAATACGCTCGCCCTTTCAGCCGTGGGGGCGTTACAATGTTACGGTCAGTTCTACTATTCGTTGGTAAAAGAGTAGCCCAAAAGTTGGCGGTGGGTGGTGATGACTAGCTGCCTTCCCTTTAGTCTTACACTGCTTAATTAGGAACGGCTAGCGCAGATAGGCCTCCTGTACCTTTGCGAGAAATTCAACAAACAAACACACTCACTGCCCAATTTCAACGCAGTATACAACTAAAGACATATTCGGCTCGGCATGGCCAGATGTTTAAGGCACTCGAATCGTAATCTGAAGGGCGTGGGTTCGAATTCCCGTCGCAATAAACATGCTTGCTCTTTCAGTCGTGAGGGCGTTATAATGTGAATCCCAGTATTCGTTGGTAAAAGAGTATCCCAAGAGTTGGGTGGTGATGACTAGCTGCCTTTCCTCTAGCCTTAAACTGCTAAATTAGGGATGGCTAGCGCAAATAGCCCTCGAGTAGATTTTCGCGAAGTTCAAACCAAATACGTATTCACACTTCCTGCTCAATTTGTACATATCATACGACTAATTTAATCTTTTACAGCAGCTTCACTCTTTGTAAATCACCTTGTATGTTTGGCTTCATCTTTTCGCTGACTAGTGTGGTTAGTTTCCGTTAGAGTGATCCGGGGAAGATATTCGTTTTCTATAGCTGATTTACTCTGAATCATTTTATGCTAATAACCGAAACTGCAAGCAGGTAAAGCAGCTTGTAAGACTACAAAAGAGACTTCTGTGGTTTATAGAAGGTTATATTTTTGTTGTGTTTATATGAAGAACGATGTAGCGTAATGTTGCCACAATATCCAAGTTGTTTGATCTTAAATTAGCAGTAAATTTAAAAGACTTAAAACACTAACGTCCAGAGTTTGATTTCTTATGGTGAGCAGAGCGCGGGTACCCTATTGAGTAGCCTTGTATTAAAACAAATAAAATTATATGATATAAAATTAATATCATTAATACGATTATCAAATTTAAGATATTTTAATTAGTTGTAAACATAGTTCACGGTGTCAACTGACATATAAAATGGCAGAAACTCCTTAACGCTTGGTTCTTGAATTAAGCACAAAGCTACATAATGGGCTATCTCTGCTCTGCCCACGAGGAGTATCGAAAGCCGGCTTGTAACGATGTGAGTCCGCAGACATACCGCTGTGTCACTGGGAAGACATGATGCTTGGAAAAGTTCTCAAGGCATGATGGTTGGCTGTGGTTAATCCAAAGTTTTGAAAAAGCTGATTACCATCTGCATTCTTCAGTAAGGAAAACAAATTTTATCTTACGCAGAAATAAAACTCTCAATGTTTCATTTTCCTTGCATGAATGTTAAAGTATAGAAACAAGTATTAATTTGTAAACTATCCATACATGAGAAGTTTTCTATCGAAAATGTTCTATCTGCTGTGTTCACTACACCACAAAAAATATTTTATGGCGCGCATATAATTTAAAATTACAAAGCCTATAACAACCGAAAATTGTTCTTTAAATATTAGAATAATCTCATGTAATTACGGATCTTGTTTCATTCACAACTCTGAACAACTAAATTGTTTTTCTTTCAACACAGAAACATCACTTTAATGTATTGTAATCCGAAGCAGTAATTTCATTTGTTTGGAGGTCACTGAAAGAATGCTACACAGCAATTATTAAATAAATATTTGCCAAAAACATAAACGTTATAATAATAAAATATGGCAATACGGTGTTTCTGAGAAAGCACAGTGAATTAAGGTTCCTATTAGTGATATCTATTTAATATATTCATATTTTTCTAAGTTCCAGTAAAATGAAGACGAAATTGAAATTAAGGTTATTTTATTATTGGACAAACTTATAACTAAAACTGTTTCATATTTACGAAACTTGGCTTAGAATATTGCATATTTTTAAGGTCAAACAAACACAATGAAATCATGTGACTCATCACGGATGTGACATAAGGAAAAGCGCACGTGCGTAGCTGAAGATACTTTTACTTCTTTTCTTTTCGATATACGCAAAATGTCTAGATGCAAAAATTTCATCCCATCCCGTTCTTCAATAACCTTTATTCTAAAACATTTGGATCATTCAGTTGTGTACATCAATTTCTTCGAACCATGTTTTGTAACGAATTGCATTAATAATGAAAGTGTAATTTATAATAACCTACTCTCTCTCGATTTGAAATAAATAAGTTTTGTCTACACAAACACGCGTTATTATGAGGACATTTCGCTTGTATTCTCGTCTTAAGTAGAGTTTCGCACAAATCAGGTATTTTATCGTTCTAGTACGAGGACGTAGTTAAGTTACTGGTTGAACCCACGGAATGTTTCTTATATCACTATTAGGACACATGATCTAGTAAAACTATTTTCATCACAGTCCAGAGTGTGTTTTTTTTATATTAATTCGCTATAAGATATCCGAGTGAGGGAGTTTTCTAGGTTATCGACCGTCCTTTTAATCGTCATGACGTTAAATATATCAGCTTTTTATGTACTTAATCTAGAACAAATAATTTTTGTTCATTAAAACTAACTACCCAAGGATTTCTGTTTGATTTGAACATCAGCTACTTGAGTAAGGAAGCGTATTATGCTAATATTATAATAAGTTGACAAATAACGATTTATAAACATAAGGCGATTTTAATGCATTATGCCTATTCGTGATGACGAGAAACCCACTTGAAGTAAAAACGTATTCTCAAGACGGCTGTTATGGGTTTTAAAACTTTAATTAAAATAAAGTATAGAACTTTCTTTTAATTAAAGTGCTAATGCCCATATCAGCCGTCTTGAGAATACATTATGCCTATAAATTGTTGTTTTGTCTACTTATTACTGAACATCAATTATTCCACGATTAACTTCAGCAAAATCTATATTTTAAGATATGGCTAGTGAATCCTGTGACCTTTCATTAACTGCAGTTACATAAAGTACTAATTAAATTGGATTTCTACTTGATGTTGTGAGACTAAGGCGTATCATTAGTTGTATCGAATTTTGATGGACCTGGAATGGTCAGACATATCTTCAGGATTTTTCTCTCCTGCTAACAGTATATTTTTAATCTTTTATATGTATTGCTGTATCAGATGTTTCAGATTTAATGTTTACTTTGGTTTCCTTCAAAGATGACTTTTTGCACTTTTTAGTGTTTGAAGCATCTACTTCTTGGTGTTGTATATTGGTCGGTTTACGTTGCAATATGTTTCCGCGTTAATTGATGTTGCGTTTGTTTGTTTGAGTTAAAGCACAAAGCAACACTGTTGTAAGTCCTCAGACTCACCGCTGTGCCACTTCGGGGCATGATATTTTGTCCATGTTACTGAGCATTTATTAATCCCACATAGTAATTTCTAGTAATTTATTTTTTAACGTCCGCTAATAAAATTTCGTATTTTCTTTTTAAGGCCTTGTCCATATTATGGGTGTTTATCATTAATTTTATATAATTACACAAATCGCTGATACAGGTTTACTACAATCCATTAAAGTAATAATATAATATGCACAAATAAAATTATTTTAATGCACACAAAATAAACCCTTTTAAAATAAATTTATAAATGTATTTGACAATATCTAGTGCACTAAAACACGTTACTCAAACCATCAATCTTGTATTGTTGCAAGAATGGAGAAATAATGGTACTAAAGCAATGTTAATTTGCCTAAAGGAGAGTAATATGACACTTAAACAATATTAATTTACGTAAGAGTGATTTTAAAATATTTTAAGGCATTCTGTACAAAGTCCAAACTTTTCCAGTAAAACTTATCCTCAATGTGAACCTATGAAACCTAATTCCTCTAGAAGAAGAAGTTTTTGAGATACAGGGGTTGAGTACCTTATATTAAAATGATTAGGGAACTTCACCAAAATGTTACAATTTATGTTGCCATGTTCGGTCGTGCTGTATCTGATGAACATGCAACTTGATAATAGCCTTGAAAAGAGTTCCATCGTAAAGCTGTCATGTCCAAAATGCATGACCTTCCTTCCTGCGTGTTTTCTATAACACTACGTAACAAAATCTTTACTTTTTCTTGTTCCTGGACAGAAAGTGTTATTTCCCAATTACTTATGCCTAAAGTAAATGGAAAAGACCTATTTTTCTCTTCAAACTTTGCTTTTGTGGCCTGGGAGCGTATAACGAAAGCGTGATGGGAGACTATATTTGGGGGTTGATATGTGAAAGTGATTTACATTACAGTTGCAAATCTCGAAAAACTACTCATTTCTAAACATTTTTGTATAACTTTAGTGTAAATACATGTAAATCTTGATTCATATGTTGTTTTATTCAGATCTTATGTAAATGAAAATGTGCAAATTTGTCCGTTTTTACATATAAAATAGGTTAATTTCTAAATTTCATTATCCAGGTCACAAAATCAAAGTTTGAAGGGAGTAATGGCCATTTTCTGTACTTTTACAATATAAGCAATTAAGAAATAACACATACTATCCAGGAACAAAATTTGTGTTATACAGTGTTATCTGTCTAGTATAGGAGGACGAAAGTTTCTCAGCGTCCGTTTCAGAAATTCGATCGTCCATGCATCCACAGGTACTAAATAAGGCGACTTGACCATTATACCCTTATATTAAATAGCATGAATAATCACTTCCTTATTCAACTGCTTCAGGTATGCGATGGTTGAAGTGGTATATCGTACAAGCGTCTTTTAAGCATGACATTTGTGTCGCTGTTCTAGTCGGAGCTCAAGTAAATCGCTTTTACAATTACCATTGTGTTCAAGAATTCTCAGCTATTAGTATACGCCGCACTTTGATTATCTCGGTTTGGGTACGACTTGTTACAGATCTAAGTTTGAATCATCCTGTTACCCAAAGTTGATCTGCGTTGCTTTAGTTTCCAATGTCATTAAGTACAAGTAATATTCAATCTTTAAAATTATGAATTCCCAATAAGGTAGATATGGTCTTGCCCCCCGCTAGTACAACGCTAAAGTGAGGGGTTCGATTTCTCTTGGTGGGCTCAGCAGATGGTCCGATGTGGCTTTGCTATAAGAAAACATACACATGTGTGATCTCAGTTATTAAAGTTTTTGTTTTGTTTTTGTCTATAGCCAAATCAAACTTGAAAACCTTGTACCTATTGTTTGAAGTGACCATTTCTTGTTCAGTTGTTTTAATTACAAGTTTTACACTATTGTAAATTTTGATGTCCTAACCACACCAATTTGTACATCTTCGCATGTGTTTTTCCCATATTGAACTTGGCTGATTAAAAAAATACACTGTATAATGTTCGATAAATTTCATATTGTTCAGGGCCCGGCATGGCCAAGCATGTTAAGGCGTTGAACTCGTAATTCGATGGTCGCGGGTTCGAATCCCGGTCACACCAAACATGCTCGCTCTTTTAGCCGTGAGGACGTTATAATGTGACGGTCAATTCCACTATTCGTTGGTAAAAGAGTAGCCCAAGAGTTGGCGGTGGGTTGTGATGACTAGCTGCCTTCCCTCTAGTCTTACACTGCTAAATTAGGGACGGCTAGCGCAGATAGCCCTCGAAGAGCTTTGCGCGAAATTCAAAAAACAAACAAACAAACATATTGCTCAGTAAGAGGGATATTTTAATTTATATTCTTGTGTTCTAAATTTGTTATGTTTAAATGTATGTGACTACTGGTTATTTAAATGTTATATTTTGTGACTCATCTCTAGCGGAAAGAATTTTGCTTTAACTGTCAAATGTTTTAGGTGTAACGGATTTACTGTTATAAATTTATTTTAATATCTGCGTTTGTTTCAGTTTGATGCATGTTGTTAGCTGTGTATTGTGTAAGTTTTGCCTATTCTCTATATTTGTAGATTTTCGAGAGCAAGAATCAACTATATATATATATATTAAGAAAACACCAGCTCATCTTCGAACACTGTTGAATTATCGAGAATCTCGCTTAAAAGCTAGCCGAGACACAGTAATAGAATATTATTTGTCAACTACAATCAGTACACTATAAACCTCGAGAGCTATAATGGTGATTAACGCTTATTAATCGGAAAGCTATAGAATGTGACTAGGAACGTTTATAGATTTCGAATGTTATAAACCTTTCAAATGCGGTGAATTAACTTCGGACGTGTTAGTATTTCAACAAGGACATTAAGTATCTTCGTCGGTTGAAGTTAGCTTCTAACTGGTGTGAGGCCAGCCAAGGAAAGATAACTATCTAGCTTAAGCGTGATGCAACAATATCAACTCAGAATTAACTTGCTCTTCGTGGGGGTGGACCGTCGATAAAACATTCAGTTTTCAGCCAGATAGAAGACTCACTATAGTATGAAAGTTTATAAAACTCTTGTATATAAACCAACATAACTATTTTAATAACCGTTATTTAAAAATTGTATTGTTATTTTACATTAAAATATAGTTCTGTTAAAAAAAATTGTGTGTATCAATCTTGTTGGAAAATATCTTAAATTTGATATATAACGAAATTCGATTAACTTCTAAATTTAATTTTATATTTCAGGATAATTGAAATCGTAACAGATAACGTACGTAACATAGTGAATCAGAGATTCGCCCGATATAAATTATAATACGTAACATAAGACATGCTCGTGTCTCAAAAAATGGTCGAAAAGACGTGGTGAGGCGGTGGCAAGACCACGATGAAGGTTAAATGGAAGCCAAACACGATAAAAACAATCGTTTTAATCAGCACACTTACGCTAATCTGTTCATTTGATCCTCCGCACACTAGAAAACGTCTACATTAAGAAGATATTCCATAGTATTATAAACGCGGAAGTGTTAACAGGCTATTAGTAGTGGTTTTGGCTGATCTCAGAACGTCAGCCGGTCCGCCCACTATCAGGTAAAATTCAAGGTTTTTCCTAACTAAAGTGTTCATTCGTGAAGAAAAACTTAATGGTTTGATTTGGTTTGTTTTTACTTTCTCGCAAAGCTACATAAGGGCTATCTGCGTTATCCGCCCTTTATTTAGCAGCGTAAGACTAGAGGGAGGGCAGCTAGTCATCACTACCCTCCGCCAACCCTTGGGCTACTCTCTTACGGACGAATAGTGAGATTGACCGTCACATTATAATGTTCCCACGACTGAAAGGGCGAGCATGTTTGATGCGACAGGGATTCGAACCCGCGACCATCGGATTTCGAGTCGAGTGCCTTAACCACCTGGCCATGCCGGGCCAGAACTTAATGGAGGTTTAGCATTAGCATGCTATCGAAATGAAAAACAAAGAATCTGTTGTGAACATAGTGTGAACTATGTTAGTATCATGAGTGATTAATTCTAACATAATGTTAAATTACGAGGTATTCTTCTGATTTAATCTTTACAGAAGAAAAACTGATACTTTGTTTAAGTAAGCGAATGTGCGTGTAACTAAAGAGCTGACGTTAGTTAATGTCTAAGTTTGCCCTTTGTCTTAACTGTACTTAAACTGATACTTCGTGAACTCATAATTTCAAACTATCTATATTGAATCAGCACTGTTTGGTAAAGCACTGTTTCACTTTAAATGAGTAGAAGACAGACACAATTTTATGTTTTCTCTCTTGTGCTTGCATCAACCTAATGTTTTAACACAACTGATGCCAAATGTTGAATTTATTGTAACTGGTATTTTAACCTGAACGGCAACTTTATGTGGATGTGTAATAAACATTAAAGTCAGATACCCTAAGGGTTGACCACAGAAAGAGCAGACAGTCATCAGTGCCCGCCGCCACAATTACTTTGTCTGACTCTTTCATAACGCTCTCAGAGCTGAAAGTGCAAAGCGTGTTGAGTTACATCGCGACTCGAACCTTCGACAACTCGAACTTGAAATTTGTAGTAAACTACGTGCTATGTAGGACTCTATCACGATACAATCGTGTTTCACACTAAACCATTATGGTTCCTATATCAAGTGATGCATTTTTGAATCAATATATTATTTATGAATATATATCTTCAAACCTGATTGAGTTTAAATTGTTTACTGACACGTTTATGAGTGGCCTAAGGCAGTATCAAAGTTCAAGTTACAAGTAATGTAAAGTTTAGAAATGAGCTATGTTAGGGATAAAGTAGTGTTTCCAGTGAGCTACGGTATCGTGACTTACAAAACTTCTCTTTAAAGTTTTTCTTGATGTACATGTTTACCTTTGTTTCAGTTTCATTTGCCTTGTTTTTTGTTTTTGTTTTTTTGTTTTAGAAATCACAGCCTAGCGTTCGTTGTCGGAACAAAACAGTGAAAGTTGTTAGCGTCTTAACTCAAACGAATACATCAAACAGAGTGAAAAGATCTTGAAATTTCACTTTCACTCGTAATATAGTGAATGATGTTAATCCGTGTGTAAAATGTCAGAAAGTTGGAAGATTGGCGACCAGCTTTCTTCCTGTTTATTTGTTTTTAAATTTTTCTTTGTGATACCATGCTGTAAACGACAGGTACAGTATCAGGAAGTACTTAAGAAGGTCTATTAACAGCGAGTACGCGGTAAAACCCCATACTATTATTAAGTAACTTCATGTCCGTTCTCATGTACTAGAGTTAAAAAAAATTAAGCTTGAAAGAAAACCTAATCGCTTATTTAAGTTTCGTCCTAGAACCTCTGCTTGCGGGTCTTTGAAACCGTATTCCTGTATTGAATTGAGCAGGTGAATCGCCAGGGATTCGTTCAACCATGTCTGGAATTCCCCCCTCTTCCCCCTTGAAATAGGTTTACTCTAAAGGCTCTGTATTCGCGATGTCATTTATTAAACTTTCCATTTATAGTCACGTGATGAGTATTGCAGAAAAAAATTATAAAACAAAATGATGTTTTACTAAGTGGTTGATTCCTGTCGTGTTCTAGCTAGTAGGTCATACTAACAACGTTTACAAAACAACTAAAGTATTTAAGACACCTAGTGTTTATTTTAATATAGTAAAACAAACAATTGCCCGCCTCTGTAGTTTGTTTTCATTTTTTAATCGCAGAGTGATGTATGATGTTTCCTATTTTCCTCCTGGAATGTTGACCGTACGTATAGACATGATTTTAATAAACATAATAAAATTAAGTTCCTAAAATTTTTCATTAAATCTGAATTTTAGAACTTTCTATGGTTTGTTTTTGAATTTCGCGCAAAGCTATACGAGGACTATCTGCGCTAGCCGTCCCTAATTTAGCAATGCAAGACTAGAGGAAAGGCAGCTGGTCATCACCACCCACCGCCAACTCTTGATCTACTCTTTTACCAACGAATAACGGGAATAAGCGTAACGTTATAACGCCCCCACGGCTAAAAGAACGAGCATGTTTGGTGCGACAGTGATTCGAACCCGCGACCCTCAGCTTAGAAATCGAACGCCTTAACAACGCTGGCCGTACCGGATCAACTTTCTATGTAGCCCTAAATAAGTGTTTCACTACAGTTAGTTCCCATTTAAATTATCTGCCAAAGTCTGTCTCGAAAGTGTAATGTTTACTATTATTGTAAAATAGCGGACGGTTTTTGTTGCGTGCGTAAAAACTCACCATTTTCCATTTGCAAAGCGTCAGTATTATATAATTTCCTTAAACATCTTCCAGAGAATAAAAATAATACCTCGTATTTATGGGGATTAAGCACTTGAAATAATTTCTGTAAATAAGAACGGAAAATTCAGCGACATGTTTCAACTCTCACTGGAAAAGTAATTAATTGTTGACATATTTATTTTAAATTCCAATAGAATAAATTACAAGTTAACCCTTTGAAAACATTATGGTTACTAATAAAAATGTTCTTAACATTTCAATTTTGACAGAATTGGTTAAAATTATCTAGAGTATCAGCATACTACTGACAATCGGCCTCTCACGCTTTGTGTTGCTCACCCGACGTTGATCGGTTAGAACTCAGGAAGGTAGAACGGGTAATTCCCGCTATTAAAGTTCCACGTGCAGAATAATTTGCGTAACTTATACTATACAACTGCAAGTTAGACAACATTATGTCATACATTCGCCTAATGACAGACTTTATTAAAAACAGATTTCAGCTCTTGATGTTAGCTGATCATTTAATTTTAGTTCACTGACGTGCTAAACAATAATAACAAACTTTTGAGCTTTGAAATATTAAACGCTAACATTAAAACACATAGGTAGTCTAATAGCGAGCAGTTTTTACAGAAAAGATAATTGAATCAGGTGTAAAATGTGAGATAGTAATAAACAATTTTTGTTTTAAATGCCAGGCAGATGGAGTTTATTTCACAAGCTGGTGCCAATGATTATGTATATTGGCCACAACGGCTTCAAACGATCGTTATTTGAACTACAAGTTCGAAAAGCCTTCAAGAAACTAAACAAAAACGTACACGTGTCTTGCCTTGATCTCAGGCAAGATTCAGCGAAATTGCTGGGAATTTCAAAGTAAACTATGGACATTTCAGTACTTCGAATCACTATAACAGCAGCTCCCAAAGTTTTTTCCCTCATGACATTTACATTAGCGATCATGTTTCTGTAATAATAGCTTTCAATGTAACTTTCCAAGAAAGTGCTTCCTCGTCCCCCTCCATTAAACTAGACCGGTATTAGTAGGGAAGTTTTATTTTATTTTTATCTTTTAGCGATAGGTGTCGTTACATGTGACTGATATTTCACTTCTTATTTAATAATACATTTTCAGTTTAATTTTCCAAGAATACGAATGATATATATAAACATAAACTTGACAAAATAAAATTCTTGTTCTAGGATAAATAGTTTTAGTAAACTTTCTTAGTTTCTAGAGTCTATATTCAGTTTTTTCCCTATTTTTATTTAGAACAATCTATCAACTTTTCAAATCAGAAAACTTCCTGGCACGGCCTGATAGTTCGATCACTCGACGACTCGCAAGTGCAAATAACGTCGCCGAAAATGCTTGTCTTTCCAAGAGCTGGGACGTTATAATGGTACAATCAATTCCACTATTCGTTGGTAAAAGAGTAACTCAAGAAGTGGTTATGAGTGCTTTTCACTAGCTGTCTTTCCTCTTTCCTGTCTTCAAAATTAAGGACAGCTGGTATAGATAACTCTCGAGTAACTTTGCGCGAAATTTAACACACAAAACAATGAATCAGAAAACAGTAATAGTTTTGGATTTGGACTTGTATAGAGTAGAATAAAAATGGACGGACAAAACGTTCTAAATGGTAAATCCATTGAATAAATTACTTATGTATACAATGTATATACGTATCTACTTTTCTTTTATAGTATAGAAATTTTAAAAGTAAAATGACTATACAGGAAGTGAAGTACATATGTTCTCAAGGTCAAGTAAACCCAGGTTCAATGTTTCACAATAGTGATGGTTCTTTATGGTGACATTGATTAATTGCAAATTAGACCGTTATGCATTACCAGTTATAAGCTGAAGCAAAATGCGTTTATGTAAACAGTTCATGTTCACATGATAATTCTGGGTTACGCATAAAAATTATATGTACAAAAAATACCAAGTTCGGTTTCCCGCAGTGGAAATAAATAAGATAACTCAGTTTGTCCCTGAAGAAGAAAGGTTCAACTTTAGAAAACGCTCAGGTTATAGAATTTTTATTTCATATGTATCATTCTTGAACCTACGTATGTTTTAGCACCATGAATATGTATACTCTAATTATTAAAGTTTTTTCTGAAAATTTAGACGTTTATTTACAAAACTGAATTTTTAGTAATTGGAAACTGCTTTTGGTTTTCATAAAAATATATTAAACCTTTATATTTTCAGTATGATAATTCACCTAATAATTTTTGATAAAGTGTTTTTTAATCTTTTGGGATATTTCTCTTACGAGTCATAGCAAATCAGCTTTCCTTAGGTCTTATAATAGTTGGCTCCGTAGGTTATCGAGAACGTCATATTAAAACGTTTTGGAAACACATTACCTTGTTGCAGCTCTTGTTGTCACGTCAGATTAGTGTGGATCTGATAACCATGCATCTTGATAAACGTTCTAACCATAGTCTCTATTGTAAAACGATCTGCTGTAAGAATGTCTTGTCCTCAGCGCATTACTTGGTGACTTTCTATAATCTATTTAACATACAAGGACGATAGATTCCTAGCACCCGTTTCAACGGCCTCCAGTCGCACAGAAATCCATAGATGGTGCATTCGGTGGCTTAACAACTATGTGTATTCGTATGGAAAGGTATTAATTCTAATTTAATTTTCTAGTTATCTGAAGTATGTGACGGCAAATGACTAAATATATTATCTTTGTGAACCTTTAGCCTCTTGGTCCTGTTTACGGATGGAAATCATTTTATTATGTTGCTTAATGTTGATTAGGGCACATGGATAAGTGTGATTATTGACATTTTGCTTTCGTTGGCTCTCAACGGCAATAAAATACAATACTAATTACCAAAGGTGGAGTACAACTTGTTGTGGGTCTCTTTCTGGATGACCCTGGAACCTCAAGTTAATACATAATCCTTTATTTTTCAATGCTGAAAACCACACATTTCTATACATTTATTGAATTATGGTTTTTATTTGAGTATCTCATCTATGTAAACAACAAACGAACACATTGAAGCAAATCTAGTTCTTAGAATAACGTAGCAAAATTAAACATTTTATGAAAACTAAGCGAGTTAGTACTTTTGAGTTTACTTAGAAGTGAAAACAGATTTAAGTCTTTGAAAAATTCCACTGAATGTGGAAAAATATATTAAAATTTGGCATTTTACTGTATTTTCTTTTTTAATATTATTATAAGATATTTGTGTTTTTAGATGTACATGCAAAGTAATTGTCTCTTTATTTACGCATACATACTCGTGTTGGTTGAAAATTCATAGAATATTATTGCGTGCATCATACATTAGTTGTATTTTTGTATCATATTCGTCTGAGTTATAAACGAGTACATTCAAATAGTTGATTCTTCAAGGACGTGTTATTGTTTAACCCACGTCGTTTTGATGTAAGCGCTCTTTTCTTTGTAATCCAATAGTATTCAAAGTTTCACATTTCAGACCACCCAAATCAAGCAGGACTCGTTTGGAAATCCTCGTATTTCTCACGAATTATTCTAGTTCGTGTTAATTTGCGTTTTCTTGATTTGGCTTGAATTTCGCAAAAAGCTACACGAGGGCTATCTGCGCTAGCCGTCCCTAATTTAGCAGTGTAAGACTAGAGGGAAGGCAGCTTGTCATCACCACTCACCGCCAAACTTTGGGCTACTCTTTTACCAAAGAATAGTGGGATTGATAGTCACATTATAACGCCCCCAAGGCTGAAAGAACAAACTTATTTGGTGTGACAGGAATTCGAACCCGTAACCCTCAGATTGCGAGTCGAGTGCCTTAATCACCTAGCCACGCTGGGCCGAGTTTTTTGAAAACTGAGATGGGTCTATATCGATTTTTAATTTTCTAAAGACTAAGGTTGTTCTTAACTTATTATTTTCAAAAAGTTATTTATATATCCGATTTCATGATTTCAGTATTCGTATTAAGAGTGAATATTTCACCAGTATTGTATAAACATTTGTACCGATTTTTCTGTAAAGGAAAAAAAAACTTGATTGATATAAATTAAAATGGTACTAAATGTAACATTCTAATGTTTTTACTACAGTAAAAGTTACTTGTGATTAACTAAACGTTTGTATTTGGAACTGATTAGTTTCAGAACATCAATGATATTGAGTTTTATTTCCCTAAAAAAAAAATTCAAAACAGTTGTAACAAAACCTTTATCACTGTGTATTTCAAATACTTAATAAAGCTTGTCAAAACTTACTGCTTTGTTACTTTACCTTTGCTCTTGATAAACAAGTACTGAATTTAGTACTTTTAATGAAAAAATAACATTTTACTATTGTTTTCAAAATCATTATCATTATTAGGAAATAAAAAACAACAAAAGTATAATATTCAAAACCACAAATCCATTGGGCACAATACCAATAGTTCATTATATATTATTTTGTTTAACAGCAAAATTAACGAACAAACATGTTATTTTGTTAATGTTTAAAAAATAGAGGTATTTTACATTAGAATTGTTTAACTACCAGTAATTAATTGGCCTGGCATCGCCAAGCGCGTTAAGGCGTGCGACTCGTAATCTGAGGGTGGGGAGTTCGCGCCCGAGTCGTGCCAAACATGCTCGCCCTCCCAGCCGTGGGGGCGTTATAATGTGACGGTCAATCCCACTATTCGTTGGTAAAAGAGTAGCCCAAGAGTTGGCGGTGGGTGGTGATGACTACCTGCCTTCCCTCTAGTCTTACACTGCTAAATTAGGGACGGCTAGCACAGATAGCCCTCGAGTAGCTTTGTGCGAAATTCGAAAAACAACAACGACTAAAAGTAGCTGCTTCAAATAACAGTTGTTGCTTACTTGCTGTTTCCATTTGATCCAAAATCATGTATGGCTATACATGAACCATAGATGTTTCTGAACTGGATCTTTGGTGTATTATGTGTCGTTCAGGTGAACAAACAAGTAAATAAAGCAGTTTGATACAAAATAAACATTTTATCGTCATTTAACTTGTGCTTTTTAATTAAATGATGTGGTATTTTATTAGCTATGGTTAAACTTGTATAATCTTTTTTTCAATTTAATATAAAAATATAAATATAACTTTAATATATGTGTGGTAATTTGTTTTACACTCGTTTGTCTTAAAAACTTTAGAACAAAGCAGGCGTCATATCGATGATATCTCAGAATTGTAGGTTTTTTATTTCAAATGTGTGGTTTCATTTCTTATTATTTTATCTGATGTTAAATCTGCTTTAAAATAAATGAGCAACTTGGCGGTACATTTATATCTGATGCATAATATTCGTGTCTTGAATAAAACTATAATGTTTTTATGTACTTTGTGATTTGTGTTTGAATTATATCACATTTCTATTTATAAATTTTATTTTCTTTGGTGTATAAATACTAAATCATAGTTCTATTATGTATGTTTATTTTTTATTTTATATTTTAAATTTATTTCTATTAAGATATTATAGAATAATACGGTTATGATATCTTATTAAATTTCTTTATTTATTCTCAATTTTGCTGAGAGGAAATATTTCATAATAACAGAGTCAGTAAATGGAATTACTAAATATTTCATACTGTATATTTTGTAATTGAAAATGTGACTTTTTATTGACTGCTTTCCAACAGCATCTCATGCCAACACATTCTCCGATATTCTGGAATTACAGCTATTTTTTGTTAGGAATTTCCAACGTTTTTAGTATGCTAGTAAAGTTATGATTCTCTGTAATACATTAATACTGATTTTTTAAAATTATTTAACCGAAAAATGTTTTCTTGTACAGAAACACCTACCTTCTAAGTGTTACCTTGTTCACCCTTATCTGCCTTAGATTAACAAGTGCTAGGTTTGTGCAAGCACTTTCAAAAGCAGCAGTTAATTTAGATGTTTTGTGTAATATAAAAGCGGTAGTTAATATTTCAAGAGTATACATAAATATATATTACTGTTTGTTTCATAATTAACAGATACATGAACTGTAAGAGCGACCCCAGTACCTATTTTTCGAAAATGAAACTCATTTTAACGGTAACAAGTTCGCATTTGAAATGGAATACAGACGCAAAAGAGAAAAATAATCCGACAAAAACGACATTAATACAAATATTGCTTTACAAAAACTAAGGAATAAACTAACATTCAGTTTTTTTATTATTGGTAGGAAACTAAACGATAGACTAAACTTAAAAAGGTTTTTCTTTATAATACTTACTAAAAAAACCTTAGTAGTAAAACATAGAACTGTTGTTGACGTCATTTTTATAATAATATTAAAAGCTTTTCTACATTTTTCTAGGAAACTTAGCCTTAATGACTTGTTTTTTATTCCATTTTCGAAGGATAATTTGCGTGGAATTCATTTTCAACATAAGTTAATCATTTAATCTCAGAAAGTGACAAAAAATTAGTTCGATCGGTCGATTTGGATATTAAGTGACTGATAAATATATTCATTAATTAATAGACGCATATTCAGGTGTACTGACAGGCACGCACAAAGACAGACAGATAGTTTGAAAGGTGAGCTGCATTTTTATCCTATGATGTCATCGGAGGGATTTAGAACAAGATGGACGCCACATGTTGCAGAACACATGGCTTGAATTATGACTGAGGAAATGACGTCAGAATTGTATAAATGTTGGCATGCGACACAACTGAACAGTGTCTTATACAAAGACATACGAGTATTTCTGTTGTTCAAAGAACACCAGCACTTCACGTTGCAACATTTCTAATCAACTGATTGATGTCTGTATCACTCCAGAATAAACCAGTTTCTATTATATGAAGAGTAGAAATCGAAACTTAGTATGAGGTTGATGGTGAAGCTGTACTATATTTCAATAACATAAAGTATACCAACAACCGTAAAGTGTAGTTTCTTCATCAGCTATTTGTGTTTGTCTGTCAGTCTGGTTTTCAATAACTCAGCTTAAACATAATTTATATGAATATTCGATTTTAAGTAATTATAAAAATACAGTTAGAATAATAATCAAAATTTCTCAACCTGTTTCACTCACGAAAAACAGCGAGAAAGAAAAGTTTCTCCGAGCTAAATACTAAAACGAAATTGTGTTATTCGCAAAGAATCCTATATATCTGAGGATAAAAACAATAAACAGAATACTCATTTAATAAAAATTTTAATTTGATAAAAATATAAAAACAAATTACTACTCACAGTCATCGCACGATTTGGGGGGGCAGCGTTGAAATTATCTAACATCATTACTGCGGAGACAAAATATCAAAGATAACAATTATTACGTATCTAGTAGAGTGCTAATGATAAAACTTATATCGATGGTGGTGCCGATTGTTGATGCTAACTGCTAGTTTCTGTAGCACAGTATGTACTTAGATTTTTTTTGCTTGTTTTGAATTTCACGCAAAGCTACACAAGGACTATCTGCACTAGCTATTCTTAATTTAGGAGTGTAAAACTAGAGGGAAGGCAGCTAGTCATCACCACCTACCGTAAATTCTTGAGCTACTCTTTTAACAACGAATAGTGGGATTGACCGTAACATTATAACGTCCCTACAGCTGAAATGGGCGAGCATGTTTGGTGTGACAGGAATTTGAACTCGTAACCCTCAGATTGCGAATCGAGTGCCTTTATCATCTGGCCATGCCAGGCCTTGTGTAATTAGCAGCAAAATGTTATTCAAGTTATAAACCAGAAATAAACAAACAAAAACAACTTATCAATATCTATAAAAATCTAAATTCGAAATTTGGCCCGCTCCCTCTCGGGCTTTAATAGTACGATGCTCTTCATCTATTGACCGACAACCGTCTGTTATTTTACGTTAAATTTATGTAATAAACTCGCTAAAAACTACTATTAATAAGACAGAAACTTACATGAAAAATCAAATGATTTTTAAACTTTTCAATATTGTTTGTATTTCATGAGTAATTAATGTTAGAGAGTAACGTGTTGAAACATTAAGTCTAATCAATACACTTTATGATAACATCAAAATAATTCGTTTTTATGTGAATCCAGGTAAAATTAAAAACTAACTTGCGCAAAACAACATATTATCCAGCTTGAAAGGTTGTGATAATATTGGTAACTTTTGTAATTGTTTTTTATAAGCTTTGTTTTGAAACTTACTTAGTATATAAAGTTTACAATACAAAATAGTTTCTAATGTTTAGTTTTCATCGCTGACTGAAGGATGGACACCAAATTAGTTCCAAGGAGGACGATGAACAACTTCAGATAAGCGTGTTCTTGTGTGTTTTTTTTTATTTTACTTTATGTTTCAGCTTACTCCTTTTGCCTTTTTCGAGATTCTTTAAACGTCACAAAGACCTTCTAAAAATGCACACGTCGAAACTTTGAGTATAATAAAAACACACATTATCTGAAATTGACTGTTACTAAGCGCAAAGTTACATAATGGGGTATCTGTGCTCTGCCAACCATGGGCATCGAAATTTGGTTTCTAGCGTTGTAATCCCGCAGACATACCGCTATGCCAATGGAGGGCCTGAAGTTGTTTACATTTTTTTTCACCATGAAAGTAAGTGTTTTTATGTATTAGTAATTTAATTATTTTTAAGGAAGTATTTAAGGTAATTTGATCATGCCTCAAACACAGGATATCAAGATATATTTAAGTATGTCCATTTCGAGCTTGTAATAGAATTAGTTTTTAAGCACGTATACTACATAGCCAAAAGTATGTAGACACACCTTCCAATCAGTGGTTTTGGCTATTTCAGCCACATTCATTGGTAACAGATGCATAAAATCAAGCATACAGCCATGCAATCTCCCCAGATAAACATTGGCAGTAGAATGGATCATACTGAAGAGCTCAGTGACTTTCAACGTGGCACTATCATAAGATGCCACCTTTCTAACAAGTCCGTTCGTCAATTTTCTGCCCTGCTAGAGATGCTCCGATCATCCGTAGATACTGTTATTGTAAAGTGAAAACGTCTAGGAGCAACAACAGCTCAGCCACGAAGCGGTAGGCCACACAAACTTACAGAACGGGACCGCCTAGTGCTGAAGCGAGTAACACGCAAAAATCATCTCTCCACAGTTGCAACACTCACTACCGAATTCAAACTGCCTTTGGAGCAGTGAAAACGCGTTCTCTGGAGTAATGAATCACGCTTCATTATCTGACGGTTTGACGAACGAATCTGGGTTTGGCGGATGCCAGGAGAACGCTACCTGCTTAAATGCATAGTGCCAACTGTAAAGTTTTGTGGAGGAGGAATAATGGTCTGGGACTGTTTTTCATGGTTTGGACTCGGCTCTTTAGTTCCAGTGAAGAGAAATCTCAATGCTACAGCATACAGTCAAATTGAGAATTGTGTGCTTCCAACTTTGTGGCAACAGTTTGGGGAAGGCCCTTTTTTGTTTGAGCATTACAATACCCTCGTGCACAAAGCGTGGTTCATAAAGACATGGTTTGTCGAGATTGTTGCAGAAGAACATGACTGGCCTGTACAGAGCCCTGACCTCAGCCCCAGCGAACACCTTTGGGATGAATTGGAACTCCGACTGCAAGCCAGGTCTTCTCGCCCCACATCAGTGCCCGACCTGTAACTTCTGTAATAAGTTTTTACTTGTGGCTGAATAGGAGCGAAACCCCGCAGCCATGTTCCAAAATCTAGTGAAAATACTTTCCAGAAGAGTGGAGGCTGTTATAGCAGCAAAGGGGGGACCAACTCCATATAATGCCCATGGTTTTGGAATGACACGTTCAACAAGCACATATGAGTGTGATGGTCAGGTGTCCACATACTTTTTACCATGTAGTGTATATCTAGTTTAGATACTCAGAAATTTGACATTTTTATGTCATAATGCACAACATCCGAGACATTTGTTTTTATCAATAACTGAAAGGGTAAGAGTAAACTGCATTCTTCAGTAAAACTTACTAAACGAGAAACTGCATGCCATTCTTTATGTGTTCTCCTTTACTTCCTTTCTCCTTCATAGGGGAATATATAGAGTGTTTAATGTTTTTACCACCATATTTAATTTTTACCGTGTACAGAAGATTAAGGTAGGGTGTGTTTGAAATGTATTGGTCACAAATCAACTCATTACCTGCAAGAAAAGTCCTTGAAAGTTGGATTATATAACAAGTATGTATCTCTTTAACCATATGACTAACATTCAAATGATGTGAATGATTATAAAAACAGATAATTTGAAATATGGTGAAATGCATGTAAAGGAGTTCGTAGAATAGGTAAAAGAAATCACCATTTTAATTCAACTCCTCACATATGCTTTGCAATTATTAGCATAAGGCTACATAATAATAAAAGCTTAAGTTTATGATCTATGGAAGTAGTTTAACATAAAATAACTATTCGTATCAGCCTGCTATTGCTAAGTTTACTGTGGAAATGTAAAGGAGATCACATTAATTTCTACACCTGTCTTTATTGATATATAGATGTGGTATGCATTTCGGTGATGGGATTTATATTTGTATTTTTAGAATGGATGGTAAAAAAAGCCTGCTGCTGAACTGTTATACCATTAAAAAGTCAGTAGAAGGGAAAAGCTTTTTACAGTTTGTTTTTTTGCCTTTTATTCTAGGTACAACATCATCTGAAAAAATAAAAAAATCAAGGTGGAAAAATATAACATAATGTATCCCAAGTGCTGTATATATAACTCGTACTTATAGAAGAAGATTTTTTCAATATTTTCCAGTTGAAAAATGAACACTGTTGTTTAATGTATTAGGTAAATGTAGTAGAATAAAGTAACGGAAGTACGGAAGAGGAAGTAGTGTTGTAATGTTTGTAGCTGTATGATTGATGTATAACTGTGAGTCAGTTTAGTGTTTAATGACTCTTAGGCTGTTATTTCAGAAACAGTTTTTTATGATGGTCTGCTGCTGTATTTATTAAAAGATACTATTTTTTTCATTTTCAAAAGCCGTTTTATATACAACTTTTTGAATAATAGATCACACAGCCGGGTCCTGTAATAAACTTTATAGAAGCTTCCATAATAGTGTAGAACCAGGATTAGACTAAACATTTCATTCACTTGTAATGCTCCCTCGGTTTAACCAACCCCTTCTAAAAACAAACAAACATACAAACAGTAATGAGCTTTTTCTATTTAAACTGAAGATACGAAGAACAAAAAACACCATTTATGTCTCTACTATGACATACCACAACGCCAGTGTGTGGCTCTTACCGCTTAATGGCGTCACGTGCTAATGTTCTAGTGGTATGTAAGTGATTCATTTGACAATTGTAAACGAGTGTAAGCTGAATGAAAGAGGCGTAATCCGTCAGACATGTCCCTCACCCCCACAGATGCAGTCATCAGAACAGTTAGAATATTCTTCGAACTCTTAGAAAGTCTTCTGAGAAAATCATTAACATAGGAAACACTGCAGCGCGTGGAGGATTGCGTACCGTGACTCAGTTCGAAAAGCCTTTCGCGTTATAATCCATACCACACGTGGCAAGTCTCCAATAATTACTTAACATTAATAATTTCACAAAGTCCAAATCATAACTAATTGAACCCATTCAAATTGGGGAAAAAATGTAACGTTGGAATGTTTAAACAGTTCCTCAGAATCAGCTGTGCCCTTGTTGATAATACTTACGAGTCCCTATGGATTTTATATCAAAGTAAAAAAAGTATCAGTAAGAAAAGAGCTGAACTATGTTAAAGCCAGTCCTTGAAAACTAAGCGTATCCTTAAAAGCTACTATTTGATAATTGCACACATAGAAATAACCAGTTACTATATCTGGAGGACTCCGATCCCATTGTGAAGAAATTCGTGATGACGAGAAACCCACTTGAAACAAAAATGTGTCTCAGGACGGCTACTATGGGTGTTAAAAGTTTTATCAAAATACAGCAGAGAACAATGTTTTGGCCTTCTTAGGTCATCTTCAGGTTAACCTGATCCCATTGATAATTAATTGTAACATTAGTTTAATAGTTGATAATTATGTAAGCATTTCAGATTTACTAAATTTACTTAGTAAATTTAATGGCATCACCTTGAAAATGTAAAATAAAAAATAAGTTTTTTTGAGTTCCAAATATCAAAGACCAATACTTCAGTAACTTATAGTGTCCAATCATATTTTTATTATGAGTTTCAAATGTCACAAACTCATAGCTGAAAACAAGTTGTTACTTTGGAGTTAAAAGTCAAAGGTTAAGGTTATACTGTTCAGTTGTTTCATGTTTATCAGGAGTGAGTCTGAATTAACCTCAAATGAAGTTGGTTTGGCATTACAAATAACATGGGAATTTTCAGCAGTGGCTTTCTAACTTTTTATTGTAATGCAAAGTTTATTACTTTTGTTGTTTGGCTTTTTCGTGATGTCGTACACTTGTGCAGGGAAACCAAACATTACGAAAGGAAAACACCAAGTACCTTGTTTAAACACACCTTGAAGCGGAATGTAGAACATAAATGGATCAACAGTGCTATATCTAGCGAATAAAGAAGTGGAATGAGTGAGGGAAGTGGAAGCAGTGTTGTATTGTTTGTAACTGTATGATTGATGTGTAACTGTGAGTCAATTTAGTATTTAATGACTCTCAAGATATTATCTCAGAAACATTTGTTTCATGATGATCTGCTGCTATATTTATTAAAAGACTATTTAAAAAGAAATTAAAAACCGCTTTATATACAACTTTTGATAAATAGATTATTTGAAACACAGTTTTATGTAGCCAAATTTTAAAATCTTTATAACGATAGTTTGCTTATTTTAGCCAACAAGTGCTGAATTATATAGAGCGGTTAAATTGTATTTGAAAAAAGGTGAAATTCCCTTAAGTTGTATATACTTTATTTACGTACGTTACTATGAATGCTTTATTATCACAACAAAATTCTAAATAATCCAGTTTGTTTCACAGAAGACCTGGAACACGAGTGGTTTAACTCTTCAAGAGACGGGATGCCATTCCGGAATGTTCTACTTCGGTTTGACCTGGATTTATACAATTTTATCATTCTAATAGTCACATATAGGATTTATTTATTTATTCTTACTAGATGGAAATTATTTTTTTTTGAACATGATTTAAATTCGACACATAAATCAACAGATACATAAAAACAACAACAATTAAACTGAATGGAAAATAGTTAAGAATACAAAACATAGTAAATGTGTGTATTTGATATTTGATAAATTTCAAAAAGACTAATATTTTCTAGGCTGTTTTATTTTCACTTCTTATTCAAACATTTCCATATGCTTTAATACTGAATTACAAGAACACAGTGTAGCTTTGAATAAAACATTTCATCAGAGCAATAATTTCCTAATGTTACTATTATTCATATATGAATGTTTTGTTTCTATGTAAAACATTGCCGTTTTAAAAGTAATAAATCAATAATGTCTTGTAGGATAAATATTTTCTGCTTTCTATCTAATTAATTTATTTGCGGGGCGGGAGAAGTACAGACGAGGTTTGATCTTCTTCTAACGTCAGACAAGCACAACCGGTTTCCGGAAATTCCTTTCCATACTAGGATTTTTGGGCGCGGGAAAACTTGTAGATAAGAAATCAACAACTCCCTTTTTGACCAGAACAACGTAGCCCTTTATGATCTTGTCCCGAATTGTATAATAAGCTACCATTAGATGTATAACAAGCTTTAGCACTATTAGTACCACAAATAAAGCCGCATTAGAAATAGGTGCACTGTAGTATATGTATTTACCCAGAAATCTCTATATAACGGTTGGAAACCCCCTTAAAGAAACAAAAACACAATGGACAAGCCTAACCGGTTACAGAAACAAAAGATGCTTAAGAAAAGATAACTATAGAGCGATGTCGTGTTAAAATATCGGATAATTCATTCTTTATCCGTCGAAAATGGGAAGCTCCCTTTATGTGTACAAATTCGTTAGCGATTCCAGCTAACATCCGTTTTGTAGGGTGAGGCCTTCTGGATGTTTAGGCTGATACCTACTGTGCTTAAATAGTTCTGGATACGTAGGCTAATAGCTATATTGTAAGCAAAGTGCTCGGAATGTATAGGCTAATAATAACTTTGTAGGTAAAGCGGCTTGGATATGTAGGATTATAGTAACTTTGTAGGTATAGTGATTGGTAGTCTAATAGCTACTTTATAGGCATAATACGCTGAATGTATAAGTATATAATAGTTACTGTGTAGTTAAAGTGCTCTGAATTTTCAAGTTACTAATTACTTTGTAGAAAAGTGCTCTGGAAGTGTAAACTACTGTATATATAAATTGTTCTGGATGTGTAGGCCAATAGTTATTTAATTATTGTCATATATGTATAGGCCCAGTATCAACTTAGATAATATGGGGGCTCTTCGAACTACTGAATATGTCTCCTTCCTTAGTTAGACAAGGTACATGATATATACTGCTTCGAAATATCAGAGCAATTTCCTATATTATTATTATTAACAAAAGACGTAAATTCTTCTCAATAGAGAAAACAACAACACAAATATCACTGAAAGTGCAAATGTTTTGTTTCTACTCCAATAACTTAACACTGAGTGCAGTTCAATAAAACAGTCCTTGTATCCTGTCCCGTTGAAATAATGCATAGACTGAGAAAGCGTTGTGGACATTGTAAAACTTAAATACGTGAATGATGTTTATGCGTATTGGTAATTTAGGCCAGTTATTATTATCATAAACAGGCATTTCTGGAATCTCGTTAAAGAATTTTTTTCCAGTGGTTGGGGGCCTAGTACAAACTCACTGATGCTCATTGTTTAACTATTGGGTATTTTAGGCTAATTGTTACTTTGTAGGAAAGTGTCCTGATTGTAAAAAATAATAGTTAGCAGAGATGTTTGTAAAACATATTCGGTCAGTAAAATGCTCGAGATTCAGAAGGGTGGCAAGTACAGTAACATTTTATTTCTTTAGACTATGAGTCACAAAAGAAGAAACAAAAGTTGTAATAATGAACAAATTTTGACATTGAATAATTTTAATGTTTGGCGAATAAATTTATCACCTGGATTTGCCAAACTATTTTCCAAGTCTACCACTGTTCATTTTAGATCACTTTAGTATGCTTGTTTGTTTTTGAATTTCGCGCAAAGCTACACGAAGGTTATCTACTCTAGCCGTCCCTAATTTAGCAGTGTAAGACTAGAGAGAAGGCAACTAGTCATCAGCACCCACTGCTTTTGCCAAGGAATAGTAGGATTGATCGTACATTATAACGCCCTCACGACTGAAAGGGTGAGCGTGTTTGGTGAGACGGGGATTAGAACCCGCAACCCTCAGATTACGAATCGAGTGCCTTAACCATCAGGCCATGCCGGATGTAGTCTTATGTTGGACAGTGATAGACTCGGAAAATCTTTTGACAAAAACCAGAGGACAAATTTGTCGGCTAAATATTAAAATAATTATATGCCAAAATGTGTCCATTTTCACAACTTTTGTTTTTCCTTTTCACAGTTTGTGTTGTAAATATTTAAAGGTCATGTTAAAGTTCACATGACAAATAACAGTAAATATCCTATTCTAGGACAGTAGGCTCTGAATAGGATGCCGTATTTTCGCTTTTTGAAAGGTTACCAATAATAAGTTTTAGTAACAGCCTGATACAATATTACTTCACTTCTGATAGTTAACCCATTCACAGTGACGTCAATATTGCCAGTATTTGCTTTCTCACATTTTTATCTAATGCTTATGTTGATATTTTTCAATTGTATTTTCTGTAAAATAGTCATGTATTATCTTATTGTACGTATATACATATCAAACTGACTAGACATACATAACGTTACGAGTCAGTAACAAGAAAACTAAAACTTATATTGATTAGAATGAATGAATTCAACAGCTGAATACCATCGCTCTAGTATTTTCAGCCGAAAATTTAATAACGTTTTATCATCACTTCAGGAGATTTATAGGTTAATCCTAAATTCACATACTAAGCGAAAAAATGAAAAAGAATAATTATATATGTAAAAATTAAAAACATTAAAATTAGTTTGAGTAACGTAACAAATTGTTCAGTGAAGCTAACTTTAAATACAAATGTAAGAAGAACGTATAAATAAATCACAGCTACTAACTTTTATTATATGGCTTGTTTGTTTCGAATATTCGTTCAAAGCTACACAGAGGCTATATGTACTAACCGTATACCCATCTTTGATCAGATAGACAAAAGATAAGTCACCTAGTCAAAACCAACCAATACTAACTCTTGAATCATTTTTAATCGAATAGCGGAATTTGACAACTATTCAAATTTACACCCATTTTCCTCAGGTACGGAGTGCGATTTTGTGGCAACGGAGCTCCAACTATAGATTCGCGAATTCACAGCTTCGCATGCTAATCCTTACTAATGCCTGCCCCTACTTTATTTTGCTTAGTATATGAAGTGATTAATTTATTCCTTCATTAGTTCAAGAAACAAAATTATCATGCTAAGTTAAAAAAATCTCAACATTAATTATAGTTGAGAAAAGAGGCTCTCGTTATTAACCTCTTAGTTATATGGTAGTTTGATGCAAGTTTCATTGAAAGTTTCTAACTGCTGAATTTTCACAAAACTAAACAAATATTAAGGTACTGAATAGTTTGATTATTTAACTGCTGATAAGCGAAAAGCTACAGAAAGGTATCAAAACTCAATTTTTATCGCGATAAGCCTTCAGACTCGTCACTGAATCACCAGGAGGTTTAATAATAACAAAGAAGGAGTAAACAGTAGACAAAATACCATAATTTTCTACACTTCACCATAACAAGTGTATTTTAACAACTTATGTTTCAGGAACAAGAAATGACTAATATATGGAAAAAAATTAGAATATCTTGGTTGTTTTAATTCCCAACTTTTGTGGAATGAATTGATGATAGAAAAATACCAGCAGAAACCACGAAGATGTCTTTTAAGATTGTTGTTATTTTATTTTCTCTTATTGAAAGATATTCCCTGTAATCTTAGAGGATAATTGTTTACTTGTATTTGTAAGGACCGGCATAGTTTTGATTTTGACTGTGGTCTTACAACTTTTGACAATAAACTTATAGCTTCGACAGCTAGTTAGGTCAGAACTTTGTATTTATTTCGTTTAAGAATCAAAAAAGGCAGTTTTGATTCGTTGCCAAACTTACTGTTTATGACACAAACCGACCTTCCATTGTAAACAATAAATAAAACAGAAACTCTTTCCGGCTTACTAACCGTTGTAGAAATCGTTTCTTTAGAAAATAAACCAAGTATTTCATTCATTGACCATATGAAATAATATCTGCTGGTGTTACTGATCAGCTGAAGTTACTTCTTGCAACGGATACTTACCTGTTCTGTAAAAAGAAATAAATAAAAAGAGAAACATATCTGTGTTTAATTATTAAAATAAAGTGTTGTTTTATCTAAAGGCATTAGAGTAAACTGTTCCACCCAAACTTGGAAAATTATTTTATATACAAAGTTTTAATTCTTTCTTGTTGGATTTAGGTTTACCTCTTTGTTAGAATTCATTATTTTCTGAAGTGCTTATAAGCATTAGTCTTAGCTGCCCTATTAGAACTTAAGCGTTCTTAATTCACTGATTACTTCCTTCTCTTTAGGGTAAAATTTGAATTTACAGTTTATATAAATGTAAATGTAGAAACATTACAAGAAAACAAACATTTGTTGCACTCATCTCTACCTGTTTTATTGCTAGATTATATATCGTTAGTTTAATGACCACATTATACATACGTAAGCTGTAATGATAGGTTTACATGACGTTTCTGGTGGGTAAGTTTGGCCATTAAAAAGATTACGTTTGTTTGTCATTTTATTTACAATAACACTTATCTTTAAGTCAGGGATAGGTCTTTCAAATTAATGCATCAGTAGTACCAATGAAATATCCCTATGATTAGTAATGATAATAAAGTAAAAGTTATGGTTGAATGTATTAATTAACAAACATGAAACCGCGCGAATGTATATTTATCTGTCTATAAAGAGCATTCTGAAAGTAAAGCGTGTTATTTAAAGTATTTACTTTATGCTTTTAGTATTAGTACAAGTTTATATACAGTACTTGCAGTTTTAGTTTTACTTGTTAAAGTTATTTGTAACAGGTGAGACTTTCATTTTATTTTTATTTGTCTATTATACGTAGTTTCAATTTAAATTTTACTGCTTCATGAGACAGTTCATGGATTGTCAGTCAATGGAAGAGAATAAATACTAAAATAGAAAAACCAACACTTTCAATTTCATTCTATACGAGTTCATTTTCCTAGTGAAGAATCTGCTAAATAAAAGTGACAACGAAGAAGCAATTTTTCAAACGAGTGTAAAACAAGTATCTACAGAAACTACAGGCAATGTAAGTTTAAATACATAAACGTTGTATATAAGGATGTTGTTCTGGATGCTACAGAAAATATTTCCCGGTTGTGCTTTATTACGCATTGTTGCCCGACACAACAGCTTCTAATATAACAAATGTTTTAACACAGGGAGATCAATTCTAAACCAGACACATCATGTCGAACTTTCCATGGAATTTTCACCATACTTGGAAATCAGTTGATCAGACTGCGTCTAAATATATCAAACAGAAGTCCACGAGTGTGCAGTTAAAGTGACTTCACTGATATATCGGAGAGGAAAGTAATATGAAGAATACTAGTTTCATTGTGGAGGGTGGTGATGACTAGTTGTCTTCCCTCTAGTCTTACACTGATAAATTAGGGACGGATAGAGCAGATAATCCTTGTGTTGCTTTGCACGAAATTAAAAAAAAACACAAAAAACAGTGTATCTGATAAAAAAAAAACCGAGTGAAAAAATTCTTATGTTCTCTGTTCTAGAGTAGAGTATCTCCCACCACCTCATAATTGGTAGCAAATCATCCACTTCTTTTTATAGAAGACATTACATCCTTGTGCGCTGGTCTTCCCTTGTTTATTTCCATATATTTTTCTCCTTTATATTCCATGTGCCTCAGGCATTGCTTCTCGTTGTTATTTTACATTAAGAATATCCTTTCTTAGAAATGAGTTGTCACACATATTCTAGCCATAAATTATCTGTGAATGATCGGGAACTTACTCTGAGTTAAATATATAAGTCCTAAATATCTCGCCCCTGGTTCTTAAATGATTTCGTTGACGGACCACTTTTTTTTTTTATTTCTACGGACCTCAATAAAACCTTCACATTTGTTGCCGCTACCTTTAAACAAACCACCTGAAAGTACCTCACGCACCATGGATTGAGAAATGCTGTATGGGTGTACTCAACATTTCTACTGGTAGTATGTCTTTAAACAGATTGGTAGGTTATTATGAAAAGTGCGTATGCAGGTATCATTGATATTTCTGAGTTTCTCTTAAATACAAATCATAAATTTGTGCATAACTTAGTTTGAGATCACTATACGAATTGATAAAAATACACTTATCGTTATGTAGAGGGATATCTTACTATAGTAGGTTAATTAATCTGAAAAAAAAACCTAAACTGTATCTAAATCAATACGAATAATGCTTTAAAAATCATTTTATTATCGTTTTCTCTAATTTCGTTGTACGGATTCAATGCGTATTTTTTAACAAAATAATTGATTAAACCTAAATTTAATTACGTATACCTTCATACAAAACGACATTTTTGTCCTGATATTCCCTCATAAAAACAAACATTTTTGTTCTTAATAAGCTGTTTTTTCTCAGAATGACATTTAAGGTTGACATGGCTATAAAATTTTAGAAATTGCACAAAAATGAATAATGTTTCCGAAAAGAAGCATCGTGATATATATATATTTTTTTCTACACTTAGCTATTAAGGAGATACAAAAAATGACATAATTTAGTTATTATGTAGATAGTTAGATGGGAAATAAATTGTTTGTTTTGAATTTCGCGCTAAACTATAACAGAGGTATCTGCGCCAGTCGTCCCTAACTTGGCAGTGTAAGACTAGAGGGAAGTCCGCTAGTCCTCACCACAAACTCTTGATCTACTCTTTTACTAACGAATAGTAGGATTGTCCCTCACATTATAACGCCCCACAGCTGAAAGTGCGAGCATATTTGGTGTATAGGGGGATTCGAACCCGCGATCTTCAAATTACGAGCAGACTGTCCTATCCACTTGGCCATGCTGGGCTGGGAAATTATTTAATGGTTATTGTCGATTTTAGAAGCTCTGTGCTTATTTACGTTTATCTCAAGTTAAATGATTTATTAATACATTTTAATTCAATGCTTATTCTTGGTACTTTTAACGATACTTAAAATACATTTTAATTACTACTGTGTGTTTTAACAATATATATTTCTCCAAGTATGTATGTAACTCGTCTACAGAAATGTTTCTTTAGGCGATTCTGAGATAAACCATACACGTAACTTTGTAAGGGGGAGAAAAAAAGATAGAAATTCTGAATGGTTTATGAATGGCGTATCACAGGTTATCAACCTTAGTGCTGAATGCCAATGACTGTAACTACTGAATTTATTAGTATTTGTAGTTCAAACATCTGTTGTCAAACGGGCAGGTAATAGTGATTTGTTAAATATCAACTTGAAAGTTCATAAAGGTAAATAATTCATCACTATAGGGGATTCCCAACACCACACTGCCCCTTCTATCGGTTGTGCTAGTTATGTTACCTTGATACAACGACAGATTATTGACACGACTTTAGTGACGTACTTATTACTGTAAATGTGTAAAAGTACACCTCAAAAAACAAAATAAATATGGAAAACCAAAGTTCTAAAGGCTTAACAATACTTTACCGAAATACCTATACATACTGCATTTGTTCAACTACAATAAGATCATGTATTTAGTAGAAATAATTCTTGTTTCTTAATTTATTTTTATGTTTTCCTTCGATTCTTGAATAAATTGTGGCGCAGTGAAACACGTCACGTCGTAATCATGCCACATTCATGGTTTTAATCTAAACACCTTGATAGTTGATGCATATAATAGATAAATAAAACATGCTTCAAGAGTAAATAACTTTGCAAGTTTCTTGCTTTTAAATGTATTCGTTATTATTTCAGCAATAGTTAGTCTACTTAAAGTTGCCTTTGTTCCTCTACCATCCTCCTTCCAAAATTAAAATATGTATTGTTAATCTACTTAAGGTTGCCTTTGTTCTTCCATCAGGGAGTCGTGAGGCAAGTCAGGCCTCGGGGACGATTATGTCACCGGCCCCTTTTTGAAGTCTCCATAAATTCATGGTAGATTCATGGGTGTATGAAGAATTTTTCTGGTGGGCGGAAGCTAAATGTGTTGAGCCAGGCATGACCTGGTGGTTAAGGCACTCGACTCGTAATCTGAAGGTCGCGGGTTCGAATCCCCATCGCACCAAACATGCTCGCCCTTTCAGTTGTGGGGCGTTATAATGTGACGGTCAATCATATACTATATGTGAGCAAAAGAGTAGCCCAAGAGCGGGGTGGTGATGACTAGCTGCCTTCCCTCTAGCTTTACACTGCTAAATTAGGGACGGCTAGCGCAGATAGCTCTCGTGTAACTTTGCACGAAATTCAAAAGAAAACCAAACCAAATGTGTTGAGAATTTACATTTTTTTTTTTATAAAAAGTATTTTTGAGACAACGCTATTTCCCGCAGTACTGCAAAATTTCTTTAAGTATATTATGAAAATGATGATATATCATTCTTTATCCTGATTTCCCCGGGTCTCCTAACTGATCCTGATAATGTAGTCCCTGATCCCCCTCTTGTCAGGCCTGTAATTCACCACCCACTTTAAAGTTACAATATATTTAGTTAGTTTTCTAAAGTTAGAATATGTATTGTTAGTCTACTTAAGTCTACCTTTGTTCCTATATCATCCTCCTTCCATAGTTAGAATATGTATAATTAGTCCACTTGTGGTTGCTGTTCTTTCTCTCCCCCTCTCTTTTCAAACTTAGAGTATGTACAGCTAGTCTACTTAAGACTGTTTTTCTTTCTCCCATATCCTACCTTCGAAATGGCGTCATTGATCTTAAGCCAGGATCAGACGTAACCCATATTAAAAAGATAAAGAAAACAGCACTCACATTTTTGATCGACTGGTTCGTTATAAGAGTGACAGTAAAATCTCACTATTCGATTAGAACAACATGAGAGCTGGTGGTAGCTGCTATTCATTAGCCACCTTCTCTCTAGTTTATCAGCTTAAAATTATAGGCAAATTGATTTGTGTGAATATTCTAAAGAACCTGGAACCGACCTTCAGTTGATGTAGTAAATTATTTTGAAAGACGATTCAGGACGTAACAAAAGTATTTCGTTACCGCCCCCCCCGCTAGTACAGTGGTATGTCTTCGGATTTACAACGCTAAAATCAGGGGTTCGATTCCCCTCGGTGGGCTGAGCAGATAGCCCTTTGTGGCTTTGCTATTCGAAAAACACACACACTTCGTTACACTAGACTGAGTATACATATTTAACAGTATAGAAAGTGTATCCTGTTGAGCTACACATTAAAATAAAAGGTTTGTATCTTCAACTATAATTACGTTTTTTTATTGTTTAAATTCCTGCGCATTGTTTTATTCCAGAAGGTTTCTAATAAAAACATTTTACTTCTTTATAAACAAATATCTGAAAAAAGCAGAACTTTTAAAATCTGTTATATCTTGTGCTTCTCTATATGTATTTTTGCATCAGAAGTTATTTCTAGTTAGACGTGCTTTTTATGAGCTAAAATATACATTTATAAAGTGTGTAATAAAGCAGTATAAAAATGTACAAATTGTGATATTTTGTCGAAGTTATGCTAGAGAGTTTATTACTTTTATATTTTCCTGTGTTATATGTATGATTGTTATAAAGCTTTCTTCTTAAATACTTCAATAGTACTGAGAATATTTCAAATATTTCTTGCAATTTAAGCAATTATTATTAAATAATAATCTTGGCTTTTCTTACATTTTTAATCTGCTATTGAAGGGCCTGCCTTAAAAAAACAACAATAAAGCCTTAGTTGACAACACGTGACTGTAAAACAGTGCACTTGAGTTTCCTTTTAAGAGGTATTCAATTATCGGTCCGCCATGGTCAGGTGGTTAAGACACTCGACACTTAATCTGCGGGGCGTGGGTTCAAATACCCGTCATACCAAACATGCTCGCCCTTTCAGCCGTGGAAGCGTTATAATGTCACAATCAATCCCACTATTCGTAGCTAAAACAGTAGCTCAAGAATTGGCAATAGGTGGCGATGACACCTCTGGTCTTACACTACTAAATTAGGAACGGCTAACGTATATAGCTCTCGTGGAACATTGCGCGAAATTCAAAGCAAACTCTTAATTATCCAAATAGATAAAGTTTTAAAATAGTTATATTTTATCTGTACTTTGGATTCTGTAGATGATCATGTCTTAATGTTAGAGACTAAACATTGTACTGAAATGAATCTATTGTCCTGAAAACAGCTGTTTCTAAGTTTTATAAATGCTCTTGAGTGTTCAATAGTGTTCAGCTTTCAGTATTCAGAAGATGTGGTTAGGACGTCGATAAACATCTCCGAACCAATCTGTCATTGTTCATACTAATAAGAGCATTCTCTGCCATAGGTTACCGACAATACAATAATGTATTTTCAACATAAAACAAAAATATTGTAAATGCATTCGATACTTCGACCATATGCAGCTGTACATTTTTTTCTATTTCTGGCAGTTGCTTTGATGCAAAATTAATTATTTCTCAAGAGAAAATTAATCATCAAGGGTGGTTTAAGATTAAGCAACCCTCCTTCACCCTGATCAGCATTAAAGCTTAATGTTTACAAAAATGTTATCGTTCTGTTTGAGCCGAATGGGCGGATTTTATCATTGTGGAAGTGATGGTGACGAGGCTATTAGGCAAAAGTGAAGATAAAGGCAAAGACGAAGTAAAGGCAGGTTGTTGGAGAAGAGAGTAGGTTGACAACGATTGTCGGCCACTCATCAAAACAAACTGACCTTATCAGGGCTGGGCAGGGATCCGTAGGTTCGGATGTCATGGCTGGGATCTGTAGACACAAGCTGTACATTCTTTGAGCTTTAAGACCTTATTGAGACACACATGCAACCACCAGTAATATTCGAATTCAATTTTTCTATAATAAATGAATGGTTTTTATCGTTTCCTTATAATATTGAAGTTGAAATTCGTGAATTGAGGAGAACGTATAAAGCAGACAAAAAACGTACAAAACCCATAACTGAACCTTTTACCTCCAATAACAGGAAGAAGAAGCCATCTTTTAAAGGTCCTGACTAATTTTTATTCAGACTGGAATTAGTGATATAATAAAACTGTAACTGAAAGTTTCATGGTTATAAAGTTTGTTTGTTTTCTAAATAAAGGACTAAGGTATGTCCAAGTGGTTAGGGCGCTCAACTCATAATCTGAAGGTCGCGGGCTCGGCTCCCCGTTCTACTAAACATATTCGCCCTTTCAGCCGTGGAAGCATTATAATATTACGGTCAATCCCACTATTCGTTTGTAAAGAAGTAACTCAAGTGTAAGGGAGTGGATAGTAATGACTAGCAGCTTTCCCTCTAGTCCAGGGGTTGGCAACCTCTTTCCGCACAGGGCCAGAGGCCATAGCTGTGAGCGGATGGAGGGCCATATTAAGTTAAAAACTTGAATTCTTTCTTTAGGACCACGAGAGGGCCAGGTGGATGTGATATTTCGTTTGTGGATTGAGTGTGTGTTTTCTTATAGCAAAGCCACATAGGGCTATCTGCTGAGCCCACCGATGGGTATCGAACCCCTTCAATTAGCGTTGTAAATCCGGAGACATACCGCTATACTATCGGGGAGAGTTTGGGGATTGAAGAACGGACGATTTCGGCTGGCTATCCTGATCAAGCCCGCGGGCATTAGGTTGCCGACCCCTGCTCTAGTCCTTCACTGTCAAATTAGGGATGGTTAGGGCAAATAACCATCGTGTAGCTTTGCGCGAAATTCAAACTAAAATAAAATTCATTGAATTATGTCAGCGGATAAAAGAAACGTAAACTAGAACCACAGCGAAAAACGTTTCGAAGAAATTTCATGCAATATTACATGAAAGGAAACTGAAAAATATTTTTCCTTGCAAGTAAGATGGATATTGTGGAAGAATTTGTTTGCCGTCGGGCGGGTTTTCTATTTTTTTGGATTAGTTGCCGAAAGTAACACCGAGTCCACATGTCTGTAATGAAGTAATTCGTTTCTTGAACAACATTTGCTGAAAGATAAGTTCACTTTGACAGAAATTGTTTGTCAAGTTCACAAACAACGTCTCAGCAGAAACTGCGATACCAATGTACACCTAACTCCTTAAAGGTTTAAAGAGAAATTCCTCATTAATCGTACAATAATAAATACGCTAATTCACTCACTGAGTTACTGAATAGACTCATTACCTCTCATTAACTCTGGCATGAATGTTGCACATACTATAAACAGTATGAAATTTCTAGATTTTTAACTATCATGAACATCCTAGATACTGTGTCATTCACCCTTTAACAGACAGGCCTGGCATGGCCGAGCGCGTAAGGCGTGCGACTCGTAATCATCGCGGGTTCGCATCCCCGAAACATGCTCGCCCTTTCAGCTGTTATAATGTCAATCCCACTATTCGTTGGTAAAGAGTAGCCCAAGAGTTTGGGTGGTGATGACAGTCTTACACTGCTAAATTAGGGACAACTTCGAGTAGCTTTGTGCGAAATTCCAAAAACAAAAAACAAACAAACTTTAACAGACAACTTTCTAAATTAAAATATTTAAAATACAACTTACAGCACTAGCTCATTCCTAAACTGTGAGGTCCCTTAAACAGTTCTGATATAAAAAATAAAATAGTAACTAAACTGTCCATTCATTATGCCAAACCTTCTTCGTGGTTTTATTTTCCGAAGGTGATGTTATGAAAGTGGGAGACTCTCTTTTTCCTTATTGTCACTTCCCATCCTATCATTGAAAGTTCTTCCTAAATTAGTGATCAAGTAAGCCCATTGTTGTTTAGATTCTTAGTTACCCTCTGAGTTCTGAACTTTAGAGTTTCCAATGGTAAATTATTTTCTGAAGTTATTCTGCTTATCATTCTGTCATCAACATACTTTAAGAAGATCACGATGGATTAATTTTGTAACTAACACCAATGATTCTTTTCAAAAAGGGGCCGACATGGCCAAGTGTGTTAAGGTGTTCGACTCGTAATCCGAGGGTTGCAGGTTCAAATCCCGGTCGCACCAAAACATGCTTGCCCTTTCAGCCGTGGTGGCGTTATAATGTGACGGTTAGTCCCATTATTCATTTGTAAAAGAGTAGCTCAAGAGTTGGCGGTGGGTGGTGATGACTAGCTGTCTTCCCTCTAGTCTTACACTGCTAAATTAAGGACGGCTAGCGCAGATAGCCCTCGAGTAGCTTTGCGCGAAATTCAAAAACAACCAAACAAAATCTTTTCGAAAAACTTATGGTCCTTCCCAACACTTGCTTAACTTTGGAGTTCATTCTTTCCTGAGATGCGAATTCTAATAGGTTGTTCGAAAAAAAATTGCGGATTTTAAATTTTAACTTTAATAAGGAATCAAAAATATTCAAAAGCAACTTTGTTAATCAAAATAGGAACACAGTTAATCTACATACTTTTGTTAACGGGAACAAGATTATTTATTCCATAACGATAAAACTCTGGAGTTCTAGAACTCAAACATTATTTAAAGTCATTCTCTGCTGCTGATCTGTTGTCGAATCTTTTGACCAGCAAAAAGTTGTCCAAAAGCTTGAAAAAGTCCGGATAGTAAGGAGGAAGAGATACTGTTTCATAATTCAATTCGTTGAGCTTCTGGAGCGTCATTTGAGCAACGTGTGGCTGAGCATTATCATGAAGCAAGATTGATGCTCTTCGTTGACTAGTGCTGGAATTTTTTCACGCAACTTTCCATGCATTTCTTCAAATTCTTGACAGTAAATCTCCGCAAACCACCACACAGTAGCCATAAACTTCTGTTGGTGCAACTTTGGTTTTGGGAAGTATTTTTTGAGCTTCGTTACGGTTGAGCCACTGCGCAGATCGCTTTCTGTTGTCATAAAGGATCCACTTTTCATCACGGGTGAAATTAGATCAAAAAATGGATCATTTCTGTTGCATAAAATCAGCATAGAGAACAGTTCAAAACAGCGTTTTTTCTGAGTTTCACTGAATTCGTGTGGCACCCACTTGTCGAGCTTTTTTACTTTTCCAGTTTGCTTGAGAAGGTCCAAAATTGTGAAAATGCCAACAACCAATTCTTTGCTATTTCTCAAAGAATTTAGCACGAGTTTCTTTCCATTAATGTCCTCAGTTGGGCGATCCCAAATATCAGTACAGCTTCTGTCCCTTTGCAAACTTTGGCCTACTTTGCAAGTGCAAGTCTTCTAACTAACTAATATATTGGAACTCTCCACAACTCTCCACTCTCAGTTTTATGAGTTATTATATGTGTTTGTCTTGAGTAGTTGGTACATTGGAAAAGGTATCTTCATGTTCTGTGAACAAGTCATGTAGTATATGGCATTGATCAGTTGTAGAACTTTCACAGCTCTGATTGTACAGCTCTTGTAAGAGCTCTGCTAATTACTGTCCTTTTGTGAGGATTTCATATCAGATTTCCTATATCTTACCTCATGGGTGGCTACTTTTAACGTTGTTTGATGTTAAATTACTACGTGAAGAGTATTACATTCTACAGTGTTCTATTCAGACTTAACTAAACTTATATATTTTGCTATATTCTTGATTCTAATGATAATATATTTATTTTTCAAACTGAGAAGAGTTTTTAATCATTAATTGCTTCAGATGTGCTGGAGTACTTAGCTATATTATGTCCCAGTCAGTAGGTGTAAATCACATCAGGAATTATTAGGAATAAATCCTGATGCGATTATTTTACTTCTTGGTGATACAGTAGCTGTCCCCATCATTGCCACTTGAAGTTCAACATCTGATATTGTAACTGCCTTGTAGTAAACAGGGAGTTCTTGGTCATAGATCATGAAGATAGCGTAATTTTGCACCCATATCTGCACATGAAATCAGTTGGGGGATAAGTGCACTTTCTAGATGTCAATTGCCCATACACCATGAAATGTAAAGAAAATGCCTACAGTGATGATAACTCCCAACGTCTCTATTCCTGGAACTTTATGTACCTTTGCTGTTCACACCAATCAACGTTTTTTTTCTTTAAAACTGAAGGCAATTTCCAACCTAACTGTTGTAACTGTAGAGCCAGTGTTGATCAACATACTACAAAGCTCCCAACCAATAAGGCTGTTTGAAATTGTTCCTTGAACCAATTAATTTGTATTTCATTATTCTCAATGGCCCGGCATGGCCAAGCGTGTTAAGGCGTGCGACTCATAATCTGAGGGTCGCGGGTTCGCATCCCCGTCGCGCCAAACATGCTCGCCCTTTCAGCCGTGGGGGCGTTATAATGTTTCGGTCAATCCCACTATTCGTTGGTAAAAGAGTAGCCCAAGAGTTGGCGGTGGGTGGTTATGACTAGCTGTCTTCCCTCTAGTCTTACACTGCTAAATGAGGAACGGCTAGCATAGATAGCCCTCGAATAGCTTTGTGCAAAATTAAAAAACAAACAAACAATTATTCTCAGATGAACATCGCCCCATAAGTCCAATTAATTTCTGTTTTTCGGTATGGTTAGTCTTTGTTTTTCCTTTAATCTCGTCAGACTATAAGACTTATCTTTGGAGTATTGTTTCTTTGATGTATTAACCACTGTTGATTCTTCACATCTCAACTGTAATAGCTATTTTACCTTTCGTGTAACAGTTTCATTTTTCTCAGTTTCTATGGGTATGCTTTACCCGCAATTATTTGTAGTTCCAGGCGATGTGTCCTTTTAAGTTACACTTGAAACACGAACTGTCTTGTGGTTTATTTCGTCCATTCTATGAAACTAGTTGTTTAACCAATACTTCAGCTCTACCTCTTTTATCTTGTTCTTATTTTAACTTTTTATCTCGTTTTACTTGCTCGTATAACTATCGTTATTCTCAGCAAAGTTAATTTTCGTTTTGTGACCTTGAAATTCAATATTCTGTTTGAATTCTTAATAAAATAATCCAACGTTTGACATCAGTGTTGTATTATATTCTATCATAGGACGTATTCGTTTGGATTATTTGGTAAAAATAATTCCAAGTCCAGTTAACGTGACGATAACAAATTAATATCCTTATTCAATTACGTTTGCTTCAGGCTACATTCGTTTTATCACGAGATATTGTAAACCTAAGTTCACAATTAACATTTTAGTAGAAAACAGTACCAATACATGCCTAACTTACAATATTTACAACATAAATCTCTCGCTGATCGAGCGATAAAAAACACTCTAATTCATTGAGTAACTGAATAGAGTCCATAGCTTTCACTACCAGCACTGAATTGAATCGCACATTAACTCACTTCTATTTATATTGTACCCGTTTTTCTACATACTTCATGAAACTTCAAGGTTCTTAGCTTGCAAGAAAATTCTAGATATAACGTCGACAGTTTTATAGCAAACATCCAAATTAAATTATTAAAAATATAGCTTACAACAGCAATATAGAAATTAATAATGAAATGCCAATAGTAATAATTAGATTTGTTTATCTGAAATTTTGGATTTTATCCTTTAAAACGTTTACAGATTTCCAGTTAAATGATAGTAAATTTTAGTGGACATTTAGTTTCGTTATTTATAACGTGATATAATTTTATTTGTGCCATTCCTGTGTACTTATGTCTACCTTAATATTTATTTTAGCATCCTTTAGAACACTCAGAATGTTCTGCCTGGAAAGTGATGACGTGTGTCTGGCAGAACAGTACGTTGTTTCTTGTGTTAGAAAAAAAAAAAAGTTAAGTTACATATATTTTTCACTACTATAATTACAGTTTCACATGAAACGCGTTTACAAGGAAATATGTAACAAGACCTGTCGCCCACTATTCAGTTGAGTCTTTTTCATTAATATTCTCATTCATTTTTAGAATTAATCTTTGAAAGAAAATCCGAATCCCAACAGTGTTTGTGTTTTATTTTAGCCATCGTTTAAAGTATATATTTCTTGACTGATGTTGTGAAATTTCACAAGTCTGATACCTACAAGGAAACATCATATTATTTATATTTAGTGTGAATTCTTATTTCAAAAATCATCATAGTTACGCTCTGAGAAAAAGGTATAACCTGAAAAAACTTATGTTAACAAAAACTACTGTGAAGGGAAAGAAACAATGAACAATATAATGCCTTCAACTGTGTAATATTAATAACAGAGTTATTTATAACTTTGAGAAAATAACTTTATTCATTTTTTGTATCATAGTCATCTTTTAACAACATGAAGTAAGCAAAATATGGATTTTTATTAATACCGACATTTTTAAAATGTGAACGCAGCACAATAACTACAAATTCATTATAATTCTATTAATATATGAGTTTGTTTATATAACTATGCTTGTATGACCATAATATGTATCACAGCTAACGTGTAAGAGATGATGAAACAATATTTTGTCACCCATTTATGTTCTTAGTTTGTTTGTTTTTTTCAGTCAAACATTCTCCTTACTGCTCACTTGGGGCCAGACGACAAGGCGCCAGTGTTGTTGTATAAATTGGTTTGAGTCACGAATATTTGCTGAGTTAAAACGAAAACCAGCAAGTAGATGTGATAAACAGGACTGTTTGGAAATGGACGAAGGCAGCGTAATTTTATTATTCGTTGCTAGGGTTGCAGCCATGTGAGGTCGCTTTCTTCAAGGGCCTGTCATCAGTTTGATGACTGATTGTTTAAACTTGCATCACACTGGGCACGTTTTCAATCAAAACTTCTGTGTGTTCTCCTCTTTGCTTTTTGTGTAATGCTTAGCCTTATGATTTGAAACATGATTATGCATATTTCCATTTCCACCCACAAAGATGTAGAATCATGTTCATTGCTGCATATGTAGAATTTAAGAAAAACGAGAAAAGATGGCTAATGCAACATTGAATTTGATGGTGTTCGGGAAGTGGATAGTTGAGCAGAATGTAACAAATCTTCCAACCTATCACAGTGTAGCTGATTAGCATATTTCTAGCTGTTATAATACTTTGTTGTCAGTATAATTAGTGGCTAATCATCTTTTGCAAGAAATAACTGCTCTACATTTATTCGCTTGTAAACCTATTTTCATTTTAAAGTCTGACTCTAATATTTATATATATATTCAGAAGCTATTTTAAGTAACGTGAAATGAATTACAAAGTAATTCAAGATGCCAACATAATATATGTGTTTTTGGTAATGGCTCTTTTTCTTTAAAACAGACTTTATTGTATAAAAGTGTATGCAGGAAGTATATTTTGTAAAGTAACATAAAAACAACGACGTTAATACAGTTAATCAAACACTCACTAAAGGCGCTCTGAAAATAAAATAAGAAAAGCATTTAGTTTTATAAATGTCTTTGTATGCTAAACTATAGTGTCATGTAGTGGAGATGCAATTTCATATAAATAATGAACATAGTATTATTTATGTATGTAATATATCTTGTAAAATGTATATTATCGGAGACAAAGGTGAATCTTCTATACTTTTTCACACCTGTCTAATACTTTGAAGATTTTTTATGAATTCGAATAAATAAAAATCTTACGGAGAAACCTTCAAAATTCGTAACAATAAATTATTTTGAAAAGTTAATAAATTAAAATAAGAAACAGTTATTTTTGATTTGCGGTAAATTTTAAGTTTAGCATATCGTCAACTAACAATGGTTTTTCATTGAATGGTGTTCACTATTTAAATAATGAATCGGTGATCAGTATTCTTAGTGCAATGCTTGTACTAAGCAATTTTTTTTCTTTCCTACAAACTGTAAAATACAAGATCGCAACAGTTAATTAAAAAAAATACAGTGACACTTGTAAGCATTCTTTGCTACAGAGCAGAAAACATTTGCGATAAGACCATCCATAGAAGCAGAGCGCCGGAAGATTGTAGAGACTTTTAAACACCTCCTCCCTCATCAAAAACTCCTTAAAGAGGACCACAACAAAAAGAAAAGATCAGAAAGTCACCACCATTTACCTCCCATACCTGCAAACTTTCAATGAAAAACTCAAACGCATAGCCAAGAAATTCAACATACAAGCCCGATGGAAATTATACAATACCTTAAGGTCCATTCTGGTAAAAAGCAAACAGCGACCTACCAAAGAGAATCTCCCGTTTCCCCCCACATTCAAACTTCGGGCATTGGATCTATAGATCCCAGCCAAGGCAATATTTTTATTTTGCCTAGCCCTGAATCGGGCCGTTTACAGTTGATATCTCACCGGCTTTTCGGACTTTGGGCTCTGGCCTGGTTTACTTCTCTTGTGTCGCTTTTGTCTCGCTCCCCCTTTCTCACCTGTCATTTTTATAATGCCCCACCGCACTTCATCACCTTAACCAAGTCAAAGTAAAATACAGGTAAATTCCCAAGCAAAATTAAATAATTTTTTATGTGAGGGGACAAAGAAGAACCACAACATTCCTGACCACCCCTGTTGGGGAAAGAGTTCTTCAGGCTTCTCTCTCTCTAAACTAAACCCCTGCCACGTTTGTTTGCGTTTACACAAATTCGGGGTACTCCTGTTTTCCCCCACAGCGAATTCTGAGGTTCTTGGATCTACAGATCCCTATCCTCTTGTGTTTTTTTTATATTTTAAGGGTCAGTATTTAACCTCTCTCGGACCACCAACGGACCTTTGCCACCAGATTGCACCATAATTTCGTTAACTTTAAATCTTTAAATCACTCGTCCAGTTAAATTTAACTTCACGAGTAGGGCGAAGAGAAGGTCTCTTCTGAGCGTCCTCGACTGCTTTGCATCTTTTCTTGAAACGTCGTCCTCTAAACTTGTATCTCCACAACAGGCAATTGCCGTCCATTCTACAAAGTTTCAATTTGTAAGCATTCATTAGATAATATCTAAGGAGCTCTTTTGCGCTAAACGTATATTAATTAAATCGTATTCGTGTATCTGTTGGTGATATTTTATTATGGATATTATTCGAGAACCCACGGAACCTGCTTAACGATTTGTTTGTTTGTTTGTTTTTGAATTTCGCACAAAGCTACTCGAGGGCTATCTGTGCTAGCCGTCCCTAATTTAGCAGTTTAAGACTAGAGGGAAGGCAGCTAGTCATCACCACCCACCGCCAACTCTTGGGCTACTCTTTTACCAACGAATAGTGGGATTAACCGTCTCATTATAACGCTCCCACCACTGAAAGGGCGAGCATGTTTGGCGCCACGGGGATACGAACCCGCGACCCTCAAATTTCGAGTCGCACGCCTTAACACGCTTGGCCATGCCGGGCCCCGCTTAACGGAGAGTTTAATTCAACCAATGTAGTGTTAAGTTGTTAAATTGAAAGAATTTTGAATATGTAACAAAACAAATCGTGGTAGCCACAGCCAATAAAAAAATTCGTTGGAACAGTTTTACATTGTTTGGTGTTTCATAGGTAGTTTGATACTATAGAAAATTTATTGTTTTGGAAATGGTATGTTAAATCCCTTTCAGAAACAAATTATTCATGCACTCAGACTATAAATATGTATTTAAATCGGAAATTAAAAAAAATTCAAGACTAGGTTATCCCTTGAAATCAATAGTCTTGGAAAATAAAGGATTATGGATCGATTTGAGGCCCCAAAACTGTCCCAAAAGAGACTTACAACAAATCGTACCTCAAACATGGTAAACAAAGTGCAGCGTCTGAAATAGGTGAAAATCCATGAATGCACAGATCAGTGCAAAAAGCCTTCCACGTGCTCCAAACAACAGTATACAACATAATCAAAACAGATTGAAGGATCTGTCTTGAAAAGTGGCCCAAGTTATACGTACATACGTTGCTTCAACGAAATGTTCATTCATTCGTCTCATACCACAAGAAGATGGAGAACTAAATATGTATTCATGCCATTCTTTGCAAAGACACATCAATTAAATCATCAAACATAGCGCTTATGGATTTTTATGCGATTGGACTGTTGAAGAGGGTGTTGGGAAACAGTCGTCCTCGTATACTAGATATATTATGGAAACATTGTAAGACGGTGTAGTGTGCTATGGACATGACAATCTTTTACAATGGAAACTATGCTACAGGGCTACTGTCAAAATGTACATTCATCAATTAGAGCATGACCGCAAGTGAAGACATGGACTGCGATGAGGTTCCAAAATCGTTTTATTTTAGCACACTCAACTATTAAGTATTTCGAAAATAGTGTTATATGTAAAATCAGCAATGATGTGTTTCTCTAGTTGTTTTCTGTTATAAGATGCTCTATAAGTCCCATGTGATAGGAATTGTAAAATCTCGATAGTAATTAATTATATACATTCCCGTATCCTCGTTTGTTCAGCGAAATCTCACTCCATTTGTATATAGTTTGTTGGATTTAATAGGCTTATATTAGTGTATTGTCATCTTAACAAATTTTTAATTTGACAAATATTTATATATACATGGATTGGACGTGACCTAGAATCTGAGGACCCCTAGTTAGCGTCCAGTTGTTGCGTATTTGCACCTCGCACTTTTGAGATTTGGAGCAACAGTTAGATCACATTATTCGATTATAGTATCTCAAGAGTTGAATAGCTGTCAAAATAAACGTTAATATATGTATAAAGTCTTTAACAGCCATGATCTTCAAGGAGTGTACCACATACTATCATGGAAGGTTGTGATGGTTACCTCGATCACTTCATCATTTCCTTATTTACTTAGTCTTTTAAAATATTGATACCCTTATAGGACACAGAGGCCTCGCTAGACATTGGAACGCGGAGCACGTGCTCCCATTCTATTGGATAGTGTGCCGAATCCTCATTTTGTGTCTTGAAAAATCAGAACAGAAAACCGTAATCGATATTATACTGAGACGATGAAAATTCCCGGTTCTATGGATCCGAGCCCGAATCTTTTAAATGTCTAATGAAATCTCTGATAACATACATTTACTGGGCTAATCAAGGAATTTTTAGTTCAGGTCTTATGATTACAGTTTGGTTTGATTTGTTTTGAATTTCGCGCAAAGCTACTCGAGGGCTATCTGCACTAGACGTCCCTAATTTAGCAATGTAAGACTAGAGGGAAGACAGCTAGTCATCACCACCCACCGCCAACTCTTGGGCTACTCTTTTACCAACGAATAGTGGGATTAACCGTCTCATTATAACGCTCCCACGGCTGAAAGGATGGGCAAGTTTGATGCGACTGGAATATATAATTACAGCAAGATGACATAAAATGAATCATTAAAAATGTAAGGATTACATATGTAAACGAGAATTTGATACATGTTCAACCTAAAAAAATTGTATTATGTCAATAGCTTTTATAAATCATTCATTTCAACATCAGGTCTCTATTTCTGGTGATTTTAATAAACTTTTCTTTGTATTGATTATAGTTTTTTTTTAAGTTTTAAGATATTAATTATTACAACTGTTCGTTTTAACGATATGTGTATCATTTTAAGAATTTTATTTATTTTTCTCATTGAATTTCAATAAAAAATCAATACTTGTAAACATTTTATTTAAAAATCTTGTCTACGAGACGTTTTATGTACAACATACTAACACTAAAAAAGATATATTTAGTTTAGGTTGTTGTTAAAATAAAGTTATAATTAAATACATGAGTATTACTTTACATGGATATTTCACAAGGCACAACGTTTATTTTAGCTGAAGTTACTTAGGGTGATGGAGTTTTTCAAGTTCTCAACTCCTTTTGTTTAGAGGTATTGTCAACCGAGAAGCTCATAACTCATTTGCTTCCAGGCACTTCAATATCACAGTGTGGTTTTCCTGAAATTAGATAAACAGACTACAGATCAAACTACTTGTGGAGCAACACCATTACCATTAATCAGGAAAGATAGCTGGATGGTTAACAGTGGTCTATTGGTCAACCTTTTTTAAACCACTTGGACGAACAGCTAAGATAGACTGTTGACGGGATAAATGTTGACTGGTTACAAGTGTGATGTGCTGTAGCAAAAATCAAGTGTTTAATTCATCTGACCCACATAACAGCGACTAAAGATCGGAAATGGATAGGAATACGATCTTTAACCACATCCACACTCTGTGACGATCATGTCGTCAAGTTTACCTTCACGTCGTTGGCTATGACTATCAATCACTTTCACCACAAGAGGTTCTCGTTTCTTGGAGGTACAACAAAGTCGCGGGATCTTGTTTTTCATTATCCTCCGCATCCAGTTCTGGATCAAAGCGTGTTTGTTGAGAAAATTCCTATACCTTTTATTGCACTTTCCTTTGCACACAAAGGCATCAAACTCTTTGGGTTCAATGATATATTCCCAGCCGGTTCCTTTGAGTGGGATACTTTGGAAAGATACTTTCATTTTGTACCGGCAGCATTTTTTAGTCTTTTCCCCATGGGTACAGTCCAGGGGATACTTATGAGCGTGGCGAACGTTCCGCCGTGAGCGACCCGATCTTTCTGAGAGTTGGATTTCAAGAACAGTCTGACGAAGAACCATACTACTTTGTTGGTTGAAGGAACTGGCTTCTAGGGAATTGTTAACTGACATAAACACAAAGTCACAGTTACGACATACAATCTGAAATCCGAGTTTCGTTTCAGAGTTGGATAACCAACTTTCCACCGTGCTGGAAACATCAAACGTCTCCCAGCCCTCTGAACCTTGCAGTTCCAACATGCGAGAAGTGACTAGAATCCGTGTCTGGGACTTTTCCCCCATTGAAGTATTCACGAGTCGATACACAGACACCATGGGTTGACTTTGGTTCATTCTTGTGGAATCCAAGCTCTCGTGTCGTGGATAGCTTGTAACGTTTGTTGAAAAAAGAGAACCGGATCCCCGAGTTCTGTAAACACGTAAAGTTGCTGAGGTTACGAAGTGGTTACCAGAAAGTTCTTTGATATCTGGTAAGAAATACACGTTCAAAGGTTCTGGTGTTCTAATGTCCATCTTAGAAGATGAACCTGTAAATAAAATAAATAGCATTAACAGTGTTTGTATATCCTAATGATCAATAATAAAAGTTTCAGTTGTTATTAGAACCCTTGTAATATGTTAATTGTTTTAACGACTGTGAGTTTTGTAAACTTAGGATATAATGAAGTTTCGTGTTTTCTGAAAGTAAAATTGATAAAGAAGCAATAACTGTTTTCATAAAAATTAAATATCACTTGCACACTTCATATCATATAGAATCATACTCTTTGATAGAATTCTAAGGAAGTTGAATAAATCGTTACAGGGTTTTTCTCTTGTGAATGATTAATTGTAAATTATAAAAATTCGAACTGCGAGTGTTATTACATAATGAAAGTTTGTACTTGAATAGAATATATTAAAATGTTTTATGTTACTAAATTCTGTACATATTCTTCAAATACAGGCGAAGGCCTTACTCGTAGAAATAAAAGTTATTTCAAGTGCCGATAGATTTCTTCAGAACAGACTATTAACTTGGCTGTTTCAAAACATTTAACTACAATGATTTGAAAAGGATGCTATTTTATAAACTCCAGAGACTTGTATAATGATGTCAAACTGTGATCTTATTTTTTAAATACTCTTTCGGTTTTTGTAGTAGTTTTTAAACTACATGTTTTCTGACTTGCACATTTACATTTTCAACTTTTGTGACGAACAAAAGGTAGTAATTATTTTCAGTGGAATTAAACAGAATCTGTCACAGCGTATGAGATACTGGAATAAATCAAACTTTTTAATCTTTCAGTGGCTTAAACGCCATGATTTATGGTCATTCCCTGCGATGGGTACAACACAGATAACTCAACGCGCAGCTTTGTGTTGAACAACAAATGCACGCGTAAGTTCAGAAAGATTTTTTTTTTTAATACCATCGAGTTATCATCCTAAAACGAATTTCGAAATCACAGTGATATCGTACTAAAGACATTTTTAAAAAGTGGTCAGTATACAATTTATGGTGTTCGATAATTAAAAAAAATATGTGAGACGGTGAACTCTTGCTCCTGAAAAATAAGTAGATAAAGATTTAGACTTTTGTACATTTGCTGAATTGTGTATTGTCTGTCAGTCAGTTGATTACTTTTAATAGTGACGAAGGAATAAAACAACAGAAATATGTTCTTACAGAAAAGACGAAATAAAACGACTTTCATTCTACCCAACTATCGTTATAAGATTGGTGCACAATTAATGGAGTGTGTGTGTTCTTATAGCAATCGGGCTATCTGCTGATCCCACCGAGAGGAATCGAACCCCTGATTTTAGCGTGGTAAATCCGGAGACATACCACTGTACTAGCAGGGGGACACACACAATGGATAACATGAAATTTGAAACTGTTGTGACACAAGTATCTGAATACAGTTGGTTTACAAGGGACAGATGAAATAAAACAGATAATTTTGCTTGTCTTTTCTTTCTTGCATTTTCTGTATTGTTTTCTTAAAACGAGATGTTAGACTAAGGGAAAATCCCAATTCATAAAAGACCTAACTTTCATGCATTTCGTTTGTTTATGTGATCCATTCAGGTTATAGAATTTTTCCATGGTTCCTGGAAATGATTGCGTCCCTACATGTTGAAGTTGAGAGCATGATGTGTTTTTTCTTTTTTTAATATTACATGGAATTTATGGTGCGTTACCTTTGTGAGCGTTATTGTTGAATTTGATAAAATGTGTTAGTACAGAACATTGGTTAATAATTTTTACTGAACTGAGAATTTGTTCGCTAAAAGCTAGGCGGCTAATTTAAACTGTTTAATTATGTTAATAAAATTATTTCACCGACTTTGTATTTCCCTTTCTTAGAAGTTTCTTCGTATAAAGCTGACTGAATTATGAGTCCAAGTATTCCTAGTATGCGTTCTGTTTTTACAAAAATACACTCCACTCCGTGATTGCGCTGTAAGGATGATGGTCAAATACCAATGTTATATCAGACAAGAGCACCTCAAGAATTGATGGTGGGTTTTGTGGATAAATTGACTTTCTAATCAGATCAAAAGTAAGAAGAGGCGCGAGTAACTTTGCACACAATTTCTAAAACAAACTAATCATATTCTCGTACACTTATTTTAAGCATCTAGACCGTGTTATGATTTCAAACCACTGTTTCTTATTTAAGTGATACGCTTTAATAAGTTTTTAAGGAATAAGTAAATACGTTTCTTATTTGTATTAACCAAAGTGGCTCCCATTTCAAAATTTAATTGCTTCAAAACACGGCTCTAATTAAATGTTTCTAAATGAACTTATTGTGTTACTCTTTACATTCGTTCTAATTAAATGTTTCTATATGAACTTATTGCGTCATTATTTACATTGGCTTTAAGTAAATATTTCTTTAATGTGAAATTGTTTTGTCACGATTTACAATGGTTCTACGTAAATCTTTCTGCAAGGGTAATTTATTTGTTGTCTCTTCATAACTGTTTTTGAACTTCGCGTAAAGCTACACGAATCTTATCTTCACAAGGCGTTTATAATGTATTACTATAGAACTAAATGGAAGACAGCTAGTCATCATCAACCACCGCCGACTCTTAGGTTACTCTTTTACCAACGAATAATGGGATTGAACATTATACGCCTCCATGGCTGAAAGGGCAAGCATGTTTGGTGTAACGGGGATTCGAACTCCCTACTCTCGCATGAGGAGTTGAGAGCTGGGTTACCTGGCCTACTTAAAAGCTCGATAAAATAAAATGAGAAAGTTATTTTTTTATTGTACAGTAAAATTTTAGCGTATCGTCAACTAACAATGGTTTTACATTGAATAGTGTTAACTATTTAACTAATGAAGAATGGGTGATCAGTATTCTTAGTGCAATGCTTGTACTAAGCTTTTTTTTCTTTTTACTTTCTTGCAAATTATAAAATACAAGATTGCAACAGTTAATTAAAGAAAAAAACAGTGACACTTGTAAGCATTCATTAGATAATATCTAAGGAGCTCTTAGACAAACAATACCTTTAATATTTGTTTGTACAATATAAAACGTTTCTTAGAATTATAAACTCAAGTATATTATTGTTTCTGTTGTTTCGTTCTGTCAAACGATGAAAACCATAAAAACGTCTACTGTCGTGTTGAGACGTTAGCAGCTGCAAAATATGGGTCTAACTATCTCAAGTCGGAACCTGTGGTCACGAAAATTTGTAATTACCTAGCGAGCCGCCAGGGTGTTTCCCCGAAAAAGCCTCAAGGTTTTTACGTGTATTTTTGACCCACTGTATATAGGTGCTCCAAATAACATACGAAACCATCACATTTTTGGCTCTGAAAATGTCAATTATGTTTTGAATGAGGATTGGGTGGGGGTTTAATTAACAAAGCATTCTCCAAAATAAAATTTAACATAATTATTAACGATGAAAAAAATCGTGTTTTTTATTGTTTAGTTTAATTTTGTTCAAGTTAGCATTATTTTAAAGTAAAAATATGCTTTCAAATTTTTGTTTACTTCTCCAGAAGCATAATGAACGTATGGAAGGAGTGATTATAATATAACAAAATCACCAAAGTTACTCCATGTAATATCACTAATTCAAGCAGGTCTTATCACTTCCACTGTTCGATGCATTAGTTATCGTTGTTTTCATTCTATACTGATAGACATTTTAAGGAGATTAAAAATTATCAGATCTATAAATCTGTAGTTTTGATAAACGTCTTTTGTCAACTGATTGTAGCACCGCTTTTCTGAAACACGACTCATATATAAAGGACTACTGAACTTTGCAAAAACTACACTTAACATTTATTGTATTTCGTTCAACATACACAATGTGCATAGTGTAAGAAATAATGGTGTTAAAAGCTCGTGTTGTGGTAAACTACACTTACAATGATTATATAAAAGTGGTATTTTTTAGTTGGATGCTAGAATCTTAAATTCATTAGAAGACGGTAAAATCTGATATGCATATTACACACTTAAATAGGTATCATAATAAGAGAAAGGTGGTTTTAGAAAGTTTTAAATAGTTTGCTATGAATCGGACACATGTCAAGAAATATTATTTTATAATATACGTGTTTTACAAACATATCCAGAAAAGATTATTGTTAATAATTTATTGAAAAACATTATTCACATTCAATGTCTATTACATACTTAAATAAAACTAACAAACCACTTATAGTTAGCAAGTTTATACTTAATTTATGTTATTCTCAGACTAATTTTCAATACGTGCTACGATTATCATACATGTAAAGCTTAACTATAAAATATTTAACTTTGTATAAAAATTGAAAAAGTTAGTATTCACGAGACCGACGGCACTTTGGAATATTTGAAGGAAGTGCGCAAGTCTACAACTTATCGTTGTAAGAAAACAGTGTAATTAAATCTGAAGTGCTCAAAACCGTTTTGGTAATTTACGAAATAAAATGGAAATTCTTAAGTCCTCTGTTGTTTAAAAAAAATTACACTTCACACCCTAACAGTCGTTGTTAAGCGATTTGCTGATATAAATATTGTCTCAAGTAATACTATGTCTGGTGGCTTGAAGAGACTTGGTAAGGGGTGAAAGACCTCATCGGCATGAGATATGCAGTTATACAGTGTGGTTGATATGTTCTGTTCTATACTTTTCAATTAAAAGTTACTATTACAAATAAATATCTTACATTTTCCTTAGGTTCTAGTATAAATAACTTCCTATGTTGATAGTTAAATAAAGTCGTGTTAAAGTTACTCCCAACGTGTGTAGAACAAAATGATAAAGTTTAATGTTCGTTGTCCAAAGTCCTAGGTTGTTGTTCAGTTTTTGAACCTCTTGAAATGTTTGTACTTTTTGAAACATCATCTAATCACTTATCGTTATCCAAATGTTCAGTACATCGACTTGTATACGATCTTATTGGTCGCCTTGAACAAAATATTTAATCAACTTTTTAAGTCAGCAGCAAATATAAGATCTAGTGATTATTTCAAGTTTAAGAAATAGTAAAGAAATAAACAACGGTGCTATATATATATATATATATGTATGTATGTATGTATATATGTACATACATACAAAGTGGCCCCCAAAATGTACCCATTCTTTAAGTTACACAACGTCTGCATATCGATTTTAAACGTGTTATTTATATTTCAGATAATTTTGAAGGATGGCTAAAAATAAACCCAAAACTGTTGACCAATTAAAGAAATATATCACAAATGCTCTCCATCGAATCAGACTCATAAATTCTGTAACAGCATGTCAGGTGATCCGTCGTACATGTCAACGATTGTTTGAATGCCGGTGAAGCCAAGTTTGAGCATCTTAAATGATGTAGCAATGTGTTAATAAAGGTGTTTTGATGGTTTGTAGGTTCATTTACTATAGTTATATGAACATTAAAAAATTTAGTACATATTATGGGGGCCACCCTGTATATATATATATATATATATTTATTTATTTATTTCAGTTGAGCTTTGCTCGAGCTACCAACATTAAGTTTGTTCTGAATTTCGCGTAAAGCTTTACGGGGGTTATATGCGCTAGCTTTCCCTGATTTAGCAGTGTAAGAATAGAGGGAAAACAGCTAGTCATCACTACTCACCGCCAATTCTAGAGCTACTCGATTAGCAATTACTAATAGAATTGACCGTAAGTTTATAACGTCTCTTGGCTGAAAGGGCAAGCATTTTTGGTGTGACGGCGATTCGAACCCGTGATTCTCGGATTACAAGTCGAGCACCCTAACCACATAGCCATGCCGAACCACCATCATCAAAACATTTAAGGGACGTCGAAGTTTATTAGACTTTTCGTAAAAGGAATACATTGCACAAACTTTCGAAAAGTATGTATGTGTGTGTATAACTCACATAAAGGACTTTGAAAATTGAAATAACGTTTAATATACACCTTCATCATGTATGAAAATGGTAAGTGTGAATTAATTGGGAAACCGATTATACCTGTACTTAGACTCGCAAATAATATTGTTTTACACATGTAACTAGTATAGTGTAAAATTTATACCTTTAACTGAAAATAATTTTATGAACGTACAAGTAGATTGATACATAGTGTTTATGTTGTAATATTTTTAATTTTCAAAAGCACCAAACATTAAAGGGAGTGGGTGTGACCCGTTAAGTAGAGTGGCCGAGTTCTTAATCTGATAATTCATGATTCACATCCTGTTTCTGCAAAAATTCCATACTTACGGTCAGGCAAGAGTAACCTAAGTATTGGCAGTGGGTAGTATTGACTGTCAACCGACCTCTAGTCTATCAGTTTACTATTGGGGATGGTTATGCGCATGTAACCCTTCTGTAGCTTCGTGCGATATCATGTTTGCTATTAAATGTGTGTGAAATCATAAAACTGTAAAATACAATTATTTTTGTCTTGTTTTAATTTCCAAGCGGATAGATACGCTCACTATTACATTCCTATTTTCTGTTACAAATATTGCAGGTTAATTTATCTCCATTCATATTAATATAAGATTCGGAATGAAGGTTATCCTTAAAGGTATAATCATAGAGTGAACAAGTGAGTAAGTTAACCTAATATTGTACAATACTAGTGATCTTAAAATGTAGTATTATTTATACTATTACGTTATTTATTTAGACAACTGTGAATTTATAGTAAGTTCAGAAGTAGTAAATAAAAGCTTTCAGGTTCGAAGTCACCATTCAAATTATTTGTAAAATGTTAGCGTATACAAAACTAGAAATGCAAGTTCCAAGATTCAACTTCCTTTTTTGGTAATGTTAGAGTTCTAGTAAACGTAATACTATATTACTCAAAACTGCAAGGAAAACTTTTCGAGAAAAAAAAACGAATTGTAAAATAAAATAGAAAAATAGAAACTACCTGATATCTGCATATGTCGTTGCACTTATATGTTCTCAAATATAAACACAGTACAGATAGTTAGTTTCTCCTGAACGGAATGGGCCGAAACACCGCAAGAGTGGAAGTGCAAAATATACTCAATTGGATTCTTATTTGTGGTTCGAGTGAGCCATTCCGTACGAACAGTAGTGTCCATCTAAGGGAACTCATCCACGATCAGAATATGGTATGAACAATATTGGTATCTACAAGGACAAAACTGCCACAAATGTCGTCAGTGTACAGCGTCATGAAAATATCTAGAACTCTGTACTGCGCAGCTGTCAAAAAGTTACTGTGGAACACGTGTGAGAACTCAATCTTGTTATTGAAGCTGATATCAACCCAAACCAAAATGGACCCACAAATCGAACACCTGTGTTTAACATTGTTAGTATGTGATAGTGGTCTGTAAGCAAAAGATAGGCTTGGAATAATCTAAAATGGCACTAGCGTTCAGTCTTGCTTAGTGAAGAGTTGAGTCTAATCTCAACAGTTTTGCTGTGATATTAGGTTTTCCACAACAACAAACCAGCCTCTCTGATTATATTACACACAGTTTGGACTGATACGTGCGTTTTGAAGATCACAGCAGAGCTTCTACGGTCAAGAAGTGGACTTGTCGATTCTTTTTCGTATTGAAGCATGGAAAACAAACAATATTTTGGCTCACACGAAGCCATCAGCAACACGACATTAAGACAGCTTGTAGCACTATTACACTCTTCCGTTTCAAATATTGCAAGTAAATCGATCTGTATTCACAATAATATAATACTCGGAATGAAGGTTATCCTTACAGATATAATCATAGAGTGAACAAGTCAATCTAATATTGTATAATATTAGTGATTTTAAAATGTATTATTATTTATATTTTTACTTTGTTCATTTAAACAGTTGTGAATTTCCAGTACGTTCAGAAGTACCAAATAAAAACTGTAAGGTTCGGGTTCAGCATTAAATTTATTTGTAAAATTCTAACATATAAAAACCTGGAAATCCAAATTCTGAGGTCAGATTCCCCACCCTTTTTTTGTGACCAAGTTACAGCTTTAGCTAAATTATTTTACAGTTCTTCCACACGTTAAAGTAGTTGAACGATAATTATACAAAGTATTGAAACATAAAAAGTAAAAACAATGTAAAGAAAAAAAATCAAAAACCTCTTTACTGGAATGGTAACAAGGGATAAGTGTAAGTGATATTTGACCAGGTAAAATAAAGCAAAACTAAACCAATGCTGACAACTGAATAAACCCTGACAGGTGTGAAAAAACACAAAGAAATATCAAGTATTTGTTTGCATGAAGAAATAGTGACACCTACCAGTAAATGCTGAGCAGTCTATATGCATAAAAGTTTTGATTTTAATGTGTCGTTTTAATAATATGAAGTTCTAGTGAACGTAGACATATAAATATGACCATTTATTTTAATTTTTCTGTGATGTTACAATTCTAGTAGCTTTAGAGCTGACACTCAAGATATTGACTTTTTAGCTATGCATGTTTTTATGGAATGATACATCTCCAGAGAATTTGAAATTGCTATATTAAATGTGAAATTAAAACTTTTGTTGTTTTTGTTGTGATATTTTAGTTGACTTAAAAGAAATAAATGAAACTGTATGTTTTAAATTATTAATTTTTGATATTATCGCTAGATTAAAATTAATATGGGTAACTGTTATTTGCAAATGTAATTTTGATAGAATTAGCTATATTGTTAAATTTAGGAAATCTACAATTGTAATAACATTGTTAGTTGTGGAAAATCTACCAAGGTAATATTGCTGTTAGTTTCAAATAATAATGCTAGATTCAAATTCAGTAGTAATAGTTTTAGGTAACCCCACATATATTTTCATCACTGTGTACAAGATCAGAAGGCACTAACACAACCTTAGTAAAAGTTTCAAGAGATGAAAATGCGATTTTACTGCTCAACACACATATAGGTTAAATAAACATATTTTTAAAATACAAACTGCTTACTTTACATTAATCAAAATCATGAAACACCTCTATTTATCGAAATGTGAAATAATAAAAACATTCATTTTGAAATTGTTAATCTATTTCGTTTCGTTCTAAGTAACCTGTGAAAAGTTTAACGAAATTTAGCTGTGTTTAAATAAAACTTCCCCCCCTTCCCAAGACTGAATGTTGCAGGTGTCTTTCATCTAATAATCATAGGAAGATTTGAATCGCTCTAGGGAAATCCCGTGTGAGGGTATATTTAATAATGGGGGCGGGATAAAAACTTCAAAAGAACCATAAAATAAATGTTTCACTGTGTTCGTGGAACAATATATTTTTCGGTTAATTTTCAAGTATTACTAGATACATAAACTATCTAATATTTATATATAGGTTGGCGGGGTATGTAGGGGGGAATGTGGCCCAAGTGTATTAAATGATCGCTTGCTTGACTTCTATTCTACTGAATTTAACGACGGGATTTCCACACTTCTGGCCATGAAGTTATCGGTGCAATGATCATTAGCAAAAACCAATCGTTTGGGACTGTTGTTTGAATGTGAATAACGTAATATATAACAACAGTTTAGTTACCTAGCCACCCGGAAGTAAATTCAGAAACAAAAATCGGAGCAAAATGTGCCAGGACAAGTATTCCAAACGGTAGAGATATCCCTTAACATATGGAAAGTTAGTTACAAAATATAGCTTCAATAACCTGTTACTTTTGTTTATGTTTCCTTATCTTTTTGCCATTTATTAGGTTACTGTGAATTCAAATTTATTTTTAGTTTAACATTGTCTGATAAAACACTGACGGATCTTATCTGATAACTTTGTTTAATATAGCCATACTTTCGGCTGAATTAAAATATATATTCAATACTGTGGTTTTAATCCATAAATCCACTTTGCTAGCAAAATAATTAAAATTGAAGAAAAATTTCATTTAAGGTTCATTCGAGAAACGAAATAATTTGTGATATTTCTATTTGAGGTTACGACTTCAAAAACTACATGTGACTTTCTAAGTTCCATACATAAAGGTATCATTAATTGAAAAAAAAATGAATACATCAAACTTAACTAATGTGAAATCAAAGCTAATTTACTTCTTTCGTGATGATGAGAAACCCACTTGAAATAAAAATGTTTCTCAGGACCGCTGGCATAGGTATTAACACTTTTATTGATAAGCAGAGAATAACGTTTCGACCTTCCTAGGTCATCTTCATGTTAACAAAGTGTTAATATCAACACCAGCAATTCTGAGATACATTTTACGTCTTTGTTTATATGAATAAAATATATTTAAAACATATGATAATATTGTAATATGCGATATTGTTTACCAGATTTATGTTTACAAATAGAAAAAGGATAAGCCCACGAAGTAGTTTTTATCTTTGCTTATCTTTAAATGTCACGATGAGCAAGACTTGTGCTACACAAATCTTTTAAACTAATCTGTATGATTCTGAATCACTTCAAACAAAAGATAACGTGATTTTGGTCTTTAATAAAATAAGATTAGCGGTATGTTAAGTTACGTCATTAGTCAGTACAACTGGTTTATGTACAGACAGGGTCAAAACATGTTAGACTAAACTATATAATTCTAAATAATTTCTAATTAAGTTGAGAAATTAAGTTAGTGAACAAGACACGTATTGAACAAATTAATCCTCAGACTAAACTCTAACCACAACAGGAAAAGATTATAACACCCAGTCTTTAGACTCTCTTTTTTTTTTTCACAATTGTAAGATATATCGCAGATGTTTCTTTATCGTACAAGCTTTTTATGGGTGTCTTGACTGAAATTAAACCCATCTGTTTACCAAGACATGTCAAGTAAATATAGACACCGCACTTGAAAAATCCAACTATTTATCATCGTAGAACTTGAAATGTTTCTTTATAATCTTCCAGTGAGTACGTAAAGATTACCAAGGTATCAATCTTGTAAAATAAGTTATTTAAACAAGTTACATTTTTTACACTTTAAACGTTGTTCATATGTCTAGGATCTATTTATTTTATCCAATATCAAGAAATCCCTACGTTCTTTTATAGTGGATTTGAACTGAGTTTTCGCTGTAGATTCTTGTGTCATTTTTCTTGATTTCAGACTTGGTGAAGAACTTAATGTGGAGTCAAAGTCCCCATGTTGTTTGTAATATTCCTTTTCACTCGCAGTCAACGCATAAACTGACTTACAAGTCAAGATTCTGTCAAAATATGCTTTTTTATGTTTTCTTAACGTGTAATGTTACAATAAAAGTATTAAACAAGATAAAATTATAAGATGGAGAAACAAGGCTATATTTTGAAGCCTGATTGAGTATATAAATATGTATGATTGAAGTAGTAATCTAAAGATAAAATTTGTGCTAGTTCAGATTAATAATCGGAGAAATTCTGCAATAAAAGTAAACATATACATATTATGATATCAGTTAGATTAAGGCTAATTCAGACTAATTCTTTATCACACCTAAATATTTAAGATCATTTTTGTATTGATGAAATGTATGCTTATGATGATGCTTTTTATCAGGTTGACTTGAGAAATATAAATAAAATAATCACGGTTTACATACTGTAGAGGATTAGCAGTTCTCTAAAATGTTCTGTTAAACATCATCCTGATGTAATAAGCAGAATATTTGTTAATCTAGTTAAAAGTTTACTGTTATATAATCAGTTGATCGTTCAGTCACCATTATGAAACCTGATCTAGGATCTTTCACTAAACATCAACCCAACTAGATAACAACACTGCTTCTAAGGTGTAAAATAATAAAGCAAAAATACATTCAGGTATAAGGTCTTTAAAAATAAACACTATTGTGTCAGTGTTGTAGCTAATTAAAACAATCAAGGTAAGTAACTGCGAACACTCAATACCAGATGTGAGGGATAGAAACAATAACTCTGAAACTTAATCATCTCGGTTACCCTTGTTTAAACAAAGCAATGTTAATAAATATGTGTTACAGATGTAACAGTTTTTATAAACACTACATATCTATAGACGAAACTCTTAATAAGCACTTTTTATTTAGGGGCGCAACAGTGTTAACAAACACTATGTGCTTGCATAATTTTTGGATGACAAACATATTTACAAGAATGCACAGTAGAAACACATGCTAGCTAAACTTAGTTACCTGGTGGATAGCATGAGTCACCCTCAGCTATTATAAGTTGCGTTATCACTAGTCTCGATGTAATGTGGTTCTAAATATAACACAGCCATTTAACGAAATCGGCACATTTAACCTTATTCAGAAAAAGCGAGGTTTGGGTAAAAGAAAGACATGATCGTGCGACAACAGTTTACCTATTGGCAAATGTAGCATTCCAAACAGTAGAGTCTCTTTAAGTGGAGAGACAGATAAACAGATATGCAAGTATCTAAACTGAAAGAGATGTGGTGTATTTTATAGGTTAGAATATTTTCACGATGACTGTCTTCAAACAAAACAAAATATACATTAACTTCTCTCTATACCCCTACAAATCGGCATGCCTATCACTTTCGATAAATAATACCACTAACACACACTCATAATTGTTTTTGTTTATGTTTAATTATCTCGACTTATTAGAACGAATGATATAACATATTAACATCAACACTAGAAGCATTTTATAGTTGGTTTGTTTGAATTTTTATTATTTGATTACATTAACACGCTGTACGTTAAAATTAACTACATGCCAGTAAATAACTTCTCTCTATATGTTAATAAACACACGTATACTTTAGTAAGACGTTAACCAAACTTCATAATTTCATCAAATAATACTTCCTCTGTGATTAATGTTATTTTATTATATTTAGACTCATCAGTAAGAGTACGGTTGTTATGTTGTAGCTTTGTTAACTTCATTGCATGTACACTGCTGTTGTTATGTTTAACTTGGATAACTCACATCACACGTACACCACTGTTGTTGTGTTGTAACTTGGATAACTCACATCACACGTACACTACTGTTGTTGTGTTGTAACTTGGATAACTCGCATCATCACACTACTGTACACTAACTCACATCACACGTACACTGTTGTTGTTTGTAACTTGGATAACTCACATCACGTACACTACTGTTGTTGTGTTGTAACTTGGACTACTCACACGTACACTGTTGTTGTGTTGTAACTTGGATAACTCACATCACACGTACACTACTGTTGTTGTGTTGTAACTTGGACAACTCACTGTTGTTGTGTTGTAACTTGGACAACTCACATCACACGTACACTACTGTTGTTGTGTTGTAACTTGGATAACTCACATCACACGTACACTACTGTTGTTGTGTTGTAACTTGTAAAACTTACATCACACGTACACGACTGTTGATATGTTGTAATTTGGATAACTTACATCACACGTACACGACTGTTGATATGTTGTAATTTGGATAACTTACATCACACGTACACGACTGTTGATATGTTGTAACTTTAATAACTTTTATCATATGCACATTGCATGTTATAACTGTGGTAGTTGGATTTTCAATACGCTGTTATAGTGTAAATTGTTATGTTGTCAATCGACGCTTTATAGTTTTGTTCTGAAGTTGGATAATTTATTCTGTTTTAAATGTTCAGCACTTGTGAATATTTTCACGACATGAATATTATTAGAAACTAGCTAGATTAGATACAACTGTTGATCAGTAGAAGAAATAAACAATATAAGATTACTCGTGTTCTTTGTAAGTTTCATCTAACTTAACAGTTGAATGCACAGAATCCAATGATTTTGGTATAGAGTATATTACACTGCTTACAACAACAAACAATTAAAGCACATTTAATAGAACTAATAAAGAGAACTCACCTGCATCAGTAAGTTTGTACACTTTAGTAAGCTGATGTTCTTCGTTTTCTTTATACACACGTGTATAGTTAACTTGAATAACTTTCTCTAACTCGACCTGAGTCATATTGGACACACTTTGGAGGTGTGTCAAGAAACGGTCTCTAATATACTGGACTTCTGCTTCGAAATCCGACTCGTCTATGTCATCTAGCTGATCAAACCACAAGTTGGAATATTCAGAAGATCTCGCCAGAGGGATACACTGACCTCTGCAAACGACCAGAATGATCCAACACAGAAAGGTCAAGGTGTAGCTCATGAATGAACATTTTCTGGTCATTTCTTCCGCCACATGGAGGCTAGTTCGGAGTCAGAAGTTGACACCGGCACAAAGGAAATCTGTTTAAAAGACAAGGAATCGGAAACAATACAGAAAGAGAAATGTCAGCAAAGTGTTCCACTCGTTTTGTTCTCCCTTTCTCTTTTTCTTTCTTTTTTTTTTTTTTTTTTGTCAATGATGATATTTCTACACGAAGCACATTGGCCGGTGACCGTTTACTTGAACTCCCTTATTTATATGAAGACTGACGAAACAGAGCCATGTGTCAAACTGCCAACAGTTGGGACGATTCGGGCCAATAGGCAACTACATAAGGAGAGGCGCGTGCAACTTTGCTTATTATACGCAAGCGACCAGCGGGAATTCCGAGCTCGACCAGATAGATAGCTTAGCTCCACGGAACTAGTCACAGGTCTCCGGTAGTTCCCCAAATCTCATGCCGCGTGAGAGGTGAGCACGTATACAAATCATGCTCCGTGACGTCACTTAGGCTTAATAATTGGTCTGAAGCCCTCGGCAAGGCCTCCAAAGTTGATGACGTCATGATTAAAAACTTCATTAGATACTCTATCGTCATCATCCTTCGCGAAAAGCGTTACACAGCTTTCCATATATTAATATGTTCTCTACAACATATATATTTATTGTTATATGTGAATGCATAGGTTACTCCACGTGCCAATTTCTCCCTTCAGTCCATCTACTTAGGTGGTTGTACTTTTAACTGTTTAACCGACTAATAGTATCGACATCCACTTCATTTCTCGTCTTCATCTTTACTTTTGTTCATTCTTATTTTATTCATTTTTCGTGAAGATAATTTCAGATGGATGTAACTGCTGCCCGTCAGGGAAGAAGCTCAGGTGTCCTGGATTTACAAGGTAATGAAGTATCGAGGTAAATAACCTGTTTTCTAAGAACGCCAGTGCGGTTGCATCATGAAGTATATCAAGGCTTGTAGGTACATTGATCCCCGTGTAGACTACAGGTTGTTTTATGTTCTACTACTTTTTTGGTTAGAAAGTGAACTCGGTAATCAAAAAATTACTACTAGGTCATATGGTTCAACTGTGGTGAATACAAAACTTTTTTTTTAAGTTGCAACCTCTTCTGAAAGCAGGTTTGATTTCAAATTTAGTACAGTTGCCAAGTGGAGCTGCAATTATCCACTCATCGAATGGATGATTACATAAGTATTACCACTAGGAAAAAATAACAACGTAGTTTTGTAATTATTTTTTCGTTCTTTTAATAAATATGTAACAGTTTCACTTGAAAAAAAAAATGCCAGTTGCTTGCAAATATTTATTTTTCTCTTGAAATGAAGGTGGAATTATAAGGAAAATAGGTTACGTGAGGAATTCCTAACATCGGTGACACCTAAAATGTCTGTCAGACGAACTGAAATCAAAACTTTCTGTTACAAAACTACTTCAAGGCTACACTTGTAACCACACCTACAGAATCATTTTAGAAGTTGGTCCATAATTTATCGCCAGTATAAGGAGACGCAACTCTTACATTCGAAGAATTTTACAGCTCGATACATTTGAATCTAAAAATCACCTTCAAGTTATGCAATTATTAAGTGGAACATAAAACCAATGCATCATAAAATTACTCATGTCACCATGGCGACTGCCATTATGGTGGCACGCCCCCCTCTCCTTTTCCACGTATGGCAAAATTGATTGAACTAATTTGAAATTAGTCAATGAGAAACAGGGTCAACTATAGCTATGAGAACCAAAAGCTTTATTAAATTATAGTCTCACACGTACACACAAAAGTTGTGTGGGTAAATACCACTGTTGCTTCTTCCTATATGTGTCTTCATAGTTAACACTATAAGACTGTTTGGCTTGTTTTGAATTTCGCGCATAGCTATACTAGGGCTATATTGCACTAACCGTCCATAATTTAGCAGCGTAAAACTAGAGGGAAGGTAGCTAGTCATCACCACCCACCACCAACTCTTGGGCAACTCTTTTACCAACGAATAGTGGAATTGACGGTAACTTATAACGCCTCTACAGCTGAAAGGGCGGGTATCACGAGGATTCGAATCCGCGACCCTCAGATTACGACTTGAGTACCTTAACCACCTGGTCATTTCGGGCCAACACTATAAGAACTTTTGTTGTCATAAATTTTATTTCTCATATTATCGGTTTATCTCTATCATATATTATGCATTAGTATTCTATACTGAGAATCAAAAAGTAATAAGTGTTATGATGTGGGAATTATTATGTAAAATTATATTATAGATACTCCACTAACCATATTATATCTCTGTTCTTTTCGTCCCAATTAATAGCAAAATGTAATCGTAGTGGAACATTTCATAACAGCTTCAAATATGTTCAATTTCTTACAATAAAAACGTGGAATTACCACAAACGAAATATAACTGGAAATTGTAAACTTAATCAATTTTCTCTCTGCGGTCAGCTTTTGTTGCACGCTATATTATATATAGTAAACTAAAGAATATAATTGTCTAGTGCTATATACTTAGCGTACGAATCAGAAACAGAGAGGTAAAAAAAAAACTTTAATCATGACATAACAAGATTATCTGACTGCTCTTGTCATTAATCTCAATTAAGGTACGTGTATCATCCTCTGTACGAACGTGCACGTGCGTGAATCGCTTCAAACTTCTTAGTCGTTGTCGGCTGCTGAATCATTTTCGCGCAGTTCATTACGTAACGCTCTTATAATTCTCCACCCACAAGTGATAAAAATTGAGGTTTAAATAAAGCGAAAAACTTTTGTTGTTCGTGTTATCGTGATGTAGACAGAGACAATGTTGTTTGTTACAAAACGTTGCATATTCCTCGAATTCATTACTACTACCAAACTGACGTTCAAGTAAATTTATGGTTGTCGTTATCATAAATATTAATACCAAAATACTATTATTAAACACGCATGCGCACTTGATAATATATATTAGATAGTGATGAAACGATATTGACTTATTTTATTTTATTCAAACCTAAGCCGAGAAATAATTAAGCAATCATAAAAAAAAGTTCAGATCCAAACAGTGCCATCTATCGGGTATAACTATTTAATTATAACATCATATTATATTTTAAATGCTTTTACAAAATCATTAAAAGTTCTAAAATTTCAGATTATGAGCCACAAAGCGAAAAAATTCTGTTCATGTTCCTGACATTTTATACTATAAGAATGCCTGCAAGGTAATTAACCGCGTATATATTCTATTGCAGTATAAAGGATGTTTTAGATCACATATTTATGAATATTGCATTTTGAATTATTGTGTCCTATAAGAGCAGAATTCTTTTAAAAACTCGATTATCAGTATTTTCCAGTATTTAAAATTTATAATTCCTTTAAAGTAATATGATTCATTTTTATTGACCCACGTGTTAATAAAAACTGATATCGTAAATATATTATGTTATTTTAACAGCGTCTAACTTTTCAAAAGTTTTTCTCTCTTTTATGAGTCATAAATGTGTGAAAGATATAATGATCATAATGTCGTGTCTGCTACTCTGACTGTAGGAGGTAACTTACTTGCAAAGTTCAGGTGAAATAAAGATCCCAAAGACAGCATGATGAAGGCTCACCCACACGAAATTCATATCTAAAAATACCACGTTGTGACATAACGAGAGAGAATACCAAATGTCGTCATGTAAGAGAGGTTACATGCACGAAACAGTTGGCTTAGTCTATACATATCAAATACCATATGACAACGAACAACGCCGAATGTAAAATCACGCCTAAAGACTTCTTTTTTTCTTTTCTTTTTTTGTACAGATATGAATGGTTTTGACTTCATAAATAACTTTAATATAGACAAGATGTACAAATACTTATATTTTTATTCAGCGTGATTTAATACTATTTATATAATGGATGATTAAAAAAACTAAATTAGCCACAAGATAAAATAATGCTTCAAGTCATCGGTTAGGCCTAACATCGTCATTTTAACCCTTAAACTTTAAACGTTAATTTCAAGATCCTTTGCGCCAACAAGTTTTCAAGAATTATTCACTGCACTTGTACACACAGCTTACAGTGTGATGAAATTGCTACAGTTATTGATGAGAGATTTTAGGTCCAAAATACATGCTGTTTAACAAAACTTCAAAAAATATTGCATGCCATAAATAAGTAGAGGGTGGTGTTTGATTGACTAATACATTTCATCCAATCAGTTGGGGAAGAAATTCTGTAACCTGGCCTCATGAAACTTAAACCAACCAAATGGTGAAGAGTTTTGATCATCCAGCCATATGAAGCTACTTCGACTATTCAACTGGTGAAGAAATTCCGTTGTCTGGCCTCATTAAACTATTTCAACCAATCATCTGGCCACACGAAGCTGCTTTGATAAGTCAATTGATGAATAAATTCATTCATGTAGTTAAGTCTTGGTAAACGCTCAATTTCAATTTATGATTACATAAAATACATTGTTTTACGCTTAAAACTATTCTCCTGATTTTTTATTGATTATATAACTCACAAACTCCCCTACTCTAAACTATACAAGACATTATTAAATGAATTGTTATTTGGAAATTTGGAAAGTGTTTTAGTGTTATAAAAAATAATATATATATTTAACTAGTACAGCGTTTGTGTTTTAGTGTTTTACAATGTGTCTTAAAAGCCGTAACTGTTTTACTATCCTATGTGAGTTTCGAATTTTGTCCCGCCAAGAAGGATGAGTATTGTCCTTCAAACCTCCCAAACTTTTACATTTTTAAGCTTTAGACAAGTAACGAAATGATAAAACACATGTATTTTGTATTACTTTATATCTGAAAATAAACTTGGCACTGAAATATTTGTTTCTCTATAAATGTAGCAATGAAAATTAATAGAATTAAAGTTAAAAACATATTTGCAGTCTCTTTGTTTTGTTTCTCTTTGGATATTTATGCAAAGCTACTCAAGGACAAACTGCACTATCCGTACCACAAACTATGGAGGAAGAAGCTATTTGACAACACCAACCACCATTTCCTAGGCTACTCTTGTCTGACCAAATAGTTGGACTTAAATGCTACTCTTATAACGTACTTGTGGCATCAAAAATGCCGATCGTAATTTTGGGGGTGTTAACAGTACGTGAGCATTGCACCCGAAGAACCATTGTTGGGCACACCAGACAGTGAGCCAATCTCGATCCACAATTTTTTTTTAGAAATTCATTCAATAAAATAAATAACTGTATGAGTTTTCATGTCTTTTATTTTACCGTTAGATATCCAGAATTCAGAGTATAGTCAATAGAACTTATATCAATTACTTCTTCATTAATCTTAAGTTTAATGACATACGGCCTGCATGATATGGTGATGAACTTATCGTTATTGTCTAATGAAAAAAAAGTTGTTTCAATGTTTGACCTAAAATTTGTTTTTCTGACTCTGGGTTAAAGCAGTTTTAGGACACAGTTCTAGCTCTACGCTTCAGCGAGCCTGAAGTAAAAAGTCAACTTTTATGATTGTTGTTGTTTTCAGTGGGGGGGATCTAACCAGAAAATTACGTACCTATATGGTAGGAAATCAAATTGGATTTACACTATATTTTCTTTTATTTCTGAAAAATTCATAAATAGATTTTCCTCACTTTTATCAAATACACTTTAATTTAACGATAAAATATTACGATATATTTTGGTTTAACAAGTGTTTTACAAACGTGTTAACTAGAGAATGCACAACTAGGAAAAAAAAACACTTCAAAACTGAGAATACTGCGAGAAAACATTAATAAAAGCCAATACACTTTCTCCTACAAGTCTTTTTATCAGGTTCTACAATATTATGAATTCAAGTTTATAACAAAATAGACTACATCAGATGAGTGTGGTCCACATGTTTGTCCACGAAGCCTGTTTTACAGGGGCTTGCACACTTGATTTGAGATATGTGACTGAAACAATATTATTTTTCAAATACGTCCACTTTAATTTTCGATTCAAGGTATTCGTATTGCTTAATGGTAGTTATGTAAGTCAAGATATCTGCACTACTTTGTTGATAGAAAGTTACACATCATGGTAACTACATTTTTCTGTCAATATCGTACCATTCAAGATAACCCGTGCATTCCCAGATTATCATTTTAAATGAGAAACTTTATTATCCTACAATCAACCCACTCCTTAAGTTATTCCGTAATTACCTTATTTTCAAGCCACATTTAATGTTTATAATGCTTACATATCTTTAGTGTTATATCTGTTGCTTGTATCTTCTACTACTTGTATCGTCCACGTAACAGAGTAATTCGTAATTTTTTCAGTAACACCCAGTAAGACAGTAGCGATTTCTTCAGCAAAATGCTCCCACTTGTATCGTCCGTATAACCAAGAGGTTTGTAGAATCTTTCATATCATCCACACATTCAAGATACTAGCACCATATTCAGTAAAATGCTCCTACTTGTATCGTCCTTATAGCCAAGAGGTTTGTAGAATCTTTCATATCACCCACACATTCAAGATACTAGCACCATATTCAGTAAAACGCTCCTACTTGCCCGTATAACCAAGAGGTTCGTAGAATCTTTCATACCATCCACACATTCAAGATACTAGCACCATATTCAGTAAAACGCTCCTACTTGTATCGTACGTATAACCAAGAGGTTTGTAGAATCTTTCATATCACCCACACATTCAAGATACTAGCACCATATTCAGTAAAACGCTCCTACTTGCCCGTATAACCAAGAGGTTCGTAGAATCTTTCATATCATCGACACATTCAAGATACTAGCACCATATCCAGTAAAACGCTCCTACTAGTATCGTTCACATAACTAAGATATTTATAGCATCTTTAGTAACAATACCACATTAAAACCTATTTCTGCTTCCTATTTTGACACTTATGAAGCACTAATCACCTATGAATACGAACTTAGTTTTCCATTTTATGTATGAGTTACTAGAATATACATATATCAAACTGTCTCATTGAATTTACACTTGAAAGAAGAATTAGCTTTTCCACTGAGGCAGTATTTTCTTTTACATTCAACGGGGCGAACAAAATAATTAGTTTTAAACTAGCGTGTTTGACAGACTTGGTGTATGATTTTTAACTAAGAATGGATAAAGTACTTACACAACCGTACTTGTAACGTAAGCTGTTTCTCGCCTTAAAGCGATGCCTTCAACACATTAATACTGACAGGCTGCCCTTCACTTTTAAAGCCTACTTATCTTAGAACAAGTCTTTATACCAATCAATAAAACTATGTTTGTACAAAATCTAGTATTGCAACTTGAAACAAGTCGTTTTAATTCAAATAATCCGCAATATTTTAATATTTATGTCTGATAACTACCAGTATAATTTTAATGCAAACCTTTGAGTAGATTCACATCATTATGGCAACTTCTCGATCTTATTTCATTCGATACAAAAGCTCTGATACAAATAGTTAAATTACCATCTAGTAATTTATGTATTATTATTTCCACTTTATCTCATTCATTGGTCGATAAGATTACCTTTAACTGTCAAACTCGTAAGCAAAATGTTTGAAATGTGGATTCTAATTTGGGGGGTCAAAATTCAATACATGCTATTGTGTAAAGCATGCTAATGCTTAGAGAGTCTGGGATCATGTGACTGGTTTAAGCCGAAAAATGCTAATACATCACTAGAAGGATGTAGGCTGTGTAGAAAATGTTAAATATTATACAAAGTTGTGCTGTAACTGTATAAACATTTTTTTACAACATAAAATTAGGGAGTTCAAGTCAACCATACGTGATTGTACGAGTTTTTAAGGATAATTTTTGAGATTTGAGGTAAAAGACTTATAAGATTCGGTGTATTTTTTTTCTTTTCACTGTTTTTGTGAAGTAACATGAAATGTGAAAACGTGAAGCATTGCAATAATTTTATAAAGCCTACAAATAACAACGAAGAGCATGATTGACCTTAGTATACTTTCCCTTGTTTGAATCTAATTCAAAGAAAATCTTAGAATAATTTTTGTGACAGACATTTGGATCAGAAAAAAAATGTGTGTAATGACTACGGCGAATTTTTCTCTGTATTATTTATTAAGAAACCACCGAGAAATATTACCTAAGTTTAGCGGAAAACTAATACATAGTCACCGGATAGCATAACGAAAACTATTTCATAGTTTGGTATTTTTGTTTTTCTGGGACCATCATTTAAACAAAGTCACGTGATTTGAGTTTAACATCTTCAACTGTCCTGATTGGACGATACGTCTCACCTTAATTATCCGACATTTCTTTCTGTTTTGTATAGATTACACTAGAAAAGACACGGCGTAGCAACGCATAATAGAGTAACAACAGAAAAAATGTTGGCGTTTATTTCATTAAAACAAAATTTATTATTACGGAGAGCATCAAATTTAACCTAATCACTGATTTTACTGTAAAATCTCACCTCTTATGAGACTACAGGGAAAGTGGCTTACTGTAATACCATGAATGTTCTAAGCATTGGCCAATAGTTGCAGAGCACGGGTTCTTTCGCTCATAAACCATATGACTTTTTTTGTTTAACTCGGGGTGACTTCAGTGAAAGCTATACATGTTACTTCCGTTTCCTTTCCATAATCATGCAGCATCTCCGAGAACCTTCTGGACAAAGCCAGTGGAACACAGACTGAGAAGCGCTAATCTGCTATTCTGAAGTATTATCTTACTAACTTCAAAGTGCATATCTATAGTATGTCTAGAATTATGGTCTTTTGACATGTCTCTGAGTATATTGTAAGAGCCTAGGGTATATTAAGAACTGTGGTCTACTGTCGCATCACAAGAGTCCCTTGTGTTACCTCTGACTATATAGTAAGGGCCTAGGGTAGATTAAGAACTGTGGTCTACCGTCGCATTAGAAGTGTCCTATGTGTTGCCCTCTGACTATAAAACACGAGTCTAGGGTAGATATAGATCTGTAGTTTACTGTAGCACCAGAAATATCCCATCTGTTACCCTCTGACAACAGAGCACTAATTTGAGGTAGATATAGTGCTGTACTTTACGAATAGTAGACAGCACATAAAAGATCCGTCACTTTTCATGCACTTCATAGCACATTGTATTCAAATAGCTTTATCATCTATTTGGTATAAAAACTTAATATTTATTCTTTTTTTCTGTTTTTTAACTTTCTCATAGTCTAATCGTAGTATAATCAAACTTCCTCGTATTTTTATGAGGGCGCTATTATATTAGAGCGGAAAACCCCGAATAATCTTTAATTAAAAAACAGCATAAAAAGTTAGATCCTTCTTGTATTCCACAGAATTGTTATCTGTTAATGACTGAACTAGATTTTTTTACAAAAAGAATCATTGCCCATGTATTCATGACTGAAATTTTCCTTCACTAAACTTGCTGCTATTCTCGCCAGTTAACGTTTTTCCAAAACAAACACTTAACTAAAGAGAAAATGTTGAAGTTCCTATAGTGGTATTTTCAGAACTCCACCGGAGTTTCCGTTCAAGTTGTATATTATTGTTCCTCCTCAGTTGGATGCTTATCTTTTTAGCAAACGTCCGAAGAACGACAAGAATGTGTTTCCAAGAAGGAAAGAGTAAGAGGATGGTACGACCTTGGTGGTTGACTCAGTTATTTAGCAATAATCACTGGGATGTTTCCTTTAAGTCAGCAACAACTATCGTTTGCTCTATGCGCCATGAAGTAACCTTTATAGTTGTGTTTAGATCACTTAGTAACAAGTGTTGTTCGCTCTATTAACTATAAAGAACCTGTATAAGGTTATTTTAAATCATTCAGCAACAACTGATGTGTCTTAAAGTGTGGAATTTCGTGGCTGGTGAAACATGATATTTTCTGTATCTCATGTTTTTATATCTTCTGGTCAAATAACATTCACTATTGTCTACGTTTATGTCATTCCACAAAAGTAGTCGAGAAAATATTATTTATTTATTTAATAAAAATCATTATTGACAAAACTTACGAGATAAATCTTGGGTGATTTTTTCTGTATCATATATCTATATATATATATATATATATACTTGTATATGTCATCTTTTACACCCTTTATGAGTGTTACGTAATTTACGCGTGATCTCGTTCAGTTGTTACACACGTCACACATGTCTATTTTTACCTTAAGGAGAGCACACTTTTATGTTAACATTTGTGTTTACTGAATGTTATACTTCAGTAAATAGCTTTATAAACTATAAATAAAGTCATTAACATAATAATAACCCTACAAACTCTGTGACTAGTGCTTGAACAACTAATTAAATATGCGCCAGGCAACATTAGGAAAAAACATAAAGAATATTAAGGTAACTAGCGCGGATTAATTGTTTTTATAAAGTAAACATTCCTCTGACATGGTTACATTTAAGAAACTCAAAAACAACTCGATTGCTTGCAGGAAAAAATTTCACGTGGCTGAACCACCAGTCTCAATTGGATCCGAGCCTTTTCAGATAGCCTACCATTGGCACAGCAGTATGTCTGCGGACTGGCACCGATAAAATTCGGGTTTTGATACCTGTGATGAGCAGAACAGAGATAGTCCATTGTAAAGTTTTATGCTTAATTCCAAAAACAAAACTTTTCAAAGAATAGTTTTACTGTTAATTAATTCACTAATAAATAGATCCTATGACTACGGTACTTTAAGAATGTTGACTCCCTGTAGATATAACAGTAGTAAAAATATTCAATAAACCAAATATTCTCGGAAGACAGACCCTCTGTAGATAAATGGCAAGGAAAGAGATATGAGAGTCCAAACACCTTAGCATGGTAGTCTCCTTGTAGATAAATCACAAGAAAATATATTTAAAAACTCGGGAGTTATTGAACTTCTGTTAAATGAAGTTTACTGTAATTCCCTACTTTCTGAATTGTAAATGATTTTTCAGTGTCAATTTTTTTTTACTTATACATGTCTACGTCTTACGTTTGTTTATATTAACCTTATTGTATACTCTTGAAAGTTACAACATTTTCAACGCGGCAAGCCTATCAAACAGGAGTTGAAAACTTGTAACCGAATTGGATCAAACTTTTTAAATTAGGCCTTGATGAAAATTAAAGGGAAATTATCTTTCTAATGATAGTTTATTCAAAAGATAGCATGTTTTGTATATTATAGTAACACTTTTGAATTAGATCATTATTCACTCTACATGCGGCAGTTTTACGCAAGTAAGATGTTATTTTCAATATATTTTCATGGGTAAAAATTATCATCCTCAAAAACTGATAGATGGCGCTTAATGTCATTACTGATTCTGCGTTCCTGCTGATACAAATATTGAATATTGATAAGAAATACTTCTCTTGCTCCAGGTAGTTCTTCTTGTTGTATGTTGATTAATATATAGAGCTCTAATAATTTTATGGTTTTGATATGCATATTGATCGTGGACTATAATTCATTTTCAATATCTGGTCACTATTTTAGGACTATATTCGTTAGTGCTGTCATCTGTTGTTAGAAAATCGAGTAAAAACGAAGCATGTAATAATACTGCGTAGTTACAGAATAAGATTTCATGATTTATTGCAAAATAGAAATCTGTCATGTTTGCTGCTTCTACTTTCACCATTATTTCAATGAGCCAAAAACTGTCCAGTTTCCGACATAGAAGGTTGTATTTATTCTTTCAAATGCCTTTATATAAATGCAAAACGCTAAAACTTGTACCTGAGTTAATTAATTTTTTTTCCAAATTATATTTTTCAACCACAATTTTTGTACTCGATATAATGATTCCATGCTTTGCTTGTATGTTCATTATGATAAACTTTGTGAAAAACAAATTCCCCAAATCTATTTGTATATCTATTTATTTTTCCCAACTAATCATTGCGCCAAAAAAAAAAGGTTGCAAACAGTCTCATATTTTCTTTACTTTTAACCACATATAATTTTTTTGTTACCAATTGTAGAGGTTTTGAGAGTTTCTAAGCTTTTAAATATCCTGAATAGAGATTCTGATAAATCATTGGATAAATTAGATAATTCTTCGACTTAACTGCGTTAAACAAGAAATGGGAAAACGGTAGGATTTGGTACTTTCATAGCTGTCTATTATAATTCTTAAACGGCCCAGCATGGCCAGGTGATTAAGGCACTCGACTCGTAATCTGAAGGTCGCGGGTTTGAATCCCCGTTACACCAAACATGTTCGCCCTTTCACCCGTGGGGACGTTATAATGTTACAGTCAATCCCACTATTCATTGGTAAAAGAGTAGCCCAAGAGTCGACGGTGGATGGTGATGACTAGCTGTCTTCCCTCTAGTCTTACACTGCTATATTAGGGACGGATAGCGCAGATAGCCCTCGTGTAACTTTGCGCGAAATTCAAAAACAAACAAACAAACTAGTTGTTAAGCTAATTGAACTACAACTGATTATCCAATTGAATTTCCCTTCCTATATAATAAGTATGGCGTTTGGAGATGTCTTTTTTTATTCGCCACAGCGATTTCATATTTATGTAGAATTTCAAGAATATCCAGTGTTAATCCTACTAATTTATTCTTGTGAAATATGTAGCCGACAAGGTGTCTGAAATAACAAAAGATAAATTGTCATCTTAAGACTATCTTGTCAGATGTACACTCGGTTACGTCATTTGTGAAATAGTCTGTTGATCTACTTATCGTTTATTTTAATATTTTTAATCAGTAATAACGTGTACCAATTTGGTTGTAAGTTATGAATGAATACATTTATTAATTTAGCCCCCCGCTAATACAGCGGTATGTCTCCGGATTTACAATGCTAAAATCAGGGGTTCGATTCCCCTCGGTGGGCTGAGCAGATAGCCCGATGTGGCTTTGCTATAAATATAAACACAAACACAAACACAATTTGTTAATTTAGACTAACTCCAAAGAATGACTCAGAGATAAGCTCGTAGACTTATAATATTAAAGATATCATTTCAATACATGCGATGAGCCAACAAGCACAGATAACCACTCGTTATTTAACTTTTGCGCTTGATAACAAACACGCGAACAATGCTAAAAAAAGGCAGCAGTTTTGTTTTTCAACATACCTTTAAAAATATATTTAAATTGCTGCTGCCATCTACTGGTCAACTTTTAGTTCAGCAATTTAACAAATTTTGTAATTTTAAAACATTTGCATACATATATAAACTGACAACAACTCAAGAGCAGATAAAGTTATACACTTTAATGTATCTACTGCATCTCGATCTTCTACTCTTGTCTTTTCATTTTTCTAGTTCATAATAAAATACAGAATATTTTCTAATTATATAGTGGTCACGTGTTTCAACTATTCAATATCAAATGCTATTAAAATAATTGTTCTTCAAAAACAAACTGGTGGTGATATATTTTTTTTCTATTTTGAATAAGCTCGCTGAAATATTTATTTAGCGCTTACGTGTTCTGGAGACAGGCAGGTTAGATCATCTGATGTAGACCACCAACCCCTCTCCCAGGTAATCCTAGTGGCGTCACCAGTGTAAATAAGTCAATATTTTAAATGAAAGTCATTTGAGACCTGGATTATTTTATTTACGATCATTTATAAAGTTAATTGTCTTTTACCAGAACGTACTAACACTAAGGATGGTGTGAAGCAATTTTTATGAAGATGGCATCCGAGATTATTTGCATATTGCGGGGGTGTTAAGGTCGGAGATGGGTGCAACCACAGAACTTTCAAACTTAACCACTGGCTAATTAATTTATTTTTTCATTTTCATGTTCTTATTTGTTTGTATGTATTTTGCACTTTTACAAGGATTTGGCGTGAATAAATAGTATACCAAACTGTAAACCTGGAGGTCCTTGACCATGGATGTATTATAGTAACTACGGGCAAACTCCAACTATGCGATTAGTTGTGTGCCTTCCTTCCTTTAAGTTTGGTACATTGGCAAGTCTACGGATTTACAACGCTAAAATCAGGGGTTCGATTCCTGTCGGTGGACTCGACAGATAGCTGGATGTGGCTTTGTAAAACAAAATACACACACACACCTTTAAATCTATCAGTCGACAATAAAGAACGCTTAATGTAGATAACCGACGAGTAAGTTTGTTCGCAATTATAATTTTTATAGAAATATAAATTCCTGCATATCCTCACGTCAAGTTAATTTATCAAATCACTGTCAGTTCCGCTGATTCAGGTTCAAGAAAATTGTGGTTCACACTTTTAGGGGTTGATAGGTTAGTAATTAGCACTGTTTTGTTTCTGTTCGTATTCAAAAGGTTTATGGTCTCTAATGAACAAGTTATAGTAAACCGTGTTCTGTCAGTGCTATAATCCTTATTGTTAACTACTTATTCCTTACACCAAAATTATATTCTGTTTTAATTAATGCGTGTAAGTAGTAACTGTGAGGTGGGTGCAATCGTATTCATAAATTGCACCCACATATGTGTAAAAGGTATTTAAAAGGTGTAAAAAGAATCTCACATCCAATCAAAATGCGACATTTTTTGTTGTTGTTTTTCCTCCAAAAACCATGCCACATTCTTTTTTGTCTTCCTGTGGCTCGGTGGTTAGCTTGAGGACTCATGATGTTAAGCATACCCGTCGTAATGTTATTTTATCTTAATTTGAACTTAACAACAAATATCACATTTTTTTCTCCAACGCTAGTATCCACTCCTTATAGATTTTTGCAGCCGCTATAATAACGTATGTTATCAAATACATGTAGAACACTTTCTATTTTAACAGGATAAACAATTTATTAAGGAATTAAAAGAAGACAAAAGGAAGAATCTTGACATAAGTTTTGTTTATTGTTACTCGCAAAACTATCGAATGTATATCTGAGATCTGTTCGACGTTGGTATCGAAACCCCATTTTCAGTATTATAATCCCTCAGACTTACCGCTCAACCACAAGGAAGCCTTAACGCGCTTAATAATTAGCTTTCTAAGGAATTTTGACATCTACTTTTGTTGTAACGCAAAACAAAAACAAAAATTATGTTCAAAGTTGATCGTAACGAACGGTAGTTTTAGTAATGGAAGAACTCGACAGCAATTAATAAATTATGTTATAACTGAACGATTCTGAGGTGTACAAAACTTGAACAACCAGCATACAGCAACATAGGATAACTCGTTGTTTGCGCCAATGGCCATACAGTGCTCGCGGGACGTCTGGTTTCAGATAGCGAAATGACGTCAGTCGAGTCTGTAGTTTCACAAATTGTTGTATAGGTTTTCTTTTGTATGTCAGATTATCAGTGTATGTAAGAATTCATATAACGTTATATCTCTTACTGGATATATTACGATTTGTATCACTTTTATGTATTTCTTTTTAGTTTAAATTCCTGGGTCAGTGTATATAGTTTGTATTGACAAATACTTGTCATACATTTCGCTCTACGTTGCTAGATCAAGCCACTGTTAAATTTTGCGTATACTTCCGGCGAACGCCAAGCAGGTGTCCTACATCTGTAGATCAGATTAATACTTAGACGGGCATAATAACGACCGCCAGGTGGCCATGGTTATAGTGTTCGTAGATGTACTGAGCGTTAGGTTTTAACAATCGTCATAGGCCTACATGCTACAGCACGTTTCTCAAGAGAAACTGGATTCCAAAAAAAGTCTGAACTACTTGAACTTGTGATACATTTTTTCAGTAACTTATTTTATTCGTTATGCCATTATTTAGTAAGAAAAAAAAGACGGACGTTGAAAATGGAGTTTCGTCGGAAAACATCCAGGAGCCGTCGAACAACGAGAATGAAATGAAGAACGGGTCGAACCAGCTATCGAAAGAACAAACTGCTGACAAGTTACCTGTTCAGAAACCTAAACTAGTGTTCCATTGTCAGCAAGCTCAAGGTAGTCCAACAGGGATAATATCAGGCTTTACTAACATCCGGGAATTGTACCAGAAAATTGCAGAATGCTACGATTTCCCTGTTTCAGAAGTAAGGCCTAGTTAATGATTGATTAATTATGAAACGTATACCTTAATGTTTGACCATCAAAGTATCGTTTCTGGCATTCTTGTACAATATTCTTTCTATAAATATGCGGATCTTAAGGTTCTTAAACGTATGAACTGAATTCAAGGTAAGTGTATGCTAAGCTGATTGATCAGTATGCTACAGAAAACACGTAATTAAAAAGAATTGGTATCACTCAATCATTTCAGTGGTTGGGGTCTTTTGAACTTAAAAGAGCACATTTTCTTAATTATTATTACATTATATTAGGGTATAGTTATACACCAGTTCAAACTTAAAAGAGCACATTTTCTTAATTATTATTACATTATATTAGGGTATAGTTATACACCAGTTCTTAGTTGCATATATATATTATTTTATCTTGACACACTACTATTGTTCTAGATTTTTTTTGAAATATGAACTTGCCTAGAATTGGGTAATTTGTTAACAATACCGTATTCAGTTTTACTTTAATTTACTTTACATTGTAATATAAATAATAAAAAATATATTTAGAAATTTCCAGATTTGTTGGGAATTTGTTAGATTTTGGTAATTTTCTGTTTATTTTATATAATTAACATAAAAGATTTACCCCTTCCCATAGTAAAGTTAGTAAGTAGAACATGTCGGTAAACCCTAATTAAAAAAGACTCGCCCATTTAAACAATCTATAGTATTTAATATCCTTGTTCTTGACAAAGCATTTTCTATAACGTGATTCATATTGGAATGCTTCATCGAATTCCGTGGTTGATAGTTTATTCTAAACTAAGGCTAACCAGCCATTAGACTCTGATGGGAGAAAATTGTGATAAAACCACTGTAATCAGTCTTCAGTTAGTAAATCTTAAAAAGTACAGAATGAGCTACAACAATGAAACAAAATTTGTGTATTTTTAATATGTGTGTGCAATTTACGTTGAAACAATATTTCAACTTCAATTTCATTTCAAGTATGACGAATCACGCTCAAATTATTGGCAGCTTTATACCTGTTTTCATTAGTTGTTTTGGTTCATCTTACGTCTAACAAAACGTATCCTATTGGACATTTTTGTTAAACTTTCTTCGATCATACGAGTAAAATAGCGGCCTTTAAGTTGTCATGTCACACACCGTTTTCTGTTTAAATATGTAATATGTATTTTATTTGTAATTTACTAGTATTTTGAAGGTACGTCCCACACTTCCCCACTCCTAACGGTTAATTTCAAGCGATTGTTAAACTTGTGCTACTAATACCTTATAAATTCTATGCATAATAATAAGGTACCGAGGGAATTAAATTATTGAATATTTATTGAAGGAAAATAATGAAGTGTTTTGATAGATATCTCGTTAAGACATGTTATTATGTTGGGTTTTAGTTAATAAATTAAAATTGTGTAAACATCTTCTCTTTTCGAATCCTTCAAGTAGTGGAAGTTAAACCCCGAGTGTTCTTCAGACTAGTAAAACAAGACGCGATTCTCATTACATGTTAATATGAAGGTTTGACAACCTGTCATCACATGAACAAATTCATTTTTCGTGCCCTATTTTGTCGCTGTAGCTTTTTGTTTTGATACGTAAGAGTGATTTTATATACTGCAGGTATTCAATGCTCATAATGCTTAATAAAAGCAACTTATTGTAAAAACAAAAAAAAAACCATAAAAACATCATTTTCAATTTATACAAATGGCTTTTGAAATAATTCTATTAACTCTTCAATAAATAAGTAATAATATATAAATAAGAAATTATTAACAATGATCACAATTGTTTAGTATAACAGTCTAATCCGCTTACAATAACCGTGAATTAAGTATTTTTTATAGTTTAAAAAAATTCTAAGCCTATTTCTGATTATTAAATAAATTGATTTGAAAATTGCAGTTCACTACTTTAATATAGCTCACACCGAAATCCGTTGTTGTCCAAATAGTTGATGATATACATGTCTCGGCCACTAATATATATCTCGTATACCATATAATACCAGCCGGGCAGGGAAGCTTTTGTATTGAGAATAAAGCCCTTTGGGATTTGATATTATTGATTTAGTGTGACTGCCTTATTAATACATTATTCTTAACTTTCTAAGAGTTCATAAAATTACATGTTTCTCTTTTTTTTTTCGGTTAAATATGGTTCAGGATATCTTTTGTAATTTTAAACCAATCATAAGACCTATTTTCGCTATCAGTGATGCTGTTGTCTATATCTTGGAGTCTATTAAAAGAGATATACAATTAAATGTACTTCCGCAGGGCCCCCGAAAGTGTTTTGTTTCAAGACTAAACAAATATCTAAATTAAGAGTAACAAGTATTTTTATTTCTTGCTTTTCAGGTTCATATGTCATGTGTTGTAGCCTATAGAGTGCATAATTTTTCTCGTGATTCATGTCAAGCGCATATTTTACTGACGTCACGACAGTACAAATTGCAACGTTAAGCGACCCTTATGTGACGTCATTTAGTATATTGACGGACTTGCAGACAACACTATTATATGTTATGCGAGTGGTTAAAACAAATGATCCCTCCAGGTGGCCTTCGTGTCCTTTTCGGGGGAAAACATTTCATAGTGCACTTTTGGATGACAATAAACTGATATTATAAATAGTTTCACACCGCAGTCTATAAAATAAAGACACTATATACATTTTCGCCTTGAAGTTTTTAATCATTTCTAACTAAAACCTTAAACATTTTCGCAGGAGTGTTTTTTTGGATCACTACAAGGTAGCACCTTTTATATCATATTTTCACCTTGCAGTTTTGAATCGCTGCAAACTAACACCATATACACTATTAATTTATTATAATCAATAGATTATGATATCGTGTCTAAACTGTTAACCCAATAGTTCGTGGTTCTCGTTTTCTTACCGGAAAAAAAAAATCCTCACACTTTAAGTCTGTAGGTGCAGCTAGAAGAGTTACTCGAATTACTTTATTAGGTCATATAGTAGTAACTCGAGATTGGATGATGAGTGTAGTAAATTAACTGCTTTCCTGCTAGCGTATCCATTCAAACTAAAGAATGGTTATGCGCAGTTCATTCTCTGTGTAGCCTTGCGCATAAATTCTGAAATAAACAGTAATTTACACACGTCAAAAATTACTGTCACTTAATAAAGAGGCAGATATTTTTTTCGGCGTTCTCCCTCTATCAGATTTGGGAATATGTGAACATAAAATGTATTTTATGGACCCAAAAAGTTCAAGCTGAGATTTGTGTTAAGTAACATAATGTTATTAAAGTTTATTTTGTTTGTTGTTGTGCTTTACTAATTTGTTCTACCAGCTTTAGAGTGAGTTCATTGTTTTTGTTCTAGATTTAACTGGTTAGTATTGTAGACAGTACCAACGCATTTTAAACAAAATTATATTTTGATTTTTATAAAAAATAGGCTTGTTTAGTATTGTTTGTTAAACACAAAGCTGCATAAAGGATTATTTGTGCTCTCTCCACCACAAGGATCGAAACTCAGGTGTTAACCTTCAGGTTTACCGCTGAGCCACAGGGGGGCATTGTTTGGTGTTACGATAACTTAAGATTGCCCCCTAGTGGCACAGCAGCATGTCTGCGAACTCGCACCGCTAAAAACCGGGTTTCGATACGCATGGTAGGCAGAGCACAGATAGCTAATTGTGTAACTTTGTGTTTAATTATAAACACACAAACAAAACTTAAGATTAACAGATTGTAGTCCCAGGTGGGACAGAGGTAAGTCTGAGGATTAACGTTGCTGAATTTTGGGATGTAGCTCTCTGCAGTAGACACAACAGATAGCTCAATGTGGCTTTGCGCTGAAAAAAAAGGAAACATTGAAATTTCTTTATTCCAACATGAATATTTTATTCAAAAATTATATTTGCTAGTTGTATCTTTGTAACAGTATTAGGTTACTCCATTAAAAGCGCGACAGCATAACAACTTGATCCGGTAAAGCCAGTAGACCATGGTTTCACAAATTTCTTCAACATGAAGCGCAAGGGCATATCCACCGGGGTTGCTTTGAGGGCTGGCTCCCATTTTATATAAAGTAATGCTCGAGAAGCCCCGTGTGAGATAGTCTTTTAATATTTTTTAATTCTATATCTCGTGACTCCTGCGGTACGATAGTGTTATTTTCCATCACTAAACTTTTTTCTCCCCTTATGCCCCATAAATAATAATAATAAATGTCGTAGAAATAGCACAGGAAAGACGTTTCAAAAAATTCTACACCTTGACTAAACTTACCCACCCATCCCCAGCGAACCTGTTAATACTGATTACCATCACAATATTAGGTATGTAATACGCCCCCCCCCTCCGAAGTCCTGTGGTCTACTGGAGCAAACTGCTTGTGCAGGTTACTTTGTTAAGTTAGTAACAACGTTAGTTAATTGGTATATCTTCCTACTTGCTGGAAGGTAAAATATCACATTAGAAGTAAATCCCCGTCGCACCAAATGTTCTCGCCCTTTCAGCCGTGGGGGCGTTATAATGTGAGGTAAATCTCACTATTCGTTTGTAAAAGAGTAGCCCAAGAGCTGATGGTGGGTGGTGCCCTCCCTTTAGTCTTACAGTGCTAAATTAGGGATGGCTTGCGCAGATAGCCCTCGTGTACCTTTGCGCGAAAATAGAAAAAAATCGTTTTAGAAACACATAATTATTTTCACGTGAAACGTAGACGGTCTAAAATATTTACTTCTACACTCTTCGTGACTGTGATAATCTCAAACCTAAACTACCTTTAAGACGATCTGTACTTGAAGGGTTTAACTGTTATTGCAACCAGTATTTCCAATAGCACAGATACGTATTGTAAATGACCTAATAATTGTGTTTCCTGTATACTTTTCATAACAAAAAGGCCTTAGAATATGTTGTACCTGCAACGCTGAGAAGAACATTAGATGAAGACCGTGTTATAAAGTGCCATGTATTAAATACGTTTTCCTACATGAACTAGGCTCATTCTGTTAAAATATATGTTCCTGCTCCATTTTGTAACATGACCAATTCTGAAGGCATGTACATTATTCCCATCTAATCATCAAAAGTTACTCGTTTTTGTGACTCTTTAGGTACAATACTTCTGAAAGATAAAGGGTGACTGACAGCATTCATTTCAACGCCTCGTAATGATAACTCCACACTGTTAGTTTTCTGTATTTTACTATTTTGCAAGCCTGCTTAATTCAACCATACAAAAGAAACAACGCTTTTCACGGACGCGGGTATGAACCCTTCTATACTTAACGTGTTTAAAATTTTTTCACAATGTATTCGTTGTGAGCATATGAACTTGGGGGAAGAGCTGAAATGTCGTTGGCCTCCCAAGCTAATGCCGTCCGTTAATCTGATGTTAGATTGACTTTAGATATTGCACCATTATGTCTCCTTGTCCCCCACTATCACCATCATTCCAGTGTTTTCACTTATAACACAGATTACTGCTGTAAGAAAACGAACTATGTTATGTTATACTGAATAAGTTTCTGGACAAGTTTTATACGATGACTACTTATGAGATAACGAAAAAATGTCTACAGTCTACTTTATTCGAACTTCCATTAATTTTGTCCATTACACTTACGTTATGAAAAAAATATAATTGTAGTTTATTGTATATATATTGGATAAAATTCAGGATAAAAAACCATGAGTATATGTTTTGCAAGTGTTAATAAAAGTAGCATTTATTGTCTTTTTAAAAGTAAAATTATAACAAATGTGGATCAAAAGGACCCTAACAATCCACACCTCCTTGTTTGAGAGTGACAAGAACAAACCGAACATCGCTATCTGCCCTATAAGCAGTTCTAGAGAACATTTTCCTGTTTCATCAACGAGGGACATCCTATATGTGATACAGTTTACCTGTTGGAGAGACAAACGTGAAATCCGTCTCAACAACTGGCCGTAGGTGTGTCATATGAGGATGAGATTCGGAGAAAAACAGTGCCCAGTCCACTTTAATCATAGTGCCCCGTCTAAAGTAGGCAGTGCACGGTAAAGAGGGGACTTTATTGACTATGAATATGAAATTAAATAAAAAAGGCCTAGCTAAAGGTGTGAAAAATGGCTTCCATGCTAAACATATAAAGAAACTACGCCGTCAAACGAACCACCATTTAACTTGTGATGTTCGGCCATCATTCAGTAGGCCTAGCGTCCTCCAGATTCTGTGTTGATGTCTGTGAAGACCGTCATATGTCATAGATGGTAACATTAAATTTTCGTCTATAAACATAACTTTCGGAACTTGCTAGCGCAGGGTTTGGAAATATACGTTAAGGATCAAACATATTATGGCATACTGACTCGCTACAAGCTCAGGTTCACTTTGTGTCATTACTTCATGGCTTCCCACGTGTCTTATATTCAGCATTAATTATTATCGGTATGAAAACATGTATTCTGCTTCGTATGGGAAGAAAATACACATGCTTTGTGGGTTTTTTTACTAAACTTTTCGTGTAAAGGATTAATTAGGGTTAATTAGTATAATACATTGATGATATATCGTATTTATAATGAAATATTTTTATCAAACTGATAAACATTGAGAAGGAAAATGAACAAAAAATGGCATTAAGCTACATTTCACTTATAATTCCATGCGCATAGGCATGGTAGGGAGATGCGATTACGCCACTTAAATTCCACTAATGTAATTATAAAACATCTATTACAATTAATGTATTTATCCAAAACCTTTGCTTTAGAATTTTTTAACCGCTTAGATGTTTAAACTCCAAAAGTAGTATACCCCTTTATAGATTTCTCCCAACTCCCCCAAGTTCATGTAGAAACATCAGGTGCACAAACAATCCTATATTCATTCACGTTGTTTGTAAGCTTATGTTTGTTCGCGAATTCCTCTCACAGTTTTGGAGCTAGCAAAACAAAAGTTGATATACAGACTTGGGGTGGCACAGAGGTCATTATTTACGCAGGTTAGCCTCCTATAAAAGGGGATACCAAGAGTGGGGGGTTAAAACGCACCCGGAAGGTCACCCAAACATGGTAGGGTCTAGAAATGTCGCTGAATCCGAAGCCTACATCAGATTTTGATTCTGACTCCCCTTAGAACCTCTGTAGTGTCACGTTTTAAAATGTGTTCTCATTCCCCCTCAGAAGCTAGTAGGACAAAACGTGACACACGTGCTGAGGTGAGGTGGTACCACGATTGGAAGCGCTTTATTTACTATTTTAACCGTAATTATTGACGTCGAAACTAACATTCACTTTCCATAATGGTTATATACAAATCTATTCTCCATTCAAAAGCCCACTTCGCAATCCATTAATAGAAAATATGGAAAACACTTTCAGTTAACAGTAAGTAATGTCATCCACATTATAACACAAGTAATTAGCTGATATAGAGTTTTAAACATATTTCATAACGAAAACGCAATTTGAGAATGTGGGTGCGCGAAACGAGTGTCGATCAAATCTCTCTATGCCATTATACAAGTTTCCCCAGAGTTGACGATGGTTGCTGTTGATTTGTTGGCCTCCGTCTAGTCTTATCTCGTAGTGTATGCGTAAATAGTCCTTATGATGTAGTTTTTCGCAAAAAACAAAACAAAACTGAACAGTGTGTCGATTACTTGAATGTGTTTTGTTTCTTTGCACTGGACTGAAAAAAAAAAGGAAACTACAAGTTAAAGTTTTATAATTACACTGACTTTTGGGTTCGGTTCACAGTGGTATTATCTGCTTTTCCTTGTTTGAACTGTTCTAAATTACGGTCAGAGAAAAGAGAGGGCACTGACCACCCTTCCCACGACAGCCTACCCGCGACTGGTATTAAAACGAGTTTTCGGCGGTGTTTTAATCCGAGTTTACAATTATGGTGATATTTTCACAAACATACTTTATTTTCATGTACGATCAATTAACAGAGATATGAATATTTCTCCTTAGAGGGAGTATTGATTAAGAATATACTAAGTACAAAATACAAGCTAATAAAATATAGGAGTATTGTCATTTCTGTGGTTCCTTTAAGATTTATAACTAATGATAAAAACATGTTACATCAATACAGACTTGGAGAAACTTGTCGCAGCAGTTAGTGAAGTTTCCATCTGCGTGGATGAAGAATAACCTTTCACCCTTGGACCTGTGATGAGATGAGAGTACAATAAGCGAATCACAGTAATAATGTGGTTAAGTCCAAGCGCTTAACAACTCCTTAAAATCGATTTTCAATACCTGAGATTGGCAAATCATAGATAGCCCATTAGGTAATTTTGCGTCTAACAACAAAACAAACAAAGAATAATACTGAAAATAAAAAGTGGTTGAACCGAAATATATAATGGGCATGCATATCAGTTTGTTGTTTGTTTTGTTTTTTGGAGGAAGGGTAACGGAGACATAAAGATAAACATACTGTAAGAAGAATTTTATATATAATAAAATAATTCATAGGGCGCTTTTACTTGAACAAGGATATTTCACTGACAACTTAAATACTGTTATTTCTGATTGTTTATATATGGGCATTGTTATACCTGAAGTATTGTCAGATCATACGACATGACAAACTGAAGAAGTTATCGTCTAGTCTGATTAAGCTGTGACCTCACTCTTTTTAATACTTTTAAACGTAGAGTGTGTGCATCGCGGACCGTAATTACATGTATTGCATAAATTTGTATAAACACGCAAGTTAACACTCATGTAACGTGGTCTAATGGCTATCGTGCCAGAGCACGTGTCTTCAAATTGTATGATACTTCGTTAACGGTTTTAATACTTTATCACCCCAAATTTTCAGAAAAACTGTAGTTTTTGTAGATCATTTGTGATTTGGTTTATGATTTATCCATAATATTATGTTGATATAACGCTCCCTTTCGTGGGCGGGTTTTTAAAAAAATTACTTGGTGAAAATAATGCGAAATCCAGTCTACGTAACCGTAACAAATTGAGTATTTGCTACAGGCAATTACTTGTATGAAGTTCAAAGTTTAAATTTACACGTACTTAACGTTTTCATTTTCAACAGATATTTACTTATTAATGGTACTACGAGTAAAATAAAAAATAAACTTGTTCGTACAGTTTCAAGGCTACTTGTTCGAGTAAGTGAAATATAATCGATAAGTAAACACTGGCCTGAATATTTCACTAATTCGCGAAACTTTTCATGTATCTTTGTTTCTAGATGTTTAGGAAAGTCTCTTGATTCTATACAATTACGAACATTTTATGTATTATCAGACTTTTTATAAACTTTCGTGTTAGCATCTCTCTCTAGCAAATAACCGAATTAAAACATCGAAAATGTAGTTTATAACAGTATTATTCCCACTGTAGAAAGGTGTAGATGTTTTACAGCCTCTCTCACACACAACTTACAGGGCTGTTGACGACTTTATACATGGTTAATTATTTCAACAAGTACATAACTGTTTTTTGTTCTATAATATTCAGAAACTTGTTATAAAGTTGGGGAAAATACTCTAAGTATCTTGCATCCTGCTACAAACTTAGCCATGAATGTTACAAGACATTCTCGTCTTCCTTTTATTTCATATTTTATTTAAATAGGAATACTTGGTAAATGTGATATTTGACTATCCTTAATAACTCGCTATTATGCTTAACTTTCGTATTCGTAGTCAGCTTGTAACTTGCACACATTAAAATTTATCTGTAATTCTGAGTAATTATAACATTTTATAGAATAACTATACTTTTAAGTTTTACAACTTCCAAAAAAAAGCTAAAATATTTTGTAGTTTTTCACTCCAATGATGCCAGTGTACAAGTTGAATACCTGAATTACTGTAGTCGCGAACATATTATTGTTAATAGCATGTATTATTAAAGTTGGACACCAGAATTACACAGACAGTCTGTCATTATACACGGCTCCTTCAAACTTTATTTGAGCATCATCTGGCAAATACAGATGACACGGTACAGTTCTCTCTCTCTTAACCACCCGCCACTTGCCAGTCTCCGGAATTAAGATTTGAAGATCTGCTCAACCACGAAAGATAATACGAAAACGCAAAAATTTATTTTGAGTAGACTCAAGAAAACTTGGCCATGTTTTTTTTTTAATTACATTTATTACAACATTTAATTAGAAAAGCTTTTAATGCATTTTGCTTGAAGCGTGATGCAAAAACCATCGGATTCTTCAGCAAGTTGTAAGAAGTGTTTTATTATGTCTCTGTTTGTTTGTTTGTTTTTTCTTACCTTCTTCTTTAGAGCACTTTTCATTCGACATCCATTTCTTCATTCGTTGATGGATTTAGTTGAAATTCTCTGTGGTTGTACCATGTCCCAACATGCTCAGACATTTAGGCCCTTTAGAGGTAGTCATATTTACAGCAAACAAGTTTAAAATTGGCATAAGTATAAATTTTCTTATGGCCCGTACATTGACTTACAAAAATAAATTGCATTTTCGTATTTTGAGCCTTTGAGGGAAGGGGTGTAGAGCTTACAGAGAAGCATAATTTGGGTATTTGGGGCAATACTCGGTCATATTTTGACAAATTTACATGGGGTTTTGTACAAAGACACTTTTTTATATACCCCATACATTGACAAAAATTGTGAACTTATTCTTAGTAATTAGAGGAGTGTCAAAACGCCACAAAAAACAATTTTAGGGGTTTTGGTAATTACTCAGCCTAATTTCAGCCACTTTACACGAGATTTGGTACAAATATTTTTGTTATAATTCCATACTTATATACAAGTGGGATTCGCCCATTTTGGGTTATTTCAGGGGTGGTTTAAAGGTTAAACAAACCCATAATTTTGAGGATTTAAGTAAATTACTTAGCCACATTTCAAACAATTTACGTGGGATTCATTATAAAGATATCCCTTTTAGGTCCCAAACAGTGATATAGACAGCTTATTTTTCTTGTGTCAAAATTGGCCATGTTGAGATCGTGTGGTAGAGATGTTGCATTGGTTCTCGAATGTTGGCCTTTTTAATTGCAATTCAAACTCTTTCAGAGGAGAGTTGGTTTTTTTTACTCTGGAAGTCTGGTAATTTTGATTTTTCTAAATATGTTTTTATGGGAGAGGATTGTGGATTCGCAGTAGACTTTTTTGAAGCCGTTTCTCTAGATACTTAAAAGATTTGGGCCTACAGGCATTTGACATTTCATTGTTTCGGTATGATGTCGATCATGGATTTCTGTTTGATTTTTCAAGATGCAAACTGGGGGCTTAGAGCACTATCAAATACAATTGGGATACGGGCCTCGTGTGTCAATTCCAAGCTACGCCTCTGCTGTTGATGGAATACGCGAAAGAATTCCATACTTTCATAACAAAGGTGAGGTAGGTTACCTTGAACATATTTTGAAAGTAATCTGTATGTTACTTAACCTTTATTTTTCCCAAGCTACCACTAGTTTAAATATAACATTTATTTTTCTGGAATTTTAATTCATTATTTATAAAACTCAAAGACATGCTACAAAAAAAAGTTTCTGAATAAGGTAAGTATTGAACCGACTAGGCATTTGCGATAACAATGAATAAGCAACAACAACAAAAGGTAATAAAATGAACCACCATTTAGTGCATAATGTCTAACATTGAGGTACATTTAAGTTTTAAATTATTATACAGTTAAAGTTTATTTTTAGTATTGGCATTAGTTGTGTAACACTAATTAGTTTTTATAGTTTGAAACAAGATCAATATTCAATGTTACGATGACTCTTAAAACGTGTATTGAATAGTTTTGGTGGCTGATTTCACACACTTTTTTCAATATCAGATATTTTTATATACAAAACAAAGTTTTTTAAGCTTATAAATGATAATTATTTGTAATTAGTTTACCTAAAGTTCCTGTAATCAACGTGTGGTCGATATTATGACAACAAACATATTCAATCTCTACTGGATGGTCAAGTATTATTGTCTTTTCTGTTCAACGTTTTCTAAAAAAAAACACTTCAATTTATTCATATATCACTGTCACAAGTTTTATCATATATTTTGTCCATTTATTACCTCAACTTTTTTGTTTCTTTAAATGAAGCTTTATACGAAATTTTAATAAAAACCTCTAGCATTATTTATTATTTAAACTATATATCCTGAACGACTTGTACTTATTGTTTGAAAACGGGTTCGGTGTTTGCTTTTCATGAAGAAAAAAAATCTTTTTTTTTTTCGCACTGCATTCAAATCGTTCCTGAAAGTACAGTGGTGCTTGTACCTCACGTGACAGGAAAGAACACTAAATGTATGGAGGCCAAGTTCCCACGATATATTTAACAGCCTATTGGCAAAAACATAAACATGATTTTAGTACAGTTTAGCTTTTTGTGCGCTATACATAAACCCATCTTTGTAGGATATCATTATTATTATGTTAAGCGTAGCAGTTATCTAATACCTTGAATATGCACACAATTAGTGAAACGTTTTCTATGATTAAATTTACCTAAGTTTTTCAAGTACAAAATCTATAAAGCATGAGATAGTGAAAACAGTAATAATATGATATGAATACTGGCAGGTATAAATCACTTACAAAACGAGGAACAAGCTAATTACAAACCACAGCAATTAAACAAAAAAAAACTGGTTGTAAAATTTGAGGGAAACGTAACACGTGTTTGAGATTTCTCATATTAGGAGTTAGACGAGCAATAAATCACAACACTATTGAATGATCCTAAGAAATTGCAAAGTACGGTATGGGTGAATTGGATGCTGAATGTCACCTATTCCAGCCTATAGAATTTTAGAATTTCTCCTGCAACAATAATTCACACTGTTCTATAAGCAACTAATTAAGTAATCAATTTCTAGCACGTACTGATTTAAATATGAACGGGATTACCATTGCGCGTTTTGTGTGAGATGATTTAACCAGTAATAATTCAGTAACAGAATAACTTAATGACAGGTGTGATCATTGTAGATGTATACAGTACTAATCCTATAACAGAATAACTTGACGACAGGTGTGATCATTGTAGATGTATACAGTACTAATCCTATAACAGAATAACTTGACGACAGGTGTGATCATTGTAGATGTATACAGTACTAATCCTATAACAGAACAACTTGACGACAGGTGTGATCATTGTAGATGTAAACAGTACTAATCCTATAACAGAACAACTTGACGACAGGTGTGATCATTGTAGATGTATACAGTACTAATCCTATAACAGAATAACTTGACGACAGGTGTGATCATTGTAGATGTAAACAGTACTAATCCTATAACAGAATAACTTGAAGACAGGTGTGATCATTGTAGATGTATACAGTACTAATCCTATAACAGAATAACTTGACGACAGGTGTGATCATTGTAGATGTAAACAGTACTAATCCTATAACAGAATAACTTGAAGACAGGTGTGATCATTGTAGATGTAAACAGTACTAATCCTATAACAGAACAACTTGAAGACAGGTGTGATCATTGTAGATGTATACAGTACTAATCCTATAACAGAATAACTTGACGACAGGTGTGATCATTGTAGATGTATACAGTACTAATCCTATAACAGAATAACTTGACGACAGGTGTGACCATTGTAGATGTATACAGTACTAATCCTATAACAGAACAACTTGACGACAGGTGTGATCATTGTAGATGTAAACAGTACTAATCCTATAACAGAACAACTTGACGACAGGTGTGATCATTGTAGATGTATACAGTACTAATCCTATAACAGAATAACTTGACGACAGGTGTGATCATTGTAGATGTAAACAGTACTAATCCTATAACAGAATAACTTGACGACAGGTGTAATCATTGTAGATGTATACAGTACTAATCCTATAACAGAATAACTTGACGACAGGTGTGATCATTGTAGATGTAAACAGTACTAATCCTATAACAGAATAACTTGAAGACAGGTGTGATCATTGTAGATGTAAACAGTACTAATCCTATAACAGAACAACTTGAAGACAGGTGTGATCATTGTAGATGTAAACAGTACTAATCCTATAACAGAACAACTTGACGACAGGTGTGATCATTGTAGATGTAAACAGTACTAATCCTATAACAGAACAACTTGACGACATGTATGATCATTGTAGATGTAAACAGTACTAATCCTATAACAGAACAACTTGACGACAGGTGTGATCATTGTAGATGTAAACAGTACTAATCCTATAACAGAACAACTTGACGACAGGTGTGATCATTGTAGATGTAAACAGTACTAATCCTATAACAGAACAACTTGACGACAGGTGTGATCATTGTAGATGTAAACAGTACTAATCCTATAACAGAACAACTTGACGACAGGTGTGATCATTGTAGATGTAAACAGTACTAATCCTATAACAGAACAATTTAACAACAGGTGTGATCATTGTAGATGTAAACAGTACTTGTCGTATAACAGAACAACTTAACGACAGGTGTTTACAAGGGTAGATTTAACCAGAAATAAAGATTTTGTATATGTTGCCTTAGGATACTACATTCAAGTTTTCGTATTCCATTGGGAATCTTAAATATAAATTATTCTATTGTTAATGCAACCTACCCACTTTTTATTAATGTAATGTAAAGATCGCTGTGTTACTGAAACTACGTGAAGACGTGATATTATGTAAAGCAAGTTTCACTCTGTATGTATACTTCTAGATATAGAACCATAGACAAGAAAAATCTCTTGCAGTAACAAAGTCGTGATGAAATGCAAGAAATGGTATTTGTGCTTTGCCATACGGTTGCCTTAAAACCGAACTTCTTGTTTGATAACGACGTAGTTAATGTATAATAACCACACTATAGGTGAGTTATTCAGTTTTGTTTATTCAATCGACATCTGTTGTGCTTTCTCTCTCTAAAAGGATGACATATTGTGAGATATATTTAGCATATTCCCCTTGACTTAAGGGAAATTAAAGTAGACATGTTTTCACTTATGGTAGGTGTTTTTAGTGTTAAAGATAATACAGTAACCAAATGGTATATATACGTACATGCGCGCGCACACATAAAAAGAAAGGTCGGTGAAAGGTAAATGAGTAGTGCTAAAGAAAGGCGTATATTTGGTTTTGTTCTGTAAACAAAGAACCCGTTGGCTGGTACTGAAGAAGGATTGGTAGTTGAGTTCAGTGAGTTGACGACAGACATGTTTGGATAAACAGTTTAGTGTATGATGTAATACGGATGATAGATGACGTCTCCTTTGGTGGTGTAGTACTTTGGATTTCTGTGATCAGAGATGGGGAATTTCAATATACCTGCTGAATATTGCAGAGTGAAAGGGATATCTTAAGCTTTGATGGTTTTGGAACAGAGTCCACTGGAGGAACAGCGGTAAGTCTACAGACTTGCAACGCCACAATTCGGGATTCGACTCCCCGTGGTGGACACAGCAGGATAGACCAATGTGGCTTTACTATAAAATATACAGACACATGTACGGTTTAAATAGATAATAAAACCCGAGGTGTGAGAGAATATACACAGGTAGGCTATTTGAAACTGTAGAAAAACAGGGCAGAACTTCTTAGAGTACAGGCGATCGAAGACTTGCAAGAACAAAAGATGTAAGATTTATAGGTTTATCAAAGTTAAACAGGAGAACATGGGATAAAAGTGTAGAGTTTTAGGTGACGTTTATAGCATGAGGTTCATAAAAACAAAAATATTTAAGTGTGGCTTTCGAATCTGCAAGTTTGTCATCCGTTACTCACTTTGTAAAAATAATATTTATTATATAAAACGGATGTTGCAATATTCAGTCATTAATTATTAAATATTTTATTTTATGTTTTTAGATATAAACTAAGAATAGGGATTTTTAAGCATACTTAACTTTTTTATAGTTACGTTGTGAAATTTATCCTTAGTTGGTCGCAATTATACTTGGTCGTAATGAGTTAAGTTTCATATGAATCAGAATGTGCGCTAATGCGAATACATAATATGAAAATGACGCATATAATTTCCTTGGTGACGTGTGAATGCGAACCTGAGCTCATTGTTTGTGTGTGTGTGTGTGTACGTTGCTTGGAATCGAACGTTACTACTTGCTAACTAGATATCAAAATATTTTGTTTTTGTTACAGTTTTATATCAAGTTTTGTGAACATTTTTCTAACTTGGATATAGAAAAAGTAGAACGTTTAAAAATGTTACGATATTTACTGCAGGCTTCATTTTTCTTATATATTATTTTTGAATTGGGAAAGGTTTTACAGTGTTTGGTAGATGTCGCCCCAACATCATGTGCGACAATGTCAAGGATTCAAGGTAATGGGCAAATTGGCATATTTTTAATTCTGTCAATTCAGTTCCAAACTTTGCGACAGGAATGTTTTAATGTTTTTAATCTATGTGGAAACGTTTATTTTCGCCACGTTTTTGCAGCTGGAGAATATAGATATATTTTGCTGGTGTTTATTCTCACAAACAAATGTAAAAAAAAAAATATTTTTCACTTTCTACTTTCTGATGAACAAGAGAGCAACTTGTAATTATTCATGTTTCGTAACCATTGTGTTCCATTAAAGTGGGCTTTATTTATCACAATATTCTTAACCTCTTTTGGCGATAAACGAAGCCCATTGACCTCCAATGAGAATATGTGAGTATTTTAGTCGAAAGGAGGCGCTATAACTTGTTTTAAACTAGTAGTGCGTGTATTTCCTCAGAAAATGAGTTTGTTTTTCTATTACATAAAACAGGTTAATGAACGATTAAATCTTGGTTATGAAAAATGTGCAGTTTTATTTTTCTTACTTTATTCTAATTGAAGTACATTTTATAAGTAGAAAAGACGCAAAACTTGCAAGTCGAGGTTACAGGATTTATTTCGAGCTTCCAAATTTAGTTGTGTGGCAATAAGTTTGATATATAAAGGATAACATAATTTTATGTTGTGGTTTAGTGACCTTCTTTTGGAAGGTCAAGGAATGACCTCTGTTGTTCATAAAGGAGTATTTCTTTCTGTTAATAACAGGATGTGTTAACTATTTTTTTTGCTTCTATAATCTGTCTATTAATAGACAAAATGCCCTTAATCGAAGAAGCAGAAAAAAAGCCACCTGCTTATGACTTCGAACATAGGATGGAAAACATATAACCTTTTTGACATAAAAGTCATTTCTGTATGATATGAAAATAGATGGCGGGATCCCTACTATGGCAAGATTGTATTTTGTATCAATTTTCGTGCGTAACATATCCAAGCCACTTTTCGTTTATTGTTTTTTTTTTTTTTAATTTCACGCAAAGCTACACGAGGGCTATTTGCGCTAGCCGTTCCTAATTTAGTAGTGTAAGAGTAGAGAAAAGGAAGCTAGTCGTCACCACCCACCGCCAACTCTTGGGCTACTCTTTTACCAACATATAGTGGGATTGACCGTCACATTATAATGCCCCAAGGCTGAAAGGGTGAGCATGTTTGGTGTGATAGGGATTCGAACCCGCGACCCTCAAATTACTAGTCGAACGCCTTAATATACCTGGCCATGGCGGACTCTGTTCGTTTATACAGACGTAGGGTTCATCCGAAACCTTCAAAGAGACTGAAAATGTGTGTTTAACAATATACAGTCTAGTTTGTTTGTCTTAACAGTTGGTTAGATATCTGCTGTTACAACTAATACGATACTTTCTATCATAATCTGGTGTTATAATATATTATATAGTTGGATGGGTTATTTTGAATTATTTTGTATAAATAATTGGAAGATCAGTCCACGTAACGATAATGTTTTAATACATTTCTTAATTTCTTTAAATAACGTTAGCTACAGGCTACATTCACTTTAACGCATGTTATAGACCTATGTTCATAAACAAACATTTTTCAACATAAACTGTGGAACTACTGTAGGCTTAGTACACTAATAACGTTTGAGAAAAAAAAATTCTTGATTGATAATAAACGCTTACTAACTTACTGATTTGTTTACAGAAACTCTGATGCTTACTAAATAACTATTTGATCAATCTTCTCTCAATGAACACTGACAACAAGCAATTTACGTTGTGAGTAGCGTCAGGATTAATGAAAATATGTTGTAGTTATGTCGCAGCGCAAGAGATGACGCCACTAACCTCTTCCTGGATTTGATTCTTCGACCAATAGGTGAGGAAACGGATTACAAGCGCTTTTATCAAAATAATTAAAGGGTTAACCATGCTATATTTTGTCTTCATTTGTCCAAGCTGCCCATTTGTTACAGTTAAAAGTAATAAATAGATGAGGAACCCAAATAAACAATTTTTTTTTTCTTTTGTAAACCTAAAGACGAGGAGAAACTGCTTTTACTATGTATTACCAAACACTTAGGTTGACCAAGTGAAATATTTACTGATACACTAGTATTTCTATTAATTATTTATTATTTCAGTTAAAGAAGCAAGGAAGTTGCAAACAGTTTCGTTCATCTTACAATTGTTTCCAAGTTAATTTAATAATGTTTCTTGTAACTGAAAGCACAAACCAGGGAAAGCTTGTACTAAGTGCGGTTTCGTGATAACAATTGCAATAACTACATGCTTAATGTTGGGCCATAAGAAAGCTCCATAATTTAGATTCAAGTTTCATTTGTGTTCAAACAGTGTAATTGTTTGCGCTATTAATAAGCTAACATATTTCTTGCGAAATATGAATAAAAAGACATAACCAATTCCAGCAGACTGTGATTTGGGTCTATCATGTTTCTTTGGAAGTTTAACATAAAGCTGCCCAAAACGGGTATCGAAACCTAGTCTAGTGTTGCAAGTCCACAGACTTTCCGCTGTGCCACTGGCGGGAGAGGCATGCCTATCGTGGAAAAATATTTAAGTAATTATTTGTATCTGCTCGAATAATGTTATTATATATTTTAGATTTAAAATTAGGTGTACAAGATAAAACTTTGGTAATACTATATAGAAGATGAAACAAATGAGTCATAGAGACCGAAACAATATTTTGCAAGACCTAGAAATGTTTGTGAGCTTTTACCATCTTTTCAACGGAATGTGATGCTTTATGACAATATTATTTAGTTATACCTCTTTTTGTGTTCTATTGATCAGTTGACCTGGGTTCAATGGATAGTTTTAGTTTGGTTTTCTACTCTGTGTTCCTTGGATAGTTTCTCCTGGATTTTCTATCCCTACTTCATATTTTGTTCTTTGGGTAGTGTCACCTTGATTTTTATTCCCAGTTAATATTCCCTGTCTCTTAAGTAGTTTCACTTGAATTCTCTGACCTGTTTTTTTAGTGTCCGAATGTCCAGGATTTATAGCCCTTGAAGTGTTAGTTGAGTATTATGTACTTTATTGGCCCTGCGTGGCCAAGTGGTCAAGGCACTCGAATTGTAATCTGAGGGTCGCGGGTTCGAATCCCCGTCACACCAAACATACTCGCCCTTTCAGCCGTGGGGGCATTATAACGTTACTGCCGATTCCACTATGGGTTGGTAAAAGAGTAGCCCAAGAGCTGGCGGTGAGTGGTGATGACTAGCTGCCTTCCCTCTAGTCTTACATTGCTAAATTAGGAACGGCTAGCGCAGAAAGCCCTCGTGTAGCTTTACCCGAAATTCAAAAACAAACAAACAAACAATGTACTTCATTTATATATTTATTTATAGTATAGTAGTTTTGTACAATAATATGCCCCGGCTTTGTTACTAACGTAAACATGTTTGTCTTTTACTGCCATACGTTTTATAATTTGATGGTATTGAAAGTATGACAACTTTTAACACAGCAAGACACTTCACTACTGCAGCAGCATCGGCTGAGGATTTATAGGACGATAACAAGAAGTAAAAATACAAATAGCTGCAAAAACACATTTTGTAAATTTCTTGCATTACAAATAAAAAATATTGATCGTCTTATACCACTTGTATAATTCTGTAATTTAACCAAGTAGGTTTGAAGGCGGGACCTCTTCCCATACCAAGTGAAGTGCGCTACCAGCTTTACTAGTAAAACTAGTACTTTCAACAAATCAAAGTATTACAGTTTTAGACTTTATCTTACGGTCATGAAACTTTCAACATTGGGCGCACGTTTTCTTGTGATAGTTTAAAGTTTTTGTTTTGTGTGCAGGATTTAACCCGGAGACCGAGTACTCGCACTAGAAGTTCTAACAGCTGACTTAAAGAAGTAACCCACTATATTTTGCTAGCGAGGCACTTGAACAGCCTAAAGTGCCACACAGTTGAATAAAATTAAGTATAAATAATGATCTAATAAGATACTTTACAGAAACAGAACGTGAAAAATGGGAATTGTGCCATATCTGTTCAGTATTAATTTGTTTGGTTTAAAGAACTGTATAATATCTTTGTTTTCAGGGAACCGGATCTCATGGTTTAAAGAACTGTATAATATCTTTGTTTTCAGGGAACCGGATCTCATGGTTTTTTCAGTTCATTAAATCACTAGGAGTTGAATACATATATATTTTTTAACGTATTATGCGTTAATTCATTCATATTTACCTCTAATTAACTGGGGATATTACACTCGTAATTTGTCATTAGAAAATATATATACGCTTTGTAGCTTATTCCACCTTTAAGATCTCCTATAAGCTAGTTTATTAATTACAAAGTACTCTGTACGCGTTATACAACTTTCTATCAGTAAATTACTTAATTTGCTATAACACTAGATTTGTATTAGTCGCCTTCTCTGGAACTACAGTGAACATCATACCTTGCTTTCTCTTCCTTTTCAAAATCATGCTTTCTTATCTACTTTTGAACATTTAACTGTTTGTTGTTTCGAAACTGATTTTACTTAATATTTTATTTCTTTTCTTTCATTGTCTAGAAGTTTTCCTTTTTTTAATTTAATCATTCAGCCTATGCTATCCAACTTTGTTTCATTAATCGTTCACAGGAGGCTTGAAGACAACAGTGTCTCATACTGCTAGTTACTTACCAAAAGTTTTACATTAAAATTGCATAATCAGCTAGAATCTTGGTTGCACTGTTCTTTCCTTTAGAAATTGCCGCCCTCGGTGATTCAACGGTAATTCTTAGAGCTAAAAGGTGGGTTTTGACACTACGAGTGGTCTTGGACACAATATAGATAGCCCGTTGTGTAGGTTTATGTTGAACAACAAACATTAAGGAATTCTCCAGATTAGGTATGTAACAAAACTTTTTTTCTGTTAAATAAATTTAAAGCAGTAAATGTGATATGACAATAAATAATTATCAGAAGTTTCGTAATTATTAAGGAAAGAAAATAATCATGGTTGTTTTTATTAAGTAATCGTCCCCCGCTGGCACAGCAATAAGTCTACGGATTTACAATACTAAAACCAGTGGTTCGATTCCCCACGGTGTTCACAGCAGGTAGCCCAAAGTGGCTTTGCTATAAGAAAACGAACACACTCGTTAAGTAATCATATGGTTATTGACTTTTCCCATAATTATTTCGATAATTTCGTTTGTAGATTTTGTTTTGTACGCTCAACACGCACAAGGTCAACATGGACAATCTTCTGGGTGGTCAGATCGGGCTGGAGGACTTTATTTTTGTCCACAGGAAAGGACAACCGAAAGAAATAGAGGTCACGAAGACTGAAGATGCCTTAGGCTTAACTATCACAGATAATGGTGCAGGCTATGCTTTCATTAAAAGAGTGAAAGAAGGAAGTATAATGGACAGACTAAAGTTTGTACATGTAAGTAAGTAGCTTGGAAAAAAGGAGTAAACTTTACTCTTTCTGGGGGGTCAATAATATTGTAACATTTCCTACAGTTGTAGTTAAGTGAAATTAAACTAGTACACTTTATTTACTTCCATTAAAGTCCTTTGCTTTATTTTTAACCACATTATCAAATCTACTGATTAGATTGATTTTCTTCTTTAGGCCCGGCATGGCCAAGCGTGTTAAGGCGTGCGACTCGTAATCTGAGGGTCGCGGGTTCGCATCCCCATCGCGCCAAACATGCTCGCCCTTTCAGCCGTGGGGGCGTTATAATGTGCGGTCAATCCCACTATTCGTTGGTATAAGAGTAGTCCAAGAGTTGGACATGTAGTTTCTGACTTTTTTTTTTCTTTCTCCTGAAAATGTTGAAGAAAGGCGTTAAAAGGACTTGAACATTGCTACGATTGTTATATTAAAAGTAAGATTAAATATAACTCAAGTTCTTGCTGGGGATGTTATGGTTTACATCCATGTTTATTGTTCTGTCTGTGTCTCACTTAAGAAAATGTTTAACTCTCTGACGAAATTCGTCGATTTTTAAAATCAGACATTGTGAAAACGTGTTGTTGAAGGAGAACTGAAACGTATATCAAAATTTTGATTAATATAACTTAATCTTATTTAATATATTTGAAATATATATCATTTCATGAAATAATCATTCAAATATTTTGGTGTTAAGTACAGAAGTAACCAGTTTAGAATTTAGATTGAGTTGGATTTAACCTTAGCTAAGACCTAAAAACAAAACAAAAAAACGTTTTTGTCACCAAGTAAAGGTCTAAGTATTCCATTTAAGTGTTTAATAATGTGTTTTATAGTAACAACCTTCAGTACCAAATAGTCAAAATTTCACATTATTTCTGCTAAGGACATCACAAATGAATTTTGAAGTACTTTAGAACGTTGTGACAAAAGTTCATTATGTGGCTATTTTAACTCTCACACATAGAAACCAATACTGAATTTTTAATCTGTTCTCAGGTAGGCGATCATATAGAAAAAATTAATGGAAAGACATTGATTGGTTGTAGACATTTCGAAGTTGCTAAAGCTCTTAAAGAAATAGAAAAAGGCTCAACATTCACACTTCGACTCATTGAACCTCTTAAAGCAGGTTTTTGTAAGTATGACATTTTTGTTCAATAGAATAACATTTTTTTCGTAGACGTTGAATGTTATGCTGTATTATATGTTAACACAGATTAGCTTAAAACTTTAACAAGTTACTTTTGATAAGTTGCATACATGGTATTTACGTCTTTTTGTTATTCTCAGTAGTGTTAAATAACCTACCTGTTACCAACTTTTGAACAGTTACACGTCGAGTTAATAGAAGGGGAACACCTCATGACCTGTAGGGATGATTGGCGCCTTTACTTTCTTTTATTTAATAATTAATTTAAACAGTTTCATTTATATGTTCATAAACTGTTATATCACTCTTAACGTCGGCTTAGTCTATTGTCTGCAGAATACTAATATAACATAAATGATATTTACGAAATGTTGTGTTACTAGCAGATCAAATAATAACTTAGAACAATACATGTCACTTATAATCTTAACAACTACTTTTTTGTTTTCAAACTTCCGTAGTCACTTTATATCTCCCTACCTCCAGGTGGTTCAGTGTTACATTTCAGGATTTATAACGCTAAACTCGGGTTTTAATACTCGCGGTGAATACAGCGAAGATGACCCATTGGATAGCTTTGTGCTTAATAAAAAAACAAAAAAACACACTTCCTAACTCATTTGTTGTTGTTTTTATGTAAGAAAGTTTCAGATATTTAGCATGAAAACCTTAATTAATTTTGACAATAGTACAATGTAGAAAACCTAATGTAACGCCCCCCAACCTCTGAAGAACATAGAACATATTCACAACCGTTTTTTTTTGTCTTTTATGAGGTTAATGTTGTCAGGTAACTGTTTTCATTAGACGTTTTTAACCGTATTCATGTTGTTCTGATTTTTGCAATAGAATGTACGTGTTCCATATAATTTATCTTACGATAATCCGTATGTACAGGTTTTATGTTGAACAGCTCAGTATATGTTTAAAACTCTCGTGCACAGTAGCTATGTACTGAATAAAGTGAATACAGGTGGATAAACAAATGTACAGCTCACTTAGAATATTGTTCACAGCCCATATTGGACCGAGAACTGGATCAGGATGTGGAAGGAAAGGGGAATATGGCTCTGGGAGGGAAACCTTAAGATTACGGGCGAAGGGACCTGCAACTGTGGAAGTAGCCGTAAGTTTTATTTGTCTATATATTTAATTCTGTATAACGTAAAGCTGATAATTCTATTCTGGCAATTATTAAACAAAAATGCAATACTTAAGTATTGAAAAAACTGTTTGATTGTTTTAACTGTTTAATGTATATTTCCTACAGAGAAATGTAAGAATAAGAAATGTTTGATAAAAAATTACATCTGGTCAGAAAAGTTAGGTTTTGTTTTTACAAATTGAAATCGTACTGTATCATGGATCTACAGGTGTTTATTTAATGTTCATGTTTTTCACATAATATTTTTAACATATCATATGATATGACAATGGTTAATAATCTATTGACTCTTGTGACACTGATATGCGCCAAGACTAACTTTTAAAATAGAGCCGCGTATATGTTGTTGATGATTTCATGATATATCTTAAAAGGACTAAAAACAAATAATTGAATTTCATTTGTGCTTTTATAACATCTAAAGTTAATTTAGCTAAAATTTTGTTTTTAATTTTTAACGTAATTTTTTTCTGTGCATAATTATTTAACGCAGCCTGACGACGTAGCAACAACTGCTATAGAGAAGATTAACAGTCTTCTAGAATCGTTCATGGGAATCAATGACGCAGAACTAGGTAAGCAGTTTGTAACATTATAGTATTCTGGAATCGAATCAATGACGCAGAACTAGGTAAGCAGTTTGTAACATTATAGTATTCTGGAATCGAATCAATGACGCAGAACTAGAACTAGGGAATAAGACGCAGTAGGTTTTGCATTATAGTATTCATTATAGTATTCTGTATTCTGGAATCGAATCAATGACACAGAACTAGGTAAGCAGCTTCTAACATTAGAGAATCGTTCATAGGAATCAGTAACACAGAACAATGACTTTGTTGCAGGAAATTAGGTTTGTTATCTTTCAGACTCCAAAAATTTTGGGGATCCTGAAAGATAACTCTGGATGCTTAGAAACTTCTGTTCCTCATCACACTATTAAAAAGAGAGAGATTCTATAGTTATTACAAGTTAACCAATCTGTCATGAACGTGTCTGAATGCACGTTTTTGGTATAGTTCTTATAATATGTTGTCTTCTTTATAAGGTAATTCTAGTGATCATAACTTTACTTGAACGTTCTCACAAGTGTTGTTTAACGAGAATAATATAATTGTTCTCAAGAAAAACAGAGATTTAAAGACTAAGATATTTTTGAAAGAGGAAGAATTGGATATATCCAATAAATCATCAATTAATAATTCAACTTATAATTAATATACATAATTGATTAACAAGTAAAACCATAATAAAAATAATTATATAAAAACCATCTTTCTTAGTGAAACATTAATTCTTGCAAAAACTTGTTTAATTTTAGTTCTGGTATAATGAACGACAGATTAAATGAAACATATATATATATTTGTAGTATTTCTAATTTAAAATTAAGAAAATAACTAAAATTAAGCACTTATATATCAATACGTAGAAAATAAACGTTTAAAGGTGATGCTCAGGCTGAGATCTTCACTTACCTGTTCGCCCCAGTTTACTTCTAGCCCTTATTAATATCTAAGCAAATGACATCTGTGTTTATCTGTGCTTGTGACTCATTTTTACGGTTTCTACATTTGTTATTGACATTTTTGTTCACTTCGCCGCGTTTCTTGTGTAGCAGACTATAAACGCTGGTCACTATTTGTTTTCAATCTTTTTTTTTCTCTCTCTCTCTCAGCTACACAAATATGGGAGTTGGGCCAAGATAAGGACAATCCAAGTCAGTTCGTTACAGCAGTGGATAATTCAGATTTAGAAGCTTTTGGATTTACAGATAATTTTGTCTTCGATCTCTGGGGAGCAATTAGCGATGCCAAAGCTGGCAGGCTAAAGAGAGAGAAAGAAGACACTCCTTTTTAGTGTTAAATTCCTCCAGTAGTTGCAACTGTACAAGAAAAGATATTTTCTTGTGGAAGTTCTTCGGATGATCCTACACGAACAAGCACGAGAGTTTTAAACATGCATATAACTATAATATATGGCAGAGTTAATAATTGTTTTTCTGTGAAAAATTCGAGTATAGACGGGATGAGTGATCGCGTAACTAAAACTGTACTTCTCTTACATGTAATATTGGATAAGATATCAAGAATTACGTTTAGACAACACGATGTATGGTTTCACTCATCATAATTATAAAACAAAAACGAAAAAATCCAATTTTTACCAAGACCATTTCATTTATATATGTAATAAATGTACAACATTTACCGATTGTTATCAGTTATAAGTAATGTTTGAACTTTTTTATTATTTTTTACTTCTTATATTAACAGTGGTAAATATTTGTATAACAAATAACATTTCAACTTCTGACTCTTGAATCTGTGTGTAACAAATTTTATGTAATATCTCTCTGCTTTTATATATTAAAATAAGTGTTCACTTTGACAGCTATTAAACGTTTACTATTATTATATTACGAGTGAAGCCTGAAATAATGTAAAACTCTTTTTACATTAAAAAATTAAGACACACAAAACGTGGTTTTCTGAAAGAGTCTGTGTTAATTTATTCTTGAGGAAAACTGCACCCTAGACTCGCATCTCTAGAAACTTGGTTTCAATACCCGTGGGGAGCAAAGCACAGATAGTTCATTGTGTAGCTTTGTGCTTAATTCTAAACAAACAAACCGGTCGAATTCGCCATTTTTATAACAAGGATTTCTAATACTTTTAATTAAGACCTTTAACATATTAAACCTGAATGTTTATTATAATAAATTGTGTCGTGTTAGAATTAATTATATTTCTATTTTTTAATCTTTTTTGTTCATTCTTGTTTTGCTTATGTAGTATAAAAATATTGTATATTTGATTATATAGCGCTGTGTTTCGAGATCTTGCATTTCTAAATATGTCCGTGGTAAATTTTGTTATTCTATTATGTTATCAAATCCATTTAAAGATTGTGTTTTTTCAAACCTCCTCGAAGGAGAATAACAACCACGTATAAAACAGCATTACGATAACGACGCAGTAAGTTAGCCCTAACTCTCAAAATATTAGATACATAAATCTCTGTTACACTGTTACTGAAGAAACTGTTATGAAGTATTATTGGATGATATTTATATTTATAAAAATAGCTTTCACGGGGAATTGCAGATGTTTTACCTTGAATGCCATATTTTCAGTTGAGTACTTTATCCGACAGGTTTCCAAACAACTTTCTTTTCTGCGAGAGCACAGTTGTATAACATTAAATAGAATTGTAACTGTTGTAGTAGAGTACTTTGTAAACAGTAAAATAAATATCGACTGATATAGTATTAACAGGGAGGAATTAGTGGATGTTACTACTCTGTATGTAAAGCTATTTTATTCAAAATGGCAGCCATTTTGATTTATTCTTCTAAATTGTAGAGTTAAAATTGTAACTGAACTCTACCTTTAAAAAAAAAAAAACAATAATACCAAAAACGGCTTTAATGTGTGTATGAAACTTTAAAAAAAATTATGTTCAATACGACACATTTTTGCATTTGTAGTAGACGCCAATTAATATTTGACTAAATTGTATAATACATTCTTAATAAAACTATGGTTGTAGCGGTTATATACCTAAGTCATGAGTAGTTCATAAACAGTTCAGGTCAATCAGAGCAAAGATCCACCTTGCAAGCGTTCTAGATGTGCGTATATCCACAGAAAAATACAAATTCGAAACTTTGCTGAAAATACAGCCAACCTTCTTCACTACTTAGTGTATTCTCTAACAAACTCGTATAAAATGGATAGGTTGGAGACACTGATAAGTATCCCAACTAAATTGCCAAGAATGTACAAGTTGATTGTACAGAGTAGTTATCGATGTGTATTCCAACAAACATGTCAAGACCGTGCAGAATGGTTATCGATATGTATTACAACAAACTTGTAAAGGCCGTGCAGAATGGTTATCGATATGTATTACAACAAACTTGTAAAGGCCGTGCAGAATGGTTATCGATATGTATTACAACAAACTTGTAAAGGCCGTGCAGAATGGTTATCGATATGTATTCCAACAGACTTGTAAAGACCGTGCAGAATGGTTATCGATATGTACTCCAACAAAACTTGTCAAGACCGCGTAGAACGGTTATCGATATGTATTCCAACAGACTTGTAAAGACCGTGCAGAATGGTTATCGATATGTATTCCAACAGACTTGTAAAGACCGTGCAGAATGGTTATCGATATGTACTCCAACAAAACTTGTCAAGACCGCGTAGAACGGTTATCGATATGTATTCCAACAAACTTGTAAAGACCGTGCAGAATAGTTATCGATATGTATTCCAACAGACTTGTTAAATTTTGGTAGAGCTTCTGATACTCACACGTTGCTCTTCAACCAGCCTACAAAAAGCAAGCGAGGCGAAATTTATCAATATTTTAACATGAGAGTCCTTACAATACCAAAATCCAGAGTATGATTTCCCGCAGTGGACAACGTGCTGACAGCACATTGTGAGCTGTGCTCTGAAACATAAAATTAAGATAACAACTAATAGTTTTTGTTTTCTATAAATTGAAAATGAAAAAAAAACTATACGTGTTAAAGATTTATAGTGGAATCATGATAGTTTCTTCGTTTGAACAAACTGCCAGCAGTAGATCTCAAGCCTTGTTTTCTTACTCTTTTTTTATCCCTATTTTTAGATTTTAAATTATCGACTTTAATTATCTTTAATGTTTGCTTTATTAATGTACAGCAATGGGCAAATATAAGCCTAGAGTAAAACACAAACCCCCATTAAGCACGTATAACATTTCACCAGTAGAAAGTAAACTTTTCAAATGAAACGAATACGTCTGAAGTATCACATTAAACGAAGCTTTGTGTTTATAAGATAATTACTTATTGAGCCAGGTGCCTTTATGCCTGAGGTTTCATGTAAACACGTGTCGAGTACAAAGGCACCTCTTATAACATATCTATTATGTATTGGTAGCCACGTAAATAAACTTTCAATGAAGAATAATCAGCTTTTGCAGAGATCATTCGCAGCATTTCATATAACATATCTGTTTATGGTTTGATACGAAACATCCAGCTGAATTTTCTTTAGGTTTGTGAAGTGACAATAATAATAATATGAACAAATGGGTAAATTTCGATTTTGTTTCACAATGTGAAATCACAAATTTTGTTTATTATCAATGATTGAACAGTCTTAGCTTTTGAAAAGGAAGAATTTGAGTATTGTTTCAAGAATAAATTTGTTTTCTGAGGTTGACTTTGTCCAACTTTTTTTTTTTTATTAGTGTTTTAAGCAGATTCCTGTGCGATGCCTATTATGAATCACTATCATGTGAAGTCCTTTCGCAAGTGTTAGGATGTTGTTGCTATCTTTTAAACTTAAAATAGAATGTTTTAGTTTAACTGTACCAAAACTACTAACTACAATCAAATTTGAAAAGACCTATAACGCTTCAAACCAGTCCTGACAAACCGGTCACCACAATCCATTGTGAAACAAAATTATTTAAAAAGTTATATTGCAGCATTCAAGAAATAAACAGTAGGCGAGAAGGTATTTCGTTTTCATATTAAAGAATATTGTAGCATTTTGTAAAATGTTAACAATATTGTTTTATCATAAAGCTAGACACTGGTTATGCGCGTTCTGTCCGCGGTGGGGAATCTAATCCACGGCTTTAGTGTTTTGTTTTAGTTCTATAAACTTACCACCTACTCATAAGACCACCACTTTGAAATTTTCGTATGTAATGTAAGGATATAAAGTCTTACAGTGTTGTGACTTCATCCATGCAACGTTTTTTTTTTTTTCTTTTGCATTGATAGAAACTCATAATATCCAGTTTAAGAAATACTAATAGTTATTATTCTTCGAGATGAATTTTAATTGGTTTTGATGTCCGACAGGCAAACTACATTTCAGAGAGGAAGTTACAATTGACTTTGGTAACCAGGTATTCATTAGGATATGCATCTCGTTCTTTACAGAACCATGTGCTATAAATGCCGTCATTTAAGCCTGTTTGTTGCTAAAGAAATGACTAGTTTCTGAATCATTGAAACGGAATTGGCTGTTGTAAATAGTGTTATAGAATATTTCTTAAATTCCAAATTAATACGTTTGTCTCTACCGCTACCGTCTACAAACGTCTAGTTGTGCAAGCTTCAGGTTTGTCAATTCTGAAAACCAGTCAACATCGCAGGTTGTTTAGGAGTTCAAATCTATTGTTTCATATATCACAGCAGTAAGACTAATTTACTTCTCCGCTGTTATTGTTACATTATTAACTTTAAAAACCCAAAACTTTAAACTTTTACATTATTATTTATAATTTATTATCTCTAAAGAAACGGCCAGTGAATTATTTTAGTGACAACATCAGTGCTCGGAAGGTACGATTTTTCGCCTTGCCATTGTAAGAACCTATAGTAAGGTGGTCTACATTTATATGAAAGTATTATAAAGACTGTATTTTTGAACTTAAATAACACGTCACTGAAGTATGTGTACTGCTTTAATGCTCATAGAACAAATTATCAAAACCGATGTATTTGTTGTCAAACACAAAGGATACACAATTGCTCACGAGGGCTTTGGCCACTGCAGTGATCAACTCCTACATAATACGGTTATAAACCCTAAAGTTAACAGCTAAGCTACTTAGGGAAATATATCAAAGTACTTGGCAATAAAGAGAGTAGCATATTAGGAGTAATGTTGAATGTCCACTAAATCATTACATAAAGAACGAACCTTTATCTCTAGAAAAACACTCTACTCGACCATTATCTTTCATTTCCTATTCTGAGTTTTCACATTTCTAGTGGGGTAAGGAAAACAGATATATACCGAAGAATTAATGGGGACAATTTATAAAGCGTTTTTTATTTCCATAAAAAATACCAAAAACTTAAGCTAATGCTTCATACAGTGACCATATGACTACACCTATGATCACATTATTTAATTGGCAAAATATCGATGTAATAAAATTCTCTGGATTAGCGATATTGAAAAGTCTAAACTTTTTAAGGCAGTATTTTCCACTACTCGCAAGGTTTACGGAAATCTCTTTAGTACTTTAAGGTACGTTTTCAATTTTTTGAAATATTCAATTACGTGATATATTAACAGGTATTATATCCTGTAGAATTCTCTATTACTCGTGCTATAAAAATGTTCATAATTGAATCATCCAAAGTTATTCGATTCTTATGACACTTTCCAATTAATTAAAACTTTTGGTAGACGTACGATATCATTGGTTTATTTTTTACAAGTTAAAATTATCTGAAGTTAATCCCTGTTAAAGTGCTAAATTGATCTTTAAAGGTTTTGGAATGTTACACTTCTATTTAAACAAAGACTAAATGAAGAAACTACACTGGAAACACTTAAATTCTTTAGTTTTAACATAAAGGCAACATCTAGGGATAGAAATTAAATAACAATTGTTTGTTTGTTTTTAGCTATAAATTGTACTAACTCCACTCTGTTCACCTGGAAGAATCGAACCTCGAATTTTATTATTGCAAATCCGTAAACTTAATGCCGACATATCGGAAAACTGAAATTAAATTTTAAACATTTGTAAATACCAGTTGAAAGTAAAAAACACAAAATTACAAATTTCATTTTACTTTTACTTGCTAGAAAGAAATATTTTATAAAAACAAAGTTGTAAGGTTTCATTGTTGTAATGAGGTTAGTATTATTTGAATTATTCAAGCTCTATTATAACGAAGCTTCTTTTAAGTGTAATTAAAATTATACTTTCACAATGGAAGTTGATCAGTTTTATATCTTGCTTAGGAACACCAATTTATTTTTATCTCGTTATCCCTAAACATACAATAGCATTTCCCCAGTACCAGGACGCATGTGTCTGCTTAAGATCACGTTAATTCTTAGTCTACAATGCTCTGAATGATGAACCTCGTTGAAAGCGACTTGCAATAAAACACAGTTAAAATAATAATATTCATTCTTTTTATTGGTGTAATCCTATTGGACCGTTTAAGAGTGGGGTGTTTCAAAAGGATTTCTATCATATTATGAGGTTTTATTACTATCAATAGATTCAAATGTTTAATACTTTCATAGCCTGGGAGTTATACACATGTGAGTCAAATCTGGATAAATGTTAGTTTATAAATCCAAATCAGTTTGTCTTTGTATTAAACACTAAATAAGTTGAAAAGTTTTGCAAAGTTGTACTTTCTTCTACATAACTAATATTTTAAGACTTATTTTTACCAAAAGTTAAACTGATACATTTAATCACATGTAGCTTTTTAGCCATTTATTATGAATTCCCATCTTTTTTATAAGAATTAAAAGAAACAACAAACACTTATTCCATCTACAAATCATCGTCTTCGGTTTCACGACATACTTCTGGTTTTGGACCCTAGGACAGAAAAATGTATAAAAAAAATAAACCAGACAAATTGTGGATACATTACAACAAATTATTTAATTCGTTACTAACAATTATATTATTGAGAACTAACATGAAGGAATTTTGAAAATTGTTTAAAACACTGTAGACACAAGATAAAAATGCCTCATTTTTGAGTAAAAACGTTTACTTAAAAGCGATAATTTAAACTTTCATACTAATTTATCTCCAATGTTGTTTATTTTTCACTTTCTTATTTTTGAAGCCTTCATTGTTATTCTGATATCATCTGTTGTCAAGGTCTATCGCATCTGTAAGTTCTAATAATCGTTACATACCCGATAGGCTTTACAAACGAGACCCTTGAAATCATACAGTGCTTTGTTCTGGTTTTGTGCAGAATATTCCTGAAAAAAAAAAAAAAAAAAAGTATAATCGTACATGATGACGTTGACTTCTTATTCATAATCACTTAAGGTTATCTTTAGATAAACCTTTTGTGAACTTTCTTCTCTATACTTTCGAAAACTATGGTTGAAATACGAACAAAAATAGTCATCACACAAAATAATCAGTAAATCGTAAAAACAACCATGAAAATTTCCTCTTAAAACTGATTTACAACATTAACAAAATGTCACCAGTTTAGAGTCTCCACCCAGTGGGTGGGCGGTCAGCTTACAACATGAAAGTCCTACTTTCACCCCTGAAAGGAACACAGAGTACAAAGTTATTGTGCAAATGTTCGCTTTAACAGAGTTCATTAAGTTCATGGAGAATTGTAAATAATTTATAATAAAACAGTTTAAATCTGATTATATTTTATAAGTCACACTTATCATTTTTAATAATGGTTAAAAAGTGAAAAAAGATAATGTCGATATTCGCCAACCAGTACACGTATCAGCTAAGTGCGTTAACATTAATTTTGTCACAATTTTAAAACCCAAGACATATTTTACTTTCCCCTCTGTAGCATGAGAGCCGGTTTTACTTTATTCACTTATCGTGTTACACAATCTAGTATAATTACAGGTATGTTACTAATGTTTTACAGATATTCTAGTATAATTACAGGTATGTTACTAATGTTTTACAGATATTCTAGTATAATTACAGGTATGTTACTAATGTTTTACAGATAATCTAGTATAATTACAGGTATGTTACTAATGTTTTACAGATATTCTAGTATAATTACAGGTATGTTACTAATGTTTTACAGATATTCTAGTATAATTACAGGTATGTTACTAATGTTTTACAGATATTCTAGTATAATTACAGGTATGTTACTAATGTTTTACAGATAATCTAGTATAATTACAGGTATGTTACTAATGTTTTACAGATAATCTAGTATAATTACAGGTATGTTACCAATGTTTTACAGATATTCGCGCAAATCTGCACAAATGCTGCTTTCGCTAGCCTAATTTTAAATAAACAGAGAGAAGACGGTTAGTCCATTGTTAGACTGTTCTAATCAAATAGTGAGATCTAACCGTTAGTCTTATAATGTGTTCACGACTCTAACAAGAGGAGCGCGATTTTTTGAAACGACGGGACACGAACCATTTCTCGGATTCTCATTCTGGCATGTTAACTTTTCAGCCACGTTTAGCCTCACTTTATGTTACTGGTAGTAGTAACCGCATGCTTTCTTGCTCAAATTTAATGATCATACATTTTAAGTGATACGATATATCACATGTATGTAAACATATAAAGTAAAATTCCACGACGTTACTAGAATAGCTTTATACCTCAATCAGAACGATACAGTTTTAATTACTTACACAATCATAAGAATATCGAAATAATTGAAATTATGGTTCGATATTCGGTATCAATCAAGCTTATTGTTTCACAACCACAATGATTTACAGTAATAACCAAACCATAGGTGACTCATTCCAATCCACTCGACGTGTGTTTTGTTTTCTATAATGCAGTGATATAATGCGGTAGAAAATTTGCATGTTCCCATTACCTTAAAGGAAATAAAAACAGAAAATGAACAATCTTTATGTTTTGACTTATGTGTTAAATACCTCTAGTGCTGAAGAGAATATAATAACCAAACTTATATATCTATTCATTTGAAGAGCAAGCAATAACCAAAGGGAAAATATTGGTTCAACGTCAGTTTTAACAGATTTTCTTTTACCAGTTTGCTGAATATTTAAATTTGGCTAGTGGATCTTCAAATACATTATATATGTATAAAAATAAAACCCTAATTGTATTCTTTAGTGTAAATACACTTATATAAAAAAAAGTTATATTTGCGAATATTACAAGTTCCGCCAATCGAACTTCAAATCTATCACACCCGTACACATACTAACCTGGTTTATCACTATTCTTGGAACAAAATCGTAGAGAAGATTCTGCTCCTCAGTCTTCTGTGCCATTTGACGTTGCCACTTCTTTCCTTGCTCAGAGTTTACACATTTTGAAATAGGGTCATATTCAAGTTTCAGCTTGTCGGCGCACTAGAAAGTTGGAAGAACTAAAACTAATAGTAACAGAAACAATGCTAGCCGTAAGCACTTCAGAACCAGGCATTAACGTAGAGATATACAGTGGTTAACAATGAAATACTGATAAAGTAACTTACTTTTTTTTATAATATACAAATAAAAGTTAGAATAATGTAGTCTGTACTTTATTTACTGTTTATTAATCTTAGCAAAAATGTAACAAAATTTAAATTAAAACTAAATCTCAAATATAACATATATAAATCTGCCTGCACAAAATTACTAACGTAAATGAAATCTACTTCCAAAGTGAAATGGCTAACTAAACTTCTGTAGCCATGCTTTGTTTTAGGGTTATCTTGTATTGTTATTCATTGTCTTTTTTTTTTTATTTGACTGGGTGAATACTGGGATTACCAGAACAGGTAGTCATTTTAATCTCACAAGACTGTTTCTGAGTAAATCCTAACTCAATGGTCTTAACGACTACCAGACACTATGGTACTGGTCTAACAAAAAAAAAAGAAAAAAAGAAAGAGAGATATAGGACGATTCCTGGTCTAATGTATATACAGCCATGTGAATACAATGTCAATACAATAGCAGACAAAGTAAAAGCCATTAATATATACATAACAACTCATGAGGCCAGCTCTTATCCTTAAATTATAAACGAGCTTTAAAAAGGATGATAGCACGATCTTGGCACTATAGCTTTGCTACATTTTGAATATTGATAAGATTTGGTTAATGAAGTTTATAAAATTAACTGATCTCTACATTATTGGATTTCATATCTTATTTGCATTTGGACATCTACACTGTTCTGCCACTGTCTTTTCCGTTATCATGGAAAACCAATTACAGAAATAACACCATCATTAAAATGCTACAAAATAAACAATGAATAATTCCTGCGGAGACAAGTCTAGAGGACGACGTTTCGAAAGTCTTTTTCTACAGTTGTGTCTTCACGACAGGCAGTCACCGTCCATTCTACAAAGTTTTATCATGAATACTCTGCCTAAACAATCTATCAAATAATAGATAATTCAGTTTTTTTATCTTCAGGCAAGAATAAAACAAGATAAAAGTTGAAAAGTACCAAGTTATAATAAATATTATTAGGCCATTATGTAGCCAACATTTTTTAAGTTTTTCGTTGATGGAAACAAACAAGTTGGAGTTTGCACCCCTAAATATAATTTTACAAACTTCAACAGTGCAAAAAAAAAATTTATAATTTGCGTGAGTACGTCCTTACGTATTGAATAATTGTTCATCAGAACCAGTTTCATTCAACTTTTTCTATTGTTATAATATTTTAAAACTTGATAAGTATGTTGTTTTATAATTATGTTACAATAAAATTTCAGTTAAAGTAATTTACCAAAACCAAACCTACGATTCTTACCTCAGGTCCTACAGTATGTGGATGTGGGGAGGACATTGCGCAGTAGACAAAGGGGAATGACAGATCAGTGTTGTTCAAAAGTTCTATTGCACATGTCTTTCAGAAAGAAAAATTATTATTTAAAAAGTGGGTTCACTCACATCCTTTGATCTTTTATTTTTAAATGTAATTATTCCTAATGTTTAATCAACTGGTTTAGTCATTCTTTTTTTCCGGTAATATAAAATATTAAATAAGATTACTTTACGAATGTGCAATTATCTATTTACATTACACAAGTATTTTCATTTCGTTTAAAATTTCCGGTTAATTCTGAGGATTTATATCACTAAATATTGGGTTTCGATACCAGTGGTTGACATAGCAGAGGCAGCCTATCATGTAGCTTTGTGCTCAACTGCGAAAAGAAAAAAAAACAACACAAAAACACCTTCATAGTGCACAAAGCAACCACGCTGGGAAAAACGAGCGCTTTACGTCTAAGCCTACAAAAATATTACCTTTAAATTATCAATTTCTTAGCAAATCATTCACTGCATAATGTTCGGTATTTACCTCTTATATACAACACTCATCACTAAGAACTGACTGAAACAATAGGGGCAAAATCGTTCATTTTCTATGTAAAATACATAGAAAACCTCAACAATGATAAGTATAATTACCTGTAATATTGCGTTTATACTCATAACTTTTGGAGTTCTGTGATCAACAAAGTCATGGGCACATAAGCTATCAGTGCAAAAATAACTTATTTTAAAAATGCATTGAAAATCCAATTATGGGTTAAAGTATCAAAGCTTGTTAACAATTACACAATCTGTTTGGTTTTTGGAAAAACTCTAAACGTTCTTATTTGTTAAAAAGGTTAAACAAATAATAAAAAATAGGTTAAAAAAGGTTATTATTATACTTCTACTGTACCTTCATTTTCTAAAAATCTGTTTTCAAAAGCATAAAATATTTCTCACTGATGTTATTTTTAAATTGTGTTTTCTATTTTTAAAAATTAACAGTTATTCCTACTTTGCAAATTAATCTAGTTGATTATTTTAAGTTGTTATTTTCTAATCTCACAACTATATAGAACACCTTATCGTATTAAATATTTAATTATTTCAAACTTTCAAAAACATAAAATCTCTTTACAAAATATTATTTACTATTCGCTTCCAAAATTACATGAAATAATTTACACATTTTATTAAATTCTCATACGTAAAACCTTTTTTTATAGTTTTATTTATTTCGATTTCCATGTTCGAAAATGTTATCTTATACTTCTAAATTTAAATACGTTTAAAATCTTACGCAATGTATTTTTTTACCGGTCTTCGAATCAACACAAGCTGTTCTCGGTTTTATCATTCATTTGTTGATATGGGAATCTGTGGTTGCGTAAAAGTAACTTTGCCATTGCATTAGGTTTTACTTAAAATAATCAATAACGAATTATTACAAAAACTGTCAGGTTTTCATTACGTGTTGCTTTTGTCCATATACTACACAATACTTATATTACACATATTTATAACATACACATTACATAACGTCGAGTCATGTTCTCACGTTCTCTTATGCTTTTGATAATTTCAATTTTAACGGCACGTTACGAAAAACGTAGACCTAAATAACCATATCGGAGACCTTAGAGAAGGGCGAACAACCCGTCAGATCAGCACCCACAACCAATGCATCTACTCCTAAAACTAAAGAGGGTGTGTGTCAACTGCCATAGGTATAACGCTAAAAATGCGAAAGGTAATTAGGGATGCATCGAGTCTCAAACACTGAATCTTCCGATTCACAGCCTGGAAATGTCGTTTTATAGCTGGATATATATTAGATACAACGAAAATAACAAGTTTAATGAACAAAATAATGTTTGAACATACCTGCACTAGGTTACCGTAGCACTCATTTACACCATGTTGACAGCTGAAAGCCCATCCTCCCTCATTCAGCTGCCTTGTCTAGGGTATAAAATGGCAAAAAATAAATTATGTTTTCTACTTAAGACAGAAATTAAATTCAATTTTATTATTATTCTTTACAATATAGTTAAACAAAATATTACCCATCCTTTTAATATGTTAAAAGCACCAGATCGCGTAACTTGTAAAACAACAAAATGTACTCTTTTAATAGCCCTGCTTTAAAACAATTTATATAAAGGCGAAACAATGTTATTAATAGGTCCGATTTATCTTACCAGTTATTTCAGTTTCTCTCACTACTGGCTTGGCATGATTAGGTGGTCAAAGCACTCGACTCGTAATCTGAGGTCGCGGGTTCGAATCCCCGTCACACCAAACATGCTCGCCCTTTCAGCCATGGCGGCATTATAAAGTGACGGTCAATCCCACTATTCGTTGGTAAAAGAGTAGCCCAACAGTTGGCGGTGAGTGGTGATGACTAGCTGCCTTCCCTCTAGTCTTACACCGCTAAATTAGGGAAAGCAAAAGCCCTCGTGTAGCTTTGCGCGAAATTAAAAAAAAAAAATTACTGAAAAGTCATTTTAATTTCTAAGGCAAAACTATCTTGTGATGTGCATACTTGAAGACTACTTGCAGTATTTGTTTTAAATAAGCTTTCTCTATGCAAAAGTTAAGTTGTTTTGACAGAATGATGAATATAAAACAGATTTCAGCAAAATACGTTTTATACAGTACTGAAAAATTTCTTTTTAAGCTTCTTCCATAGTTTCAAATTGATTTTGTCGGAATGTAAAGGTAAAGTAAATATGATTTAACTGGGCAGTTTCAAAACGTTCAGGTTTTTTGGGAGGAGGATTGTAAAGTAACTTACCAAAATTCACAGCTATTTACAAGCTAAAATACACTTCAGATACTAACTAGAATTTCTGCACTGTTATTGGTTATAAAGGTGGCGTAAAATAAAAAAAACTTGATGAGTAAAAACAGTTGAAATGATAAACACTCAGCGAGTGTTACGTGTAAATTGAGCGCTGTAACCAGAATGGTTCTCCCTCAATTATAGAAGAAAAACATTGATTGGCGAAAAATAGGGGAGTTCGCCCTTGAATTTGATCCTGGAAATAAGTTTTTGACTCGCTATATTTAAAAATATATATAGAATGACATTTCTTTACAATTACATATCAATATTAACTGGGTAATGTTATGCTTTATATACATGTTTTTGTTCGTTAAATTTAGTTTAAAGTTATTCGAGGGCCATCTCTGCTTTAGCCGTCAATAATTTTGAAGTGATGAACCAGAAAGAAAGCATCTAGTCAACATCACCCATCGGCAACTCGTGTTACTCTTTCCAAATAATAGTGGGATTAATCATGGCATAACGTCTTCAGTTAACATTTTCTATTGTATGGTTTTAACCCACAGGTTACCAAATACTCTAACCACCGGAGTAGGACAAGCCTGCGTATGTTTTATACAATACCCAGTGTAAGCAATTAACCAGGAAAACGGGAGAAATTATCATTTGTTTATGTAAAATAAAAGGAAACTCTAGCATTAATTATCGAAATTAAAAATAAACACTTATGTTGTCAGCATTATAATTAATTTCAAAATTATGTTTTTAATTCGTTCAATACAAGTAATATTTAATCTAATTTTATCAGTCTTTTTTTTATGTGCGACACCTTTTGTCTGAATACTTGTATAATTTACACAGGTAGGAATCAAGTGATTTACTTCACATCATTAAACAACAGAAACAAACGTCACTCCAGCTGCCCAGTGCTTATTCACGCAACGATGGTGCAGACAGGTAGTTGGGACTTGTATTGTATAACTTTTGTTGTTGATATTTAATATAGTTATGATATTGTAGCTGTAGCACAGTTTTCTGACTTTAAACAAGTATATGGTTGTAGTGAATCGAACTGAAATACCCTTCCTTGTTCTACTTTAAAATATTTCTCGTTTGATTAATTATTACTAGGTAAAAGAAAATAAAAGTTGTTGTGATGTACATACAAATTATTTTCTGTAGTTTTTATTGAAGAGCTAAGGATAAGAAATTTTGAATACTAAAACAGACTAGTGTTACCATTTCACTGAAGGAACAAGTTTCCCTCTTCTGTAGTAACTAGGTCAAAATACATATACATGAACTGGATTCTTGCAATAGTGATACCAGCGGTAAGTCTAGGGACTTATAATGCTAAAAATTAGTTTTCGATTCTTATGGTGGGCGGAGGCCTCTTCCCATGCACCTTTCTCTTTTATTATTTGACATTATTTACTCTAAAAAACAATTAACCTAATTACTTAATTTCTTTTTCTAAATCCTTGAACAGTAGGTAGGCACCAGAAAATTGGACGTTGGTTCATGCTAGTCCTCTTTAAGGAGGGTGATGTTCCAGGATCTACATGCCCCTAGTCTTAAAATAGTGGTGAGAAAAGTTTTTGAAAGTCTTATAAAACATACTTTGCGAGGTAATTTCACAAATCTTAAAATTTCGTTTCATGAGCCAATGTGAATCAGCTAGAGAAAAAAATCTTGCTTTTGTAATCTATTGATATTATTTGAATATAACTCATGTAACAGAGTACAGGTGCAGCTTCGGTGTCTCTGGATTTTTACAAAGTATTTGGCAAGGTGCCACATAAAAGGCTTTTTAAGAAAGTTCTCTGTAGACGTGGGAGGTGGTTTTCCTCAATGGATAGAAAACTGGCTGGATGAAAGAAAGCAGGGGTTATTATAAAAAGGCTTCAATCAAATTGGATTAACGTTACAAGTGAGGGACAAACGTCAGGGATCAGTGTTATGACCTTTACTCTTTTAAATTTACGTTCAATGACATAAATAAAGGAATCCTTGATAATTATTTAAAGTCGGTGATGATAAACTTTTCGGTGTTGTTAGCTGTGAGGACGCTGCTACTGCTTTACCAAAAGTTTGGATTATACGTTATGTTAGGCAAGCAAATGGCAAATGGCTTTTAATTATAATAAATTCAAGGTGATGTACATGGAATATCACAATTTCAAGTACAAGTATGATTTTCCTTGGAATAATCTTTATAGTATTACAGAAGATTTTAGTGTTCTGGTTAACTAGTCTCCTGTATAATGTTAACCAAGCAATCTCTGTTGCTGGTGGCAGGAAAATACAATTTTAGGTGCTACCTAAAATATTGACAGCAAGTCAAAAGTCGATATAAGTTTATTATATAAGTCATTGGTTAGGCTATTTGATACTAGTGTGTTCAAGTTTGGGCTCCTAACCTTAGGAAGAACATCGATTGTTGGAAAAGGGTTACTATAACGATCATCTTGAATGGAAAGGTTATGAAATTGGATTAAGATTTCTCAAATTATTTTCTCTTAAAGAAACAAACAAACTATAAGATACAAGTGTTTAAGATTGGCTATGTTGATGCAGCATTTTTTTTCTCGAATATATATGTAAAAACGACTCGTTTGGGTTGAGAAAATTTTTTTACGTAGAGGAATGAACAACGTTTCGACCTCCTTCAGTCATAGTCAGGTTCACAAAGAAAGAAAGAGGTAACTGACCGGAAGCTGACCACATGTACTTCTCAACCCAAACGAGCCGGTTTTACATATATATTTCTCTGCAAGTGGGTTTTCTCGACACATCACTGATTATTTTTTTTCTCATAATAACGGTGTGAATAGTAAGATAAGACAAGTATAAATTATTGTTTCATGTACTTATTTCCATTTTACAAGTTTTGTTTTTTGTTTTTTTTGTCTCGTCTTTCTTCACTTCTTTTTTGCTTAATATTACCAAAGGTCACCATACTACGAGTGACATTTATATAATTGGCTTTAAGAGTGTAGAAGGAAGGCATGCACGAGAGTAATTCATCATGCAGGTTCACTTTTCCGTAGACCACCGTGTTTTCCGTTAACACGAATGATGAAGAACCTAATAATAAAACACTACACAAGCGGTAATAGTTTCTAAGGGAAACGTACAAGATGGCGTCTTGTAAATTACTTGATGCAGCCCTATTTGGCCAGATAACAGACAACAAAGATATAGGCTAACATCAGAGTTAGCCGTAGGTGTTATTTAAACTTACCCATAATTACCAGTTCAAAGAACGTAGCCAAAGGTCGCAATAACTGTAGAACTAGGGATTGTGTTCAGTTGAAATGAAAACCCTTTGTTCAACACGCAAGTCAATACTGGCAGTCATATTTACAATAACAAGCCCGCTCATATATCATCGCGATATTCATTACTGAGTTATGTGTGTGTTTTCTTATAGCAAAACCACATCGGGCTATCTGCTGTGTCCACCGAGGAAAATCGAACTCCTGATTTTAGCGTCGTATATCTGAAGACTTACCGCTGTCCCAGCGGGAGACATACGAATGGCATCGAAACTTTTCTTTCTCCAATTTACTGAAACCTTGTACAAGTCTGTTTAATAAGGTATATGTTTTCTAGAAACTCGCCCCGACTGGCTGACTGCTTAATACTTCCATTTTCAATATGTTATCTAATCTGAACTTATAGATTTTATGGACATTTGGAAGTTTCGTGGCGATCAGAATTCGTGAAATAGGCGCTAAGGCAACAGCGAGGGTTTGAAATGGTTGTCAAACTCGTAAAAATGAGGCAAAAAGTGAAATTAACGGTTTTGGAGTCTTTCTTACCAATAATTTTAAAAGTTTCACGTAGATCAGTGTCAGTCAAGATTGAAAACTTTCGTCAAAAACAAACACAAGCTGCATTACAGCAAAGATCGGGCCTGTCACTAGTACCAGACAACCAGTATAGGTCAACGGTTTCTTAATTAAAATATTTAACATAATTATAGAGGATTTCTAAACTTTATGTTTTGTATTTATATATTTTGCACTTTACTTTGTTCGTTTTTATTTTCACTTTATCTTCTTTGCCTGTTTGGTTCATATATGTAACAACTTCTTCCCAATAATCGTGTGTTAATATTAAAACACTAAATATAATCACTTAGTGTTGCCAGTGTATCTTCTTTACGTTCTCTCATTTCACCCCACTTTCTTTTCTTGAACATTCTATCTATTCACGATCTCTTGCTCATCAGATCAGTTTTTCTTTTCTTCTTAAATTAATTAGTTATCTTCACTATTTTTCAATTCAAAGTTATAAAACTATAATACACGATGACACCGTATGTTGCTACCAACTTATTGAATATGTAAATTGTTCGAAGTTTGATTTACTTTCAGATAAGTTTAGAAACAGACACTGAAGTGAACAACATTACTTCTCCTTGCCTAAGTTGCACAAAGAACTAGACTGACTAATTGGTCAGTAAGCAAGTTTTCTTACATGTCCCGAAATAGCTATCTTTTCTCTTGATGAACGTGTAATGGACATGTTCCGAGATATGTGGACAAGCCCACATATCAGTATCAGGACGTGAGTAGCGTGACTTTGTTTATGCTATTTTGGTACTTAAACCGAGGATCTTCCCTGTTGTACCTTTTACCCTCACTATAAAGTTAATCTAAATTTCGAGAGAGTGATGAAAAAAAAACAGCAGTTTTTGTATCGGATCTATCGTTGTTAGAAAGAAATCTGGAAGATAGTTTCATGCAGGATTGTAGTCTTTATTAAGATTTAGATTGGATAAAGTTTTTGATAGATTGTTAGAGGTCTGTTAAGCAATTTTTATTTTACATAAAAGTTTGTTTTGTTTTAAAATCGTGAGGTTTTGTTCTATAGCTTAGCTTTTTTTTTTTTATTTTAACTAACAGATGGGCCCGGCCTGGCCAGGTGGGTTAAGGCGTTCGACTCGTAATCCGAGGGTCGCGGGTTCGAATCCCCGTCGCACCAAACATGCTCGCCCTTTTAGCCGTGGGGGCGTTATAATGTTACAGTCAATCCCACTATTCGTTGGTAAAAAAGTAGCCCAAGAGTTGGCGGTGAGAGGTGATGACTAGCTGCCTTTCCTCTAGTCTTACACTGCTACATTAGTGACGGCTATCGCAGATAGCCCTTGAGTAGGTTTCCGCGAATATCAAAAACAAACAAACAATTAACTTACAGATAAAGGAGGGGTTCATACTGAACTGGTGAGAAAGAATCGATATAGGTTCCTGTTTACATTCTCTTTAGTTCTCTTTTCATTTGCACCACTTACTACAAGTACTTGCTCTTGTTTTGTAATTGATGTATCTGACTGTGTTATTAGTAATAATTTTGTTGTTTCGTGCAGATTGTGTGGTAACTTCTTGTTGGCAAACTCAGGAGAGTTCACAAAGGTACAGAGCAGTACTCTGTAGTGTGATATTCGGTGAACTTTCTATTTAGCAGAACCAACCCATTTATTCTAATAGAAAATTCGTGCAAGAGAAATACCACAAAGCAAATTTCATTTCACGCAAAGCTATTCGAGTGTTATCTGCGCTAGCCGTTCCTAATATTTGTAATAAAACTACAAAGAAAACAACTGGTGAACACCACCCACCGCCAATTCCTGAGCTACTCTTTATCAATGAATAGTAAGATAGCCTTTTACATTATAACTCCCAACAAAGTTCGATTTTGCAACTCGCAGATTGCTAGAAGAGCATCCTAACCACCTAGGCTTGTTAGGCACGTTGTTTTATAGAGTAGGAATATTGTATATACTTTCGTGTTCTTTTATATAGACAGTTCGTCTAGAATTCAAATGATTTCGGTAATTTATATATTTATGTAAACAAAAGTAATATTTGATCAACATAGGTTTTCCACAGCTTTATTGTGCTACGACATCATACTAATTAATTTCATCTACTTAACACTCTGATAACTTTTACACATTAATACACATGACCTTGTCAGTAATTTTATTAAATAATGATTTTACGCATTTACATATTCATTTAATTGATAGATTGATCAAGAATTACACTTTCATATTTTTAAGCAGTGGACATTCCCGGGAAAATTAAAATGAAACAGAAGTATCGCAGAAGTACATGAGTTTTATACACAATTCATGTTTCAAGAAAAATGTAAATCTTCTTATCTTTGCAGTTCTTCAAAATGAAACGCTACAACACTATACTATAAAGATAATATTCACTGGTGGGAATTAACGAGCCTAATTAAATAACTGTAACACAAAGACCTTTCACCTAACTTACCCGTGCCTTTCCATGCGGAACGAGATCTATTTGGATTATCTGGGACAGCTTTTTGTAAGTTGGCCACAGTTGTTCTACGATAAAGTCAATACTATCCGGACATAAAGCTTCGTAAAATACACTAACTTTTACAGGTTCGTGGGGTTGGGCGCTGAGGCACTGCAAAGAATTGCAATAAATAGTTGATACAATTATTAAGCCTTAACTAATACACCAGGTCATACAACTACTCACAAAATAATTATTTCTGTCTATGACCGTCTGCGAAGGACAACTGGTTTTACTAATGAAACTTGAATGAGGGTAACGTTTTAAGAGTCCAGTAATAGTATCGTAGAAAAAAAATCGATAAATAATAATCATATATACAAGTAAAGAAAACCTTTTTTAGAAAATTAACTAAACCTAGAAATGGCTAACATTAGTTCTGCAAATACAATGAAAACAAAATGGCAGGGATGGTAATTGCATCATCCCTTTATAAAATATCAGACATACCATGAATTAGAATGTTAACAGACAGAAATAGGATAAATTAAACTCAACTATGATTAAATAATCATATTGCAATGTTAATCCTTGCCTGTGCTATTACTCCATTAAACATCTGCTTTACGCATACAGGCCTACTTCCAAATAACCGTCCACCTTTTGTCAAAGTCCACACAGGCAGGTTAAGTTACTTTAGAACTCTGTTACGAAATAAACTATTATTATCTCTTAACACTGTTAGTCTCACTACTACATATCAACCGTAAGGCCTAATATTTATCGTTAGACTTTCCTTCTCTTTATGCAACTTTCCTTGGTTTCTCATCTGCTCTTAGACTATTAGCCTATTTTTCTCGATCATCGCACTTGATTTTATGTTTATTACTAAATCGTCTGCTCGCTATATATTCTAAACATCAATAAAATTTCACGCGATGCTCTAAAATCTTGATATCGAGTTACAAACACAACGTAAGATTCTTACTGAGTTACGTAACTAGTTACATTTATTTTAAAACTTTGTTTATAACTCTTTTGTTATGAACAAAACTAAACAATCAAAATATTCTCTCAAAAAATATATAACTTAATAATATCTACAATAAACTCCTTTATATCATGACAATAATACTAAAATGATGCTAATAATATGAAAAGTTATTTATCCAACAAAATGTCGAGCTTAAGCTTTCAATTACACGATCATTAAGAAGTGTATTAAAACATTTCGGTAATAACAGTGATGTGCACATTTATCTTACGCGTAACAAGGTAAGCATGTTGTGATAGCCTAAAGCGTCGTTGTAGGAAATGAAAAAGAATGTCTAACTTTAAAATACATAAAACTATTTAAATAATAACCATCAAATTTAAATAAATACAGCATGTATTAAAAATGAAAATTAATTAACTACGTAAGATATGGAGAGAAAATGTATAAGAATAAAGAATTATTGCAGAAATGCATTTTTTCATACAAGCCAAATGGAGAAAGGTCCATAAAAGCGTAAATAAGGCACTTTTCTTCACGCTCACTTAGGCAATAAACAATAGACTCAGGTCTCTAAATGGCTATTTTAAAATGTTATAAATCGTGCTTGTCGTCGAATAAGTGTTTTGGGACTGGAAAATTCAGATATCTATTGATCATCTAGTTTCAATATCGTTCATGTTCACAAAATCTGTCATCAATTTTGTAATCGGTCACACCAACAAACAGTAGTCTACAAAGATTGAAAATAATACAATAGATGACAGATTCTGATAAGCGGGTAAAATGATTATTAATTTGGAAATTTCTCTTAGGACTACTAATTAAATATTCGGTTTTCCATATATTGGTGTGTTACACAGTAAAGTCTGTTACAAGGGCAGAAGCAAGGAGAATAGGAGGAGGTATCAGGTTGAACACATTTGAAGTTGACTCGAACAAGTTATTTCAGGTGTGAGTTAGGTTTATTGATACTGAGGTAACATTAAGTAGTCGACGTTTGAAAACGCATTGTTTAATTTCAATAATGTAACATGTACCAGAAAAATTAAATAAGTATCTCGAGACGATGGTTGTGGGTATAAGCAGCTATGGCTTGTGAAATGAATATATCTATCAGCTTGGATTAGTTTGATCGATACTTAAATTGTCCATTATTATTTTAATAAATTTGGACACATCGTGAGGTGATAGGGAATCGTTAAAATAAGTTTCTGTTGGGTATTTCTTTGTCCGCTTGTTTGGAGAAGGGGATTTGAAACGTGTAATTACGAGATTTGTGATAGGTTCTATTAAACGTTTTCTGTAAGATATGTATGGTGGAGCCACGAGAAAATAATTTTCAAACCTGGCTTAGAAAACAGGTAATCAAGATCACTGAAAATACGACGTAAACGTAAAACTAAGAATAGAAGATGAAAAGTAGAATGGAAAAGTAGAAGAGGCGAAATGAATTAAAATGTAAGCACAAATTCGAATCCGTAGGGTTATAATAAACAGAAGTTCTCAATTTCCCGTTGTCTATGGTGATATATGCATCAAGAAAAGAGGTTGCTTACGGAAACATGCCAGCTGAAAACGAAAAAAAAAACCTGACATTTTGAATAGAAATTAATTAAAGTGTCGAGTGCGCTTCGATTATCGATAAATGTTTTCAATATATCTAGAATACAAACAGAGCTTTTACGAGGAAACTTTGGGAGGGGGGGAATTGGCATTATAGATAGCCTACAAATAAATTAGCATGTGATGGACCCATCAAAACGTTAAACTAAACTAAACTAACGTGGCAGGGGTCCAGTTTAGAGAGAGAGAAATCCGAAGAGTTCTCTCTCCAACTGGGGTGTTCAGGAACTTTGTAGTTCCTCTTCGTCCCCTCGTGGATTGTTATTAGGATTAAGTGGTGGTTTTTTTTTTATTATTATTTTAATAAATTAATTATCGTTATTATTCTTGACTTTTTGGGTGGGGAATGTCTCACTAAATGGTCTTTTGAGTGGAGGCAAAGGTAGCAGTGGAAAGAAGGAAAGGTCGGGACCTGTCTCGAAAAGAAAAAGTTGGGTAGATGTGAACATGAATGTAATTGAATGTAATTCATTCAAGTTCAGATCAAATCAAACGGCCCGATTCTGGGTCTGGCAAAAAGGTTGCCTGGGCTGGGATCTAGAAATCCAATGCCTGAAGATTTTGATGTGGGGGGAAACGGGAGTACCCCGAGAAAACCCACTTTCACACGACAGGCGCCGAAAGTTTTGCCTGTCGTGTGCCCTGTACCTGAAAAAAAAAGGAATTCATGTTAATAACATAGTTTTTATGTATTTAGATTCTTTGTTGAGTGGATTGTGATTCTTGAAATATGTTGTATGGTGATATGTATTTTGTTGGTGCACTTGATAATTTGTGTAGTGATGCCGTTAGTTTGTTTCTGTTTTCTGCTTTTCGATAATATTTCATTGAAAGTTCTGTTATTCTATCTCTTATAGTTGGTAAATTACTAATTTGGTGTAGATAATTTGTTGGTGTAAAAGATGGTAAACTGAATGCGGATTTTAATATTTTGTTTTGTTGCACTTGGATTTTTTGGAGTGTGTTGTTTGACATGTTGTATGTTACTTGACATCCGTACATCAAAACGTTACTTTAGTATTTTCCATTAAAACAGAAAATACTGAGATTCTGAATTAGTCCTGTACGTCGCACAACGGTATCGGTACAACAGTGATTTTAAAAGTATGTCTCGGCAAATTGTTATGCGTGTCACGAGTTTCAATGAACGAATATTAATTAAGAAAAAAAAACTGTACAAAAAATATTACATGTGGCAGCAGGGGTGTCTCCCAAATCAAGGTGAGTGAGTTAGGGTATTGCCGCCAGTAAAACAAGGACTAGAAGAACCTGACAGCTGAACAGTGGAGTCTCCAACGTAACTAGGTAACAACTGTATAGCGAAGGATAATAAATTGAGTGGATTTGTTTGTTTGTTTGTTTTGAATTTCGCGCAAAGCTACACGAGGGCTATCTGCGCTCGCCGTCCCTAATTTAGCAGTGTAAAACTAGAGAGAAGGTCGTCACCACCCACCGCCAACTCTTAGGCTATTCTTTTACGAACGAGTAGTGGGATTGACCGTAAATTATAACGCCCAAATGGCTGAAAGGGCGAGTATGTTTGGTGTGACGAGGATTCGAACCCGCGGCTCTCGGATTAGGAGTCGAATGCCTTAACCACCCAACTGTGCCACGGCCTTGTTAAGTGGAGTACTCAAAGTAATTAGATAACAATTGTACAATAAGGAAAGATATACTGTTGAAGAAACTAAAGATCAGTTGTACTTGGCAGTTGCTTGCTGAGACAACTGGTCTTCCTGAATTGTCAAGTTAATGAATTTTGGGAAGATACAGGCTAGGATAAGACTGGACCAGTTTACGACGTTCGGAGAGAGTTCCCTTGGTTAGTATATTATTTATAGTGTTTAAAATTCTTGTGTCTGTAGTCTTCCCAAAGGTCTGTCGTCACTTATAGCTGTACAAAAAGAAGTATTAGATTACTGTTTATTATCTTTGGCTGTGAAGAATTCTGATCGACAGACTACAATGGCGCCTTTTTTCTTTTCTTTTTCTTATTGGACAGCGTAATACGCTCTTCCTTATGCATTTTTACTGATGTTGAAGTACAGGTGTTAATATGGGAAAGTAACGCTTGTAAGTTCCATAACAGAAACACTAGTGTACAAAGAACAAGAGAGGTAAACAGATGATAATTATGTAAGTAAATATTACAATGTACATTACATATGATTGTCAAACTGAAATAAATACACAGACCATCAATAGTGATCGCTCCTTTGGCTGCTATAGTGTCAGTTTTGAGCGGAGCGATAGTAGCGACAAGCAACGGTGTATACTCAAGCTCGTTTGTTTCGTTTATGAATTTCGCGTAAAGCTACATGAGGGCTATCTGCGCTAACCATCCGTAATTTAGCAGTGTAAAACTAGAGAGAAGGTCGTCAACTCTTAGGCTACTCTTTTATCAACGAATAGTGGGATTCACCGTCAAATTATAACGCCAACACGGCCGAAAACCATGCATAACTAGGTCCATTTGAACGATCGAGTAGATTGTTTTGAATTTCGCGCAAGGCTACTCGAGGACTATCTGCGCTAGACTAGAGGGAAGGCAGCTAGTCATCCCCACTCCCCGCCAACTCTTGGGCTTTTCTTTTACCAACGAATAGTGGGATTGACCGTCACATTATAGCGCTCCTACGGCTGAAAGGGCGAGCATATATGGTGCAACAGGGATTCGAACCAGCGACCTTCGGATTACGAGTCGAACGCCTTAACCCACCTAGCCATGCCGGTCCTTAAGGTTCATATCTGTTTTTATTTAGCCCCTTCCCTACGGATATGTCAAAGTGCGCATGCCGCGGACTTTTTACAGTTACATTCAAAAGTTAATTAAATTACTTCAGTATCATTTTATACCAATAAACGTAGAATTAAAACGTAATTAATGAAACAAATTTTAATATAATTTAAGTTTTAATTCTGCAATTTTAAAGGGAGACACTTAAATATATTTGTAATGTTTTTGTTTTTTTCAGGCGTAGCATGACCAGGTGGTTAGGTCGCTCGACTCGTAATATGAGGGTCGCGGGTTCGAATTCCTGTCACACCAATCATGCCCACATTTTCAGCCGTAGGGGTGTTATAATGTGACGGTCAATCCCACTATTCGTTGATAAAAGAGAAGCCCAAGAGTTGATTGTGGGTGGTGATCACCAACTCCCTTCCCTCTAGTGTTGCATTGCTAAGTTATGAACGGCTAGCACAGATAACACTCGTGTAGCTATGCGCAAAATTCAAAATCAACCAAACCCATGAAAGTTATTCGTAATTCAATACCGTAACGTGAGCTCTTCCTTCGTCATGTGTGATAGATGTAGCTTTAATAATGTGATTACACGTTATGTACGATTCAAATAACAATAAGCAGTAATGTTAATCCTCCGCACTTTACTGAGAGAATAAGGCAGAAGAGTTCAAGATTTCTTGTGTTTTGTTATATGCAATTGTTATATAGATGCCCACTACTTGTAAGCTGTAATTAGCGAGACGAACGTACCTTTAGCCTAACTTAAGTATTTTTATCACACTAACTTTTTGCAGACAAGCAAGGCTTAGATCATAGAACAGTGTCTTTTCAAATCTGCCTGTTTATTCAGTTGTCTGTTCAGATACGCCATGAAACATGTTTCTTTTTTTCTTTTTCAAACTGTTACATCTAAACAACTATTCACGATTGTCAAACATTGATGATGGAATATTTTTTTAAACTAGGCGCTAAAAACCATAAAACAAAATCATAACCTGTGTATATGATGGAAGTCACCCATTCTATTGTTGCTATGCTAAAACATCAAATAAATAGAAGACAGTACCTACAACAAGTGTTTTTTTTAAGTAAACAATGTTTTAACCACAGTCATTGCTACATTGTTAACAAGGAATATATTTCTTCTAGTTCTTCTGCGAGCCAGCATTAAATGTAAAGACGTAAACGCTAAAACCCGGGATTCCATTCCATGCGCTGAATACATCAAATAACTTAACTCAAAAAAGCAAGTAAACTATTATTCTAACCACCAGCAGGTGAGCAGCACAACCGTATATCAAGCCGCATACATTCCTTGTGCCCTTTGTCTAATAACATAGATCAACTTCGTTTCAAAATGTTTTAAAACTGGAAGTATAACCAGTTAAAACGTAGTACTCGTTTTTAACAATCAAATGCTTCACCTGATATAAGCAACTTAATTCAGTTTAATAATTTAAATAGCTTTGTATACTTTTGCTAAAACTGGTCCACAATCAAAGTGGTTTACGTGCTTTAAAAATATGTAACACTTCAAATATTTTAAATAAAAATATGGACTGATCTACCTCAGATCAACGCATGTTGATGATCCTTAGCGCATGCGCAAAACCTTTGGGCTTCACCCTAACACTCGTTTATATATGTAAAAACGGCTCGTTTGGGTTGAGAAAATATTTTACGTATTTTACATCGCCAGGTTCATGACGATGACCGAAGAAGGTCGAAACGTTGTTCGCTCTTCTACGTAAAATATTTTCTCAAACCAAACGAGCCGTTTTTGCATATATATTTCTCTACAAGTGGGTTTTCTCGACATCACTGACTAACACTCGTTTGTCGAGTGTCTCAGACTGACTCTGAGCCAGAGTTTCCTGAGATGTAGGTCGTGACCTCACTGTGGTTGAGAACGCTTTAAATCGGGGTCGCAAATACCCAGGAAAATATACCTTCTCTTAAATTTGCATTTACAAAAATTACAGCATTTTATATTTTAGTACATTTTTTCCTAATAAGAATAAAATAAGTAAAATTATGATAATTATCTGTAAAGCATTATATTTTAATATCTCTGTGAATCAGGATTTTCCTTACTAGTCCAACACTTTACTTTCGCGTAAAGCTACACGAGGGCTACCTGCCTATCCATCCCGAATGTAATAGTGTAACACTAGAGGAAAGACAACTAGTCATCACTACTCATCGTTAACTCTCGGGCTACTCTTTTATCAACGAATGGTGGGATTGACCGAAACATTATAACGCCCCTACAGCTAAAAGGGCCCACATGTTTGATGTGACGGAGATTCGAGTCCGCGACTCTCAGATTACGAGTCGAGTGCTTTAACCGTCTGGCCATGCCGGGCTTCGACACAAGATAAATCAGAAATCGACTGAAAGATGAGAAAACAAAACTCTCATACAACTGACAAGTATACGGCCACACTTGTAAAAACTGCGTTGTATTGGTTCCATCGCGAATATCAAAATCCATTTTTTTTAATCATTATAAGTCGACTGACTTTTGCTTTCTCATCATTTGAGGACAAAGACTATGCTTGCTAATACAAGTTAAGAGTGTTGAAAATTCTGCTTCTATATCTCCCATCTACTTTACTAACGAAGACCTTAATAAAGTATTATTATTACAATTTATTTAATGCAGAATCAACCAGTTGTCGATCTGAGTTAACTCACGCGCCCTCATATCCAGAATATGTTGTAATTACGTTTACACTCCTAAGAACGGGCCCACGAAGTATAAAAGCAATACGAAAGTATACGGGGTTACAAGTGTGTAGGATTTTAAAATATCGTAAATATATTCTTTTCGCTTTATATGTTTGTAGAATATATTATTCCTCTTTTATTCGTTATTTTTCTTAACGTGTAGTAGAAACTCTAACAACAGTAAATAACATAACGTCTGATGTAGAAATCAAAGCATCACAAAAATTCGTGTACAGTATTTGTACCTATTAATAGCTGTGCTGGTGGAAATGCTTTGGTGATATTTATGTAATTACAACAGAGATACTTAACATAATCAACAAACCGTTAGTATAGTATAATTTAAGAAAATAAATCAGACAAGCAGTCCTGTTTTCCCATCTAAATTTGTTCAAAGGAATGAACCCCAACCCAAATTAATTGCATTTCCAGTAGGGGAAATTTGTTAATACAGCGCTACTTGTAATCTCTCGCTTTGAAAATGTACGAGGCTGTCAAGTTCTTCAGAAAGTTCAATTTTACAACAAAAAATACATGAATGATAGAACTAACCAGACAGCTTATTTCACCATACAAAAATATAAAATTGTGAGTATTAAAAAACTGAATATTGTTGTTATTCTCTTGTATTTTATGACTTACAGTTTCGGAAGTTTAAATAAGCATATAAACTGGTGATCATAAGCATCTACAGCTAATTTTTGGTGTGCTCTTATTTAAACCAAATAGTTCTTAAACTCTTACTTTTATAGGATGCGCTTTTACGGCACAAGTTGCACCATTATATTACTAATACTTTCACTGAAGAACTCGAGTAAAGAGGGCCCGATTAAAAACTTCAACAGAAATTTATATGACGATAACAGGGAGGTAAATAGCATGCTTGTACCAAAAGGGGGTAACTCATATCACTTTCAGTTCTTATCTCAATAATCACTAGTTTCAAAGACTAAACTTACTGCCATTATACTTGCAGAAAAGAGGTACACATTCTCCTTCGCAATACATTTGAATCACTAACAATATAATGATCATGCAATGTAGTTTCCATTTTAAAAAAAAATCTGTTGCTAAAATTCCATGTTCAAAGCATACCACTCCTCCGTGTATGTTTTCCATAATCAATCTAGTATACGTATGAAAACAACGGTTTTTTAATGGCTAACTTCTGTTGATAATGAGTGAATCTGTTTTATACCGCATGTTGTTGAATTACATTCATAACAAAATCAATTATAGGTCAATATATGAAAATTAAAGTGACTGAATATAGAATATTATACAATCTATCTTTATTGTACTACCGCCTTAAGCTAAAGGATAGCATCATTTATAGTTTAGTAACTAATATTTTGCACTCAAAAACGCTTTAGTGTTATATAAACACGGTAAATTTCGTTCGTTTCCACTAAGTATTGCAACAGAAACTGCAGTGACGCATACTAATTTATCATAATGCGATAAAGAGTAAATACTTAGTTTTTAATATATTTACACTAGAATTGAGCTGCTGTTATAAATATTTCTCAACAGATGACGCAAAAATTTTGGTTAGGTTTGGAATTTCGCGCAAAGCTACACGAGTGCTATCTGTGCTAGCCGTCCCTAATTTAGCAGTGTAAGACTAGAGGTAAGGCAACTAATCATCACCACCATCGCCAACTCTTGGACTATCATTTTACCAACGACTAGTGGGATTGAAACTCACATTATAACGCTCCCACGGCTGAAAGGGCGAGCATGTTTGGTGTGACAGGGATTCGAAACCGCGACCCTCAGATTACGAGTCGAGTGCCTTAACCACCTGGCCATGCCGGGTCAAGCCCGTTTTGTCTGTCGTGATGTTGCTACACAAATATCGTAAGGATACTTTGTTATTGATGTGTGACTCGTATACTTTGTAATTATGCGTGTTCTTGTTCCTTTACAAGCATTTGAGCCACTACTCTTCGCACTCATCAGGCCAAAATATAGGATCAATTTGGGCCAATAAACAGGAAAAAAAATTTGGATGAATGCCATTTTAGATTTGCTAGCTAACTAGCAGATAGGTGCTTAGCCTAGTGTTATAATTTTAATGGTTAAAACTGAGGCACAAAAGTATGTGCATAAAGTTCTGATACATAGTGAAATTAAATAATTTATATCCAAATTAAATTAACACTCCTACGAAAAGTGGGGCCTAATAGGCTGAAAGGGCGAGCATGTTTGGTGTGACAGGGATTCGAAACCGCGACCCTCAGATTACGAGTCGAGTGCCTTAACCACCTGGCCATGCCGGGTCAAGCCCGTTTTGTCTGTCGTGATGTTGCTACACAAATATCGTAAGGATACTTTGTTATTGATGTGTGACTCGTATACTTTGTAATTATGCGTGTTCTTGTTCCTTTACAAGCATTTGAGCCACTACTCTTCGCACTCATCAGGCCAAAATATAGGATCAATTTGGGCCAATAAACAGGAAAAAAATTTGGATGAATGCCATTTTAGATTTGCTAGCTAACTAGCAGATAGGTGCTTAGCCTAGTGTTATAATTTTAATGGTTAAAACTGAGGCACAAAAGTATGTGCATAAAGTTCTGATACATAGTGAAATTAAATAATTTATATCCAAATTAAATTAACACTCCTACGAAAAGTGGGGCCTAATAGGCCCCAGAGCAACGTGAAAGGTTATTAATATTAGCCTAATAAATTTGTATTTAAATGAAATTACCGTTTCATTTGATTTCATTTCATTAAATGAAATGGCAATTTCATTTAAATACAAAATTATTAGCCTAATATTAATAACCTTTCTAGTTGCTCTGGGGCCTATTAGGCCCCACTTTTCGTAGGAGTGTTAAATGAATCAACAAAGTCATGAGGTAGGGCTGCGTTAAAAACAGTAAATCCCAACCTTTGAGTAATTATACTATAACCAAAAATATTCAAGAAGCCATACACCAAAACACATTAACATGAATTTTTTTTAAATACGTTGGACATTTAAGAAAAAAGGGGATCCTAGGGTACAAGCTACAACGTGGGATTATATCCCCCTTATATAGACGTGGGACATTTGGGCTTGAGCACTCACATCTCGCTCTCCTAATTTCGAATTTTCTTATGTGAGACTAGCGAATTGGAAGTTAAAACTGAGACGGTGTATTTCCACCGCAATATGGATCCTACTTCTTCAGTCACCTCCAAAACCTAGAATATATTTTATAATCCGACGTTGTAGCTTGTACCCTATAATCCCTTTTTTTTTTTTTAAATGTGCATCGTATTTTAAATTTTTTTAATTAAAAAATAACGTTAATGTGTTTTGGTTTATGGCTTGAATATTTTATGGCTGCGTGTATTTCTTTATACAATCACAAAATATACCTCCTTTTGTTTAATTGCCAAAATCTACTCTTCTCTAGGATATGGGAAAGCGAAAGCTGATAGAAATATTATACGCTCATTTGTGTAAAAGGACGACTTTCCTATAAAGTATTCTTAAACGAAATCTAGTTAGACTAACAACCGAGTAACGTAATAACAGCTTAAAAGATAAAGCGCATATCAGAAAAAAAAGCAGTAAAATAGAGGAAATCACGTGACATAAACCTTTAAAGAGGAGTGTGTCGTAACTAGCATTTGAATCTAGTAAATTAACAACTTGTGGAGCGGGTCTCAATAAACCCAGACGCCCGAAATATATTATACATACCACACCTTTACTGTTAGAAATTAACTGTACTTACACATGAAAATGAGAGTCGAGAGTTCGAATCTCCGTCACACCAAACATGCTCGCCATTTCAACTGTGGGGCCATTATAATGTGATGATCAATCCCCTATTCGTTGGTAAAAGAGTGGCCCAAGAGTTGGCGGTGGATGATGATGACTAGCTGCCTTCTCTCTGGCCTTACAATGCAAAATTAGAGAGAGCTAGCGCAGATAGCTCTCGTGTGGCTTTGCGCGAAATTCAAAACAAACCAAACACATGAAAATATTGGTGCATCCTCGTTACTGCAGGTCGTTTGTGAAAGAAACTTATTTTCATTAGCATGTAAATTGAGTAAGTTTATTTACTTTGAAATGACCCTGTAACCTATGTACTAATGATAATTTATACATAATTGAAAGGCTCACATTCCTCGAGCAATTTTCTTTAATCTCAGGCTTCATTATCCTTTACTTTTTCCTACATAATTTCGATACACCTGTAAGTGAGCAGTATTATAAAATTACAAGACAATGAACCAAAATAATTTATTTCCATAATGTACTTCTGTACTATTACGGCCATTTTACTGATAGGTGCAATAGAGAAATGCTTCCATTCGATATTCTTTTTCAGGCATAATTAAGATCTATTTGTGAGATTACCACAGGCTTTGAAGCACTTTTGAAACGTTTACCACGAAAAATGTTCAGTAATCAAATAAACACACAACCGACTAAAGCACTGATTATTTTTTGAATGTTATTTTATCGCATTTTGCAAACTTAATTTCAGTATTATAGTGCTCTTTAAATTACGTCACAAAACTACTAGTATTAGTTGTCTCCTTCATTATCTCAAATTTCTGCGACAACTTAATATTATTAAGGTGTTATATAATCTACGGCACCGGATCGAGGTACATAGCAAATTAATATCAAGTCTACACATAACAGTATTAAAAAAAGGGCCCATATTGTCTGTTTTTATAAAGCACAAAACTACATATGGATTATTTTTGCTCTACCTAACGTAGATGTCAAACTCCTATTTCTAAGGTTATAAGCCCTCAGAGATACCGCTGAGCCACCGCGGGACAAACAAGACACGAGTTAGATGGATTAAGAAATGTATGCTTCATAAAATACTGAAAACACCACTAACAACTAAACTATATTTTTAAACGATTGTAATATGATACTATTGTGGCTTTTTTTAAATTTAGACGTCTATTATTTTCGGTTAGAGGGAGTTTCTAACAATCTTTGAAAGTATAAGAACCCGTTTGAGCAATATAAAACGAGTGTCAAGCAAGACTAGGTTAGGCCGTTAATTGAAAGCCAGAAAGTTCATTACAATAAATTTTCCGCTTGTATTTTTAATGAAGGAAAAAATATATGAGGAGTATTTTTTCTTTCTATTGCCGTACGTAATTTCGAACTGCTAACCACAAGAAGGCAACCGGCCGGAAGCACCAACTGCATCTCTTGGGCTACCTTTTACTATCACATTATAACGTAAATATGTAAATACAATTGGATAGATACAATAAGTATTTATTATGCAAGTAACTACTAAGAGGTATTTGTGAAATTAGGCCTATTGTCATTTATGTTAAACTTGTACACGTTATATTTGGACAAGTTTATCTTTATCTTTTATCGTTCATTACCCACACATTCCTAAGATTACGCATTTTGCATAAAATGTTCCATAATTTTTAATTTTTTTTCATCTTTATACTGGATTTTTTTAGCCATACATAAAAAAATCTACAAAATTCATACGGATTGATATTTACATAAAGAAATAATTACAGTCAATTCTAGAATTGAAATACATTATTGGATTTTCAATGTTGATTTAAGAAATAAAATGTTCTTTACCGTAAAAACATGTACTTGATAATGATCGCACCAGTAATCAAAACGTCGTACCTGTTCTAAAAACTAATTTTACTTACTGCAAAATGTAATAAAATAAAACATTTTGAGTATCATTAAGCAAACTGTACTTATTATTTTATTCTGGATAATCAAGAATAACTTGTCTAACAAAAGAAACCATTTCAACAATGCTACTTAAAACCAAATGTACCAGTAGAATACTAACAGTTTAAATAATTATTAAAATAACTGTCATTATAAATAAATAAAAATAAATATGGGTTAAAAAGTAAATAAGGTATTGAAGCACAGTGTTTTGATTTTATATCAAAACCATTAAATTCTTTGTTAAACTGATTAATTCTTCTTTCAGGTTAATGCCAACAGAATACAGGATAACCATATACGTTGTACACTTCGTTTAGTTTCCGAGGGTAACTTTTCGGCCATTGTAATTACAAACCTTGAAATAATACTAGTCGACACAGGTATACTTATGCATATTTGAGGCAATGCAAAGTGTAATCTATTTTATTTAGCACTTTTAAGACAATCAAATATTTCTACACATAATAATTTAAAATACATAAGTTTGTTACTTACTTGAGCCACCAGAGTTGCTATCAGGAAAAGGCTAAATAGAGTCAATAATCCGGTCATGTTGCTTTCACATTTAATACGAACACACGTTCCTTTCACTGTCTAAAGTCAGGCCGATTCTCGCGTACATGTAAGGTCACGTATTACTACTCGCCATCTGTAGGTGAGTACTGAAATTAGAAAATATTTGATATACTAATTCCACCTTGTGTGTATCTGTTTATTCTCATAATATAACAACATCACGCTATCTGCTGTGTCCACCGAGGGTAATCGAACCCATGATTTTAGCACTCTAAATCCAAAGACTTATCGCTGTCTTGTCGGGGAACCTTTTTGCCTAGAACAAATTTTTAAAGCTAGTACTTGCAAAAACTGTTCAGGTGCTACAGGGTGGCCCAAAATTATCTTTCTTATTTTAAAATTTAATAATTAAATAACCAAAGAAAAAACTATACAGTTTTCAACAACTTTTAGCCAAACTCAAACAGTGTCTATTTCTCAAGTTTTAAGGGTTTTTTTCACTCTAGTGAGTAGTGTTATCCCTTAAAATGGTATCTGTGCAAGAAAAAACTCAAAATGTCGCTTGGTTTGCAAAGAAGAGACAAATAAGGGACTGTGGCTCAAACTAATTATAAACGTCAGCACAGGAAATCAGTATGAGGATATATTAAGAATATCGTATGTCATTAAAGACTTGGATAATGGACATGTTGCATCAAAGCAGACTGAAATTGAATATCGGTTAGACGTGCTGAGAGCCACTAATGGTGCATATGTAGAAGTCTACTGGCATGTCAATAAAAACTTCTTGAGTTGGATTACAAGGTGTTGCAAACTGTATGGTTGTATTTCCTTTATTAATTAATTATTAAATTTTAAAATAAGAAATGTAATTTTGGACTATCCAATATATATAACAAAATTCTTCGTTCATTGGTATAACAGAGAAGGCGACAGTATGAAAAAGTTTTTATAAATTAACTTATCTGAAGCAACCAAGTTCTCAGAGCAAACAAATTGTGCTTATATGTTTGTAAATACTCCAATTTTTAAATTGTTTGTTTTGAATTTTGCGCAAAGCTACACGAGGGTTATCTGTGCTAGCCGTCCCTAATTTAGCAGTGTAAGACTAGAAGGGAAGGCAGCTAGTCCTCACCACCAACCAACTGTTGGGCTACTCTTTTACCAAAGAATAGTGGGATTGACCGTTACGTTATAACACCCCCACATCTGAAAAGGTGAGCATGTTTGGCGCGATTGGGATTCAAATCCACAACCCTCTGATTACGAGTCGAACGCCTTAACACGTTTGGCCATGCTGGGCTAACCAATCTTTACAGTTACTTTCATTGTCAATGTTGTTACGTTTTAAATAATTGTGAGCATTATTTATTATTATTATTTTTTTACATTTTTGAAGAATACTTTGTATAGTTCATTGTATAGGTTTGGCTTCAGTTTGTTAGTTACTTTTTAATTGTCGTCTACGTAGTTAGCATAGTAGCCTATTTTAAACAGAAGTTATTAATCAGCTGGATTCTATGGACACAATATTTTGTGCCCACCAGTAACGCAGCGGTGTATCTACAGACGTACATCTCTAAAAACCAAGTTTCAATACTCGTGGTAGGCAAAGCCCAGATAACCCATTGTGTAGTAGCTTTCTGCTCAACTTCCAAACAATTTTACATCATTTACTATGACGCCATCTAGTGTAATGTAGCTATGACAATATATTAAAATATAGATGACGTGTTGGTAAAATGGATAATGAATGTTAGCTTAACCACGGTAAAGTTTTAAAATGTTTCGGATAACTCTTGACTCATTAAAAAAACAGTGTGATACAGAATCACAAAAAGGCATCCAGTGGCATAGCGGTATGTCTGCTGACTCATACCGCTAGAAACCACGTTTCGATACGCTTGTTGGGCAGAACCCAGATAGCCCATTGTGTAGCTTTGTACTTAACTTCAAACAAACAAAGCAGAAAAAGAATGTACCAAACAGATATATATTTTATTTTTACGTAACGCGAATAAAAAGAAATTACTACGTAATAAGATAATACAAAGAAATTGTGCTTGTTATACAGATAATTAATTCTAAGGGTAAGATTACAAATGATGTATGAACATACACTAAAATAAAATATATGAAGTAAAGTATTAAAATATGAAACACGTGTTGAAATGTCGACGCTCGAGTTTCAGTTCTAAAAAGAACATAGATTATGTCTGATGAGTTTTTTATCCTACAAAAACATTACTAAAGGAGTAAATTAAACATTTGCACCTTTTCCTTGACAAATGGTGCCATTTTTAAATGTTTGTTTTTAAGCACCACCGTGAGTACCACCGATTTTTAGCGTTATAAACCCTCAGAATCACCGCTGAGCCACCGCGTAAATTTTCCTTACGTAATTATGGAGTCTTCCGGAGTCTTCAGATTTACAATGCTGAAATTAGAGGCTCGATTCCCATCAATGGACACAGCAGATAGCCCAATGTGGCTTTGCTATAAGAAAACACACAGTTTTGGAATTCACGAGAATTTTCCTCACTGAACATGAAATAGAAGTCCATATAAACTATTATTTCTGTGGATAATTCAGTCTGCTATATTTCTGTGATTCAACAATAGAGTACAGAAAATTTTAATCCATCATTCCATATTCCTTGTTCTGTTTCACATTTGACTTTGCTAATTACAACTGCACTGTGTGAGCCTATCTTAAATAATTTAATTATTCCTTTTCTATCAAATACACTATGAAAGTATAAAATTAAAAAAGTCCATTTATGTGATATTTTATGGTACAAACGTATACCGTATTTTTTTTTACATTCACATTTCACATGCGCCCACACGTTCAGACACATAAATAAAATGGAAGCTGGTATAACATGCACATTTTAAATTTTGTTGAGAGGAAATCAGAGTTTAAAGTGAGCCTTAGCAGAAGAAAAGACATCTTGATATCACAATCTTATAAGCTTCAAATAAAGTTTGCAACAAGGGTGTGATAAGTAAAAACTCTACTTGACAGACCTGATACACTTGTCCCCTACTGGTACACGGAAAAGAAATAGTTAGACATCAGTTGTGATTTCTGTTTTAAACATTCACTTCGTTGAACAAGTATAAAAGACTATTGTTACAGCATATTCAAAGTAACAATCACCTAGTAACTATAAACCCTGTCGTCCTTTTTTTCTTTGATTGTTGATGTAGATGAAAATATGAATGGCCGAATGCATTATATAAATATACTAATGAAAATTTATTCTTTTTATCAATAAAAGCTTATGAAGATATGCAAAAATTTAAAAGGATAATCTTTTTTATTTCAGTTTAGAATATGAAATCTTGTTACCATGAATGTTTTGCACGTTCTATTTTCAGCTGGTTTTTTTTTTTACTTTTATATTATCAGTAATTTAACAGCCAGCAGATTAAAAAGTACTTCAATTGCAAATGAGAAAAACTTTGAAGTTTTAATAGCTAGATTTACTAGTCCAAATATTTGGAATTTTACGGTGTGTGTGTTGTTTTTTTTTAACTTTTGAAGTTAAAAATCTCTAGTCGCTACCTATTATGAGTATATGCATTAACTCTACAACACAATAGTAATTTTTTTTTTTGTCTGTTCCCTATTGTTTAATGGATAACGATCAGCAATTCCAAAACTTTATTACAAACTACCAGCGCTATATTAATGTTCATATTTCTAGCGTCAACTGAATATAACTTCATCGTCCCCGGTATGGCCAAGTGGATTAAAGCGTAGGCGAACTGTTTCCTACATAAGCTCAACATCGACCTGATTACTTCACTTACTCATCAAAATATGCTATTATGTTAAAACTTTCACAATTGTAATCTGACAGGTTCTTTATTGTATTAATCCATTAACAAACAGGTGATGACTTACCATTACATTGGACACAGTAGCTATAAGAACAAATTATCTTCCAACAGCATATTTATTTTTCAGTTATGCGTTATGCAATAACTCGTGTCCAGCCAATGTGGAAAAAGGCACATTAAGTCCATCAAAGTAATATTATGAAAATTTTAAAAAATGTGTCATTCCAAATCTTACTTTGAAATTACTTTCTAATCATATTGCTGCTCATTTAAAATTATGGACATGTTTTTATTATCTTCACTACCCGTGAGTTACGTATATTACATCCTATCGAGTAATTTTGTATTTTTTCTATTACAGACTTAGTGTAAAGAACATGCCAAACAAACTAAATGAAATACGAGCATTAGTCAACCAGATTAGCTTAGAATACTGATGTTATGCTGTTTACACTTTTTGTATAACTTATGTGTTATTACGGATACTGTTAGCATCAAAGTACTGAAAACCCACAAACAATTTGGTGAATAAATAATTTATAAAAATGTACTTATAAAGCCAATGAGGTCCATATGGCTCCATCGATAATTTTAGGATTAAAGGTAACAACAACGGTCTATATTTGACTTAGCGAAATAAAAAAATAAAGACGTTAAATGTTTTTTGTTTGTTTTTTGTACGACTCGTTGTTATGAACTGTACATCCATCAAAGTAATGAACTAACAAACAATTTGATGAACGGATAAAGTATCATACAACAAAGGTTTATATATTGACAATGTTACAGAAGTTTTCTCTTCTTTGTTCTTCCAGTGCGGCAAGCAACAGTTGTGCACTGAATGTAAATTATTAGGTAGACCTGAAATTACATCACTGTGGATGGCGCCCTAATGTGTAGGACAAATATTAATATTTATGTGGGTTCCATGGTAGGGTTTCACAAACTACAGCTACTAGCACTGACAAGAACACGATAAAAAATGAAACTGAACTTAGAAATGAATGTTTGTAAACAAAATGGGCTTTAGTTGTACTGTGAGACATATAATAGGATTCAAAAATCAACCACTTCGGTGTTAACATAAATACTTTTTATCGCAAACGTTATTTAAAGAAAAGTTTCGAAGTGTAAATTTTGCTGTTCTGGTATAAGTTACTGTACAAAATATACAGAGGTTGACTGGCTAAGTTATATTAAAACGATTTCTTAGCCTCGCCACGTTGTTAAAGTCCATACCATACGTCCAGTCATGGTCTATCTGACGACTGTGCATTTCAACAATAGCCCTGCAACGTAGCTTCAATTGTAAAAGGCACCTTCATAAGATTCGCTTGTTAAAAGCACATATTTCTCTCTGATGCTTTGCATCGCACATAAATCCACAGACCTGACAACTTAACCAGTGCATCTTCATATGGAATACCATTTTCATTCTCCACCCGCTTGAAGTATTCGATGGTTGAGCAGATATATTACGGAAGTAATCTGTATACACACGTCTTGTGTTGCTCTTCCCCACATGGATCCTTTTTTATCATTAATTCTCACCTGTCAAAGACGCCGCACTATGCTTGACATAGCTGGGGTACAATTTGTTTTAGTTTTCTTTTTGAATGGTCCTGATGCCCCATTCTGATCCATATTATTTGTTTTATAATACCATTAAATGTGAGAGATATCATTGTCTTGGAAAGTTTACCTCATATATCTGAAAACATCTTTATAAACTAAGTGTATGAACGTTTTGAGTTGGAAAGAACTGTTGTATGACCTTCCCAAAGCCATCAATTTTTGGTGGCATCGCACTACGTAAATAACTGCAAACAAACTATAAATTTAATTTTAATTTATTGTATTCTATCCCAACTTCATTTCAACTGTGACTGTAAAGCACGTAGCTTGATGATTTGCATATTCAATTTTATTTTCATATAAAGTAGTCAATCATTTGCCTGTTTTCCGTTTTAACTACTGTTTTCTTGAAAAAAATCACCCTGAAAGTTGATTTTAACTTCCATTTTTTCATATTTAGTATCAAGCTATTCTGATGGAAAACGAGACTTAAAAAATAATAAATATTCTGAAAAAATAATTGCTGACAGCTAAGAAAGATTTAATTATAAAATATTCGCTTGTCCCGCAATGGATGAACAGTAAATTTGAGAGCTTATAAAGTTGAGAAATCGTTGTGAAAACACGTTTAACATTTTTATATTCAGTTGACAAAAAATTCCGATAGATTATTCGATAGTACTGTCGCCGCTATGAGTTGACTAAAAGCTATAAGATTATAAAAACCTTTTTGAATATATATATATACACTGCTGGCCAAAATCTTAAGGCCAATGAACATAAAGAAAAAAATATGCATTTTGCATTGTTAGACTCAACCACTTATTTGAGTAAAGCTTCTAAAGATGAAAATAAGAAAAGGGAAAATAAAAACAAAAAAAATTAGCATTTAATAGGAAAAATGTGAACATTATGAAATTAGCCTAAATACTAGCTGGTCAAAAGTTTAAGACCATACTGAAATGAAGCGTTAATCAGTAAACACGTAACGAAATTTAGTCATTTGTGTTCATGCGTTAGCGTTCTCAACATCTCCCACTGACATCTCCTGTGTTACATTTGGCAAAGGCTAAAAGGTTGACAGACTTTGAACGTGGCAGAATTGTCGAGTTGCGAAAGCTAGGTCTCTCTCAACGTGTCATCGCTGATGAGATTGGGCGTAGTAAAACTCCTGTTGCAAATTTCTTAAAAGACCCTGAGGGATACGGAACGAGAATTTCAAGTGGTCGCCTCAAGAAAATTTCACCGGCGTTGAGCAAGAGGATTTGATGGGTCGTCCAGCAAGACACCAGCCGATCGTCTAACCAGATTAAGGCCCTTACAGACGCAGAATGCAGCTCAAGAACAATAAGACGGCATCTACAAAGAAAGACTTTAAAACCGTAAACGTTTTCAAAGGCCACGCCTTCTTCCACACCACGAAACAGCTTGGTTAAACTTTGCTGAGAAGCAACAAACATGGGACATAGAAAAGTGAACGAAGGTTTTGTACTCTGATGAGAAAATATTTAACCTGGATAATCCAGAAGGCTTCCAATGTTACTGGCACAATAAGGATATCCCACCAGAGACATTTGCTACACAACACAGTGGAGGAGGTTCCATCATGATCTGGGGTACTTTCTCCTTCCATGGAACAATGTAGCTTCAGGTTATATAGGGGCGTCAAACTGCAGCTGGCTACATTGGCATGTTGGAAAGAGCATCCTTATTGACTGGAGGCCGTCGCTTGTGTGGAAATGACTGGATCTTTCAGCAGAATAACGCTGCAATCCACAATGCCAGCAGGATAAAGGACTTTTTCATGGTGAATAACTTGATTCTTTTGGGCCATCCAGCGTGTTCGTCCGAACTGAACCTCATTGAAAATGTTTGGGAGTGGATGGCAAGGGAAGTCTATAGAAATGGACATCAATTCCAAACAGTGGATTATCTTCGTGAAACCATTTTCACCACTTGGAATAACATTCCAGCCAGCCTTCTGCAAACGCTTATATTGACCATGCCAAAGTGAATGTTTGAAGTTACTTGCAATGATAGCCGTACAACTCACTACTGAGACCTCTCGTTGGGCATTTCCTACCCTATTTAGGACCCTGTTTTTGGTATGGTCTTAAACTTTTGACCAGCTAGTATTCAGGCTAATTTTATAGTGTTTATATTTTCCCTATTAAATGCTAAAAATGTTTTTTTCCTTTTCTTATTGTCATCTTTCGAAGCTTTACTCAAATAAGTGGTTGAGTCTAACAACGCAAAATGCATATTTTTTATTTATGTTTATTGGCCTTAAAATTTTCTCCAGCAGTATATATATTGTCCCATAAGTAAATTGTTAAATAATGTAACGCCAAACACGATGTTCTGAAGAAGAAAGACTTTAGTATCCTCCGTGAAAACTGGACATTTAAGGACATCAAAGAAGCAGAAACAACATTCTAAATATCCAAAATAAATTCCTTATCTGCAATGTGGAGACCATGGTTGCAAAGGAGAACGAGGATCATTTGACTTTAAAAAATCATTGCAGTAAAGCTGGGCTTGTCTCATGGTAACTGTTGAATAATATTATTGTAAACCACAAATTATGATCAACGAAGGCTGGTAAACCTAAATTCACGTCTCGGAACGCCGAGAGCTTTTTTCTATGAGAAATATTTCCAAAAAATTTAATTCGTTACATTCCTCTTTAAGTATTCCCATGCAACTTCAAAGGACTTTGTGTCTTTTACTTGCTTATGAGTGGTCTTGGAAGCCAACGCCAACGTACGATGGAAAATCTGAAGAAAGTTTATAAAGATGTTTAAGCTAAAGTTGACTTTGCTTTCCTTCACAGAAAACTGCTTCAATGAAAATTGTGCTATCGGCTAATAGGGTGTGACAATAGCCATCATATTAAACACTGTTGGAAGTGGAGGATGTAACTATAATAGCTATCATATTAAACACTGTTGGAAGTGGAGGATCTAACTATAATAGCTATCATATTAAACACTGTTGGAAGTGAATGACGTAACTCCATGAACAACAAGAGACATGAAACATCGTTCTTACAACGGATGATAAACTCCACTATACAAAGATGCAGGTTTATAATGAAGTTTTTCATTCATTTATCAGTTTGTTTATTAACGTCGATATTTTTATTTCTTTTTACTGATATTTGTATTGTTTATTTATTCATTTTTCCATTTCTTCGTTGTGAACTGCAGGTTTTTATGGTCACTTCTATAATGCAGCCACAGATTAAAATAGTAGTTGTATTTTGTACTATTGCAAAAGATTCGAAATTGGCCGTCCGGCTCCGAATTCCAGAATTATACCATAGAGCGAACCCTTGGCTTACTTGTATTATATAAATATGAATTACGTATAATATATATGTATGGGACAACAGAACCAAGTAACCACCGATACACTGGAAACACGGTAAATTCCGAAACTATTAATCAATTGTGAAAAATTAAAGTCATGTTTTTATACGGGTCATAGCGACGGGAACAAAGAAAGGTGTGAGTGAATATTTCTTCTTTTCAATAGCACTTACCTCTCAACTTGTTTTCTTTCATCGTGATGCAATGCTTTAACAACCAGTACTTTAGTATTCACACACACAACGACGACATCTCCATGGTTTGAAGCTAATGAACAATAACTTTCCTTGAACTGTTGAATCTCAACTCGTGCACTCTAGAATCACTTTCTGGTCATGCGTGTCTCAACTAGAAGAAATACTTAATAGCCAAGCGTGATTTATTTTATGTAAATAATGTCAGGTAATATGACATTCTTCTAAACCGTGTCTGGACAACAAAGAGAAGGACACAGTTGTGTACAACACTCAGCACACAGTTTTAGACAAGGATAAAAAATACTTTCTTCTCAAATTTCTTAATCAGCATCTACTGTAATTACAGTCCTATCCTTATTATACTTATTAGAACCTTTCTTATCAATAAACTAATATAGTGGATACACTATATTTAATGTAATCTGCGGTTAACTTAATATTACTACTAAATGTTTTCAAGGTTAACGCCTTTTCTGTCATTTTTCACCAATGTGAGAGATTGCGGTATTTTAATAATAGCAGCTTAGGAAAGATAGCGTCATAGATTATTTGCATAGGTTAAAAGTGAGGGTTGATTAATAAGGTCAGCACCTACCGTTAGCTAAGAAAACTGCTAATCATGGAATAAGGAGCCAAGGAGATTAAAATATATTACAGAATAATTGAAAGTTTCTGGAGGAGCATATAATTACATTTGAAAACTCGTCTTTACCGAACAACGTTGCAGATATCTCTCCACAGTTAGGCGGATCTTGAGAGAAATAGGTGTAGTAAACTTTTTTCCTAGTCACGAAAATTGTACTGCTCTAATGGTGCGTCATAACTAATGGTGACTTTTTTATACACAGTATATACTTAATAGAATGTTGTATTAAGAGATGATAACAATTTCCAACAGAAATGGCCTAGTGCAACGGTTCTCAAATTATAGGGGAGTCCTCAAGAGGAGGAGCGCCAGCTGCGAGTCAATTTTATTTCAATGAAAAATGTTGGGCACTTGAAAAAGAAATGTTAAAAACTAAACCAAACATATAAAGAAAAATGTTTTGGTTATTGTTAAATACAAAGCTAAACAATAGGCTATGTGTGCTCTGCCCACCACGAATATTAAAACTCAAGTGCTACTGTTGTAAGTCTATTGAGTAACCGCTGACCCACTGGGAACAAAAGAGACGCAGGAAAGAAACATTATAAATAGTTTGTTTAACTTCCCTTGTGGCATTCCTTACCAGTCACGATGCATCACACTTAAGTTTTCTTATTTTTCTCATAGAATCTTTGAAATTGTAAACTATATGAACTATTGTTTGTTTGTTTTCATTAAGACAAAAGTTTAGAATCCACTTACTAAGCTGGATAGGTACACCTGCCACACACCAGCTCCAGAGTTTTTGATTATCTGTATTAAATTAATATTTGTTTTGCTGTATATCAATCGATATTAGCGCGCCCACGTAGAGATTGGATGAGTTCTTGTCACTTGAAGAGTATTCTCTGGGTAAGTCGAACTAATCCACAGATGGATCTGTCCTTGTTGGTACTTCGGAAGTGATTTCCACAGGAACATTGGGCTGTTTAGCAGGCTGAGTTATCAATGACAAAGTCTCCTGTGAGGCTAACCATGAGTCTGTAAAATAAATCATTGTTTCTCTTCACTAAAATGTGTAGTTCTTCTCAACACCTACGTTAACTCCAGAGTTCATGCTTTCCTTTGGCAGGGACCATACAACCATAACATGTCACCATGATAAAATTCGATTTTTCATAATGTACATCATAATAACATTTCATCTTATTATTAGCTCCGTTTATGTCTTTCACAGGTATAGAATCAGTAGTGTTCCTTAGTTTTTCTTCATATTCTGTATAAAACTATTGGTTAATTAACCACAGAATGCAAGTGCAAAAGAGCCAATGGCATTTTAAGTTCTCTCAAACGCCAGTGTGGCACTGGTGTGTTGCCTGTAGCTTTATTTACTGTTGTTTGATAACTCGTGGGGAGCACAGGGAAGATTCTGAATCAGTATTTTCATCCTTATAAATGGTTATCTGATTTATAGGTGTATGATTGTAGACTGGCTGACAAACTTTATAAGGACTAATGTAACTTTACATACTTGAGCCTAAACTGAACAAAATATGCAAATTAGATTGTGTCAGGTGATATCTGTAGTATTATAAATGATTTAGACAAGCAGATTTGCAGTCATTCCAATATGTATTTAGAAAAGTAAATATATTGCAGTATTCAACAGGGATATGGTAATGAATACAAATCTACTCACACAGTGACTAAAACAGTTTCATGGGTAGGCTGTTCCAGGTATCAGTCACTTGAATTTATCAGCAATGGCAAATAGTGAATATAATTTCTGATGTAAGAGAAGCTACGACCACAAACATGTAGGGAAAAATAGAGGAGAACGATGGTTAAACAGAATGGAAAAGTTCAACTGTCATTAAACAACACACCAACTGACAAAGACAACCTCCAGCTATACATTAAGAAGGTTACAATGATCGGACTGTAGCAGTAGAAAGCCATAAATCATTCATACTGGTTATTAATAGGAAAACAATCCCTTGATTAGTGTAAGGAGTGTAAATATTGAAATAGTGAGGGCTGACAAAAGCGATGATACTTGATAAGTTACACTTTACTTTTTTTGTTTTTACACAGAGAAAAAGACAGATTTAGGAAGGCTAACAAATAACAAGATCTTTTTTGTGTGGTCCCAGTTATCTATTCCTCTTGTTGTTAAGTCATGACTCCTCGGTCCCTTTAGAAGGCAGAATAAATTCTATAGCTTACTTCAGAATCACTTATGATCAAGTGCTTCCAACAATATTTCATATGTATCCTGATGGCGTGGCTACTCCCAAAACAATAATACTCTCATCCACAACATTCAAATTGTGTGCGCGTGCATGGTTTGAGGGACAAGACGAATATTTAGCATCTCCCGTGGCCACCAAAAACACGGATTTTAATCCAACTGAGCATCTGCTGGATGAATTTAAAAGGCAAATTTACTATCACGCTTCTCTGCCTATCTTACTCCATAAATTTCTTGAATTACTAGTGACTGAATGAAAAATATTTCAGCACTTCTTCCAATATCTTGTTAATTCTGAGTCACACGACTGTTGTTATTTGGCAAAAGATAGCCCAGCCCGTTATTTAGTAAAGGTCGTGATAAAGTAGCCAGTGTGTTTCTTTAAAACCAATAAATTTATACACACAAATCGGCCAAAAGAATAGTAACTGTCTCTCGCCCCTGCAAACACATGCAACAAATATGTCATAACCCTTTAATTATTAATTACAATTCAACAGTTAATAATCATTTAACAATGAGATACCGTACTGAAATTAACAATTAAAGATAATGCAAATACAACAGAAAAACCAAAAACACGATCAAAAGAAAAATGGCCCGGCATGGCTAAGCGCGTAAGGCGCGCGACTCGTAATCCGAGGGTCGCGGGTTCGCGCCCGCGTCACGCTAAACATTCTCGCCCTCCCAGCCGTGGGGGCGTTATAATGTGACGGTCAATCCCACTTTTCGTTGGTAAAAGAGTAGCCCAAGAGTTGGCGGTGGGTGGTGATGACTAGCTGCCTTCCCTCTAGTCTTACACTGCTAAATTAGGGACGGCTAGCACAGATAGCCCTCGAGTAGCTTTGTGCGAAATTCCAAAACAATCAAAAGAAAACCTTTTTGGAAATATTATTATACCGCACAAAATACAAAGTAATACCTATTCATCAAAATAAAAATAAAGAATATATAGTGACTGTTACACCAAGAGCAAAAGTGTAGAAATTTAATGAAGCCTCACAGAAATAAATCATATCAACACAAGTCAAACGCCCTTTTCACAAAATCATAGTGAAACATGCAAAAAAATAATATAAAAAGAACAGGAGTTTTTAATTATAAAACATAGAAAACATAAAAGATGTAGTGAAACACCCTTTAACAATTATAATTAGTTACATTGTTTATGATATGGGAAGCATAATTTAAAATTTAAAAAATTATCAAATCCTTTTGCGAAATGAACAAAAACAGCTTCAAGCCTTTGAATACTGAGTAATCTTCATAACTACAATACAATAGCAAGAAAAACATTCAGTAAAGATGATTAAAATTTAGAAGAACAAAATTCTTTTTATATGACTTGAAGTCATAGGTGGTGAAGAGGAATATCTTTTATATTATACAAAACTACAAAATGATAACCATTATACTACAAATGAAGAACGGTAACGCTTTTATGTAGCTTTATTTATCTCACAAATCTTTCAAGTCACTTTTTAAACTGTTTTTTTTTCTTTTACAACAAAATCACTAGTAATAAAAAATAATAATAAAAGGATGTACTCATTCAGGTAGCATTAACTGCAATTTGCATAAATACGCTTCTTTAAAGTAGTCACACTGTCAGTAATGGAGGGAGTGAAATATGATTTGACACCATTGTCTTTACGTTTGAATAGATCACAAAGAAATGCCAGCAACAGTTTTTATGATGTATCTATGTAATGTTATGTGATGGTAGTTCAATTCAGTCAGCCATCCAGTCCGATGAATATCTTTGCACCTTCTGCCAAACAAATCATTGAGTTGTGCTAAATTGCACAATCCTCCACAAGTTATAACAAATGTGTTGGTACTCAAGATCTACTTTCAGACAGAAATAATGCTTGCTTTCTGGACAGAATACAGTCCACATAAGTGTGATCAGAAATCACATCATAAAGCACTGATACATTAGACATGAGCCACTGTAAATTACCAAATACCACTTGCATACACAGGGAAACTGTAAATTTCTCTCCTATACACATTCGTACCACTGTTTCTTAGGTAGAATTGATGACACTGGATGACTCTACATGGAACACCAATACATCTATTTCACAGTTAAAACTAACCAATAAGCTATACAATACATTCATTACAAGAGTGCTGATGGATAAACCAAAGTGAGCAACTACTACCTTCATTCTACCCCTAATGGCGCAGCGGTTTGTCTGCAAACTTACAACGCTAGAATACAGGTTTTGATCTCATTTTGAGCAGATCACGGATAATCCATTGTGTAGTTTCGTTTTAAAATTTAAACAAATCAATTCAAACTTTCATCCTATACGCAACGATCATAGACATAGTTGAAGCATGATTTTTATTCACTTCCAAGTGATCTCCATTCACCAGAACAAAGCTTGTTACTAGGCGCCTCCCAGTGGCACAGCAATATGCTTGGGGACTTACAACGCTAAAATCTAGGTTTCGATAGCTGTAGTTGGCAGAGCACAGATAGTCCATTGTGTAGCTTTTTCCTTAATTACATACAATAAATTGTCACGAGGCCTAAGAGAGAAATTTACCAGTGTTTTAGATACTCCTGTATAAATCAGGGACTCTATCTCTTGTTCTTGTCAGACAGACACGAAATAGCTAGGCTGACTACCACACATTTTTGATGAAAGTTGCTCATTACAGTTCTTCAACTCGATGGCCAGATCATATTTTGGTGCTTCTTGTTTTCTGAAGCTATATTTGTAATATTCAGTGCTTCGTGAACCTGTTGTACTGTATGTTAAAACTCATAGCTTTGTCTTCTTTAATGCTTAGCGAAGTAAGAGCAGTTATTTAATAAGTGACCCAATTCTCCACAGGCATAATACTGCTTTGCTCTTCCCTTCTTGGATGAGGTATTAGTGATGTGTTATGATATACATATCATGGGAGAACTGAGATAGCCCTGCCTCTTCACTAGATACCAGTGTGGCTGCATCACTGTACCAGGATGTGTTTGTGGTTAGTTAACCTACAGCTGGTTAGAATCTAGTAAAAGAGCGTGTGCCTGGATATGATGGTCTGTTTAATGTGAATTAACTGCAGCTGCTGCTACAGGCTTCTCTCTTTCTTGCGAGTGATTCAAAGTTACCACTTCATATTGTGTTGTAGCAGATACTACCTTACTTAGGATGAAGTCTCTCAAACTCAGGTGATGCTAAATTGTCTAACTGGGTACTCTTCCACAAATTTGGTTATGAAAATATCTTTGCAATTTTCTGAAGCCATTGTAGGGTAAGCTTTACCATGCAAATTCCACATATCTATGTAAGTGGTCAAGCTTTCTATAGCTTCACTTCTCCAAACTTTGAATTTAACTTCATAGATTACTTTGTTTCCCATTGAATAAAACCATATTCAGTACGACTCACTTATAACTTTTTCCTTATCCAGATGCTCAGTGGTGCACAAGACCATACTGACCCAAAACCAGACATTGAATATAATGTTCCAGAATCCAGTCATTCCAAGCACTTACTTCTGATTCAGAAAATGATAGTTTTCCTTTTCCCTGAATGTTGGCAGAGTGATATGCTCCATCTCACTGATGAGAGACTGAACATGCCCAGACATTCATTTTCAATTGACTGAGATGTCCTTAACATCATCAGCACAGCACTGTAACAACTCTCAGACATCCAAATGTTCTTACAAGTGGTAGAATCTTGATTGAGGCTGACAGAACAATAAGGTACTCTCAACAGCTTGTCCATCAGCTCTGTCCTACACTATTCTCTTTCATGAATCACGTTTATTTCAATGATTAACCTTCCAACTTGAGGATATTCATCACTGCCCCGTGAACTCCTTTATTGATTGGGCATCTGCTAGAAAGCTGGTTCCAGTTGGCGGACCGCATCTACCAATAGTGCTGTCAATCGCTCTCCCTTTCCATGTGGTCCCAACTACGACTGTTCTTAAACTAATCTGATGATTAGTCTGCTAGTCATGTACAGGCTACCCCAACTGTTCTCAGACTCGCCAGATGCTAAACTATCAATCAATCCTCCGTTTGTGGGTCACTCACAATGAAGTTACCTCACAGAAAAAACTCAATCAACAGGTCTGTATGGTCCAGGTGTCAACAGCTCTTTTACCTTTACCATAGATGAAGGATAGGACCAGAACTGTGTACGTTTGGCTAAAGTAAAATAATATTGAATTTTTGGTGCGATTAGCTGAGTATCTTAATAATTTAAAGTAAAGCAATACTCGTGAAAGACTTTATCTAAAGTACCTTAATTATCTTAAATGAAAAATAGTTTTACATACATATAAAAATATTAATATTTAACATAGTGTAATTAATAGTGAATACGATTTTTTCAGTGAATTAGGGTATTCTTAAAATCATATTAAAAATGCAACATCTACTGAATAAAAGTATTGAATTAGCTATTTTGAATCTCCTACACTACTAAATATAAACGTATGTTAAGTTTAAATTCTAAAATTAAAATTATTTTGTCACTAACATTTTTCAAGTACTCAACTATAAAAGAAAGTTTGAGCAAGTATTCTATTTCTATAATAAACCATGCACACAACAAAGAAGGTTACTGATGGAAGTACAACTGTATGAGATAACCACAAATTTGAAAACGACAGTACGGGAAACTTATTTAAAAAACAAAGTTTGGGAAACTTGTAACACACCCCAGATCTTGGAATCTACACACAAAAACCATGGTACTAAGGTATTGGTATATTTTAACAAAAACGTATTCTGACACTTTATATTAAGTAACAATAGTTACATACCTAACCATATTTAATAGAAAGTTAATATTATTTCCCAAGTAAAATTTTAACCTGTTATTGTCTGCCATGAAGTTTCAACATCCTGTAAATCCTTCTCTTCACAATAGTAACACAATATGCCATAAACATGTTCCATTTTTCATAATAAACTTACAATATAAAATAATAGTAATTAAACAGAAGTATGCGGAAACGTTGGAATGCAAAGTGTTTCCTAATTGTAAAAGTTTATAACATCTAGACTTTGGGCCAAAAGATCAGGGAAAATATTATGGCCACTCTGCTTTATTATTTGTTGTAGATGGAATGAGAGAGACCAGGTACAGTTTGAAGTTAAAAGAAATAATTTTCAAAGAAATTTTGAAGTGGATTGAACAAAGGTTTGTTTTTGAATTTCGCGCAAAACTACACGAGCTGCTATCTGCGTTAGCCGTCCCTAATTTAGTAGTGTAAGACTAGAAGAAAGGCACCTAGTCATCACCACCCACCGCCAACTCTTTGGTTACTCTTTTACCAACGAATACTGGAATTGACCATCACATCATAATTACCCCACGGTTGAAAGAGAGGGCATGTTTGGTGCGACGGAGATTCAAATCCGCGACCAACAGACTAAAGTCGAACGCCTTAACCCATCTGGCCATGCCGGGCCTACTCAGTTGTTAAAATTACAAAAGCTGCATCCCTAGTCACGAATAAATTAACTATTTTCAAATTTGAAATACCTATTTGTAATTCTACTGTAAAGGCCTTGCACTGTTTCAACAAGGTTTTTTTCCTGCTTAATTTTGCGATGCTATTGTTTTATCTTTACTTCTGCTACCTATACACAGTCCTAAAGAACACAATTCATCTTTAGTGTTTCTCCCGCAGTAAATATCTAAATTACCACGTAATTTCTCATCCAGCGTTTTACAAGTCATAATTTCAGAAGAATATTGTAAAGAAATTATTTAGTTTTAATGTTACATTTTTGAATGGCTAAACTGAAAAGAGACAAATATAAAACGTTGTATTTACATTTTTCCATCTCTAAGTCATCAACTGCAAGGAGGTGGGATGAGAAAGTTTTTGTCATGACGTTTAGATTGTCCAAAGTATATTACAAGTTAAACTAGACTTTTTTTTTTTTTGAATGGTAAACTCATTATACGAACTGAAGTAAGAAATCGTTAATTTTATACCTTTCTATTTTCCATATATCAATAATAAAGATCACAATACAACAGAATAATACAGTAACAGCTTACTTAAAAGTTAATTGTTTAAACCACCAATTGTAAAAGTAAAATTGAAGTAAAAATTTGAAGCTGTTAATAATTTTTGGCTTAAGCTTTAACTTAAATATTTCACAAAATGTAGAACGTGTAAAATCATTATGAGTAGTTGACCACTTCATATTTCAACTGGACTGGTGATGTATCTCTTGAAGTTTGGTAAACTTGAACAACATCTATTATTTACCTACTCTTCCATAAAACTCTAAATGAAGATGACATTTTAATACAGACTAGTATATATGGATTGGTTTATAAAAATATTTGGAAACAGTTAAACCACAATTATTGGAAAGACTAACAGTGAAGTACAATATGGCTGATTTAGAAAGGATGAAAATAAGATAAAACGTGATTGGTAAAAGTTACAAACTTATTGATTTGCATACAACTACACATTTTTGTTACTATCTGACATTTATAAGCTTAAAAGTGATGGGAATATATCATTAATGAAGCTACATTATTGAAATTAAGGAAAATTATACTCCATTTCTGTTCTTAGTGTAGCCAAAAATAGTTTTGTAACTGAAAAAACTGCCCAGTAATTTTTGTTATCTAATTTACAGTTATCTGATAACTTAACATGCTTCTTTTCATCAGAAAAAACAAAACCATTAATACATACATAAAATCTATTGTCTGTTTGTAATGCTCAGTTTGCCTCAATGGTTAATGTGTGCATTTTCTTATAGCAAAGTCACATTGGCTATCTGCTGTGTCCACTGAGAGGAAACAAACCCCTGATTTTAGCGTTGTAAATCCAAAGACTTACCACTGTACCAGCAGGGAACAAATAGTTAGAGCATCCAAAGTAGAAGTCTTGTATTCAAAATTTTTTATAATTTATTTTTATTGATGATTTATGCTTAAAGCAGGCTCTTTAATACTTGGAAAAAAACATGAATACCATATTTTAAATTAATATTTGTTAAAACTGGATTTCAAAAAGGCTCAGTTTTCACAATGCTGAACTCTCATGTGGAAGACCTACATTCAAATCTTTGTAGAGTCAAAATTTATTTATTTTTTAATATATATATAAAAATGATCAACTTTAAAGCCAACTCTTTCAATTCCTTGGCTTTTCATTTAAATTGAACACTTCTAACACTGTATTCTCAAGATGGCTGGTAAGGTATTAAAACTTTAATTAAAATAAAGTACAGAACAACGTTTCAACCTTCTTAGATCATCTTCAGGTTAACAAAGAGAGTTTGCAACTGACTTGAGAAAGAATTTTTACTTCAAGTGGGTTTCACATCATCACAAAGTACTTTGAACACTATCTGTAAAATGAATTTTAAAGTAAAATTCTGAATTAAAATCTTAAAACAGTTCATAAACAATACAAGAAAGAAAACATCACTTAGTAAGATAAAAATAACAAAAGATAAATGGTACAACAAAATCATCTGAGCTCAGAAAAATTATGATAACTGAAGCAGAGAAAAAACAACTGGCATGGTTGTATGAAACTGTTTAAGAAGCAAAGTAAAGAAGATGAAGAAAAATTAATGCTGAAAGATGTGCAAACAGGTTATGGCCCCAATGTCTTCACCACATATTGAATGGTTACATCAGCTAGAACTTTATAATTGCTTTGTAATTAAAACCACTTACTATGTACTTACTGTTTGTTTTTTAATTTCATGCAAAGCTACATGAGGGCCATCTGCACTACTCATCCCTAATTTAGCAGTGTAAGACTAGAGGGAAAGCAGCTAGTCATCACCACCCACCACCAACTCTTGGGCTACTCATTTACCAATAAATAGTGGGATTGACCATCACATTATAATGCCACCACGGTTGAAAGGGTGAGCATGTTTGGTGTTGTGGAATTTGATAGCCACTCTAATAATGTACTCAGTCTCACAATGTGGAACATGAATTTGCTTATGGTAGTAGTGAGGCATGAACCTCAGATCCACGAGCAAATTAACCACTTACCTTTGCTCTCCCTACTTTACTGTATTAGTCTGTAATGAACTAACTGATGTAAGAATACACAAGTAAACATATATACAATTTTGTACTTATGTTTATTGATGACACACCATAACAATCATTGTTAATGATTTCCTAACCATTAAAAAAGTTTTAGTCCAGAGAAGAAAAGTACATGTACACAGTAAATATTTTGAATATTATAATTTAAAATGAAATTAAATTACTTTCTGTTAATGACTTTATCTAGACTTAATTTTTTTAACTAATGATATGCAACTAACAAAATTTTAAAATCATAAAAACTATGTGCATGAAAAAAAAACTTTTCAACTCTTCTCCCTATATACATTATCTGATAAATGTAAAATTTGAATTAAAAGTACAAGATTATTGTAGTTTTATTAGTGATAGTATTTAATCCTAATATTTTCTACTTCAATACAGTAAAATACCTTGTAATGCAATCAAAATTAATGATTAATTGGCTCAACTGTTGTCAGTGTATTATTACCTCATGCAACTTATCCATTGTTCTGTATACTTTACAACATTTGATAAACATTACTTGAAACTAGTTTCTCTTCATTTTTAAATTTAAAATTTTCTTCTTTAACAAGTAGTTTCATATGTAGCATTTGATGTTTCAAATCACATCCACAATTTTTCTTAAATTTTTGCATAAAACATAGTACAAGAACATTTGAAATCATTGCAAATAGGCTAAATGTTTGATTTGTTCAATTTGTACTTTCAGTAGAGACCTTGCCTTAGTAGGCTTAGCTCAAGAAATTCTGATACAACTGTTTTTGTTTCATGAATGCAAAGCAAAAGTGCAAAACTACCATATTTTATGCCTTGTAAGATGCACTTTCTTATTTAAAAATACCTTGAAAAATCCCCATGCATCTTCCAAGACAAAAGTAATGGGTTAAGGCAAGAGGGTAGCTTAAGGTCTACTCAAAATGGCCTCTCATACAGTTTGTAATCTCATTATATACCAATTATAAGTATTTTCAACAGCATAAAACATTCAATTTAACTAATATTATCGATATACTGTGAAGGATATGATGTATTTGACGGTATTCACTCAGTAGGTTAAAAAAAAGTCAAGGCTGCATTGAAGTGTTGGTTGCTGAGTCAACATTTCTTTCTTAGAATTGTCTTTCTAAAATAAGGGTGTCTTCCACAATGTAGCATCTTACAAGGAGTAAAATACAGTAACCCTAAAACAATTCTACCATAGCGCATTATCCATTCAGAGTAAACTGTGTTTTTGTTTTCCACTGATTTTGATAGACTAAAATTTACCTATGATAACAGATTTGTTTGGAATGTACAGAAATAGGATGAACAAAAACAAAAAATACCAAATGAGTATTACAACATTAATAACATCAAAAAACTTGTTTGAATACAAATTACAAAAACACTAGGTGTTAGAAAAATGGTTACATTTCAAGCTAATTTTAAAACAATAAGAAAACACAAAAGATTATTTCAACAATATTTAGCATCATAATATATATAGAAATCAGTAGAATAAATAGTACTACAGCTTTTTAAAATATTAAATATAATTATGGCCAAAACAAATACTTCAATTAAATATAAATCTTGGGTATTTTGAATCCCTTACTTTACAATTAGAAATTACATTATGAAAAACAAAACAAACTATTTTGCAGCACCTCATTCTCGTTTGGTGATTTTTACTGAATAACATGATTTGTGATGCAAAAGTTCTATACAAAACTCTGATATTATACAAAATCAAGCTAACCTGAAATAGAAAACTTAGCTCTGTGAATTCTTTCTTAATTATCTGTCATTTTTAATTAGTGTGAACTACAAAACTGAATTTTTTTCACTGTAAATCAAATAACCCAAATTCATATAAGTTATTATATCCCAAGTAAAACCTACAAACTAAAACTCAATTTTTTTAAATGACAAAAAACCTCAACACTACATTTTAATTAAAAAAATTTCAAATCTGTACAGCAATTTCATCACTCTTTGCATAAAATGTTTTCAATAAAATAACTGTGGTAATACAGTAACCCAAATACTTATTTTTGATCTTCTTCCACAAACAAAATTTTACCAGAACTCCAAAAACAACCAAACTATATATGAACTACCTACATGCACTTCTTAAGTCTGTTCCAAAGTAACTGATAAAATTTTATTAACATAAAAAATGTGTATATATATATATATATATATATATATATATACTTTTTCACATTCAAAATAATAAATTGAAAAATGTATTTTATAAATACAAATAACTATGTAATCCCACAGCTGGGAAATTTATTTGAATCAAGTATGAAGTAAAAATACCTAAATTAAGTTTCAGAATATAATTGCACAAAAAATATATACAGATATGTAATTTTAAAATAAAGCAGCTAATTGGAAGAATAAGTAATTTTCTTTCTATAATAGTAAGTAATCCAAGTAGAAAATGTACTTGTTATACCAACTCAGTATATCTTTTATGATAGAGAATTATATATAACAGATAATGTATGGAATAGGAATAACCTTCAAATCAAGAAAACTAGTTGGTATTAATTAACAGAGGATTTCAACTAGAAGAGAATCCTAATATAAAAGATTTACGATGATGTACATTCTGATTACTTGTATCAGTTTCGGTATCTTATGTTTAATACTCTAAAAAAAGCCATTTCTGTTTCTAGTCACAGTCATTATGGTCCAACGGTTATCCACAAACAAGTCCATAAGCTTACAGAATTGCCTTACTGCCACCGCAAACTGAAAACATAAATTAAAACACCCAACACACACACACACAAGTAGAAATCTTATTATTAAACAATATTTACCTTGCTTATTTTATTCAATGTATTATTTTAATGATTTACTTTGAATAGCCGCAGGAAGAACACTAGCATATTATTAACAAATTATATACATTATATAAAAGCATCCTTTTGACAGATTTCAGCTTCTAATGAAAAATTACTTGTGTCGAAATGACCAGAAATTACTATCTTCTTGAGTCTCTACTCACTTGTTTTTTGTCTGCTCCCACCATAAATTTAAAAAAAAAGTTGTTGTTTTTTCTGTAGACATTTTGTGGTAAATATAAATCTTAGGAAACACACTAAAACCAGTTGGTCGATACTTAATTCATGCCTCTTACGGTGTCAAATGAATAAGAAATATAATTAATTACTTGACATGCAGTGCAGTTTTGAAGCCACTTGCTATTAAGTTAGTACCATCGCAAGATAGTCTAAGCATCATTTACTGCCCCAGCTGATGTTTACATACACAGAGTGATGAGAATACAAATAGACAATCAACACAAACAAGTGCTGAAAAACATTACAAAGTCCATTGTTTTTCTACACACTAAAAGGCAGGTTTGGTATATTGGTTCCATTTTGGCACTTTTGTTCCTGTTTGCTGTACAAGACCAGAGGAGGAGTGAATTTCTTTCCATTGACCAGTTCATGTAGGCCCTGTGTAGAAATAAAATCAATCTTGCTGTCAGCAGAAAAACCAAACTTAAACATGTTTATTAACATACACAATGAGATCAAATCTTGGTAGAACTAGTGGTTAAGCTAGTGTTATAAAAATCACATGATAACACCTATATGATACTCTAATCAGTTTGTTGTTAGGGTTTTGAACCTGTACATTATTGAACAAGGCTATGATTAATTTTTGTAGGAAATGATTACTCTCGAAGCCATTCAGATTAATCAGCAAAACAAAACAATTAACACTGGATGCAAGAACTGAGCATGCAAAATATTTAGTTGTGATTATTACACCTATGTTATGTAAAGTGATCTGTCTTTCCTTTTATTCTATTTTTTTTATTCCTCCTACTTACTTTAAGCAATTAGATCCTTAATACTCCCAGCCAACCATTCATCTTTCTAAAGAAGTTAAGTAAGTTATATTAAAACAATTTTGGAGCTTAACAAGGTCATTATAGTCCATGTCTCCAAATTCAGTCAATGTATCTCATCACCATGCATTTTTAAAATAATCCTCTAATATAGTTTCTGTTGTAAAATATCCTTTGTCATAAGCTTTATGCAATTTTCTACTGGCTGTTGTTGTCATGGCTTGACAATCTGTATATTTAAAAACATTTTTAATGGAACATACTTAACTCTCTGTAAAAGATACAGACAAACTCTTGATAGTTTAAACCCTGATAATCCAGATTAATCAGCATCCATATAATTTTTCACATCTACAAATCTTCACAACAGGAAATATAACCAACAATCTTATCTGCATTCTGAATCCAAACAGCTATTTCTGATGACAAACATGCAGTTTCTATGGATACCTAATTCAGTAATCTGTTTACGGCTCCACAAATCAATCAAAACTGGAAATGAGGTAATAATTATTAACCAGAAAACACCTGCTCTAACTAATGAGTATCTTGTGCAAACAAATGCATGTACAAGTTGTGTATATTTGAATGTTTTGTGTTATATTACAAAATGCATGTATTGAATAACAATTACTGAGAAAGTTAATCAACAAAGACAATACTATGGTGTAACAAAAACTGGTTACTCCAGAGAATTGGTGCATAGGTGGAAAGTGAAGCAGCAAGTAATAATTAAAATGCAACAGTACCAGGTTGAGATCTATGATCTAGATGAAATTGATTTATTCTACACACTTTGATCTAGTCATTCTTTTGCAAGCCAATGATTTCAAGGTATATATAAAAAAAATACAAATTAAATAACTGAGAAATTACAGTCATTTGTAATTGTTAAATCTAAACAACCAAGATGCTTTGGAAGTGTTTTCAACGAGGTAAGACAGGTAAAACAAGCTTGGATGAAATCAACATTGTTCTCAGTGTGGTTAGAAGAGTTCAACCAAAGGATGCACTCAAAGAAAGAAAATAATTATCTTTATGAACAATTCTTCAAGTCAAAAGCTGATTAATGTAACACAGTACCACTTGTAGTCCATAGATGTTGGTACAATCAAGTCATCCAAAGCTACCATAACTAATTAGAAAGTCCACAGAATGTGCTGAAAATAATGACCCATAAACTAAAATGTTCATAAGGCTTTATAAATGGCAAGTTTCACCTGTTACAGTGTTATGGAAACTATCAAAATGCTTAAAACATATCAAAATTTTGCAACAAACTGAACAAAGTAAAACTGTTGAACCTTTTGATATGTTGGAAGACATTAATGATGTTGCTTATAAAATGCACATCTTAATCTCAAGCATAAAAGATGCTACTATCATCTCAACAGAGACAACTGGTCAAGATTTGCCAGATGAAGATATTTCCATCATATCTCTTCAAGTGTGTGGTGATGGTGAATCTGACAAAAAATTATCCACTAATTGACCAAGTCAGTCTAAATAGTTTTTTTTAATGTTATTGTTATAATAACATGACATTTATCTTTCTTTATACACTGAGAAAGCAATAAAATTAGTTTCCAGAGAATTATTAAAGCTAAAAAGCAAATCATCAAAAACTAGTTTTTGAAGTTTGGCTGGTATCCTGTACATTATAGTAATGAGATTTCTTAAAGCTAGAATTCTTAGAACTGATTTGTATTTATTAGATATAGAAAATGCTTAATAACTGTTTCTGAAGCTGATCACATTTTCAAACAAATGAAATATCTATAAAATTCACACACAATTACATATATTGGAATCTCTGTTTCCAGGTCTACTGGTAGTAGAATTAATAGGTAACATTTTGTATAAATAATATAATCAAATCTATATGTCACAAGTGGTCAAAACTGTGTAATAAGTTACAAGGCTGTTGTGAGGAAAAAACATTCACTATACACTTTAGGAAAAAATTTACTATACCTCATGAAACATTTTGTATAATAGTATTATTTCTGTCACATAATCTAATCTTAAGCAACTTAAAAAAATCACTATTTTTGACATTTTAATTACTTTTATAATGATAAAGAATAAACATGAAAAAACAAAAAAAATAAGGTACTAATCCAAAACTTTTTTCTTGCTCTCAATTGTCAATAACACTCAACCCTATTTGTTTTTATATTAATGGTAGTAATGCACAAAATTTTTTTATTAAATAATTCACCAAAAACAAAGACTAATAAACATGCAGCATGTACACAACTTTCACTAATTCTCATATTTTTCTGGCTTTCTAACAATGTGACAAAAGGTGTTACAAATTCACCCAAGTTAGTCCTTAGCTTTCCCATGAGAATGAAGCTTGTACTCTGAGAGAGGAGAGAGAAAGTGTGTATTTTCTTACAGCAAAGCCACATCAGACTATCTGCTGAGTCCACCAAGGGAAATCAAACCCTTGATTTTAGTGTTGTAAATCCACAGACCTACTAATGTACCACTGGGGGAAGGGGAGGATGCTCTGAGTGAAATTAACAATTATCTGTTCAGAACACAACATTCTGCAATATGTTATTTAACAGATGAAAACCTTAGTTTTATTTTGGTTATAGTTAATACAAAACCTGAAAAAAAGGATGTGGCAGACTGCTTTAACAGGAAGGGGTCTAATTTTTTATTTGATCTCTTTGTAACCAAACAAAATTGAAGGCTATAAAAATTATGGTTTGTCTGAGCAATGATGAATTTATAGTAAGTAATTTATATTTAAATTCATACTTTTTGGAGGGGTGGTGGATAAATAAAGAGGAGACAATGCTTAGAGAAAATGTATCACGAGTCACACTAGGGAAAATTCAAATTTTTTTTTAAATATTGCCTGTAAGGCAATAAAACTTGTATACTTTTAAAATGTGAATTATTAGATAAGCTTTTATGCTATACTAATTGGTATAACAAACAAAAAGTAGATGGATAGAATTCTGAATGCATGTCACTAAAACCTCATGATGTACAACAAAGGATACCAGTGGTAATAGGGTTAAAACAAATCTTGAACACCTACCTCACCATCATAGGAAAGAAGAGGAGATATTTCACACACTACTGGACCTTGGTATTTCTGGTAATATTTTTGGCTAAATGATAAAAACGTTTTTAATTTCCAGAAATGTAACAACAGTGAATACAATCTAAGTAACAAGTATAAAAGTTAAATCTGGTGTTTCACAATGGCTTTTAGTTTTTATTTTACCAACATGTTTTGAAGCTCCTTTAATATTACTTCATTCAATAAAATATCTTCAAAACCTTTTATCTTAAGTTTCTATTATGTGATCTTAGACCCTATTTACAACACTAGACAAATCAATCACTAATTTTTTATATACTTATTATTAATAGGTTAAAAAACAGTTATTATACTCTTTTAAGACTGAATATTTAAGAAATATTACATTAAGTGATCATTTTTCACCACACTTTAAACATAAAAAAATGCTAATTAAAGGCTTGAGCTCAGGCATACATGAATTTGAAAGATTTCCAAACATAATTACACATTGTATTTATATTAGAAGTCTTATATCAAAAGTTGGGTATAAATATCAGTATAATCATTATGCTTATACTTGGAAGATTTTTTTTTTTAGTAATTTATCCCACAAGCATGTTTTGCAACTACTGAAAAAACAAACATTGGGTTTATTTCTAGAGCAGTTGAGGCACTTTAGATAGGCTAATTTTATGGCTTGAACAGACTGTTTGAATTGAAGAAAGCTTCAGTATAAAAACTGAAACACTGTAAGACTCCAAAAACAGGTAAGTACAGTCCATTAAAGCCAAAATCTTAGAATTGATTTTCTGAAAATTTGTTTTGTTATTATTATTGTTATAAATAGTAAAATGGAATCTAAAATCCTTTTTTGTTTACTCATGGAAACATTAAGTATACACGTGTGTAGGAAAATCTACTTCCCATATACTAGTAAGAATTGATTCAGGTCAAAACACATTTTAATATGTATAAATAAATAATGACTGTACGTTATAAACAACTACACAAAGACTAAGTTTGAGTAGGCTATAAATGATTATACTGTAAACAGAACTGCTTTGTGTTAAACTTTTCAGAGAAAATTTAAAAATAAAATAGTGTATAGATAAGAACCAGTAACAGCAAAAACAACAACAACAAAAAAAAAGACAGATATTAGGCATAATCTCTTAATATCAATTTAATGCAAGGTACTTTAGATGCTTACAGACAAAAAACAAAGAAAAACAACCTAATAAACTGCTTTTATATGAAAGGTAGGAAAATTTAGGATAATAGATATCTTACATTACAATTGATATTTCTAAACAATTATCATAAAATGTGATTTTAAAGTTACTCTTCAAATCCAATTTTAAGACCAACATATTAGTCCTTCCTGCAATACTGTATCATTTCCGAGCTTAAATATTCAAAAGGGATTTTATTGTGTATTTAAAAATATCATAATATACTAAAATTGGATGCATCTAAATCAATATTAATTAGAGCTATAAATACTTTTTTTTTATAAAAATGTATGTATCATTACCTTCCTTGGATGTATTTAAGTTTCACATTTATTTATGGCAAAATACTCTAACATTTGTTTCATGAAAAACAGTAGTAAAAATTTTAATCTGAAAAACACACCAAAAAACACTCAAATCCTAAAATTTTTTAAACAGAATTTACTTAATGATCACCAACTGCAATATTTTCAAAATTTGACAACCTTACCTTACTGCAAAGTGCAAATATTAAAATATTTACCACTCTGAACTTCAAATAGGCTTAACAATACATGTTCAAAACAAACTTGGAAATCAGGAATGTCTGTATATAACTTAAAAAATGAGATAAAATATCTACAGGAACTACACACAAAAGGGGGAAGCAAGCTTTGTACCTATCTGTATCATCACCAAGACCAGTTTCTTTACAAGTGCTATTCAAACTGCTTTTCTGTGTGGTGGACAGGCTACAGGCAAAGGTTAGACAACAAAAAAAGGTGAAAGATGAGGTCAAAACTTAAACTCATTAGAAAAAAAATTCAAGAGTAAAAAAAAAGTTATATTTTTATGCAACTACTAGGACATTTAATTTCATGCAAGTTTTATTTATGATAACAGTTTTATATGTAAATATCAATGACCAGTCATGCAAATGTTATTTGAAGGAAAAATAAATAATATTAATATGCTTTCAAGACAATAACTGTACTTACAATGTATGAGTGTTACATCTTATCTTTAGTTCAATACTTTTCTTTTCTTAACATACAACTATGCAGCTCTTTCATCAGTTTCTAAGACTTAATGACTTAAAGCACAAACAAGTATATTTTACTTTAAAAACTTTGGACAATTTGGGCTAAAATAAAGTAACTCGACATGTTTTTTCTCTCTTTACTTTGTTTAAAACAGTCTACTGATGTTTATTGAATAAATCTCAAATTATTTGTTCAAATAAAAGAATATAGAAAAGAAAACTGAAATAAATATTTGTTAAATGAACAAGAGTTAATTCAAAATAACCTGTGAGGTATGTGATGAAAAATCTTTTCTGGACTTTCAAACTCTATTCCAGAGTCAACATACTGAATGAGTGCATGAAAAGAATTGAAGACAAGAGTGCACTTGTAAAAGTGAACATTCACTACGAATATCACTAAAAATTATAAAAATAATGTAAAACAAATACTTAAAATTAAACAAACCTTGGAATTAAAGGGATTAGAGTTCCATCTTCATCAACAAATTTTCCTCCCGCACTAAGCACATATCTTTGGTGAAGGTTAAAAAGAGCATGGCGGGCTGTGGTTGGTGTATCTTTTTCTGCTCCATCAGCATTCTTCAGTGGAGAAAACTCATCTTCTCTAAGTACCTCCCATACAACAAACTGACTAAATCCAAGTGACAAGAAAACAAATCAATACAAAAATTGCAGGTCTTACCTACATATTCCAAAATTCATCAATAAATTTTATATAAAAGCATACATTTTTGAAAAATAATTTATCTCTATTATTGGAAACACAGAAAAGTAACACAACTAACCATCTGATTTGTAGACCCATAAATACTCTTACCAAAATGTAAATTTAAGTTCAATTTGTATGAACATTTAAATTTCTCTTATACAAGAGTATGAGTAATTCTAGCTTAAATATACACTGCTGGCCTAATTCTTAAGGCCAATGAACATAAAGAAAAAATATGCATTTTGCATTGTTAGATTCAACCACTTATTTGAGTAGAGCTTCAAAAGATGAAAATAAGAAAAGGGAAAATAAAAACAAAAAAAAATTAGCATTTAATAGGAAAAATGTGAACATTATGAAATTAGCCTAAATACTAGCTGGTCAAAAGTTTAAGACCATACCAAAAAAAAGTCCTAAACAGGGTAGAGAATGCCCAACAAGGTCTCGGTAGTGATTTGCATAGTTGTCATTGTGAATAACTTCAAACATTCGCTTTGGCATGATTGATATGAGCATTTGCAGAAAGCTGGCTGGAATGTTATTCCAAGTGGTAAAGATGGCTTCACGAAGATTATGCACCGTTTGGAATTGACGTCCATTTCTATACACTTCCCTTGCCATCCACCCCCAAACATTTTCAATGGGGTTCAGTTCGAGCGAACATGCTGAATGGTCCAAAAGAATTGCGTTATTCGCCATGAAAAAAGTCCTTTGTCCTGCAGGCATTGTGGATTGCAGCGTTGTCCTGCTGAAAGATCCAGACATTTCCACACAAGCAAGGGCCTTCAGTCAATAAGGATGCTCTCTCCAACATGCCTATGTAGCTGCTGTTTGATGTCTCTATATAACCTGAAGCTCCACTGTTCCATAGAAGGAGAAAGCACCCCAGATCATGATGAAACCTCCTCCAATGTGTCATGTAGCAAATGTCTCGACTGGGATATCCTTATCATGCCTGTAATCAGGTTAAATATTTTCTCATCAGAGAACAAAACCTTCCACTTTTCTACGTCCCATGTTTGTTGCTTCTCAGCAAAGTTTAACCTCGCTGTTTTGTGGTGTGGAAAGAGGTGTGGCCTTTGAAGACATTTATGGCTTTTAAAGCCTTTCTCTTGTACATGCCATCTTATTGTTCTTAAGCTGCATTCTGCATCCATAAAGGCCTTAATCTGGTTAGATGATCAGCTGGTGTCTTGCCGGGCAACCTGTCCAATCTTCCTGCTCAACGCTGGTGAAATTTTCTTGGGCCAACCACTTGAAATTCTTGTTCCGTATCCCTCAGGGTCTTTTAAGAAATTTACAACAGCAGTTTTACAATGCTCAGTCTCACCAGTGATGGCACATTGAGAGAGACCTATCTTTTGCAGCTCGTCAATTCTGCCACATTCAAAGTCTGTCAACCTTTTAGCCTTTGCCAAATGTAACACAGGAGATGTCAGTGGGAGATGTTGACAACGTTAATGCTTGAACACAAATGACTAAATTTCGTTACGTGTTTACCAATTAACGCTTTGTGTCAATATGGTATTAAACTTTTGACCAACTAGTAATTGGGCTAATTTCAGTATTCACATTTTCCCTATTAAATGCTAAAAGTTTTTTTATTTTTATTTTCCCTTTTTGTTATTTTCGTCTTTCAAAGCTCTACTGAAATAAATGGTTGAGTCTAACAATGCAAAATGCATATTTTTCTTTGTGTTCATTGGTTTTAAGATTTTGGCCAGCAGTGTATAATTTGTACTTAAAGTAAACAACATTAATTAAGATGAAGTACTTCCATGTTAACAATTAATTATTCTATACCAATTCATAGAACATTCCAGTTATAAAGTTTGGAATTTTTCTTTTTATCAGAACTGTGAACGTTTTGAAGGAAAATAGTGTAGCCAATCTATTTTTGGACTTGCCCCATCATTGAATTAAATGATTTTTGAGGTATTTAGCTCTTCATTAGTAACCCTAAACAAAACATCGTGAAGCACATAATAAAACATCTTACAATTGTTATAAATTTTGATGGTAAGTAAAAATTACAAACTGCATTTATGAGGTAAAAGTTACCAGATTAAAATACAAAAAACTTTGTCCATAAAGTCTAAATATTTCCAAAATAACATATCAGAAAAAAACAAAAAAAACGAACTATATTCTCAAAAGTGGTGCTTCATTTTTAATCTCAGAGGAAATTACAACACAAATTTCTAAACATGTAATTGCTCAATAGAAGAGTTTCTAACTTATTAATTCTCTTAGAAAAGTGCAGGTCATCTTAATCATGAAAGGTTTTATCTATTTGTGAATTTTGCCTTAAATATATTACTAAATAAATAATGCATACTTACCTTGAAAATTCAAAGACATCAAACACAAACTTTTCTAATTTAATACCATTTGGCTTATCTGGTCTCACTACTTCACCCTTCTCATTAACATATGGAATTTTCTTCTTGGCAATGTGATGTTGCAAATTATTAGATCTGAAACATGAACATGACAAAAACTATTACTACATAAATCTAAAACACTTATGACTAATATTCATATTGAATTAAAATAACTTATCTAAAGAGGTCAGAACTGAAAATATATACTTAATAAACAGCATAGCTAATTAAATATAATGTTTCACCAGTTGGATACCCTCACTGTAAATGGTATTTTTGGTCATGATAAAATGTCCCTTTCATACAAAATACAGTTCTGAAATGTTTCACAATAGCAATTTAAATAGGTTATAATTTATACAGCTACTTCTATTTATATGTGGTCATTAATTTTTTCTAGTATTAGTAAAAAACATATTGGAACTATTCTATATGAATCTAATAAGCCTTCTAAATAAACAAAAAAAAATTAAGTAATCATCAACTTGATAAATATACTAATATTAACACCTAACAAAGAAAAACATACACAGTTTATTACTTACTTTATCACAGTATGCAGAAAATCTAAGGTGAAGAAGTGGTTACAAATGCTTCCAGCATTGAAAGTCAGTCGTCCATCGGGGTTTCGTTTCTGTGCAGTTTTCAGTGATATTTCACTGTACTCTACCACCTGGTACTTGCCATCTACTTTACAAACAACACCAACTGCTTCAGTAGGGAATAGTTTTTCCACAACCTGCAACAGGATGAAAAGTTATTTACTTTATTACAACAAAATTAAACACTTTGTATAAAAGTAACTTTTTGGGTGGTATTTTACCACCCTTGACACTTGAAAGAAAAGTGTTAAAATGCTTTATCTGTCTTTTGTTTCAGCTCTATTACTGAGTTAGACTAGTTTTATGGTATATAACACCTACAGGTATTTAGAAATCCTAGATTATCTGCTGCAAAGAAATGACACTGAACAAGAATTATACTTCTTTGAAACTAGACTTGTAAAATGTTTAGTTATTGTACATTTTTTATTACTTTGTTTAATAAAGCTGTTTTATATGAATAACCTACTTATAACTAAAAAAAATATTCAATGATATACAACAAATGTAGTTTATTTCTCAAAGAGAAAAAGCAAATCATTAACCTTTGCTCCACAGTTAGCTCCTTTCTCAACACAGTAACCAATAAATACTGGATCAGCTAATTTGACTAGAATATTGTCAACACAGTAAACATGTATATACATGACACCACGTTTTTCCATGTCCTCCACAATACCTTGCTTCCTCAAGGCTCTGTACAAACCACCATTACCATCTGTGTACAACAAAATAAAAAAACTTTTCATTTGAGTTCTTTTCTGATTCATAATATTTAAAAGAAAATCATTTATTTACTATCTGTTAGCTTATATCTAAATATAATCACAAAGTGGACCAACATAACTACCTCCTAACACAAAAGTTAAGCCTATTAGGCTTTTCTACTAACCAGGAGCTGTTGCTATTTTCCATGGAGTTTCCAAAATAATTTTTCCATCAAAGGTGAAACAAGGTAGCATATCCTGTTCAAAAATTATAAAATTTTCTTTCTTTAACCCAAAGTAATTGTGTTTCTCAAAAAATTCAATAGTGGGATCCATGGTATGTTCACTGGTCATGATGTACCTGGAGAAAAACAAAAAAAAAAACAGCTGATTATATCCTGACACTGCAGGCAAATCCTCCTCCATTGGTCTTATGGAAAACTTAAGACTCTTCACACAATATTAATACTAAGTGGATTATAATTATTTTTAATACAATCTGTGTACTTTTTGATAATGTTCTTGACCATAAGTTTCTATATATTTACACAAGTATGATCTAACACTTTCAAAAATAAAAATAGACTTCTACTCAAAAACACACCATGGTATCATGCAAGGTTTTCCTGTCTTATCTTCAGCTAACTGTTGTAGACGAAAGATTCTCTCTGCTTGTAGTTGGTAGAGAGTTTTATGAGATGGAAGCAGAACATCATACATTCCTTTTGGATAAGGCACTCCAAGTCTTGTACCCTGACCTCCAGCAAGTAGTAGAACAGCCACCTTATGTTCTGAAATCTTTTCTAAACCTGAAAGACAAGAAAAAATGAATGTACATCATGGAGTTATTTTCAAATTTTTATTTAAAACTATAAGCAAGGATAAAATAATTAATGACTAATTAATTTGCTCTTAATATACATGTCAATATTATACATGAGCCAACAATCCTCTTGAAAAGGTAGCCTGATTTTTTTTCCCAGTAATAACTGTCCTGAGACCTGAATATAATTTCTCTAGTATCTGTTTTATATTTAAAACAAAGCTACCAAGACTATCTGCTGCTGTTCCTAATTTCAAATTAATCACCAGATGAAAGGCAGACAGAAGCACCCAACTGCCCACCATCCATACTAAAGAATTAATTGTCACTCTTGTGAGGCACCCAGCTTAAAGTGTTGGAAATATTTTGTAGTATTGCAAGTAATTTAACCTGACTTACCAGCTCAAAAATACTGAGTTCTACCAAAAGACTAACCAACATCCAACTCTTATCAAGTTCTAATTTGAACTCTATATCTTTACTCAATTTACTATATTATTTTATAGCATAAGCTCAAACACTATCCAGAATATGAGTATATGAAATACCCTTTAGATTAGAAACACTACAGTTATTAGAAAACTCAATTACATGATTTAGCATTATAAAAAATAAATAAAAAATATTCCTTTATTAGATCACACACTTTAATGATGTAACTGATCATAAAATAAACATAAAAAATGCGAGCTTTAGGTTACTGCTATAATTACCTGAATTGTTCAATCATTTCTAATCGCATTGATTTTCTGAACTACCTACAGTGACTCAAATAAATTTTTAGTTGTGACAAACTTAGATAACTGTTTTGTTTAATCAAAAATTAACAGCTAAATAACTATACTGCAAAGTTCCTGGTCAACATTCTGCTAATTGCCTCTGTATTTCAGCAATTATATTCTGTACTGCCATTTGTTTCTCCAAAATAGTTAACCACAAGTATTTTTATGGCTAGCCATTATTAAGAAATAAAAATTATAGTCTGGAAAAAATTACCTTGGTAAATAAACTGTCAAGTTTAACACAAAGTTTAAAAACCTTACTAATACAAAAATAAATTATGTTTTGTTTTTGAAACTGTGATGTATTATTTTTTTATAGACAATATAAAAAACTTGTAAATTAATTACTAGTAAACTATTTATTTGAAATACTAAAATCACATTTGACTAAGTGAAATAATAGTTCACTATACCAGTATGGGTATATTTACAGAACAAATGGAACATGTTTCAGAATCTATGTATATGCTGTCTTATCCTAATTTTATTCTTAAATGTGCTAATAAAAACATTAAGTCTAAAACAAATCATTTGTAAAAAAAAAAAAAAAAGTTAAGCAAATTATGGTCTATAATTATGTAGTCTGACACTTATGTTCATTTTTTTCTGCAAACTAATAAAACTTTAAAATATGGTTAAATTGAAATTTCAATAGACTTCCTGAATCCTTTATTTCATACTTACATACATACTTTTTTCAATTTTAAACTAAACAGATTGTAAGGTTTATATGTTATTGTCAGTCAAACTCTCATAGTTAACCCTTCCATAATAGGTCAAAGGCCACATCATAACATTTGTTGACTTGCATTCAAAATTATATTGAACTACTACTTCATGAATTTGTCAATAAGTCTGGAATAAAGTTGTAGATAATTCAAACATTAATGTTATATACAAGTTAATTTATTAATTTTAAAGTATATATTTAAAGAACATGCCTAAATACAGATTTTAGTAGGTCACATGGTATGTTGAATGCAGCACTATTTAAAATTAGATGTTTATGGTATCAAAATGCTAAGTATACAGTTTTGTACAAATTAGAAACTCAGATAACTTGTATTACCAAGCTAGAATATCAAATAAGAACCTCATATCTTTTATTTTGCTGAAATATGGCTTATGCACTATTCAAACATTGTGGCACTGTTCACCTCTTTCCATTTTTTGAAACAGTCCCTTATTTGGTCTTACTACAGTATATGACACGTGAATAACCAATTAACAACTTAGAATATCCCCAGAGTGCTTTTCTCAGCCATTTTAATAAATATATATATATAATGTATAATAATTGAAACGTGACTGTATATCACAAAATACTAGTCCACTAAAACACAGGCGAGACAGGGAAGACTAAAAGTCAGTTTTATATTACTAGCCACATAATGCGAGTGAACATGCACCTCACCAATGCAAGTTATGCAATGTCTGCTGAGCATGATTGAAAGGTCAATATAATAAACAAATAATAAATATATATGTAAATATATTATGAGACTTAAGTTCCTGAAACCACGAGCATAGATTTTTTACACCTGATGGGAGGGATGATTTTTGCAACCACTTATGTGGACTGTTCAATTTGCAAATTGGTAATCGCTGATTACGTGAACCTGAAAGCTGTAACCATGCAGTCACAAAGTAACCTTGTTGCTATGATACTTGCATGTATACTTAGGCCAACTGACTGATACTTATGAACTATCACTTGGATCGAAAAGCTAGAAGCACGCCTATATTAAAGATGTACATTTCGGCTACTGAAAAAGCCTACATGTAGGCCCAATTATGTAATTTGATTGGTAAGAACATGAGAATCACAAGAACAAACACACAATTTGTAGGCCTGTGATGCAATAAAACAATTCAACAGACCAAACTGTAGGGGGGTGGGATGATTGTATGCACCATACCCTCCACCTAAATTGATGGAGGAATGTAAAAAGCATAATTTGTATTTATTTTCTTTTTTTTTTTACAATGTTTACAAGGTTGGTCAAGTGACAATCCCCATATAGTTAAGAGTATAGAAAATAAAGTATTTCTGTGTGTGTGTGTGTGTGATTCTGATAGCTAAGCCACATCAGGCTATCTTTGTGTCCAACAAAGAGAATCAAACCCCTAATTTGATCATTGTAAATTCAAAACCTACTACTGTTCCAACAGGAGACAAGTCTTACAGAAAACAAATGTTTAAAATGTATTCAGAAGGTTTTAGAGATTACACAAATAATATTTGAGATTTTTGGGATGACAAATGTTTTTTTTAATCATGACATAAAATCACTTTGCCCTCAGACTAGTAATGAAACAAACTATTTTCACAAACAAATCTGGTAAAATATTTCATTAAAAATCTGAAATTTTTTATATAAAATTGTTTTAATCTTTACTAAAAGTATACTAAATTTTGTGAAGATACACATGCTGTGTCATAATTATAGTGCAAATACTTAATTATGTAAACGTGTATACAAACGTGTGTATATTATACCAAGCTCATAGTGAAAGGGTTAATGCACAAGTACTTTCAAGTTTATTTAATTCATAGTTATCTGTTCAGTTTCATATTTTAAATTTTGTTTACATATTATTGTGGAATGTTTTATTAATTTTAATGATTAAATACATAAAAAAATACTTCTTGATTCTTGAAAATATGTTAGGAATTTTTAATTATTAATGAACCAAAGTTTAAACATTCACACTTAACTTTAGGTTATGTTTTAGAAATTTAGTTAAACCCTGAAAAAAGATGTAAACATAACTTCAGTATTTTCACACTATGAGTATCACTTGTGCTATTAACTTGATAACAATCAAATTTGTTTATATTTGACAAGAAAAAGAAGATCAATCTCTTTTAAAGAAAATTGAATCTAGTAACCAATCCAGAAATAAATAGTGTGGAGAACACAAGATAAACAAATAAACTCAGCACAAACTGCTGTGGGAGAAAACTGTAAAATGTGTTTGGGTTGGAGCCTACTTGAGAAGGTAGTTACTTGAACATAACATGAATAAAATAAAAATAGTGAAATAAACTATTGTGGATGATTGGTAAACACTGGTGATGAGTACAAAACTATCCACTGAAGTTTTCATTTCAGCCTCTACAATGATTACATTTATATTAATTGCATTAGATGAATAAAATTAAAATTAATCTCACTTTCAATAAGATAGTTCAACATTCAACCTTTTACCTAACTAAGAAGTTGGTATAGGAAGTACTCAGCTGTGTGTACTCATGATGTTACATACACAAGAAACTGTGGTATGAATATTTAAGAAACCAAGGTTAACATATCAGATATAGTGTACTTGAGGTACTGAGAAGGATATATATAAATGTAAACAGTTTCAAATGTGTCTGTTTTTCATTTGTTTTTAAATACAGAAGCAAATTGAAGGTTCTGTAAACAAAAGGTGAATTTACTTATAATAACCATTAAATGAGTATAGGCTATTTATCAAATATCGTATTTCAAAACCTTGTGAAATACAGACAATGACTTTCACACACACAAAGTCAACACCAATTACTACCTGTACAAGAAACAACATTTAAATACAGGATAAACAGTGTTAACAGTATTTGTTAGTATCAAGTATACATTTTTTTTGTTTGTTTGTTCAGTGCATTTAGAAGTTAATGAGTTTGAAATTTTATATCAGAAAAGACGCTTAACAGGTATAGACTCCCTTCAGATGTTTATGGATAGAAACAGATGTTATCTCATGTAAGCCAAGGCTTAGATGAAGGATTATCAAGGATATGCCTTGTGAAACAGGTGGGTTGGTTGTATGTTTGGGACAGATTTCAGGATGAGAGTGAATTATATGCTAGAAATTATGTAGTAGGCTATTTGGGAAAACAAACTATATGCATTAAAGATAATTCAAAGTAAGTTTGCATTATGGTGAGAGAGATTGGTAAATTGGGATAATCAAACACTTATGATAGATAGGACAATGAGGAGTTTCACAAAAGGATATTCTAAGCAATAACAAGTTAAATAAAAGTTTTTAAAAACAAGTCCATCAGATTTAAAGTTAAACATAGTAAGATCATGAATGAAGTACCAGTAATGTTATAGAAGATTTCAAGGCTCGAGCTGAAATAGAAGATTATGATATAATGGGAGTTAGTAAAACATTTGAAGAATATTGATAACAAACATTTTGAAATTTCACTTAAGCTGTTTACTTGTGATAGATATTTTAAAAGAAATGGTGGGGTAGCTCTTTAAATAAGGGATGAGCTGCAATCTATTAGGACTGGAAAAATAAAAATCGTAGTCAAAAGATTGACTATATGGATTCTAATCAGGGGTTTCAATGGTAGAAAATTTTTACTTAAATAATTAACAATTGTTATAAACCAGACAGAATGGATGAGAAATTGTATCTCAGAATGTGCATTTTTTGTCATCAAGAATTACTTCACCATGGATGTGAATTTGTATAATGATACCATTAAAAATATTCCTGTAATAATCAGGAGAAAATATAATTTAAGCACATTATGTGTTGTGCATTTGTTTTTCTTATAGCAAAGCCACATCGGTCTATCTGCTGAGTCCACCGAGAGGAATTGAACCCCTGATTTTAGCATTGTAAATCTGTAGACTTACCACTGTACTAGTGGGGGAATTAAGCACATTAACTGAAAATGTTTGTTTTGTTTCATTTTTGAACTTCACACAAAGCTACTCAAGGGCTATCTGCACTAGCTGTCCCTAATTTAGCAGTGTAAGGCTAGAGTGAAGGCAACTAGTCATCACCACCCACTGCCAACTCTTGGGCTACTCTTTTACCAACAAAGAGTTGGATTAACCATCACATTATAACACCCCCATGGCTGAAAGGGTGAGCATGTTTGGTTCGACAGGGATTTGAACCTGCAACTATCAAATTACGAGTCGAACACCTTAACCCACCTGACTATGCAGGGCCTAAACTGAAAATGTGTGGTCAATGCTGTTTTAGACTTCACATTAATCACTAATAACAACAACACTTGGGAAAAAATGATCATTACAAAATGTTTTGCTGCATATTAAGATAAAAAATTTATTATTTCCTAATTTTCAAAAAGTTAATATTGTGGCCATGAAAAATAGATGCATTATTAACAAAATGGGACAATAAAAGATGATGCAAGACAGACTTGGGAACATTTTCAAAATAAATTGATTTTAATTCAAAATAGACATGTTACAAGTAAAATTCAATGTACATCGATTGTATTTAGACTCAAAGCGAGTGAAATTCAACATTTTCTAGGAAATAGCTTTCACGATTTTAGTAGGAAACAAAAAATTTCTACTCATGACATAAAAAGTAGTGAATTAATCCACATAATACTTTAATGTAACCTTTTTACAGTGAATATTTATCAAAAAATTAAGCTCTATCTGCTTAATTTTAACTCTAAAAACGAATTAATTAACGTTCAAAAACCTGTTATAAATATAACCATTTTTGAAGTTAATCATTTCTCAAGACATACATTAATTAAAATACAAGTTTTCAAATAACTTTATTGCAAAAAAAAAATTATCTTGTGACTGTCATGACATCTATCAATTATATTACAAACTGGCATGACAAGTGTTATTGTAATTACAAAATAATTATTTTAATTATTCTAATTTTATAATTCAAAGTAAGGAATTATTTTTATTAATCACGCATACACATTAGTATATTAAACCCTTTTCTTCATTTTTTTATGAAACGTTATAATTCAATTTTAGTAAAAATTAATACCTCTCACTTGCATTCATTGATCATTGTTTGTGTTGCTTTAATTTCATGCGATGAAAGCAAATTAACTTGAATTAACTTGATAAAAGGAGCAGCTTATAGTCAAGCAATGCAATAATTTGCATGTACTATTTTTACCATATTGCTGATGTTAAATGTTATTTAGTAGGTGTAAAGCATTCTTCCTTCGAATTAATAGTCAGTAGTTTAAGGACCAACAGTTCAGTCATTTTAACTTTAAACGAAAAACAAACAAAACAATATAGATCAAAACAAAAATGTAAATATTATATTTTAATGGTTAACATTTTTCATAAAAAACAACAAGGAAACATAAGTGCTTTCAGAAGTTAATAGCAATCACTTGTATACTTACGAAAACTATTCGTTTTAACGGATAACCCTAGTTACTTAAATACTTTGTAAACATTTCGTTTCAAAGATTATTATATTATTTACGTACCCTAAAAGATAACATCCGAGGTCTTCAAGACTACCATATTAAATAAATAAATATTCACAGTATATCATGCAGAACATTCATAAAAATGTTTTTAATGTTATCTGTTTCACTTTAGGTATTCTCAACAGTAATTTTTTGAGATATATCTAAACTAATCTAAAAGTACTGCAAGACTAACAAAAATATATTGTAAAACTGTTATAAAATAAATGGAACAGTAAAAATACATGTTTACGTTTATTTTTATATGTTGTTTCTTTCTTTCGAAAATTTCGCACAAAGCTAAACAAAGGTCTACGTAGGTTCTGTTCACCGCAGAAAGCCGAACACAAGATTTTTTTCATAACAGCTCACCAACAAGTGGCAGATGAAAGTCACCTATTTTAAAGTATCCAAACAACTTTGGGCTACTTTTATCTGAGCTCCGCATGGCCAGATGGGTTAAGGCATTTGACTCGTAATTCGAGGGTTGCTGGTTCGAATCCCAGTCGCATCAAACATGCTTGCCCTTTTAGCCGTAGGGGTGTTATAACGTGACAGTCAATCCCACTATTCGTTGGTAAAAACATAACCTAAGAATTGGCGGTGTGTGGTGATGACTAGCTGCCTTCCCTCTAGTCTTACACTGCTAAATTAGGGACAACTAGCGCAGATAGCCGAGTAGCTCTGCGCGAAATTCAAAGAAAAAAAAACTTATCTGATCAACAGAATAGTCGAAAACAATAATTCCAAAATTGTAAATCCCAACCCAGTGCCGATTGACGATGTTACTAGTTCTGACAAAACCACTTTTATAGCAGCCTGTATTAATATTGGCACACACTACTATCTTGTATAGGTGATTTTTGTCTTTAGATATTAATTTGTTCTATCACAATGGTAAATAGTTTAATTTAATTAATTAATTTCATCTTAAATGGTTTAGCCTGATATATTTTTACGTTTCTTTCAGTTGTATATAGTAACATTTCGTCAGCAAGTCTTTAAACATTTTTCATTCTTATACAATTTATGTACACAACACCTATGTTGAGATCATTTACTTTATCAATTTACCAAGACTATTCATATTTTTATTTCGGTGTAAGAATTACTGTTCTTAATAAGACATTAAAATACGAATATAAACTACTGTAAAACAACGATATACGTAGGAAATTGTTTAAGATGGGTAACAACATAAATTCAAAATAAAACTAATGGTTTCCAAAAAAAACTAAAAATTATTTATATCACTATGATATGTTAAAATAATTGACAGAATTTCTTACTACAGATTCGTATAAGCGTTCGACAATACAAACGTTACCCATACTATATCATAATGTTTGATTTTGATAAACCATTTTCAATTAAAATCTGTAATTTAATTTCTAATAAATATTATTTGGGCTTTGAAGAAGTTACAGCACTAATAGAAGTTGTCTTTATTATGAATATTTATTACTTTTCTCAGAAACAAATCGAACGAAATACAATAATAATTTCTAACTGCAACTGACACTTACCAATGTTTCTTAAACCACTGATCCGTTCCGGAGTACTGCTGGACACACCTTCATGAAGCTCGGACGGTATGGGTTGAAGCAGGTCGTCCAGCTTCTCACTCTCTTCACCCGAATTCTGATTGCATTCTTTATAGATACTGTATACTTCTTCTAGATCCATATCTGACAACTCCTTGTATAACATAGTACGCTGTTTACCAGTCAAACACGACCAGAATTTCAGTACGTGTTCCTGGCCGTACTGTTTCAATCTTAACCGAAGTGCTTCCACGTCCATCTCTCCCGTACAAGGTCTAAGATTAAAGAATATAAACGTGATACTGCTATTCAACTGAAACAAATCCTATGGTCTCGTTCTTTTGCGAAGAACAGCATACAGATTCAGTTTATTCTCTAAACACTAGAACTGCTTAATAATGAGTAAATAACTGATGCCACCTCAAAGACTATCCATAGATAATTGTTTTAACAACTGGTATGCTATATCTTCTATCATAAGTTAGTTAATTCAAGGAACGTTTAAATGAGAAATCTACAAAGACTAACTACACTATCCATATATAATTGTTTTAACTGGTATGCTATATTTTCTATCATAAGTTAGTTAATTCAAGGAACATTTAAATGAGAAATCTACAAAGACTAACTACACTATCCATAGATAATTGTTTTAACAACTGGTATGCTGTATTTTCTATCATAAGTTAGTTAATTCAAGGAACGTTTAAATGAGAAATCTACAAAGACTAACTACACTATCCATACATAATTGTTTTAACAACTGGTATGCTATATTTTCTATCATAAGTTAGTTAATTCAAGGAATGTTTAAATGAGAAATCTACAAAGACTACATAAGTAAAGCACTAAAAGAAAGTTTTAACAAAATATACAAAAAAAACACCAAAAGTTTAACTCTACAGGGTTAAGAAAAACATGATCATTTTGGTTTTAAGTTTAAAGAAATAAAGTTTGAGAATAAGCTCAAATTTAACCCATTGCCTTGCAATTTTGCTTTCAATTTTGACCCATATATACTATTTTCTGTGAACGATGTTCAACTCCTAATACATAATACATTATGTATGATTATAAAACAAAGCTTTAATAATGGCTTATATATACCTCAGTTGACTAGGAACCACTTTTAGAATAGGTACGATAACAAGGTAAGACAATAGGTTAATCAAAGATATTAGAGGAAATAAATGATTATAAAAATATAATAAAAGTAGTAATAAAATAATTTACGAGAGTTTAATTAAAACATAAAAAAATTGGTTTGAGGTGAGAGAAAGTTTAGTCAAAAAGAATTAGAGAAATTTACGAAAACAAAGTTTCACAAGTAGAACACAAAGGTTTAACAAAACGAAAATGGATATCAGAAGTTTACAAAAGCAAGGAGTTTAAAAGCACTACATAACGTTTAGTAGAAGCTTAGCAAAACAATTAACTTAGAACTTTTATATTAAATTAATAAGTTTAATAATGTGTTAAATACGTTATAAGCAAAATTAAAATAAAATGCAAGTGATAATATTGATTCCTGACTGTTAAGGAGTTATTTTAACTACCTGACTGTCAATAGTAACAACACATACAAGTCCTCCTGTGCTAACTGTAAGGTTATTAAAACTGATAAACTGTACAGAAGAAAAAAATTCAAAATTTAAGTGATTTTAAAAAATTCAAAATACAATTTGAAGTGAATGTTTATTATCCAAATAAGTAAAATTCAAGTAATTAAATATAAGTATGCCAAAAACTTGATTAAATTATTTAATAAACAAATCATAAAAGACAAATGAGAAAACCATGACAGACTTTAGTTATAATTGATGTTAATATAATTCTTTAAATAATAAAATATAGCATTATCTACTGGTATTATGACGTACATGGGATTAAATAAAATTCGAATATAACACGTTTATATTATAAATAATGTACCACATTCAAAATTACTCTCACTAGAGCTACCCACAAACTTGTGTCGCAGTGGGGACATTAATTCCTGTTGAAAAATATGCACTAAATCGTACTAGTAAATAAACCACATATTCCATAAATAATAATACAACCTTGCCAGCCAAAGTTGCGATCCTGAGTTTTGCAAGTCAACTAACAACACATGTCAAAATCATATTTGAATAAGTCTTAAATAAATCAACTTTAACAAGTTACAACGAAAAAAAAAAATTCTACCAAATTTCACTTTTCTTCGAATTGTTATATACAGTATTACTCTCAATTAATGGATTGGTCACGCGTAATTGCTCAGTTGTGTGTCTCACAAAACATACAAATGTCTTTGCTTTTTGCAAGTTATATATCATAGAAGGCACAGGAAACTCGTGTTCAGGAATGGACTCGACCGTTCTGATAATAACACCACGTACTCGTTCATGTACACATGTAAACGTGGCAAAGTAGGCGTGGCAAAAAAGGTATCTCGACAATGATTGACCTAATATATACAATAGTTACGGCTAAGTTCAGTAACTTAATAACGCTTTACCTTTTACTATCGTTTGTTTTTCTAATATGAACTTTTATTTGTAAGCACCGGGTTTGAAAGAACTCATAAAAGGAACAAAAAAGCGAACAATAATAAAATGGCTTTATGCAGGGTTAAAGTAAATGGAAGACATGATAAACAATCTCTTCCACAATAAAAGCACTCAACAGAAACATGTAATACACCACGTCGAATGTACAACAGTTTTTCTTGCGTAAAAAATTCATGTGAAACTAAAAAGTTTCAATCATAATAAACTAAATCTTATACAGAAAACAAATTTCATTTATACTTTGCTTAATATTATGACAAGCTCTCACTCTACTGATATCTGTTTTCTAACCCAAAACACGAGCCAATAGTTGCCTATAGTAAGCTATAATATACGTAGGAACTCAAGTATACAATAACGTTTTGTCTGCACAAATTGTCGCTTAAATGGCATTTAAATACAGGATTTATTATCATTAACAAAGTCAAAACTTTAACAGTTAAATATTTCCACATTTTTATTATTATTATTTACTTTCTGAATTAGCTTGCATTTATAAATTTCAGAGGCGAGTTGTAATTTCTAAAATATCTATACACTATCATACACTATACGAATTCCCTCACTCAACGTAAACATTTTGGTCCTTACACACACACACACACACACACATAATGCAAACGAACCCATAATTGGTTGTATACTTAAAATTGCGGTTAAAATATGAAGTGAAATAATATTATTATTATTACAAAACTATTGTTTGGTTTATTACAGCATCATTCAAACGTTCATGTCCACCGGTTAAGAACCGACACCTTATCTACTACAGTAATAATAAGCAACAAATGTAATTGGTTTACATGGTGTTGATCCACATGGGACTCGAAAATATCGTAGAAAAGAAAGAATACCTTCGAGAATCGAATGTGCTACAAGTGCATGACCTACTATAATACCTTATAAGATATAAAGGTTTATAGGTTAAAGATAATTCATTAAATAGCACTTCACTTAGTAGGTTAACATTTATTAGCCTTGAACACAGATTCACTTATGACGTGTTTGCTTAATTCAACACACAAAGAAAAACGATTAATCTGATAGTTTTGTTTGTATTTAAATACAGTTGCATAATGGGCTATCTGTATTGTGCCAACCGCTTATGCAGAAACCCAATATTTAGCGTTACAAGCCAGTAGACATACCGCTGAACCACCTTTGTGTGTGTGTGTGTGTGGGGGGGGGGTATGTGACGGCTAAAAAAAGATGTCGTTTCTGTTCTTATTTTGTGATAAAGTTTGTTTCCTTCTGTTAAATATGGCAAAACACAATACCACACGTATTTAATTAGTAACATATATATTAATTTGTGATAAACACTGTCAGTCATTAACTTTATAAGTCAGTCATGGGAAACTCTGGTTATGGTTACAGCTTGATGTTTTGAAACTGGCTAAACTTAGGTCTCCTTCCTATTATGAAGTCCTGTCACTGCCACATTCAAGAAGTGTGGCGCTGTCTTTAATTTCAAACCACCAACCAAACAGAACCTGTCATATGGCAGCTACCTCCAATGTTTTAGTTGTCTCCTAATTAAAGTTTACTTTAAGTATTTAATATCTAACATATTTCTTGCACCAAGTTCTTAATGTAAATATATTAAAAAAAGGTTGTGTTTTAATTTTAAAAGATGAAGATCATAGTAAAAAACGCACAAAACCTCGCAGTGGCGTGAATAATCTGGTATAACTTCACAAACTAAACAACTATTGTAATCTCAAACTTGAAATTAATTAATATATCTGCTGGAAATTAAAATCGTTAATATTTGTAACTACAATCATAAGATATAGGGTTTAACTAAACTGTTTTTAAACAGTGAACTTTTGTATTTTGCTTAACATCACATGGGCCTAACGCTGTTATTTCGTTTTCCAATTCTAGACGTTAAAGCCTAAAAAGTTAAAAGGCCTACTAATTTACCAACTGACGTGACTGATGAACACTCCAGAAACGGTCTACTGAGAACCTTTTTGGAAATATATAGTATAAAACTTTCGTTATGAAACTTACTGCCTTATTAGGCGCTACCATAACAAACACGCCACCTGCTATGCATATAAAAGTTGTATAACTATTTTTAATATGTACATGTACTTTAAAAACCCAAAATAATTCCAACACCAGGTGAGATTTTATGGCATAAAATCTGTGTTAAGATCAGGCTATTTTCATTCAGTAGAATATTTAAAAGAAAATAGTATATCATTAAAAGAAAGTGTTTTACTTTATACTTTTATAATTCATGTAATTTAACACTATCATGAAGGCGTTATCAAACGAAACATTCTCTAATAGAAACTTTAATATTTTCTTCTCAGGCAGTAACTAAAAATAATTAAGCAGTTAGATTTCATACATTGTTTCACGTAAAAAGGTTAACAGATGCCAGTCATTGTTAATCACTGTTGATAGTAAAAATAATGAACAGTAGTATAAACAGCTAAACTAACAACGTACCAATGTGTGTTTATTAATAAGAAAAACTGTTGAAATGGAAACATGCAAATAAAACAAATACACATACATTTGTTCATAAAACAAACAAAAACAACTATGGATTGCATGTTGAATTACAATAATGTATCTACATTAAGAAACATCTGAACCTGGATGAACCATTCTTCTAGAGATTAGGGAGATCAGAATGATGGAGTGAATGGTGAATTTATTATATTTGTAGTTTGATAAATAGTTTAATTTTTATGTTTATTTTATATTGTATTCATTCTAGTTATAATTTGATGTATATTTAATCATAATAAAGAATTCTGCATACTAAATGAGTACTTTTTTAAACTGGGGTGAATAAGTTATAAAAACTTATAGCAGTGAATGATATTGGAAAATACTGAGAAGCACTGACCTAAAATATAATTAAGATTCTGCATTATACGGTAAAATGAGAGTACTCACACACTAAACACAATATCAAACAAAAATAATTACAATCTCAAAACATGCAAAAGTCATTTGTTATTGATTAGATATACATAGATATTTTAAACTACTTTTAGTATTAGTTTTAAGTCCACTATCTACACTGAGAAAGCAAATTTTATGCACAAATAGATACAAAGGCTGTAATTCCTATAATGCTACCAGTGATATTTATGTTTACTGATATATAAAAGTATAAATTATTGGCATAACATGAAAGTACATAGGATCTGCTTGTGAAATAATAAAATAAAAATAAACAGTGATGAAGACTGAAACTCTCATGCAAAATAAACAAAATCTTTGTTACTCATACATAAATATGAATTACCGAGGCTTTACTAAGAAACTTGCTAGCTTCAAAAATGTAATGTAATATCTCTGAAGATGAGCAAAAGACTCGTGTACACTTCAAAGACAAAGTGGATTGTATCTCTACCACACTATTCAGACAAACCAAAGTCCTCGTGCAGTATCTCACAATCACAGATTACCTACATTAGTTATCATTTCCTATTTAAATATCAAAGAGAAGATATCATAGCCCACAATAATTTGTACAAAATCAACTTCATTAGGGTATGACCAAAACACAATAAAAATGATGAAAAAACATCAAATAACAAACACTACTGAATGGACACATTAAGTAAACCTAGCCTGAGATGAAGAATAATGTGAATTTATGACTATTTCTACCATGTTCACCACAAGAATGTTAAATTCAAATGTCTGAATATAAAACATATACATCTGTATTTATAGTACTAAAGTTAAAGTGGTTTCTGACTGCTACACTGTGAATGTCACCTTTCTTTATGGTGCAAAATAAGTAAAATGTATTCAGTACAATAGTAGTTTAGGGTCTATAAACAAGTACCAAATATTTATGGCTTATATACTTGCCAAAAGAATGATACAGCTTTTTAACTTAAAAATATAGAGAACAGACCAATAACTGAAAAATAACAAAACATCCTAGTTTTGAAATAAAAAACTTTTATTAAGTAGCCTATTTCCAATACTATCTTAAGGCAAAAAAAGTAATATTACATTAGATCTATACATAACTAGTAACAGAAATAACAAAGGTCAGTTTCATCCATAGTGTGCACGCATACACACACACAACGTGAATATTGTTCACATGTTCAATCAACTCAAATCAGCACTTATCTCTAGTTATTTATCATTAGAAGGTTAAAAAAAACTTGCTATATCAACATACTAGGAATTTACATAGAATTGAATGACATTCATGATTCATGCGCACAAGAATACGTCAGAATATAAAGTGCACTATATACTCATTTTCACCACTTACAAAGAATTCTGTACAGTCCTTTTAAATACAGCATTTGCTCATTGCCAATTACTACCAGAGATTATTTAATTGAAAATAACCCTGAGTAATAGGTTAGAAACACCTGATATTATATGTTAGGTTATTTTTAATTAAATAATCTCTGGTAGTCATTGGCAATGAGGAAATATATATATATACTGTTCATAATCATTTCAAGTAAGTGAAGAATTCTTACACAAGAAATTTGGATAAAATTATATGAATAAAAAAAAAATTTTTTTTTCTCTAATTTATAGAAGTAAAATTACACCAGTTTTCAACTGCTACATCATGACTTTCAATATTAAAGAGAGTTATTAGTACTAAAGTATAATAAATGCAAAAGCAGGTAAAATTAATATTTTTTTTATGAACAAATAACCACCAATACTTAAATATTACCATTTATTATTACTTTAACAGTGTAATTACTTATACTGCTCCCCACATCAGATCAGTTAAATTATTCTGATGTCTAAATTCTGCCAGTACTAAACTTTTTTGAAAAGTGCTTTCTGACTGGCTTCAAAGTTCAAAGCAAAGAATGTTCACAAACATTTTTCAGAGTAAGGCTCCTCAAAGATTTGGTGTAAAACCTTTGTTGTTCATTATTTAGATACATAGATATCTCAACTTTTCTAATTAATTCAATGCTTAATTAACACCACCTAATCTTGCCTAGTTTAAGATACCAGTTACAAATGTGAAATTTGTTTAAATGCAGTTCTAAGTTTCCAAAGCTGTCAACTAACAGTTATTTCACATACTGGTAACAATGTTAAATGAATCAATATCTAGGCTAATTGCGATACATTAATTAGCAAAATTAGTTATACCATACAGTTTTTTGTGTGGTTATATATTTTGTTTTACACTTTATGACAGTGGTAAAATCAAATTTAAAAACTAATAAAACCATACTTTTCACATGTAAATCTGCCAGAGTTTTAATTAAGTTTAATTTGAAACTAATTACCAATATAATGTATATATTTTCTTTAAAGCTCAGATATTTGAATTCACTTAAATACAAATGTATTATGGGCTTATTACAGGTTTTATTAAAATACATAATATTTCTGAACAGCTCACTAATACTAATTATATTTGTAATTAACACATCAGCTCCCACACGACCCACCAGTGGTCAGTGATATTCTTCCAGTAAGTTATGAACAAAATAAGATGAAAAATATTTCTCACCTGCAATTCCAATCACCAGTTACTACCACAATATATTCCTGTAAGCATAATAATAATTCTGCTTCTACATGTACAAAGCTACTGTTCTTGGTACAAATGTACAGACATTGAAATATGAGGAATATTATACTAATCTCAAAGGTTAAGAAGTAAGATCATCTCAGTATCAGATTTTTTTAGTGTCTGAAAACAACATGGAGTGAATGACCAACATGTTAAAAAATACCAGTAACTGACAGTGCTAAGCAGCATGGTTTGGATGCACATGTATTTTATCAGCATTATGAAATGAATGCAAAAATGAATTTCTAGAATGATACCCAATTTAAATTACTTTAGCTACTACTAGGAATGATTTAAAGTTTTAAGTTTGTTTTATTCACAGTGTAGTAAAATTAGATGCAACTTCATTTCGATGTTCATAATTGTAGGGGTGTATATACAGTTCCTCTTGGTGGTCTGTTGAAGGTGTAATGTAAAGGTTGAGAAATACAAACATGAATTTTGGAGTAATAGCTTTAAACTGTAACTTAGGTGTATACTTGTACTTCAACAAAATTTTTAGTAAGATAAACTTATAATATAGTTTTCCTGATGTGGTATGCAATGACAGTTTAATTTTTTTTTTTTTTTCAGATAGGGTATGTGCACATGAAAAGCTATGTTACATAACAATCTTGATGCTAGTGAAAGCTCATGTAAACATAGACTCCATAAAATCACCATAAGCATGTACATGCTCTTCTTGGACCTATGTTATAGTGTAATGTTACATACATAAACAGGTTACAGTGGTATTTTTCAAAATTTACAATTTTAGCAATCATTCTTTCAATGTATCATATATTGAAACTCTCACAGAATATTATTAAAGTCACTGAGACTATGTACATTTAATATCGTGCCTACATATAACCTACAGATGTATGTTGACTTCTGCAACCTTATTTACTTTTTACAAGTCTTCAGTATTTATTCTTCAATAAACAAAATGTGGGATAGCTATTTGTCATAGTAAAATATGGAAATTTACAAAAATCTTGGTCTAATGGTGCTTTAATTAAGAATGTACATTTTGTTTTGGCTCAGTAGTATGCTTAAGTTACTACAATTATATTACTAACAATTATATATTGCAAGGACCTATACATGTCTGAGCTTCATTCATACTCAAGTTTGGGTACGTGCATTCTGAGTGCAACATATTATCTGGTGCAATGCCTTGGGCTGACTAAGAATCTTGAAAATTTGGATACCTAAAATATATATTGAATTTAAGAACAAAAATGTTATTATAATCTTCTATTAAATGTTGATATATGCAATTTTGATCTCATTATAAGAAGGGTACCAAATTGTTGTAAAGAAGGACTGCCAAAAATATGTGGTTATGGTCATTAAACTAACCTGAGAAGCATAGTTTTGAATAACTCTTCTCTAAAGTATAGAAAAAAGTAGATAAAAATTACCGAGTTACAAAATGTTGAAAATAAAAACATTGGAAATATAATCTAAAATATTAGGCTTACATTTTTGATAATTAAATGTAAACTTGCTCTCCAACAGACTGTTTATTAGTAATAGTAAGCTTGTCAAATAATTTGCTTAATGATGTAATACTCTGTCAGCACGAGATCTATACAACTTTTATTTGATAATCATATGGACATAAAGGACTATATTTAGCTTGAATAACTAATATTTTTTATAGGTGAAATGTTTGGCCTTAATGCACTAACTAGCTTAATACCTTCATTTCATTACATTCTTACACACAACTAATCATCATCGGAACCAGATGCATAATATTCATTCAATATTTCACATACCAAAGATTACAGAATAACTGTATACTTATATATGTAAAAACTTTTCTCAACCCAAACGAGTCGTTTTTACATATATATTTCTCTACAAGTGGGTTTTCTCGATATCACTGAACTGTACACTTGTCCTAAATTCAAAAAAATAATCAACAAGATAAAAAAATTAACTCATAATACTAGTAGTAAATATTTAATAGGTGGATACTAATTTTTTTGTTATAAACTTTTAGTGATCTAGGAATTAGTTCACTAATGTTTCTTAATTCAACAACTCTAACTCAAATAGTTCACATATCATCTGTTTAATTTGGAATGATTTCCAAATTTTGCTTCATCTTGAATTATAAAAACTAGATTTACTAAAAAAAAAAGGGGGAATCAGAATTTCTTAAATGTGCTGCATCAGAAACATTTAGATGTACACTGAAACCTACACTACATCCCCATGAGGTTCTGAGTCCAGTGGAGGTCCTCTCTTTCTTCCTTCATATCTCCTGACATAGAGGCTCATATCTTGTATTCCTTTACCAGAAGCAGTAGAAGCATTTTCATCTTCTGAATTTTGAAATTTCTGATATTTCTGTTGTGGTTGACTTATTGATCTATCAGGATAAGATGTTTTCACAGACTTACTACTCATAATTATGCTAGAAAATAAAAATAAAGCATAAATAATTATTAAAATATAATTGAAAAACAAACAAAAATTGTAAATTATTATAAGATTATTTAAACTAGAACTCAGTATTCCAACTCATTAACTGTACTAAAATTTAAATATTCATATAAATACCACTTTAAGGCAAAGAAATGAAGTTAGGTGATAAAAGTAAAAATTTAACTTCTACATTCAGAGGGTGCGGCAGAAAGAGCATCTGCATTAGAGTTCTAACCAGTTCAGGGACACCAAAAATAATTTTTTTATGCACTTGTATTTACTTGGGGATAAGACAAATCTTATTTACTGTCATAAGCTCCACCTAATCTAAATGCAGTTCTGCCTACATTAGTAACACAGTCTTTATTTTCAAAATTAAATATTCATATAAATACCACTTTAAGGCAAAGAAATGAAGTTAGGTGATAAAAGTAAAAATCTAACTTCTACATTCAGAGGGTGGGGCAGAAAGAGCATCTGCATTAGAGTTCTAACCAGTTCAGGGACACCAAAAATAATTTTTTTATGCACTTGTATTTACTTGGGGATAAGACAAATCTTATTTACTGTCATAAGCTCCACCTAATCTAAATGCAGTTCTGCCTACATTAGTAACATAGTCTTTATCTTCAAAGATATTAAAGTAATTCTAGTTACAGAAACCCAATTCTCTCAAACAAAAGTAAAATTTATTTAAAAATAACATTTGAAAATTTAAAATTATTTATGATAACACGTAGTTTAAGCTTTACTTATAAAGCACCCTTTATAATAAAAAAAAACAACTAATGAAACGATGTTATGTCACTTTTGAAACATGGAAATACCTCCCATAACTTTTTAAAATATATCTAAGTTTTATTTATAAATTGCTCTTGTGCCAGCTAGAATTTTATAAGTGAAGTGTAAATTTACCAAAAGTTTGCCAAACAGACTAAAGTAAAACTACAGACTACTTGTAATAGTCCAAATAGCAGGTTGAGTATTCTTTTATTTTTAAAAGTGTTACATTTATACTAACTGCTTGTACTTAGTTTATAGAAATTATAATAGTAAGTATGAGTGAAAAACGATCATAAATTCAAGAATAATGTTATATACATTCCACTCAACATTTTATTTGGGCAACATCTTCATGAGCGAACTTCTACTCACACTTCTATGTTCTATCGCTAGGCTCACAACGACCAACATCAACTGACATACAAAACAAATCAATCATATCTATAACCTTATTACGTAATTTATAAATTATACTTATAGTAATTTCTCCATCATACTTCATGATAAGCTTCTACAATGGTGTAGGAAGGAGCAGCTAAACGCGAATGGCAAGACATGGAGCTTTTACGATGAAGTACGTAAAAGTGAGAGTGCGACAGCACTCCGGTTCCAACACACATGTTCTATGTCCTCAAATCAGCATTTCGTAATATAACTTTGTTAGTATTACTACCAGTATTCAGTAGCACAAACTGTAAATGTTACTCCTTATTTGTTATCATACAAAAAGTACAAATTACTATTAAATTTATTAGTAACTACTAGCACTAAAAATTATAACAAAAATGTATTCCACAATGTAGCGGGTGAAGTTTGAAAAAATTGGTCTCTACTTTTCGGTAATTTAACGTAGTTACATTTATGATGCTTGCACTAATCATAAAACCTTTTTTTCTCTCTCGCTCTCCTTTGTTTACTTAAATTGCCTTGCTAATCAAGTACAGTTAAGCCTATGAACAGTAACCTATAATATTACTTTGTTTAATGATAGTGATATCACTCATAAACGAACTATTTTAGTTCCCAAACTAAATACATACCAATATACCAATCATAAAACTCTAGAACGGTCGCGTTTCGTTCCCCGAACCTTGTTTTCGCCCTCTATATTATTGTAACCTGGTGAAAAAATATTTTATTTCTTTCATACATCGCGTTAAAAAAGAACTATATGTAAAATTACAACTTTAAATATCTTTATGTTTTTTAAAAAGTCGGATGAGTCCATCAAATGCAATAAAAGGTGGCGTTTCTTATAAAGCGTAAGAGAAAATCCTTGTGTCCGCTTTATTGATTATTTTATTATTATATAGATAGTTTAAATTTTTAATACGATACTCTTATACTGTATAGAACCACGTGTTTATTATTTTATTGTTTTATGGTACAATATATATTTTTCTGTTTTTCTTCAATTTGGTTTTATCTCAGAAAGTTGCTCAAGTAAAAAAAAACTTCTACTATTCTTGAAGTAAATACTGCCATCCATGGAAGACATCGCTCAATGAAACACCTTTGTATAAAGTTGTCGACAGTAGATCTCAAGTATACATGCTGTGTTGATATTTCACATTTAATAAAAACTGATTTATTTTGTTTTAGACTTATACTGAGTCTCATTATTTTGTTTAACATTAGTTCTATTAAGTAGAATATTTAGCATTACTCTATGAACAAAGCTACATTATCGAACAGACCTAACCAATTTAGATTCACAGTTAGTTTAATCCACGCGAATAATGGTTGCTTGGATAAATGAAAATTCTTGAGGTGACTCAAAGACTATGGTATTGGAGACCAAATAGGTCAGTTTCTACAGAACTCCCTAAATACTAAATTCAGAGTTCCAGTGCTGATCGATATCAAAGCCAGAAAAGAGAATCAGTAAGAGAAGATGATGAATTCCACCAACATAAATTGATTTATTGGCATTCACTAAAGATGCTAGGAAATGATAGAGCAATAAAGAGCTTCTCTGTGGTAGGAAGCTAATTAGTAAACACGAGGTGCCACTGGTGAATAAAAGCCACTAATATAAGCTGTTTTCCAGCAGAAAAGACAGTTGGTACTCATAAATAGATCAAAGATCAATGTAGCAGTAGAAAGCTTTTTCATAAAGGAAGACAAGCATTCACAGGTAATAAATATAGTTTAGTGCAAGAGAGAAAACTTTCCCATAAAGGGAGGCGATCAATGACCGAGCTCAAAGTCAAAAGCAAGAAGCCATTGTTGAATGATGGAAGTGGTCAGTGGGAAAGAAAGGAGAGTCTCTGTGGAAGAGGTACCCAGCTGTCCAGAAGGTAAAAACATTAAAACAGAACTCTCTTATAATAACAGAAATAAACTTAACTTTTTATTTTCTTGCAATTCGATAGATAATCTATGTTTAAAGTTTTTAAATTCAGCTGGTAAAAACGTCTCCAGCCTTAAAGGGTTTTTTTGTTTTACGTTTTTTACATGCTTAGTGTGTTAATTATCCCTTCCTAAAGAGAGTAGGCGAGATATGTTAACAAGTTTCATTATATATTTTTTAACTTTGGTTAATGTAATGCTTTTAAATATTATTTGTGCAAATAGTTTTACTGGAACTAATTGCTTGGTCAGCCCGGCATGGCCAAATGTGTAAAGGCATTCGACTCGTAATCTGAGGGTCGCGAGTTCAAATCCCAATCGCACCAAACATGCTCGCCCTTTCAGCCGTGGGGGGCATTATAATGTAATGGTCAGTCCGCCTATTCGTTGGCAAAACAGTAGCTCAAGGGTGGGCGGTGATAACTAGCTGCCTTCCCTCTAGTCTTACACTGCTAAATTAGGGACAGATAGCGCAGATGGCCCTCGAATAGTTTTGCGTGAAATTCAAAACAAACAAACTAATTTCTTGAATGACGAGCAGTAACTTAGTTTTGATTTTTGCAGTTTCAGCAACGGCCTGGTTGCCTTAGAAGTTGTTGTATACGGAACTATACCATATATTTTTTACCCTTCACATAATATGTAATTTTTTCTACATTTCTGTTTTCCTTTCAATTTATTTTAGACAAAAAGAGTCACCCAAGAAAACAATTAAACTTTTCTTACTCTGATGTGCATGAGCCTTGAATCTGCTAATAAATAATGGCGTGTTCTCTAACAGGGGTAGTTAGTACTTCGCTGTAACATTTAACATTAGTTCCAGTAAAACTATTTGCACAAATAATATTTAAAAGCATTACATTAACCAAAGTTAAAAAATATATAATGAAACTTGTTAACATATCTCGCCTACTCTCTTAGAAGGATAATTAACACACTAAGCATGTAAAAAACGTAAAACAAAAGACCCTTTAAGGCTGGAGACGTTTTTACCAGCTGAATTAAAAAACTTTAAACATAGATTATCTATCGAATTGCAAGAAAATGAAAAGTTAAGTTTTTATGTCGACGAATCAGATAATGGCCTTGGACATCCATCCTTCTATTTTGCAATGTTATAGCTCTAGGTCATGCGTGGCAGGACTGTTGTTTAAGCAACTTGGAATTTTCTTCGTTTTGAATTCAAATTCAGGTTTTCCTCTGTTAAGAAGATTTTGTACAGATTTTGCCAAGACTTAAATTCAATAAGATCTAATTTTATTAGACCTCTGCAAGAGTATAGCTTATTATTTAAAAAACAACAACAACATATTTTCAGTTTACTTTAATATTTGGAATTTACTTCTATTGATTGATTTGGTTTGTTTTGAATTTCGCCCAAAGCTATACGAGGGCTGTCTGCGCTATCTGTTCCTAATTTAGCAGTGTAAAACCAGATGGAGGGCAGCTAGTCATCACCACACACCGCCAACTCTTGGGCTACTCTTTTACCAACGAATAGTGGGATTGACCGTAACATAATAACGCCTCTCAGCTGAAAGGGCGAGCATGTTTACTGCGATGGGGATTCAATCCCGCGACCCTCAGATTATAAGTCGAGTGCCTTAACCACCTGGCCTATTTTTATTGAACATTTTCTCTTTATTTTTCTTCTGATTATTGAGAGGAATCCTATAGAGAATTGTGGAAAGAAGTAATTAAGTTTTTTCACATCTTTTTCTCTCGTCTTTGTTTTCCAGTAGTGTATTGTGCTTCTCTTTTGATTGTGCGTATTCAATAAATTTTATGGTTTCTTTGTTTTGCTTGTTGACTTGATATTTCTGTGTTTGGTTTGGAAAGAGACATAAAGTCACACTCTGTGGCATGGTATCTGTTGACCACTTTGTTAGCCTGCAAATCCTAACTAACTGCTTTACAGAAAATCTATTCACTTGACTAGAGTGTAACACATTATATTACGTAACAGTTGACTCGAGAAGCAAAATTACACAACTACGGAAGTTGAAACTAAACATCAAGAAAAATATATTGTTTTTCATAATAAATAATTGTACTTATTGTGACATAAATAAAGTGAATAAATTATGACACTTTATTATAATACATTTATATTTGAAAGATAATGAACCATAGTTCTTTAAAATTGCTGTTATAGCTTGTTTACTGTATAAAATATTAATAAAGGTGTAGTACGCGTAGATGTTATACTTACAGCATTATGAATTATGAATGTGTAACAACAACGCCATTCGATATGCTCTACTTTAAATTTCGACAATAATAAAATATTTTAGTGCTTGTTGTATTACATAAGTAGAGATATCTAATATATCAATTTTGGCATTAATTATTATTCAATCAATCGGGAAATATTACTGGTTCTGTGATAGGTCAATAACATTAAATATATCCAAATAATACGCTGTATTTCCTGAAAGGCTGTGATCCGTATCCTCCCTTATCATTAACTTATATGCCTTTTGTAATTCTATGGAAGAAAATAAAAATATGAGGACAGGCTGCAAGTACGCCTTTTTAAATATATAATAATGGTTTTATTGTAGCATCTTTTTTAAAAATAAACTGTACTTGAAATTACATCGTTTGCTGCATACGCATATGAACAGACACTTTTATGTTGAAAATTTTACTCCTACGTATATATCAAGCCATTCGTCATTTTCGTAACAACGACATAATCACATATAATGTATCGAATAGTGATATATAAATTTACTCAAACTGTTATTAAACGTAATATCAAATACACTTTAATGTTTCAATAAACTCCCTTCTTCAAAATAAACTTGTAATGCAGTTCGATCACCTCCAAACAAATGGCGTTGTCATAGTAACTGAAAATAACTGACATTGGAAGTGAACACTAATTATAATTTAATGTAAATTGTAATAATTTTGAAATGATGTTCCAGATGTATATGTAAATATTATAATAGTTAAATTGACCCTGAATTTGTACAGCATTTGATTCTTCCTAAGTGTTACGACAATTTATAAATATTTTCACCAATTTCTGTTCATTTGACGTTCTTTTTAGGTGTAAATGTTTACTCTTTGTTTTCATGTTTTTATTTTTAAATGAAATTTAGTGTAACTGAGCTGTAGGCCTACTTTTAATCGAAAAGGCACTTTTGGCTTACTATCTGAAAAGAAAGACAAGTTATTTTAATCGTTTGAGCAAAAACTAAAAAGTGGAAGTTGGCACATCCATTAAACTACTATGTCACCAATTTAAGTTTAGTTTTGTATCTTCCAGTGTAACTAGATTATGTCACGAGTTACAAATATGTATGCAGAGGAGTACGTTATGCAATCTTATTTTCATTTTGTTTTGAAGTTAATCCAAATGATAATATTGATGTAATATTAACAGTAGTAACATATGTAAAAAATAGTAATTGTGCTTGTGTACAATAAAAAATGTTTTTTTTTTTTTATTTACGAGAACTCATGTATGTGTATAGGCTATCCCTAGTATAACTGGTCTTTATTGGAAATATTTTTATTGTGCATAACATGTTAGTTCAGCATAATGGGTTGATTCTAAACAACAAATTAACAAATAGGTAATTCTGTGTAGCACTGAAAGAAGGATCATTGAAAATACAATGTAAAATGACAGTTTTTATGCATTATTCCATATATTATGTAGGATTTACCTGTTATGCAGATTTAGTTCTATATTAACTGATTATGTTATTAGGAAATATCAACTCATTATTTAACTTGTTATGCAGAACCAACTTGAGAAGGAAAATTGATACACTCTGCAGAATATATCCATATTGTAACTTTTTCTACAGTCAACCTGTTATGCAGAGTATGCCCATATATTAACTCATTATTTATAATTAAATAATTTTGCAAAATAAACATCCTTTAATATCAACTAGTTCTTCAAACTTTGAATAAATCATGCAAGTAATTTGATTATACAAAATCCTTATCTCTAGGATAAAAATCTTGTTCCATAACTTTTACACATGCAATGACAATCTAAGTTAATATTCAGTGTGAAACCCAAAACAAGAAATGGTAATATATATGCACAGTTTTTTTTTAAATTGCTGCTGCTGTGATATCCATTCAACCTACAATTTATAAGAAATTTTCTTTGAACAATTTTAAAATTAGCTTTTTAATGTGAAGTAGCCATTTGAAATGGTTTATAAGTTAGTTTTATGTTGTGTTAAATTGGAAAAAATAAAGAAATCATGGATTTTCCTCTTTTTCCAAACACATATTTAAAAATACTCAATTTCAAACTCTGTCACTTTTTCTATTAAAATGATACATTTAATGCCATTATAAATGTAAGAGACACAAGATGAGAGTTTTATGCTTAAGTTACTACAAGGATAATGTTGGGACACTTTATGCATCATTAATTTATATTATTCCCTGGGACATTATTATAATTATACTTTACATACACAAGTGATATTTATGGTAAATTAATCTATTACTAATTATTCTGTATGTTTCTTGCACATTAACTTAATTTGATTTAGTTTGGTGTAAATGTAACAGCTTTTTGTAAGTGTTTTTGAATAAAATGTTTAATGTTAATTTTTGTTGTACAAGAAAATTTAAAGACCTATAATGTATTTTAAAGGCTGGTCCTGACTCCATTGTCATTCTTTTCATTCGGTTGGGTGAGATTTGCAATCTCAATTTGTGCTCTTAATCTCTCAATTCATAGTCCCTCTTCTCTCTTTCTTTTTCTCATTTTGTGCAATTTTTTTCTCGCTCTCTATTTCCAGTTTTGCCTTTCTCTCATTTTTTTATTATTTTCTTCTTTCAGTCTTTCTCTTTCCCTTTTTAATATTAGTCTTTCTTCCTCTATTTTTATTGTTGTTTAACAAACTTTTATGGTTCACTGTCTCTAATTCAAAGACGTTGTTCTCTTTCTACCCACTTATTAAAATCGCTGGCATAATTATATAACAATCGTCATCTCTACACTATTTGCGCTACTAGTACAGCTTTGCTTATATAAGCCTACTTATTTTCGCTATTGCTCATGTTTTTTTCTACTGCCATTTACTACTGTATAATCCTGGCTGTGGCTTGCCAAATGTAAAAAAAAAAAACTTATTTTGTTAAGTAATATATATTAAAGTAAGTGTATGGGTGTGCTGGGCTAAAGACACCTATAATAGGTGTCTATGATCCGTTGGTGATAAATTTGGCAATAAATGAACAGCCTGCACTCCACTTTTTAAAAATAAGATATATATTCGAAACATGTTAAACATTTATAAAAAATGTCTTACGCTATGGTGATCGTAACTCATCTTACAGTCATGTGAAAAAGTTAGGACACCCTATGAAAGCCTGGGTATATGTGTAACATTTTTGGATATATAGATATTTAATTTCAATTTCAACAATACTGAGAGATTATAGGAATATAACTAAACAATTACAACTGAAGAAAAGACTTTTCAAGATCTTCTGTAAATGTAATTCTACAAAAATGCATATTCTGACTGAGGAAAAATTAGGACACCTTACCCCCTAATAGCTAGTGTTACCCCCTTTGGCTCAAATAACTGCAGTGAGATGCTTCTTGTAGCCATCTACCAGTCTCTGACATTGGTCTGAAGAAAGTTTGCCCCACTCCTCAATGTAGAATTCTTTCAGCTGTGAAATGTTTGAGGGGTTTTTTGCATGTAAAGCCCGTTTCAAGTCACCCCACAGCATCTCAATGGGATTAAGATCTGGGCTTTGACTCGGCCATTTCAGGACTCTCCATTTCTTAGTTTTCAGTCAGTCCTTGGTGGATTTACTGGTATGTTTTGGGTCATTGTCGTGTTGCAGGGTCCAGTTCCGCTCCGGCTTTAATTTTCACACAGATGGTCTCACATGATCCTCAAGCACCCTCTGATACACAGTAGAATTCATGGTGGATTCTACGATTGTGAGCCATCCAGGTCCTGCTGCAGCAAAGCAGCCCCAAACCATAACACTCCCACCTCCATGTTTCACAATTGGTATGAGGTTCTTTTCCTGGAATGCTGTGTTTGGTTTACGCCAAACATGTCCTCTGTTCTGGTGTCCAAATAATTCAATTTTGGACTCATCTGTCCAAAAAACATTATTCCAGAAGTACTGGTCTTTGTCTACATTCTCTCTGGCAAACTTTAGTCTGGCCTTGACGTTTCTCTTAGAGAGCACAGGTTTCTTCCTTGCACACCTCCCATGCAAGTTACACTTGTGCAGACTCTTTCTGATTGTAGAGGCATGCACTTTCACATCAAAAGTAGGTCCCGTGATGACATGTTAGGGTGTTTGGAGACCTCTTTAAGCATCTTGTGGTGTGCTCTCGGGGTGAACTTGCGTGGATGACCAGACCTGGGCATGTTGGCAGTTGTTTTGAGAGCCCTCCACTTGTTGACTATTCTCCAGACAGTGGAATGGCTGATTTCAAAATCTTTTGGAATCTTTTTAAATCCCTTACCAGTCTCATAAACTGCTACAATTTTCTTTCTGAAGGCCTCAGACAGCTCATTTGCTCTCACCATGGTGCTCACTCTTACTTCAACAGTCAGGAGCACACCAAACTAAATGTCTGAGGTTTAAATAGAGCAAGCCTCATTCAAAATGCTGAGTAACGATCCAATTATGTGCACCTGGTGTGATACACCTGTGTGTGAGTTGAGCCATTTTAAATGGGAATAAATGTGGGGGTGTCCTAACATTTTCCTCAGTTAGAATATGCATTTTTGTAAAATTACATTTACAGAAGATCTTGAAAAGTCTTTTCTTCAGTTTTAATTGTTTAGTTATATTCCTGTAATCTCTCAGTATTGTTAAAGTTGAGATTAAATATTATTATATCCAAAAATGTTACAAAAATATACAGGCTTTCATAGGTGTTCTAACTTTTTCACATGACTGTATTTGATTAGTTATACTTAATACTATGTGGATTTTTAGTTTCTCTATAAATTGGTAGATTACTTTGAATGGAAAGTAACATCAAGACACTTGGCTCCACATGACCAGTTGGTTAGGATGCTCAACTTATAACCCAAGGGTTGAGGGTTAAAATCTCCATCACACTAAACATGCTTGCCCTTTCATCTGTGGGGGCATTATAATGTGATGGTCAATCCAACTATTTGTTGGTAATAGAGTAGCTGAAGAGTTAGCATTTGGTGGTGATGACTGGCTGCCTTCCCTCTAGTCTTACACTGCTAAATTAGAGAGAGCTAGCACAGATAGTTTTCGTGTAGCTATGCATGAAATTCAAAACAAATAAACAAACAAATCAATACACTTGGTAGTGTGTTGTGCAGCCAAAACAACTGTGTTACTTAAAGGAATGACAGTTTAGCAATTTTTCACTTACTGTAGTTGAAACTATCATATATTTTTTACTGTGCATGTTCAACTGCACCCTTACTTCATATATCAAACTTCAAGGTAATACATTAAGAATTAGACAAGGTATAAAATCTCCAATTTTGATTGAATTTCTTTTTTTTTTTTCTTCACACAGAAAATACAGAAACTTTATTTCATGGGAAAACATTTTTTTTTTTCAAATTTGGTACACTTGTAAATCTTGAAAACCTACAATTAAGTGTTAAATTTAGTCAGAATATGAGCCATACATGCAAAGTTATTCAACAAAAATTTACTACAAACTCATGTAAGAGTAAAGATGAACTTTTTTAGCTTTTTGTTATTCTGGTTAAAGCTGGTTGATTTAGAGCAGTAAATAGGGTGAAAACATGTGCATGTATAGGTACTGATTAGGCCAAGCAAACTATATAAGCCATTTCTAACTCAAGTTTTCAAAGTAGCCATACAAGTGAATGGTTATTAATCATTATTTATTATCAATGTTTAAGTACAAAGTTGCTAAATTCTGATACAGTGCTTCCTTCTTCTCACAAAATTAGCTTTTCCCATTTTGTCCAGCCCTCTATATGTGAACATTGTTCATAATGTATGCCATGACCCTTCTATACACCTCTATTGGAATCAAAGATTTCAATATGTCTTTTATGAAAATCGTTGTGTTTGTCTCTCTATCAGTAGGAGAGCACAACTATCACAAAGTACATGTAACTTCATCTGTGCACCACTACTGAACCATCACTTTTTGTTAAAAAGTGCTGATATCTTTTTTTTTTGTTCAGTACGTCTTGAAATGGTTTAACTTTATTTTATGCATTGTCTACCTTTATTTCAAAAGCATTTGTTTTACCCATGTTTTGCTGATAAATATTTTGCTTGTTTGTTTGGTATCATACACAAATTCTTAAGTTTATGTTACCTCTTCAGATATATCTCATTCATCTGATGCTATGATTCAAGCCACAGGTGCAGACAACCCATTGGGGAATTTATCATCATTTATTCACAGGGAGATGAAGCATTGTATAAGACAATCTTTGTATCTTGCTGTTGCCCCTCTTTCTTTTTTGCCTTTCAACCATGACCAATCCAATGAGGATTTTGATCATTTGTTTCCTCTCCCCAAGTCGACCTTCTCAAATTTTATTTCTCAGATATGTGTTGTTTTGTCTGTTGTACCTCTTTCTTATAGTCCAAGCCCTTCCCTATAATGTGATTCTGCCTCTCAGCTTATTTAGTTTTCTCCTGTCCCCTAATATTTGGGTTCACACTAAAGTTTTTGCTCTCTGACTGGATGACAGTATTAGTATGTGTTGTCCCCCTTGGGTTTTGGATCAGTCCCTGTTGTTTATCATATGGTGGACTGTCCATATCTGAACCAACAACTGTTGGGATTTCATTTTATCTGTTTGGGAAGGGGAGAGGGCTAGTCCCAAATATCCCATTCATCTTACTAATGCCAGTATTCCCATCTTACCCTGACTACTCTATCTGAGGCTCTTCAATGGAACCCTGAGGGATTTTATAGAATCTCACTTTTCACTTCTATGTTAGTCCATCTGCTATCTTCAGCTCTGGTTTTGCACATGTGTTTCTTTGCTGTTGGGACCTTTTGGATTGTTTTGCCATATTGTCTCAGACCCATCTCCTGGCTCCTTATCTATGAGATCTTTGGATGGTCCTGTTTTTGACATATTTTGTGTTTGACACAATCTTGGAGTATTTGTGGTCAAGGTTAGCTTTGATCCATCCATAGTTCACTTTTTCTCATCTGGTATCCTGTTTGTTCTTGTTGGAGCCGAATGTGACACCAAATTTTGTCTCTTGAGCCTCCCTTCCCAGCTCTTGCCTCTTCTTTCTTCATGTGATGCCACAGTTTGTTCATATTTATGACAATGCATAGTATTCTAACAATGGTTCTAGTGACTACCCAGTAGGAGTTTGTCTGACAGCTTTTATTTATTGGTGAAGTCATTTAATATCCAGTTTTTTGATTCACAGAGTATTGTCAGAAGGGTTCTTCATCCCATATTTTTACTCTTCCTGCCATATTCAGTGTGCCTGTTTCCTTTCCTCCTACTTGTGGCACCAGGATCTTTCCAAAGTGGTGCAAGACCTCCTCACACAATAGGTTATTGAATTTGCCCTATGAAGCTCTGGGGCATTTTACTCCAGCTTGTTTGTTGTTCCTAAAAACGACTGGGGACTGGAGACTGGTCATTTATGTGTCTTGTCTCAATCAGTATATTCACACCCCAAGATTTACCTTGGAATCCTACCTTACTCTTCAGTGAGCCTTTTTTCCATGTCTTTAGAAGACCAAGATGAACGTCTCCAATGCTTATGTACATATTTTCATCTTAGAGTGTACTTGTTCTTCTCTTTGATTTGTCAATCATGAGGTGGGATATCAATTTCACTACCCTTTAAGATAGCATTGGTGCTATACATCTATTGTCAGGCAGTGTGAACCTTCATTCTACATCTTCATTCTCTGGGGTTGCATTTTTTTCTTCTACATGGACAACTGGTTTCTTCTCACTCATCCTGAATGGGAGTCAGGCTGTCTCACTCATCAGCTCCTCAAAGCTGCTCAGGTGGGCTAGTTGGTCAAATTGGAGAAGTCCTTCCTTCATCCTACTCAGTACCTCTTTCATTTGTATATTTTCTTCAGCACCTATTTCAGTCACCCCAACCTTTTGCATCTTTACTCTCTAGAAGTGGTCATTTGAAATACCCTGTCTGCTCTCTCATTTTCTGCTCATGAGATTCTACTGCTTTTGTGGTTGTGGTTTTTGATAATTCCTCCTATACCTCTCTTTCGAATTCTCATGTTGTGTCTTCAGTTGGTTCTACATTACCAATGGAACCTTGCTCAGGGTTCTTTGGATTTCTCCCACAACCCTTACTTCCTCTATTGTGGATGATGTTGGTTGGATATAAGTCCTCACATAGGTTTGGGATTGTTCATGTTCCTTCCTCAATTCTTCCTCTTTGTCATGGGTAAGAGAAAACATACATGGGTTATTTACATCTTTGTTCTGGCCATTCCCTTGTTTTCTCTTGTGACAGTGATATTATTGATTTTTGGACGTTCTGGATCAACCTCACAGTCACAGGGATTGATTCAAGGTAATGGACTTTCCTCAGATACTGGATGACACATTCCCTTATTCCTGGCTCAATGCTACTCTCATGTCTTGTGCTGAAGTTGGTCATTTACTCACATCCCTGATTTTAGGGCTTTAAGTTAAGATGATATGATCCTTATTCCACCCTTGCACAGATGTGATGACCAGTTTTCTTTTTGTGGGATTGAGTTATTTATTTATCTAATTAGAAACACTTTACTGTCTTATTCTCTCCCATTCGCATGTGTTCCCATAATTTTCCACCATGTGTATTCATTTTTGTTTGTGACAAAGATATAACTGGTTCAGAAGTGGTGCATATCACATTATCTGATCTGTTTCTCTCATCTACAAAGATATCTTTTGGATACTCTCAGGGGATATGTTTGTTTTTCCCTTGCACAAGTCCATCCTTTTCAGTGTAGGATTCTGGCTAATATTGTGAGCAAAGGAAAATATTGTAAAAAAGTTATAATTTTCCTGTGCTGAAAATGTATTTCTGATAGGTGCATCCCTCTACTCAGACTTCCCACCCTTTCTCCCCACTTTCCAGTGCTCATACCTTCTGCCAAACTTCAAAGTGATGGTTTGGTATCTGTCACATCTTTTATGTGACAGTAGTGATTTCCTATTGATGGATAGATGATATATGATGATTTGCATGATTCCAATAAGGAGATGCAGAAGGCTTGCAGCATGCATTATAAAAAAAAATGTTTGCATATAGAAGGCAGGACAAAATTGGAAAAGCTAATCTTGTGAGATGAGAGAAGTACGTACCTATTGAAAATACATTTTCAGTATAGGAAAATTATATCTTTGATGAAATTCTAATTAAAGAACATATAGTGTCACATGATATTAACTGAAGCAATAACGGTGAATAGCAATTCTTGTTGATATTGCTGTACTGAGTGCATGCAGGTGATGAAAAGAAGCTGTTAAGCTAGTTTCCATGACATTATTGTTTTAGGCAGGAAAAAATACCACCATATATTTTAAATAATCTGGTTGGTTCTGTAAATTATAGGTCTGTTCTGAATAATAGGATCATGATCCTGAAGCTAAAGTTGGTTAGTATCTAAAATAAAAATATACACACTTTTCAGTTACCTTTGAAAGCCTTCTTGTCTTGTATTTTTAATTGTGATGTTTTAGTTTTTCCACAAAAAAGCTTATTTTTGATCTTATATTTTTCTTTTCTATCCTTTAGTATTATTGAGCCATCATAAGAATGTTGGGATATTTGCCTACTACACTAAGCCTGATAAATGAAGGCAGTTTGGTTTATATATATATTTTTTTAAATATTAAAACCTTTTTAAAATACACTTTAAAACATAACTAACACGTAATTAAGTAAAATATTATACTAATATCTAAATAAAATTTAATTGTCTATCTAACCCACATATTTATAGATGAGGAATAATAAGTGTAGATGCAAACAACAACAATGCTAAGAACACTCAATAAGTTCTTTATGGAATTCTTTGGGCCAATTTTAAAATATTTGTAAGGAAATAGTATTTCAAAATATGGTCTTTCTATTGGTTACAAACATCTAAATCAACCAAATATAATTGTTTGAGAAATTGCAACAGTATTTGAAGAGATTGGGCGTGGCATCTGTCAAGAGTTCCAATAAATTGATTCCTTTTTTTCCTCCAAACATCAAACAAGGGACTTCAAGGAAGAATGTCTAAACAGAGCAATTAACCTAGTTTTATTGTCTGTGTAGAGGTATAGTGTACAGAAAGAACTGTTTAAGTTTCAGAGATGAAAAGTTACAATTTTGTGAACTTGTGCATCAAATGGAAGATTAAGAATATTTTCATTAAGGTTTCTTTTGAAATAAAGGAATTAAGATTTAGATAATATAAAACTTTGAACTATAATGTAAATTTTAATGCTAATTTTATTGGTGTGCATTGATTGTAAATTAGCTTAATTAAATTTTGAATGTAAAAGCTCATAACATGCACAGTACAGGGGTGCCAGTAATTATAGGGTTAAAGAATTTAGTTGTTTCTGTAAAGTATAGGTTTGCTCAAAATAATTTTACAGCAAATATTCCTTCATTAGTTAGCTTGGTCTTGTATTTTGTTGTACCTCCCAACATGCCCCAAGTGGGACAAAAACGGGGCCTGTTTAACTAACCAACAAATGAATAGTCACTGAAAAAATTATTATCAATGCTATAAATGTAGCCACCAGTTTAGCTGCTAGTTTTGATTTAATTAATTTAAGTCACATGCTCAATCCTTTTTTGGATGTATTTTTTCACACATAAGGTGTTTTTGATCAGATTAATATATGAATTTTTTGTTAAAAAATTCAGCTAAACAATAATATTTTATCAGTATTAAGAGTACAAGTATTTACCAAAATGTTACACCTTTTAAAGTCCATTTCTGCATTTTATAGGACTTTCTTATTCACATTTCTTATATGTGTATTAAAATAATTTGTCGAATAATGAAAATTCAAATATTAATTGATATTAAAATGGTAATGTCACATAATGGTTTATTTTATTTTTTCAGGTAAACAGTTCATCAGAACTTTTAGTGATGGTGTCTCATCTTGAAATTTACAGAGAAGAATTATTTGATTTACTTAATCCTTTTATGGTAAAGAGCTATCTGTGAGAGAAAATGAAAATGGTGCAACAAGTAAGTTACATTCAAGAAAAATTATATTCTCATTATATGTGCATTACTAATTTTATACTATTTAAAAACTAGGATTTTGTGAAAGTTGTGTAAACTAAATTTGCAAGATTATCTCACTGTTACTGTATAACTTTGTTAATTTATTTGGGTGCAAAAATGGTGTTTGTATCACATGGTGTTTAATTTCATTACACTGTGTAAATTGTCATCAGTACAAGTTTTTGTAATATATCTTATTGAAAAAATATCATTTTTACTATATTATTTTTTAAATGTTTTGTGATATCTTTACCAAACAAGTATTTTGTTTGTCTTACAGTATGTTAACATTGCACTGTTTATTTTATTTTTCTTGTGGGATGTTTACACAAGAAGGTGCTATTTTTTTCTGTGGCATTATGGATTACTTGAATTTACTTGATAACATATTTATAAAGGATTTGATATATCTGTCATTTATTTAGTTGTGAAAGACATACATAAGATAAGGTGTTCCAATTATGAACAAGTTCTAGAATGTTTGAGAAATGGATCAGCTTCTTGACATCCAGGATCCACACTAATGAATGTTCATTCTAGCAGGTCCCATTCTATTTTCACCATTTATTTAGGTATTGTGTTTTTTTTAATAAGATGATGTGCAACATCTTCTGTCTTTTTCGTCAATATACTGTGAATTAAGTTTGTGTAATATATATATATCAATTTTTTCTGAATTATAACATAAATTGATAAAAATCCTATAACCTATGTGCTTTCAAAAGGTGGACCCTTTAAAAGTACTCAAATTATAGGGTTTTATCATTTTTTCAAGATTTATTGAACCTACATGTTTTTCTTCCATCATAATTATAATATAAATGTTATTTAACTGTTTTTAGATTATTTGTTTATTATTGTATTTGTTCTTCTTGTTGTCTATGGTAAGCCTTCTGTCATCAAAGGAGTCCAGCTTTCTTTAGTTACCTCTTGTTGTAAGTAACTTTCTCAACTAATGATAATTAATTTACATGTGAAAATGATAAAATATGTTTTATAATATCCTGCAGAACAGAATATAACTCAAGTGTCAGAAGACAGTAACAAAGATGCTGTGGATTATCATTTGAAAAGGAGTAGACAAAATGATTTTGGTAAAGATTTGCATTTTTACTATGTAGATCAGTTCAAAAATGATATAATATTATGTCTTCTATTTCACTCACTGTGACGTCTATTAAAGAAAAAGAAAATTCACAAAAATATGCTCTACAAAGGTAGTACATCAAAATGCACATGATGTCAAATTATTAAACAAAAACAATACACTGAATAGGTGAAGTGAAGAAAAAGTGTCATTGACCACCATATTCAATACTTTTCTCTAAGATATAGGTCCAGCTTTACTCTTTGGTTAATTTATGTTCAGGGTTACTAATGAGGAGTGGAATTCTCCAATACTAGTGTAACCCAGTAATGCACGATGATTGAATTGGATCTACCTTGTATTTAGATTTCAGAATTAAATAATTTTTGGTATAATAATTTTATTTATTATGATGTTATAATACCTCATACGTTTTATAATATCTCTATATAATGGAATCTTTAAGCACTTTATGATTATTAAGTAAGATATAATATTGAACTCACAAGTGTTAAGAAATCTTTTAAGCAGAAAATACTAATTTACTATGATATCACCTCAAAAATTTGCTTTATTCTAAACCTTAGGTAAAAAAACCAGTGCTTTTGTTACCAAGTCATAAATGTTTGAAAAGTAAAATATAAGGTTTTTAAATAGTATATTTATTGTGTTATTTTTTAAAGTTCTACCAAAGTTTTTATGTACAATTTTTCATTTGTATTTTAGATACAAGGCAACATTGTCTTTATTCTAAGTTTCATTTTGTGAATCTTGCTGGATCTGAAAGAGCTAAAAAAACTGGCAACATTGGTGAATCTGAAAGGTAATGTAGTTGGGGTAGATAAATAAGGTATATGGTAATAGAAGTAATGGTAATATGATAATAGAATACAAAAATCTTTGTCTTCTATCTTATCACTTAGGTTGTGTTTAAAATATTAAAGTAGAATTAAATTAATTTCATAATAGGTTCAAAACTGACATATATGGTAAACTTAACTGGCCTAATTTGTTTCATGTACAGTGTATTTATATTTATTAGCACATTTTTAATGTATATAACATTCAGTTATAAGAATATTTAGTTTTAACCATTAACGAAAGTATTGCAATTATTAGTCGTTTCTGCCTAGTATCTCAAAGTATACATATTTTTATGTACAATGTATTTTAATATGACATGATTATAGATCTTGAAATAAGGAATAAATTGTTCAAATGTGTTGTATTTTTCTTTATCAGTTGTAAAAATTCATTTTGTGTGTACAGTGTCATGGCAATATATTTTGTGTTGCATCATGACAAGTCCTTATATTATGATATTAAATAATATTATAGCAGGTGTATATTATGAAAGTGAAAGATCTTCATTGTAATTGGTTACACAGTAGAACTTCCATTTCTGTAATACACATCTGCTGTATTGCAATAAAAACATAAAATTAATATATGGGTATGATTTATTTGTGTTAACTTCATGAAAAAGTACTGTTGCAACAGTTAACTACATTTTACAAATGAAAACCAAGATGATTTTAGAAATATGAAATGGGTAAGTTTTTGCACATGGCTTAAGCTATCTGAGATACATTTTTTTCTGGGTGTCCTAATTTGCTAGGTAAATGAAACATAATAATAAATGATGGTTATTGTAAATATTCAAAGTTTTTAATATATGTGTTATCAGCTTTGTGCAAGCCTGTGTATAAGAAAACTTATAATTTTATATAGGGTGCGTATCATGTCACTATAGGATTTTTACCTTAAATACAGTGATTTTCGTCATATATGTAAATCAGTACATTAAAATATTTGTGTTCTTCTAGAATCTGTTCACATCAATCATGGATTATTTGCTTTAAGTAGTGTGATTTGTGCTCTGACTGACACAAGAAGTGTTCAAACTCCTCATATTCCTTACAGACACTCAAAATTAACCAGAATGCTAAAGGTAAAATGAAATTTATTTGAGGTAGTACATTTTAGATAGTGATTATGTTAAAGTGAGAAGCACAAACTGTTGCTGGTCATGTTGTAGTTTTGTAGCCTAGAAGTGTGTTGGTATCTTATAATAATAAAAAAAAGGACATATTTAATGAATTTTCATTCTAATATAATAGATGGGTGAAAAATACTATATCCTTGTGGTTGGTTATAAATTGATTTGTACTAAAAGAGTGAAAGGCAACATGTAGTTATATATAAAATGTGAAAACTTTGTATGCATAACATTTCATAGGATTCATTAGGAGGAAGTGCAGCAACTGTGATGATCTGTTGTGTTAGTCCACTTGTTGACCTTGATGAAAGTTTGAATTTACTTAAGTATGCTGGAAGAGTAAGTGTTGTGATTATCACTTGCCAATACAGCTTCTACATTCAATTATCTTTGAACATTAGTGACTTGTTCCTGTATTTATATATGTAATCCTGTAAATGATTCTGATTATATTTGACAATATTTTTGTTAACATTTGTCTGAAATCATATTTCCAGTGTTTGAAAATTGATTGAGAAACATGGTAGATGTGTAATTTACCTCTAGGTTAAACTTAATTTCAAAATGAAATAGCTGTTAGTATATTAAATGTAATTTACATTATGAATAGAAAAATGAATTGATATAGTGATTTGTAATGAATAAAGTAATTTATTTTATATTGGCAAGTTAGTCAGATGAAATTGTATCATTAAATTGTTGAAATTAATCGTTGTTTAGGCTTAACACAGTGTATATGTTAATTAGGCTTAACTCAAAATTATGTACATTAAAAAAATCATTATTGAAATAGTACTCTTCTAAGTACTTGTTAAATAGAGAGAGAATATTTTATAAAAATATCCTGAAATTTGCAAATAACAGCTTTTTAAAATTCATGTACTAAACATTTACATTTTTCAGAGTATTCTGTATAAAATGTCAAAATTATCTTTTAATAAAAAATTATGTGGTTTGTTTCTTTTGTAATATCACATAAAACATTGAAAATGTATATGTGAGCTTATTTCAAAATCTATTTTCCAATGTGTTTGTTCTGCAGATAAAAATTTACATACTGCTTTTAAAATGAAATGTTATTGAACTTTCACAGTAACCCTTTTAAAGGTTTATGCATTTAAGAAAAATAAGTGTATTGTGTTTTAAAACAACATTTTGTTTTAGTGTCTGTGAGTTACATTTTTTATTATGCTCCATTGTGATTAATTAATAATTTAATCAAAGTTCTTCCATTCAGTTGCAATTAATAGTGTTAATAAAGTTTATCATCAATGTTTTATCAATGGTTTTCTTAAGGATGTAGTTCAGAGGGCACATAATCACATCTGTATAATTACATTCAAAATGTTATTGAGCTACTATTTTATGAATATATGCCAATAAGTTTAGCATCAATGTATTGATTACAATTCAAATTTTAGTATATGTCAGTTAATTTCTTAAATGAAAAGTAAATTTCCAATAAAATTGCTAAATTTATATCGATTTTTATGTGTCAAATGGTATGTTGAAAACAAATTTGTAATGATAAAATATAAAATCTATAGTATCTTACAAATAAGAAACTCAAATTATTAATATTGACAAGCTAGAATATAAAATAAGAACCTCATATCTTTTCAATATGCTGAGGGATACCTTAAAAGATCTTCAACAGTGGCTCTGCTTCCTTTTCCATTTTTGGAAATACTTATTTATGTCACCCACTTTGCTCAATTACACATTGATAACTAATTAAAAACTCATATTTTCTACCACGTGGTTTTCTAAGCCTGTTTAAGGTGTTTAGATATTGAAAATGATCTGTTTGGTTCAAAGCTTGCAGTGTATAGGTAAAACAAAATGGTGATTGGAAATAATATTCTCTTAGACTGAAATACAACTAGTTAGCAAGACTTGTAAATTACAGTAGTACTCTGTGTTATTGGTATAATAGTGTGTATTTTTTCTTATTTCTAATTGCATATATAAAACCCAAAAAATTATTTTATATCCTTCATATGGAAAATTTGACAAGGCCTAGCCAGGTATGGCAAGCAAGTACAAACTTCATAATGACTGAAAGCAGTACAGATCATTGTTTTCTATATTTCTTTACTTACTGTTCTATATTTTAGGAAAAACAGCTGAAATTGAAGAATGGTTTTGTAAATAGTAATACATATATATATATATGATTGAACTTTACAAAATACTGATGCAGTAGTAGTAGTACAAAGCTAAGATATTTGCATTTTGTAAAGACCAGTTTTATCTTAAAGGATATGGCAACATGATTTGCACCTGCACTGCATGAGTGCAACTTCTATGGAACTATTGTTAGTCAGATTTAAGCTATTTAGAATAAAAAATCTATGATTTCCTGTTCAAACTGCAGTCGTTCTAGAATGAAAAGCATGTAATTTTAATTTATTTCATAATTTTTATTGTGGCTATGAGGTTAGTGAAGTTTACTAACCATAGGTAAAGTTAAGGTAGAGAAAACAATAGATAAAATATAAAGTTCTCTTAAAAACAACGTTTGATATATATTTAAGAGGTTATAAAGATTTGTTGTTGTTTTTTAAATTTTGTCAAAGCTATATCAGGGCTATCTGCACTAGCCATCCCTAATTTAGCAGTGAAATATTAGGAAAGGAAGTTAGTCATCACCATCCATTGCCAATTCTTGGGATGTTTGTTCATCAGTGAAAACTGTGATTAATCATCACTTTATTATTCCCCTATAGCTGAAAGGACAAGCATGTTTGGTTGGATGGGAAGTCGAATCTGCAAACTACAGAGTGTGAGTCAAGCACCTGGCCATGCAGGGCCTGGATGTAGAGATTATGCAAATGAAAATTGACAATTTTCAGATAAAAAAGTATTTTTAATCATAAAATCCAATTTACTTTGCATGATGGATAGTCATCATTCCAAAAGAAAACAACTCACAACAAATCTTTAATTAATAAATCTTAATATTTTATTTAAAAACCTGATAATTTTGTACACGTAAACCTTGATTTACTTCACTGATAACCTGCAAGGTTTTGTGAAGATATGCATAATGTATTAAAAGTTATAGTGTAACTACTTTCATGGATAATTTGGTGGTTATGGGCTGGGTGAATTTCACTAAGCTTATAGTCATAGAATTAAACTCTGTAAACTTTACTATTCAACTGTATACTGCTGATTGCTTCTCCGTATTAATATTTTTCATTTCACTGCAGAAATATAAGAAATCTCCCTCATATTAATTCAAAGGCTGTGCAGAATAAAATCAAGAACTCCCAAAATCAAACTCAGGTGAGTTTTTTGGTTTTTTCACACTGCAGTTTTATTTTGCTAACACCACTGATAGAAGATAAGAAAAATGCCAAAATTAAGTAATTCCAGTCTTTCTTGTTTTATAGATTGCAAGAGTAACCCATGTATTAAGCCAAAAACTGTTATTTAGTGTCAGTTTAAATATCAGAATTATACTTTAAAAAAAATATTATTACTTGTGTTGTCAGAGGCAAACATCTTAGTTGCTAAATAGGTTCAGAAAAATGATAAATTTCCTTAGTTTTTGTTCTATGTTTTAGAACATAGAGAGTATCACTGTTTTTATAGAATTTATTTTCATAAAATTGTGAAACTTCATTTCTGTCTTTCATCTCCATGATTTAGCAAAAACCTGATAACTTTTGTGGAGCTGATTCTCAATTTAATGATGCTGTGTTGTTTAATAATAAGTAAGTAATAGTTATAATGGCTCTTGACTCATGTGTGATGTATAAAATGACATTTTAAAGCATAAATGATGTACTAGTTAACTAGTTACATTGCCCTGTATAAGAAAGTAAGTGTGTTATTTGGTTTTAACTGTAGAAATAAAGGGTGATTATAAAGACAACCCCATATATCAAAATACTTCTTCTGGAGAAACAAAATTTTCCCAGAAAGACATTGATAATTACCAGTTTAATTTTGTGATGTTTGGACTTGGTACATTGTGACTTATACCTAAAGTGCTTTTATCATGAATGAATTGATTTTATTTCCTTTTTTCATCATTTTCTTTCAACAATACAAGATGTATAATTCCAATATGAACACTCACCTTCGTACACAGAAAGCTACTTTCCTCTTGAAACTGCACTTATCTGCATTACCCTTTTGAACACTCCCACATGGCCCCCCAGTGGCTCAGTGGTATGTCTACGGACTTACAACGCTAAAACTGGGTTTCAATACCCAGTGGGCAGAGTATGGTGGTATTGTGTAGCTTTGTGCTTAATTCAAAACAACAACAACACTCTCACATAAAATTCATGTGAATTAAGTGAAAGTGAGCTACTGGATGACAATATATCATGCAGCAAGACCTTTCACCAATCGGAATGTGACACATCTCCTTGTGGAAGTGCATGCCATACATTCATACATGAAATATTTCATTTTCTTGCTTGACATGTATATTTTTTATGATGCTTGTTGAAGGCAATTTTATGTTGTATTTTCAACCTTTCAATATGTATTCACAGATTAATGTGAATTCTTTTGTCTGCCTGATATAAGTACACATATCACTGGCTTTTACTGACAATTTAGGAATTTCTTGCCCATTGAGATTGTGACAACCATTGTGTATTGCAAAAGGTGCCATCCAGGTTGTAAATACAATAAGAAGTGTAATGTAATTGTCCACCATGTGGTGGGATGTGTGTTCCCTTCTGGACCTTCTTCCATCCTTGCCACACATTTCCCTTCAAGATTTTGAAGCTAAAGTTGAGGAGGATGAGATGGAGCAACTTTTCACCCAATAATTCTCTATCTACTGAATATTTGTTGACTTTCCAACCTTACATAAGCCTCCTACTCAATGTTTCGTTACTTCTGTTCTGCTCATGCCACACCCAGCACATACCTTAAGGTTCAATTTACTTCTACTGTTTTATTCTATCGCCCTTCCTGCCTTACCAGATAACATGTAGGCATTTTTGTTTATGTATAGTTTATTCTTCATTAACACATAACTCATAGGACTTAATATTACTCTTTACAATGTTTGCAAAAGAAATTTTGTTTAGTACTAGCTTGTTATTCTTTAACTTATACTGCTTTGACTATAACATTTAATCATAGTTACTTACTCCTTTTCATTTTTCACTTAGTATCTTAGGTTTAGTCTTAGTTCATCTCTCTTTTACATGTACACACAGACTTTGTTGGTTGATCATATTTACCTATTCTTTACAATATAAACATACACATTAATGTTTAGTCACAGTTAGTTGCTCTTTCCAATATAACACACAGCCATTGATATTACGTTCTAGTTTATTACTTCATATGTCCAAATGGAAGGTGATGTTTACATCTCATTCATTACTTCTTCATATGTATTCTTGGTAGATAATGCTTAGCTTTAGTTGTTTATATCTTGCCATGTACAAAAGTGTTAAGGTTTGATTCTAGTTCATTATTCAACATGTACATCTCAAAGTTAATGTTTAGATTTTGTTCTTTACATCTTCCTATGTACACATGGTAGATAATGCTCGGTTTTGGTTAATTATTCCTTGTCATGTACATATTCTTATTAAGGTTTGGTTGTAGTTCTTATTATTAAACATGTCCACAGAGAAGATATGTTCCTTACTCCTTAACATGTACCTCATTGGGGTTAATATTTTTGTCATTGTTCAATACTCCTTTACTTGTACCAGTAGAAGATAATGTTTAGATATTATTACATCGACCTTACTATTTCCCACTTAGAATATCATGTTTAATCTTGGTTTATTGATTCTCTCTGTATACACAACAGTCAATGTTCAGAGATAGTTGCTTATTCTTAACATGTATACTGCAATGTTAGTGTTTATTTCTAGTTCCTTACTTCTTCACAGAATATGTTGTTTAGTCATGGTTCTGTACTTTTTATTTCACTTAACAAATGTTTTATCACAGCTAATTACTCATTAGCATATACTTTTAGTAGGTACTGTTTAGTAGTTAATTACTCTGTAATATGTACACAGGATGAATGATGTTTTGATCAGTTCCTCTTTAGCTAAAGGGTTAATGAAGACAAAAGCAGCAACAATGCTAAGAGCATTTGATAAGCTCTCTAAAGAATGCTTTGTACTAAATTTTAAAATGACTGTTGGAAATAGTATTGTGAAATGTAGTTTTTCTGTTGGTTAATAATATCTAGCTGAACTAAATATATTGGCTGATAAATCTCAACTAGATGTGTGGAGAGGGTGTGGAATCTATCAAGAAATCTAATAAATTGATTTCTTTTTCCTCTCAATGACCCCAAAGGAGCTTGAAAGAAGAATGTGTAAGTGGAGCAATTAACCTGGGTTCTTTCTATATATGAAAAGTTTAATATTATCAAGTCATTCTCAAATTACAAAGTCTAAACATTAAGACTTTGTAAGTAATTCACTGAACCTGTGCATAAAATTGAAGTTGAATAATTTTTACTTCTACTTCTGGGTGCCATTGTATGGGATGTATTTATCACCTTGTTCTCTTTGTCTCCATTTCCTTCTGACTTTATTACATTTTCACATATTTATCCTCTTTCATGGGATGGTTCTTCCATGATCTGTAAGAATTTTCTATTTTAGGTTTTCAGGTGGCATATATTTCATATTCTGCTTTTCCTGATCTTACAATTTCCCTTCATTGCCTCTTTTTATCCTATTTCATTCCTTCCTTATGCACTTCTACCCTTCATACCTCTTGCCTGATAAGATTATCATTGTGGCTCTCCATGGATCTCTATAGAATCTCTAGCAGGATGTTTCTACTCTCACTGGACATGCCCTATTTCTACATACCTTTTACATATTTCTACATCTTTGTTTTCTCCAATTTTCTCATTACCACTTTTCCCTTCTCCTTCGTCCTGACAAGTCTTTCCTTCCATTGTATTCCATAGCAGAGGAATGTGATCATTCCTCCCCTCCCATATCCCCTCCTTTGATTTTTCCTTTCCTAGTTATTTCTGTTCTGGATATATGCTCTTGTCCTGTGTGGTCCACACAGTGTTTTATCATGCTCTTCCTCATGGTTCTTCTCACTATCTTTTTGTAACTGAGACAATCCATGTACTAGGACCTTCTTTCCTACCCCATTCCAGATCTGACACCTCATACATCTTGTATATACCCCTCTGACAGTGAATGTTGTATGCTGTCGTGAGTCTCCTTTCTTCACCACCTCCCCTTTTCTCTAGGCTGGCATGTGGTCTGCCCCACAATCATTTGTCTTACATTGAGCTATCTCTACTATCTAGCTGTCTTGTCTCCTGCACATAAAGGCTTTCACCAATGATCATTCTTTAATTAAAACCTGCACCTGTATTGGATGTGGGTACTCATTTACTTATTTTTTCCCAACATTCTTCTACTTTTGGATCCAACTAAGTGGCTAGCATTCTCCCAAAGAATATGCTTACCCAAAAATTTGCATCATGACAGGATAATGGAAAGAGCTCAGGCTATTTGCTCTGGTCCAGTCAGTGACCACTATGAGATGCAAGATTGCTGGAGCTCCACTCATGGTAATAATATATATTCATTAGTCTGATTCAGACTATACGCATTCCATAGACTATTACAGAAAAAGCCAGCACCAGAGTTGTGCATTTGGCTGCTTCTTTGCTCAGCAGTTACTGACTTTTTTAAATAAAATTTTCTGGTCACCCATTGCTGTGTCTCTAGTAAATGAACTTTCCAAAAGGTACCCAATGGAGATCTGGGGACATTCTCTGAGTTTCCTTTGTGTGGATTCTTCCTCCCACCTCCATTGAGTGCAGCACAAGAATCCTTTACCATTTACCAATTCCCAGCCACTGGGGTGATGGACCATAGTGAATCCTCACTGATTGGGGCCTGAATGTTGGGAGCTAAAATAAAGGTTCCTCTGTGGTGAGAAGTAGATAGGGGTGTTTCTGGTGGGTAGTTCACATCACCCTGTTGCATATAGATACATCATAATCTCCAAATGGAGTATAGACACCTGTTGCTATATCATGCTTGTATATCTGTCCTTATCATATTTCCTTCTCCTAAATGGCCTGAACCCTTTGTATCTGAGGGTGGAGTAGATAGTATTTCATACCCAACTATGATGTATTACTCACATGTCATACTTTCACAGTGAGCAAGGGGCCCATAATATCTGATGGTCAAGTAGTGGTTATACAAGTATCCATACAAATTGTGTCTAATAAACAAATATTTATACATGTTCCATTCCTCCTGTCATTGACAAAAGCTCCTAAGTATTTGATGGTACAGGAACTGTTCCCTTGTCTCACAGCTGGCTTTGACCCATAGAGACTGATGGTTGACTAGGTGTACACCAACTGTACAGTCTGAATGACCCCCAACCTCACTACATTTATTGACCATTTTATGTCTTGTGTGCGAGTGCTTGGATGGTCATTTATCTATTCCATCTTAGAGCACCATGTAGGCCTTTTGACACTTCTAATCCTGCTAACATGCAAAAAGTATGCCCTGAATGAGATGAAGTGTAGTTTCTGACAGATGTGCCCCTCTGAAGCTCCTGCCATAAGGTGTTACACCCCATGGGCTTTATTCAGATGCTTGGTGAAGGGAGCTCATCTAGGTATTTTTTGCACTAGTCCCTGCACCATCTTAGTGTGGGATTCTAGCTTTTTGTGTATAGAGGTGAGTGATTGTATCAGAAGTTAACATTTTCCTTATTTGAAATTGTATTTCTGTTAGATACTGACCTCCATAAACGTTCAAACCCATCCTCTCCACTTTCTCAGTGTATCTTTACATCTTTATTTGTGGCGTTATAAAATAATGAAATGTTTTGTGTGGGAATGTAGAGGGTTCATTTGCACAAGAAGATGTATTGCACCCTCATTGGTAGAGAGTTTCCTACATGATATATCTTCATACAGTAGCACAATTTCGCATAATTCACATGAATTTTAGATAGGAATTTTCATAAGGTTGGTGGCATGTAAATCTTTCAGGCAGGTTAGCATGATTTCAAGAAGAAAATAACTTTATATGTGTAGAAATGAGTATCTTTTGGTACTCATTTTCAGTAAAGGAAAATGTTAACTTTGAATTAAAGGTGTGTCAGTGTGTGGATATATAGCAAGGATCAATGAAAACTATCCAAATCAGATGATGCTTGTATAGTTGTATTAAAGAATAGACTTGGTGTGTTAATTGAGAATCATAGAAAGCATATTGACAGTGTTTGAAATTATCTGTAACTTTTTCTAACTGCCCTGAACAAAACATATGATTATCAGTGTGCTTCTGTTGAATTTCACTCTTCTTAGAACAAATAGTTTTTTTTTTTTTAATTCAAGCTTCTCTTGCTTCATACATGTTTTTAAATGTTGTTTCACAGACTTTTTCTCTTATATTCTTGGTGAAAAGGTGAGATAACCTGATCTTTTCTTTATGTAATGATGCCAGCCAGTTGTTTTCTGCTGTTTCACATCTGTTTACAGCTCACTTAAGCCAAAGGTTCAAGGACTGGCAACATAGGTTTCTACATGTAGATTTTCATTTCATTACTCTGTTCCTTTAAGTTTGATGTATGAGAAGTGCTTGTAATCATAATGCTTGTTGCCTCAGAACAATCAAGTGTTTACACACTAACTCTCTCAAATCACTTTTTGTATGAGATGTGTTCATTATCTTCCTGTGTCAACTATGTTGTTGACACATGCATGTGTCTGGCATGTTTATTTACTTGAGGTATCAAATATGTTTGATGAAATAAGATTAAAAATGAATATTGAAATGAAAAGAACATAAAGCCAACTTCAAATGAAAAAAATACCATATTTTATTTAAGTTCATACAGTAATATTAGGTAGTTATTAATTATTAACTATTATACTTCATAGAAGCTGAGTACTTTCGAGTTTAAAGTAACAGATGCTATTATTTATTTAGTAGAAAGACATTTTTCACTGAGCTTTGTATATGCAATTTTCTTCATACTTCCTGGAAGTAGATAGATATTGTGAGGAATAAAATTTCAAGCTTACAATATTATTTTTGAAGAGACCACAGAATTCATAGGATCTCCTATGAATGAAATGCAATTTAAAAACAGTATCTCGTGATGTTAAGTTAACTTTATTTTTGTGACTAAATTAAGAATAAAATTTGGTGCAATTAATTAGTTTATCTTGTACCCTTGTAGATCACTGTATATATACTGTAAACATCATCATTATTTTATGTAATTTTTCTAACTTTTGAAATAAACTATATACCACCTGATATGAATGTAGTGGAATTGTGAAGATTGAGCTCTGAACTTTTTATTGTAAAGTTGACTTTCTCATAAATTGGGTGAAAATAATTTGAAAGTGTGTGTCAAAACTAATTCAGCTGGAAAGAGTTTTGCAATTTCTAAGTATAATTTTTTTCTAAAGCAGGAAACTAAAGTAGTTATCATTTGAATATGTTACAGGTATCTAATATTTCTTTTAATTTAACAGTACTGAAGTAAGCTCATTTTAGTTATAATAGCATTCTTTATACGTTGAAAGTTGTTATATTTTCTTGAAAATACTATCCCTTGTTGGTTTAGGGAGGGCCTGAAATTCAATTTATTATCTGATCTAGTACAACAGGAAATACAAAGATTTTTCTAAAAATGATAAATATTCATATATTCTGGCTCTTAATTCCTCTCATTTTTCTGTTAGAACTGTCAGTGATGGAAAAATTATTTATCAGAGGCCAAACTCTTAGTTTAGTTTTGTGGTTTCTTTTATCAGTGGTGATTTACGTTATTTAAAGTTTTTTTTCTTTAGTCTTATTTTCCTTAAAAAATATTTTGTAATACTTTTTATTTCATTATACTCTAGATTGTAGAATCTGTTCAGCAACAGTCATCATACTATAGAAATTTAACTCTGAAGAATTTAAAAGGTAGAGTAACAAAATTTGTTTCCCACAGAATGAAAAAAAACAAGGGTAAAATTTAAAATCAGATTTTTTAAAGTTTTTTAAGTTTACAATTTTTTATCGCATAATCCTTTCCTTTGTTTCTAGAAATAATAGAACTATAATAAAGATGTATATTAATAACCTAAATCATCTATTGGTTGATGTCATTTCAGAAAGATAGTTTTCTTTATTATTTAAATTGAAATATTCTTCTTTGACTTTTGGTTTGATTCTTAACCTGCACAATTGAGAAATCTAAGCATGATATGCTATTTTAATTGTAATCATAAAATTATATTTCCATTCTTCTGAAATTATTTACACACATTTGCTCTTTTGGTTGTATGTGAGTTTGTTTGACTGTTTTAGTACTGCCAAATACACAGAAAAAGGTTTCGTTGGAGCCCATTCGATTTAGAAAGTCAACTTGAATTACCATTAGAAAGTCTTTGAAAACTCAGTAAGTTGCTAAGGATAAATCATTTTCTAAGTAAAGATGAAAATGTTTTATGTGAATGAATTTTATTTCATTAAGTAACTTCTTATTTCTCATGAATGTGTGATTATACATAGTAGTTGAAATGTTTTATCAATAAAATCTATTTATTCTTAAATAACTGTACAACTTTAATAATTGTATAAAATTTAATTAAACTTATCAGATGCTCCCATTAACAGTTTATATACAATGTTGAAAGTTATTATAGAAATATTGAGCAAAAAAGAGTATATAAGGTTACTCTTCATATAATAATGCCACCTGATTATTATATGAAAATAAAGTACAATAAAATTGATAGTTTACATTTAATTTATCATCATCCAACTAGTCAAAATGTGCCACATCAGTATAAAATTATAGACAGTCATATTATTAGGGTTAATGGGCTTCAAGTGTGGAAACAAGTTCATGATGAAGTTGCCACCCGATCTACAAGACTGCAGCTAACAGTTTTCATGTACACCATCAACGTAGTTCATCAGTTTTTTTGTTTTTTTTTTTAATTTTGTGTTGTTTTTGTTTTTTCTTTTTCTTTCCAGCTACTTCCGACTATTCGCCAGGGCGTGAAAGTGGGTTTTCTCGGTACTCCCGTTTCCCCACAGCAAAATCTCTGGCATCGGACCTGTAGGTCCCAGCCTCATTCTGAAAAGGGCCGTTTACCCAGTCAAGGGTATCTAATCAATTACAGTAAATTTTAAAACCAATTCGCCAGCCAGCCAGGGTTCTCCATCCTCGAGCTAAAGTCTGGCTCACTTCACTTTCGCTGCTTTCGTCCAGTTCTCCTGTCCTTCCTCTCACTCACAAATATTTTGAAATGTTAAAAATAAAGTAAAACTCCATGGATATTTTAAAACATTTCTCACGTAGGGGACTAAGAGGAACTATAAAGTTCCTGAACACTCAGTTGAGAGAGAACTCTTCCGATTTCTCTCTCTAAACTGAACCCTGCCACGTTAGTTTAGTTTAGTTTAGTTTTATTAGGGTTTGTGTGGATCCTGGGAAGCTATGGAATTAAAAAAAAGGATTCAGTGTTTAAATTGTTTGTAATGTAAGTAAAAGTTCATCTTAAATGTTTATTTTCAAATGTTTCAGTTTTCTTTTCTGAATTTTTTTATTTGTCAATTTATGTTGTTTTTTGATAAAAAAGAAGTTGCACATTACAACAGTACAGTTGTGCCTATCTCACCCATTTTGCTTGTTAGACATAAGTGGCTTAATGATATAGCTGAGAATAAAAAATCATGATTCATGAAATGCTTACTTTTTATTGTTTTGTATTTTCACCTGCCTATAAAAGTAATGCAACTTAATGGAATTTACATAGATAACAATCTAAAAAGCAAATAAAGTCTTTTCTGAATATTAAAACTGCTAATTATGAGATGAAATTAAAAAAAAAATTATAGGAATATTTAAATTAACATAAATTGCTTACTACTTATATTGTCTTTGCTTTTATTTCTGTTTTTTGTGCATTTTGTATTACACTTTACTATTGTAAGAGACGGCGTTTGACTGTTCCAGTACTGCTAAATATATAAAAAAGTGTTTTCAATATTTCTTCATGTATTAAAAAAAATTGGTTTAAAGATATAAAAATGTACTGGAAAAGATAAAAAAACCTCCAAAAGTGATGCTAAGTATTTCAGAGTATGTTCTTTATGTAAAAACAGTGGTTCAGCACAAATTTCTTGTATGATCTTACTGTAAATACAGGTGTAAATGTTACCCTAAGAACAATAAGATACATACATTACTATGAAGTGGTCTCATTGAACTTGCATCTGCTTGAAAACCACTGCTAAAGAAAATGTAATCAAGCCAAATAGTTGAAATGAGCATCAGACCATAAACAGTGGAATGGGTAAACCTGTAAAAGTGTTTTTTTTACAGGTGAATCTAAGTGTGAATAGTTTGGAAGCAATCAACTACAGCTTGTCACACATTTGAGAGAAGAATGTATCATAATTAATTTACAATAGTTAGACAATGTTAGAGATCAGAACAAGGTTGGGGCTGTACAACAACCAGCAATATTAGTAATCTTACAATGACTGCTGACAAGTACAGACAGATTCTACTCCATCATGTTATTCCATCACAAAAAATATTCATTGGATAGAAAATTATCTTGTAGCAAGACAAAGATTCCAAGCATAAGCGGAGTTAGTAAAATACTATTCTTGTGGTCAAGATATCAGTGACGCACTCACAATCATGGGTTTGTCTGCACAGTGACCTATATGGTCATTCTTGAGGTTCTATGGGCTTATACAAAAGCTGAAATTCAAAAGACAATCAAATGCCTTGCCTGAATTCTGGAAAATAGTACAGAACATTTAAAACAACATTTCACAATCACACATTGATAAACTGCATGGCAGCACTTAAACAAGGTATGATTCTTTGTGTGAACCAAAGGGCTTTTAGAGAATATTCTAGTGCATTTCAAAATGTATAATTTTTTTTTTATGATAACGTCTTGTACCATTAATAACTTCTACATCTAGCTACCATTGTTTGTAATTACTGCATGTTTAGTGCTTGTGGGTTTTCAGTTTTATTTCCATTAGAGTATTTTTAATTACATGTTAAGAGTTTTAATGTGTGTTTTTAATTAATCATAGGATAAAGAGAGACTTATTACGACAAGAGGAAAGAAACCAAAAGCAGCAAGCCAAGGTGAGATATATATGTACAAACTTTTTCAGAGTAGAATGATTATGACACAAATTCATCTGTCCTTCAATATAATGCCCCCCCCCAGTGATACAGCAGTATGTCTGTGAACTTATAACACTAAAAATTGAGTTTTGATACCAAAAATCTTGTTTTAATTGTTCATATCATCCATTGACATTATAAGAAATGTTTATTTTATATTTCATCACTCAGTGTTTCTCTTTTGTATTTGTATCCTCATTAGGCATAACTTTAGTATTTTTAATAGCAGCTTAAAATAACTATGACTTATTGTGATATTTCTACTTAATAATTATTAAGCAAATTTTATTTTATTTAGTGAATACTTGTCCTTCATGGTGTATGACATGAAATATATATATAATTCTGTCGTAAAAAGTCCTTGAAATGTCCAGAAATTATGTTTGTAATCAAATGTAGGAATGGTTTGAACCTTATATTTTAAAGGGAAATTAATATTTACATGGTAGGAAGAGCTTATAAATAAAATCTAGTTGTGGAATAGTTTACTTTTATCGTTATTCTCAGCTACAGTTGTCTTCATCATTGAAAAATGTTTTTTAGCTGCACCTATTGTTTAAATACCTACTTTCTTTTTTCTTTTCACTAATATAAAAAAATATAGTAACTAATTCAAGCTAAAAAAAAGCATGTAATAGATTCAGCCAAGAAATGCATTATGTATTGGCTGATGTTGATAAAAACTACAACTTTCAGCTCATTTTCGAGTCTGTTACTTTGAGAAATGTTTTAATTATCCCATACTGAATGTGTATTTCTGATGGATTCTTACCTCCTCTCACAAGATTAGCCATTCTCATTCAGTGATGCCCTCTATATACAAACTTTTTATTTATACATGCCACAAGCTTTACACTCCCCCCTTCCTGTTGGAATTACTATATTCCTAGATGTCTCTCATGCAAATCATCATGCATCATTTCTTAGCCAATAGTAGTATGACATGCTCATTTGACTTCCATTATACTCCTTTACCAAAAATTCACTTTAAAGATTGGCATAAAGTGTGAGCACAAGAGAAGTCAGAATGGAAGTGCCTATCAGAAATACATTTTCAGTGTAGGAAAATTATAACTTCTGATATGGTACTCACCTCCTTTCACAAGATTAGCTAGAATACTGCATTTAGAAGGAGGTGGGACTGGTGTGAGAGGAATGGCAGAAGTATTCCTGAAAATATTCAAAGGATATCCCCAATAATGAGAAAAGTAGATTCAAAGATTAAAAGAGGGAAACTGGACCACTTCTGAACCAGGTACACTCTTTGTTGGTGTATAGTGTGTGTAATACACAAAGGCAGAAACTGTTAGGTGTAGAATGGCTATGGCATGGTGGACTACATTCCATAAGTCAATAACACCCAAAACCTCCACATGAGGTATCAACAGCCATGAATTTAGGATGAGGATCATACCATCTTCACCTCAAACCTGAGAGTCGGGAATTATGACACACTAGTCTCTGGGTATGTCATAGGATCATTACTGATCTGTCGATCTGAGAATTGACATCTGGTGTTTCAAAGATGTCTATTGCATGGGGTAAACTTCCTCAACCATGATGCAGGCCATCACCATCCAAAGGCAATAATATCCTCTTAATAAGAGAACGAGGGATAGCCAAAGATAGTGCCAGAACAATCCCATATACCACTGTTGTGACCAAAGACACAGGCATAGCAAGCAACTGGGGGGGGGGAGAAGATAGACAATCCAAAGTCATGTGAGGACTTATGTTGATTAGTTCACTCATATGATAAATAAAAAAGGCCCTGAGAAAGTAGAAACTTCACCAGTTAAAGTTGTGCCAGAGTGTAAAGAATGGCCACAAGTGGTAGACAAAACCCTAATGCAGAGAAAAGTGCAATACATGGAAGATAGTAAGACATACTGGGAGTGGTCCACATGTCAGATTGCAGAATCTCCTCCATCAGATGATGAAAACAAGAAGTGAGGGAAATGGAGAGATGTTTGATCTGATGGGAGGAAACATGGATCAAGATACAGATAGAAGAAGACACAGAAGAGTAGGCCAAACAAATAAAAAGGCAGACCCAGTTTGTAAGTGAGGAGGATTGTCAGGGGATAAGAAGTTGGTTGTGCATATGCCAAAAGTTGCAGTACATGGTATAAAATTGAAACATACAGAAGCCTACTCAGGTCATTCTAGGGTAAAAATGGAATATAGAAGGGAGGGAAATAAAAGGAAAGGAAGAACAACCCTTTCAAACTGCTGAGGTCTTTGAGAGAAAAAAAACAATTGGAATAAAGGTGAAGTTATACTGAGTGATAAAGGGTTCATGAAATGTCAATAGCAAACAAATCAGACTATTGATATCCACAAGCCAAGAGAGGAAGGAAATATGTTTTAAGAGACACATGAAACAAGGAGCATGAGGGCTTTGAGGACCATATTAATGTCCCAATTCAGAAGGGCAGGACATCTTGGAGGCATCCAAATCCATATGGAACACATAAGCATGGTAAGAACAGGGGAAGTAAAAACCATACAGTGCTGGGAAAAATATAAAGTAATGGATAGGGATGCCCAATATCTAGAAAGTAAGGAGACTAAAGAGCTGGTTTAGAAATTCTGCCACACAATTCATTGACTATGTTTCAGTGGGAAATATCCTGTTAGCAGACCAACAGTGGAAGACTTTCCACTTAAGCTGGTATACTTCCATGCAAGATGGCAATATGAAACTAGCTAATAAGGAGGTGACTCAATGTGTGAAACTTGATTGTCTCGCTGAGGACCAGATGAAGCCAAGCATGAAGAAGGAGGACAGGGAGATTGGGATCTAGAATGTGGGATTGAAGTTGATGAAGAAGGGAGGAAGAAAGTAGAACAGAGAAGGTGGTGATAGGAACAGATGTTACCTTGGTAACCATGGTTGCACTGGCTAATAGGGTGCAAGCAGGAGAATTCAAAAAAGGAGTACAATGAACAAGAGAAATCACCTGATGAAGCAATTGGATAGGAGGGTGCACATAATATTATTTGTTTGACCAATCCTACCTGAAGGCATCAACAGCCAAAACCTGTGGATGCAGTACAGGTGCCTAAAAGAGGAACAAAATGGTATTGAGACCCATGGCAAAAGCATCCAATTGAAAAAGACCCCATTGATGACAAAAGTTCCTAAAAATGAGAAGATCTAATACTCACTTTATTGGATAGATCTTGTCTGGGCATGAAAGACAATCCATGATTAGATTGAAAGCACCTGGTACATGACATGCAGTAGGGAGAATATGATTTGCATGGGTCCATTACAATAGATCCAATGTCTGAAAACACAGATCTCTGTACCAGGTTCTTTCTTGATGTTTAGTGTGCACCTCCACTCCAGAATTGTCCAAATGAATCAGCACCAGACAATGAAGAGCAAGAAGAAAGAAGTGATGTAATGCTCAGTGTACCACTACAAATTCAAGAAAATTGATATGTAAGATGATTCTACCTGTAGACCAATGGCCTGAAGCTTCCTTGTGATTGACCCATGTCCCTATTCTTGAAGGGATGTGTCTGTGAAAAGATGTAGTTCCATACATGAGGGAGGAAATGGCATGTCAACTAATATATGGGGTTTGTCCAGCCATCATTTTAGATTGTTTTGCAGGGAAGAAGGAAGAGAAATGGTGGAAGAAAGAAAATCTTGAGCAAGCTTCCATCGTTTGTGAAGCAATAAGTGACTGAGTCAAGAGGGCATGGTGAACTAAAAGTTTCATATAAAGGGGAAGGCAGAACATCACTGATGTTGGTGTCAAGAAAGACCCCTAAATGGACAAGATATTGAGTGGGTTGAAAGAATGACTTCTTCAACTTGATCAACTAGCCAACCTGATCTGCTGTAGAAAGAAGTTGGTGAGCATGAGTGATTGATTCCTGCTCACAAGGAGCCAGTCATCCATGTAATAATGAAATTGTATTCCTAGAGTAGGAAGATAATAAGCAAAAGCCTAAACTATGTGACAAAACACATAAGGATCTGAGGAAAGTCTGAAGGAGATGTTCTGAAATTGGTAAACCACTCCAAGATGGACAAACTGAAGATAAGGTTGAGACTGATGTACTATTGGAATGCAGAAGTAAACACTGAAGACATCCATTTTTGTCATCCACAATTCTGGAGAAAACACCCATCTCAAGGGGAGAATAATGGTTGAGGTGATATATTCTGGTAACTTGCTACCAATCCCAGGTTTTCTTGGGGTAATGAAAAGACAGGAATAAAAAAAACAAAACCAGAAGACTGGCGAAACAGTTTGATTTCTCACTGAAAAGCAAATCTGACATTGCCTGTAAGAAATGCTGTCATTTCATGAGCTCTTGAGAAGGAGGAAAAGAAAGGAGGCAAGGAGAAACAAGAGGTGAGGAAGGAAACTGCAAGATGAATCCTTCTGGCAGAACTTGTATCACCTAATGATCATTGATGAAGGGATGCTAACAAAGAAGTAACTCCAAAAGTCGAGCTCCTACTAGACCCAAATTCACAGGTTAGTCACTGGTACCAGTGGTGACTGATGTTGTCATCAGGAAAATCAACAAAAAGAAGCACATCAATTAGAAGGAATGGGCATTACTTGGGAGGATGAAGTACAGAAAACTGCAGTAGGTAGCATGAGGCTCTAAATGGGGCAAATGGGCTACAAAATTCAAAAGGGTTGATTGCTGGTGGGCTGTATCACTCGATGCTTGTTAGTTTCTGGGCCTGTATCAAAGAGATAACAGCTGAGAAAATGTATAAGATGTGAGACTCAACCCAATACTGTGTCCCTATCTGTAAGGTCACAACAACAATGAAACTACGTATGTAAAGCCAGAACTGAGGTCAAAATAGAGGCTAATGTGGAGGAGAGAAGACTAAAGGTACCTGCAGAAATCTCCTCAGGAATTCTGTGGAGAGCCTTCAATATGAGATATGTGGAAGAAGGACACCACAGAATAGTAGTTAGGGTAAGAGTATTGGGCATGAGGAAGACTAGCATTAGAATTAAGAACCACACCCAAATAGGTAGCAATTAACACAACAACTGATGATCTAAAACTAGATAGTCCACACAATGGTAAAAAAAGGAGTATTGATCAAAAGTTCTTGCATGATTAGGCATACTGATCTTCCCACTTAATTGTGAGACAAATTGATCTGCATGTAACCAAATATGAGAAGAAGGAAGAAATAACAAAAATGGTTGAAAAGATTGCTTATGTAATAAAGAAGGAATAAGAAATAGGGAAAGAGATAAAACATCTCAAACCTGAGACATAAAATATGTGAAGACTGAATTAGGATGAAATGGTTTCTCAAGCTGCAGTTGGGAAGGAATAACAAACTTTGGAGGTGGGAAAAGATCAAAATCCTCATCAGTCTGAACAATTTCAGCCAACTCAGAAAGAGCATGGGTGATGTTTAGGGACAGAGGTTGATCCATTTAGCATTCAGTCTCTCAAAGTAAAGAAAACAGAGAGATCTGCCATCAAGCCCCTGCACCCAAAGTCTAAGAAAAAAACACTGGTTTTTGGTATGCCTCCAAAAGTGATAATGTGAACTTTGGAATTCATAACTCAAGAAAATGTTCACAAATTGCCAAGTGCAGAAATACAGCAACAATAATGAACTTATATAAAAGAAAATAAATTCAAAAAGGAACCACTTGATGTGGAAAAGAAATTGTTTGTCACACAGGAAGCACTAAGCATTCAAAAGATGTCTGAACTTAGATGCTGCCAACTGAGAAGTGAAGTTTAATTATAAAATACAGAAGGAGTCGCATGCATCACATGAGCATGTCATGCTACTATTGTCTAAGAGATGATGCATCGTGATTTGCATGACAGACATGATATAATATAGTAATTCCAGAGGGGAGCATAAGGCTTGCATAAAGAAAAGGTTCACATATAGATGGCAACACCGAATGAGAATAACAAATCTTGTGAAAGGAGGTAAGTATTGTATTGGAAATGGCAGATACATAAAAAAAAGAATTAAAATATTGTGTATCTATAATTTGTTATTATATTAAGTACACTAATTTTCTATCTGAAATATACAATGTTACCTCTTGTTTTAATTTAATTAATTTCAAAAGATCCCCCCACTAGTACAGCGGTATGTCTCTGGTTTTACAACACTAAAATCAAGGGTTCGATTCCCCTTGGTGTGCTGAGCAGATAGCTCATGTAGCTTTGCTATAAGAAAACACACAAACATACAATTTCAAAAGAAGTGCATGATTAGATTTTTTTAACTACCTTTGTTTGCTAGACCAGTGATCAAGACAAATATAATTCTGTGAAAAAAACACTTTCTAAGGGACCATCAATACAGTAAGTAGGATATATTCTCCTCATCTCCATGAGAGTTATACAGAAAATTGTGTATCTGTACAGCCAGCTGGATAGTTCTAATTTTGTAAAGTAAGATGGATATGGCTCTATGTGTGTGTAAAATATCTCATAGATGTATATATATATTTTCTGCAAAGGTTAGAGTCCCCCAGTGGCTCAGTTGTAAGTCTAATGGCTTATAACACTAAAAATTGCACTGTGTAGCTTTGTACTTAAAAACAAAAAACCTAAAGCATTAGTTGAAATTCATTTTCATGCAATATTTATGTTTGATTTACTATACACTTTAGATGGGATTTATTTTTTATGGTTTGTGTTAGTTCTTTTTGGAAAAGTAAAGGTGAAAACTTATGGTAACTTTTGTCAACATTTAAACACTTGATGTTGTTTGTCTATATTCTGAATAAAACAAAATTGTATTTGTAGAAACAAATGGTTGATGTTTCTTTTGTCTAACTTAACATCAAATGAATGGAGGTAGTTTGTGGATTTGATAATTAATAGTGTCATTTACTTAAATCTAGTCCAAGGTTTCAAACATAAATTAAAAAGAAAGTCTATGAAAAATTTTTAGGATTTCTACAATTATACCTATATAGAAAATGATGTGAAGATTTGAAGGATTTTCTAACAGAAACATATTAATATGCCATCATTTAAATTTCATAATCAGAAATGTATGGGCTTTATAATACTAAAAGAGTTTAAAATATATCTTGGTATATAGTTTTTCTATTGCTCTTCTTACTGTATATTAGTTTGCAATGTAAATAGTTCAAATAAAAAAAAAAACTTATATGCTTTAGGTTTGTTTGTTTGTGAATTTTACACAAAGCTACACAAAGGCTAATTGGGCTTACCATATTTGTTTTGAATTTCGTGCAAAGCTACCTGAGGGCTAGCTGCCCCCAATTTAGCAGTGTAAGATTAAAGGGAAGGCAGCTAGTCATCACCACCCACCGCCAACTCTTGGGCTACTCTTTTACCAACGAATAGTGGGACTGACTGTCACATTACAATGCTGCCATGGCTGAAAGGGTGAGCATGTTTGGTGTGATAGGGATTTTAACTGATGACTCTCAGATTACGAGTCAAGCACCTTAACCACCTGGCCATGTATTAGGTAAAAAAATGGTTATAGCAAAATAAAAGGTTTTTTTTTGCATTGTTTATTTAATTTAGTTTTATTGAAACAAAGTGTTCCTAAACAAGTTACATTATTAGAAATTAGAACAAACATACAATTTGAAAAGAAAAGGAAAAAAAAAAGCACTATCACCAAATTTTGCTCTTAAAGGATGAGCTTCAATTTGGCAATTAAAAGACTTGTATCTGATCGGTGTTCATCTAAAGCTAAAATTATCACAAAAGTGTCATTTTTGACAATAGAATTACCTTTTTTAGAGAGATATCCTGCAAGACATGATGAGTTCTTACATTTGTCAGGATTATTAATAACAAAAGGACACAATACCATACATATCAGTTAAAAATTAGCTAAAAGTCATAGTGCATGTAACAAACAATCAGAAGACCTGAAAGTAGAGAAACTTCTTTTGACATATTTGTGCACTTACTTCAGTCTCTCATTGTTTTAAAAGATGCTTCTTGTGGACTGCTTCACCATTGTTCATCTCCATCAGCTCACCATACAGCAGTCTAAGCTTCTCTGTGTCCAATTCATAGCAAATAACTTCATGCTCAACATTGAGATTTGCACCTGGTTTCAAGATGTTGAATGGCTTGATGATGGGTGACCACTTTTTGTCAACAGGGAATTTTTGAGTGAGAAACTTTGAATGTTATTCACTGATTTCCTTCTTGACTGTGAAACTATCCTGCCTGTTTTTGACAAACTTGCAGTGTAGCTTGCACTGCCATATCATGATGTGACGCTTCTCATCCTTCAAGTACACTTGTCAATCTTCCTCACTTTGCTTCATTTTCTCTTTCAAAGTAGAAACCTAACCTTCTGGCTGTAGTGACCCTTTTAATGAACCAAGCTTTTTCATCACTAGGAATATCAGCCTATCCACTTCAATCATGGTTAAAGAGTCAGATTGAGATGTTGTTGATACTGAAAGAAGTCAGCAAGTGGATTAGTTATAAAGCCAGCCATTCAAAGTTGTAAATGTTTGTGAGGAAGTAAAAAATTCCACTATCTGACTTATTTTCTAAGTTCTGAAAGAGCAAGATGAGTGTGAACCATGAAGATAAAATGGTGTTGAAGAGATTGGAAGTTAATTTAGTCCATCTCACTTCAAAACCCTTAACAACTTCCACAGATGAAGAATATGTGAACAGTCATAACATGGAACTCATGAGAATGGAGTCCTGACTTATGAAAAAATGAGTACATAATAATCAACTGTTGGAAAGTATTACCTCAACAACTGTGTCACTCATCCAATCCAGTTTGGACCTATGCACTGAATACCAAATCTTTAGGAGGGCAACAATTCAGCATCTGCATTGTCTGTCCACATGAATTCCATTATGATTTATAGACTGCTCTTCTGTCCAGTGTTAGCACTTGATATATCTGTAATAAGTAAAGACTTCTGGGTGAAGATTTGTACAAAATCCTGTTTTATTAATATGTTCAAGCATGCTGACACTGTAGTAACACACAAACCTTTTGAACTCAAGCTCACCAGTGCCAAGAAAGTACAACTTTTTCTTTCCTGTATTTGTCACCACCTTCAGAGTTAAATATATTCTGTCAGTTTGGGTCCTATCAACACTGCCATCACATCAAAGAGATACTACATGAGTCTTTTTGAACATCTCAGATGTCATACTGAGCATCATATTCCATAAATTCTTGATACCTTCTTGGAAGGAGCTACTGAAAGTTTTGACTTTGGTCTTCTTTAGTTCATCACCATTCATTTGGAAAGAATTTACAATCTCTGCTACTTCTGCTTGACTCAGAAATTAATATGCTGATAATGTTTTTTTTTTTTTACATCTTTGTAGTATTTATATCATGACTTTGTTGGCTAGTTTCTCATTTGCTTTCAATGCTGTTCACTCCATTTGGCTAGACTATGCTACTTGCACTAAAGTAAATTATTTCAGTTGGAATGCTTTCAGAGATTCTTTATGGTAAGCACTCTTTATGTGATTACATTCTGTATCTTTCCAAAAACTGTACTGCTCTCTTGGGCAAAAACTGGGAGTTTGGAATTTCTAGTAAACAGCTTGACAGTTTCAAGATATTTTTATCAAAGCATACATTGAACACACTGATGACTTTCTTTATGGATATGAAACCTAGAGATGTATTTTGAGGACTTTTGTCCTCATGATACAACAGATTTAGAAATTATATTTTGATGATATGTAGAAGCCAATGAGTTAATGTTACATGGGAGAGGCTTTACTGACTTAAGGTTTGTGATACTATCTCCAAGGGCTGAGGCTTTAATGACACTTACTGTGTGTGAGGCTTCATTATTTTTGTCTAATCATTATTGCATGAAGCCACTGAGAATTGGAGACATAGGCCTTTTCTTCATATAGATCACACTGTACAACAATAATAAATGGTCTATACTCCTAAGCATTTATTCTTGTTAATTTATCTGGGTTTACAAGTATATAACTGTTTACAAAGTTTAAAAGTACATTAATGGTATTGAAGCAAGAAAAAAAATCCTTTTGCAATAAAAAAGTGAACTTTTTTCTGAGAAATAAGTGCAGATGTGTGAATTATAATAATATATGTATATCACCTTCAAAATATCAAAAATATATGTAAACTCACTTTGTTTACAAGTAACAGCATACTTAAAAAATATTTCAACTTTGATGCAACCACTTACAAAAAATAGACAACAACTGATGTAGTCAAACAGAACATCATTAAAATTGTTGTTGTATTTGTATTATGTTACATTAAAGTGATTGGACAATTCAAATAAAAAAAATCTTAATAATTGAAATTTAATAAAGATATTGGATACAAATGTTGTCTGATTTGCCCCAGTTTACTCTATTATTTTAGCTTAAGATTGCAGCTTTAATCATTCATGCCTAAATAGCTGCTCTAATTCAGTTACAAACATAGATTGAAGTCGATGTGGGTTCAAATTTTAAAATTCAAATCACTTCTAGTTTTGGCCGCAAGTATGGTAATGGGTGTTATTTTGGATATTTGTACTGTTCTGAATTTTCCTTAGGAAAAATTATGGTTCATTGATGTTTTTTCTGGACTATGAAAAGAAATATATTGAGATGATAATTACTTTTGCACATTATGAAAGAGTAGAAACACTGGTTTACCTTAAACTTGACAAGTAATAAGTTTATGACTGTTAAGACAATAAAATTAAATTGAATATAAATTTAAAATCACACCAGCTAAAATGATAATGACGGTCTGTAGACATTTCTTTAGCTGAACATATTTTTTTCATAGATCATATTATTATTGGAAGAATTACAAAATATTAAACAAAATAATATCTGCAGGGATTTTTAGAAGGATGGTATATAGTAAACTCAAGTCCTGTTCTTAACTTCCTTGCTGAAGTATACAAGGTATTTATTACCATCCAAAGACAAGTTAACAGATGGAACTATTTAGGGTTAAATATAGATGTAATTTCCACAGTTTATCATACCATTGAAGATGACTGCCAGTGATATTCAAAATGTTGGGTTGTCATTCTTCATTTAACTGGTATGCTTTGTAAACTTATTTCCTGTTATTTATAAACTTTGTTCCATGATTACAGAAAGGAGGCACCAAATCAATGTTATAGATCTGTTGGTGGTTTAGTACAACACTTTCATCTAAAGTAAACTAAGAAAAAGAGGAAAAGAAAAGAATTGAGGTTAGTTTTCTGTAGTTTTACCTGAAAATTCAATTGTGTTATAGCAGATAGTTTGTCAAGAAATATGTTTTAAACTATACATATGTCTGATATGAATAAAAATATGATTTAGTTATCAGTCATTGTAATTACTTGTATTCTGAGAACAGTAACTTTTACAGTATTCATGCCTATTAGAATTTAACGTCTTTGCTGTATTAAAGTATTCTTGGCATGAATTTGTTTATAGAGAGCTATGTTAAGACCTCATATAGAACCATATTTCTGTGCACTTATACTGGCTTTAGATTGTCAACAGTTTATATCCTTTTAAGCCCAACTCATAACAAAATATTTACTTTCGGGTTCATAAAGTGATCATTACAACTATATGAATTTTATGTAAGTTAAAACTTCTATTGTGAAATCAAAATTTTTACCAAACACGAGGAGATATAGATTTAATATAATTTAACCTTTTTGCAATGTAAGGTATGTAACCTTACTTAAAGGTGAATTTTCAACAAATTTAATAATTGCCTTAGAAACTGTACTTTGATTAGGTATAATTCCTGTGAGGTTGCCATATTTTTAAACACATTAGTTTTTGAGTAAAAAATGAAACAAAATATGCGGGTCCTCAAATTCAAGTTCCTCTCGGTCGTTCGGCTGTTTCCGTGACGTTTTACAACTGTAACATAATAGTTGCCAAACACGCTTCACTGTGCGTCAACCAATTTGTTCCTTTCAGTGCTGGTATTATATGTAAATCTATCTACACCTTGCACAAACATACAGAATATGTCATATAAATTATACATTTATGGTAAATATTAAATTAACTATTCAGACTGCTACATCTAGCTTGATTTTATAGACAGAATTATGATGTATAATTGAAATTCATTTTGTTATGAGTCATAAATACCCGCTACAATGATTGTGGAAGGGCCGAGTATACTGACTCGCTTAGTTCTCTACTGGCCCAAGAATTACTTCATGTTGGTTCACACCCTGTTCTTGCTGATATTCAAAACCGACTGAACCATTTCTCATTGACATCTACATCTATCAAGTTTTTCTGGATACCAGGCCACATTGGTATTCATGGGAACGAGCTTGCAGACACGGCAGCTAAATCTATCTGCTCTGGTACTATCATCACTGTGCCTATTCCATACATGGACTATGGTCCTGTATTCAAGGCTCAGCTCCATGCCAGCTGGCAATCAACTTTGAGTGAGTAACTCAAAAACAAGCTTTTCCAAATAAAACCCTGTATTGGACTTTGGCTGTCTTGTTTCTGTAAGGATTGAAAAGAGGAAGTTGTTTTAACTAGACTATGCATTGGTTACAGTTTTCTAACTCACTGTTTTCTTTTATCTGGAACTGATACACCAGTGTGTAGTCTATGTAACACTCAAATCACTATAAGCCACATTTTACTTTATTTTTATATGTATTATTGTCAAATACAGATCAATTAAACTTTTCCACCTGGAGATGGCTATTTTGAATATCATGATCTACTAAGTATATCAAATATCATTAGTTTTGATTTTGATTTCTAGTATATTATTGTAGTTTTATTTTAAAGAATATTTTACACTGTTAGCTTAAAATATATATATATATATCTAGGACTAACCTAGCTTTCACAAGATGACTGAGCCTCTTGAGATGATATTGGACTAAAGTTCAAAAATATTGTTAACAGCAAGAGTACCAAACTGATTAAATAATGCATTCTAATCTTTATAAGTTTATATGTAAAATTTATTCATTTAGCTATGAGCAGATTGATTTGGAGGTTGACTCTAAATATATAGCCAACTTTGATTGGAAGTTATTACTAAATGACACCATGTATATTCTAAATGTAATTAAACAAGGTTATTATCAGTATATGTGAATACATTTGGCGTTAAAACATAGTTTATAATTTAATGTGTATGTTACTGATCTCTTCTTAATTTCAAAAAGAAATGTTTTAAAAATTCTCAGACATCATTTCTCTGTAACCCAATCTTAGCTTTTGTTTCTTCCTTTCAGTATTTTCTAATGCCATCAAAAATAGGTTACCACTACAATATCCAACAGACTTTAAATAAAAAAAAAATTGAATTTCCCACCATTTTGATTTGCTGAGGTATCAATAGATTTGTCAAACCATTGGAAAATCTTCTCCCTTCCTGTCTGATTTTTGAGTTTCTTTGATAATTATCTTTACATGGCTGATGGGTATGCTTTTAACCAATAGAAACAACAGATTCTTCATTAAATAAATCTTACAGGTCATTTTTTTAGTTTTCCTGCTGTCAAGCAATGCTTATCTGATATTTATGGTTTATAATGATCAGATGTAACTGTGCTGAATGCTAAAATTGTTTTTAATCTATTTATAGCTTATTAAAAAAATTATACTAGTATCAAGACACTATTATCTAGTGACTAATGTATTTTTGTATTTTAAAAAAATATTTTTAAATTACATTAATTCCCTTTTTGGACACCCAAATGTTTAACACTCAATGAAGTTTAAGGAAGAATATTTTCAATTTTTACTTCAACGCAAACAAACTTGAGTACACAGTAAGTGCTGACAATCCATGTTTTTATGCATATATTTTATTTATTGTTATAATTTTTAACAAAAGTAACCAACAAGTAACAAAATTTCAGTGGAATGAAACATCTAAGATTTAATGACCTGAGAATATGTATTACACCTCATAATTGCTTGTTGCTTACTCATTTCTGTAAGAAACAACTAGTAAACTCACTGTAATTTACTACCTGTAAGGATTATTGCTCCAATTGGGTACAAGGTACACAGCAATAAAACCATAAATTAAAAGGAACAGTTGTGAAAAGGTTAACAATTGAAGCTGTTAAGATAAGTAGTTTGTAATGCTTTAATTTGTACTACAGTCAGTGCATAAGAAAAATAACGAATTATTTAGTTTATCTCATATTTTTCAAGTTTTCATTTCATAATGATGATTTCACAATTGTTCATGTTTTAAAAAATAAGAGATGAAATAAAAAAATGAACTTGATATTAATTTAGGTGGTTCTATAGGTTATGTAAATGAAATATATATAAACTATAAGATGGAAAAGTCTTTTTATTCTTAGCATGAAAGATCACATATCACTCAGGCTAACTCGGTAAATATTTCATAAATTCACAGACAACAACAAATCTTTATGAAAGTGTATTATTAAAAACCTGATTCTTTTTTCTTCAACAGATTTGTAATGTTTGCTAAAAGTTGGATAGATTTTGTGAAGATACATATTATTGTGTGTAGTTTCACAGTTAGGGGCTGCTGAATTTGACCAAGCTCACAAACAAATGTTTAATCACTGCTAGTGATTAAATATACTTTGCAGGTATCCATTACATAATATAACAACATCTAAAATAACTTTTAAAAGTAAAGTTCAAAATGTAGTTATGTTTTGAATACCAGTTGTCTTAAAATTGTAAACATGTTTTATAAACACTACTTAAAAGTATACACATATTACTTGTAAAAACTGTTCATGTAACTTTTCTAGAGGAAGATATAATGTCTTCAAAGCATCAGCATCGACAACAAATTCATTGCATCATTAAAAGTCAGTTACAAGAAATGACAGAAATTGAAGTAGAAGCAAGATGCAGATATAAAAGGACAGTAAAAACTGGTTTGTGAATATTCTGTTATTGTATTAAAGTTATGTTTGTGTATTTTAAATAAAAAAGGTATTTTCTAAAAACAGAAAATATAAAAAGTTTTAACAAATATTTCTTTGTAAACAATTAACTCTTTCATGATAAGAACACCAACAAGATATAATAAAAACTTAAAACTGAAATTGGCTGTAACATTTATAATTAAATACAGTCATTCTCTCAGAAATATTGTATTTATAAAAACATAGAATCAATTATGTTACTAAGTAACACTTAAGTAAATTGTAGCAATGACCATCCCACCCCTTATTTCAAGTTTTATAAACAGTTCTTAACCAACCTAATATTCAGTGATCCTGGCAAAGTGTATTTCAGATTTTCCCACTATATCTCAAATTCATATATATTAAAAATTCAGTGTTATTGTGTAAAAGTTGATAAAACATGTCAACAAGTTTAACTCATTTCTGTAAGTTCTGTTTCATAAGCTTTTCAAGACCTTGAACTTAAAAGCAGAACATTATTTTACAAAATCATTTTACTACCACAAAGCTATCAAGTTGTGGATACCATGCCTTTGAAAATAATTCAACTACGTGCTACCTTCAACTATTTCACATTGTTGCAATAATTTTCCTTTAACAGTTTTATTCTCTTCTTTGAAATCAGAATCATCCTAAATTTAAGAAATTATGAGCTGACATGTTGTTTTGAATACTTTAGTTTCATATTACTTTGAAAAAGTAACATCAATATTGTGTAATGGCTGGTATTTTTTTTAATTTAATAATATTAAAATAATTGGATTTTTTACATATGTTTATTTATTACAAGCACATGATTATCTTGGAGAGATCAGTTAATTATTTTTTCACTGACACTTCACTTATTTATAAACAAACACATACTCTTTTTAAATGTTCAAATGTATATAGAAGTTGAAATGTTTCTTTGGTTACTTTGTCCTACATACTTTTTCCATTAGTGCAAGAAATTTTGGGTCTTCTAATGTATCAAAGCTATACTGTGTTATTACTTTTGTATGTTTAACTTTGCTTACTTTATCCTTTTGGTCTGTTTCCCTCTTAACACTGCAATAATTTTTTGATGAAATGTTTAGGTTAGTCTGTTCATTTTTTTTATTTTTCTCATAAACACATTCAATGTTCAAGTGACCAACATTTAAATTACTTTTTTCCAAATTTTCAGCACCTTTCTGTGGTTCGTAAACACAAGAAACTGTGATTTCTGGAGTAGCATCTGAGAAGCTACTACTCTGTCTACGAATTTTCACCTTATCTGGAATATCCAGTGTTGAGTCCAGAGACATGTGAGGAAAGGTAGACTGTTCAACAGCACATTTTGGTTGTGTTAAGTCTTGTGCTGTATATAAGACCCTTGCAGATTTTGTAAAGGATGCTGGTTGTAACTTTTGTTTTTCTGTTTTCATGTCTATGAGAGGTGTATTTTTTTTTATGTTCTGCATTACTTTCTTCCCTGGTGCTAGGTTTACAACAGAGGTATGTTTTGAGGCTCTTAGTGTTTTATGTTGGTCATGTGGCTTAGTAATTTTTGTGGGCCTTGTGTTTTTCTTCATTACTGGTTCTAGCTCTCTTTCAAGGGTTAATGTTGAATAAAGTTCTTGAAGCTTTTCATTAACTCTCTGATGGACACTTAATTGTTTCTCACGGCTCTGCTTAAAACATTTCAAGCGAAATTCACTCCTACGTTCCACTTTCTGTCTGTCACTTTCTAAATCAGCAAGTACCTTCAGTAGGTGTTTTCGTTCCCATGGATTTTGAGAAAGTATTACTCGTGGAAGGCTGGACTTTGGAATAACAAAATCTTCACGTTTCTTTTTGTCAACTGACATTTTACACTTAACACATGTATTCAGCTATGGAAGTTTAGGTACTCCTGAAGAAACCTTCCCCAGGGGTAAATGTTGGGGGCTTATAATGCTAAATATCAGGTTTTGATTCGCATGGTACAAACAGCACAGAGAAAACAATGTTTGGCTATGAACTTAACAAAAAAGAAATTTAATGAAAAATTTGATATAGGTGTTCAAAAACCAGTCTAAATAATTAATGTTACGTTAACCTCTCAGTAATGACAAGTTTAAAGTAAATAATAATAATTTAACAACTATGTCGATAACTAACAGATTTCCTGGAAAGCAAACACATTTTTTTACTTACGTGTTCTTGTATGTTGCATACATACGAGATTTTTGCTACCGAAATCAAGCGGATGTTAGTGTATTTATGTTAGGTATCGGTTTCTATGGCTACGTGGATATATATATATATTGAATGCACGTCTCTTTAGGTGTCGCCATCTACGGGAATTACAAAATAATATTGATGCTTGCCATTTCGACCGTGAAGGTCAATTCCACTATTCATTGGTAAAAATTTGTTTCTTTTGAATTTTGCGCAAAGCTACTCGAGGGCTATCTGCGCTAGTCGCCCCCAATTTAGCAGTGTAAGACTAGAGGGAAAGCAACTAGTCATCACCATTCATCGCCAACTCTTGGGCTATTCTTTCACCAACGAATAGTGGGATTGATCGTCAGATTATAACGCCCCGACAGCTGAAAGGACGAGCATGCTTTGTGTGACGGGAATTCGAACCCGCGATTCTCGGATTACGAGTTGAGTGCCTTAACCACCTGGCCATGCCGGGTCTAGATAGAAGGAGATGCGAGCCGTAATGATAATGTCAAGGTGTTTTTAATACTTCAGACAATTCAGTGCAGTTTTCTTACGGAGCCCGTCTGTACTGAACAACTGTAGATATTGCAATATGAAATTTTAATTTTTTGCATTATATTTGAGGCCTTCATTATGAGAGGCCCGTCGGTACTTTGCTCCAAATGCATCGACGTCGAATACTCCACTGTTAGGACAGCTAGGTATTCTAAAATATTTTACGTCAGAGATTTCTAGTACATTCCATGGTACAATATACAATTGCGGTTGAGTGAAGCATTAAAATATGTATGAGAAGACAGAGTGGTTCCAAGCAATAGAGTTAATCAGTAGTGAAGTATATGAATCTGTGTTACCTGTCACGCAGATTGAATTACTCCATTAGTGTTGTACAGTTAGTGTCATTTGTAAACGTGGACTGTAATTTAACACATGCTTAAACGTATAGAAAGATTAAAGGAGGAAATAAACATGGATGTTGAGTGGTTTTCACCAGATAAATTTAAAATAACCCGCCAAAAAAAACAACATTTGAGTAATATCAAACGTCCTCCAGCGATAAGTCTGTGGACTTACAACGTTAAAATACGGGTTTCGATACCCGAAGTGGGCAGAGTACAGATAGCCCATTATGTAGCTTTGTGCTCAATTACAAACAATCAAATAATCAGTAATATCAAAAGCCCAGTGAAACATTTTCTGTTAAACCACTTTAACACAGAAAGTATGTGAGTAAAGAATAACATACAAAGAACGGTGTCTAAAGTATCAGGTCATCTCATAAGTAATGTCCGAAAATTTAATTCGGAAAGTGCTTTATCATTCCTGTCTTTGTAGAAGGCTTTAATGACTAAAATATGTAGTAGAACGTGTATAAAAATGTTCAGACAAGTAAAAGAAACTAACCCAACTCCACTTTTTCAGATCATTTATCAAATAAACCCTTATGAAGATGGATGTGTCTGAGGAGCACATTAGGTATGAGTTTAGAAGAGGCAATAGTGCAGCAGAAACTACATAAAACAGTTAAGGTGTTTATGGTGCAGAGCCTCTCAAAAAAAAAAAAAAATCTCGAAGATAGTTTCAGAAGTTCAGATCATGTGACTACAGCTTAAGTGATGCGCCACATTCTGATCGTCCTGTTGAGTTTAATGATGACTTACTGCTGGCTGCACTTGATGAAGATTGTGCTGTAACAGAAGAACTAGCAGAGAAGCTTAATTCAACCCATTCAACAGTTCACCTTCATTTGCAACAGCTTGGAAAGGTTTCAAAACTTGGAAAAGTGGGCCCCCCCATGATTTGACAGAAGCCAACCTTAAAGCAAGAATGGAAGCCCGGCATGGCCAAGCGTGTTAAGGCGTGCGATTCGTAATCTGAGGGTCGCGGATTCGCATCCCGGTCGCGCCAAACATGCTCGCCCTTTCAGCCGTGGGGGCGTTATAATGTTACAGTCAATCCCACTATTCGTTGGTAAAAGAGTAGCCCGAAAGTTGGCGGTGGGTGGTGATGACTAGCTGCCTTCCCTCTAGTCTTACACTGCTAAATTAGGGACGGCTAGCACAGATAGCCCTCGAGTAGCTTTGTGCGAAATTCAAAAACAAAAACAAACAGAGCAAGAATGGATATTTGCATTTTTCTGTACTCTCGTGAACGTAACTCACCTTTTTTTGACAGGTTAATAACTGGAAATGCAGGTAAACTGGTTAAAGCACAACCCAAAATGGACCTGCACCCTAGGAAAATTTTGTTAAGCGTTTGGTAGGACATTGTTGGTGTGATCCACTTTGAGTTGCCGCCACTCAATGTAATGATTACGTCAGACTTCTACTGTCAACATTTAGAGCGCTTGAATGTTGTACTAAAAGAAAAGAGGCCTGGCTTTGATCAATCGTAAAGGTGTTGTGTTACACCAGAATAATGCACGGCCCCATACAGCAAGGATCACATCTACAAAGATTGAAGAGCTAGACTGGGTAAAACTTCCACATCCTCCTTATTCTCCAGACCTTGTCTCATCTGATTATCATCTATTCCGAAGTTTGCAGAACTATCTTGATGGAAAAAAAATGAAACACATAAAGATTTCAAAACTACTCTCTCTACATTCTTTTCCTCCAAACCCCAAGAATTTTATAGAAGTGGCATTCAGAAGCTTGTGAACCGTTGGCAGGAAGTAATTAATAATAATGGAACATATATTATTGATTAAATAATATTAAAAGCGTTTGAAATTCTGTCTCTTTTTATGTATCTAAAATCGGACATTACTTAAGGGATGACCTGATTCGTTGATTTAATCTAAAGTTAATTCGTAACCTAATAAAGGAGTTACACCGTTTGTTTTAAAACGTATTTAAATAGAAAAATTCGAAATTTTAGCCTCTTGTTTGTAACAACTATCAGCTTACGCGTACAAAACATATGCGTAATAAAAATTAGACCGAAACATGGTGAATGTAGAATATATTATTCCAGTTTTTACTGCCTCAACGTGTTCATGAGGTGTTCTAATCAATATTGCAGTTATTCGTTTTTCGCATTAATCTTGGAATATTCATCAATGTCTGGTTACATTTTATGTTAGTTTTAAAACTATATTGTGCAAACAGTAAATTGTATTATTTCCAACAATAAACATTAATGTTCTGTAAAGTTAATAGAACGTGTTTTATCAAGCAGTTAACTGAATGGGTTCATATTAATCTGGTACAATTCCAGAAATGAAGTGAGACTCAAGGTTGATTTAGCAACCTCGACCTACTAAAGCTAAATAAAACAGTTGTATTGATTCTCCGTGTCTCTAGTCCGCGCGAGAACTAAAATGTTTAATTTCAGTGCGTTCAAGGTCGGACCTCTTTGAAGAAGAGGAAGTATCAGTGTAATTCTAGGGCAGAACTAAGAAAAGACGAGTGTATCCTAGCACAATGAGCACAACACGCAGGGAAGTAGCACATCCCTGCAAATCCAATGTTGTCAAGGTCAGGATGGGAGAGTCCAAGTTATCATGGTCACGAAAGACGAGGTGAAGACAACAGTTGTACTCTCAAACCCCTGTTACATTTTCATTATGGTTGATGCCGTGTAAGCCAATAGGAAACTTAAGTTCACTTAACAGTATTAACTAAATACTGCATAATAGATATCCGAGCGGTAGAGATAGAAGTTTTCACAGAGAAAAACGTTTGTGTATTTTATTTTATGTACTTAACGTAATTTAATTGTATATTTATTAGTACTTCTGAAGTAGGAGTTTTATCAATAAGATTTGGATACAAAGTGTTTCATTTGTATGTGTGGGTTACTACAAGTAAATGTAGTGTGGTTTTGTAACTTTGAGAAATTTATAATTTTTATAAATGGTTTGGGTGGAGATTATATAAATTTGGATGAAGGTGAAATGGACAATAACTGTTCAGTTCGTCTTCGTTTCTTTATCATGAATGCCCTAAATATTTATTTCTTATTTTTTGTTTACTTTTGCTCCTGAAAGTTAAAAATATGATAAGGTCCGGCATGACGAGGTAGGTTAAAGCGTTCGACTTGTAATCCGAGGGTCTCGGGTTCAAATTCCTGTCGCACTAAACATGCTCGCCCTTTCAGCCGCGGAGGCGTTATATAGTTACGGTCAATCCTACCATTCGTTACTAAAAGAGTAGCCCAAGAGTTGGCGGTGGGTAGTGATGACTAGTTGCCTTCCCTCTAGTCTTACACTGCTAAATTAGGGACGGCTAGTGCAGATAGGCCTAGAGTAGCTTTGCGCGAAATTCAAAAAATAAAAATATTATAATTTAATTTATAAAACAGTCTTATGACGACAAACGAATAATAATTAATTATTTAACCACAATGCTAAAATACATCTAATTAATGTCGCGAATATATTATTAATGCACATGGTAAAAACAGAGAGTGACGAGAAAAACGTCTAGTCCACGTGAAGAAAAGGCATATGTAAACTAGACCAGATGAATCTCATCATAACATCCATGAAACGACAATATGGCTTATATTCTGTTTCTGTAAATGATCCGGTTTATGATCTCGCAAAGCCAGGCCAACCTAGTATCAAACGAATTAATTCTCGAACACACAATGACTTGTTAACCTGATTTCATAAAACGGTCAAAACCACGCGTTACGCTTACCTCTTTAAGTCGTGAAAAAGGGCGCTATTCTGACATAATTATATGACAGGGATGTTATTTAACGTTACATTGAACGTTTAAAACGCAACCTCAGAGGAACACAAGGCCTTTTATGTAATCAAGTGAATATTGAAGTTTCAATCCAACTGTGTTCACTTCATTTGTGCATCAACACACTTCCATTTTTTCTCATTACTTGCAAAGATTATCAAATCATATTACTCATTCAGGATTCAGCGCTGATTTATTACCGTAAATTATTCACAGTTTCATTGAACTTGTTATCAAACAACAACAAATATCGACGGTGGTATAGAAAGCATGATTATTTAGTTTTATGTTTAGAATTTTGAATTTGTTTTTAGCATATGAGTTAGTGTTTGTTTGTTTGTTTTTGAATTTCGCACACAGCTACTCGAAGGCTATCTGTGCTAGCCGTCCCTAATTTAGCAGTGTAAGACTAGAGGGAAGGCAGCTAGTCACCACCACCCTCCGCCAACTCTTGGGCTACTCTTTTACCAACGAATAGTGGGATTGACCGTCATTTTATAACGCCCCCACGACTGGGCGTTATATTAAATATCACAAACAAAAACAAAAAAGAATAAGTTTCAAATATAAAACAATCAAAAACAAACTTTAACAATTTGTTTTTCTTCAGAGAAAATATCGAGTGTTGCAAGATAAAAGCAAGAAACTTTGATAACTGGGTCTACAAGAAATACTTGAATAAAACATACTCTGTAATGTAATACAGTTGTTAGTAAAATCATTGTTTTCCCATGAACAATGAACATTATTGAATGTCAACTATGAGTACATTGTTATGTCAGTTGCAGAAAAGGCCACAGGAACTAACAGTTATACCTGCCCGAAGGGCTGGTATTTCTGCTACTACATATAATGGTGACGAAGAATTTTATCAGAATCTATGATTGTAGCTGATAATTGCCACATTTTAAGGTTGTTGTTGTTTTTAATTGGCTGAATAAAGCGTGATATCTGTTGTAATTTCTTTTAGATTTGGTTTGTGGTATCGTTGATTGGAATCATATAACTTTAACCAGTCAGTGCACAAGTTATCCAAACCAGACATTTTAAGAATATGAGCAGATTCTTTTACAATGTTATATTGTATAATTAACTACCACTATTCGGTGTTTTGTATAATATTGGGTTGAGGAATAATTCGTGAGCGTTTTTTCAAGTTAAAAAAATATATTCATAAATGAAACGCTTTCGCAAAATATTTCATGTCATTTGGTAGATAATTTTTTGCTCTAATAGATGGTGTGTTTGATTTTCATATGTCTTTAATTTTTGCTTTCATTTTCAGCTCATTAAATGGAATGTCAAGTGGACAAAATCGAGCATTTTCGACACCATCTGCTTTTCGCATTTAATTTCTTGCAATTTCGTTTAAAACAATGCATACTATATACCTAGGTATTACATGAAATAAAGTATCATAATAAATGTTTTGGGTTTAATGTGTTCATGCATTGAAGTATTGTATAGTCTTGCATGTAATGCTTGAATGAAATTATTTAAAAACGCTCACGAATTATTCCTCAACCTAATATATCAATTGTACTTCAGGCAAACTTTTGTGGTTGGTGAAGTGTTCGAAGGAGGAAATGTCAGTTGTGAAACAGTCATCTACTCATGTACAACAGTTGAAGCATTTAAGAATAATGCAATTAACATTGCAAAAGCTTATAGGTTCAATTTCAAGTATATGTATTTATTAAAAATTATCAGCTATATATATTAGTTTTATTAAGAATGTGCAACTTTGGGTACATAGTATGATATATAATGTGGTGGAAACATGAGCCTTTATCGTCTACTAGAAAAATATTCAAGGTTCTACAGCGAAATAGAACCGTTGTCAAGGCAACAGTGACGTCACAAATAGTCCGTAATGTTTGTGAAAGCGAAAGCTGCAGTTAGTAAAGTAATATGGTAACATAAATTGAGGTCGATACACCACAACATCCGGCTCGTGACCTTCTATGAAGGTTTTGTAAAGCTCTGAGCCATTCAAGGCAACATAAAACAGTTTGACCCTGAAAAATAGGTCGACAGGCCCTGAAAGTTGAACTGATTAGAGGGTACATAAAAAAGCCACGAAGGGCGTGCAATAAAGGGAGAGTGAAAGTCGTCACTGCCGAGAATAAAATGTGCCGTTTGCTACAGCTGAGAATTAAAAGTATTTGGTAACACCTTGTTCTTGAACTATTAATAATAATTATTATCATACTGACAGTCTTGGGGGCATCTTGTAGTAGGATGTTGGTTTTGTGCCACGTTTATTATGTTCAAGCATTCAGTTAACTAATTGAAATGAAGGAGAAATTTGACAGTCATGGCCAGGTGGTTATGGCGCTTGACTCGTAATCTAAGGGTCACGGGTTCGAATCCACGTTACACCAAAAATGTTCGCCCTTTCAGTCGTGAGGGCATTATAATTGTTACGGTTAATCCCACTATTCGTTGGTAAAAGAGTAGCCCAAGAGTTGGCGGTGGGTGGTGATGACTAGCTGCCTTCCCTCTAGTCTTACACTGCTAAATTAGGGACGGCTAGCGTCGATAGCCCTCATGTAGCTTTGCGCGAAATTAAAAAAACAAACAATCTGGCAGTCAAAAATACTGAAACGGAATACTAAAATACATTTACATTATTGTAGTTTTTTATATATTTTTTGCGCTTTTTTCTTGTAAAATATAGTTGTTTGTTATTAAGCACAAAGGGATCTGCCCACCACGGGTATCAAAACCCGTTTTCTAGCGTTGCAAGTCCGCAGACATGCCGCTGTATTACTGGGAAGCACGAATATGAGATGTCGCCAGTCATAGTTATACGATAATGAAGGTAAAGCTATGATGAACTTTTTTTGCAGAAATGTCATATAACCTTAACACGAGAAAACATAAGCATACTAGAACTTCATTACTATTAAATTACTTTATGCAGAGTAAACAGTATTGTTAAATCTTACTATCTAGTGAAGTATTTAGATGAGGGAGCGAAATATGATAGTAAAGTAACCCGAACTCTGAAGTTTTATTTCCTATCATCGAAGTCAAGGTTACTTCAGTTCATATAGAGGTCACACTGCGCTTACATAGACACAATGTAGAACAAGTAATATGGGACAAGGTCATGTTCAGTTAGAAAAGGGAATATCAGCTCAATTTATTTCAGTGAGCGGTCAGCCAAGGGTATCTTCAAGGTTAGGATAACCTTCTGTAAATATGGTGAGGGCCATGAACTCAACTTGCCAAACCAAATGAGGTGCAACTAAAAGTGCGAAAAGAACAATCTGTAAACAATAGTATGATCGTGAGTTAATATTATACGACTATCCAATGAGAAGAGTGGAAAAACTTAGATTAACAACAGAGGGCTGCTAGTACACTTAAATGAAAACGATTGAGAGAGTGCGTATGAATAGCGGGAAGAAACAGATAAACAAAATTCCTAACAGAATCACGTTAAAACACTATGATTAACAATATATCGCCAGGCCGTGTGTTTGTTGACTGCCTTACAAATTAGCAAAAACGTGTATAGGTAAGATGATAATTGTACCATTGAACATTTAAATATAGACACTTGAATCAAAGTCATGAGTGGTTCTATTTAAATACATGTAGGTGGGTGAGTCATCCTAGATTTTTTTAAGTCCATATCGGATATGATGTAGGTAGGATTGACATAATGCAGGAAGCCTAAGCTGGAATGAGTTTATAAACTTTGAGAGCTTAAATGTCGCTGTAAACAGCTTTGTTTTTACAGAAACCCAGCCCAGTCTTTATTTGTTTGTTCTTATTATCTACCAGTTTTTAGATGTTCTGATGTTATTACTAGCCAATGAGAAAGAACTACAGGGTGGCCCGTACGTCCCTACCCATCCATATATCTTATTTGCCAGTTATTGTATCCAGGGTGTCACCAGTATTCTTGCGCTCATGTATCCACGTACTTGTCACAATACGCTCTTCAAGTGTAAATGGGCTTATATCGGCCATATTTCTCTGAAAAAAAGAAACAAATTTATAATACATGCGTAATTGAATATAACATAATAACATATGAATGAGGAGGGACTTACGAGCCACCCTGTACAAATATCTCCTTAGAGAAATGTAGTCATGATGTAGAACAGTGGTGCACAAAGTCCGACCGGCGGGCCAAATCTGGCCTGCGATGTCCAAAGGGAAAGTCAAACATAGAGAGTTCGCACCTGCGCGAAGATTAAGCGCTATACAAGAATATTCATTACGCTAGATACTGGATGGTTCCATATTTGAGTCGAGCAATAAAGAAAATTTAATAAGCAAATCTCGTTAATGCATAGGAATTTAATCATTAGCGAAATAATGTAATATTTCCGTAATTACGAAATCTCACGCGTTCCAACTGTTCTTCGAGATTTACTTACGAGCCCTATTTTGATATTATTTCGTAACAAAAATGGCAGCTAATCGTAAAAGAAAAGTTGACGACGAAAACCGGCAGTTTCATGATGATTGGACTGCACAATACTGTTTTGTTCAACAACAGAAGAACGTGATTTGTCTGCTGTGTCATTCGACAGTAGCAGTGGCGAAGGTATCCAATATAAAGCGTCATTATGAGTCGAACCATAAAGATTCCACAACGTTGTCAGTGATGAACGAACAGCTCAAATTGAATCTCTGCCGCGGTCGCTGAATCACCAGCAGAACGTTTTCTCAAAGCAGTCAGCAGATTTAGGTGCAGCATGTGAGGTCAGTTGCGATATTTCGCTGATGATAGCGAAATCTGGCCGACCGTTCACTGATGGTGATTTTGTCAAGCAATGTATGATAACTGCATCTAAAAAGTTGTGTCCGGAAGCAGTTCGCAACCTTGTTTGTTTTTGAATTTCGCACAAAGCTACTCGAGGGCTATCTGTGCTAGCCGTCCCTAATTTAGCAGTGTAAGACTAGAGGGAAGGCAGCTAGTCATCACCACCCACTGCCAACTCTTGGGCTACTCTTTTACTAACGAATAGTGGGATTGACCGTAACATTATAACGCCCCCAAGGTTGGGAGGGCGAGCATGTTTGGCGCGACGGGGATGCGAACCCGCGACCCTCAGATTACGAGTCGCACGCCTTAACACGCTTGGCCATGCCGGGCCCAGTTCGCAAGCTACAGACGGTGGCTTTGAATCGTATAACCGTTCAACGAAGAATTTCACACCTCTCAGCAGACGTGACAAGGCAGCTTACAAATAAAGCAGCCAACTTTGTTTACTTCTCCGTGGCAGCAGACGAGTTGACTGGCATCTGTTCAAAAGCACAGCTACTAGTTTTTGTTCGTGGTGTGGTGTCGTCATCGATTGATATCACAGAGAGACTAATCGGCATGGGTTCCATGAAGGGTGAGACAACTGGGTCTGCTCTATTCGAGGAGACGGTACGACTGTGTGGTAGTGTTTCATTGGATTTCACGAAACTGGTAGTTGTGACAACTGATGGAACACCAGCCATGACGGGAGAAAGTAGCGGACTGGTAGCACTGTTGATGAAGCATCGAGGAAAGCAGAACAGATAGTTGGTGAAGTTGCACTGTATTATTCACCAACAGAACCTGTGCAGTAAAGAACTTGGTTTGTGTATCACTGTGAAGTATGCTGGCTGAGTCGAGGGAAGATTCTGGGAGTTGATTGATGAGGTGATAGAATTCCTCAGAAGCAAGAACAAAGACACAGAAGTGATTTCCATGACTGATCCAGCATGGCAAGCTGATTTGACCTTTCTGGTCGACATGACACAACACTTGAATGATCTGAATTTGAAGTTGCAAGGCAAAAATCAGCTTGTCTGTCAGCTTGCAAATCACGTCTCAGCTTTCAGGACAAAGTTGTTCCGGCAGCAAGCAGCATCAGGCAACTTCGTGCACTTTCCCACTTTTCAGTCACAGCTACAGGAGAATCAGGACATTGACACACAAGTTTATGTTGGGAAGCTAGATTATTTGATTCAATCCTTCAACTCACGGTTTCATGACTTCGACCAATGCAGATTGTTGATGAAACATTTTGCTGATCCGTTCAGTGTGTCAGTGGATGATTTGTCAGCAGAATATTAGCTCGAACTTACTGATCTCCGGGCATCTGATGAACTGCGTGCTATTTACCGAGAAAACATTTTGCTTGACTTCTACAAAACGTTGCCTGATACATTTGCTAATCAGAAAGAGAACGCACTTGTCCACACCAGCATGTTTGGCAGCACGTACTGCTACGAACAGGCTTTCTCACATATGAAACTGAACAAAAACAACACTCGCAATCAGCTGACTGATGATCATCTAGAAGCAGTCTTGCGTCTTTCAACGTCAAACATCAAGCCGAACATTTCTAATCTCGTAGATAACATGCAGTACCACCCATCGCACTTTGTGACAGTTGATGTATCATAACATTTCTTAGAATAATGTGCAAACTTTTTGATGTAATCGTTATTTGTGTGTTCTTAAATGTGATGTCCATCTTGTGTGAAACAACTGTGGGACGATTTTAATCTTCACTTTTTTGTAGCCCCCAATGGTTACGAGAAGTCTGTTTGTGGCCCCTGAGGTCAGATCTGAGGGTTTTTCTTCCAATGCTAAACAACTGCTCAATGGGAAAAGACAATGCTGGAATGCTCAAGTACCATTTGGCTGGTAGAGATAGAGTAGGAACGTGGTTTTCTTGATTCCTTCAATAATTTAAAAAGTTAGTTTTCTTCAATAATGTAAGGACCATCTAAGTAGGTGTATCCCTCCCAGTGACATAGTGGTATGTCAATAGCTGTGGTAAGCAGGACACAGATAGCCCATTGTGTGGCTTTATGCTTAACTCAAAACAAAGTAATAAGTTTATCTCTGCATCCTCTGAAAATGAGGTGGCTGGTTTCTAGGATACAGCAAATAAATTAAAAAGCTTACTTGTTTTGCATTTCATGGTTGTGGAATTATTTTTTGATGAAACTTTCTTGACTTTTAGCTGCAAGATCATGTCAGGTACATTATCAGATATCAGACACCTTATCGTTGATGCTGAAGAGATTTATTTTTCATCATATTGATGTTCAATCCTCTGTTCATTGGTAAAAAGTAGATTAAGAGCTGACAGGGATGGCGATGACTAGCTGCCTTCCATCTAGTCTTTCACTGCTAAATTTGGGACAGCTAGCTCAAATATCCTTCGTGTAGCTTTGGGCAAAACTTACAACAAACCAAATCACATATTCGTGATGAAGTTTATAATGTTGAGATTATGTGAAGGTCGTCCTAATGGATCAAAATATTATCCTTTATCATTTCGAACAAAATAAATACAGATCCAGATTGATAACTAGGATCCTGGTTGATGATGTATGATTGTTTTTCTGCTTGGTCTGGTAGATGATCACTGAGAAACACACCTCTAAACTGTTTTGTCATGTACAAATCCTGTGAGAGTATTGAATAAATTTCTAATATATTCATATCTTAAATATCTGCTATAATATTTCTAGACTGATCAATTTCTAAAATTAACTGAAATTATACATACGTTAGAACATTTAGTGTAAGTTAAGCAATACCAAAATATTTTTCAATTTGTAAATTTCCATGTTTAAACAAGTTAAAAAGAGAATATCAAGCAGATAGAGCTGGTGTAAGGTCAAAGGATAAGAGTGTATATCTTCCTGACTATTCATCCTACCATATATCAATTCCTTGATCTTGAAATTGTCTTCTAGTTCCATTAAATCATGTTTCGTAGCTTCTGGCATACAGGTCAGCTTCAAAATATGGCTGTAAAGGTCGAGTGGGAATCTGTTTTCCATTCACGTTGATTGCCATGAATTTGATACCATAATGTTAGAAATTGTGTGAAATGTTCTTCCAAGACCCATTAAATGCATTGTTATCAATGCATGCTCTAACAAGATTTGTAGGTATTTGACCTAAAGAAGCATTATCAGAAGATGATTTTAAATTTCCCTGGGGAATTGAAAATGATTTACATATCATATATTTCAAAGGATATCTAAATATGTAAACAGCAGGTAATGTCAACTATTTGACTACCATGTGTGTATCTATATACATATCGATCTTTTACTCCATCATTTTTGCCATTATTGAAATCGAGATCATCAAAATTATTAGTTGCATCTGTCATCCAAATGGATGATGTCAAGTGACTTCTCTTAGCTTCACTATTATAGCTCAGTAAAGTCTGTGTAGGCTTTGTATGTATAAAGGTTGTGAGACAAAGAAATGAGTTTGCGATCAAGGTATACATTCATTCGAGAAAACAGAGAATGAAGTAACAAGTTTACAGGTACAGACGAAGATTTGTATCTTCATTCTTTTTTTATATTAGTACCATTAGGTTTGACAACCTTTGCTTTTACATGAAGGTATGATTGGACTGGATCTAAATATTCATTTCCTGATATATATATTCTATATGTCCTCTGCTGATCACTGATAATAGAGGATAATATTCAGTCCACTATTCTTCTTCAATCACTGTTTGTGTGGGAGAGAGAGAAAATGTTGAAATTAAGAAAATGTGTAAGTCACCAAATGGAACAATTAGGAATATTGTAGGTGGAACAGTTTTTTGGCAAGCTACCATTTATTAAAACATTTCTCATTTAAATCCAGGATGGAAAAAAACAACAGTTTTATTTCCAACTTTAATTAAGTTTGTATTATATTATAAAGAACATGGTATGTGCCAAATGTTTTCAGTTATTAAATTTAATTAGGTCTGTACTATACTCTACAGTGTTTTTCTGTTAGTTAGGAAAGATACATATCTCCATTAATATATCTTGTATATCAGAATAACCAGTAGAATTTTGTGATAGAATGCTTCAGAAATCAAATAAATTAATGATTTTATTGTACATCTCTTTAAAAGAAAATTTTCATTTTAACTTTACAGAAATCTTTAAGTTTCAAAATATGATATTTGGGTTCTAAACACGTTAGTTCACTACCAAACATTTCATTCTTGGACACTTTGCTACCTGTTCCAGCTACTTATCATTTTAGCTTAATAACTGGACTACAGACTCTTGACTCAACAAATAGTCTGCTTTCTTCATTGAATTGCTCACAGCCTGAATAATTTTGAAACAGATCTATCATCATTTTAAATAAAACATTTTACAATATAAGAGCCATTTTTAATTTTGAGTTTCTATAATAACTAATATTATACTGACTGGAGTATTTGTGTAATGAACTAATACTGATGAAATACTTCTATTCTCTTATATTGAATATGTAGGAGAAATTTACAAAGTATATCTTCATGAAAATTGGCAAACTTGTAGTCAACAGTAGAAGCCTGCTGCATATAAGAAATTGAATATGTCTGTGAAATGTCAAAGCAATTCTTACTAGAATTCTGACAAGTTAGAGTGCAAGCTAATGTCCATTGTAAAGTTAACAATATGAATAACTTCTTTGACCTAAGTGAATACCTGAAGATCTCTCAATTTCACTTTGTACTGTATCAAGTATTTTCTTGCTGCAACAAGAACTATTGCAAAATCATCAATGTTGAGAAACATGAAAAGATAACTCTGACATCAAATTTATATAATACCATGATGAATGACCCTGTACAAGTACAGGGGCACACACAGTTTTGACCTTCCTCCCATACACACAGGAGTTAAACCTAAATTACCATGGAGTTCATTAAATATGAACTCAGTTTTTCTAAATAAATAGGTTATACTTTTTTGCTAAAATGAGTTCAGAATACACACAAACATAACCATCTAGAATATATCGACCTAATAACCAATTAAAAAAATAGAAAATAATGGTATGCCTGCAATATTGCACTTTAAACATAAGCTACACCAAATTGATAATTAAATTACTGACGTATCTGTGAATGAAAATGAGGAGATTAATATCAGTAATTCCTCCAATTTTTGTCACTCAAAGAACAATTAATGTTGGCATGTGCAACATCGAGAAAATATTGCTGCCCAAGGCAGATGTGAGATATTAATTTTGTAATACAAGAGACAACAGGAAAGGCAAGAACAAGTATCTTAAAAAACCTCAAATAAAAAAATCTTTAATTTTTATAACATGCAATTAAAACTAAATTTAACTCATGCTTGAAAATGCAGACAACTCTTGCACTAAGGCATTGAGGTTCTTTACTTGGTCCAAAATATATTCATTTGCTTTTCTGCTTCATCTCATTGTTGGAAACACTGGTATGTATTCCTAGGTGTAAGTGAAATCATTGAGTAACACATGATAGAACAACAGATATGATATAACCTAAACTCTGGTATCGTCTGTGAAAGGTCTATGAAACTCTGCTTGCTTCACTGCAGGAGATAACACCCTTACAAGAACCAGTGGAATAAAGTCTCCTTTTGAGGCAGAAGCAGTATCTGCTAAAATGCTAAGTTTCAACTCCATGACTATCTTCTGATATAGTATGATTTGTAAAAGAATGATCTCTACAGGAAGCTGTAGAGGTACTGATATTGACATCTTGAGCTATTCCACAACTATAAAACAAAAATCAGTGCAAGATTGAAGACTTTGTAAATGGAGCTTATAGAAGATAGAAAATCACTAGAAAGTTTCTTGTAAAATTAGAAGATTCACACAGGGAGGGGGGTGGAAAAAAAAAAAAAAAAAAAGAGTAGTTTTCAAAAAAAGTCTCGAATGAACTATTCTTCATTTACAACAAAACATACTTCATGGTTTATTTATCAAATTGTCAACAAAGTCGCTGAATTTGTGTAGTAGTTTAATTATTACACGAACACAGCTCATTTATTCAGTTTCCTGCAGAATATTACATACCTGTCAAAATTAAGCATAGCAGCTTGTAGAATGGCTGAGTTGTTGCTTTTCAAGTACAAACTTTCAGTATATAGCTCCATCATCTCTTGATCAATGACTAGTTACAGTTCACTTATTATAGGAATACAGCTTATTATTCAGTTTCCTGCAGAATATTACATACCTGTCAAAATTAAGCATAGCAGCTCATAGAATGGCTGAGTTGTTGCTTTTCAAGTACAAACTTTCAGTATATAGCTCCATCTCTTAACCAATATGACTCTAGTTACAATTTTGGACTCAGGAGGTCAAACTATTTCAATTGGTACACTTGACTACGCCCAAGGTCTCAGAGTAATTTACATTGATACTGCCTAAAAGAATTTCGATTTGAGGGTAGGCTGGAAGAAATACTGATGTGTAATGAAATTGAATTGAGTATATGTGAGCCTTATGCTTGATATTGCTGGTGCACAAAAACATAGTTAATAAAAAGGAAAAAAGGTGTCAGAGTAATTTACTCTAATGATGCTTTAAAAAGCCAAGGCTATTGAGGATTCCCTCTCATTATACGATTAAGCAACTTTCTGCACACAGCACTTTAGACCAGGATTCTAGATTCTTCAAGTCAAACTGGATGATATAAGCAAGCCTAACACAGCTTTAAGGACTCTATAAATTATGCATCAAGCCATTATGCCTGTGTAAAGTGCTTCCCATTTTTTAATGTTTGATGCATGCTACACTGAGAAGGCTACAACAGAAGAAATGCCTGATGTGTGGTGTGCACATTAAAGCAGTTGTGCCACAATTTCACAAGAGAATGTGTGATGGATGTCTGTTTTAGTTAATGCAAATTAATTAATTCATCACCAAGTGGCTAGACTGGTCCTAATTTCCTTTTGGAAAAACCTCAGTCCCTCAACCTGAGTTCCAGTATTCATATATGCACTAAAGACGTTGATAAGCTGAAGTCATGCATCATTGATGAATTCCTTACCAACTGGTTAAATCAGGAATCAAGAATTGATTGAGAAGAGAGCAACTGTTTTTTGTTTAAAAGTACCTTGAAATAACATTCTCTGTTATTCTCATAATATATAATAAAAGTCTAATTAATAACCATTAATAAACATAATTTTGGAGAGATAAGCACATCAGTTTGAAAAGCTTTAATGCCACCAACCTACAGCATGTCTTTGTTGGACATGATTTTTTAACCCACTTTCAGATCAGCAATATAGTTGGGATAGATTGGCTATTATTGACAATGCCAAGTGACCACTATCTGACAACATGGGCTCAGTACAATCAATAGGAATCAGCTTCTCAAGTAAAGCAACAGCTCAAAGCAGCATTTGAAAGATAAATTGGCATGTAAATTGTAAGTAGGAAACAGTTTGTTCTGAATTTTGCACAAAGTTACACAAAAGCTATTTGGATTACCCATCCCTAATTTAGCAGTAATACATCAGAGGGAAGGCAGATTGTCAATGCCACCCACTACCGACTGTTGGGATACTCTTCTACCAACAGATAGTAAGATTGACCCTCATATTATAACATCCCACAGCTGAAAAGGTGAGCATGCTCAGTGAAGGGGGTTTGAATTTGCAACCCCCTGGTTGCAAGTTGAGCATCCTAAACACTAGATCCCAAATGGTAGAAGAAAATTACAATGAAGTACAGTTCAAGAAACCAAAACACTAAAAAACCTTAATACATCATAAAGAAGGCCTTTATTTAACAATGGAATCCTTACATTTGGAAACATTAAAAGACATTGTGGCACTTTTAAAACAGATTAGCCTGTGATACATATTAAAGCAAGAAAAACAGTATAAAATTACAAGAGGAAAGCTGTTTTTTTTTTAATGTGAAAGCTATACAAATATTAAACTACTGTACAATGTTCATTACAAAATCTAAAATTATTATATAAACGTAGTATACAAAACATCATGGTCCATATTTTAAATAACACTTGCTTGTATAATTCAGTTGGAACAAACAGAGGTTAGAATCAACAAAAGCTGAAGAAATTAGTATATACATGTTCTATTTGACTGTATGTTAATCCCATACATAAATGGTTTTTGCCAATATTACCTCATTTTATGTCACTTATAAAGATAAAGCTATTTTGTTTACGTTGTTTAAAATGCTATTTAATAACAAAACCACTAGTTAGACTACATGAGAAAAATTCTTTTCTTTCTTTCTTTTAAAACTGTCACTATATGGCGTCTTACACAGTATGGTCCACTTACACTTTTACATTGTAGTAAAAGATTCATAACTACATTGTTATACACACACACATATACATGGGTAAAAAAAGAGCATTTCTCTAGTTGTTTTAAGTTAGTGAGTGAGAATGGCTATCAGATGCACTTCTTTATATCATTGGTCTCCCCTATAGTAAATGATGTAGACTTGCAAGGTGCTTTCTGGAGTGGAAGTAAGAGACTTATTTAAAACAGGCTACTCAGATGACACTCTTTTGATGTTCCTGCTGATCTGTTCTTCTTCTGCTAAATGTTGGCGGAAGGAGGTGACTTTTTCTGCACAAGTAATGGTAAATAAAAGAATACATTATAATATATGGGATGGCATTAATCAGTTCAACATTTACCACTGTATACATCAAATACTTTTTTTCCTGATGCTTTAAGGCTAAAAGTTAAAATGTTAGTGTTATCATAATTGCATCAATTTTGGATAAAATAAATTGGCTAATTTTGCAATAGCTAAAGAAACTGAAGAAATACAAACTTATATTTTATCAAAAGCTGGTTTCAGTCATACTGAAATTTTCAAGTTATAAATAATTTTTATGTATATACCAACATTATTAATATCCAAGTTATAATACCTTTAAAAACTGTAAGGGCTTCAATCTTCTCTGATAACACACCTTCCAACTGCTGAGCATAAGCTAAGAATAACAAAAATTACAACATTACTATTAAAACTGTATAAACTATTATAAAAGTTTCTCCTAACATGAGTTCTAAGTATACTTTAAAGCAAATACTAATTATGTTAAACTAACTACAGGTTTACATATACAATTAACACATTTACTACAATTTAATATATTTAGAAAATATTTGTAAAAAAAAAAAGTGTTACATACACTTTAACACAGTGTACATCATGAAAATAAGGTATTCAAGAGCTTCTTTCACACTTTTAAAGAGAAATGGTGTTAGAGGTATAATCAGAACTGCTCTTTTGGATAATACTAAATTTTATGATAATTTCAGATGGCTGGATACTATAAAGAACACTGGTACCATAAATAATAAACCGAACAGATACCAGATAATACAAGCTACACAATTAATCACTTGCTATTTACTTTGTAATGCTTTAACTGTTAAATATGTAGATTATCTTCTACTCTACAAACAATCACAGTTTTAAATTTAAAAAAAATTTGAAACTTAAATTTTTGTAGACTAACATTACAGCTACACAATGCCACTTGTGAAATGGGTAATTATTTGAAAATCAGCCCAACAGAACATTAATATCAAAAACATACACTAGGAAAACAATGATTTTGAATTCTCTCAGTGATAAAATTAAGTATTTTAACTTATTGCATATGAATAGTGAGTACATCAATTAGTGTGGTGTAAACTGACAATGTGTATGGGGTTGGTTCATTTAACCAACTCTATACTGAAAAACAAACATTGAGTGTAATTCCAAATTTACAATATATATATATATAAACAAAATGTGACAAAGTTTTAGTAAAATGTTCAAGTGTGCTGTACATAAAAAAATCAGATGGGTTAAAAAAGTATTTGGATTCAAGATATGCCCGAGAACTCACAATATGACTCAGATCTGACAATTCAGAGTGCAAGGTCATATTCATATTTTTCTGCAGTACTTGTTTATTGTACTTGCATAACCTCTACTACCACCAAAATGCAAATCAATAGTCTTCTCAACTATTCATGTATGTTGTATCTTTGTCACTGCTTTCAACTATGCCAGCAACTGATTAATCAAAATTCTTATTATGTTGACTGCCGTGAAAATTACAAACTAATCAAAATTTGGGTTTCAACTAATTTCTGTTGTCAGTTATGCAATCTATCCAAGTAATCAAAATATTGATGTCATGTTTGTTAATGTATTTTAGATTAATGATGACTGAAGGACCATACATCTTTACCAAGTAATGTTTATTATGCACAAGACTATAATGGGCTATTTGTACTCTTACTGTATTTCAGCCATTTAAGTTTTTCACTTCAAGATCGTTAAGGTTTAGAAACTCAGAGAAATGGGGACTTGTGTTCAGCTTCCATTGGCATCAAATTTGGTCACCCTGTCTTTGTTATGGCAAAACTATTATTACTATTACTCCAGTAGATTCCAGTCAACTGGGCCACTGGTTACTTGAGGCAGCTGTTTATTGGGACAAATTTTGAAAACCAAAAACCAATCAAAAATATAACCAAAATTTGCTTCACTTATTTGGAACACCAAGCCATTTAATTGGGTCAATATAATGGCATGCTGTACTGTAAAGTGACCTGTGGATCATTACTGAGACGTCACTGATTGTCATTGGCGTGTTCATCAGTACTGTTATCATATTTTGCTTCTAGTCTGGGCAGTAGCTAGTGAATGGATCAGTTGTGATCATTTATGTAGCATATAATTATTTCTATGTCATTTGTGTAAAATGTCACACTCTTACAAAGATGCCACAGAAAGATTTGAGCCTTTCTGAGAAAATTGCTATTCGGGACCAAATTAAAAGAAAACCATCTAACATAAGTCAGCGCCAGCTAGCTGAGATAACTGGAGTGCCAAAATCTACAATAGCACAGGTAATACAGCAGCAAGATAAACTGTGAAATGAATGGATCTTACACAAAGAAAGAAGAGAATGAAATTCTTAAAAACAAAAGTGAGAAGGCAAGGATCCAGATGTTGAGGAGGCTCTCAATCAGTGGTTCTCTATCATAACTGCATGTCAGTAATCCAATGCTAAAGATTAAGTCAGAGGAGTTTGCTAAAAAGCTAGGTCACAATGATTTCAAAGCAACAGATGGTTGGTTGTCTTGATAGAAATCAAGGTTTGGCATCTAATTCAAGCACGTGACGAAAAGGAGTGTGCTGATGCTGTAAGTGCCGAACAGTGGAAGTCAATAAAACTGCCCGATAGTCACGGAAATATAAATGAAGCCATTTTAGAAGTGCAATACATCAAAAACTATGAAGAGTTTGCATGCATCGATAACAGTCTGCAGTGTTGCAATGAGAATGAAGATTGTAAAGACGCAATTGTTGATCAAATTGCAACAAAACACCAAAAAACATCAGAAGACCAGAAAAGTGATGAGAACAACACACCTGAATTTGAATGAGTGACTCACCATGAAGTTAGGAAATTTGTTGGTGGATTATGACATTTTATGCAAGAAAGATAATGAAGACAGTCCAATATCTGCAGTAGATATCTGCATTGACTTTGTTCAGATGTAGTGAGTTAAGAGAGCACGACAGGGTACACTTGAAAAATTTCTCCAACATCAATAAGTGTTAAGAACAACAGTAATGTAAATGTGTGTACATGCTGAAATTAAATTTGTTTTTAGGATATTTTTGATTCAGCTCTTGTATAGTAAGGACAGGTTTTATACAGTACAGTATATGTTTTTGTAACTGAATAAACGGAAAAACTCTTTTTGTCTTATGTACTATACACTTGTACCTTTTAAATCCTTTATGTACAGCTTTGCAAAATTGGGGCAACATCTTAATTGGGCTAAAGTATTCTACTCCCAGTGTGCCCCAATTAACTCAAATCCACTGTAATTTAGAACTACTTTTTAGAGGGAGCAAATGGCTAGCACCAATGTTTTTGAACTGCTGACAACAGTGAAGGCAACTGTCTTGGAAGCACCTGCAACCACAACCTCATTTCTTCTTGAGCTGTTGCTTAGAGGAAAGATATTTAACTGGCAATACTAAGTGCTAATTTTTCTTTTTGATGACCAGAGGAAAAACAACTGAACAGCTGCTCTCATCACCAACTTTGTTTCTGAACTGCTAGAAGAAAGACAGCTAGTTGGTAGCATCCAGTGCTTTTAATTTTATTTCATTTGTTTAGGGAACACTATACTAATCAATAATTAAACAACTGGCTAACTGATTGGCAAGTACTACTAATGACTCACTACAATCAATAACTATAATGACAAGTAGTTTTCTTAAAGTAAAATTTAAGTGTTTTCCCACCTGCACTTGGGACTACATGAGCAATATTAAAGTATGGATTTGAAACTTCTGAACTTTTGTAATTATTTCAAATGCTGTTTGGATAAAGTCTTTTGAAATAAAACTGATAACATTAAAATTAAATGAGTATTTGGTACCATTATGCCTTGTTAAAACTAGCTGTATGATTGAATTGTTTCCAGACAAAGCCACCTTTTACATTTACTCTGAAATTTATTTTTGCACAAGTGATTTTGAGTCATTAACTACCAATTTCAACAAACTGATAAAAGTTATTAAAAGCCCTAGTTAGTTCATAGCTTATAATTTAAGACTGTCATCCTGCAGGTGGTAGCACTGCCAGTGTGGGAATGGCTCAGACTGTTCATCGAAATTGTATCTTAAACATCTCTTTAACAGGTCATAAGAACTTTACAATACTATACACCACGTTTTCTTTTATAACACGTGTAACGACTAAGCCACAAGTTTTGACAATGTCTATTAATACTGCAGCAAAACATGAGTTTCTTGTTGTTCTTCCTCCTTCCACTTTTTTTTTTTCAGGATAACTCAAAACCAAAAAAATTGATGTCTTTTTAAAAAGCTCAAGTATAGGGTAAAACAGGCATTACCAACCAGTAATAAATAAACAATAAATATTACATTTGGAACCTCATTGTATTTAGAACTTGGTTATAAATAAAACCTTACTATGTCTATGTAAACACTGTATTAAAGAAAAAGCAACCAAACAGGTAAAAACAATAAAAAAGAAAGTATTTGTAGGAACAGCTAATACCAATCCTTAAAAAACAATGCAAACAAGATAGTGGAGATGGCACTTGCATCATTTCTACATACTAGTACAGGCAAGATTTAACATACAGTGAAATACAACTATTCAATCAAAACTGGGTTTAATTTATCCTATTTTTTACTGTTCACATTCTACTACAATAAGTGCTTTTGCTATTATGTAAGGATGATGTAACTGCCATACCTATTATATTGTTTGCATGGTTTTTGAAGGATTAACTCTTTCAACAGGACCTCCATCAATTTGACCAACCGTGTAACTTTTTTGTACTCACTTAAATTCTTTATAGATTTGAGACTTAACTTTCAATATAGAGTGTATATCTGCACAAAATATGGCAGTCTTACAATTAACATTACAAGTTCTTCATAAACAAAAATAGTGAAGTATTTTTAATAAACTAAAATAAACATTTGTCCATTAATATACTGAGTATTTGTTTTGAATAATCAGGTGCAAGGAAATTTGAGATTTTTGAGATAAGAAAGTTCTTTCTAATCGTAACATGAAAATTACAGTTTCATATTACAATTTGAAGTCATTCTAGAAGGACTAATATATATAAAAACTTTCTTTCCTCTCAAGAATGATTTCAAGTTGTAACAAACTATATTCTTTTATCCTAAGCAGCTTTAAGCTCATAACACTAAACATCTATTTATAATTAAATTTATTCCCCTTTGAACTATGGTCAACTACACTCCATACCATTATAACTTGTAAATCATTAAGGGCATGTGCAGCTCATATTTGTGTATTGCATTACTTCTCACAAGCTACTACAAGCAAGTTGCTTGCATGAATCATATTTTATTATATTATTTATTTTACCTAATCTAATCTTAACTGACCCAAAAATGTCCATATTTTTACATTTTAATTACTTTTATAATAATAAAGAATAAACATAAAAAACAAGAAATAAAGTACTTTTCCAATCTTTTTTTTTCTTGCTGTCAATTACTTTTAATACTAATTGCTTTAATTATTTAATGAAATAATGCACCAATGAACATAGACTAATAACATTCAAAAAGTAGACAATTTCTCCTAACTCTCAATTTTATAGCTTTCTAACTGTTCCACAAGAGCCATTACAATTTCATCCAAGCTAATTAAGTTTCTCACAAGAACAAAGTTTGTTCTCTTGAGTGAAAATGACAATTATCAGTTCAGAACACAATATTAGGCAATACATCATTTGACAGACAAAAACTGAGTTTCTATTGGTTATAGGTAATATATAATTAAGCATAAGAAAACCATTAACAAATCCTGAAAGAAAGAATGTGACAGGAGGAGTCTGATTTTCTATTTGATACCTATGTAACTGAACAAAATTGAAGGCTATTTTTGTTGCTTAGATAAAAATTTTGTAGTGAGCAATTAATACTTAATTTCAAACTTGTCAGAGGAGCAGTGACTAGAACAGAAAGCATGTCATGTTTGTCACACTCGGGGAAACCTAGGAGTTTTGAAAATGTCTTGTAGAACTGAGAATTTAAAACTTGTATACTTTTAACATATAGATTATTAGATAAGGCTTTATGCTATACTAATTCATATAACAAACAAAAAGTCATTTGATAAAATTTTGAATGTAAGACACTAAAGCTTTGTGTTATGCACAGTAAAGAATACCTGGAGCAAGAGGGTTAAATATTAGCCATTCACACATTTACTCCTTTTTTGAAAATTTTTTTGTTACTTGTATGATATTGAGTTTCCTCAACTTTGATAATGTTTCTAACTAAAAAAATGCATTTTAATCCCCAAAAATGATTTATTAAAACCACAGTCACATTGAGAGGTTTTGGTTTGTTTTGAATTTTGCGCAAAGCTACTCGAGGGCTATCTGCACTAGCCGTTCCTAATTTAGCACAGTAAGACTACAATACCCACTGCCTATTCTTTTACCAACAAATAGTAGAATTGACCATCACATTATAATGCCCCCACAGCTGAAAAGGCAAACGTGTTTGGTGTGATAGGGATTCAAATCTGTGATGCTCAAATTATGAGTTGAGTGCCTTAACTACCTGGCCATGCCAGGTCCACACTGACAGAAAATCCTGAAATAAAACATGTTTGTATAAAACTCTTGGAATTATTTACTAAAATTGAACTTACAGTCAACATCATAATCTACTTCATTTGCCATGTTCAGAAGACTGCTATCAACTTCTAACCACTTATGACTTGCCTGAAAGGAAAGAAGAAACTGGATGTAAGAGATTATCTCAAACCTTTTTTTTTAAAAAAAACAATAAATACAGTTTAAAAAGTAACAAAAATATATTTTCACAATGAAAACATAGTACCCCTGCTTTTAAAAGACCATAAAAAGACAATTAAACTCAGTAACATTAACAATTCCAGGGACACTGAGTAGAACAGACACCTCTTATCATGCAGCTTTGATCATACCAAGCTCTGAAAAATTATCAGTGCCCTTATGGTCATCATTATCACTAAACATTGACCATTTTTGGCAAGACAATAAAAAATAAAATTATACACATGCCCAACAAGTTTCATCAAAATTTGATTAATTTTTAACTGAGTTATAGAGCAAAAATTTTGAAAAATCAATCCCCATTTTAACAACTAGAGATTTTTATTTTATTTTTACCTTGACCTTTGACACTCCCTGAAACTAATCACTAAGTTGGGTCATAGTTCAAATGTATACCAATTTTGTCCAAATCCACATAACCACTTTTGAGAGATCTTGCTGACACATACATACATGGATGAAAATATAACTGTCCACCTTTGGTGTTAGAAGTAATTAAAAAATTGAAGTGTGTTAACAAGCAAAATAATGGTGAACAATAATTGATGTTAATATGCAATTAAAGAAAACTTCATATAATGAAGACTTAAATTATAATAAAATATTTAAAGACAAAAAAAAGATTTGTCAACACTATGATTTACTAGATACACAAAACCTACATCAACAACAGTTTTGTGAATATCCAAAACTTCTTCTTCCATTCGTTGGAGATGAGAAATAGCAGCATGGAATGTAACAAGATCTTCTGAAAACTCTCCTTCCTAAGAGGAAAAAGTGTAACATTTATCAGAAAAATAACCTACATCTTGAATGTTAGCATTTATACTAACAGAAGTAATCAAAATCTACTATGTTTTACACTGAATTTTAAATAAAAGTCTTTGATCACACTTAAACTATTTATATACTAACCTGAGGCTACAAGCTTTCCATAATTACTGTTGGGTTTGCTGTGAATGAAAACTTTCTTTTAATTTTTCTGTGGAGTCACAGACAATGCCAGTAAATTAAATAACTATTTTTACCCTAGGTTTATTATGAGGGTGCAAATGGATGCAACTGACTTCTTTTTTAACTTTTCCTAACTAGAGGTATGCCACTGATACTTATAATTGTTTTTCTTCTCACAGCTCAAATGGAACTGAATACAAATTTACAAAATACAGATATAATTTAATTTTTGTTGTTGTTTTGTTGCTGTGAATAATGTTAAAATCCCCAGAGTAAATCATATAAAATGCATGTTTTTCACTTTATTTTGGATGATTCAACATTTTTCCAATTGAAGCCCCTTTAAAAAATGCTCTGCACAAGTTAATATAGTACCTTCAAAATTTAATTAAACACCTTTATCAACAATGTATGTTTTATTTTATTCAAATTTTGAGTCCTCTATTTCAAAAAAATCTTTAAAAAACTGCTTAAAACTTTGCATGTATTGATATGTGACCAACAAGCTAAGAAAATCCTCAACTTTGACACTATTATCAGTGATATAATGGCAATACTGTAGATTATATAACTTTTCGATTCTTTCATTTCAAAGTTCTCTGAAAGAATACAGTTGGAACAAGTAAAGCATTTCTTCAACTCCTAACAGCTACCACATCCACCTTCAATGGATTTGTTTAAACTTTATATGCAAAAATGGCTCGTTTGGGTTGAGAAAATATTTTACATAGAAGAGCGAACAACGTTTCTACCTTCTTCGGTCATCGTCAGGTTCACAAGAAAGAGGTAACTGACCGGAAGCTGACCACATGTTTGAAAGGGGTTGTGCAACTGAGTGTCGGAACGTAGAGGGCGATGTTAGATGTTTGAATATATAATTTTATTTTATTATATTAATATAGGTATAAAGGCGTTTCCTTATATTGGTTTATTTTGGGTTTAAGTTGTTGTATAAGTAAGGCTTCTTTAATTTTGCATTTGTTTATGTTTGTTTCTTTATTTATTATTTGAGTGTCAAGGCCTGGCATGGCCAAGCGCGTAAGGCGTGCGACTTGTAATCCGAGGGTCGCGGGTTCGCACCCACGTCGCGCTAAACATGCTCGCCCTCCCAACCTTGAGGGCATTATAATGGTACGGTCAATCCCACTATTCGTTGGTAAAAGAGTAGCCCAAGAGTTGGCGGTGGTGGTGATGACTAGCTGCCTTCCCTCTAGTCTTACACTGCTAAATTAGGGACGGCTAGCACAGATAGCCCTCGAGTAGCTTTGTGCAAAATTCCCAAACAAACAAATTATTTGAGTGTTTTCTATGGTTAAGATTCAAATCTACAGAACACATACTTAATTTTTTCAATCACATTAACTCTATACATCCCAACATTAACTTCACATGTGACCAGGAAGAAAGCAATCAAATATCATTTCTTAACCTCAAAATTACAAGAACCGATACACAAGTCAAAACAGAAATCCACCCGAAAAATCACCCATACTGGACCATACATTCCTTGGGACTCAGCACATGAAACAAAACAAAATCTCAACATACTAAGAAACCAAATAAACACAGCCATAAAACTATGCTCACCAGATAAAATTAACGATGAATTAGACAAAATAAAACAATACTTCATCAACATCAATAAGTTTCCTCCACAAACCGTAGAAAACATTATACGCACACACCTAGACAGAAAGCAAAATCAACCAACAAAAGTAAATATATCTCACGAATCAAAAAATCACGAAACCATATACTGCTGTATACCATATATTCCTGACATCAGCAGACAAATAACCAACATTTGGCAAAAACTAGTAACAAAATATGACATTCCAGTTAATACCAAATTTATTCAAAAACCAGGCACAAAACTGAGGTCTATACTATGTAAAAACTACACTGCCAAACACCACACCAACATTATTTATAAAATACAATGTGATAACTGCCACGACTTCTATATTGGAGAAACAAGTAGAAAAATGGAAACTAGATTCAAAGAACATAAAAAGTCACCTTCACACGTTTTCAAACACTGCAAATCAAATAAACACAACATAACCATAGAAAACACTCAAATACTAAATAAAGAAACAAACATAAACAAACGCAAAATTAAAGAAGCCTTACTTATACAACAACTTAAACCCAAAATAAACCAATATAAGGGAATGCCTTTATATCTATATTAATATAATAAAATAAATAAATTATATATTCAAACATCTAACACCGCCCCTCTACGTTCCGACACTCAGTTGCACAATCCCTTTCAAACATGTGGTCAGCTTCCGGTCAGTTACCTCTTTCTTTGTGAACCTGATGATGACCGAAGAAGGTCGAAACGTTGTTCGCTCTTCTATGTAAAATATTTTCTCAACCCAAACGAGCCGTTTTTGCATATATATTTCTCTACAAGTGGGTTTTCTCGACATCACTGATTGTTTAAACTTTGTATTTTCCAATGTAGACATTACATACATGTAGGACCATCAGAGAGGGCTTAACGTACACTATAATCTAACAATGGTTATTTTGAAATTGGTAATAAGTCTTTATCATGGAGTATATGAAACTGACTATAGTATGGTTGGCTATTTGGTCAGTTACAATACTTATGGTTGTTTCTTACATAAACATGTTTAGTGATAGTTTAAATTGTATTTAGGTATAACTATTATATTTTGGTAAATTATATATTAGTTATGTTTTAAGTTGCATAATTATAAACGTTTAGACATTTTAAAAATATACATCATACTTTGTATCCATTCTTAAGGCTTATGATACTATGTAATGAAAGAAAAGTTTGCTGAACAGTTGCATATATTTCCCAAACAAACTAATATACCTTGAGGGCACCACTGACTTATGTCGAGATAATAAGCAGTACAGGACAAGAATGGAAAATAAAACATTAAAAATTAATTATGTGAAAAGGGAAAGACCAAATTATGAATATAAGCAAAACATCTTTAAAAATACTCCATAAAAAAAAAACAACAAAGGTATGTTTTGGTTTTTCTTTCCTAATTTTAATTATTTTATTACCTTATACACTGATAATAATAGCTAGAATTAGTGATGTGGTAAAGAAAATGAAAAATAAAATAAGCATTTACCTTTACAAAACTTTTGATATTGTTTTAGGAGGTTCTAGAGATTGTGTAAATGAAATAAGAAAACTATACAATGAAGAAAAGTATTTTGATATATAAATGAAAACCATCTTACATTAAGCTTGTTAATAGTTTGAATGCAAGTAACTACATACAACAGAAAAATAGCCTAAGCAAAAACACTTTAATTCCAACAACTGTCATTATTTGTGCATGACACACAACTTTAACAAAATCTTATCACTTTTTCAGAGAATAAATTAAGAAACCTGAGTTATCACACATAATGTGCAAGTGATATTCATGACTCAGTTTGCACAAATTGCATGAGCCTACTGCAAGAGGGTTAATGAATGGTTAGTTGGCAATACATTTAGATTTAAATTTCAGTAACATCAGTAAAGGATACATTTTGTATTTCTGTTGGTTTTAAACTATAAAATAAAACACTGTAGACTATTACCATGCCAACATTTTGTCTGTTTACTGATATGATGTAGAGCAGACTGTTGCCAAGCCAATCTTTCTTAATATCAATTTATGCATTATATAATATGGACCACACAGTTTAAAGTATGTTTTAATTTCTACAAATTCATTGGCTAAAAAGTATTTATTAATGGTTTTAAAGTTTTGTGTTTCCAATTAGAAAATTCTTCTAGATACAAAAAACTGCCCATACCAATGTAGAGCATGAAGAGAGTTAAACTGATACATAACTGGCCCTTATTGGTTAAGCAACAACTTAGACACATTCACTCACTGGTCATCACCATAAGGTACAGAAAAGGTTCTGCAATTGTGGCAATTTTATTATAGCCAATTTACAACTTGTGAGAGTGCAGCTGCCTTGAAATAAGCTATGCAGTAGTACTGTAAACATCCTTCCCTTTGTTTTTGGTGTACAATAATTTAGTACAGGGTGGGAAACTTATTTTTTAGTGACTAATGAAAACAATGTTGCCCACACTATTAAAAAAATTGAAAGATGTTAGTTTAATCAAAATAATTGCATTTCAACTAACCTTCAATGTGAAAACTGTTGGGGTTTTCATCAACAAGTTTTGTGACATTTCGCTTAATATCTATACTCAATAAGCATCTTAGCTCTGCCTCTAAATTTATGTCAGTAAGCTGAGATCTGTATCTAAACTTGAAAAAATCTAGCATAGAAAATGTTGACTCACACACCCATGTGGATCCACACATGGAAAATAATTTTGAAATTGCTATATTTAAATTTAGAAGACTCATTTATCAAAATAGTGAGCCACATCTCTGATAGAACATTTTTGTTTACCTTTTATGTGTTCTAGACTTTGCAGGATAAGCATCTCATCTTCAAATCCACACTTATATGAAAACAAAAAAGATGTAATTTCCTTACTGAAATTTCCTAAGTCAAGTTGAAATAGATCATGCAAAAATTCACATTTTTGAAATAAATTTTGATCCAGTTTATATAGGGATCATCTTTAGCATCAGAGAAATCATAGTCATTATTTTCTAGAAAACTATTCAACTTTGCAAAATGTGTCAAATCATTCTTTTGTAATTGTTCTGCAAGTAGGTTTAGCTTTAGCTGAAATTCATGAATAGACTGTGGTTGTTCACTTATTTCACATGGCTAATTTCATTCATACAATTTTTGATATCAACTGGAAATTTTACATCAAATTTGTTGTGAAAATTGTTAAAGTTTTGCTTAAGATTGTATACTTTATTATTCCTAAAAACTTTGTTAGACAAAAGATACACTGGCTTATTATTTGCTTCAATCACTGCAAATTTCAACTTCCAACTAACATTAAATTCTAGTTTCATGTTTTTCCAGTCATGAGCAATTCTCTTTTAAGCAGTAATGCCAGAATCAATTAAATTGTCTATTTTCTGAATGTTCACCATCATCTGGACTCTTTCGTTTTTGAATTATCCACTTATCCATATTATGAGATCAAAAACAAAATATATTTAAACACCTGAAAGTTGCACAATAAAAATCTTTGCAAGCACATGCAAAACAATACACACTCGATAACAAACATCTAAACCAGACTGACGTTACAAAATGGGCAGAGTCTGTGGCAATGATGAAGTGTGCAACATTAGCGATGACATGAGGCAGTGTAGTTGTTGATTATCAAGTTTGTGATAAAAAAATATATAATGAAAAAGTTGATTTGTAAACTCAAGCTGGCCACAATTGTGCTATCCACTGGCCATGTGTGGCTGGTGGCCATGGAGTTTGCCATCCCTGATTTAGTATTTTGTTCATAGAATATTTTTATATTCACAACTGTGATTTTGCATTCTCACACTCCTGTGGCTAGGAATTATAATTTTGTGAAACTCACTAGTTCAGATTAAAAACATTATACTTAGATTTGCAAGGAAAATCTCTGATCATCACAAATTATATAAGCTACTCAATCGTCATGCTGAAATATAGGGAACTATACAAAGTCTTAAGTAGTCATTACATTTTACAGGCTGTTAGGTTTATCATTTATATATTTAATGAAATTAAAAGTGATTGTTTACAATATATTAAATACAAGGAAAAATGCAGTTTAGACATGCATCAGTGTAAAATATTTCTTAAGATATATTCAAATGGTTTGTACAGCAAATCCTAGGGATATAGAGCATGTTTACAAAATGTATTAATTATAAATATTTGGGTACCTTTTGGCAAATTTCTCATGATAAAAGAATGAAACTTCTTGTTATGCTTACATTAGTTGATCGTAAAAGAGCAAAATCGTCATCATCATCTTGTACCATCATATCTTCATCTTCATCAGCTCTAATTTCAGGATTTTCAGGATTATCTACACTCAGTTCTTTCACTCTGCAGAAGGATAAAGGAAGTATTGAAAAAAGAAGAAATGATGAAACTGTAGAATGGACTGCAACTGCCTGTTATGGAGACACAAAGGGCAGTTGCCATCCATTCTACAAAGTTTCATCATGAATACTCTGCCTAAATAATCTATCAAAGAAAAGAAATACTTGATTCTAATATACAGGTGTTCATCACAAACAAGATAAAAGAACAATAAAATGGACATTACCTGTCTGCATATCGGAGTGTATTCAGTGAGTGTTCACAGGAACTCAAACCAGGAGATATCATAGCTATCTGATTCATAGAAAATAAAATTAATATTATTTAATTCTGTTAATTCATAATTTAAAAATTCACCAACATATACAATTTCAAATAAAGATTTATTTTTAGAAAGCATTGTTATAACCCAATTCATGCTTCTACCTTCATAGAAGTCATGAGAAATGATGCATATGGTTAAGGGACATGGATTTATATCTTAGTCTTCTTGTTAGGAAAGCTGAGGTGAACTTAGTAATAGAAATGTCAGTAGAATTAAACTGACTCTTAATCAAGGTAAAATAATTTGCATCATTTATGACCTACAGTTTTCAAGCATCATGAATAGCATTAGTTAAGTCATTAAAATTATTTTTTTCATCTGGTGAGGTCAAACTTTCCTAAAACCCTTTCACAGATTTCATTATTATTATTATGTTTACTGTTGTTTCTTGTTTGTCCTCCTTTCATTACTCATGAACTTTGTACCACAAAAATTTAGCAGAACAGGTATGTGCATGAGGTTATCATGTAAAAAGATAAATGATAAAAATAGAGCAACTTTTGGTTAGAAATATTTTTTTTTTACTGGTATTTAAGTAATGAAAATTTTCCTGTGATTTTTTTCTCAAATATACAGTCTTATTAGATAAGATTAGTTCAATGATTAATTAAAAACTTAATTTAGGCCAAATGGCAAAAAAGGGACAACATTCCGTCTAACTTTAATAAAAAACTGCAGTTAAAAAACTAGTGGTCGCAGAGAAAACTATATTAATAACAAACCAAAGTATGTGAAAGATTAGTACAGGTGCACGCATGTGTGTGTGTAGCTCAGTAATTATAAATTACAATTATTGTTAATAGGTAATTAACTCAGCACTATTAAACAATAAAAATTTATGACAATTTAATGTTCTTCTGTTCCTGGTTAGTCATCTGTAGTTGTAATGAATTAAAGCTTCTGGTAATAGCACCCAAAGTGTTGGAAATGTCCCATTTATCGTGCAAAATCCAAAACAATGAAGTTAAATAAGTTGACCATCATAGAAAATCAAAACAAGAGCGTGGAGGTGAAAGCTTAAACCCGTAATGTCTCACCTTCTACTATTGTATTATATTGTACTTAGGGCAATGTTTAAGTTAGCTATTGAGATTAAATCATTAACGCATCAATGTATAGTTAAATGAACTGGGTTTTAATTATGTTTAGAGCTACATACACATATTCGTCATTTACCTTCAAAATTCATTTTTCTAAAATACATTCTGATCACTAATTACAACAGCTTGTATCAGAACAAGATTGATACGAGGGAAATAAATTTAAAATGCAATGTTTCTACTCACCATACATGTACGAGAGTTATCTCCAATGAAGGAATCTCTCAAAACTAGAGTCAGTTTACTTGCTCTGAATGGTAGATGGGCCCCTTTACGTCCTAGAGCTCGTATACATTCCTGCAATAGGAAATTCACCTGCAGTTAATGAAAAGTAGACTGAAAGACTTCACTAACAATAGGAATGCAAATAGTTAAAACAGAAAAACCAAAAATATTTTGAAAACTAAATTTAGAAACCCATCCAACATATCTATGACCAGTATAACTTATCCCTTTCTCACCTTAAGTGCTAACAGACTTTTGTTGATTTCTGCTCCCTCCATTCTAGTCTGCCTATTTGCACTTGAGGTGTCTGCTCCACGTTCATTCCCTGCCAAGTCTATTAAGGAAAACTTACCATGAAGTCGACCTGTTGTCCTATTAGACAAAATAAAGAATTTAGCTGGCCATAAAAGATAATCGTTATTAGGACTGGAGATTTCAGAGATGTTACAACTTCTTTATATAAAACTTCATAAAAATAGTAGAAATTTTCTGATGTTCGGTGGAGTAATCTACTGGTGGACATTCTTGTGCCCCTAGATGAAACACTTAATATTTCCTTTTTTTTTACTCTGTAAATTCAATACCATCCATCTATATACAATGACAATGTATAAATTTAAGTACAAGGGTTAAATTAGTTACATTCAATTTTTAATATTTTCAACTGATGGACTAGAGGGAAAGCAGCTTGTCAACACCATCCACTACTACTTAGTCTTAATGAATAGACAAATTTGACAATTATATTGCATCCATGGCTTCACAGTTTGAAAAGCACTTGTATAGTAACAGGAAATGTAGCTTGAATTATCAGATTAACAGTCCAAGCAAACTAATCATTAGGCTACACCCAGCACATTGTATGAAATGACTAACAGATTCTGTATTAACAGCTTAAACCTCAAAACATACAATGTGGGAAGAGATATCAAAATAATGTACTTACTAAAAGTATGTTTTTCTGAAAATATTAAATACATTAAGAATGGGTTCATACAAAAATTGTTTGTGTAATTAGTTGAAAGATGAATAAAAAAACAACTAACACACACAACTGTCTCAGCATCCACACCACAAGTGTTGATGACAAATTGCAGAGAAAATGGTTTGACTATAAACCTGTATGACTGACCACCTGTTTGTAGCAATCAGTTTTATGTGGTCACAACTACTGTTCAATGCTAAAGAACTTTAACATAGCATCTACCTCTTCAGTGAGACCAAAAATGATTAACTCAGTGTTAATGATGAACATTACTCTACATGGCAAACACATACTGTAGCCATAGAAACATTTTTATTCACTAAACATTTCAAAGTTCAACAAATATCACCAAATAAACTCATGGAGACACATACCTAGGCCTCAAGTTCTGAAGTATGCAGAAGTATATATGATGGTAAATAAGGGTTTAAATATATCCAACTTCACATATGTAGCTACACTGGAATACACTGCAATCACATGTGCTTATTTCTATCTATATTTTGTTTCTGAAATGTAAGTACAAGATAAATTAATGTTAAAGTAGCAAAGACTGCACCTAAATCTTATGATAAGTTGAAGAACATGAGTTTACTATAAGCACAGTCACTTGGTTCAGTATTTTTGGATTAAAGTTGATAAATCTCCAGCTGTAAAATAAATGTTTCTAGAAACAAGCAGTTTACAAAGAAATATCCAGAGGTCAAGAGGGTATGTCAAAGGGCCTTGTCTGTACTGAAGCTACTGCAAAGAATATTCAGTTACTGATTCCATAAACTGTTTAACTATGAAAAGACTGTGTGTGTGTGTGTGTGTGTGTGTCTTATAGCAAAACCACATTGGGCTATCTGCTGAGCCAATCAAGGGGAATTGAACCCTTGATTTTAGCATTGTAAATCCGTAGACTTACAACTGTACTAGCAAGGGGAGATACAAAAAGAATAAACAAACATATTAATGAGGAATCATTATAGAAACTGCAACAAACTGGACTGCTTCATAAAACTGAAAGTATATTCAAACAGTAAAAGTATCAGGTACTAAAATACCAACTCTGGTCATGAATGTTCCAATCATTTATCTACAAACTATATGAACTTTCATTCAACACATAACTTTTGTTATGCTTTTATAAAAAAAATTGTTTGTATATAATGACCTGTTTTGTTTTTTACCTCAGATGGACTTCAAAAACAAGTTTAACTGTACATAATGTAGAAAGAACAAGCACTGAAGTAGAATAAATTCTCTTTAGTAAAAAAAAGAAACAGTAATAAAACTAATTCACTGAATTGCCTGCAAGTAATATTAATATTAAAGAATAAAATATTGGCCAGGTGAAGACGTATGGATCAAGAATGACTATTATAAATATATCTTTTGAAGTAAAGATGTAAATCAGTACCAGACTAATGTTCTATTTTTTTTTCACTGTTTTTGTCTTCAACACATCATAAAGAAGTTTTCCCAATAGGGTGGATCCAGGTTATTTTTAACCCATTCCTTTTAACTAAAAAAAAAATCAGAAAATGATTTTACTAATTCAGTAAAAACAACATTCCTGTCTGTAATTACCTTTTTTTCAAAATAATCTGGAAAATAGCATGTGACCTGGATGAGTGCTGATTGGCTGAAGTTTGTCCTGAAGTTCTGATGAAAAAACAATGGTAAACTTTCTATTAAAATTCAAGCTTTACAACAAACATTTTATAATACAATGATTAAACTGGAATTTGCTAGTTCTTTGGCAGTTGTCTATAGAATACTAACATGTTTTCTTTGGAAAACTAAAGAAATATTCCAAACAATTTTATTAGTGAAGCTTAAGGAGGGTAAACATTCAGTAGATTAATAAAAATTATCAAGTAAACATGTGAAATATGAGGTCAATAAACAAAACTTACTATTGTGAAAAATATTTTGAGGAATTATTTACAAAAGCTTTTTTTGGAACAAATCCTGTTGGAGTGTGTGTGTGTGTGTGTGTGTGTGTGTGTGTGTTTTTCTTATAGCAAAGCCACATCAGGCTGTCTGCTGAGTCCACCGAGGGGAATCAAACCCCTGATTTCAGCACTGTAAATCTGTAGAGTTACCACTGTACTAGCAGGAGTAAAATCCTGTTAGAAGTGAAAGGATTAGTATCTATATATTAGTATGTGTATAAAAACAAAACAAACTACTAGTTGTCAATTTATGATGAAACTAAGTGTTTAGTATTTACACTTGTACTACCCCAGTTCTCATGAAATTTCAAAAAGATAATTCCTGGATAGAATCATCTGAAGATGTTTCTAAGTACTATTTACTATAAAATAGTAAACTGAGCAGTATTGTTTTAGTTTGTTTCATAACTTTTATGCAAAGTTAGAATTTTTATTTTGAAAATATCTAAAAATATTTTCAATCTTGTTTTCTATATCACATGTGCCCTCTGAATCATTCCCTTTAAATTATATAACTTAAACAGTACAGTTTCTATAGCACCTAACCAATTAGAAATACAAATTACACATTCTAACAAGGAAATGTATACAAATCTGAACCTCTTACCTTGTCAATTTGCTGAGAAATCAATGGATTGGTCAACCCAGTACAGAAGCCCATCCAATCTTTTCATTATTTATAACAAATTACTCACTCACATCTACGTGTCACTGAGCATATTTATAAACAGAAAGAGCATATTGTATATAGAGGAATCTTAATGTTTTGTTCACTTTGGGACTGTCAAAAATGTAGTTTGCAAAAACACCTTGATGTGTGTTAAATAAAGCTACAGGTATGAGTAAGTAATGGAATTTAAAATTTATTCATAATATAATTATAAAATCAGATAAATTATAATATTTTTGAAACATTTTATTATAGCACCCAATATATTTCTTAAGTTCTAATATATATATGAAAGCCACATGAATTATTTGCAACCAATATGTTGATAAAAAAGTATGAATACTGAAGCACTGCATTCAAGTGCCAGCAGCCCTAAACACTATAGTAAGTACTATTTCTTATTTATTATATACTTTTAACAAGAGTAACTAATATGTAAGAATTAGAAACTAGATTAGTTTAAATTTACAAAAGTATACATCTACTTATATTTCAGTTTTAATGTTACTACCCTTTTAATCCTGTCTAGCTACTATTTGCATCATTATAAGTTGTGAATTACTTGACAAATGTGAAGCTCACATTACGCTATTGAGTTATATTACAGATAAACTACTTGCAATCATACCTCATGAAAAGCTATAAATAACTTATTTTATGAAATCTAACCTGAAATAGCATAAAGTTTCCTACTTTTATATTTTAATTGCTTTTATAAGACTAAATAAAAAAGTATACATGAAAAAACAAGAAAAAGTACGTACTTTGTTTTTTTGCTGTTGACTGTCAATGATGTTTAAGTCTACTAATAAGTAGCACTGCACTTAATTTTTTTTATTTAATTACATGATGCACAAATGAATATAATAATAACAAACAATAAACAATGTCCCATACCTATCACAATTTCTCTGGCTTTCTAACTATGCAACAAGAGCTGTTAAAACTTCATCTAAGCTCGTTGATGCATTTCCCATGGGGATCAAGTTGAACTGAAAGTGACACTGCCAGTATATTTACAGAAAATAATATATGTCATTTGACAGGTGAAAACACTGGCTTTCTGTTAATCATCAATAATATAATATTGAACGTCAGAAAGAACTACTGTCCATTTCTGAAAGAGAGAATGTGAAAAGAGGGGTACCTGATTATCTATTTCATGGATCTGTAACCAAATAAGATTGAAGGCTATGTAAAGTATGCTCTGCCTAAGCAATGACAATATAAGTAATTTGTGTTAAATTTATGGTGAAAATTTAGAAAGTAGGGGATGCCAACAGAGCAAATGTCATAATTCTTGCATTAAGGGGAATTCAAGATTTTTAAAAAATATTACCTTATAAAAGTAAGAACTTAAAACTTGTATACTATTAAAATATGGGTTATTAGCTACACTTTTACTTTATATTTATTGGTAAAATCATGCTAAGAAAGTAGTTTAAATTTTGAATGTAACTCACTAAAATATCATAACATGCACAGAAAAAGATGTCCACAGAGAAAGGGTTAAACAAATAAAATGTGAAATCTAAGAGGAAGAGAGATACTTTGCAATTTGACTCATAACAGCTAAGTAAAGTTTTGTAAACTTAGAGAAGTCTTTAGTAAAAATAATGTTAAAAACCCAATTTTTATGTTTATCAGTTTTATAATGTTCACTTAATGCTATAGTGGTTACAAGTTTGGTCAAATTGATCAACATTGTGCAGAGTTTGGGTAGAGAAAATAACAGGTTAAATATAAAGTTTCAGCAAAAAAAATGCCTGAGTTGTATTTAAGAGGTTTTAGAGAAAATACAAATTAAATCTGAGGTTTATGAGATGAAGTATTTTCAATCTTAACATGAAAATCACTTTGCACACAAACTATTCAAAGCAGAAAAACTTGTTTTTATGTACAAAATTCTTGTAATGTGTACTGAAAATCTGCAAATTTTGTGAAGATGCACACACTGCATTAAAAATTATTAAAACTACATGCAAGTGAAAATATTCTTATGGTTGGTCAATTGGACCAAGAGCATACTGAGTGAGTTAAAGTAGGCAAAATTTTGTGAAAACACTTAATACATTCACAACTATAGTATGTATAGCTTAATCATCACAAGGATGATCAAATTTGCCAAGTCTGTATGAACAGAGTTAAACAGTGTATAATGTTCAAACACAAACCTATTATATTTTGCTATATAATAAAAATTAGTTTCACTTTTTAATTATTAACATCCCAGTTTATGCTCTGCACTTTATTTCATTTCTGCCCACTATCATATACTTATGTAAAGTTTTAACTGAAAACACATTTCCAACTTAACACAGCCACTACCTGTCATAGTTTTCCCATAAAGAAAAAGAAAACAAACATGTTTATTCCCAACTAATCTTACCTAACACTGTTGCCATGTTGAATTAACTTAAGCACATCATCAACACATTTTACAAGTTTCTCCTGGAGGCCAACTACTCGAACCTGCTGTTTACCATCTTCCAGGACTCTTAATTTAGATTTTTCATTCAACAGATCAAACACCTAGAAAAAAGAAGACATAATATCAGTTTTTAACATAGCCAACAGAATAAACATCCAAGTAAGAATTTCTTAACTATAATGTCCAACTAGTATATTTAGAAGTGTTCTTATTTTAGCTTTACTGGGTTTTAATGTAATTTTATTCAATTTCAACATGTTGTAAAGAAGTTATGCTGAAATAACACATATATATGCTGATGTTAAACAAGTTATTCTTTGCAGGTTTTTAAAGTTAAAATTTTCATCATGTGCTTTCATTAACCTTCTTTACCAGGTTTTATAAACCAAAGTTGATGGGACAACATTTATTTTAAGTGCAGGCTCTTAACTGTTTCCAGACTGGCCATGGATCAAAGGCCATGTCATTGCTTTTGTTGACTCATGGTGTGTCATGTTATGTCAGATGCTGCACTGGTTTAGATTAGATGTTTGTGATGTCAAAATACAAAGTCTACAGATTTTACGAAATAGGAACTCCACAATTACTGATATTGATATATAGGATATAAAATAAGAACCTCCTATCTTTTCTATTTGCTGAGGTGTTACTTGTGTATAGAATCAAACAAAATAGACTTGCTTATCTCTTTCCACGTTTAAAAACACTCCTTTGTATAAATTTACTTCTATATGTGACATGTGAATAACCCACTGAAAGCTCAGAATGTCCCCTAGTGGCTTTCTCAGCCATTTTAAAATAAACTGTCACTTCTTTCTTTAAAAACTAACTTTTGTGCTGGTAAGTTGAGTCTTTAATCTGTTCAAAATTTCATATTTTTTTCAGACCCAAATACAGCTTACTTACTAAGCTTGAATAATTATAATGAAATTCTATGGTATTGGTATAGCAATTTATGATTTTTTTGGTTATTCAACTATATATAAAACCTAAAATAAATTATTTTGTTTCGAATCCTCCATACACGAAATATCTTAAGACTCAGTAAGCTACAACAAGCAGCAACCAAGTACGAAAGTCATAAACAGAAGAGATAATTATTTGCCTTACTCCTTTGTTGTTTTATGTTTTAATAAAAATAATTTTAATAATTTGTTTGTAATTTGTAGTATTTTATATACACATACAATGTATAATAACTGAAGTGACTATTTTACAAAATACTAGTTCACTAAAACACAGCCAAGACAGGTCACTTTGCAAAGACTAAAAGCTGCTTTTATATTATTGGATATGGTAACAGGAGTATACATGCACCACATCATTTTAAGTTTTATATTGTTAGCCAGGCATGGATGAAATGTCAGTATCATAAAATTAATAAATATACAAAAATGTATAATGTTGTGAGATTTAAGCAAGTTTAAATACTTATGTTTTTGCATTGATTTCACCAATTTTGTAACCAATATAAAAAAGTTAGGAAATACAATTTATTCATTCTCGAATGACTTCAAATTGTAACATGAATCTACATTTGTGTATCCTAAATAGTTTTAAACTCATAACAGCATACATCTATTTATATTTAAGTTTTATTGCCCTTTGAACTGTGTCTAACTACTATTCAATGCCACTAAGTTGTAAATCACTTGGGGAATGGAGAGCTCACTTTACCCTATCATATGACATTACCACGAGTTGTTTGCATGCCTGCCTCACAAAACATTACTATGTTATTATTACTTAATTTACCTCATTTAACCTTAACTAACCTAAAGACATCCCTATGTTGCATTTTAGATATTTTTGTAACAATAGAGAATAAACAATAAACAAGAAATAACATACTTACTAGGATCATTGTCTTTTTGCTGTTGACTGTCAATTATGCTTAACTCAAGTTTTTTGTTTATACTAATGGTAGTAATGCATTGAATAACATCAAATACTAATGTGTAAAAAGCAGACAATTTCCTTTAACTCTCACAATATTTCTGGTTTTCTAATAAGAACCGTTACAAATTCATTCAAACTAGTTATCTTTTACCAACAAAAACTGAAAATTCAGAAAACAAAATAATATGATAAGTGATTTGACAGATGAAAATCTTGGCTTTCAATTGATTTTACATAACACAGAATTAAAGGTGAGAACTATTAAAAAATCCTGAAAAAGAGGGGGTGACAAGAAGAGTCTGATTTTCTATTTGATAACTCTGTTACCACACAAATTTGAAGGCTATAAAAACTGTGGTTTGTCTCAACATAAAAAGGCTTACCAACAAATAAAACACAAAAACAATTCACATTACATAAAAAAACTGGTGAAAAATTATAAAAAGCTATAAATTAATCAGGAATAAATATCTGAATGTAGGAACAACAACCACACACATTTAATTGTAGGAAAAATAAACAAGGCTTAAGTGGTTAAACACATGAAATGATGTATTTCACAATGTGTTAGAGCTTTAGTATTTCCAGTAAAAGAGGACAAGTTCTTCTGTAACAGTAAGTCTTCTTCAGCTAATTTTAAATCTCATATTTACCTTCCCACTGTATATTTCAAAGAAACTGGATGTGACAATTAAGTCTTCACTCCGGTACCTGGCTGAATTCAAGAACTTGAAAACGTCTTTTGCTGCAATAAAAGTGGAATGTATGTAGTTTCAATAAGAACAAAATTGTTTCCTAGAAGGTTCTATAACAGTTGTTCATGTAATGTTGATCTAAAACTCTTAAGGTGCTTTTTTAACCACAGTCTATGAAACATCATAACTGAATGAATTATATATGATACTTAATATGACAGTCAGTTTCTACAAATTTTGAATAATTAATTTTTTTAATAATTTAACTTTGTTTAATGATGCTTACGTACTTGAAAAATAAAAAATATATATATATCAGGAGATTAACATGATCCACAAAAATAAATGTAACCAAAAAACAAAAAGACTAAAATCTAGATGGATTTGTGAGCTATGATAAATCCTAAATATAAGTTTGATCTTATCACCTAATAAATCCCATAACAAGACACACACACACACACACACACACACACACACACACACACACACAAACTCAACAAGTATAAATCAAACATCACAGAAGAAGGCAGAACTAAACATGTAATAACCTATAAGAAACTACAAAAAAAACAAAAAAAAAACAGTACTGACCAGCAAGTGCATAAATACCCGTAGTACAATCTTGTGATTTACCCTGAAAGTCTCCACCCATTGTCTGAATAAGCAGAAAAAAAGCCATGTACCACAACTACAAGAACCCACACTTTTATCTGTTAAAATCAATTACAAAATAAAAGACATAATAATGTTCAATAGTACCAGTTTGAGTTCTAGATCATTTATTGTTGTCAGTCTTGAGTAAATGTAACATAACAGTAAATAGTAATTACAAATTGTTGTGAATATATTTTATCATTTAGATGTTATTGATAAACTTTTACATTGTTGTTTAAAACATTCTTTGAAATAAACACAGAATTAAAAATTACTTGATAGAATATAATATAAAAAATAAACATGAAAACAATGTGAACATCCAGTAAGATTTTGTAAAAACACAAACAATTATAAACATTTCTTTATTTTCAACACAATCATACATGCGTTTTTCCACTTCCAGTTTGCCCATAAGCAAAACAGGTTGCCATCCCACCTTCAAATATTGTTTGAACTAATGGCTTTGCTGTAAATCTAAATGAAACAAATTTTTAGTTAACATTATGGTTTGAATGCAAAATAAAAACACAACATATTTTTAATCTTAATACAAGATTGAAGTACTTTTAATAACTTGAAGCATTACTTACAAGAAATTATTCTGTTATACAGTTTTCTTGACACACACACACACACAAATTTTAAAAAATTAGATTTTACCAATACATAAACAAACAATACTTTATGCAATAAATTGCCAATGAAACAAACAGAATAATCCAAGTATCTTCAACCTGAATCACAAAATACAAAAACCAAGTTTTTCATGTTTTTTGTTTGTTTAACAATTCTGGATTATTCAATAATTATTTGTTTACCACATTTAGTGAAGTTATATCCTTGCACCTCTTGGATTTAGTTATAAACTTGTGTTCCTCTTAAAGAAAATCCAAGCTTACATTGAATCACTTTTTTTTAAATCACCACAATTCTACTGTATTAGCTGTTTATTCAGTATATGAATCAAACTACAAAGATGATAGAAGATAATCCACTCTTAAAACATCCTTCCATAAAAATTATTTGAATCCATTTGCAGAAGTATTAAAATGTTAAAACAGATGGATAATGTTACAAAATAATATTCATAGTTAAATTCTGAAATATGAAAATGTAATTATCATAATATTAGTGCCACTTGTTGATTAACTTTGAGAAATAATTTAAGTGTTATATATAATGCAAACTACAGATGCTTATTAATGACATTTTCCATGCATTTTTAATTACTACACTATTCATTACCTAAAAAATATGTAGAAAGATAACACTTACTTCATGTTAGAGATTAAGCTACTAATGTTGATGTAAAACAAATACAGATAAGAATATATGTTTTATATCTACATTTTTCACTTACTTATAGACTAGTTCATTACCAGCTGTCTCATCAAAGGCATAGTCATATCTAAAGACTTGGTTTTCTAGATACTTTGTGAGGTCAACCTTAAGCTTCGGCTCGTGAACTACAACGAGTTCTTTGTTTGGCACACTGATTACATCCACTTCCTTTCTTGTGTTTTCTGTTCAAAACATGACGACTGATTTTTTTACAAGAGTTAGAAAATCTTAAAATATTTGACCATTATTTTGCATAAGAGATTTGTAGCTTTAGAACACAATTCTTGTTTTTTTATTACTTAAATGTATTTATAACATATGCTAATGATTTAATGACAATTCCTCAAACAATGAACTGTGTTATGTCTTTGGTAATTTAAGCCTAAAGGAATACACCCTACAATTTCTGAGGAAAAAATTTTGTACAGTAAGGTTCTTAAACAATACAGACTAAGAACATTGAAAAATAAACTTCAATGTCCTCCATAATAAACAACAACAAAAAACTCCAACAATACAGCACTTAATAGAGCAAATGTCCTAGGACTATACCCCATGCAATTCTGGGGCAGCTACATAATTTGCAAAGTGAAGTCTATAGTCATAAAAGAGAACTGCTGATCAAAAAGCTATTACAATAAAGTTAGAAAAATCCAATGCTATAAATATAAACAATAATATGAAGTTTAAGAAGGTTCACAAGCCAAAAATTGACAAAGTTCTAGCTTCACTACAAAATCAATAGCTGTTTTGGTGAAAAACATGATTGAAAAAACTGGAATCAGAGCAGTCTCATTTGACCCCATCTATTAAATTCTCCAGTGCAAAGCAAATGGACATAATAGTTTTATGGTATGCTTGATGTTGAAAGCCAATCTTCACATACAGTGGAAGGTCTAGGGAAACTTTGTTAAGATGTGTAATGTGTTAAGACTGACCTTGTCTTCCACAGAAAATTTATGATGGAAACTACAGTGTCAGGTAATCTTGATCAGATTAAGTAAAAATGAAAATGCAGACAATTGTTCTTAGGTCAACATGGAACCTAGGTCATTGCTCTTGCAATTGTAAAGAGTAAGTAGCTCTTACTGTAGAAGCACTTACCTTTCTTGTTTAGTGGCCTCTTCCTGACAGCAACACAAATCTGCTGAACTTGAACAGGGTCATTCATCATGATAGGCTTGTATTCTAGTTGAGACTGGTATTCTCTATTAAATTTTATAAAACTTTGAAGTTCTGAACACATTTAAATACTCCTGCCTAAAACTAAATTAATATCTTATACTGAGATCAAAACTAAAAATCAATCTAGTAATGAGTATAGATAATTAACCATCAGTTTACGGGCTCAATGTGACTGACCTCAAATCTCTGAAGTTATACATACTAACTTTTAGTGTAATTCTTAATTTACACAAAATTTGGCATTTTAGAACAAAAATATTTCATGCACAAGGATAGAAAGTCCCACTAAAATGTATCCAATTTATAAGTAGGTTGCTAAAGTTCCCTCAGCCATTCAGAGTAAGATAACAATGGTCAAAGACAAAAGAACCATGTTAGTCTATATACTTATACATGGCAAATTCAAGTAAATGTGATAAGTCTCTCACAAGAAAATTCTGCACTTTCTATTAAATATAAACATGTCCACCAGTCATAAAAAGTTGATTACCAAAACAATAACAAATGTCAGAAAAAAGTGGAGAAGGGCTTCTCTGGCAAGTTTGACAAATTTGTTGGTATCTCAGCAAATTTAGAATGTAGAAGGTTAACATTTCAGATAACTGCTTCTAATTACGGTTAGTTTGTTTCTAACTGGTTGGAAACTAGCATATTTTTGATGTTAAAACAATTCTGAAGAAGAAATCAGAGCTGAAACACACAGAGATACAGGAAAATGAAAACAGAATTTTTACATATTTTAGAAATTAAGAAACAAAAATGTAAACAATATAAAAATATTAATTTTATCCTACATTTTTATGCCAAGTTTTGTGACATACACATATTAATAATTTTTTTAAATTAAATCTTGATTCTAAGTTATAACACTGCAAAAGTTCATAATAAATGCAAGAGTTATGCTCAGAAGCAAAGGATTAAATATAGTGATTTTACTTATAATTTTTCACCACTAGCCACAAATTATTTAAAAAACAAAGCAATCAGAAAGTTTTAATTTTTTAAACTAGTTTTTTTAGATAATTTTATGATTTTATATTTTCGTTTCTCTCTATTATGTCCCCTTTATATTCAATATTGAAATACTTTTACTTTATCATTCCTATAAATTCCCAATTTGGATTTCCAGGATCTACATTCATGAGTTCCTGTTTTTCAGCTTTTTGTTCTGCCTGTCGCATTCTTCTCTCTTCTCTCTGTTTCTTAATCCTATCCACTTCTTTCACCACATTTGATCGTCGTCGAGCTATATACAATAGAAAGAAGTTATTTTCCAAGTCTAAACTCTAAAATAACAACCTTCTCTATACATAAACAAGTTTTCATCTTTGAATCATAAAATCATGATCCATTGACTGTTACATAATCTCTAACATGACCAGAGAGTTAGAGGTATCTTTAATACTCTACATTTACATGGATTATCTATCAAACACAGTGCCATAAACTTCTCAAATATTCTGTTAACCCCTCATACAGAAATTAATTTAAATCCATTCATGGCTACAAGGAAGATTGATTTTCAAAGTAAATTATAAATTACATTTCTTATTTTGCTTTTAAAAAAAGTACTGTCTAGTTAAACCACAGTTAGAAGTATTTAAATTACATAAAAATAAAATACACTTACCAATTTACAGTTTCATCACTGGAAAAAAATTCAGCATCAAAGTCTAAAAAAGGATCAAACTGAGAAAGTAAAACTATTGTTTCTTTTTCTTTGAACTGTTTCAAACTGTATTTATAAATTTATCTGAAACAACTTTACCAGAGGGATCTTCATTACACAGATTTTCTCCTTTCTTCAGAGGACCAGCCAATGAACTTGGCTTCCTATCTTGCCATCCTGATTTCGTAGCAGCCTTTGTGCCTGTATTATGAAGTTGTGCTATCTGACCTGTAATATAGGTAAAAGAGCTAGAAATATATTTTTAGCTTTTCAACATATAATAAATATGATTTAAAATTTAAAATTATAACTTTAATGTTCAAATACAAACATTTTTTTAGAAAGAAAAATGGTGACTTGTTATATCTCATTTTGAAACTGAATATTAAATACTAGTTATAAAATAAACATTTTGTATTTAAGCACACACAAAAAAACTGATGCACAAAAATTATGTTCATAACACTAAGCAGACATAACTTGCTATTTAAATAGTTTTTCTTTTCAAAAACCAAAGCATCTACTTGATAGTACTGTGATGAAAGTTACTTGTGCTAGCTTGAGTACATTAATATTATCCATCAGAATTTGAGTGACAAAATTTTGGAAATTTTAGGACACTGACCAGCAATAATAAAAATTGTAGCCATAATATTATTGTTATATGTTTATTATATTTATTGGAATAATTTAAAACTGAAGTGCCAGAAAACAATTTAATAACCCGATAAACTGTTATTATTTGAAATTGCAATCTAAGAGATCAGTTTTAAAAATATAATTTCATTTATTTTTCAGTTTCATTATAGTCAGTTATAAATAGATAACAGTCTCACATTCAAAGAGCTAACATTTATAACAGACTGGATGCTGTCAGAAGCTGATTCTGGAGGTGTGTGTGAGACTAATGAAAACACATTAACGTATTACTTCTGAAGAAAAAACAATTTACATATATACTGACATTGTAAAGACATATTTAGTAAATCTGTACAAATAACTTCTTGCCGTTCAATGTTCATTAAGGTAATTGTCACTACTCTAAAACATGCATATTCTGGAAGATCAGTTATGTAACATTTTGGAAGTTATAGTTCAAATGCTAAAACCTGGTGAAGTATTGGAAACCAATAGACCTGAAATTATTAAAACATTGTTAACTGCAGATGTATTTTCTTCCACATTCTGTTTAATTTGTCTTTTCCAAATCAGTTGTGTAAAAATATCTTTTCAGATATAGCAAACCTCTGATTCTGAACTAAAATGGAAAATTTGAGAGCAATATATACTAAAAAAAAACAACTTTATTTTTGTAACAAGTTATACTGATACATAATGTATAGTATATAATTTATTTTTTGTCATTTATACTATATATTTTTCGCAATTAAAGCCAAATATTTCATTAGTGCAACAAACTATGTGAGGAATATGCTAACAACTTATTGTTTTAGCTCAATCATTTATTAAAGATAATAAGGGTTGTTTCAGTTCATAAAATAATTTAACTAAAAAGATAAAATCAATGAAATTATTTGACACACTTCTGTACTATAAGAATGACAAAGTTAATAACCTAGTAATAATAAATAGTTATCTAAATGATAATGATTACCATAAATACCAATACATTAACCATCGTTATTTTAGGAAATTATTTGGTCAAAGTCTGTAATAACATCATGGAGTTACTTTCTAACTTTCATAATCAAATAAAATTACAAAACTATGAAGAAAGAAAAAATACTGTAGCCACTTCAAAATCAGCTCTGGTTCCATATTCCTATCAAAGCCAAAACAATATTTTTTCTTTTGTACATGACTGTAGACAATGAATATATTCACATTCTGGTGAGAAGAGGGATATCATAATACAAAACTCAGTCCTTGGACACCTATTTAGAAATTTAGGTTTCAGCAACATTCATCAATTAACTATTATTTAAATGATCTTTTGTATTAAACTCAAAATAATGTTAGCAGAAACATTAATGGCATTATTTGGTAGACAAGAGTTAGAAAGAGAATGAGCAACCACAGAACAAATAAAATATTATCCAAAAATAATAAATGAACAAAATTTTAGTTTTGTATACATTAGATAATAGACACATGGAAGAAAAAGGGATATACTCTTTTGCTTAGTTTTATTTACCAAATAAAGACTTCTTTAATATCAAAAGTTTTAGGTTGTTGTTTGTTTTAAATTTTGCACAAAGCTACTCAAGGGCTACCTGCACTAGCCATCCCTAATTTAGCAGTGTAAGACTAGAGAGAAGGTAGCTTGTCATCACCACCCACTGCCAACTCTTGGGCTACTCTTTTACCAACAAGTAGTGGGATTGACCACCACATTATAACATCCACACGGCTGAAAGGGCAAGCATGTTTGGTGCAACCCTCAGATTATGAGTTGAGCGCCTTAACACACTTGGCCATGCTGGACCAGGTTGTTGTTGATAAATAGTTTAAACCAATCCTGAGCAAAGTAGGATGGTCATAGTTGAACAAACATTATGCAAATAAAGCAGGATATGATTATCACCTTTTTCTAAAACACCTTTTATGAACTTATCAATTTGCAAATAAAATCAACTTTGTAACAGTATATTCCTATATTTATTTCCCTCATAATTTGTGCTTATTTTTAAACAATTTCTAATTTATTTTTAGTACTTTTCAATGAAAAAACAATATTAAATAATGGTTAGTTTCCATCTTTAGATTACGTTCTTTACTATTTTGTAAACAAACATGCACATAGCTGACTGTTAGATGTAATTATAAGTGGGTGAATATTTCCTTCATTTTGAGCTTCTACTGGCTAAATTATCTTCAGAAAGATAAAGTTTTGAATAAACTTATTATGAAAGCAAAAAAATGCATTTTAATCACAAAAACAATATTACCATTTTTTACAAAACCGTGCAAAAAGAGATGAATACACTCAATTATACAAATTGATTTTTTTGCTCATTCAAGTTTTCCTATGGCTGATGATGAGAATATGATCCCTGCTTCCAAAGAGATAAACACTGTTCACAAATTTAATACTAAAGAATGGTTTAACTAAATCCAAGCAATATTTATTGTTGTGCAACATAATTAAAATGTTAAGAAAAATAACAAGAATATTCTGTAACATTTTACATAAAATCTTGGTACTACAACCAAATTTTGTAACAAACAGATTACCAAATTTTCAATCATGTCTATAATCAATAATTAATTCTACTTTAAATACTGATAAATTAATTTCATAGACTTTAAGTAGTGGCATAATGAATAACATCTATGTTTCTTTAGAGAAGAAAGATGTAAATAAACTGATATACAGTTGTTATCACATACTTCAATTGCAGTTTCTAATTTCTAAACTTTTCTTATAAACAATTATCAGAAAAATCACCTTTTATGACAAGTTGTTTTGAGCATGAGGTAAAAAAGTTATAAAACATAATTTCTTCAGTTACTTTAGCAAAATTCTAAAAATGCTAATTAAAACTCTGAATGTATACTGAAATTAATTTATACTCTGACAAAAAAATGAAATAAATAGCTTGTTAAGTCACCTCTAACAATATCCTTTAAATGATTATAATATTTATTAATGAGATTTAGGCATGATTCAGTGATTTTTGACCTTTTACAATGTAAAATTGTTCTAGTACATTCCATTTCTGCAGCCTGTTTAAACTCATATCATAGGTTCTAAATCAAATTGATATTGTGTCTTTTACCAGGCCAATCTATAAAGTTTTTCTTTAACTATTCTGAAGTAGATTTTGATGCATGTTTAGGGCTTTTGTTATGGTGAAACATCTTGTTGTTCTTGCTTAAACTAAGTTTTAGAATGAAAAAGTTTGGATAATTGGTTAACATTTTTGGTACACTGATCTACTTTACCATGAATAGAAACTGCATCTTCTGTGCCATTGCCATCAGAGGAAAAACAACCACACAGAACGATATTACCCCCTCCACACTTGAGGGCAGGTGTTATGTTCTTTTTGTGTCACTAAACTGAATAAATCCAACAGCTATCAGCATGATTAAATAGTTTGACAAAACTTTTGATCAGAACTGATATTCATCATTCAAATACCTTTTGCAAACTTTAAGTTGTAGTCCCTGTGGATTTTTCTGAGAGGTTTGGTCTGCAACCATTGAGACTTTCAATATGCAGTACTTAACCCGTGGTTAAATTGGAAACCTCAGTTTCACTTTAAATTAATTCTTTTTAAATATCTTTGGTAGCTAATCCCAGGCTGTTCTTAGCTTCTCATAATTATTCTACTTTTTTGTGCCAGAACCATCTTTCTTTCAGATCAAGAGAGTATTGTGACAGTCCTATGAGTCTTCTAATTCTTTACAAGTAAAACTGCTGAAATTTGGATACTCAAATACTTAGAAACCTTCTATTGATTTATGTCAATAATTTTCTGCCTAAGATCTTCAGATAACTTTACCTTTTACCATATTAACTTAGTGGAAATGAAGAAATTATTCTGTGCCTAGCATTTTATACTCTCAAAGAATGTTCACTTACAAACCACAGATTTCTATACTTTCTTACAATTAAGTTCTGCACCACCATACAGAAGTTTTAAGAATCTTGTGGACTACTATCATAGCATCAAATGATATATACCAGAATTAATAGTTTTGAAGTTTCCAAAACATCACTGAAACAAATAATTCTGGAAACCCCTTTCTTGTAACTTTATATATCATCCAAAAAACAAAACATTTGCTATAAAATTAACAATTTTTCCAACAATCATTTGTTTTTGAAAAGGTTCTAGAAACTAGAAAGTTTTATTGGGACATGTAAACCTTTGATGATAATTGTAGTGTATAATATATGATGTATTAGTGATACCTGTGTTAGCCTTTTGTATTGGTTGAAGTGGTCCAGGTGTGGGTGCAGGTGGAAGAGCCATTACTGTATTGTTAACAGGATTAGGAGGAGCTGGTGATTGAAAATTATTCTCAGAGTGTCCATTCTGTAGCTGTGTCCGGGCATAGCTTTGGCGAGTTCTAACAGACCCTAGGTACATGAACAAACAACAAAAAGGAGTCAATTATATATGCCTAAAGTTGTCTGCTACAACAACCATATATAAAGGATTGTAAGAGTTGTCCAAAAAATTTGACTTTAGTCATTCTGAATGTAGATTTTCATTGTCATATGATATCAAACATTCTTATTTATTAACATTTCAAAAATATAAATGAAAACCTTTTTTCTTAAAACAATAATTACAAGAATTTTAAACAAATGTACAAATTGTTAATTAGGTATCACTTAGGTTCTGATCACTTCTTGGTGCAAGAAGAAATGATTTTAAGAAAACAACCAATTTACACTTATATTTTTCCATGTGTATAGAAACATTTCTCTTTGTATGCATACAGTAGTCAATTTGTGTGTAAACATGATCACAAAAAACTAAATAACTAGCAAGTTTCCAAGTTCCAAGTTATAAATATCACATACAAAGTAATTCAAAAATAATTTCTGTAAACACTACATGGATAACATTTTCTTTCTCACCTTTAGGTTGCACAGCATGAGAAGGTCGGGCTGGAAGCTAAGAATATTGAATATTATATTTTTATTTCAATATTCTTTTCACTTTTCTTCTAGAAAGACATTTTAAAAAACATGTACCATTTTTTAAAATATATTTAACATATATATTAACATTTTACCATTCAACAGTTTTTAATCACAAACCAAGAACTATGTTTCAAACTAAACATACTTCAAATGTTTTTTGTTAAAGTCTACTTAAATTAAACACACAGAAAGAGAAGAAATATTACTACATTTATTAACCCATTCAGGATGGACTTGATATAATATAGACGGGTTTAGTGTTTACACTATAACTTTTGATGCGGTAAATGTAACTTTACAAAATTTAGTAGTTTTAGTGAAGATTGCAAGTCTATTGTACACAAATTACCAGATTTTTTGCTAGATATTTGTTTGTGAAAATATCAAGTCTGCTTTACTACAAGTCTGAGTGCAAAGTGATTTTCATGTTATGATTAAAAACCATTCTTTGTCCTAAAATTCTCAAATTTTATTTGTGTAACCTCAAAGCTCCTAAATATATTTCAAATGTTTATTTCCAGTAAAACTTTATATTGTTATTTTCTCTAATCTGAGGTTTGTAAATTTTACCAGCCTTTTAACCATCACAAAAATTAGGAAATCAGCATAAATTGTGTGACATTTTCAAGTACATAAGCTCAGAATTAAAGAAGTTAATCCTAAACTGTTGTCCCTAAAGATGTATCAGGTTAAACAAATAATTCAGAAATTTCTTTATAAAAAATCACAAACAAATTAAAAATAGGAAGATTAATCTCATGAAAGTTACTGATAAGTTGAATGTAATCAATTAACGAGCCCAATTATTAATTTTACTTGTTAATTTTGTGAATTGCAACTCAAGGACTATCTGTACCAACTGTCCATAAATTGAAATAGGTTACAACACGCCTTCATATATCCCAGATACCAGGTTTTTTCTCCAATGTTATTCATACATCGGGATGTGCTAAATATGACTCAAATCTAGAACATTTTTGAAGTCTTGAAAATCCAGAACTATTTTCACATTCCTTGAGTCTAAAACCGAATTTTGTTTCTAGGATTTTAATGATAGATTGAACACCTCTCATTTTTCACGAATTATTAATTACATTATTAATTTTGCATCATTTTGCTTTTCTTATTTCTCTCAATTCAACTAATCAATGCACGTTTAGATTCGGATGGGACCAAAAGCAATTAGTTCAGGCAATACTATCAAGTAGTTGTTGATATCATTTGATCGTTAGCATGCAAGTGTTGGTGTGAAAGTAAAATAAATATTGACCCCATTTTCCAGTACAAACAATAGAGAAGTACAGTTAGACACACTGTGTCTAACTTTGCTTATCAAGTTAGTGTTATAATGATGAGTGCATATATGAAAGAGGGTGGATTGAAATAATTAAATCAAACAACAAATTCTTTAGATACATAAGTAAGCAAAAGGTCAAAACAGGGATTGGGCCTCTTAAAAATGACAGAGAAGCTGATCTTAGAAGATTATGAGAAGGTAAACTTGTTAAATTATATGTTCTGTTCAGTTTTTATGAAGAATGATACATGTATTATGCCTCAACCACAGCAGTTAATGTATAGAGAAAATACTGATGTAAATATATATTAAGTTTTAAATTTTAAGAGAAAGGTTGGGAAACCTAAAAATTAATAAATCTCCTGGACCAGACTTGATTGATTGATTGATTTAGTGTTTTATGGCACAAAGCAGCGAGGCTATCTGCGCCAGACATTCTGTACAAATGTAAAAAAAATAATAAAAATAAATAAATAAATGTAGTAATAGACATAAATGGAAATGAAGGTAAAACAAAAAAGTATAAAACCAATGTTGACATCTAGTCTACAATGTTAAGATAGAAGGCAGAGTATAAGAAGTTGTAAGGTATTTACTCTAGCAAAAAGGTAATGATCATAACCTGCCAGGAAGATTAACAGGTAAGTTCAAGAACCACCGTCAATCACCTGAAGTTGGCCTTTCCAGTCCTGGTTCCGGGTTATGTGTCATAGCAGCTATTATCAAAATGTAAAAGAATAAAAGTTTTAAAAGACACTCTGCAAAATCTTAATTATGAGTAGCCAAATGTCCAGTAAAAAGATAAAGTCAAGTAAATGGAGTAAAATTTGTAAAAGTAAATGAAGGTAAAAACAAAACAGCAATTAAAACAGAAAATGGTGTAAAAACCAATGGTGACATCCAGTCTTCAAAGTTGTAAAATATTTACTCTAGCAAAATGTTAATGATCATAACCTGCCAGGAAGATTAACAGGTAAGTTCAAGAACCACCGTCAATCACCTGAAGTTGGCCTTTCCAGTCCTGGTTCCGGGTTATGTGTCATAGCAGCTATTATCAAAATGTTAAAGAATAAAAGTTTTAAAAGACACTCCGCAAAATCGTAATAATGAGTAGCCAAATGTCCAGTAAAAAGATAAAAGTCAAGTAAATGGAGTAAAATTTGTAAAAGTAATTGAAGATAAAAGCAAAATGGCAATTGAAACAGAAAATGGCATAAAAACCAATGTTGACATCCAGTCAACAAAGTTGTAAAGAACTACCTGTAGCAGAATGGTAATGATCGTAACCCGCCAGGAAGACTAACAGGTAAGTATAAAAACCACCATCAGTCACCTGAAGTTGGTCTTTCCAGTCCTGGTTCCGGGTTATGAGTCAATATGGCCAGTACTAAAAAGTTAAGTAGTAAAAGTGTGAAATGATATGCAACAAAAATATAATAACAACTCGCCAGGATGACTAACAAGTAGTTCAAACGGATAGTTCAAACAGGAGCGTTAGTCACCTGAAGTTGGCCTTTCCAGTCCTGGTGTCGGGTTATTTAATGTTCTGGCCATTGTACAATGTCAAATTGAAGGAGAGAGATTAAAACTGTAAAAAAGGAACCACAATTAAAAAGGTGTAATAAATAAATATGCAACACTTAAATGAGATTAAAAGGTTAATGGCCATTAAAAATTAAAAACATTATCAAGGTGGACAGAGTCACCATCACCAATAACTCTGTCCAATGTTACAGATTGACCCTGGGAAAAATATGTTTAAAATATTGCCGTCGTTGAGAATTGTAACGATGGCAAGAAAGTAAAACGTGGCTGATAGTGATTTGAGTGTTACACAAACTACACATTGGTGCATCAGTTCCAGATAAAAGAAAATGAGTTAAAAACTGTGACCAATCGTAGCCTAGTGAGAACAACTTCCTCCTTCGAACTTTACAGAAGCTAGATGGCCAAAGTCCAATTTTGGTTTGATTTGAAAAAGTTTGTTGTCACGTTGCTCATTCCAAGTGGACTGCCAGCTGGCACGGAGCCGAGCCTTGAAGACAACACCATAGTCCATGTAACGGAATAGGCATAGGGTGATGGTGCTGAAGCAGACGTATTTAGCTACCATGTCTGCAAGCTTGTTCCCGCGAATACCAACATGGCCTGGTATCCAGAAAAACTGGATTGAAGTAGCTGCTAATGAGAAATGGGCCAGTCGGTTTGAATATCAGCGAGAATAGGATGTGAGCTAACGTGTAGCGATTCCAAGGCAAGTATAGAACTAAGCGAATCAGTATAAATAGTGCAGTTGGAGTACTGCTCAGCTGCAATATGATCCAGGGCAAGAGATATGGCATACAGTTCAGCAGTGAACACAGAAGCTGTAGAAGGGATTCTGCGCACAACTACTGACCCATAGCAAACCATAGCAGAGCCCACTGAATTACCTGATTTGGAACCATCTGTATAAATGGGAACTGAATGATTGTTTGAAAGATATTCATTGAATATAAGACGGTACTTCCAATCTGGAGTATCTGCCTTTTTTAGGTGACTGAAAGAAAGGTCACATTTGGGGGCTGTAATAAGCTATGGTGGGATGGGCCGACCTGTGAAATCTGCAATGTTATCCAAGGACAGACCCAATTCATCCAATTGCTCCCGGATGCCAAATGGAGCAATGACAGATTGTCTGTTCTGAAAAAGTACTGCCCACCGAGGAAGGAAAACACATTTCCAGGTGGGATGCTTTGGTAAGGAATGAAGCTTCGAAGTATATTGTAAAGATAGTTGCAAACGGCAAAGGTGTAGAGAAGGTTCATGAGATTCAATGTATATACTTTGAACTGGAGAGGTACGGAAAGCCCCAGTGCAGAGTCGAAGTCCTCGGTGATGAACGGGGTCCAGCATCTTTAAGGCCGAGGGTCTGGCAGAGCCAGACCATTGATCCATAATCGAGTTTCGATCTAATAAGAGCACGATATACCTTTAACATTGAACAGCGATCTGCCCCCAACTGGTAGAAGAGAGAACACGGAGGATGTTCAGTGCTCTTGTGCATTTGACCAAGCTGCTTTAAGTGTGGTATAAAGGTCAGTTTACGATCAAAGATAAGCCCCAAGAACTTGGTCTCCGGGACCACTGGCAGCAAAACTTCACCGATATGAAGTTCAGGATCAGGGTGAATACCCGTCGGCGGCAAAAGTGCAGGCATACAGTTTTGGAGAGAGAAATTAAAGCCGTTCGCCAGAGTCCACTTCCATTACACAATTGAGGGCGGTTTGTAGTTGCCGCTCAATATATCTCATGTTTGATGACTGACATGAGATGTGAAAGTCATCGACATACAGCCCATTCGCAACAGTGAGAGGGTGTTGTTCAGTGATGGCATTTATCTTTATACTGAAGAGTGTAACACTCAATACACAGCCTTGAGGGACTCCAAGTTCCTGTACAAAAGAGCGGGAAAGTGTCGAACCCACACGAACTTGGAATCTCCTGTCCATTAAAAAATTTTTAATAAACATGGGTAGATGGCCACGTAACCCATATGTATGGAGGTCTCGCAAAATGCCATACCTCCATGTTGTGTCGTAAGCCTTCTCTATGTCAAACAATATTGATACAAGATGTTGGCGGTTGAGAAAGGCTTCTCTGATAGATGTTTCAAGACGAATTAGGTGGTCTGTAGTGGAGTGCTGTTGACGGAACCCACACTGGGTGGGCGAGAGGAGGTTGTTTGATTCAAGGAACCAAACAAGACAAGCATTAACCATCCTTTCTAATGTCTTACAGAGACAGCTCGTCAAAGCAATTGGACGGTAGTTTGAAGGAATCTTGGGATCTTTCCCTGGTTTAGAGAAAGGTAAAATAATAGCCTGGCACCAGGCATCAGGAAAAACATTCTCCTGCCAGATCCGGTTGAAAACAATCAGAAGGACGTCAAGAGAAGGAGGAGATAGATGGTGCAGCATGTCATAATGAATATCATCAGGTCCAACAGACGTACTGGCAGACCGATGAAGGGCCATTTTTTAGTTCCACCAGGGTAAAGGGACAATTATAGTCAAAGAAACAGTCAGTTCGAGAGGAAAGAGGTGATCGCTCTGCCCGAGTCTTGATGGCCAGGAAGGTGGAGGAACAAGCAGAAGTGCTAGATACCCGGTAAAAGCTTTCACCTAGAGTGTTAGCGATGTTCCGAACATCAGTCACCTCCTGACCATCAGAGAGTAAGATCGAGAGGGGGATAGAATTGTAGTGTCCATTAACCTTTCGAATCCTGTCCCATATGATCTTGGAACTGGTGGTAGAAGATATACTGGTTGTGAACTTAATCCAAGATTCCTTCTGGCTGTGACGTCTTACCCACCTAGCATGTGCACGGGCCCGTTGGAAAGCAACCCGGTTTGAAAGTGTGGGATATCTACAAAAAAGTATCCCAGGCCCGCTTTTGAGCCTTCCGTGCTAAGTGGCAAACAGGATTCCACCACGGACGAGGATATCATGGAAAACGTGTTGAGGTTTTAGGAATACACTGAGCAGCTGCATGTGTAATACAGTCAGTTACCACTGCTACACAGTCGTCTATTGATGGCTGATTTATGATGGCAGGATAAAGTTCTGCGAGAGCAGTGAAAGTGGACCAGTCTGCCTGATCCAGCTTCCACCGGGCACGCTGGGTAGGGTGGCATCGACCACGGCCAGTCTCTCTCAAAGGATCGGAAAATGATCACTGCCTAGTGGATTACTGTCAACCCTCCATGAAAAATGGGAGAATAATGAAGGGGAGCAAACTGAGAGATCAATAGCGGTAAAGGACTGACTAGGTGCATGAAAGTAAGTGGAAGAACCAGTATTGAAAAGAGAAAGATTGTGATCAGAGAGCATCCGCTCTACAGATCGCCCCTCCCATCAATAATAGCACTTCCCAGAGAGGATGATGTCCATTAAAATCCCTAGGATTAGAAATGGAGATGGCAATTGTTCAACGAGAGCATCAAGATCTGATTGATCATATGTCTTTCCAGGGGACAGGTACAGAGAACAAACAGTGATGGTATGACCCAAGGAAACACGGATGGCTACAGCCTCCAAGGGTGTGTTGAGTGACAAAGACAGGGTGGGCACGTGTTGATCAACCAACAGTGCCACCCCTCCATGTACTCAACCATCACACAACCTGTCATTTCTGTACAGAGAAAACTGCCGAATGGAGACAGTATCAGCAGTTTTGAGAAATGTTTCTTGTAAAGAAAGACAAACAGGATGGTAGGAAGCAATCAGCGTTTTGATATCATCCAGATTAGAACGTAAACCTCTACAGTTCCATTGTATCAAGGTGGCCATTTTTAAGAACGGGTAGGTGAAGTGGCTGGAGAACACTTCGGTTTACGACCACGTCTTTTTTCTTTACTGTCTTTAGTCGGAGGAGGTCTATCAACCTCCATGGATCCTGCTCTGTGTCGGGTGGGCAGGTTTTTGTTATTGGAAGGGGAATCCAGTGACTGAGGACACGAACGAATAATTGTTTTGTCTCTTGTGGTGGGAGAAAAAGATGTATCAGAAGAAATGCCTGTATTTGAAACTGAAGGACGTGTATCTTGAGGTTTGTTGGAAGGTATGGGAGGAACAGAGATAGGTGTGAAAGTCGATTCATCAACCTTTATAACCACGGAGGTCAAAAGGCTTTTCATTTGTTTTGAAAACGATTCTCTTGGAGGCACAGAGAGATCTGTCTGCACTCCCACTGTAGTTGTGGAATGAAGTGCAGCAGCATATGTCCAAGATGAAGTGGTGGACAGCAATTTCCGAGCCTCAGGATAACTAATGTTATGTGTCGTTTTCAAGCGCTGCACCTCTTTTTCCTCCAACCATTTTGGGCAAGAATGAAAGTAAGAGGGGTGAGAACCATTGCAGTTTACGCAATGTGGGTTCATGTCACAGTCATAGGCATCGTGGTCCTTACCTCCACAACGAGCACATGTCAGGGAACCATGACAGGATGTCTTTGAGTGGCCGAATCTCTGACATTGGAAACATCGAAGAGGGTTTGGTATGTATGGCCGAACCCTGCAAATGAGATAACCTGCCTTGATGGTGGCAGGTGCACGTGGTGAAGTAAATGTTAAAACGAGGGTATTTGTTGGCAGTGTAATTCCATCTTTGTTAGTGGAGATGCGCCTCACTGCAGAAACTCCTTGAGTGGAGAGACCAGCGAGAATCTCTGACTCGGGAACATTCTTCAAATCCCTTTCAACAATAACTCCTTGTGAAGAATTCAAGGTAGCATGGGGTGTAACCTCAATAGGTATATCCCCAATTGCCTTTGAATTCAAGAGGAGTTCACTGTGTTGGGATGTGGATGTTTCAACCAATATGTCACCAGATCGAAGTTTCTTTAGTGATTTTGGAGAGCCAGCAAGTCCCTCTAGTCCCTTTTGAATAAAAAAGGGGGACATTTGCCCTAAAAGTTTTTCCAAAAGAGAGTGTAATACAAGAAAATGAGATACGTGTGTTACTGATGTTGAAGATTGCTGTTCTGAGTATTCAAGACGTGGTCGCTTACCCATTGACTGTTTTTTTTACAATTTTATTTAAATTTTTTAGAGGATCCATAGGAAAAAGAAACAATTTCGGTACCCACTGACCCCACCCACCATGGAGCCCTACAAGGAGATGCACTACAAAGTCACACAAGGACAATGCAGCAACGCCAGGGTTTCGTGAGCACTATACTCAAACACCAGCATCAGGCACAATGTCCACAACACCCGTTGAGAACTTCCAACACTGGTACTTGGTTGACTCTAGTCCAAGTGGACCAGCCGATTAACCCAAGGGGCCACCCAAGGCAGCCGTCTACAGGAATTCGAGGCCAAAGTGGTGCGTTAGGGTTGGACCCCTCAACCACCAGGATCCTCTCCTCCCCTTCACGGGTCACCACGCACGCAAACACGTGGGTGGATGTTTAGATCCCAGAGAAGGTAACCTGATAGAACAGAACCTTCCCTGGGAGGTCCCCTCACCACGTACAGAAATACACACCGAGGGGCTGGACCAGACAATGTTTATCCTAAAGTTTTAAATTAAGTTAAAAATTCTATTTTTGAGTTGTTAGCTAACTTTTTACAGGTCATAAAAAGTTATGGAAGAGTATTTGAAGATTGGAAGATGACTAATGTTAGTCCAATATTTAAAGGAGGTGATAAATATTGTCCAGAGAATTATTATTCTGTTAGTCTTACATCAGTATTGGGAAAGGTTTTGGAGAGTGTAATGAAAGATATACTGCAGATTTACTTAACGCAGTTTGATAGTGTCAAAGAGCCAGCATGGTTTTGCTGAGGGAAAGTCTTGTTTAATAAAACTTTTGACATTCTTTGAGGATGTTACTGCAAGAGTTGATGAAGGAAATACTTTGGATTTCGTTTACCTTTGTTTTTCTAAAAGCATTTAATAAGGTGCCTCACAAAAACATGTTATAAAAATTCTGTGGATCTGGAGGAAGTGTGATTAAATTTGAAAGAAAATGAACTGGAAAGCAGAAAGCAGTAATAAATGGAATTAGAATCTGATTTGATCACATTTACAAGTGGTTGCCTCAGGAATCTGTGCTAGGCCCTCTGGTGTTTGTGATTTATATTAATGATACTGAATATGGAATGACTAATAAAATTTTGAAATTTGCAGATGGCATTGAGGTTTTTGGGGTGACTAACTATCAAAGATGCTGCAGACTGATATGGAGATTTAGATCATTCAATCTACTGTGCCAATATGTAAGCAGATATTAAACTGTCCAAAATGTAAGGTGGTACATGTAGTTTTTCACAATTCAAATGAGAATACATTAGGTACCTGTGGTTGAAAAAAATATTTTGATGTTGTAATAAAAGAATAACCTAAGTTATTTAAACAGTGTAATGTAGGTAGCAATATGGCTAATAGGATTTTGGGTAGCATCTATTGAAATATTGAATACAAAACAAGGGATTTGTAAGGTGTAAAGCCTCATTTAGAATACTGTATGCAGTTTTGGGCTCCCTTTCTCGAGGAGATTGAATTGTTGAATAAGATTCAGAGAAGAGCCACAAGAATACCTGGAATGGTGGGATTGTCTTATGAGGGGAGGCTAAAATCCATAAACTTGTTCTCTCTGGAGAGGGGAAGGGTCAAAGAGGATGTCATTGAGGTGTTTAAGGCTATTAAAGTTATTGATAATATACAACCAAACAGTTTTTTGTTAAGCAGTAAAAACAATAAAAGGGATCATAAATTCAAATTTTGGTAGCATGAGTCACTCAGCTGCAGTTTCGACAGTATTACTTTTCAAATATGATGGTTGGCTTTTGGAATGAGCTGCCTTCAAGGGTAGTGGAGGTAGAAAATTTAACTGAGTTAGAAATAATACTGGATAAACACACGAGTAGTGAGGGGTTATTACAGTTGGGAACTAAAAGGGATTGTCTTTGATGGGCTAATAAGCTACTTTTTGTCCCTTTAGAATTTTATTAAATTCATCAAAAGGATTAAACCTATTCTGAAAAAACCTGCTTGACCTATTAATAACAATGATTATTTTCATTTTTTTTCTTTCATTCTTTAGAAGAATCCACCTAAGTTACAGTTATTTAATCTATTTTAATAATTGCACATATTGAAGTTTAACTTTAAAATGTTATATAATAAAGTTTAATAATGAACATTTTGCTTGTCAATGTAAAACTGTCTTTTACCATAACCACAAAACCAATTCAAAATATATTCCATAGCTTTTCTATATCAGACCTAGATATGAAAATATTCATTGAGGCCTACGTTACAGGGAAGGAATCTAGTCAACTCCTCAAACCACACTCTTGGGCTGTTTCTTTACTAATGAATAGTGGAATTGACTGTTACACATAACATTCCCATTGCTGAAAGGGTGAAAAAATGACTCAGAAGCATAGCCATTAGGACATATCAGAGCCTGACAATTAGTTAGCATTTTTCTCTTGCTAACTAACTGATGGTCACCTAACTGTTATTTATTCTAAAATGAAATTTCCAACAAGTGTAAAGTTACCTTACACAACTCCCACTGTTGAAATCAGAAGTAATATTTCATTAGACTTAAATTTCAAAATTAACAATTTTTTTAAATTTTTGTTACAAACACTACATGCCATTAATGAGAGATTAATAATTAGCTTTATATAATGTTAAAGATAATATAGCACTAAGACCAGCATGCTAACCATTGTAAAAATTAAACCCTATGTGCATGATTAGAGGTCAAAGTGCAAATGTCTATACCTCATACAGTGCCATTCAACATGTAATTCAAAATTTTGTCAGAATTAACTTTTTGTGTTACCTAACACTATAGATTTTGCAACAGTTCAGTTCATAACAGAGTAAAGAAAATAACAAATACAATATAGAGAGATATAGAGCAAAACTTCAAATGCAACTTGCAAATTATACAATAGACAAAAGTGGTTTTTCTCTTCACATCACCTACTAAACATTACTACAGTTCAAGTCTAATTAACTTCAGCACTTTACAAAGATATTTTTAGTATAAAAATTTTAGTAACACTTGATTTGTTTGTATTACAACAGACTTGTTGATGAAAAGATTTCCACATATTATGAAGATACACTTCATAAATTGGGAATTATAGTCAGCATTACTTCTCTAATGTGAGTCGATCCAATGGACCAGCTTTTACACATTTAGTTTAAAAAATTTCCACTGTTACTCATTATTCTATAAAATGTGCACAACATTCAAGAACTATTTTTATACAGAAAGTATTAGAAAAATAGAATAACTACTATTCAGGAGACAATATATCAAATTACAGCTTAATGCTAGTACTAAAAGGAAAAGTCATCTAAATTAGAAATTAATAACCTTAAAATATTCTAATTTATATCAATAAAAGGGTAATATATTTAAAATAATCGTGATGTCTTCTTTTATGTTAAATATTTTTTAAAAGTCTACTATTGCCACTTATCATTTTTTATTTGAAACAGAAAATTGCAAAACTGCCACTATTAGTTTTTGAAATTAAACAGTATTAAGGTCTTATTTTCAGCACAAAAGCCACAAAATCTGCATATCACTACTAACTGCAGGTAATATTGTGTTATCACAACTTCTATAAACAAGTTTTAATTAAACAAACAATTGTGAATATTTCATTTATTTATTTCCTTATTCAATCAGTGTTTAATAAATGTTTTTCAAAGAATTCTATACTTCAGTATTTACGTGACATTTTTAGATCATTATATGAATAAAGTTGCTTTGCACTGTTAACACATGAAAATGATTTAATATTCTCATTAAATATGTTGAATTAATTAACACAAAAACCTTCCATAAAAACTGAGAAGCAACATCACTTAAACTATGTTTTGAATTGTACAAATCCATACTTACATTTAATCAATGGAATTGGTTAGTTTTATTTGCTATAAACTTCAAATTACAAAACATTTCTTCACCCCTCATACTGCCATATGATGAAGGAATGGAAACTGCAGATTGTACAGCTAGTTAACAATATACAAAGCATATGTATACTTCAGTAATTATATATATGTATCACACGTTTGTTTCCTTAACACTTCTTGCTTCAAAAAAGTTAAAGTAGTGAATGATATTGTTGTTAAAAATATCAAAACTTATGCTGTAGAATGTACAGTTTGTTGTTTTAGAAAAATTGGAAAATTTGATATTTGTTAAAATTTTAATCATTTAGCATTTTTTCTTGGCCTTTATACTGACAAAGACTAATAATTTTAATGTAAAATAAATAAGGGTTGTGTGGAATACTGCCCAGTAGTCTCTAAGCAACAAATATGGCTAAAAACAATTTTTTAACTGAAACATTCAAGGAATAATGCCATAAGCTCCATTTTTTGTTCAGATTCAAACAAAACATCATCAAATAGTAATCCAAAAGTTGATACTGGCAGTATGACTGAAAAAAATAACGTAAACTTGCTTTTCTGCAGCCAATTATCTGTGCTTATTACTTACTTGAAAAAGTAAAACTTCAAGCATATACTTATGTTTTTAAGTGACAAAAGGCAGTTATGTCATTCTAGAGGCTTTTTTTTTAGGTTATAACTACATCAAGTTGAAGTTAGTAAAAGTCATGTACATCAGTGAAATTAATAACAGATTAGCATACACCCACCCATCTTCCATCATAAGCTTTCCCAAGGAGGAAAAATACTGGAAAAATTACTTCTATATTTAAAACTTTATTGTCCAATGGTTGGTCAGCCCCCATTAGAATTCTCACATCACAAACACATAGTTCAAAGGAGTTGATAAAATAGCTAGAATTGTCTTCCCAGTTATCTTAATGATTCTGTTTTGATTTTGTTAAAGTGTATAAAGTCCTGTCTTTCATTACTAACTTATTAATTCAACATATTTTAAAATGTCTAATTAAAATATGTTTGAGTAGGCACTTTAGTTTTCAAGAACTCATGATTAAATTGTATTTTTAAAGGATTTTCCCCTACCTTTCGATTAATATTGCGAGGAACTTCAAAAATCCCTGGATTAAGGGAGAACACAGCATCAAACTCTATCTATAAAATAAAATAAACCACATGGCTTAAGAAAACCATTAAAAAATTGTCTTCTACTAAAAACTAAAAGATGAAAGGCATTTGTTGAACAGTTAAATCTATTGTACTTGTATGAATGCAACCTGCACCACTGAATAAACAAAAGTATATAACCTGATTTTTTCCCACACATTAAAGCAAGAACATCAGAGTTAAGATTTCTTCAGCAATAGTTTCAAAAATTAAAAAAAAACGATTTTTAATTCATGAATGTTCATATTTTTTTCACATCATAACATTGCACTTGCAGGAGGAAAGTAAATAGTTTTGTATAACTAAACACTTAGTAGAACCTATGAGAAGCTACAGGCTAGTGACCTTAACATGTAAAGAAAACTTTCTGCTCATTTCAACCCATAAAACAACATGTCATTGTTGATTTCTCCAAGCCCGTTCCTTTGGCTGTGATTTCGCTAGATAGTAGATAAAATTGATCAAATTTAGTCAATTGCCTCTCATGTAGAGATTACAACAAAATAAAAGTTTAGCTTGGTAATATACTGTTAGAAGAGAAAAATTTGTTAACTTTTAAACTTCTGTCACAACAAAACTACTGACAATTTTTAAAGCCTGTTTGTTATACTATACTTAATCTCAATTATGACATTGCTACATTAAAAAATAAATGCTTTTCTTGGAACAATATGAAGTTGGTTATTATGTGTTCAAATATTTAACCCTTTCATTATGTTACAATTTGCATTCATTCTAGAACAAAACAAGCATAATTTATAATTCCTAATTTTTTTGGAGGTTGTGTATTTGGTCAAATCCATACACCAATACAAGTGTTTAATTAGCTTAAGTCTCTCAAAAATTATACATTTATATATATTTAACTATTTTTATTGTATTTTCTTTTCAGCCATACTTGGTTAACAATACAGAAGTTACAATGATTTGGCACATGTGCACTCATGTTACAATATCCAAGAGTATAAAATTTACCTTTATTCTTTTTAAAGCAACCTTTCTTTGCTGTGTTTTAGTGGACTAGTTTTTGTAACATACAATCACATTTCAGTTATTATACATTATATATGCATATACATTATTACTATTTACTAATTAAAGTTTAAACTTATTTTTCTTAAAACAGAACAGTAAAAAAATAAAGTAAATAATTCTCTCTTTAGGTTAAGAAATTAAATAATGTATAATTTGAACTATCATCTACAGTTCGATACCAAACATAACGACATAAAATAGTAGTTGAATAAAATTTTGAATGCAAGTAAACAAATATATGAAGATATGGCTTTTGACCCAATAGGGTTAAAGCTTCATTTTGCCAACAAGGCCACTGGTATTTACATTAGATCTTACTGCCATAAGTACTACAAGAACACTTCTGATTTCAATTCATGCTTCTTTTGAAGCATGATGTTTCAGTAAGGTAGAAGTCAATGTTTTTTGCAAAACACAGTAAGATGTATTTAGTTTGATAATTTGGTATAGTAAAAAAATAAATTGCATACCAGTGATCATAAACATTTATGGAGTATTTTTGAATATTAAAAAAAGAAGACAAAATTTAGTTTTATGCTATAAAATCTTTATAGGAAAGTTTTACAAGAATGTAGAAATAAAAGGTTGAAATCCACAGTTAGAACTTTGTCATTAACTCAATTGAGAGTCCAGATGCTGGAAGAATAATTAATTTATTACATCAATTAATTTTTCAGTTTAATAGATCAATTTCATTATTCATTAAAATAACCAACTAATCAAAATTAGTGTTGCTGTTTGTTGACACCTGCCAAATCATCCAGCCCAGCATCTTTTAGTACTGAGCCCAGAATGATCAAGAGGGATCATTCCAGGAACTGGCAATTTAAGGTTATTTGATGAAACAATCAACTTTTAAAAAATGGAACTAAATATTAGTGAAAATAGGACACAATGAAATCCATATGGATTATACCATGGTGGAACCATACTGGACATTATACCATCCTTCTTATACTTAACTCTGAATTGCAGAAATGGCATTTTTAATTTGATAATCACAAGGGAAAACATCTTGTCATGCATTATGAATGTACCCGAGCCATAAGTTTCACAAAACAGTTAAACTAACTCTTTCTTATATATTATTCCAATCCTCTTTTGTAAAGATAACTATACTACTGTGCTCATTGTTGTATACTTTACTGTCACTGCAGTAATCAATTTATAAACCTCCAGTTCAGCTGGTAGGCCAAATTAATTGGGATATCTTCTAATAACTTCTTCCCTAAAACCTGGACCTATAGTTTAGTTTAATCATTACAGTTAAACCAATAATTCACAACCATATCTAGAACATTTCAAATTAGTTTCACCACAACATTGTCTTACTTTACATTTGCAAGTTAGCTTCTTTATGTTGGCTCTCATGGTCTCAGGCCAGTTCAAGGGTCTGGTCTAGTGACCTACAACCCATAACTAGTATCAAATCATTTTTTTTCCATCTAAGCAAAATAACTCAAATATTTCTGCAATGATCTGAATTTTGGATCCACATCAAGACAATGGCATGGCTTGTGTGGCAGATGTTAAAATATTTGATAACAATCCAGGTCTCATGTAAGAATAACCAGTTAATCAGCCAGATGATTAATCAATTACCAAATTTCATTAGTAACCCACTTGCATCTACAACAAATAGAAACATTTATTAAAGAACATATCCCAATGGAAAATTTTCAAAGACAATAGTTAATTTCACTATCACAAAAATGAGACACTTACAGAAACTTAATCTGTTAAAAAACCATTTTAAATTTAAAACTATTACATCCATTAATTTCTTTTCCATAATGCATTAAAAGAAACCATACAACAGCTACATGGAATTTACACACCTATGCATTATGAAGTTAATATACCTAGTCATTGTTTGACAATGAAAACTTTTTTTTGCACATAAATAAAATTTCAGTAAAATAGGTTTTTCTATACACAACCAAAAACAATGGAGATAAGATACAAATGTTCTTTTTAATTAATGTTAATGCACCTTCAAACAAGTACCAGGTGGCTAGTCATGTGATTTCATATAATAATGTTTAATAATGAATTCCACATTCACAACTCTCACTTAGTACTAGTTCCAGTCCACTAAATAATAAAAAGAGTATGATCATTTCAAACCTCAAGAGAAGTTGTACATTGACATGTTTACAAAACAAATTCATGGACACAGTAGAAGTGTTGGCAGAATTATGATAAAGAAACAAACAAAATCTATGAAAACTGCAGGCATGGCCTTTACATCATGTTCTGAGATAAATATGAATGCATATTGCATAACATGAAGATTTCAGGATACTGAAGGGAGAAAATTTCATACCTATCTTCTTTCAGAGCATTGTTGATCTCATTCCAATGGTTTTGTTGACATTTGGATTATCTTCTTAAACACTTGCAACAAGCTTCATAGGAATGTACTAACATCCTTCAGAAAATATGCAGATGTTTCAAATATTAGTTTCTTTTGACATAATAGTGGAAAGTCATTAAGTATCTCCTGGCAATCTGGATTTGTTACTGGACCATATCTAATCAGCACATCCGGTTGTATCACATCTTGACCAGTGGAGGTTTCATCATATACAATCATGTATCCCGAGTTACTTTTCATTAGGGCATTTCCAATGTCTTTATGGCTTTAGACCATCTAAGATAATAAAACCTCAGTTGACCCCACTCCATAAGTTATGGCATTAGAAAACCCCAGAGAAAATCTGACAAGCATCATCAGATGAAGCAAACTGACATTCCTTGATTGCAACATTTTAACTGACCATAGTGCTTTTGCTTCACTGATGTTTATTACCAGGTTTACCTGTAAATGAATAAACTGGCTTGAGAGTCACAGATCTGTGATGTACAAGCCAAGGGAACAAAAATTAGATGGTGTACAATTCTGGTTGTAACATTTCTATGTATTGTTGTTCACAATGTTGCTTGAGGTTGGAAGGAAAACCAAGTTACATAAATAGTTACAATGGTGTATCTAACAGGAAAAATAATACTCCCCATAACAGTTTATATGTATCAGCATACAGATCAGGTATTAGTTTTACTGCAGTTTATATGAAAAACATTATACAGCAATATACACAAAGGTGTATACATTTCAATACACTACTAACTTACAGCTCCAAGTATACAACGTGCCTGTATACTGGATAGTAGCTGGTGGAAGATATGAATAAGAATATTCTCATTTAAGTTCTAGAAAATTACCATAACTACTACTTAAATTAAAAGAAGCTTTACCATACACACATGCACTCAACACTTGCAAAATAAAATAGTCTTCCAACCTTCACCATCAACACAACTTACCCTGACCATAACATTTTCTTAATGTGGAAAAGGACTGTATTTGTATTCACTTTAACTGAATGATTTATTGCATTTGTTGGACGTTAATTCATAAAGATACATAACGTATAGTTGAACTAAGTAGATAAATAATCATTCAAAAATAACAAGTTAATGTAATAAAACAACCAAATAAGGAGCAGACTTACTAATGTTTCTCACTAACATTACCTCAAAAACAAGCCAGCCCAAACCTGTTGAGATCAAACATCCTATCAAATGTATACTAGGACACAATGTTTAAAAATATGAATGCATGAAATTACATGTGACCTCACCTCTTTTCCTTTAGTCTCTCCACGTTCAAACCACTCAACAGTTACACTTCTTGCAGCTAAATTTATTCCACTAATAACAGCAGAATGGATACGGCCTATAAACATGTAATAAAGCACTGAAATGATTAGACATGAAAAATAATACTGAAACTTCTATCGTATGTTTCTTAAATATGAAAATTTGCTTGTATTGGACATTCAACTATAAGACATGCTTATAAGGAGTATGTATAACAATAAATATATTTATTTTCATTCAATAGGATTTATGCATGAGTACTTAGATACACATTTGTAAGCAACTAACACCTCAGCTGTTCATTTTCTATAAAGTGATAAAAAGTAAACATTCTAAAAGTATATATATTTTTTATTCCTGCAAAATTATTTCAAGTCAATTAGAAAAGTAGTTTAAAATTTTCACTGAAACATAACATCTATATAATCAAAACCATCCATACAAAACATAAATTACTCAACCACTTATAATTCAATTACTCAAACTATTACAAAGGTTATCTGAAAAGTAAGATAAAAAATTTATATAATCATATAAAATAAATGGATGTGATAGAATATTTATGAGGAAACTTAAAAAGCATTTCATTTTAGTCATTCCATTGCTAATTCACTTTATGTTTGTTCAATGAATTTAACAATAACGCTTGACCTACACTTCAATAATCAATAAACCACTGGAGTTCCAAATTGACTAGTTGTTTACACTTAAGCTGAAAAGACTAGTAAGAAAGTAATAACAAAGAGACATAATAATTTGATATAACAGGACTTTTAGTTTATTTTTAGGATAAAAATAAGTATTCAAATAAAAAACTTTGACAAAATAAAATACATGCATTATATGCTGAACTACCAATCCATTGATTCAAATGCAGCATTTCCTGTTTCATAAAGCAAACTAATCTTTCTTGTGTAACACAAAAAAACATATGTTAAGAGTATATTTAACTGAAGCCTACAAGTTAAGAATGAATTCTTACGAATGGAGACTAGTGTGGTTTACTCAATAAGATTTTTTTTAACAGGCTGGATGCATGCACCAATTTAAATGTACATGTTCATCTAAAAATAATCATTACACTTAAAACTAGCAAAATATAAAACATGTTATCACAACTAAACTATATCTTGATGTTCCATCAGAAAAATACATACTTGTTACAAATGCTCTACTTTGATCACCATACCCCTTACTACTTAAAAGCAATTAAATAACTAACATATTACACAAAGTTTAGTGTTAGGTAAAATAACCAAGTAACCAAACTTTGTCTCTGATTTATCCAACTGTTTAAGGGTTTTTCATCATTATTTTTGATTAATTCATGGTTGTTCAGCTTAACTGACTGGTGTCAAATAAAGAAAATCTATTTGAAATTTAATACTATTTATTACTCCAGCTATCCAAGCCTCATGTGAAAGTAATTAATTGAAAGTAAATGGTTATTAAATTATCAGATTCCACTATAAAGCTTGTAGTGAGTTTTGAGTCATCATATCAAAATTCACTTTAATACATTCTTTATATACTTATATCAAGGATTGATACATAAAGACATTATCTTTAGAAAGAAAAATAAACACACACAAACACAACTTTCTAAAAAGACTAAACACAAGCATATTTTAATAAAATACTTACAAGCTTACATATTCATCAATACATAGAAAAATTTAAACATACCTTTAGACAATCTAAACATGCACACACATCTTTAGATAAGTCTAAACATATGCATACACCTTTAGATAGAAAAGTTACAGGCAAAAATGCATACAATTTTCATGTCTAAGCTGACACATCTTAAGAGAAAATGTCTAAACAAACAAACACTTTCACACAGAAAGTTTAAATTTACATCTTAATAAACATATATAACTTTAGCTAGATATGTTTAAACACACACACATCTTTAGATAAAAAAATCTAACCACACACATGCCATCAGAGAAAATTCTAAACAAACAATTTTGGATAAAAAGGTATAAGCATTCCAATACGTTCTACAGTTTCAGAAGTTGAAGTTCAAATATTAAATCTGTATTATTAGAGATAGTCCATTAACTATCAAAATGCTGATCTGAGATTAACAGCAAATAATTAAAAAATCACCTAACAATAACGTATCAAATGCAAAAAGTAATTGCATGAGGCAACTCAATTAAAAGTACAATCACATAAGAAATTCATACTTTTTTGTATGTTCTAGTATTTTACTCTATTATACAAAGCTGGAATAGCAATATTTCATATTAGTGGAGGGGTGGTTAAAGTTACAGCTGAATAATTTGTCAGGGCAACTGTAAACCTGAATATCAGTGAAATTTTCATTCTTCAAATGGTATCCATTCAACAAAATATTAACATATTTTAAAAAAAATTTCAATGCTTTCTCAAGTACATTCAGTAACATAAAAATCGGGGCCTGGCATGGCCCAGCGCGTGAGGTGTGCGACTCGTAATCCGAGGGTCGCGGGTTCGCGCCCGCGTCGCGCAAAACATGCTCGCCCTCCCAGCCGTGGGGGCGTTATAATATTACGGTCAATCCCACTATTTGTTGGTAACAGAGTAGCCCAAGAGTTGGCGGTGGGTGGTAATGACTAGCTGCCTTCCCTCTAGTCTTACACTGCTAAATTAGGGACGGCTAGCACAGATAGCCCTCGAGTAGCTTTGTGCGAAATTCAAAAACAAACAAACAAACATAAAAATCTAACTTTGAAGTCACGAGTACAGCTTACTGAACTTGGTAAGCCGTTAAGAACTTTTCCAGTGTCTCGTTTTACTTCCTGCACTATTTTACTCAACTTCCCCCTCTCCAGGGCATAACATGAACATTTTCAGACATGCCAGTAATTTAACATACATCTACACTTTACTATTGTATGGTTTTGCTTATTCAACCAATACAAGTGTTATGAAATATATATATTCACACACACAAATTTCTATACACAGGAGTTTGTCTATATGAAGTGACAAAAAATCGATTAATTTTCTGAGGCACTCAAACTTTTAGATACATGATTTTTTTTTCTTTCAGTTTAATCATTCATTAGAACTGTACAATAAAAACGAGCATTTACACTTATTTTTAAATAAATGTACACGTCTGTTGTTGTTACCCCTACATGTTACAATCGATTTTATTTCGCCAGTATTGGAAGAAATACTGATCTTGAGAGACTACTCATGAACCTGTCACTCTTGTCTAAATAAGGTTAAACTTTCGTTAGGCCGGCTTCAAAAGTTGGGTGGAGTCGCAGATTTTTTTTTTACTACTTTCAGCATTCAACCTACGTTCTGTGTGGGTTACATATGCAATAGGAAAAGTTTATAACACAATCTAGTAAATTCAAGTCGTAACGAGGAGCAACAAACAGATACTGGCTCGTAAACAATGGTGCATATATGATACTATGTACTTCACTTCTACGTTAACCAGTTTGCGTTGCTACTATGAACGCCGAGTAAGAAAAACAGAAATACATGGCACGTGCAATTTCCTTTCAGGGCATATGACTCATCACACAGAGGGGAAACCCACATATATCTAAAATAGCGTTTCAGAAACGTGCGGGCAAAAACAAACTTTTAACCGCTACCTAGAATCATTACTTCATGAGTTAAAATTTATCAGATAAAGAATATCTGCTTACATATCGGTGATGTCGAGAAAACCCACTATAGAGAAATATATACGGAAAAACGGCTCGTTTGGGTTGAGAAAATATTTTACATAGAAGAGCGAACAACATTTCGACCTTCTATGTAAAATATTTTCTCAACCCAAACGAGCCGTTTTGTGTATATAATATCTGCTTACATACATTATTTTATTGTAAAAGATTCAAGTATAACTAAAAAATAAACGCATATAAACGGGGAACACGATTGTGATATACACGATGTGGATGTAGCGACTACGAAAAGCCTACAAACATTAAACATCATACCAACAACTTTCCTTTGTTGCCTTTAACACAGCTTTCTTGTCTCCCTATCTATCAGCCTTCATTACAACAGAAAAACGAAACCTTAAAGTAACATTAATGAATAAACATTTAACACTGCAACTTTCTCATAATGTTTTGATAATTGGTTTTAAACTTTTTCACTGCCCTTTTACAAGTTTGCATTCTAAAATTAGAAAAATAACAAAACGGTCAATTTGAAAGCTGGTCATGGTAATATTTACGTGACTAGTAATTTATTATTAATATATTTGTATTTCATTAACACATATTGCACTCTTATTGATTGGTTAAAACCTTATTTCTGTTATTTTTTGTAGTTTTTTTTTCTTCGTCAGTGCATCTAAGTAAATTATAGTTGAAGAGACGTCATTAATTAATGCCGTCTCTTGCTCACTACGGGCGTGCGTAATATTATAGGAGCGACTCCGTTTCTTTTGTATCTATTTCATTCAAACTGAACAAAGCTTAAACTATGAAATTACACACGTACCAAGACATTTAAAACATTTGCATCTACGTTAAAGTCTGTGTATCTCTGGTTTAATTTATTATTTTCATAATACTTGAATGTAGTAATTATGAATGAACTCAAACTATAATCACCAAAATAATGTTTTGACTGGATTGGTACAAACTAGCACAACGAAAAGGCTACAGGAAAAACCTTACTAATGACTGTCATTTTTAAGATATCTAAGTGTTGTTTGAAATGTTTGGTAAGATGTAAAATGTACACTCATCACACTTCACATACTAGTAAACATGGATATCACAAAAATAACTGCTTTGGTAATGACTAAAATTAGCAACTGTTTATATACAAGTCTAAGGATAGTAAAAACTGTTAATATATAAAATATATATTTCTAACACAAACAAGGATTATAAATAATCTAAACTTATCTTCAAACTCCAACTATTGGTAAAGCCAAAATATGTGCAATAATGAACAAGTCTGCAACATGGAACTTTTGTTTTCTTACACCCACTCAGTACTTTGTTATACTAAATTTTGCCTACTTATTGTAAGGCTGTTTTTACTAACCTTCAGAGGACAGATTACAAAGAAAGCTATTACAATTATTACTAACTTCTGATCAGAGCTTATCATGAAGTTAAAAATCAACCTAGTAATGGAAATAGATATCTTTTTCTTATGTTCTTATAAATATTAAGAATGAATTGTTTCATCAGTTGGGCATTTCTCAATGTTAAAGTTAATTTTGGCTATAAACCCAACACTATTTCAAGTCTTAATAAGCGTATGAGATTTACATTAGTCTAACTCCATATATTAAGTTAATACAAACTATCCATGTAATACAAGTTTTATTATAAAATTATGTCACATTGCAACACATTACACAATTTCTCATTCATTGGTCAAACATACCCAAATGCATTAGCATTATATTTTTTATTATTACAATGAAACAATTTTTTAATAATAAATTATTCGATACTGCATACAGAATACTTTGTTTAATACATACATAGAATACTTCATTATGAATACTTCTGTATTGAGTTTTTGTTTCTCTTTGTAAGTTGATGAAAGTACCACCATCAATGAAAATACTTTACCATAAATTTTTTCAATGAAGTAATTTGTGCTGAAGATTTTTATTATTCTTTCATTGTATATCCTTGAAATATTTAAGTTAAAAATGGCATGCAATGGATGGATTTTTTAAAATTGTAGATAGTTTTCAGCATACCTCTCATTGAATACTGATAAACTCTTTTCACTCTAAATTTTCAAAACAAATGTTAGAGCTAAGTATAATTACATAATATACATTAAAAAATCCAAAAATGTTATCATTAATTGCAAACTTTAGGAAGTTCATGCTTTAATACTTAATGTAAACAAATACCATTTGTTTTCCTGAATTATTGTTTTTGCTCTTAATTTGTTCTGTTTAGTTTATCAATTCAGATCATGGTTGGGCTTTGTAATTCAAACTTTACCTGTGGTATTTCTAAAGTATTGAAAATAAAAACATGAAAAAATCCAGTAACTTAATTCTGGATCATTTTTCAAGTGATAACTTAACCTAAATAACATTCATTAATTTAAATGCAGGCCAGATAAATGTTTTAACCCATTTACAATCTTCATCAGTAATACACACACATCCTTGACCTTATCTTACAAGAATCAAAGCAGGTGAATTGAAATTGTGTCAAACAACTTACCTCATCTTTAAATTCAAATTTAATTTTTAACACCTACACTAATTTCTCAACTTCTAATTATGGAAATGTCAAAACTGTTTCAAATACTTTCATTAATTACTTACAACCAGCAGCATCCAAACCTTAATATCATTAGCAAAGTTAAATAATTTAATGATCATTCTTTTACCTATATAATTGATATAATTAAAGAAAAAGTCCTAACTCTGAGTCCTGATGTACCCTACTTGTGACTTTGATTCAATTTGACTGAACTACATTTATGAAACCCTTTTCTTCCATCCAGTCACTTTTCTATTCAATGAGCCAACCTGTTCCCCACACCTACAGGTATTTTCTTTAACAAGTCTTTTACATGGTACTTCTTCAAATGTTTTCTGAAAATCCAGAAATACCAAATCCAAACCCATTATCTCTTCCATGCAAATAGTTCTGAGAAACAAATCCCAAAAGATTAATAATGGAAGATTTTTTCCTTAAAACCAGCAAATTTTTTATCTTGATTGAATAACTTTCCATAACATCTTTAATCAGATATTCAAGATCTCTTCTCACCACTGATCTAAGGCTAATAGGCCCACAGACACTAGAATAATTTTTATTATTTCCCTTAAAAAGAGAAACAATATTAGCAAACTATTAATCTTACAGCACCTGCCCACTATACAAGGACTTACAAAAATAATAGCAAATGGCTCTCGTGTTCAATCCTTGATGTTCAAAAATCCTTGGGAAAATATTATCTGTGTCAGCAGTGTCATCCTTCTTTAAACTTCAATTTTTTTTATTTCTTAACAAAGTCAGAATTAATGTTATCATCAATTTCCCTCTAGCAACTGTTCAAGATGAGAAATTGCTTAAATCTTCATTAGTAAAACTACAGGAAAAAAGAACTGAATTAAACAGACCAACATCTGTGGGTGAATGTAACATGTCTCCACCACACAAACATAACATGGCCAATTTTGTATGAAGTGTTTGGAAGAAAAGAAGAAACAGTAGAAAAATGGTATGCCCCTCAACAAAAACATAACAGCTCAGCTATCTCATAATAATCAAATACAAAATTTCCTATACATATATATATACATTATTTCTCAAAGATCCTACTACTATCCTGACATTCTTACTACTAATTTTCCCAGTTTCAAGCAATATTTTTATTTCATTTTTTCAATTTCCAATGTAACCATTTCCCTTGACTTTATACAACTCTGTAAATGTCCCATTAAAATAGATAATTTAAACTTAAATTTATAATGATTTTTTAATTTTATCCTTGATACCTTTAGTGAGCCAACCTAATTTTCACTTGCAATCACTCCTTTTTCTACAAGGAACATACTTATCTTGAATATTTATAATACACTTCATTAATACATTATTTTCACTTTTTAAAATTGTTTCTCTTAGAAAATAAAGAAATGAACATACTACCTAAAGCTCAATGGCTTTCTTTTAGTAGAAAGGAAAAGTTTAATGTCAGTGAAACTTAGCCATTTTCCTAAGTTTACCATCAGTACAGTAACTAACTATTATTCTTATTTCCTGTAATATTCTCAACAAATGCATGCAGTTTACTTCAAAAACCTCATAATTGTCAAAATTTAGTTAAATCCTGTAGAAATAAACCATGCTTCTATGCTATTAAATACAGTGATTCAAAAACATTTGGGATGTAAAACTAATCAACATAAGCCAGATATATCTTCAAAGATATACATCTGCTTTAAAACAATTTTAAATTTTTTTTCATGAAACTAAAAAAAACAAAACAAATAAGCCACTAAAGTTTAAAATATTAGAATAAAACTTGAAAATATTTTCACTTTATTGGTTTATACTCACCATTAGTTCTCTGGATGTCTACATTTATTCCAACTTTCAAGCCTCCTATATCACTGTTCATATTGTGTTATATCTTCCAGCTAATGCACAAAATATAAAATTTAATTTATGTTTAACTTTTAATTAGTTCTTAATAACTTATAAAACTTAAAGTTGAAGTATAACTCTAAGCATCCTGATTTAAGACCCAAACCAACTGTATTTTCTACTCATTTTATTAACTATTATTATTATTAAATCTTAAATGTAACAAAACATCTTGTAAAAATAACTTTTGCCATTTAAATACATATGTTATGTAGTATCTTTTTTGTATTTAATTAGTACTATTAGTTGAAATTTCTAGTTGATACTCAAAAACTTGCAAAAGATAAATACAATATTATGAACATTTTGGATTATCATAAGCAAAGGCAATTACTTTTATGTAAACCAAATTAAAAAATAGAATAGAGAGTCAAAAACAAGACAATATTTGGAAAACCCATTGTTACCAAATTGCATGTGCTATAAATTGTTATTAATAACTTCATAATAAAATTAGTTTCACAGATAAAAACAACACTAATAACAAAGTATATCATGTGTTGGACTCTGTTACAAGTTACATGTCTTAAAGTGCTTGGCCCTTCCTCTATTATTTACATCAATGATACTGATAGGGCATAATTAATAAATACACAAAGTTAACTGATAATATTACCCAGGTATTTCTAGCCTTACTGAGAATATTATGATACAACAGAATGTCTTGGACCAGTTACTAAGATAGGTAAAGTTAGTAGCTATAGTAAACAGAAGAAAATGCATTTCAGTTATCAAAACTTGAATTACAAGTTGAATACAGACTGGAACTCAATTGTGTTACTGAAGAAAAGGAAGAATCTTGGCATGGTGTTGGATAAGCCACTTAAGCCATCAAAGTGGCACTCTGTTCCTAGTAATAAAAGCTAAAAGACCTTTAGAACATTTTTATACACATTTTGATTACAAGCCAAACAAGACACTATTTTTCTCTTAAGAAAAGTAAGGTAAGAAGTGATCTTACTAAAGGAACTGATACAATAAATATCTAATTTTTTGTACTATGTTCTGAAGATAATAAAACAAGAGAACCCTAATAATTTTCTTGCCTTTAATTCTTAATATACTTGGAAAACTTCCTTCTTATAATTCTTATGCTTTAAGCCAGTCTTATTTCATATACTCAAATGTCCTCTTTGACCAACTCTCTTAAATTTCCATAATCCTCTATTTCTTGCCATAGCAGTCAAACTTCCTAAATTTATCAACTTTTATTCCAAAACAATAATACACACCTGACCATTTAAGCATCACTTTATTTATTTACTTATTTGTGAAGAATTTTAAATAATTCACATCCCAATTTTTTATTTTTTTCATGTTTAAATGCATGTCTAGCTTACCTTCAATAAGCCAATCAAATTTAAGGTTAAAGTTAACTACAAAACTTTGTGTGCACAAAGGAAGTAGAGGTGGGTAGTCACATTTCATTAACTATATTGTTAATGCATTTAATGTCACAAAGTAATAACCCTTACCATCTTGACATAGTTGATTATAATCCTTATTGTATATTTATCACAGTATGCTATGACAATAATGAAAAACTCCATAAAGTGCCATTATGCCAATTGTTTTATAACATGTGAATACAGTAACCTTGTGGCTCTGGAACTATCGATTACTTTATACCTTTATAAACAATTTCTGGCTGTACTGTTGGGAATGTCCTTTTACTTGGCTCCATACCTCAACATTAATATGTTGTAGTAACTTATCTTGCATGGCACTCTAATTATGCTGTCAGAGCTGTTTAATGGGCTTTCAGTTATCACATCTTAAAACAAGTTGTAGAATTTCTGTTTATACATTGTTATTCTGTTGTTACATTGTTCAAACATTAAATCTAGAACAGTACTCCAGGTTAACAGCTAGTGTTTGTAAATTCCATAAAGGTATGCTTCATTATTTTTTGTTTTTAACTTTATTTAGTGTTAGTTATAATGTGTAATATATATAATGTTTATTATTGTTATGATGCTTTTATTGTATAGAATACTTTGTATCTTTATGGCTTAACATATGGATTTAGGACTAATTTAAACTTCTTAAAATATCTGAAACTCTTGAGATGTGTAGTGTAGGATAAAATTTCATTAAGAGCAAATGTACCTAATTGATGAAGCAATACATCCTAATATTTACAATCAAGAATGTAAGAGAAGTAAACTTAATTAGCAGGTTACTTTTATTTTTAAATTTTGCTCTAAGTAAGTAGCTTGCACTAATCAGAAGTTGATATTAGTAGTGTATTATAGCAACAGAAATAATGTCAGTGGCTGTGGAGGTACATGCAGTTCATTTGAACACTAAAAGTAGACCTAATACTTAGTAGTACTATTAGTATAACTACTACTTGTACAAAACCAGCAGAAACATTATGTTATGATTTATGTTTTGACTTTTAAAATTTCACAATCAGATTTCTCATTGAAATATTCAAGATCTATAAAAATCTCTGATTAAATAAAAAAAAATCAACTTCTCAGCTACTGTCATTGCAAACACCAACAGAACAAAGATACTATAGTACTATACAGTATACTATTATTATGGTATTGAACGATGACCAAAGAAGGTCGAAACGTTATTCACTCCTCTACGTAAAAAATTTTTCTCAACCCAAAGTAATCCATTTTTACATATATATTTCTCTACAAGTAGGTTTTCTCAACATCACTGATAACTTCAAAACTGCAATACCAAAAGTGAAACTTGCAAGCAACTACACTTCTTTTGTATTTAACATAACATTTTAGGACAACATGGAACCTATCAGTCCATCCTGGCTGGCCCATTCTCTGAAACTATTTATGAATAAATTAATATATATTAAATCCAGTCTTTACCATTCATATACTTACCAAGCTTTCTCTTAAACTCAAATTTACTACCTGCACTTTAAAACTGTCCTAGCTGAAGATTACTCCTATCCTGCCAAAATTTATATCCACATCCCCTTGCCCTATAACATTATTCTCACTATTATATAGCATTAAGTATGAAAAGAGGTTATACATCAGCACTATCAATTACCTTTACAATCTTAAACACTTCAATATTTAAATTGTAATATCAATAGCACTACCACAGAAGTAGAATTATTTATTAGTTAACAAAATACTGTATTAACATTAGTAATAGTAATTACTTTAAATTTTTAGTACTAGAAGTATTAGTAAACCGTAATACTCTGACAGAAACATTTTAACAATTATCAAATCACGAGTTATGCACTGAGTATTATTGTAACCAGGTTTTAATTTCAATTCATATTTTCATCTCTCATCACTAGAAGTTGGAAGATTCACCTACCTTTAATAATATTGCAATGATAAAAGTTCTGCTCAGTTGTTTAAACTACTTCCAGTGAACAGTGTCACTTGCGATACTACTGCTACTAGTCTTAAAGTACATAATGAAGTGCTATTACTGATGTTACTTTTACTCTCAACACTGACTCGTTGGTCTGTGATATTTGTATTAATAATTATATAATTACTTTTAATTTGCTTTAGTTAAAAACAAAACTTAGTGTTATAAATAATAATAATGGTTTTATTTCTTGATTGTTAATTTACCTTATCTTATATTAATAACCTTCTTTGGTTCAACATCTATGTGGATACATCGAATTAACTTATTACACACTTGAACAGTTACACCACGTACAACATTTCTTCGTCGTAATCTAATCTCTACTCCAATTGCTTTGCTTTGCAAATTTCACCCGTTCAATGATTTGAAGACACCCGGAGTACCGAATCGATGTAATCTGCTCTAAAGCGACACACCACAAGTTAATTGTTCTCAATATTCAACAAATTCTTTAATAAGGCACTTTTAAATATTTACAGTATTTATTAAATAAGCATTTCTTATTATAATAATACATGACAAATATCATTTAAAGAGTATTTACAAGTGGTTGAAATAACATGGATTATTCATTTATCCTCGTCTGGAAAAGGCTACAATTAATATTCTTTTTAACAACATTTTAAGTCGTAGAAATAAACTGAGCAGAAGGTTTGTTTGTTTGTTTGTTTTGGAATTTCGCACAAAGCTACTCGAGGGCTATCTGTGCTAGCCGTCTCTAATTTAGCAGTGTAAGACTAGAGGGAAGGCAGCTAGTCATCACCACCCACCGCCAACTCTTGGGCTACTCTTTTACCAACGAATAGTGGGATTGACCGTCCCATTATACGCCCCCACGGCTGGGAGGGCGAGCATGTTTAGCGCGACGCGGGCGCGAACCCGCGACTCTCGGATAACGAGTCGCACGCCTTACGCGCTTGGCCGCGCTTGGCCATGCCAGGCCCTTTAAGTTCTTCAAGTTGTATTTTATTTTTATGATATTAAAACCATTAATAGAATGTCCTAAGTTATTTAGAAAGACACACTAGGTGTTATACAAAGATAAAAATACCCAACAAAAAATTGATATATTGCTTATGGTCATTTTCAAAAACCCAACAAAAATTGGTATTGAGCGAAACACGTCGTTGGTAATGTGTATTATGGACATGCTGTAAAATGTAAAGGAACAAATAAAGAATTCAGTATTTTATAATACATTATGCATACTGTTATTGCTTCGTAACAAATAAAATTGCTTATTTCAACTACATTTGGTATGGTGTAGATAGTTTAATGCTAAGCGCTTCGTTCATTGTCAGAGCCGAATGAGTCAAAACAAATAAAAGTAAATTACATTGAAAAGTATGGTGCTGCCAAAGCGTATTGGATTGCTGCTTCGGAGCTAAGTCCTGACACTTAAAAAAAATAAACACATGTATGTATGTATATATATATATATACGTGTTTAGTTATATAAAGAAAAAGTAAGTTATACAGTTTACACCCGAAATTAATTGTCTTTCACAACCACATTTTCAAAGCGTCAGAGAGTATTATGTCTTTTTTGTCCCCTTCCATCATATCTACCAGAAGATGTCTTTAAAATCTCCCAGCACACATTCTGTTACTGTTTCTATGACCCTCCTGGTTAAATAACAGGCAAAAGAGTGTTAAAATGATACATTTTTGTCATGGCTAAGCATGGTCAGGTGGTTAAGGCACTTCACTACTAATCATAGGTCATAGGTTCGAATCCCCATCGCACCATACGTACTTTCTCTTTCAGCTGTTAATGTTACGGTCAATCCCACTATTCGTTGGTGAAAGAGTAGCCCACGAGTTGGCGGTGAGTGGTGATGACTAACTGTCTTTCATTTAGTCCTACACTCTAAAAGTAGGGACGGCTAGTCCTCGTGCAGCTTTGCGTGAAATTCAAACCAAACTATTTTGTCATGTACAAATGAGACTCTAAACCACTTAATAACATTTAGCAAATATATTGTGTATTTATAACGTATACCTTAATTTTTACATAACATAAACTCAACATCACTTTTTCTAGTTATTTGTCCTGGCAGGAAGAATGCAAATTGCTATAAAGGTTAGTTTTTAATACTGTATTGCACCTAGAAATATAGTAAATGAACAAGATATGTGTTTTAAAAAATATTTTAATATGTAATAGCCATATTTTCCAATATTGAACAGTTCCTCTTTGTAGGGAATCAATATCTATTATTATGCCAAGGAGACAATAACCTAGCAATGAGTTTTCATACACAAACAGATCAAAGAAACAATTTACTCGCAACATAAAAATAAACTAGCAAGAGCCAAGTGGGCTTATGGGGTTCAGTTAGGTGTACTCCATTTATATTAACTGAGACAAGAAGCTCATTATATGGGGAAAATGACCCACAACTTCATGTGTTTTTTGGGGGAGGGGGAGAACATTGCTCTATGTTAATCGACAATGGATCTCCACAAACAAATGTTTGATTTAATTTTTTATTGAAAGGTGAAAACTTGTCTCCAGAGATAAAGAACAAAGGCTTGACACAAATATCATGTGTGCCATAACGTTCCAAAAAAGAGAAGTTGGAAGTTATAGTTACTATAGAAAGTTTCTCAACATTTCACGACGTGTCAGTATTTGGCATCCAGAAAGAATGTATATTGGGAACTAAATTCATAGAGAAATATGATTAGTGAAGTTAGACTATCTTCTCAGTTTATGACCTGGAAATTCTAGTGTATTTCATGAAAATTACTACACTAGAGGTTGAAATTTCACTGATAACAAGTAGGTGGCCACTGTACCACCAAGAAGTGAAATACTCATACCAGAAGTTAATAGAAATATATCTACCTCTAGCGATTGGGACAGAGCGAACCAACTACACTGACGTGTCTTAAAGAGACTGATGATCAGAAGAGATCTTGTGATTCTGAAGAATAAAGTTTTCGTACATGATTATACCTCGGAAAGAATTAAATCAATTTGTGATAAAATGAATAGTTGATATGATGTTAAGTCTGATAAGACTAGATTTCATGAAAGTAATATGGTATGTCATAAGAAAGAATAAACTCCAAAGTTAAACAGGTTGTAGAAAGAGTCATATGTGGTACTGAAAAGAATCATTTATGCAGTTTACATAGTCTAGAGAAGCAGATAATTCAAGCCACAAGTCATTCACAATGATTGTCTTTAGTAAAGAATAACTCCACAGAATAATTTTTCAGCAGGAAGTCAAACAATAGAAGAGCCTCGGGTTTTTGTCAAGGCCGCTTCCTGAGAATTATCAAGACTAGAACCTGGATTTGCTGAATCATTAACCTAGGAAGTACTCATTCAAATACAGCGGTATGTATCCGGATTTACAACGCTAAAATCAGGGGTTCGATTCCCCTCGGTGGGCTGAGCAGATAGCCCGATGTGGCTTTGCTATAAGAAAAACACACACTCATTCAAATATAGGACAGACAGAGAGATAGTCCGAGAGGTAGTTATTTCATCTGCATATTATGTACTTATGAAGATAAAACTGCAGAAATGTTATAAATGGACAATTTAGTGCAAAAATTTATTTTTTGTATTAACATTGCTTAAGGAACTTCACAACCCAGGAAGGGGCAGTTATGTAAATTCTATTTTCAATGTTTTAATTTAAATATTAGCTTGAAGGCACATTAAGATCAAATAATTTATGAAAAGTACTTCTAGAATACATTTAAAATTCGAGATTACAATAATGCTAAGAATATATTAACTAATGTCTAGAGATAGGTACATCAGTATAAATATTATTAGTGTTCTGCACTGATGGGCAGTCAGTTATCTGCTTCCTGATTGAAGTTATTGACATTGTGGGCGAATATAATTGTGACTGAGACTAGTAGAATTACTATTATTTCTTTTGACATGCTATTTATGTCTGAAAGTGAGTACATAGTTTACTATATATCTAAAGTAAATGGTTAGAGAATGTGCAATTAATCTGGAATCAACACAACCATAGAATTTTAATGGTTTGTTCGTTGAGTATGATTATGTATTTGTAGAGCAGACGGGTTAAACAAAAATAAGTTGCCATAACATAGATATTTGAGATGAAAATCCCATTTTATAACTACTATGTACGCTACCCAAAAGTACTATGAATGTAGCCAGCATTGAGTTATAGTGGATTTTAAAGGATGAAATCATACAATTATTAGAAAGTGTTTGGCCATCTTCTATAATAACTGTCAGAAAGAAAAACAATAAGCCAAGGTTTCATGTATGTGCCTTTGCATTCCTGAATAAAGACGTATGTCTAGTTGCACTGGAAGGAATCCAATAGTATAACACTTTCAATATTGTATCTGGGTATTGGCAAGTCACACTAAATGACAGAAGCAGACTTACGGCTGATTTCAGCATTTGAGATCATTCGAAAGAAATTCAAATCATACAATTTGGTTCGTGTCACACACTCAGAACTTTCAAGATGCTAATGCAGATTACACTGAAATCAATGAAAAAGGAGAGATGTCTGGTACATATGAATAATATCTTGACGTTTGGTTGCACAGTCAAATATGCTGTTGAAAACTCGAATATGGTACTCTAATGAATAAGTGAAATGAATAATGAATGAGAAAGGCTTGAAACTAAAACCAGGGGAGTATGCACTCATGCACAAGTAAATGGAATTTTTACCTATATAGTGAGGAGAGAGGAAGTTTCTATTACTCCTGTATCACAACAATATGATACTGATCTCTAACTATAACCAACATTTTTGAGATTGCCATATTACTGTCTGCTTCAACTAAAGTTTGTACACATCTTAAATGGACCAAATAATTTAGCAAGCATTTTTGCTCCTAAAGTGTACTTTAATTAAATATTCAATGTTGGCATATCCATGGCAGAATTACAAATTCTTGTTGATAATAATGTTAGTAACAGTAGAATCAAAGTAATGTTATCCATCACAGTTCCATTGTGAATTTGATAATGCAATCATAAACACTAGTCATAAACTCGTGACTCTTAAATGCAGATGTTGTTTGAAAAAAACGAATTGCTTATAGTTTTGGTATTTATCAAATATTGGTGATACTACTTGTATGATAGAAAAATAACCACTTCAATGACGCATGGTCTTCCTGAATGGCAATTTTGCTATTGAATTTCTGTTGAATTTCCTGAATTTAGAAAACATGTGGGAGTTAAAGATATTTATATCACAGAAAACTCAAGTTTATAAAAAGAGATTCCACATCAGTAGCTCTGGAAAATCACTTGAAGGACCTATATGTAGCATGGATGTTCCTTGCTATGAAGCAAGTAGAAGCATGACCAGAACAGACTGAAGAATGTAGCATGGACACGTGTAACTTACTTTCTATGTACAAGTTGACTGCAATCTTTACTAATTTTTGGATCGCGGTACCACACCTCAATTATGGCCTCAATTAACTTATCTTTCGTAGCACAGTCTTTTCCTCAAAATCTTTCTTTACAAATCGCCCAAAGATTTTCAATAGGATTTAAGTCCAGAGAGTTTCCAGGCCAGTCCAGCACCTTTATTCGCGTTGTAGTCATAAAATTCTTCACAAGTTTCGATGTGTGGCACAGAGCCAGATCTTGCTGAAAAATTCCAGATCCATCCGGAAATCTCTTTTTCAGTTCTGGAACGACTCTTTTCTGCAAAACTTCGATATACTGTGGTCCTCGCATCATACCTTCTACGATATGTAAGCCTCCGACGCCATAGTAGCTGAAAAAGCTTCAAAACATCTTCTTCAAGGGATGTTTTACGAACTGACTGATGTGAGATTCTCAAAGTTTCTCACCTGGAGATCTGCGAACATGCAGACTTCTTTGACCCTGTACGAGGAAATGAGTCTCGTCACTGAATAACACCTTCCTCCATTGTTCTTGCGTCCAGTTCTTGTATTTCAGACCCCATTGATACCGTTTTTTCTTCATTGAGTTGGTAAGAAGTTGTTTTTTGACTGGTCTCCTTGCCCTTCTAACTCAATTTCGAATGACGTAATATTCCTCAAAATTTCATCATATATCCCAAAAATAAATCGACCGTACTGCAAAACACAGCTAATAACGCCATCTGTGTGAAAAAATGACTACTAAAGGAAATCAGCTGGTTCAGCAAGCCTACACCGGCCGCCATGCTGAAAATATTGTAAAATGACCATTTGTTTCAATTAATTTGCACAAGGGTGTACGTTAATTTTAAATAGTGGTTCTACTGGTGTATTCACATGAATATATTGTATTATTTGATTGTCGAGAGACAGAGCTGGCTTAAACAGGGTAAATTACAAAAGCGAATTGTTGCTCTCTTTTATATAGAACAGTCCTGAATATTACTGATCCTTTCTCGGAAACCGAAAGAGGTAATTGATTTGTATTGGTTTTTTACGAATTACTTCACTAATTAAATCAATGCTTATGAATCAGTCAATAATTTAGCACAATTTATCAATGATGTTCTGACAGAGCACTGGATAGTATGATTCAATGTACCTAAAAATCACATAGCTCAAGAGATAATTTTACTTTCTTTCCTAGAACTTATTATAATCCCCTGTTCTGGAAAACTCGATCAATTTCTCGTTTCGGTTGAAGTATACGGGACATACCACAGCTCTCACAAAATACAAGTCGTCACCATGACAATGGTTAAGGTGACTCTGTAGCAGTTGACACAAAATTAACGAGTATAATTAACTAGGGCTAGCTGTAGGGCCCCATAACACATTGTTAAATGCACGCACACTCAAGAAAAGTGATCATACTTAATTGAGAATATGATCAGTAATAATTAGCTGAGAACTCGACATTAAAGTATTGTAGTACAAAGTGCATAATAAATACAACATGAAATATACAAGTTGAATATTCTATAATTCAGACAATAGGACTACAGGCAATTGCTTCATTCGCCTATAGCTAGACCTAGCCCCGCATGTAACTCCTCCATCTGCAGTGAAGGAGTTGTGTTCTTTCTCAGTACAGAATATGACTCTGGCTATAATGAATCTAATTGCAATAGTCCTTATTTTATTGGGATTGTCTGTATTTTTTGTGACGCCCCCTCACGGATTTACTATAATACATTTATTTTAATATCGATGTTTGTTTTAGTTAAATATATATTTTGAAATGCATGTAACTTATACTATTAAATGTGTATTCGAAATTCCTGCCTCTTCACTAAATTGTAGAAGATTCTCGAGTGTAAGAATCAACAATGTATGAAAATACTAGTGATTGCCAGTATTGTTGTCAACTGAAATTTCGAAAACATTTTCTAACATTTATAAGAGACGCGTCAAAAGAGAGTATATATTGATGGCTTGCTATAGTTAGTATACTATAAATCTCGGAAGCTATAACTGTGATCAACGCTTATTAATCTGGAAACAGACCAAGAACGTTTATAGATTTCAAACTGTGTAACTTCAATCGATTACTATCGGAAGTTAGTATTGTTACGAAGACAGTATATAACTGCAACTGCGAAAAACTCACGTGTGATCAGCAAGGATCTGGCTAGCTCCTCGTTAAATGAATTACTTCCATATTAACTCAAAATTAACTCGATCACCTTGAGTGCTTGGTAAAATATCAAGGAAGTTTCAAATTGTGTAGAAGGCTCAATATTATTATAAATTTGTAAAATCTTTGGTTTGTAAATCATTATTTACAATAACTGTAAATTGTATTATTGTTTGTATATTAAAGTATATTTGTTTTAAGAAAGAAAACTGTTCATATCAATCTTGTTGGCAAATATCATAAATTTAATACATGTAAACATCTAATTAACTTTTAAATCCAAATTACAATTTAACTCAGTTTCAATCTATTTCAAATTATATAACAGAACAATGGCCGGCATGGTCAGATGGTTAGGGCGCTAGACTCGTAAACTGGGATCACGGGTTCGAGTCCCCGTTACATCAAACATTCTCGCTCTTTCAGCCATGGTGGCATTATAATGTAACAGTCAATCCTACAATTCGTTGATAAAAAATGTAGTACGTTAGTGATGAAGAGTAGCTGCCTTCTCTCTAGTCTTACACTACTAATTTAGGGATGGCTAGTGCAGACAGCCCTCATGTAGTTGTGCGTAATATTCAAAATTTAATGAAGAGGCTCGTCTGAGATAAGTATGTATCATGCCAAATGCAATAAATGTATTAACTCACGAATGATTATTCAATATCTTGATAGGTTGGCAATAATTTCTCTCAAACTGTTTAGTCGAGTCATTGTAAACTTTCTATGAAATACACTGAGCAATACCCACGACATCTCTCCAAAGCATTTAAGTGCCTATGTATAATAATTTAATGTGAAAGAGTTGTGTTCTTCCGGAAACAAATAACATGACTGATGTTTTTATGAATTTAAATGGATTAGTTTTTGTTTCAATGGATTTGCAAACTTAATTTTTGTAGTAAGTGGATCAGCTCACAAATGGTTATGTAATATTCTACTAGTTTTGGTACTGGTGTTAGCAGCTGTCTAGGACAGTAAATGTATTTTACTGCAGAATATTTTATCTAGCCTATATTAGTCTGAGTGGGTGTGGCTACAAACTGCAGTAGCAATATGACAATTAACACTAACTAAAATAATTGTAACTGAAGGGGCCTGGTGCAGTTGAATTCTGTTAGTTATAATATAATTTCATAATGCAAATAAATCATGTGAAGTTTAAGACTCATAAATAGCATAACGTTATCGTACCATAGCAACTGGAACATTGTTTCTGTTTAAATTTTAAGCAAAGTTACGTGAGGGTTATCCGCGCTAGCCGTCCCTAATTTAGTAGTGTAAGACTAGAGGGAAGAAAGCTACTCATCACCATCTACCGCCAACTCTTGGGCTACTCTTTTACCAACGAATAGTGGGATTGACTGTAACATTATAAAGCCCACACGGCTGAAAGGGCGAGCATGTTTGGTGTGACGGGGATTCGAACCCGCGACCCTCGGATTTTGAGTCGAGTGCCTAATCCACCTGGCCATGCTGGGCCAATTCCTTTGTACTTGTATCAAGAGCATTTTGTAAGGGTTCTTCTTGAATGAACATACCGATCCAATGTAGAGTATAAAATAACGGTCATGGTATCTCGTTCAGTTCAGTGTTTTAACTGTATATAAAAAAAAACAAACTAGCAATGAGATTGCATATGATATCTGTTTATGCTAGAAAAAATAAAATTGAAAAGCACTCCATAAAAATACTTTGATAAAAACAGAGTTTAACTATATATATATAAAATTTTGTCGTCATGCAATGACAAAAAAAGCATAGAAAATTGTCAGTAAAGCGGAGGGTTCGCATAAAACCTTCACGTGATGAAGGTTGAAGTTTTCGATAAATTGCTGCATACTTGGAATGTTTACCAAACCCCAACAAATGACACCATGATCGTTAAACCGAAATAGGTAAATTTGAAAATGAGACAAGAAGAAACAGAACACCTAAACTGACGTGAAGTATCTTCGTTTTTGCAGCCTTTTGAACAAAAAAAATTTTGCCACTGATCTCAATCATGAGATAAATAACCATGTACCAAATGACAGAAGAGTGTACAGATCTCCAAATATTGTCAAGAGACCGAAATTTACTGAAAGGTACATAAACTGGATTGTTGATAATTGGAAAAGGGTGTTACGGACAGATAAGTCCAATTTTAAAATATTTGGTTCAAAGCATAGGCCGTACGTTTGGCGTAAGAAGGTGAAAGATACTTCAATGCATAGCATATTTTACCAACAAATAGTGGAATTAATCGTTATATTATAACGCTCCCACGGCTGAAAGGGCGAGTTTGTTTGGTGTGAAGAGGATTCGAACCCGCGACCCTCAGATTACGAGTTGAGTACCTTAACCACCTGGCCGTGCCGAGCCGCTAAATTAGGGAAGGTTAGCGCAGATAGTCCTCGTGTAGCTTTGCGCGAAATTCAAAACAAACCAAACAAGGGAATTGTAAAGAATGATAAATATTCTCACTCTGGTTTATTCACTTATCAACAAGGATCAGTGAACCATTACCACAGTGTTAAAATTTACATCATGTAATAGCATGGAGGAATTAGCCTCATGAAACAGAAAAAGTGTCAAAATATTCTCTTGTCCTGAATCTTTTTTACAGTATTGTGTGTGTATATATATATATATATATATATATATATATAATTCATTTATATATGATATGTTATTGGTAATTCAAATAAAATATTATTGAATTATATTTCCTTTGTTATTCATAAACCTCATACCATAAATATTTACTCAGACCAAACAGTTATCAAATTTGGGAAGAAAATTGTTTGAATAGGGGGCAATTTAGAATTCCTTAGTAGAAATGGCGTCGTTCTTAAGTGCGGATAAAGGTTAGTTGTTTTATTTGGTTTGCAAATAGTGTATTATATTTGCTGTGTAAAATGATTGACTTGTCATCATATTTTACACCCTTTTTTGTACTATTGAAGCAATTTAAGAAAAGAAGTGTGAGGATGAGGTTTGTTAATTAAATTTCCAAAGACTTAAGTGACACTGACAGTTTAACTAATGCCAGTACTACTCTTGCTTATTATTAGTACTACCACTACGAGATCAAAGTCTTTTTACGCAAGACTAATGTATTGAAACTACGCATTTTTGTCCATGAAAAGAAATAGTTCGTGACGTTGATTACAAACTAAAAATACCACACAAAACTGTGACTAGTGAGGTTACTGTGATTATTAGGTACAGTTTAGACTTTTAACAATTGTGTAGCCTGTAGGCTTTGTTCATGGGATCAAGCCTAAGAATTTACATGAATATAATTTTACCGAGGCATTTGTGCCTGTGGTGATAAACAAATGTAGTAAACAACATCTAGGTGGTTAAGCACATTAATACATTCGATGCTTCTTCAGTATACAGATGAATAGTAAACTTAGCATTATAATATGACATTTCTCTTGATAGAACAGTTAGTCATTGTTTGTTACAACATTTCAATGCAAGGTGAACTGAAATTTATTATTTTGAATTGGCAAAATGTTGTTTTATACACTTTTGTCCCTGCTACTTTTCAGAGTACATAATAGAGGCTATATTGCCATCACTTGCACATAGTCTATTTGTACATAGTTGAGCACAAAATCTATTTTTACAATATCCTATAAGTTATAAAGTACAATGTGGAAGAAAGATGTTGTGTTTTTGTTTTCTTACCTTAAATGACACTTGTAAGTTTGGATATTGTATTAATTTATTGATTTTGACATATTTTCATTAAAATTATGGGTTCAAACTATGTTATTGCTTGCTTCAACTTCCACTGGAACACTAAAGTAGTCAAAGATTTGATGTTAGGTTTTGCTGGTGAATGATTTCCATCTGGTCTGTAGCTCAAAATTGGGGATGCTGGCAGACAGCTTCATTAGTTTTGCCCTAACTCAAAATCAGTAGTATAACACTTCCATGTCTGAAAGGATAAGCATGTTTGGTGGCAAAAGGAATCGAACCCTTGATTCCTAAAGCAACCACCCTAATCACCAGATCATTCCAAAGCTGAATAAACTTGAGTTAATGGAAAAACTTGTAGTGAGAAATTTTAATTGCAGTATTTCAATTAAATGGATGGTTGGAATTAAATAAAGTAACAATTAGAAATACTAATTTTGATTAGTTTATTATTTTGTGATATTAATTGATAAATTGTAATTTAGAATAATTGATAATTCAATATGGCACTAAAAGATGCCCATAGATAGTTGAATTAATTGTCCAACTCTGTAATGAACACATACACAAAATAAGCTAGATGTTTCCTAAATTGGGGACCATAAAGATTTTTTTCATGGAGGGGGTCCAAAAATGGGCAAGAAACAAAATTGCTGAATTAATTCTAAATAAACAATAAGCTAAAAATTAGATTATGTTGAAAGGAGATGTTATTTTTACTGTGGCATTGTTTTTCAATCACCATGCTAAAGTTATAGGTTTGTGGGTTTGATACTCTTTTACTTGCATCAAGGGATCCTCAGACAAAAGAGTTTGGGAACCACTGCTATAGCTGATGAGAATGAATCATTCCAGGGTGTCTAGGACATATGTTTTGAAAGATCATACAAAAAAGACATATTAAGTCAGAAATTTTGGTTACAGGTTGCATGAAATATGGAATGTACACCCATATGTTCAAGAAATCATGACTTACTGAATCATCTTTGTATTCGTGGAAAGTCCTCATCCAAAGTTATGATGACTTCTGTGTTGAAAATACCACATGTAGTAAAGATAGATATTAGTGTCAAAGATGCTTTTGTGTAGTCATTACAGTAGCATATAGATGGCATTTTGCAAGAATTTATAATAACTAAAAAAATAAAAAATGAGACATTTTAAGGCAACAGTAATTTATAAAACTCCTGCCAATTTAGAAAAAGAATGAACTTGTGGAAAATAACACTAGAGAATCTAATAGCTTGGATGTTTAATTGGTACTCTGATAAAGAAAAAGTGAAGCTCAACAAGAAAAATCATATTTTGCCATAGTTTCACTAACATAATATTCATTTGGTGAAGATATTTATGAAAAAGGACCAGCAATCCAAACAGATGGCAGGAAGAGCAATATAAGAAAAACCAAAAAACTTAATGACTGTTGCCTTGTATCTTCAGATAGTGTGTAAACTTTCTTTAAAAAAATTAAAAAAATCACAAAACTGAGGAATAGATGAAAATAGAGGGTTTATAACTTGCTTAAAACGTGATAATTTTCTAAGCCTAAATTAAATTATTTTCTGGTTTCACCTTTACCATCCAACCTAGAAAAATTGGTGTAACTCGGACACTTTTAATATTCCTATCAGTAATTGTTCTTATCTGTTCAATTTTTATATCCAAATTTCATTATTAGAGCTACTTTCTGGTCAGTAGTATCACTTGAAAAAGGTAGTGGAGAACAATATTATCACAAGTATAAAAGTGGTCATTATTTTATACACACAAGTGATCTAAAATCTATTACTTAGAATCAGCAAAATGATTTACATATTTTTATCCTTATTGCATGTTTGTCATCACTTGCATACATTCTGTAAGTAGGAAAAACTGGAAAAAAACTTTGGTTTTGAATATTTCAAGAAAAGTGCTGTGGAAGTAGTGTTGAGAAAACACATGTGACAATGGTTTGTTTTTTTAAATACAAAATCAGTGTTGTAGTTTTTGCAGATAAAATCTTTAGTGATTGACTCCACTCAGAATATAAGCATCATGCAAGGCTGTGTTTGAAGGTTCATTTGTTAGCCAATAATTTGAAGATAGTTCTTAAAGTTTTGTCAGATAGTATCCAAGCAGTATTTTTTTTTTTTAATCACTTATGTGGAAAATATGAGCTATTAAGACAATACATCACTTCTTTGCACAGAACAGCTATATTCTTCACACATTTTTCTAAGAAATTTGCATGCCAATAGCCTTTAGCTAATTCCAACTTAAATTCATGGTTTAATGTGAACTGTGCTCATGCATGATGTTGATATCATGTGACAGTTGCCTTCCACTAATAGGAAGATGACACAACTTCCATGCACAGTAACTCCCACCCTGAGCATTGGCACTTGAGATGTCATTCTTTTCCTCAGCATTACATTGAAGGGAGTTAATTTTTCTCATATGTTCAATTTTCTGAGATTTGTAGTGATAATTGAAATTATAGTTTTCAATTAACATTGGTTTTTCTTTCAAACGTATTGCATTATTTATAAATTTTCGAGTGGCAGTTACTTCTTTGTCCTATGACAGTGATGAAGTTAAAAACATAGGGTCTGTTTTTACAATGGCTTCTGGAAGCTAATTAACTGTTTGGAATGTGACAGCCATTGTACAGCATGTTGCAGGATCCATCATGCATTCTGAGGCCATCTTCTTCTGTCCCTTCAGTTGACACTTCTCAGTTTTAGAGTGACCAGAAGGAATAGGAATTTAATTTACTGTTCCCTCCACCTGGTTTTGCTTTGTGTATGGTGTTACTGGTTGAGGACAAATCCTAAACTATCCATTCTATGATTTCTTAGGTATTTTCATTTCATTCTGTTTTGTCTCTGTATTATGATTCATCTTATTATTTGCTCCATTAAACTAATACTTACGATTATTTGGTATTTCCTCTTTTACGTGATATTAGGGCTCATGCTGATTGTTTCTTTGCACAACTTCACATCTGTGCTCACATACCTTGTCACTGTTGTCTTTTTGATACTTTTATTCTGACTTGCAGCTATTTTTTCTTTACTTTTCTAGATTTCAAGTATTTGGAATCTCTTTTTGTCTGCTTAAGGAGTGGACTTCTTATCTCTGTTCTGTGGTACCAACTTTGTTACAGCTTCATTCTATTCTTACTATCCTACACAAGGGGTTTTCTAGGGAGATTCATTCCTTTGTTATCACCCTTAACCTGTACCACATCTTCTTTCACTTGGATCCTCTGTTATTCCATTAGGATGCATTCCTTATTAACATACTCCTACCTGCTCCTTACTGCTTGTGGGTAGGTTCTTAGTTGGATATGTTCAAGTTCTGCCAATTCCTGCAACATTTGAAGCTTTATCTCTTCCCTTTATCCTAATCTTTTAGGTTTTCTCAACATTGCATACAGACCTCCCATTTAATATTTACTGATGAGTGTACATGCTCCTTCCTGTGTATTTATTCTGCTGCATTTTCAATTTTTAACTTATAATCATCACATGTGTTTTAAATTTTAAATGTGTATATTCAGTCATTTCTAATGGCATAAGAACAGTAAGGTGTTGAAAGGTTTGTGGTGTAGATTAGATTGTCACTTTTGGCTCTTACACAATGAATTAAATTATTAAGTTGTTTCAAAATTCAGTAGTTGTAATGCATGTTACCAGATTGTGTAAAATATATATATTTTAATTTATAAGTGTATTCAGTAATTAAAATGCATGTTTTTTCTGTGCAGCACACTTTAGGTTCATTGTACTCTTCTTCAACTGCTTATTGACGTTTGGATCCTATTTTTGTTTTGATATGCCCAGTGTTCTCCAGTCTCAGTTTCAAGGGGTAAGGTCTATGAAGTTTGAAAAATTATTAACTCATTACCTTGTTTATTATTCAGCTAAGATCTGAAAGTACTGTCTGGCACATTTATAATTCAGTTTCTAAACATATGATTAATTATTTGGTAGTTAATGATAAAAAGATACAAAGTATATGAGAAACTTCTATTTTTATGTAATGCATAAATCTATTAAATTAAACTCAAATATTTCCTACAGTATTTTTGTCTGTTTTAGTGATAGTGCTATGCAATTATTTTCCAGGAAGTTCACTTGTGTAATAAAATATATTTTTCCATACCATGAAAGTCATTATAATGTTCATTGCTTGACAAACATCCAATTCTTTGAAAACTTGTTCGTGTATGAGTATACTTAGTTATTTTATTTAGGCTTAAAAAGTGAAGTAGTTATTTTTTGTAATTTGATGTTTTGTGATATTTCAATATTTTTTATTAAGCTGCACCAAATAAATATGTTACAGAATTTCACATGTGAAAAAGACAATAATACAGATGTAAACAGCACCAACACTACCTGCTGTGTAGACTGTCTAGGGATGAATCCAGATGAGTACAATTTACTCTATGCTATTTATGCATGGACGTAAGTGAAATTAGAATGCAGTTATTTCAGTTTTTATTGGTTTCCAGACTGAATATATAGATATAACCTGAAGTTTTTAATGTTATAATGATTAATTTTTATCATGGTTTTAGATTAGCCATAAGATTGAAAAAAATGGGTCAATCAACAACAGTAACCTATTCACTGTGGCAGCAGTGCTTATTCCCTGTGTGAAAATGTTTTTGATAATTTTATTATAATGCTATTTTTACTACAGTTTCATGACTACTAAAACAAGTTGATTATGATTCCATGTATAATTGTTTCTAACATCATATTGTGATATATTACTTTATTTTCACTCACATAAATAGCTATTCTCATTCAGTGCTGCCATCTGTATGCAAAGAGTTTTTATGTATGCCACATCTTCTATCTACTCTTTATTTGAATTAACTGATTCCTGTGGGTCATTCCATGTCATTTTCAGATTTTGGAAAATTTTCCAGGTGACCCCTCATAATGCCTTGAAAAAATTCACATATGCTCATCTACTCAAAAAATGAAAAATTGCCAAAGATTAGATCAATATCTTTAATAGTTTCTGATTTATAGCCCTGTAAAATTTAATTAATTTTTTGTTATTTTGGGCAAATTCTTTTTTGGGCAACTTTGGCTGCTTAAAGCTGCAAAAGTAATGGTGGTAGAAGGCTGAAATTTGCTACACTGATAGAATTAATCTCACAGAATTAAAAAATGGTCTCAAACCAAGTTTATCTCTCTTAGGATTTGTGTAGCGAGGCATTAAAATCACCTGAAAACCCAAAATCGTAAAAAACATTGGTTTATTTAATAAGCCATAGCTTTAAGACTTAATATGATACAAAACTGAATTTTGTTTCCAGATTTCCTATAACATATCAGTTGATAAATCAGCAATTGTTGTAATTAAAAGTCTGTTAGATCTCCTGTAAAAATATTTAGTTGCATGCAACTTTTTATAATTTAGCTAAAAATAGCCCTGCTTTAGGCCACAGTTTGACCATGTCACCAGTTATTCAGCCTTTTCACCATATATTCTTACATCTCAGGATGGTGTTCAACCTACGTTTTGAGTTATAATTTTTTAAAGTATCCCCTGATCATATGTTTATTTGAAAAAAACCTTTCAATTCAGGTGTGTTACTGTGTGCAAATATATCCATACAATTTTGAAATATTTATGAATCCCATTGAAATATTCTAATCAGCCTTTACCATATATTCTTACATCTATGAACATGATCTTCACAAGAATCAAAGTTGTGAAAAATAATAAATTATCAAATTTAAGTGTCACTGATATGTACCCATTGGGCAAAGGACCCCATTATTATTATTATTTTTATTTACACTAAAGAAATTTTTAACTTAATTTTCCAATCTTTATTTTTTTCCACACACTTGTACATTTTACGTCAAATGCTAACATTTGATTTACATACACTGCTGGCCAAAATCTTAAAGCCAATGAGCATAAAGAAAAAATGTGCATTTTGCATTGTTAGACTCAACCACTTATTTGAGTAGAGCTTCGAAAGATGAAAATAAGAAAAGGGAAAATAAAAATAAAAATCTTTTTTAGCATTTAATAAGGAGAATGTGAACATTATGAAATTAGCCTAAATACTAGCTGGTCAAAAGTTTAAGACCATACCAAAAAGAAGTCCTAAACAGGGTAGGAAATGCCCAACAAGAGGTATCAGTAGTGAGTTGCACAGCTGTCATTGCGAATAACTGCAAACATTCGCTTTGGCGTGGTGAAGATGGCTTTACAAAGATCATGCACTGTTTGGAATTGATATCTGTTTCTATAGACTTCCCTTGCCATCCATCCCCAAACCCTTTCAATGTGGTTCAGTTTGTGCGAACACGCTGGATGGTCCAAAAGAATCACGTTATTTGCTATGAAAAAGTCCTTTGTCCTGTGGGCATTGTGGATTGCAGCATTATCCTGCTGAAAGATCCAGTCATTTCCACACAAGCGAGGGCCTTCAGTCAATAAGGATGCTCTCTCCAACATGCCAATGTAGCCAGCTGCTGTTTGATGCCCCTGTATAACCTGAAGCTCCATTGTTCCATGGAAGGAGAAACCACCCCACATCATGATGGAACCTCCTCCACTGCGTCATGTAGAAAATGTGTCTAGTGGGATATCCTTATCGTGCCAGTAACGTTGGAAGCCATCTGGACTATCCAGGTTAAATATTTTCTCATCAGAGAACAAAACCTTTGTCCACTTTCCTACATCCCATGTTTGGTGCTTCTCAGCAAAGTTTAACTGGGCTGTTTTGAGCTGCATTCTGCAGAAATGTGGTGTAATATGACAGTTCCTTTCACAAGTTTTCTGTACACTTCCTGCAAGGAGGTGTGGCCTTATTGTTTCTAAGTTTTGTCAAGCCCAAAATATTTCAACATGGCTGATCTGTGAAGCATCAAAGGGCTATAAATTTCAATGCTATACAGTGCATATGTTGCATTCTTGGATAAACAATGTGCAACTATAATATTACAAACATCAACCTTTTCTTTTAAGAGTTACAGATGATTAACTGTGGCAGACAAAAAATTAAAACATGCTTGACACCTTTATTGTTGTGTAGCTTTTATATTGTTTATAAATAAGTTGTGTCATGTATCATCTTATAAAATATTGTCATATATATCATATTTCAATGTCTCGTTATATCACAAACATGCATAATGTCATATGTCCCAACACAAAGAAAGGGTTAATAGAAAATTAGGACTTGTGATAATTAAAAAAATTTGTTTGTTAGTGTAAGATCTGTTTTATAGCAGAAGATATTTGACTTCAATTGAGCCATGGATCTTGAGACTGCATTAGTGAACATAGCTTGAAACATAAGTGCAAGTTAAACTGTGAATGTTTTGTCTTGTTTATGTAACTTGGTCATTGGAATGCATGACAATACTACACTGAAAGGAAGCATGATGTGGATTCATATTCCTAATATGAATATCATATTCCTTTTTTTTTGCACTTGCAGATATTTTGTAATTATTTTTATAGTCATAATAAAAATGTAAATTTATTAGGGTAGTTTTTTAAATATATAAATATAGAACAAAATTAAAATAAAGCTAATTTCTTGATCTAGGAATGCTATCGTTGTGATTGCAGCAGGATTTCTGGTGGATAAATTAGGAAACAGATGTAAGTTACTTCATTAATAATTTATTCTCCATCAATAAAAAATAAATAATTTTTTTTAAGTTTTATAATTCAAAATCTTACCAGTTCAGTTTAATCATCAAAGTATATGCAAATTAGATTAATAACTCAGTACTCTTCACCAGTGTTTAACAGTAATAAAAGTACAGAGAATAAATTTATGTTTGGTTATTTTAATGTTTTAAAGAAATTTCACAAACTGAGTAAAAACTGATTTTGTTAATTATCCTCTTCCCTGGAGGGGAGGCCAGGACTTTGCAATTGGATCCATGTCTGTCTGTCTGCTTTTCCACATGCATATCTTGAAAACTAATAAACTGATATACATGAAAGTTTCACACAAGATGGGAAGGCAGTATGAAACATTTCTCCCAAGATTTGGTCCAGTTTTGGATTCTTTGAAGCATTTTTTATAATGGAGATTGGGCATTTTCATGGTTTGGGTTAATAACTTAATAAAGTGTAATCAGATTTGTACACATTTGTACAGTGGACACATTAAGATTAAGATTTCTCATAGCACTACAAGAAAAGATCTGGATCTGAAAAAGTTTTTCTGGGTTTTCAAAGGTAAAATTTGACATTATACAACATAAACACATGCAGTCTCAAAAAGGAGAGGTGGGAAAAGGTATGGAATCTCTCTGATTGCTATTGTTTTAGTATAATTACTATAACTAGGCAGTTAATAGAACTACCCGATTGATTTATTGTGAGGCTTATTAATTTGATTGCACTGAACTAATTTATTATTTTTGTATGAGACTTTATCCCTCTTATTAACTTTTGTTTTTTTTATAAAGACATGTTCAAATCACTCATAATTTAATGTGGTTGATATTTTCAGGTAGAGCAATGTAAGATTAAGTTACTTCTGTAATTTGTTATATATAAAAATGTATATGAAACTTAGTACAAAACCTATAACTAGCTGCAAAATATGATTGATATTGTTCCATTGGTTTCTTCATAGAAATGCTTTCAGTACTACTGTGCTAAAACTAAAATCTCATTCTTCATTAAAAATAACTGTTTTTAGGTATGATAAATTTAGTACGGATTCTTGTCACAGTATATGGTAGATATCATATAATTTCTTGAAAATGAAATCACTCCATTCCTAGAAAAAGAAACAGTACAATGTTTACTACTTGGCAAGCACTAACCCTCAGGTTATAGAATATACTCAAAGGGCCTGAAGCATAATTACCAACTTAACTTTAATATTAGTTGTACCCTAACCTTTGATCATGTATGCATATCTTCACAACATTTTGTAGAAAACATTATAAGGCTTTTGTGTGCAAAAAATCTGATTTTTTAATTAAGTATTTTAACTAAAGATTTGTTTGTGAATTTCTTTATTAATTTTTGCAACAGACTTAGAAACTCGCTGAACAAAAAGCAATGGTTCACTGCTGGTGCCAGTACTGTTTTCATGGACAGTAGTTTAGTACTTTTAAGAGCAAAAAAGCAGATATTTTTAACACCACTTTTCCCCTACAGTAACACTAAACTTACAGTTTGTTATATGTATGTGTTGTTACTATTTGCTCATGAAGTCTTACATTTAAGTTTTTAATTAAAACATGGAAGAGTAAATGAAAAATATATAAAAAACAATGATCTCTGGTACTTATTGATACTAAAATTTTGTTGTCTTTGCACTTGTTACTAATATTTTAAACTTGTTAACCCTGATTGAATTTTCTGCTTGTAGGCTGTAGACAAATTAAGTTTTGTAGACTTTATATCTGCAATTTGAAATATCACAGAATTGTAAATTAATAAAAATTATTTGAAAATGAGTAGTTTTGATTGGTTATAAACATGTACATCAGGTAAATACAGGGTGGCTACAAAATGCTACAGGGTGGCTAAGTGTAGAAGGTTGGCACAGATCATGTCATAATTTAGTGAATTATATTCCTATTGTAGAGAAGAATTAATCATAAGGAATTTAAAAAGAGAATGTGTAAACAGAGTATTTTAACTAGTTTTGTTTGTATGTAGAAGTATAGTGTATGTGAAGAAGTATTCAGGTGACAGAGTTAAATATTTTAACTCATGCAGTTGGTGTCAACAAAAATAAAATTTAAATTTTTAAAAATTTCTTGCGAAACAGAGCAATTAAAATGTAGATAATTAAAACCTTGAATTATACATAAAACTAATTTCATTAACATACATTGATAGTAAAAATTGTTTAAATAAATTTTAAATGTAATTCAGCAAAATCTCACGACATGGATGGAAATGGTACCCATATGGAAAGGGTTAAATTCTGTACTTCAGAGTGGGAATAATGAATATATTAGAGAAGGGAGAAGATGTAAAGAACAAATGTCATAATTCTCATACTAAGAGAAATTGAGGACTTTAAATATTTCCTAATGAAATTAAGAACTTAAAACTTGTATTGAAATTTGATTTATTAACTTTGTTTCAATGCTAAGTTTATCTATGTACATTGATAATAAAGTAATTTTATTAAATTTTGAATGTAACTCTATAAAAGGCCATGACATGCAAATTTTGACCTACCTGTTCCAACAGGGTTAAATCAGCCATATTCCAAGTAACATTGTAACTGTAATAAGTAAGCAGTATATTAAGTTAAAGCTATGTTGTTATTTAGTCAACAAAAATAAACACAAACAACAATTATGGTGTTTCCTGTGGGTTCAGTTGGTACATATGTGAATCTGAACAAATTTTCTGAGTTATGGTGAAGCTACTTAAAAGGTGATGTAATGTGACAGTCAACCTTATTTATTGTAAAGATTTTACAATGGGTGCTGCCAACTTCTTGCTTTCATGAGATAACTACCCTAATCCCAAGGCAATTCTGGCCTTAAACTTAAAACCTTAAATGAATAAATCTGTTTGGTGTAATTTATTATTTTACAATGTGATAATGTCTGTAAACATCTTCAGAAGAGCATTATACATTTGAAAGTTGAATAAAAAAAATCAAAACAGCAGTAATAAGGAATCATGATGTCAATATTTGATTATTTTTGGTATGAATAAATTTAACCTTAATTTCAGTTAATCGTTTATGTGACACTAGTCAGTTTAGTTTCCCAGTTCTAATAATTAATATTTATATTAAATACCTCTTCTAGCATACTACAGTTCTTAAATATCTTGCAATCCATTTTTACTGAAGAGCTTTTTAATCAGTTATAAATTCACCAATTTACTACAAATGGTCAAAATGGGTTTTATTAGTGAAATAACATTGTATGGCCTGGTTGTTGGGCATTTGACTCTCAATCTAAGAACAGAGGTCTTGACACTCCATCAACAAATGTGCTCATCTTTTCTTTTCATTAGGTGATATAATGTGACAGTTCATCCTACTAGTTGTTGATAAAAGAGTCGTCTAAGAGTTAGCATTGGGTGGTTTTATGTAGCTCTCTTCCCTCTAGTTTATCAATCTTAAATAAGGGAAAGCAGTAGTTTTGTGCAAAATTAAAAAAAAAAAGTTTTCAGAAATAGTTGACAGAAGTCAGTCAAAAGAAAGCTAAATAACCAGTTTAATGACTAGGAAAAAATAACCATTGAAAACGTTTTTTATTTTTGGACTTGTATGTTTAGTAATGGTAACCTTTTATTTGTTTAGACTCTACAAACTAAGATTAAGGCTTCTTTTCAGATAACAAAAATTATCTTGTGTAATTTATTTTTAGACTATATTAATTTATATTTTTTGTGTTGTAATTAAGATAATTTGATGGATGCACTGACAGAGGGAACCTGCTGTCACTTTGTATGCTTTGTCTTAAGCTTTCACCATCCATTTAAAAAGTAAGATACTTTTTATAGTAGGGATTGTACATAAACATTTATGTTTAACTTACATTATTTTGTAAATATTTCACTTGACAATATTATTTTTTAGTGGGTGTATTTCTTTTCTCATCCTTTTGTGTGCTGGGATCATCAATATTTGCTCTGGGAGCAATGTTTCCTGGGACATCAGTGCTACTGCCTGTCATGTTGCTTGGTCGACTTTTGTTTGGTGCAGGAAATGGTTCACTCACAAGTAAGAACTACTTATCCAGCTTCAAAATTTCTTAACTTCTGTTAGAAATAATTATTTGAATAGTGTAAGAAGTTTCATGAAAAAAAAATGAATTTTTTTCAGTTGTCCAGAACCGCATTACAGCTTTCTGGTTCAAAGGAAAGGAACTTGCTTTGGCATTCAGCATTACTCTGGCATTTTCAAGACTAGGGAGTGTGCTGAATTTTTTCATCACGGGAAACATGTATACAGAGTTTGGCCTTTCATGGACTCTCTGGACAGGTATCTATATACTTTATAATTTGCAGGTTAAATACTTTACACTAAAATATTTATTTTGAGATTAGCTTGAATAGACGTTTATCTCGGTAAAACACTAATATAGTGTTTTATTTCCTCAATTATAGCTTCAACTCATCTTATAGTCTATTACTAAAATTTAGCTTGGAAGGAATTTTCCTCCATTATTGTTGCTTTTGGAATAAACAGTTTCTTAGTTTTAATTTCTTGTTGCCTAAAATCTCACCAATTACTTTTTTGTGTATTGTTATTGCTGGTAAGAATATATTTACCAATTATATTAAGTTTCTTCACAAACATTTCTTTCTTGAACAGTTTTGAAATTGTGTATGATCATCTTGTTTTTAGGAGCTATGTTATGTGCTATTGGATTTTTATCTGGAATTGCTGTCAGTTTTTTAGACATAATGGGAATTAATCAGCTAGGGCGAAGTTCAGTTTTGGCACATGAATCGAAAAAATTGGTAAGTTGTAAATCTCGTTATTTTGGTTATTTATAAATGTATGGTAATTTCTAGTAAGTTTAAATATTAGGTTGTTGTGATTAATATTTAAATACTATAGTGGGTTAAATTTCTGTAAAATAAAATTATTTTAAACTTTTTGTTTCTAATTAGAGATGTCCATTTGTAGTTATGTGTAAAACACGAGGTCTGTTCAAAAAATATGCGGACTGACGTCATAAAACAAAATGTACTTTATTTAGAAGTTACAGGTCTGGGACCCCTTCAAAGTACTCTCCTCCTCAACGCACACACTTATCCCAACGGTGTTTCCACTTTTTGAAACAGTCCTGGTATGCTTCTTTTGTAATGTCCTCCAGCTCCTTCGTCGCATTTGCCTTAATCTCGGGAATCGTCTCAAATCTTCTTCCTTTCAAGGGTCTTTTGAGTTTGGGGAACAAGAAAAAATTGCAAGGAGCAAGGTCAAGTGAGTAGGGGGGTGGGGGTGGGGAAGAACAGTGATCGAGTGTTTGGCCAAAAACTCACGAGTTCTGAGGCACAAAGTTCGCAGCAACGAGGTGCATCTTCAAGTTTTCGGTCAAAATCTCGTAACAAGATCCAACTGATATCCCACACTCTTCAGCAAGCTCCCTGACAGTCAGATGTCGATTTGCCCGCACCAGGGTGTTGATTTTGTCGACGTGTGGGTTGTCAGTTGACGTGGAAGGACGTCCAGGACACTCATCATCTTCAATGGACTGTCTACCATCCTTAAAACGTTCATGCCACTTGAAACATGCTGTACGCTTCATAGCAACATCACCGTAAGTCGTGTTAAGCATAGCAAAAGTTTCAGTCGCAGATTTTCCAAGTTTAACACAAAATTTCACAGCAAGTCGTTGCTCCTTCAGGTCATTCATTCTGAAATCCGCCAAACGAAAAAATCACACTTCACTTAAAACCGCATAGCTAATACACAAATGAAGATATCTGCAATCAGGAAATGGCGTCGTAATCAGCTGATCTGTGCGAACCTAGCGACACCAAGAGGATTCCCTGGAACCAACTGGAGCCGTGCAATTCAAACAGTCCGCGTATTTTTTGAACAGCCCTCGTAAGAGCTTTGTAGGAGTCCTTGATAAGATAATTTTGACACCTGTAAATGTTGTGTTAATATGGTATTTCTATGATCTTTAGAAAAAGTTTCTAATCATGCCATTATAAGTTGTAAATTACTTGGGGAATGTGGAAGTTACATTGCACTATCGAATTTCATTACTCATGAGCTGTTTGTATTTTATTTTATTATTATTTATTTTACCTACTCTAACCTTCACTAACCTAAAGAGATCTATATTTTTACATTTTACATACTTTTATAACAATAAATAAGTAAAGAATAAACATGAAAAATAAAAAATAATTACCTGAAACTTCTTTTTCCTTGCTCTTAATTGTCAAGAATATTTAACCCTACTTTTTTTTTCTATACCAATGGTAGTTATGGACTAATTAATATTTACTTAAATGATGCACCAATGAACATAGACTAATAACATGCAAAAAGTAGACAATTTCCCCTAACTCTCAAATTTTATGGTTTTTTAATTGTTTGACAAGAGCTATTACAAACTCATTCAAGCTAGTTGTTAGCTTTCCTGTGGGGATCAATCTTGTACTGACAAGGAAGTTGGCAGTGCTTTGTTGAAAACAGTTGTGTGATATGTCATTTGATGGATGAAAATAATGTCTCTTTCTCTTAGTTATAGCTTATATAGAATTAAATGTAAGAGAGAACTATTAATAAATCCTGAAAGAGAGAATGTGGCAAGAGGGCTCTGAATTTGTATTTAATAGCTCTGTAACCAAACAAAATTGAAAACTATAAAAAATTATACTTTGAGTGATGACAATTTTATAGTGAGTACTCTGTGTTTAATTTCATACTTATTTGGATGGTTGGTGGATAAAAAAGAGAGGAGAGGATATCTGAAGTAAATGTCATGTGACAGACTAGGGGAAAATCTGGATATTTTTAAATATTGCTTTATAGAATTAATAACTTAAACTTGTATACCATCAAAAATGTGGATTATTAGTTTCGATTTTATGCTATATTAATTAGTACAATATATACAAAAGTAGATTTTTAAAATTTTGAATGTAAGTCACTGAAACTTCCTGACGTGCAGTAAAGGATACCTGTGATAATAAGGTTAATTGCAGAATAACCACTGGCTTACAGTTGTTAATGCTAGTGATATGCATACTTTTGTATCCCTGTAAATGTTGAACCTGGAATTTTCTCATTTCTCAATAGTACAGTTTTTTCCCATCTAGGCATTTTAGATTTTTGGCATTAAATGTTTTATTGTCTTTTTTACTTATGTTTCATTAAAAATCTTATTCATGATGAAGTTCATTAAAAACTGATATTTTAGAGACAGACAAACTGACAGTATAATGTCTGTATTTCAGCATATAACAGATATTCGATTCTTCTCACTTTCCTATTGGCTCTTGGCCATCACAATTATGTTTTTCTACAATGGAGTTTTTCCTTTTGTTGCTGATGCAAGGTGAGGTTTCATACTGCCTAGCAGACAAGAATTTTGTATGTAACATAACCAGTTATAAAAACTATGTAATTTTCTAGTGTTTTCTATGTTTAAATTTTGTAAATAAGAATTTAAAAAATCATGCTGAGAAACCTTTATTGTGTGGAAGTATTGCAGTGTTAAACTTCTGCAATATATTGTTAAACCTGGTCTAAATGTAGGTTTTATGATTTCTGAAAACATTCTCATTAAATGTATAGCTACTGTATAGTTAATGGAATATCTTAACTGTAATTATTTTTGCATCAGGCATACTGGAAAGGACTTGAAGGATTTGTTAAAAAACATGTTTTAACCCTTACGTATTTATGAGTATGTCAAAATAAATCATCACAGGATTATCACTGACCAAGTTGGGATATTAACATGTGAACAAGATTACCCGTAACTAAAACATATAATGCAAACATTAGTGAATGTCTAACTATTATTCTATTTCTGTATAATGGACAAGTTCTGATCAATTTAATTATTTTTAATAACTGCAACTATCCTCAAGCCAATATGTGTTCATTTATTCTGTACCTTACACATTGGAAAGTGTAGCTTTTAGCTAAGTCTGATGCAAAAAAAACAACAAGGCTAATAGGAGTGATACTAGTTATTTTTATGTTGCTATTTAAAAACCTTTTGTATACGAATTATTTTCATATGTGTGGATTTGAAAGACGAATGGTGTCTCAGTGAAAAGTTCTCTACTGTGTAAAAATAATCCTTGAGATAAGGTATTATTATTTGAAACACTTTATCTTATGACTACCGACTATAGTTCTGCCAGTCTACAAAAACATTTTAAAAACATATTCATATACGAAATGTAATTTACAAAGTAGCAGTATTGGTTTTAAACTATAAGTAATATTTCCTTGTAAAAACTTGTGTATGTACAAATGTTATGAACACTTCATAACAGAAGAAATTTGCTTTTTATTATACTCATCAATAATTACATGAAAATTAAAATGCTACATTCTTTTCTGATAAAGCAGTTATGAAAGGCTAGTTTGTTTTTCTTTCTTTTACTGTTCTAGATAGTAAAATGATGATACAGAAATAATTTTGGAAGTTTTATCAGAAATGTATAATGTTTATTATATTAAATGGAATTTGATATGTCATAATAGGAAAAATGTAATCATTGAAAAAATGAAATTTCATTTTTTTGAAATATTTTTAATATTACTACAAATGATTTGTGCTCTATTTCTTACAGCAAATTTATTCAAGACAAATATGAGTATGACCCCAAATCAGCATCCTATGTGGCAGGAGCAGTGTATGATGTATCAATGGTGATATCACCATTTCTTGGAGGAATTATAGTAAGTGGAGATTTCTCATAGTGTAATAAAGATCACTGAGTGAAGGTTCGGGAATTATAATTTCTCAGAAAATAGCATAAGTAAAAATAATAACATACACAGCATTATATTCAATAAAAAGACGACATAATTCAGAATGTAATGGCATAGAAAAAAAAATGCCGAAAAAATTTTAATGAAATATTTCGCTTGTGAACTTGTACTGAAAGGAAAAGGGACAAATTATTTTGGCAAACAATGGGTGAATGAAGACAGAGAAGAAAAACTGATTTGAAATAACTCAGAAAGGCTTATTACTGAAGAATTAAAAGCACTTGTAATAGTAGAAATAGCCTCAAAGGACTAATACTGACCTAACAAATATTAAGACAGATTGTAAAGAATTGGAAAGAATCAAAAGCATTTATCACAAATGATTAAAATTCAGTGAACCTACCCTGACAGGGGTGACTCTTGAACTGAACTATGTCATATGGAATTACATGGAAAGAAATAATTTAGAAAAACAAACTGTCATTTAAACTTGTTATTGCTAATGGTACTTTATTTGGAATTGTGGATAAGTAAACTATTTATTAGTATGTCATGGGTATATTAGCTGAATTAGTTAGAAAAGAATAACATCATAAAATGTTTCTTAGTGGCTTAGCAGTAAGTCTGAAAACCTACAATCTAAAACTGGGTTTTGGAACCCACAGTACAGATTGCAATTTATATAGCTTTGTACTTAATAACAAACAAAACAAGCAGCATGAAATAAAATCATGAAAAAATTTTATTATTTGTTTAAACAGATAGATATTTTCAAGTTTGTACAGCAGATATGAAATAGAACATAATCGTTTTATTCTCAAATACAAGTTTTTCAAAATTTCACTAATTAAATTGAGTTATGTGTTTGTGATAGAATACGCACACAAATAATGTTACAATATTAGAAAAATACAGATATCATTTTATTAAGTTAATAGCCCATTTGGTTATGTAACTGGAATAAGTAACTACTAGTCACATAGAAATTATTTGCTAAACAATTGTACAAAATAACTATTTTCTCAAGAATTGTCATATTTCCATAAAGCCAGTAAAATGTTTAAGGTCTACATATCTTAGATAATTACTAAACAACATTTAATCTCTTGTAAGTATAAATTACATAGATATCCAAGGTGCTTTCAAATAGTACTATACTGCAATTTTAGTGGTCAAAGCAACAAAGTGTTAATCCTGCATAGCTGAATTTTATTTTTTTTGATTTGAGTTATTTTGATGTGAACCCATTTTGAAGAATTATACTCCTTAACATTTCCTTCACAACTAGTTATTACTTTTCACAGTTTATCTGGTATTATGCAATGCATATTCAGTAAAGATTTAGAGTTTTTATAGTAATACAAGATTTAGGGATTACAACAAGTAAGGATTTAAAAATTAATTTTAAACTTTATTTTAAAAGCAGCTAGTTATTGAAATAGGAAGCTATCTTGGATTTTGGCAAGTATGGATTGGAAAGTTATTAAAAGATAAATTTGTCTTATAAAAATCATAAGTTTACCACTCTGGATTATAGTTAATATAGATTATTTAGAATTATAAAAACTATGAATGGTAAAACTACTATTGTTTGAGATGAAACAATCTACTGTGAAAAAATCCTTCATATGTTTCTTTTAAGCAGAGATCAGAAATATTACTTTTATAACATACAACTTAAAGAAATTCTTGGTTATTACAGCAATTATGTTGTAATCTTTTTGTAATATTTATGTTTTAAGCAGAAATTTAGGAAACAAAATCCTGTAAAATTGACCTGTAAAATTCATTGAAAGTTTTTTTGATTGTTTTATTGAAAAGTATTCTTTAATAGTAGAATTTACATTTACCAATTAAGTTTTGTACTTTTGATTTGATTGTGGGTTGTAATTGTAGTTAGTTATTAATTGTTTACATTATTGTGAAAATAGGAAAGTAAATAAAGGCAAGGTAAGAGGAGGTTGTTTAGCCCATTAGAAAGTCACATCTATACTGTGAAGAGAAATATATATTTATGTAAAGTAACTTAAATTTACTTACTTACATCTATATTTCTGTCCAAAATGTTTTTGTTTTTTTTAAGAACTCAAAGTTACCAATTTCAAAAGAAATTAGAATAAGTAATTTACATTTTCACAAACAAATCTGGTAAAATATTTCATTAAAAATCTGATTTTTTGTATACAAAATTCCTGTAATCTTTACTAAAAGTCTACCAGAGTTTATGAAGATATACTTTCTGTTATGTTCATTAATATACAGTAAATAAGTTACTTCTGAAACATCTGAAGATTGAAGAAAGATGCACTTTAATCCCTTCACAATGGGTCAGGGTTCAAAGGCCATGTCATCACATTTGTTGACTTGCATTCAAAATTTTATTGAACTACTATTTTATAAATTTATGTCAATAAGTTTGAAATCAAATTATAGATTATGATTCAGATGTTAATATTATATATGAGTTAATTTTTTGTATTAATTGTAAATATTAAAAGAACATATTCAAATATAGATTTTAGGGAGTCACATGATATGTTGAATAGAGAGAAGTTTAGGATTAGGTGTTTGTGATGTCAAAGTATATATACGTTCATTTTCTATTTATTATGGATACTCCTAAAACAAAAAAATAACACAACTTGAAACCAAAGAGAAAAACCTGACTACTGGAAAACGACCACACATTGATGAATCTGTACAGCCTAACTCACCACTTGAATATGTCCTGCAATTCCTAATTTTGTATTCCTTAAGTGACAAACCTCTAATGCAGATGTCCCCATTTTTTATTTAGAAGGGCTTGCTCGCTCCCCTAAATCGGTAAAAAAAGCTACATTTGGGAGATATCTTAGTGGAAACATCTTCATCACAGCATTCCAAACTCCTTCTGACATCAAAGGCCTTTGGGGACATACCCATTGAAGTTACTCCTGATTCCACTTTGAATACTTCCAGAGGAGTCATAGTTGAAAGAGATTTAAGGACTGTTCCTGAATCAGAGATCTTCACAGTTCTCACCAGCCAAGGTGTCACAGCAGTATGCTGAATCTTCACTTGAAAAGATGGAATCCTGGAACCAACAAATGTTCTAATACTAACATTTACTAAACCATGCCCTCCCACCACAATAAAAGTGGGATATCTGAATTATAAGGTGCGATCTTATATTCCAAATCCTGGACAATGTTTCCATTGTCAATGATTTGGTCATTCAAAACAATCTTGCTGTGGTTCCGTGACCTGTGCCCATTGTGATGGTAAAGACAATAATGCCACTGAATGCCAACTCGAACCACATTATATAAACTGTAATGGTACACATCCTTCTTATTTTACTTTTTGCCCTAAATGGGTTGAAGGAAAAGAAGTAAAACGTGTCAAGACAGTTAACAATCTCACTTGCACAGAGGATCAAAAATTATTATTACCTGTTTTGACCAGAACTTATGCTGCTGTAACCTGTACTACTACTACAGTAGGAGTCCAAACAGACCTTACCCTATCTTCTACAGAATCTTCACCAGCAAATCTGAATGAAACACTTTCCAAAATCAACACAGTTCACAAATCAGTGTCTCCTTCCATCTCTGTCCTGACCACACCTTCCAGTCATTGTTGAACTTCACCTTCTTCAAGTCAAGATGTTTCCATGGGGTCTCCCTCTCTTAATACCCCAAAAATTAAACAAACAACTCATCTACACCCTCAATCATTAGTACATATAATGATAAATTCAGACCCAAATATTTGAACTAGAGCAGGATCCATAGAGGGTGATAGACCCACATCCAATAAAGAAAAAAAACACCATCGTAAGCAGAATGATTCTCTACCGTCTTCTCCGCTGAAATAATTACACATAGCCACACTAATTCAATGGAACTGTTGAGGTTTCCAATCAAATGTGACTGACATCAAAGATCTGATTGACTTTTTTATCTTCCTCTCTTAATACCCCAAAAATTAAACAAACAACTCATCTGCACCCTCAATCATTTGTACGTCTACTGATATATTCATACCCAACCATTTGAACTAGAGCAGGATCCATAGAGGGTGATAGACCCACATCCAATAAAGAAAAAAAACACCGTCGTAAGCAGAAGGACTCTCTACCGTCTTCTCCTCTGAAATAATTACACATAGCCATACTAATCCAATGGAACTGTCGAGGTTTCCAATCAAATGTGACTGACATCAAAGATCTGACTGACTTTTTTATTATCCCATTTGTCTTTCTTTGCAGGAAGCATTTCTACAGCCTACAAATACAGTTACTATCTGCCACAATTCTTTATACAGGAACCACAGGCTATGTGCAGGACGGGGACATGGTGGAGTTGCATTGCTGGTTGATCAGCATGTGCCCACCCAGTCCCTGTCATTGACCAAACCCTTGGAGGCTGTAGCCATCTGTATCTCCTTGAGTTGTACTGTCACTATTTGCTCTGTATACCTTACAACTGAAATGCATTATAATCAATCGGACCTCGATACCCTCATTGAGCAACTGCCTACCCCTTTTTTAATCTTGGGAGATTTCAATGGGCATAATCCCCTCTGGGGTGGCTCCCATATTGATATGAGAAGGCATGCCATAGAGCATATGCTCCTAAACCACAACCTGGCTCTATTCAATACTGGCTCTTACACATATTTTCATGCACCTAGTCAGTCATTTACAAATATAGATCTTTCTGTCTGTTCCCCTTCACCACTCACTCACTTTTCCTGGGAGGTTGACACTAATCTACAAGATGGTGATCATTTTCCCTTCATCTTACGAGAGATTGGCCGTGATCAGTACCACCCGACCCATGTACCTTGGTGGAAGTTGGTCCAGGCCAACTGGCCTTCTTTCACTACTCTCTCGGAACTTAATCTTGCCATCTTATGTAAATCATCCATAGATGATTGTATAGCAGCACTAACCAACAGGATTATACAAGCTGCTACTCGATGCATCCCTAAAACCTCGACATGTTCCCTACTGAATCCCCACACTTGGTGGAATTCTGCCTGTTCTATAACAAGGAAAACTCAGAAGTGTGCTTGGGATAAATTTCGAAGATACTCCACACTCTCAAACTGCATTGCATTTCAGCAAGCCTGTGCATACACTCAGCAAGTTAGACGTCAAAGCCAAAAAGAATCTTGGATTAAATACACCTCCAACATTTCTTCAACCACCAGTAAAAAAGTTATGTGGGATAAGATCCAGAGGGTGAGTGGAAGATATACTTCTGCTTCCCTCTCTATCTTAATATCTGATGGCCATGAAGTTGCAAATGCACAGAGCATTGCCAATACTCTTGGGGACTTCTTCTCTTGTGTATCTAACTCTTCAAACTTATCCCCTTCCTTTTTAGCCATTAAAACACAGGCAGAGCATCTACATCTTTCCTTTTCAACTGACCATTCCTATTACTACAATCGCCCTCTTACACTGATGGAACTCAGACTTGCTATTCATCGATCTGGCAATACATCAGTCGGACCTGATAATATACATTATGAGATGTTACACCACCTCTCCCAGAACTTTCTTACTATTCTCCTAGCTGTCTTTAATTGGATATGGCAGGAAAATGTCTATCCAGATGCTTGGAAACAAGTTATCATACTCCCTATTCTGAAACCTGGGAAGAAACCAACAATTCCTTTGAATTACCATCCCATTGCTTTGACAAGTCGTCTCAGTAAGATCTTAGAGAGGATAATCAATGCCCGACTCATTTGGTTTCTTGAATCAAACAACCTCCTCTCACCTACTCAGTGTGGGTTCTGAAGACAACAATAGACCACTTAATTTGCCTTGAAACATCAATCAGAGAAGCCTTTTTAAGGTGACAACATCTTGTTACTGTTTTTTTTTGTGTAGAAAAAGCTTACGATACAGCATGGAGATATGTTATCTTACGAGACCTTCACTCGTATGGATTGAGTGGAAACTTGCCCCTTTTCATCCAGCAATTCTTAATGAAGCACCGATTCCAAGTATGTGTGGGCTCAACACTCATTTTTTCCCACAAGTACTTAGAGTCCCTCAGGGTTGTATTCTGAGTGTCATACTTATCATTATAAAGATTAATGCCATCAGTGAACAGCTACCCCCTATAGTTGCAAATGGTCTTTTTGTTGATGGCTTTTACATCTCATGTCAGTCATCAAACATGAGGTTTATTGAACGGCAGCTACAAACTGCAATCAATCAGATACTCAAGTAAACCATGGCAAATGGTTTTAAACTTTCACTTTCTTAAAACCTTTTGTATACATTTCTGTTGCAAACGGGGAATCCACCAAGATCCAGAACTCCGTCTTGATGATGATGTACTTCCTGTCATCCCTGAGGCAAAGTTCTTAGGTCTTATATTTGATTGTAAATTAAATTTTCTATCACACATCAAGCAACTTCATATCAAATGTCTAAAAGCTTTGAACATTCTCCATGTCCTTTCTTCTACTTCTTGGGGAGCAGATCGATACTCCATGCTCAAAATTTATCGTGCCCTCGTCCGATCCAAACTTGACTATGAGTCTGTGGTTTATGGTTCTTTCAGAACCTCAGCATTAAAAATGTTGGATCCTGTCCATCACCAGGGGCTTCAGCTTTGCATTGAAACTTTTCGTACTTCTCCCGTGCAAAGTCTATGTGGAATCTCGTGAACCCCTTTATATATTTACCGTTTGCAACTGTCTCTAATGTATGCTTCCAAACTTTGATCCTTACCACAGCATCCTACATGGAGTTGTGTTTTCCAACCACAATGGACCACAATGTTTAAATAAAGAAAATCTGCAATTGTTCCTTTTAGTCTCCATATTCAGGCACAATTAGAAGAGTTGGATTTATCCTTGAATAACATTGCAGTTTCTTCAAATCAGCCTATTCCACCATGGCAAATTACTGTTCCCAGTTGTAACTTATTTTTGAGTCATCTGAGTAAAGCAGATACACCTGATTGGAAATATTGCTCTTTCTTTTCTGAACATCTTTCATATGATCCATCCATTCCTATATATACAGATGGTTCCAAATTGGGTGACTCAGTGGGCTCTGCCATGGTTTGTGAAAGTTCGATTGTGGCACACAAACTCCCCCCTACAGTTTTTGTTTTTACTGCCAAATTGTATGTTATCTCTCTTGTCCTAAATCATATTGAAATAATGCAATATAAAAATTGTACAACATATATGGACTCACTTAGCTGTCTATTGGCTCTGGAATCATTCCATGATAGTCACCACCCTCTTCTCATCAATATTGAAAACAAACTGACCCATTTTTCTCTCTCATCTGTCTCCATCCAATTCTTTTGGATACCAGGTCATTGGTATTTGTGGGAAATGAGCTGGTCGACAGAACAGCAAAGTCTCTGTTCTGGATCTATCATCCCAGTACCCATTCCATACATGGACTATGGTCCAGTTGTCAAATCCAGACTGTACACCAGATGGCAAGCAACCTGGAATGAGTAACACAATAACAAGCTCTTTCAAATCAAAGGTTTTTGGCCCTCTTGCTTCTGTAAGGATCGAAGAGAGGAGGCTGTTTTGGCAAGGCTGCACATTGGTCATAGTTTTTTAATGCACCACATCCTTTTATCTGGAACTGCTGCACCAATGTGTGGTCTATGTGGCACAATCATCCACATTTTATTATCATGCCGTTATTACAGTCTAGAATGACAACACAATTTTAAAGATATTTGTAAGGCGGGTTTGCCCTTGAATTTGGCCCATGTTATAGGTGATACTGCCCATCTCACTCATGTTTTTACATTTTTAAGAGCAATTGGTCTTTTACACTTAATTTAAGTTTTTTATTGGACTATATAGTGTTTTAGCATGATTTCTTTTACACATTTTAATGTTTTAACATGATTTCTTTCATACATTTCAATTTTTATTTTGACTTGAACCCAGGACTGGAAAGGCCAACTTCAGGTGACTGGCAGCAAGGGTGTACTTCTTGCTTCAGTCTTCCTGGCAGTTCCTAATTTTACATATATTACTTTTTACCTTAATTGCTCTATACCTATACTGTACCACATTTTGTCTGGCACAAATAGCCTTGTATATTGTGCCAATAAACATTGAATACCTACCCACCCACCTTCACAAACAGATCTGGTAAAATATTTCATTAAAAATCTGATTTGTTTATATAAAATTGTTTTAATCTTTACTAAAAGTCTACCAGAGTTTGAGAAGATATACATTTCTGTATCAAAAGGTATAGTACAAACACTTAACATGTGCAAATGTGTATACAAATGTGTGTATATTATACCAAGCTCATAGTGAAAGGGTTAATGCACAAGTACTTTCAAGTTTATTTAATTCATAGTTATCTGTTCAGTTTCATATTTTAAATTTTGTTTACATATTATTGTGGAATGTTTTATTAATTTTAATGATTAAATACATAAAAAAAATACTTCTTGATTCTTGAAAATATGTTAGAAATTTTTAATTATTAATGAACCAAAGTTTAAACATTCACACTTAACTTTAGGTTATGTTTTAGAAATTTAGTTAAACCCTGAAAAAAGATGTAAACATAACTTCAGTATTTTCACACTATGAGTATCACTTGTGCTATTAACTTGATAACAATCAAATTTGTTTATACTTGACAAGAAAAAGAAGATCAATCTCTTTTAAAGAAAATTGAATCTAGTAACCAATCCAGAAATAAATAGTGTGGATAACACTAGATAAACAAATAAACTCAGCACAAACTGCTGTGGGAGAAAACTGTAAAATGTGTTTGGGTTGGAGCCTACTTGAGAAGGTAGTTACTTGAACATAACATGAATAAAATAAAAATAGTGAAATAAACTATTGTGGATGATTGGTAAACACTGGTGATGAGTAGAAAACTATCCACTGAAGTTTTCATTTCAGCCTCTACAATGATTACGTTTATATTAATTGCATTAGATGAATAAAATTAAAATTAATCTCACTTTCAATAAGATAGTTCAACATTCAACCTTTTACCTAACTAAGAAGTTGGTATAGGAAGTACTCAGCTGTGTGTACTCATGATGTTACATACACAAGAAACTGTGGTATGAATATTTAAGAAACCAAGGTTAACATATCAGATATAGTGTACTTGAGGTACTGAGAAGGATATATATAAATGTAAACAGTTTTAAATGTGTCTGTTTTTCATTTGTTTTTAAATACAGAAGCAAATTGAGGGTTTTGCAAAATAAAGATAAATTTACTTATCATAATAACCAATAAATGAGTGTAGGTCTATTTATCAAATATCTTATTTCAAAACCTTGTGAAACATGGAAGTCAACTCACACACACAGTCAACAGTAATTATTAGTATCTTTACCTAACTAATATACGTGTTATGTACTACTTGTACAAGAAACAACTTCATTAAAATACAGGATATACAGTGTTAACAGTTTATTTGTTAGCATCAAGAATAAGGTTTTTTTTAGTGCATGTATGTTATATCAAGCCCATTGTGAAATAAATGAGCTCACAATTACAAAATCTTTGAGGGAATCTGTATTCAGATTGGAAATAAAAAGAATGGGTATGAAAAGTTATTACTGTTAGGAAACAAATCATCCTTATTACAAAATGTGTATATGATAAGTGAAAACTATCTGTAATTAACCCAACATTATTCATTCTGTGGTTGGCTTTTCTGCACACAAGCCAAATATGAATCAAGTCTGACCAACAACAAGTAGATCCTGATAAAGAATTAACTACACTTAAAACTATATTAAAAATATTAGAAATTTGTATACTATTTCATATTTTTCATTCAGCTGATACCATTAACTTAAAATGAAGCTAAGATTTTCAGCAACTACATATATTCAACAAACCACATATCTATCAAGACCTACTTCAGTAATGACTTATTTATATTCATGCAACATATAGAGGAAATAATTTTTTTACCATATGACCACCTAAACGGCAGGATTAGTTCACTTTTAGCTTGAGAATATCCAATTAACTTGGATCTAGTGACAAACTACAGGAACTTTTACTTAAATTTTTAAAAACTGTGCAATTAACAATATATTCATATTCCAAGTTATATTGCCTTTAGTGTATATCTACAAATTACATAACCTTGTAATTTTTTTGAAATAACTTTTAGTGAATTTTATAGAAATTATTAATGACCTCAGAATTTAAGCATTTCATTAACTTTGGAATAATATTAAAATTTTAATAATATAATGTTTTTCATGATTTGTATAGGATGTCATTGGGAAACGAGGAATATCAGCAGTTTTGTGTGCTGTCCTTACTATTCCTGTTTTTGGACTTCTTGGTTTTACTAAAGTTTATCCACTTGTGTCAACATTGTGGTTAGGTGTTACTTACTCATTTGCAGCAGTAAGTTAATGGTTAAACTGTAAAATATTTACTTAGAAATGTTGCATTGTTTCATTTTAATGTGAAAATTTTCATGTTGCTAACATATACACACATAGAGAAATAAAATATTTCAAATAAAATTGTTTTTGGTTCTGGAGATTTAGCTGTAAGGTTATTAGGAAAACATTAAAAACATAGTTCTGTTTGCCATGTCTTTTTAGCTCATTCTTATTTATGTGGGTTTCTGTTGTATCTACATATTATAAATGTTAGTATTCAGTTTTTTGTAATGTATTGTCATAAACGTAACATTGATTTTTGTTAATCGTTTATTCACAAGTGCTAAATGATCAAAATAATATTTATTTTTTTTAATTATTCAGAGAAGCAGGTTACAGTTTAAATTTTGATTTTAGGCAAGCTTGTGGCCATCCATTCCTTTGGTTGTTTCAAGAGCAACAATTGGTACAGCTATGGGATTAACGACCTCTATCCAGATGATAGGGATAGGTATTTCTAATGTCTTGGTTGGGGTTATTCTTGGAAAGAATCAAGGGTAAGTAACTTAATACTTTTTATTGATGTTTCAAAACTCTTAATTGCGATAAACATAAGTAGTACAAAGTATATTAATATATGATATTATATCCTTTCACATTATATGTTTTGGGAAGAGGGATACAATTACTACGTGGAAATTTTCTTTCAATGGCATTTTTCACCTGTTATTGTGCCTTCATGTAATCTGCTTTATTAGGTATTGTTCCTTTTGTCAGGGGATCTGTGGTAAGTTTTGCAGTATGTACTTCTCATTTCCCGTAGGTATATCCATGTTCAGTGAGCTTATGTGGTTGGACGTATTTTCTGCACTCAATAATGTGTCACTCATACCTTTTCTGCTGAGTGTTAAGTGAGTTAGATTTTTATTTTTTAACATCTTTGTTGTTTTAGTTTAAGCTTGCATTTGGAGTTTGAGTTTTTTTTTAAGATTTCTTCTTTTCAATATTTATATTATTTAATTTGTAAGTTTCTAGTTACTGCTAGTCAGATCTAATTCGAGATAAGATTTGGGTCAAACTTTGTTATTGTTAATTCCAGAACTACCACAGAAAGAACATATCAAAGGCCCACTTGACCAGGATTCTATTCACATTTATTTGTTTTATACAAAAACACAGGAGACTGGAGCCTCATCTCGGATCTGCCCCAACATTAAACTCATCTGGAGACACCTTGCTTCTCCATGAAGTTCTACTTGTTATTTTGATTTTTTTCCCCCAGTGTTGTGTTCTTTTGGTTTGTCTACAAGGATTCTTATTTTCAGTCTTTCTTTAGCTCTATATGTGTTTTGTCAAGTGATATACTCTTTTGCATATCATCTTCACTCACTGGGTCTTTGGACCTGCCATTACATAGATGACTGGCTTCTGCTTGCCTCTTCCTGTGCCAAGTCAGCCACTCATACCTCCTTGCTTCTTTGAAAAGCTGCTTGGGTGAAATTTCTCATCAAGTTGGAGAAGTCCTCTACTACCCCTCTGCAGTTTTTTATTCATTTGGAGGTTTTTTTCCTTTTTCTGTCTTGGTTGAGTATGGCCTTCTCTACTTTGGCTCTGGGATATGAAGTTGGTAGTTATAAATAATGCATCTTTTTCTTTTCTTTCTCATGAAAGGTTCTATTTCTTTTGGGTTGTGAGTTTCCTTGGAAGTTTTCATTCCTTTGGATCATATGTACCTGCATTCCATTCCCTTCATTGGATGCTTTTTGATATGTGGAATTTTCCCCACAACCCTTGGTGGCTTGACAAGAACTTGACCATGGTGGGGGATCCCATTCCTCCACCTTGCCCCAAGTCTCATCTGTTCACAGATTGTTCCTTGGTGGGTTAATGGGGATTTCCTCAGTTCCCCAAAGATTTTGGTTTGGTGGTTATTAGAGTCTGCTACTCTCCATATCCTCATCTTGTAACCTTTGGCAGTTCATTTGGCTCTGTATCATTTCTTCCCATTCCTGCTGTGGACAGTAGTTATAGTTCATTCTGATAATTCTATTGTCATTAGCTGTGTCACTAAGCAAGAGGAAACCAAATCCAGGTTGCTGTGTTTTCACACTCTGGATCTTCTATACTAGGCTTCTAGCTACAACATGACAGTTCTAGCATGTCATGTTCCAGGAATTATGAATCTTGTGGTGACTGCTTATGCCCAACCAAGTTTTCCTTATAAAATGGTCCCTTCATCCTCAGGTTTTTTTGTGGGTGTGTTCTCAACTGAAACACCACATATATATGCATTTTCTACTTACTGGAATACAAAACTAGTAGGTTTTTTTTTCTTCTTTCCTCCAGTTCCTCACCTGTCAGCTTTGGAAGTGGAAGCTTACAGCCAAGATTGGCAATTTTATCAAAATCTTTATATACACACTCACTTACTTTAGCTTTTGTTTTAATGTTTTATCTATTCTCCTTCTAATTCCTTCTCTTCTTTACTTGTGGTTGTTATTCAGCTTTTTATACCACTCGTGTTACCCACATCCTCACTATTCCTCCTGTATCATCCTTTATTCCAATTTCAATCGTTTCTCCCTGGGTCCTATGCTGCCAGTGACTGTGTTTTGGTTTTCATACACATTTGTCTTACCTTTCATTTCCCATCTGGACTTTCTTGCTTATCAAGATAGGCTTCCTTGTCCAGTTTGTTCCTTCAGGTGTTATGTGGCATATTTTGTCTCCTTTCAGGGTTTGTATTCCTGACACCCTGTTCCCTTGAACACTTCAAGTTCTAGGTTCTGTCACCTATTACTCTCACTGATTTGGTTTGTCAACTCATTCAGCTTATTTGGACTTGTCTGTGAAAGGTTGCTGTCTCTGCACTGTGCCTTCACATCAAATTTATCACATTACTATGTCTTGCTGCTTGCCTCTGCAATCTTTTTGTAGATGATTGTTTGTCTGGAATGTGAACTACTCCCAATACTTTCATGCTAGATCTGACTGTGTCTTCATCTGGTGGATAGTATCTTCCTCCCATAATGACTCTACATGTCTATTCACCTTTTCCTGGGGTAAATCTTATCATTTTCCTTTATCTTTTTTTTTCTTTTTTATACAGCTTCCGTAAGCTTAATAGTCTCTTTACAGATCCCACCTTCTACTTTTCATTTTTCTCTGTCTTTTTTTTTTTTTCTGGCATAGAGGCTTTTTCTTCAATGTAATTCCATGTTACTGTACTTATGCTCATTTACCCACTCGGTGAGAAGAGGGCAAAGCTGATTCCCTACTGGCACTTCCTGTAGATGTTTTTTCCATGGGTCAATTGCACTCAATAAAATCATTGGTTAATTAATAACTGGGGCTAGCCAACATGGGATCCTCCTGGTTTTTCTGGGCTAAGTAGTTGTCTCTCTTCTCATTAATTCTGGTTGCAGAAGGTTCTTTCTTGGTTTTTAGTAGGGTTTTGAAAGTTTTTTTTTTTTAATCTGCCTCACAAATACCAGCAATGGAATGTCTGCACTATGGTTGGGTAAATGATGCTTGTCCTTCTTGTAATACTGGTTACAGCTTTCCCTCTTTGTACGATTGAGTCAAGGCAATGCAAAGATCCCATAATACCAGGTTTGGTTTGTCATACTACTTGCTCCCATGGGGGTTTTGAAAGTTGTCTGGTTACGGCTGCTGCTCACTTCCTCTTCATAATTCCAATTACCTGACATACTGTGGTATGTTTATTTATGGTTGAGATTGTTAGGTATCAATAACATGGTTGACATACCCTAGCAACTTATTTTTTGTTTTTTCATGTTATATGTTGCTACAGCTTAACACTTTTACAATTGTTCAAACACTAGTTTTTCCACCCACTTTGTGTTACCTTCTTCGTTCCTGAACAAAGAGCATATCTGTTCCAGAAGTAGTGCAGTACTTCATCCCTGAGAACACCTATTCATTTTAGCTGATCTCTTTTTACTTTTGTTTTTTGTGCACTTACATCAGCACTTTATCTTTGCAATGTGGGATTCTGGCTTTAGTGTAAGAGGATTAAGTCTCTTTCAAAAGTTAACATTTTTTTGCATAGAAAATGTATTTCCAATAGTTAATTAACTCCTGTCATACACTTCCCACCTTTCCTCTCCACTAAAACTGGTGTTTTTATTTTGTTACCTGCCAAATATCAAAAGTGATGATGAAGCAGGAAGAGCAGAGGGAGCTAGCTGCACCATTATAGATGGAACAATAGGTGGACAGTAGTGACATAATATGTACTTTTTTAGAAATTATATGTTACTAATGGAGTCTTTTTAGTAATGCTTAGAGGTCAGAAGCAATTGAGATAGCTTTTGTTAACTTGTGCATTTTAAAACATAACTAATATATTATTAACTAGAATATATTTAGGTAAGAAATAACTGTAATTGTTTTAGTTAATGAAGCAGACAATACTACTATAGTCAGTTACACGTGCATGTACCCCATGACAACAACTGCATAACAGTTTTAAAATAACCATTGTTAGATTATGGTTTAAAATTAGTTCTTCCTAATGAATATAAACTTTTATATAACATTTACATAAAAGCTCAAACAAATTTATTAAAGGTATATGTGGCAGCTGTCAGGGGTTGAAAATTGTTATTACTTGTTTTAACTGTATTTATTCAGAGCACTTTGAAAGGAACAAGTCAGAAGTTATATAAGCATCTTAGCAGTTAGATGTAATTTTATTACCATTGTATTATTTTATTACCATTTTATTATTATAGATATGGAGAACCAAAGTAGAAATTTTCATAGCTCGTTGGTCATATAACAATACATCTGAAGTTTTAAGTAGCTTTTAAATGTTTATTTTATAATAAAGGGCTAAAAACTTTGATAACATAAAATGTTGAATCATAACACAATATTAATTTCACTTACATAACTTTATTGTAAAGGTATTTATTTAAATGTTGAATGTGACAGGGTGACTTGCTTAGAAAAGCATTTAAAGGGGCACCGGTTGTGAAAGAGTTAATACTACTGTGGGGTCAGACCAGTCAACTGACCTGTACTACTTATTGAATTCTGAGAGGATTAATGGAACTATCCATTAGGTTCAGAAGTAGTTTTTAACAACAGTAAAAGATTCAGAATAACAATAGTATTCTCACAAATTGATCATAATTTTTCATCACACTGCAATTAAAGCCATTTATGTAAAATATTTTTTTTAATTGTCATATGTAATAATAATAATTTTGAAAATAGTTGATTAATACATGTTTTTAAGGACAATATAAGTAGTTTCCAAAAGGTTTTCACAGTATTGGTTTGGTAAAAAGAGATGTATGTTTGTATGTATATACATATTGAAAATATGCTTATGTAATTTCTGAACAACACTTTATTCTGAATGTGTTTGACTGATAGCATTATTACATACTAGAAAATTCATCATTTGTTTCTTACATTGTTAACAGGCTTTCAAAAGATGAAGAGTTACAGAGATGGAAATACACAATGATCTATCTTCTAACCAATACTCTAGCATGTGTAGGGACTGCTATAGCTTTAAATGTTGATGACTATAAACGGGTATGTAGCCAGATATGGTATAATGAATTTACATGTGCATAGTATTTCTTTAAGTCATATTTTTAGTGTTATAATTAGTTGTTTTCGAGTGGGATCTGCTAATATGATTGTTCTAGGTCAAGAACGTTTGTGGAAATTCAAGAGTACATTACAGATGTGAGTAATCAGTGCTTGTTTGAAGATTCATTGAAAATTTGATGAAGTACTCATTGAGTTATTGAGTCGAGTGTTTGTAATGAGTGTCTCAGAGTCTATTAAATTAAATGATGCATTAGCAAAGAAATTCCTTAAGTAATTTTCTTTATAACTGTGAGTTAGATGTACCATTATTTTCCGAACTTCTGTTCAAACATTTTTTTGGAACATAGGCCTTCAAACATTATAATGTTTGAAGTAAACATTATACAAAGAATAAGTAAATTTTTTATCATTACATGTAATGAGCTTGGCATTATCTTTAACAAAATAATCAGCTTAACTATAGAACAATTTACAACAGTATTTTCATCAAAATGTGAGCATTTTATGTTAATACAGTTGAACTTTAAATGGTTGCAGTTCAACTGTTTAGTTTCTTACTATCTCTTTTGAAAAATGTTTGAATGTTTTCACCTTTAATCTTTGTTTTTATGGTTCCTCATTTCTCTGAGTTTTATGATAATTATTTTACTGTTCATTATTTACTTGAGATTTTGGTCATACATCTACACAACATGTTTTATATTTTTTGTGGCCTTGAGCAGCTTTTTTCTTCTTTACACATGTAATTAAAATTTTTTTTTCACTTTACCAGATTTAGAATCTGTTTTGGATGTATTTCTGCTTTTTTCCAGGTTTTGCAGTAGATTATGCAATTGGTAAAATATTTAGCTTTTGTTTATCTTTTCACCATACTGTGAAAATTAAACACTGAAAGTGGATGAAACAATGAAACTAATAGGCCTAATATTAGTGATAAAAAGCCTAAAAGACAAAATGTTATAGTTCCCCTTAAATGTCTGCCTGCCCCCCTCTCCCCCCCCTCCACTTATAAAACAATGAACACAATACATACAATTCTTTTGGCAGCTTAATTTTGTCAAGAATAGCATATATCATATTCTGTGCTCTAAGTTCATTTATTTTATGGCTTTCAACATTGAGACATTTGAATTTTACAGTGCGTAAACTGATAAAGAAATCATAGTTTGTGCTGATACTGTTATGAACTAAAATTGTGTTTATACATTAAGAGCTTTTTGTAATTTTTATGCGCTACTACTATAATTATAAACAACACAATATTGTTACATTAATTTAGAATATGTTTTATGGTATATAACTGAAGGTTTGTGAATGAAAGTGATATGTGCACTTGGGTATAAAGTTTTGACTAGTGGTTTAGAGGGATAGATTTTTAAATGTTCATTTTACAGGAAATTGTGTGGCTCCTAGAAATGGAATGAGCAATGTGTCTTGGGTAAAAAAAAAATATATATATACAATTGTCTGGTGAGGAAAAATAACTATTCAACTTGTTGTACCAGGTACCATGATTTTAATACCACACCCTCTGTTTTTATTTTTATCATTAATGTAAAGCTTATAATTTGGTACTTTCTGTTAACATTTAAGTTCCTTAATTACTTTAAATAATAATAGTTTTCTTGGTCACATAGAATATATTTTTACTTGCCTTTCTAAAACAAAAGTCCTAGATATTCAATGTAAAACCTATATTAAATATTTATGGAGCTTTGTTGTTTTTTGCTTTTACCAGGGTGGAGTTCTCAATCTCAGTAAGAAACAGATGAACCTGTTACTACGTCGTTACGAAGAGGAAGGTGATGAAGGACCATCATCTGATGTTACCTATGAACAGACTGACCCATCTGTCATTCCTAACAGAGACTCTTCAGATCAGGACACACTCGTAGCATAAAGATTTGTATAGAAGAACAAGTTGATGTACATTTTAGTGCTTTTTTATGTGTGTACGTTGAATCTCAAAGCAAGCGCATCACTTTTGTTCACCTGATTTAAAGAGTAAAGGAGTGTGATGAAAATTACATTTTTTTAAAAATAGTTAGTGATCAAAGGCTGTACTGTGTTGTTGGTTCAGCAGATACATATTTATCACTTAGGTCTGTACTTTTATGTGTTCACAAAAATCAAAAGTATTCATATTTACAAGCAAGAATGATTTGATAAGCTTACAATTATTTAAAGTTTTAATGTTGAGTATGTGTGTTTGAAGTAAATCTCCTACTTGTATCAACTTAAAAACTGACAGTTTCATAACTAATTTACAATAATAGACTTATCTTCAGTAAAAAAGGATCAATATTGACATGTATTAAATGTTTGTAGAAGTTTCAAAACTTTTAAGATATTCATTTCAGTGTAATTAAGAATGATAGCATTATTTTATGTAGTGATACAATTATCTTATAAAACAAAATTTTTTTGATATTTGTCTGTGTCTTTAGAGCAAAAAAGTAATGACACAGTATTAAGATTTTAGAAATATGCTATTATTTTCTTGAGACACTTTTAAAGAAAATTAATAAATACTAAAGAAATGCCAAGTAAACTGGTTATTGATCATTGTAAGAAAAACAAGAGAAAATTGTTTTATTGCAATAAAATTGTCTTGTTTATCTGTCCTAAGCTCTTGCAACAACTACAACTGTTTTATTAAGTTTCAATAGTTCCTGTCAGAATATTTTTTGTTTTAAAGATTATATAAAGCATGAGTTTTGACACTTTGTGCTTACAGCTCATTATTTGTTAACTTATATACTGCTGAAAGTATGAGGTATTCTTAAAGGCTACCTGGTATTACTAAAGTTTTTTTTTTTGTATTTAAAAATCTTTATTTTTTTCTCAAGGTCAGTAATAGTAAAGTAATTCAGCAAATTGTCTTTTTAACGTATGTTTGCAAGTGTGATGCATTGAAAAGACGTGTCTACAAACTATCTGAGTAACTGAATTAAATATGATATTGGGTTGAATGAAGTATTTTATGGATGTATGCTGGTTTTTGATGTTAATCATATCTATGCACTGATTGGGAATGTGTACAACAAACTAAGTAACTAGATGTAATTTTGAATTTTTATAGATGTGATCACTGTATGAAAGGTTATTACTTATTTGTAACACATAAGGTATTCAACTTTTTAATATTGATGTATCTCTAAGTATTCTTTTATGTTTTGTGATAAAATATTATTTTATTACTGTGCATTTAATACAAGTACAAAATTAGCTTTACTGTTGGAATTCCATGAAAAACTTTTATTTGTAAATTGCACTTCACTAGAATGAAAACAAACAAGCTTCTGAAGTGTTTTTATTTGTGGTAAGTTATGGTTTGAGGTAAAGCATATTCCAGATCTATAGCAAAAGTTGTGTGATTTTACTTAAACAATGCAATGTAATTTCTTGAAGTTAACAGTCAAACAATGAAAATTAAGAAAAACCTCTTTTGAAAGGTTTTTATTCGAGTAGAAACTGTTTAGAGAGAGAATCATCATGTATCTTATCACAAAAACCATTGTCATTATTTAATTGATATTGTATGATGTCATTATACCCTTTAGGGTTGTACAATTAGAATTATCCTAAAGAAAACTGGGTATGCATGTGAGATTATTATTTTAATTTGTATGTCTTTTAGAACAACTTAATTGTCTGTTTGTTCTACATTGCTTGAATTTGACCTCTGTTCATAATTCAAACATATTTTTAAAAGTTCAGATTGCTAACTATGGTGCTGAACTATGATACTGATTTATTTTGTTTAAAAACTACTTCATATTAAAGTTGTGTGTGTAATACTTGTAGAGAGAAGCATTTAGTGAAGCTAGATATGTGTATTACTTAAATACACAACATTTTAGAGTTTCTCAAATGTATACCTTTTAATACTATTTTTTATTTAATAAAGTTTCTTGTATTTAATGAGAAGTTACTTTAGATCTCATGTTTTCAAAAACTACCAACTATATATTACTTTTATTGACAATTTACCAACATATTTATATTAAAACAGAAAATGCTTTGTTAGCTAGATTAGGATGCAATATCAAGTTCTTGGTAACCACTAGTACTCAGGTTTATTTCCAGGTTTTAAAATTAACATTGTTAGCTGTCAAAATACCAGAGGGTTCTGACTTGTAGCCAGTGATCATTAAGGGATATTGATGGGTTTTTTTTGCCAGTTAATCCATGCATGATTATGTGTATTCAAACCAATTGTAAATGACAGTCAAAAAAGATAAAACAACTGCAAGCACGTTATTTGTCGCAACAGTTTGATAATGCATTAGCAAGTACAAATTAAGGTAGTAACTTATTCAGAGAAAAGAAATCCTTTTTTCTCATTGAATATATTCATGCTTGAATATAGTCAAAAACATGGACTAATAAAAAAAATTGTGTATAGAAAACAAAATATGACTTAAATATATATTGATATTGACAAAAAATAATATTGTCAAATAAGTACTTCATATTACAGTTATTTGAATATTTTTAAACAGAGTTTCCATGGACCAGGTACCCAGAATTTTGTATTTTTTTTTAATTGGTTAACACTACCAAAACCATTTGGTAGGAAATTAGGGAAATACCCTTGATTTCAGTGTGGATGAAATGGTTTAGACCCAGAGGTCAAAATAGCACTAAAAGTAGGTGGAGAGTAAATTAAAGGCATGAAGAAAGAAAAAAAGGAAAGATTCATTACACTATTCCATTGGAGAGTGATGAAGGTAAAATGTCCAGCGATATTTCTGAGAATCCCTTGTATTTTGTGACACCTGAAAAATGATGCAGATCATTTAATAAATCCAGTGTGAAAGCAAGGAATTGTTGTAGTTCTCCATCAAGGTACAGGAATGATGCCTGTTCAATTTGGGAGTCCTTTGGTATCAAACCTTCCAAGTGAAAAAGCTTGACAAAAGGCATCAAGGTTCAATGCTCTTGATAAGAACAGTCAATTGCTTGCATTCTGCATGACTGTATTAAGGATTCTATGCTCCAAGTTACTCCCATGAGATCAAAACAAACTTATGAATGTAGTTGGAAATGACATTTGTAAGAAATATGATGATACATAACTATTCTTATCTGTCAATGATGTGCAACAAGCTCTGATAGAGAAATGTATTCAGAGAAAAGTTATATTTGCATTGCTATACTAATCAGTGACAGTCAAAGGAGTGAAAGAGAGATTGAAGACTTGAGAATGAGCTTTTGGAACAGCTAGATGGCACTTTCATTAACTAAAGTCTGGTTTCAGCTAGAACCTACAGTACAGTCTGTCCAGCATTATTGTAAGTGAGCTGCACTGAAAGCGGTAGAGTTCTATTGATCAAGGTGATAAGAATTATCCCATTGACACCAAGGTCAAGGCATTCATATCCACTCTGAAAACAAAGACAAGAAAGGGAACAAATAGCTAAGAACACAACAAACTGTGATAGATCTTAGCCACCTGGAGGCTGAAAAGCTAAACTGCTGGCATCTGTAAAAAAAAAAAAATGTAGATTCAGCAACACTATCTCAAGTTTTTGACTCCCATAGTACACTTTAGTAAAAATAGAAGAATGTGTGTAGTATTGTGTTGTTGGCTTACCCACTTGGCCAAGATACTGGAACTCCAAGGTATCATGAAGAAGGTGGATATCAGATGACACTTCTTAAAGATTACTACGTTCTTAGATCTTAGTTGCTGTTTTCTTATCTTCATCAAGTGTTTGTGACCTTGGAAGGGTCTTTTAAACCTTTTTATTTCACTAAAATACTAAACTCAACAATTCTAGAAGGTACAAGCAGAAAACATATTTTTTACTTTAAACTCCACAAAAAAAATGTTCAAGCACAAAAATTGTTGTTTAGAACTTAATCTTTCATATTCTTAATTGAAACTGACAAATATTAATTCCACAGAACAGAAGGTTCTTAGAATTTACATGCAGAGCACAAACTTGTATAAAATAAATAAATAATAAACATAGTTGTTTCAGGATGTAACATCTACTGATGAAATAATAGGAAGATGTGAAAGTGATGTTAGGATGTGTTTTATTACTGGTTCTTTATAAGTTTTAATCTTTGTATGGTTTCTCTGTGACAGTAGTTCAAGGTCTACCAGAATATTTCATATCAGAAGACCAGTCTTGTACAAAAACAAAATTTCCAAGATCACTATTTTATCACTATAATGTTTAACAGGCAAGACATCATAATAAAAGCAGTTAGTGATTTTTCTAGTATACTGATTACATAGACAGAAACTTGCACAAGTTCTGACCATGTATATAAACTTAAAGACAGGATTAAATACTGATCAAAGTTGAATACATCATGTTTATGTTCATAATCCATGTGTGTACAAACATACTGTACTAATATTTTGTAGAATTTTATGGCAATGTACCTAAGTAAAGATTTTTTTTCTATGTTATGATTGTGTTATAACCATTATATGTGTATGCTATTTATGATGAAATAAAATATTAGTAAAGTTTACAAAAAGAAATAATATATTGAATAAAAAGTGGATTGGATAACTTGGAAATACTTGTCGCTGATATCAGCTTGTTCTTAAAAAGTAAATCAGTTAGTGTAATTAATTTTAAAATTCACGTAATTTGGATGAGTTAACACTTCCTTAAATTGTCACACTCACACATACTGTAATTATCAAAAGGACTGCAATTCACGTCAAATATCTGAAAATATGTTGTATTGAGGAAAAGTTTATACTGTAATTCAATTGTTTTTATTTTTTGCTCATAGTTATTAACTAGAATTTAGTCTTAACATTAAATATTTTTACATCTTTTATGTGATTCTAACATTTCATGAAAAAAATGTCATTCTCTGATTACGGTTAAAGAATGTACATTTCTTGGTACTAGTCAAAAGGTTTTCCTGTCAATTTGTACTAATAAATTTCTTCATTAAGACAGAGAATAAGTTATTTTGTATCTGTTCCTTCCAGAGGTAGTTGAAAAAGGTTTGAGGTTTTTAATATGCGAAGATATGTCTGAGCTTCTGGCTTTCCTCATGTTACAGTTTTCCTCGACTGATGTTGAGCTATACCTAATTCACTTCTACTTTATTACAGTAAGTAAGCTTTAGCTACTTTCTCCAGATTCTAGTTTTTGAAGTTATCCTACTTCCTCTTAACCGTTTTTTAGTTGGTTTTATTCAACCAGGAAATATTTACATTAAGGTAATCATGACTAGATGCAAGACATAAAAATGGATCTACTGGGAGCATGAGACATTCGCTATGGACTGTAATCCACTGTGAAGTTGTTTACTTTTTCTCACTTAAAGAAGAGTACTCAATAACTTGAAACAAAGAAGAACTAGTTGTTTTTTAGGTGGGAGTTTGAAGAGCCAGGTTTATAAATAAATAATGTTTCTGTTGCAATCCACCTCTTATTTATTTATTAAGTAAATGAATGAATTATGAATAGCTGTGAGTATGTAATGATATCATACACTTTGTTTCATGAATGTTATTGACTTAAAAATTTAAGACATTTTTTTATTATAATTCATATTCCATTTAAAAGAAACTTTTGTATGGTGAGCTTAGTATATGGATTTGGGATTAATATAAATATAAGACGGCTAAACATTCTGAGTTCTTAATTACAAGATTATGGCAGAAAATATTTCTAATAGCAAATGGTACTCAACTGTTGATTCAGTGGCTTTCGGATTATTATAGGTTTCAGTTTTGTTGTGTATTCATGTAAGTGTTCTAACAGGCAGAAGCATAAAAATTATTTATGGTGCAAGAGATTCTACTGATAGTAAATGGTAAACAACTTTGTAGTTATGGACAGATATTTCCATTGTCACAAATATTACATTTATCTTACTTATGACTCCTGTAAAAGAGAGAAAATGTAAACACTTCTCACATAAATTTTTAAGACTTTCTCTGTTAAATGACATATTTAAATTACTTTTGTAAATCTAGTTACAGTCAAAAACATTATATAAAATACAGGTTTAAGAAAGAACCTCTTACCCATATGGTTCTGGTGCAAATTTTTACAGCCAATTGGTTGTTTGTAGAATTGTTTAACTGATCAGCATTAGAAATTGTACTTCAAAACGTTATTCTCAACTTGATGGTTTGGCTGAATATATTAGAAGGCCCTTGTGTGTTTGTAAATTCTGGCCTGATTGATAGGGATAGTCACAGATCATAGTGGTATATACAGATATGGTCAATTGATTGTTTGCTCGACTTGCTGATGTTTGGACACAAAATGTAACACCTAGTGAACATGATGTATGATTCACTTTCTAAAGTTGTTCTACAGTGTTCACTAAGCCTGCGACCTGAGAGAAATATCATATCAGTGTCAAAGTGCCCAGAATTAGCCGATATTGGGATTATATTTAGGCAATCACATCTGTGTGCTCTGCACGTCCAGATGTCTCTGATGTATGTATATTCTAATTGCATGAGTTATGCTTCAAAACTCGTCTTCAAGTAAATCGTGCACTTTTGAGACCACAAAAGGGACACATTTTCATTGGAACACCAAACAAGTATATGTATTAGATGAAGTTGATATTAACTTATGTTTATTTTCCTGTAAACCTTTAAAAAAAATTCTCATATTATTTGTTATTTTCACATGTAAGTATACTTACTAATCAGATTTTTGTATAAATCAGATAATAAAATATTGTAGAATTCTATAGGTTGGATCAGAATATATGGATTCACAAAGATTTACATCAGGTATATCAGTATGCCAATGCAATATTTTACACTTGAGCATATCTAAGGTATAAAATAAGAGATTCAATATATACACATGATTCAACGCATGGGTGACAGGTACCGAATGCTTGTTGTTTACTTAACTATTCCTTTGATATACGTTCATTATTCAGTTTCTTGAATTCATGGATAATGAACAATTATACTAAAAGTTTTCTTGCTGATATCATTTGCACATATCTCTAACCCTAATAGATAGATCATGCAAGATTTTTGTTATCTGTGAATGTTCCATGTTCTAACACCAAAACTTCTACATAGTAACTACAAGATTACAACAGTGTTTCGGTGTACACTTTAAGAATTATCAGAAGTCTGTAATTTACTACCTTTATAATTGATTGACTTTAATGAAAAAGATGTAATTCCACACATAAAATTAACGTGTATTTGAGTCACTGAACCAGTTTAAAACTAAATATACAAAAATGCATACCTCAAGAGAAATGCAAAATTAAAAACAACCTTTTATTTTTTGTTTTAATGTTACAAAAACCTTGATAATGTTTCATCAAGTCCAGTGTAGAAGGCCCAAACATGAAGGTTTATGTAATATAATAGAATACTCTTCCTTAGTAAGGCTAAACTTTAAAAAAACAAAAACAAAATCATTTTAGACATTGTTATTCACCCAGTATCTAAAATTGAGTATAAACTTAACTAACTAAAACGTAATAAGTTAATATGCCCAACCTAATATGGAGGCATTATAGTACACCTTTTAATACATTAATATCTTAGTCAAATCCAGGTGTTGTTCCAGGAAATGGTACAAATGGTCCATCAACCATGTGATGGCAGGCTATGTTCGGTTTTAAGTTTACAATAATTGACCATTCAGATGTGTAATATTATATTAAAGTCAGTACCAAACTGTAATGGTTTTGTAACTTGTATGAGTAGGGATACTTCACTGATATGAGTAACTAATATTTCCAAAAATAATAGTCAAAATTAAATACAACAGATGTTGACGATTAGTCAGTTTTGTCGTTGAGATGATATTCGGATTTTTTGCCGTTTGCTTGAATTACTGACTTTTTATAATCCTGTAAATAGGATTTCATGTAAAAGTTGGTGAACAAAATAATAAGAGAAACGACGTATAAAAACTGGATCGTCCCAAACCAGATCGGATAACCACAGTTGTTGATAACTCCACTTAGAATGTGAGATGACATAGCGAAAAATTGAATCTGGATGGAATGAGAAAAAACAACAACTGCTACAACAAGTCAACTCTTAACTCTGGAAACGATTTTTTATGTTAAATTGCAATATTGTCTTAACTAATGAGCATTATGAAACAAAGAAGCGGTAATAAAATAGCCTCAGAAACGGATCTAACTTTATATGAATGGTTGGTTATTCATCATAGTTAAACCGTGTCATTGTTAGTAAACAACTCAAATCTACGTTTTCGTATTTTGATTACTGCTACTGTTTCCATTCACAGAGCGAGTTCATTCATTTTATTCCAATATACATTGTTTAATTGTTAATTTTAGGTTTAATATATGTTTAGTAACATTATATCTACTTTATAAAAAAATTGTATATAGACTGCTAAGGGCCTGGCATGCCCAGGTGGGTTAAGGCGTTCGAGTCGTAATCCGAGGGTCGCGAGTTCAAACCCTTGTCACACCAAACATGCTCGCCATTTCAGCCATAGGGGCGTTATAATGATACGGTCAATCCCACTATTCGTTGGTAAAAGAGTAGCTCAAGAGTTGGCGATGGGTGGTGATGACTAGCTGCCTTCTCTCTAGTCTTACATTGCTAAATCAGGGACGGTTAGCGCAAATAGTCCTCGTGTTGCTTTGCGCGAAATTCAAAAACAAACAGATTGCTAAGTCTTAATATGTTTATAGCCACAAACGAGATCACACATGCACTGCACAAAACAAGAGATGGATATTGCATTCTCACACTTATTTCGCTCTGCCCCTTGCTGGTTCATAGATGAGCTTGTGGGCTTATAACGTTAAAAATCAAATTTCTATAACCGCGATGGGCAGAGCACATCTAGCCCATTGTGTAGCTTTAAGCTTAACAACAACAACAAAAGTATCTCTCTAGTTTTAACCAAAATGATTGGGGAAAAACTGCCCACAGAATACTAACTCGTATCGTTAGAAATGAATATACACATAGCGTGTTTCCAAGGGCACTGCTACGTATCAATTCAGTGTTCAACGTAATTGTTGTAGAGAGTTTTCCTTGTTTATTTTTAACGTAGGTTGTTTTGTGTTGGAGATTAATATCCATAAGAATTCGCAACAACTGCAGGGAAAATACCGGAGATACGGTACTTGAAAAAAGCTTCACCGATCATGTTTAAAGTTCTTGTTCATGTTGATATTAATAAAGACTGCCATAAAAAATACTATCTGTGCTACGACAAAACTGTCTTCTGTAATCACATTTTCCCCAAATCTATTTCAAAATCGCTATTTGTTTTACAAGAAATACCAAAACAACTAGTATTATCAAACAAGGTTAAACTTTTACGAAATACAAAGTCCGTTTCGGATTTTTCGCGAAAAATTACACAAAACCTATCTTCGCATAATCATCCCTAATTTGGAACTGACAGACAACAGGAATGGCACCTACTAACTCTTCGGCTGGCCAGGTAGTTAAGGCGCTCGACTCATAATCTGAGGGTTGCGGGTTCGAATTCCCGTCATACCAAACATGCCTTTTAAGCCGTGGGTTGTTAAAATGTTAGAGTCAATCTCACTATTTGTTGGTAAAAGAGTAGCCCAAGAGTTGGCAGTGGGTGGTGATGACTAGCTGCCTTCCCTCTAGTCTTACACTGCTAAATTAGGGACGGTTAGCACAGATAGCCCTCGAGTAGCTTTGCGCGAAATTCAAAAAACAAACTCTGTCTACTGCTGTCTGACTGGATAGTGTGATTTTATCGTTACTCTCATAGTGTACCCACGACTCCAAAGTGTGAAACTGTGTGCCCACCACTCCAAAATGTGAAACTGTTTTTACAACAAAGGGAAACGAACCGTAAGTTCTTGGGTTCGTAGCCTGAGATTTGTATTTAATGGTATTTCAAAGTTTAACGTTTCGCTTGTGAAAAAAATGGGCGTAGCACAAAAGTATCTCTAATTTAATGTTTGTTTGTTTGTTTTGGAATTTCGCACAAAGCTACTCGAGGGCTATCTGTGCTAGCCGTCCCTAATTTAGCAGTGTAAGACTAGAGGGAAGGCAGCTAGTCATCACCACCCACCGCCAACTCTTGGGCTACTCTTTACCAACGAATAATGGATTGACCGTCACATTATACACCCCCACGGCTGGGAGGGCGAGCATGTTTAGCGCGACGCGGGCGCGAACCCGCGACCCTCGGATTACGAGTCGCACGCCTTACGCGCTAGGCCTAATTTAATGAAGCAAACAATCAGGTTATAAAGAAACCAGCAACAAATACGACATAAAAAAGTAGAGTAAAAATTAACGAAACAAACAGCCAGGTTAAAAAGAACCCGCATAAATAGGGCAAACAAAAACAGGGTAAAAATTAATGAAAGAAACAGCCAGGTTAAAAAGAGCAGGCAAATAAACGTGAGGTATAAACTGCAATCATGGTAACAACATTAATTCAGAACTACGATCCCACAGCGGTAGAAATACACAGTCTATGAAAGTTAACTTAGCGAAGTCTTAGGACACACATCTAACACCCCTTTAGATTTGTCTTCACTCGAATAGAGAGGTAGTCAAGTGACTGTAAAACCTCTGTAAATTAGCAGGTGAAAAGGTAATCGCTTCTCACAAACAATCGTTTAAGTAAAAATATAACAAAGAGTAAAAAGAAAGATATACAAGAATAAAGGTAAAAAATACTAGAATTCAACCCCTTCGAAATTGCAGCCACGAAATATAGCACCTAGCTTATTCTCTAACCAGTATGCTGTTAACATGTTGCTTAATTATGTAAATATACAACGTAAGTGAATCAGACATCCAAGGTTAACTTGTGCACAGGTAAACCTGTATTTACAGTAATGATGCGTGGTTCTTATAAAGAATCATGCCATGTTCGTATATCTATAAAATGGATACTATACAGTTGAAAAATAAATCAGTTATTTAATTAAAGTATGTGACAGCAGCACAAGTGAGAATAGTGTAGATTTTATACATCTAACACAAAAATATTTTCAAAGTAAAATATAAAGGTATAGTATGTTAAAAAGACATTACGTATAGCAGTAATAAATGATATAATTGTTATTGGCGTATACCATCACCTAATTAAATTATTAAGTAGTTATCTATCTCCTGCATAGCTTTTCACCAATTCGTTTATGTCACACGCTTTGACTGCTATTCTGTTGCCGTGTTCATTAAAGTTCTGATTTGATTTTGTTTTTTGAATTTCGCGCAAAGCTACACGAGGGCTATCTGCGCTAGCAGTTCCTAATTTAGCAGTGTAAGACTAGAGGGAAAGCAGCTAGTCATCACCACTCACAGCTAACTCTTGGGCTACTCTTTTACTAATCAATAGTGGAATTGACCGTCACGTTATAACACCCCCACAACTGAAAGGGCAAGCATGTTTGGTGTGACTGGGATGAAGTTCTGATAACAGAATCTCATATGAGGCGGAAAACGTAGTCGAAAAACTGAAGTGGCGAATAATTTCGTACTTATCGAACATAAAGTGAATATATTTTTTATTTGGTTATTTTGTGTTTGGGTTACCCATGAAATCTTAAGAAAGACTGCTTGTAATTACTGAGTGTCCAAATTCGATTAAGCGTTCTCTGGTTTGTTACCTTCCCAACAGAGGTCTCTCCACTTGCAGCAAGCTGGCAACCTTCATGATAAAAAAGTAACATATGTCTGTGTATCAATCCAACTTACTTCCAACATAAAGATAGTTATTATCAACAACAAGTGGAAATACCATCCTCACTAAACCTCTACACACAGGACATTACGAAGACAGCACTCTCAAAACAGTTGCACTGTAAACTAGAACTCAGCTCGGTTGTGTTGATGATACATACTCATGAATTTACAGGAATCACACAAATACTGATTGAGCTGCCCAACTATTGTAAGCACGGGTGTCGCTGACTTCCTCCTTTACAAAGAAAATACGATTTGTAATATAGAATTGCCAGGGACAATAATGAAAAACACACCATTATATCCTATCCTTAGAAATGAGTATATCTTCCATTGTGAACATGGATTTCAATACATTAGAGAAAACGAACACATTCAGAGTAATTTATGTTCAGTAGCCCATCATGTAAGAGACGACTATACAGTGAAATTAAATAATACCAAAATAAAGGGAAGGAAACTTGTTTGTTTGTTTGTTTTTTGGAATTTCGCACAAAACAACTCGAGGGCTATCTGTGCTAGCCGTCCCTAATTTAGCAGTGTAAGACTAGAGGGAAGGCAGCTAGTGATCACCACCCACCGCCAACTCTTGGGCTACTTTTTTACCAACAAATAGTGGGATTGACCGTCACATTATAACGCCCCCACGGCTGGGAGGGCGAGCATGTTTTGGCGCGACTCGGGCGCGAACCTGCGACCCTCAGATTACGAAGCGCACGCCTTAACGCGCAGGGAAGGAAACATTGGTAAAAGAAGCTATGTCTTAAGTAAGTAAACATAGAGTTAATCTGGTACATCAGCCAGCAAAACCCGGATATACTGAAATCATTCAGCTCTTAATGAGAAAGACTACAAATAAGTGGATAACAACCAGCTTTTCTTATAAAAAGTATAGAATCTAGTTCCAGTTCCTGCTGCTATATAAGTCTTCATCAAAGCTTTTCATGAGATGGTGGTAAATAATCTGTCAAAACATGAGATATACACTAATCAGCCTTTCAAGAAGAAAATACTGAATTTGATCCCAGTTCCAAGTATCACATAGTTCTTATTAGACATTCCCTGAAGATGGCAGCAAATGTGTAGCCTCAGTGTATAATGTTGTTATTTTTTATTACGCACGAAGCCACACAAAGGGTTATTTGTGCTTTGCCCACCACGGATATCGAAACCCGGGCTGTGTAAGTCCGTAGAAATACGTCTTTGCTAATGGGAGGCGTGTAGAATATAAACTAATTATCAATGATTTAACAAGAAGATTGTATCTAAGTAATTAGACTTGTGTGATTAGATACCGACAATAACAACGATTGATATTTCGAATCTATAAAATATTCCATTAAGTACAGAATACATATTCCACTATTACTGAAAGTTTCTCGTTATTGTATGGGTATTAAAACAATAATTAAGAATAACGTTTCGACCTTCAAGTTAACAAAAAGAGCTCTGAATGTAAGATATCCCTAATTAACAAGTTATCACAACATGCACATATATCTATTTATTTATAGGAATTAATATCGTTATCCACAACAGGCCAAACAAACGTTTAGCTTTAGCCATCAACTACGTACCTCATGAACCTGGATGTACGATCTTATGGTTTATTTTGTAAATAACATTGTTTACTTTTAACAGATTCTGCTTCGGTATATTTACAAAATGCACTATGTCAACACTCGATCAAAACGCTGTTTTAAAAATTAAACTTTCAATAATTTTAAAAATAAGGTTTTATTAAATACTGGCTTTCATGTAGTTTGTTTGTCAAGGTATTCTTTACGACCATGCAAATATGGTGACAAACCTGGAAACAGACTAACTTAAATAATTTTTGCTGAAAAAGAAAGCCAAGTTTTAAATTATCCACGTTTAATAAGTTCAATAGTTCAAAAGGAAACTCTGTTATGCATTTGTGTCAGTACCACTTTAGCATAGCAATTTTATAATAATTTTCATTACCCTATTTCTAGGGTATCTGTGTTACAACCTTACCAGTTGTAGATGGGTGAGGTGACGTTTCCACCATAGATGCTTCTGCATGTGAGGTCCTAAAGCTGCCAGGCCGTAGTATGAATACATGATCACGTGAACAAAGGAGTTCAGGAGAGCGATAAAAAAATCTGAAAGAAGATTAAGCGATTTGAATATCTATTCAAATAGTCCCTAATAATCGAATTATTAAACAAAATCACTCCTTTTCGAAAGTTTTTGGTGTGTTCTTGTACAGGTGATTTAAAAGAATCCCTCATGGACAAAGGTGCAAAGAGAAACAAATAATAATATTCTATTACAATCACTGTAACGGCAGTACTATCAAGCACAGAAAGTGTAATAAATCCAACTTGTATACTCTATTTCCAGACATATATTTCAACTATAAACAGAACAGTTTGGAATTAAACCAACCTGCTTTGTCATTATTGTTACAAATCTACGATAAAGCTTCTCTATTGTTTTTTAACGTATACGCAAATTGCATTTTTAATTTTTACTTATAGTTCTTAGATTTCAGTTTTCAGTTTGATAAAAATTAGTAACTGAGTCGTAATTTAATGTTCTCAAAATTACATCTATTTAACCTTTTATCTTCATAAGTACTTGTTTAAAACCACGACTATATGCTCAAACATTATAGTACAAAAATGTTGTTTAAAAATTAATTTTGGATTTACGTTTTAGTGGATTTTTAAAAAATTGTTATAGACTACCAGGCGCCAAAATCAATGATGTGCGTCATTTGACTATGTGATGACAAAAAGTTAGCATGCATTATAAAAACCAAAACTTAAACAGATGGATTTTAAAAATACAAAACATTAGAAATGAACATATCGAAATTATTTTACCAAGATAGCTTCCAGACTTCAGTATTTTGAATAGAGCACACAAATACAATATACTGAATTCGCTTGTTACGATGCCTTAGACAAAAATAACACACATCCATATTAAAAGCAGCAAGAAAAACTGTAAAGTTACGAACTTTGTCCGCCAGGAGCATATTTTACGCTAAGCCAGGTATTGCACACCATGGTGAAGTGATGATAGCAGTGTAGAAAGGTAACCTGTGAATTTTTTTTGCGAAGTATGAGAAATACCTGAAAAAAACAAGAAGTTACCATTATATATATAGTTACCTCAAAGGTAATACATTTCAAAATTCAGGGATTTTCTTTTCTGAAACGGTTTTAGGAAACAATTAACGTAATGAATACATAATTTTAATTGTGAATTAATAAATAAAATATGAGACACGTCTAGATGTCATAAAGTTTGCGAGTTTTTGTTTTTTAAATAATATCTTCAAAGAAATCAGAAACGGCAGGCAGTTATATTAAGCTATAACAAAACTTTGGCCCCCAGTGGCACAGAGGTATTCCATTTAGGTCATACATTTTTATCTCAAAGATTATGTGTCCATTTACATTAGAACATAAGACAAGAACAGCTCCATACAGCTGTCAAGATGTGACTCATCAGCTCAATGACATAATAAATCCAACAGTATTCTCAAGATGGCTGGTATAGATATTAGCACTTTAATTAAAATAAAGTACAGACAACGTTTCGACATCCTTAGGCGCTCCCCGCTAGTACAGCGGTAAGTCTACGGATTTATAACGCTAACATCAAGGGTTCGATTCTCATCGGTGGGCTTAGCAGATAGCCCGATGTGGCTTTGATATAAGAAAAACACACACACACACACCTTCTTAGGCCATCTTCAGTTTAACAACAAAAAAAGGAAGATAACCTAAGAAGGTCGAAACTTGTTCTGTAGTATATTTTGATTAAAATTTTAATACCCATACCAGCCATTTTGAGAATACTGTTGAATTTGTTTTGTCATTGAGCCAATGAGTCACATCTTGACAGCTGCATGGAGCTGTTCTAGTCACATGTTGTAATGTAAACGGGCACAGTGTCTTTGAGATGTGTTTCTCGCCATCACGAAATTCAAGTGTTTTCGTCAAAGTTTCGTAATTCAAATGGCCCGACATATCAAATAAATACTCGACATATGAAAAGATGATGGTCTACCGGTTGTGTTTTTGACGTTGATGGCGAACTACAATAGTGGATTTCGACTGATTATATTTCAACTTTACCTGCAAAACCACTGTCTTCACCGCGCATGTGCAGTGGAACGTTCCATGGAAAGTAGTCAATGAGGAAGTACGTTGTAATTAAACATCGCGGTAGCTAGTCTGACCCTCTCTATATTTTTAGTTTGTTTATTAAATGGGTTATCTGTGCTCTGCCTATCACTGATATCGAAACCCGGTTTCCAGCGGTATGATTTCGCAAACATACCGCTGTGCCACTAAGGAACTTATATGAAGTCAAGCACAAAGCTAAATAATTGGCTATCTATGCTCTGCCTACCACGGGTGTTGAAACCCAGTGTTTAGAGTTGTAAATCCGCAGACATACCGTTGTAGCAGTTGGAGAAGGGCTATATTTTTAAACCGAATTTACACGAATTACAGAAAATGACTCAGATGACAAAGAAAAATCAGGAAAACCGCGAATCCGTGGAAAATTCGCATTGCAGTTAACAACAAACAAAACCAATAATTTAGTATTTTAATTTATGGATAAGTAATTTGCCGCCTAGGAGTTGTAACTAGCCAACTAATAGTGAGCACGTGTGTATATAAACCTTGTAAGCATCGATACTAATGTGATATTGGAAATATAATCATATTTTATCTTTCAAAATTTCTTAGAAAAACAGATATTTATATAGGTATTCTCAATACATCTCAACCATTGATCCATAGATCATACTCGCTTGGTCCTGTTTCTGTGTCATGGCTTCTTGGAGTGGGGTCATATTCATTCCAAGGAATGTTATAAAGACCTGTACACATTAGTACGAATTTGGGGCTTATACTCCTTGATTAATAAGAATGATCAATAACTTAGATAATTTAACGATTGACCACTAGGATTCTGGACTGATTTCACAAAATTAAATTTCAATATTCCACCTTCCATTTTTGTTCAGTGTGAAAATATTTTTTGCTTTTTCCTGCTTTGCTCGAACACAAGTTGAAATCTCAGAGGAGAACTAAGAGTTGGCCAGAGTTCAAAATTTACAATTACACTGAATGAATAAGGTCAGTCTCATTTGTACATTTGTTTTCCTTTTAGTACTCGCGTTCCTTTTGCTATGCTAGCAGTACGTTTCCGGAACCTACAATTTGCGAATAATTGGTGCTTTTCTGGCAAATGTCATTGTATCTGACCTAAACGTTTCAATAAAATAAGACATGAAGAAATTCATAATTAAATTATTTAATTATGTTTTGGCGCCTATAAAATAAAATTTTATTCTGTGCAAGATATTTTCAAAACGTGTGTTTTTGTATTCTAAATACGTTTTTTGATGTATATCAATGTACTTAGCCAGGATTAAATTTGCTTCGGCAACTAGGTGTAACAGCGACATTTTGATATTTTGAAAATTGCAGAAAGAAATGATTAACGAAGAAATATTCTTATTCACGTGCTAAACACAATTTTTCAAAATATTTAGGCATTATGTCGCATGGGGGTTCGTGATTTTGTTGGTTAAATGATCTCTAATATAATATATATATATAAATCAGTTGTTTTTTCGTTATGCCCCGTTCTTCTATCGCTCAGCAACAAAACTATTATCTGATATTGTTATCTTACGTATGTAAATAACATAACGAAGATTCACGAGGGCTGGATGAATTCAAATTTTTTTTAGATTGATTTAGTTTATACATATACTTAGCTTGACGCACACATCTCGAAAATCTTGACGAATTTTAAAGTCAACTAAGTTTAAGATCAGTGACCATAATTCGTAAGTGTTTATAAGTTTTTCAAAATTTTTATCAGTTTTATTATTACTTTTTTCAGATAAACCGTTTTCTCTTTCTTTCTTTTTTTTTTTTTTAATTTCGCGCGAAGCTACACGAGAGTTATTTGCGCTAGCCGTCCCTAATTTTGCAGTGTAAGACTTGAAAGAAGGCAACTAATCATCACCACCAATCGCCAACTCTTGGGCTATTCTTTTACCAATGAATAGTGAGATTGACCTTCACATTATAACGCCCCATGGCTGAAAGGGCGAGCATGTTTGGTGCGACAGGGATTCGAACCCGCGACTCTCAGAATACGAGTCGAACGCCTTAACCACCTGCCGTGCCGGGCCGTTCTTTCTTTCTCCCAGACGTATTACCATTAGTCGTAATTAATGACGGCACTTGAAGTTAATGTTTAGGTTTGACCTTTGTATGGAGTTTGAATACAGGAAAAAAAGTCACAATACAAACAAGAACACATATATATATTTACAAGCACTTATATAAAATATATTTATTAAACAGAAAGGAAATGGTTGAATCATATTTTTCTGAGGTGAATATGTCAATCAGTTTCATATTTGTTTGTTTTATTACTCTAATTATTTATGGTATTTGAATAAAATGTGACTTTATTTCCTTTCACCTAACGTTTTTATCACAAATATTAGGCCTACTGGTTTTGAATAGTTCTTCTTTCGGTGTTTAAACCTTAATTTTTAGATTATGTTATCTAATTAGAAAAAAACATGTTCTAAGATAGTTTTTTTTTAAACAAAACTCCAACATTTCATATTTTGACGGGTCGAGTGAGACTTTAAACATACATATAAGTCACCTACAAAATTTAAATTAGAATTAGACTAACATTGCACTTAATTTTTCTAATTACTGGTGGGATGTACTACACATTTTATATAGATAATGATCGATTTCATTTATTCTTTTGGCTGTTAATTACTTATATAATTGTATTAAGCATAAAATAAAATTAGTCGATTTGTTTGTTTATTTATTTGCAATTCGACACAAACCTGTACACACCACGGGTATCGAAACCAGGTTTTTGACTTTATAAGTTTTGAGACAAAGTTTTGCTACTTAGGGGAGCTACTCAATATGAGGACTTAGAATTAAATCGAGAAGCTCCCTACTGGTACAGTGGTATTTTTGAGAACTTACAACGATAGAAACTGGGTTTCGACACCCGTGGAGGGTAGAGCGCAGATACTTCATTGTGTAGCTTTGTGCTTAACTTCAAACAAATCGACAATATAGTGGATAACTTCTTTGTTTTAGTAAGATCGTAAAAATGCTATCCTAGAAGTTACCCAAACTTTGTATTTTTTATATACTGAATTTCACCTTACATATCTATTTAAGGTAAAGTTTTACTGTTCTAACAGAAGATATATTTTCATTATTAAAACTGATAACTTATAAATACGTGTAAATTTGGACCTACGAATAAAATCAACGACATTATTGATATATTTTAAGAGATGAGATTTAAAATCTCGACTGATCATTCAAATACTCATATGGCAATGAGAAAAAATTATTACTTTAAATCGAATAAACTCACCGTGTCCAGGAGTTCGAAAATCTTAGAAATATAAAACCACCACATGAGATTTGCCATCTATAAAAACAAAGAGAGTAATAATATAGATACTTATAAATGATTACAATATGCTTTCCATAAATAATACGCTATTCAGTTTAATTATAACACACATCATAAGATAATTTACCTACATCTAAACTATGAATAAACTTTTCCTAAATATACAAAACTGTAACTTGGGTCCTTCTTCAGGTACTAACCATACATACAAATAAACTAATTCGAGAAAAAATACACAGTACACACCAAGTATTCAGTGGAAATGTCAGTTTCAGTTGCTAGCAGAAGGCTCAAAAACAAATTGTTTAATACTGATATCACAGAGCTTTATTAAACTAGAGAGTTCTAAATTATTTGGTTGCTAATATAGCAGAAAATCAGCTGATATTTTTTGTTATTAGGTTGTAATAGATCACACTCTTTATGAATATCTTCGTTAAGCCAAGTAGGGCAATATACACATTAATATTATTCGTTGTCAACGGTCATAAATAGCAGAAACTCTCAAGTAATCTTTCTGTCCTGCCTATATTTCCCAAGATTTTTCGGCCATTGATGGTAACTTGCCGCATTTTAACAATTGTTACAAGACGCGGATCCCACCAAGTTATAAAATTCAATATCGTTATTATCTTAACATAGATTTGGATTTGTGAGCAACTAAAACTGTGACATTTCAGCCTGAAGATGGCCCGATCCTACGTGCTGAAAATAAATAAGTATTACTCTTGTAAAGTCGATTTCAATATCAAATTTGTAACAATTAGTTCAATAAATGTATACATATTTCAAATAACAATAAATCACTTTATATTTTGTTCTACAATAACAGATATGACAGAATAATTTGATCATTTGAACATACACATAGGGCGTGCGTTGGTACAATGATATATTTCCGGATCGAACCTGTGCGCACTTTAAGTATTGAACGCGCCATAAAAGTGAGAGCAATTCCTTTAATAGATGGTAGGGCGCTTCTGACTGCCTGTCTCTCTCTGATTAGTAGTGCATATAACGGATTTACTGTTGTACATTTATTTTAATATCTACGTTTGTTTCAGTTTAATACATGTAACGGATATTGTTAAATGTGTATTGGGCAAGTTCCACCTATTCTCTACATTTGTAAACGATTCTTGAGTGTAAGAATCAACAATATATGTTTTACGAAAGCACTAGCATATGTTCGAATATTGTTGTCAACTGAATATTCGAGAATCATTTGCGTCTTGTGAAACGTCGATAACGTATTCATCTTCCATACCGAATACAGGGCTTAATATTGTTTGTTTGTAAAAGTTTTGCATGTAAATTAGAATTAATTCGCTCTCCGTGAACCGTCGACAAAAGATTCAGTACCAGACCAAAAAGAAGACTCAGTATTGTTTGAAAGTTTGTGAAACTTTTGTATATAAACCATTATTTGTATGAACCAGTGTTATAAATTGTATTATTGTTTCTATGTTAAAATACATGTGTTAATGATGAAAATTGTATGCATCGACTTTGTCCGCAAATATCATAAATCTAACACATATCGACATTTAATTAACTTCTAAATTAAAATTACAAGTTCCAGCTATTCAAAATCGTAATAGTAACGTATGTAACATAATAAATCGGAGACTCGTCCGAGATAAATTATAAAACGTAACATGCTAAATTTGGAATGGCGGCAAAGAGTCTTTGTAGCATTTCTGTAAATATAAACATTACTAACACAATGAAAGTATAGACCACGTTATACCAGAAACTTCTTACGCAATGAAAATGGGAGGATAGTTAGGCTAAATGTTTGTTTGTTTTTGGAATTTCGCACAAAGCTACTAAAGGGCTATCTGTGCTAGCCGTCCCTAATTTAGTAGTGTAAGACTAGAGGGAAGGCAGCTAGTCATCACCACCCACCGCCAACTCTTGGGCTACTCTTCTACCAAAGAATAGTGGGATTGACCGTCACATTATAACGCCCCCACGGCTGAAAGGGCGAGCATGTTTGGCGCGACGGGGATGCGAACCCGCGACCCTCAGATTACGAGTCACACGCCTTAACACGCTTGGCCATGCCGAGCCTAGGCTAAATGTAACTTCCGTGTTATCTTTCTGATCACAATACTTTCGTTTTATGGAATTAAGAATAGTATGCTCATACAAAGATAGACGTATAAGCTGTTAAATAATATTTCCAAATACATACCATATATATTACATTCTTTTATCTGCATTATTGTAATAATTACTGTTATTATCATTATTATTCTACTGTACTCAATTTCCAATTTTTTTCTCTATTATAGTAATTATGGTTACAATAGTTATTTTAAAGGTAAATATTTTTCAAAACGAAGCCTATACTTTAATACTTGATGTTTTGCCTTTTAGCGTTGATTCTCTTAATCGGCGTATATTAAGTTTTAAAGGACCCATTCGCACAGGTGACTTATAACGCTAAAAAAAAAAAGAGTTTCAATATCCGTGGTTGGCACAGCTCATTGTGTAGCTTTTTGCTTAACTACAAACGAAGAAAAAATTAACGATATATGGTTTAACAGAAATATCTTATTTCAGATTTTATACCTTCTGAACACTTAAATTACGATGTAATTTTCAACCTGAACGACAAATTATGTGACTGTTGGCTTAACAACTAGATCAGAAAACACTTGAATTCAAATCCAGCCATTCCTGAATTGAAGATATTGATTAAATAGAATATAGACATACTGTAGCATCCTCCGCCATGAGGGCTAACAGAAGGGTGAGATTACAGCATCTCTAACCCTAGACTATTAAATTTCGTAGCCGTAGACAACAACCATCTGGCCAAGCCCTTACAATTGCAGTTGAATTTTTTATGACATTGGTTAAGTAAGTGATGGTTGATAAAAAATTAAAAGAAATAAAAGAAAAAAACAAAACATTTATTATATATCATTAGTAATTACGATTAAACACCAAGCAATCAGATGGAAAATTTCAAAGGTTTTACCATACCTCAGTAAAGATAAATCTAATGAAAAAAGGCTAAAGGTAATGAACCACAGTTTGATACATTAATGCTACAAAGAAATTGTTACCTGGGAAAATTCAGTAAAACAACAGCATAGGTAACGAAGCAGAATCAAGATTAGCAAACTGTATATTTAATACTACATAAGGACGAATGCAAGGAAAATTCTTTTTAAATCAAGACAGACGTTTTTTACAATTAAGTTTAGAAAAATACATTATGATAATATTGTGATTAGGTAAATAATATCAGTAGCAAATTAAAAATAACAGAAACAGATTTAAACAAGAACCTTTTAAATTCAGAAGTATTACAAACCAATTCTCACCTTAATGACACGTGGATGTGATGACTTTTCCACACCTTGACAGACAATGTTGTATTTGGACTCAATCGCTGAATGAAATATCTGAAACAGTTGGCAAAGGATGTTGGTAAAATGATTCCATGTTTACCGTATTTTCCGCCTAATAAGCCGAATTTCTGGCCCTAAATTTTGGACCTGATTTTCGTTACGGGTCATTCTCTGGTGTTATTAGGGGGCATTTTTAAATGACTCGGCTTATTGGCCGATCGTTAATCCACTTGATGCATCCTTCGTCATCCATCCATCCGTTTTCTTGTACATGGACGATTTTTCGGAAATTTCTTCTTCTTAGGTTTTTCTTTTGAAATGTTTTTGTCCCATTTAAGACTGAAAATTACCATAGGCGGTAATTTTGTCCAATCAATCATTTGTAGAGGGTAGTTGTGTTTTGGCGATGAAATCACGTTAAGACTACAGTGAAACGTTGTTTCTGGAATTTCATTGGTTACCTAATTACAGTGAGTGGAGCCAATAACGAATGACATATTGATTCCATCTCTGTCTCAATACGACACGTTCTGCTTTACTACAGAACGCCAATGATCACACACAACATGCATGCTGACGCTGAAACGAGACTAAGAAATCATTTTGAAGAAACTTGTCACTTCTTAAAAATGGCTTCGGCTTATTGGGCGGTAATAAGCAAAAACCCTCATTTTCAGAGCTGAAAATTGGCCTCGGCTTATTCGGCGATTCGGCTTATTAATCGGAAAATACGGTAATTCATAAAAATAAAGTTACATCTAATTTCATTAACAGATAGCTTTATAGAACTGGATATAGTAAGTTATTTTTTGAAATATAATCCTTATATTTAAAAAAAAAATGCGTGTTGGTTGATTAGTTTTTAAATTGTGCTCGAATGACACGTATGAATACGCATAACATCCTACGACGTAGATCATACATAACATGGCCCGGCATGGCCAGGTGGATAAGGCACTCGACTCGTAATCCGAAGATTGCGGGTTCGAATCCCCATCACACCAAACATGCTCGACCTTTCAGCCGTGGGGACATTATAAAGTTATGGTCAATTCCATCATTCGTTGGTAAAAGAGTAGCCCAAACGTTGGCGGTGGGTGGTGATGACTAGGTGCCTTCCCTCTTGTCCTACACTGTTAAATTAGGGACGGCTAGCGCAGATAGCCCTCGTGTAGCTTTGTGTGAAATTTAAAACAAAACAAAACCTACAAATCTGTTTAAATTGAAACATGCTTATAATGCTTACAGACAAGTAACCGATGATTATTAAGAACGTTGTACAGTTCAGGTTCACGGTGTAGCATAGGAAGGTGAAACTGCACTAGGATGTTAATAGTTTTATACAGATACAAATGCCACCATGTATTCATATCTAATCAATAGTGAAAAGGTGCTCTTCCAGCGTCCAGAATGTATTACATCTGTGTGACAATGGACATCACAGCAACAACGTGCATCTCATCTAGATAACTGTATCCCAGCGGTCTAGTACTGTGTGACTTTAGGTATCCCACAGCTAGAAAGTATCTAGTGTTAGTTCAAGTGAATGAAGAGGTCCTTCACGAGGAAAGTGGCGGGAAATGATTATTTCCTGATAGTGTTTTCGCAAGACGTGTTTCATCGGATTACTAATTTGAAGAGTGGCACTACCTTAGCATGATTTTTCGTTGTTTTTTTTCAATTTCGCGCAAAGCTACTCGAGGGCTATCTGCGCTAGCCGTCCCTAATTTAGCGGTGTAAGACTAGATGGAAGGCAGCTAGTCATCACCACCCACCGCCAACTCTTGGGCTACTCTTTTACCAAAGAATACTGGGATTGACCGTCACATTATAATGCCCCCACGGCTGAAAGGACGAGCATATCTGGTGCGATGGGGATTCGAACCCGCGACCCTCGGATTACGAGTTTAGTGTCTTAATAATCTGGCCATGCCGGGCATCCTAGCTTGAAAACCACACTATCTGTCACATTTCGACATTGCAGCATGGTTGTGAGCATTGCGTGGTGCCATGACTGCGTTGGTTTACAACCCATCTGCTGATGACATTTCAAAAGAAAGGAAGAAAAAGTACGGTTCAGTAATAAAGAAATTTTACGTGTGAATTAGTTTCTGGCCAGATAATGCAATTATGCGCATTGACCGAAAAGGTTAATGTATACTTCACTAGTCCGTAACATGATTGCAGGACGTCGGCCATAGACTTGAAGTTTTGCCACAAGTTGTAACATAAAACCAAAATGGGTTAAATCCGTGTTATTCCTTGTTTAAACGTAATGCAACTGGAAAGGGAAAGTCCGCAAATTGCCCTTGTGATTGAATGTTTTATTATGGCATGGCTGACCTCAGCGACAGTTTCGGTAGGTGTGGTTGATCTCCTTGTACAAGGACTTTCACAAACGCAACTTATCTCCTGAAATATTTTTAAGAACTTGCACACAGCAACAATGAAATAATCTGCCCTTTCCAGATTTTATACACTTTACAGTATTCCCTGAGAACTGCCTCTGGAATGTATCCCTCAATGTAATAACATCTCATTAATTCACCTCTCATTACACTTATCAGTTTCTTGTTAGTTCAGTTAGCTTAACTGCGATTTTCGACCTACTTACACCGATGGGAAGATTGTGAAAAAAAACAACGGTAGCGTCTCTAGTGACAATCTGAGAAAACTGTAGCACTTGTATATCACGAAACCCATGATACCTGTGTCCAATTTCACCTTCTTACGTCATTAGGTTTCCAAGATAAGATGCGTTGAACTCTGAAACTTTCTTTGTAATCATTTTGTACAAATTAAAAATTGTGCATTTTTGTTGATTGGCAATAATCCTTCGAAGAGTGCTTGCAGTTTTAATTTACGCTGCAATTTATTTTATTTCTACTGCTATTTGTATAGTAAGTGCAATAAACAGAAAGCATGCGCAGTGAGACAGTTACCAGAAATATGCATTAGCCGTCTACCAACATTGGAATAGGACTATAAAATCGACTGTTTCGATTGCCCTACTATCGACCTAAAAAAATCAGTAAAAAAAATTCAAAAGTTAGTTTATGATCTTGTCTCCGGTGTCACGTGAAGTTTTCACTATCAGAGTTTAATTTTAAAAAAGAAACGCCCTTACAGATAATCTGCAACAGTCTCAGAGATGCCATGCATACAAATATTTTGTGGGTGAGATGGGAGGGGTGAAGATATACCTAGAGATTTAAGGTTTATTGAATTACGTAACTAGCACAAATACACTCATTTACAATTTTTGTGAAATTAATATCTTTTATTCCTTTAATGCTAAAACGAGTAAAAATTACAGCATTTCTTCAAATGAAACAAGAGTATCATGTTCAGATAATGTCGTACATGATTAAGATAAATTAAAATTACGTGTCTGCGCTAAGTACAGGACAGTGTGAACATGAAGATAATTATGGTCTCACATTTTGGGCAGTTTGATGATCTCAATTTATTTTAGATGTTTTCCTTTCTGAAACGAAGCCAACACATCACAAAAACAAACACGTTTCTTTCATCTAATCAAGAAACATAATAAACAAAAGCACATACCTGATTACACAAATATAGTGACATCATCACAAGAATGAAGTTATATAAGACTAAAACAGTTCTTAGCTGCAATGGTGCCCGATTCTTCATAACTTGTAACCCGACTACGATGAATGCTACATAGCTACCCATTATGATGGCCGTTGGCACGAAGGAATCCATCAGAAACCAGTCTGCTGTGCGTGGATCTAAAAAACAATTACACAATATCAAAATAATAAACATACATGTATTAACGTAATAAAACTTGATAACTAACTTACCAAAAATCAATACTTTAAAATTACAATTATTTTATCTGTCGCAAAGTTACACAATGGGATATACGTGATGTGTCTGTCACAGACATCGAACCCTGAATTTTCATGTTATAAAAACTCAAAACACCGCGAAACATATTTATTTCTACGAGTTTCAATTTTGCACACTTAAAAGAGATGGGGTCTTTCTACAGTACAGATTATGTCTTGTAGGGAAGTCAAACACGAGAAAGACTGTTTGTTTTTGAAATTCGCACAAAGCTACTTGAGGGCTATCTGTGCTAGCCGTCCCTAATTTAGCAGTGTAAAACTAGAGGGAAGGCGGCTAGTCATCACCACCCACCGCCAACACTTGGGCTACTCTTTTACCAACGAATAGTGGGATTGACCGTCACATTATAACGCCCCACGGCTGAAAGGGCGAGCATGTTTGGCGCGATGGGGATGCGAACCCGCAACCCTCAGATTACGATTCGCACGCCTTAACACGCTTGGCCATGCCGGGCCTACGAGAAAGACAATAATTGGTTTGATTTTTTTAACGTCATACATCCTTTATTTCCATTAACCTTATACATTAATACTATCCTTTTTATATTTTACCATACTGTTAAAAACAAATACGATTTTTATGCATATACTAATAGCTTCCACAACAGGACCATCGCTCTCGCTGATGCAGGATCCATCATTTGGTTTATTTTAAATTTCGCGCAAAGCTTGTTTGTTTGTTTTGGAATTTCGCACAAAGCAACTCGAGGGCTATCTGTGCTAACCGTCCCTAATTTAGCAGTGTAAGACTAGAGGGAAGGCAGCTAGTCATCACCACCCACCGCCAACTCTTGGGCTACTCTTTTACCAACGAATAGTGGGATTGACCGTCACATTATAACGCCCACACGGCTGGGAGGACGAGCATGTTTTGGCGCGACTCGGGCGCGACCCTCAGATTACGAAGCGCACGCCTTAACGCGCTAGGCAAAGCAACACGAGAGTTATTTGCCCTAGCTATCTAATTTAGTAGCGAAAAACTAGAAAAAAGGCAGCTAGTCATAGCCATTCACCGCCAAATCTTAGGCTATTCTTTTACGAACGAATAGTGGGATTTACCGCAATATTATAATGCTTCTACGGCTGAAATGACGAGCATGTTTGGTTTGACGGGAATTCTGACCCGGAACCCTCAAACTGCGAGTCAAGCGCTCTAACCACCTGGCCGTGAGTTCACCGAAAAAACTTCACTGTGGTGTTATTATTTTATGTAGTATGTCTACGTTAGCACAGAGATATACATTTGGTTATCCATGCTTTGTTCATCGCGGAAAATCGAACCCAGGATTTTGGCATTATAAGTCTATAAATTTACTGATGACCCAACAAGGGACCATGGAAAAATAGAGTGCACAATACCTCTAAATAGTTTGGGAAAAAAAAAAGAACATTATATTCTTGGACTTAATTGTTTCAGTCTTAAATATCTTCATGTCTTGATTTCAAAAATTATTTAGGAATACATTCCTAATAAGATATTTTTCAGTAATTTTAAAAAGAGTATCAATGTTATACAACGCTGAATAAAACAAAAAATCATCGAAAAATATATATGCAATAATACGAAATATTTAAACCCTTAGTGGCACGGCGGTAGGCCTGTAGACTCACATTACTAGAAACCGGGTTTCGATACCCGTGGGAAGAAGAGCACAGGTAACACTATGTAACAAAATTTTTACTTTTTCTTGTTCCTGGGCAGAAAGTGTTATTTCCCTATTTCTTATGCCTATTTTTCTCTTCAAACTTTGCTTTCTGACCTGGGTAATGAAATTTTCAAAGTTACCCATTTTCCAGAACATTCCAGGTAGATTCAGTGCTGAGTAGCTGATAGAGAATTTTCTCAAACTTACAAAAATTTTCAAAAACTTTCTAGAATGTTGTAGAACTCATGAGAAGTTTCTAGAACTTTCCACAGTAATATATATATACAGGGGCTCACCATTCACCACTTCAGTTCAGTTCTAGCTGTCTAAGTGAACACACAGACCTCTCTGATTTTATCAGAGATGGTATCAAGAAGCTGCAAGCAATCTCCAGGCGCATTCTGCTATGTATGTGACCAATTTATCAAGACACGAGCGAAAAAGTAATCTGTGATAGCATCTGCTAAAATATGTGAAGCGTACTAGGCATATTTCGGCATACCTGTCGTGGATCAAGACAAACTCTGGGCACCTCATTTTATCTGCGAGCACTGTAAAAAACTATAGAAGGTAAGACGGACAATTTTTGCTTGCTTGAATAGTAAGATTTTATATTATACAAATTTTAGACCTTTAGACCTTTTAAAATTTATATATCTTTTATTTTTTAAATTTCCAATAGTATAGAAAAATATCGCATATAAAATATTTTGCATGAACCTCTTACACATTAGTTGTGGATAAAATAAATTTATTCATCATAATAATTTTATTTTGATCTTTTGCAGGATGGTACAGAGGGTGAAAAAGAGCCATGAAGTTCGCTATTCCAAATATTTGGCGTGAACCCATTGACCACTCAAGCAATTGCTACTTCTGCATGATGGACCCTTCCAAACGTCAGGCTGGCAAGAATGCATCTGCTATCATCTATTCAGACCTTCCATCATCTACCGCTCCAGTGCCACACTACCCTGAGATCCCTGTATCCACTCTGCCAGAGAGAGAGCAGCCATCCTCAAACAAAAGCAGCAAATCAGAAGAGGAGGTAGACGTTGAAAATCCAGATTACAATTTCAGAGGTGTAGCTGGTGAGAGAAATCCATACTACCCTAACCAAAGAGACCTCAATGACTTGATCTCAGATCTTGGTCTAACAAAGTCGAATGCCGAGCTTTGGACATATAGGCTCAAGGAGTGGGATTTGTCAGATGAAAGTGTGCAAGTTGAAAGCAGAGGAAGCGTCACCGACATGTTTTAAACTTCTTCACTCGTCAAGATGGGTTCTGCTTCTGTCACAATGTATACAGTCTGTGCGAGGCAATTGGAATTGCCTGTAACCCGAATGAGTAGCGCCTCTTCACTGATAGCTCATCCAGAAACCACAAAGCTGTGCTGCTCCATAACGGGAATAAGTATCTGTCTCTTCCCCTGGCTTATTCGATGCCCCTCAAAGAGGAATACAAAAGCGTCAAGACCTTGCTAGAAGCCTTGAAGTATGATGAGTATGGTTGGGAGATTATCGGAGACTTCAAAATAGTGGCATTCCTGATAAATCTCCAAGGAAGCTTTACCAAGTTTCCCTGTTATCTTTGCCTTTGGGACAGCAGGAACACCGCAACGCACTACAAGAGGAAGCGCTGGCCACAACGGACCGAGTTCCCTGTGGGGAGGCACAATGTCAAGTGTGAGCCACTGATTGACCCCCAGAAGATTTTTTCCCACCATTGCACATAATATTGGATCTTATGAAACAATTTGTCACAACTCTTGATAGGGAGTCTGCAGCCTTCATTTACCTTCGAAACTTCTTCCCTAAGCTGTCTGAGGCAAAGGTCAAAGCTGATGTCTTCATTGGACCACAAATAAAAAAGATCCTGGAGTACATAGAGTTCCCCAAAAAGCTCAGTAGGAAGGGAAAAAGCTTGGAGCAACTTTGTCACAGTGGTTCGGGGTTTCTTGGGCAATCACAAGGCCGAAAATTATGTGGAACTGGTTGAGGTTCTGGTGAAGAACTACAACAAAATGGGTGCAGGATGTCCCTGAAAGTTCATATCCTTGACGCCCATCTTGATAAATTCAAGTACAACATGGGAGCATACTCAGAGGAGCAAGGCGAGCGCTTCCACCAAGATATACTGGACTTTGAACGTCGCTACCAAGGAGGGTATAACAAAAACATGATGAGAGACTATAATACGTGAAAATGATTTACATTACAGTCGTAAGTGTCGAAAACCACTCACTTCTAAACATTTTTGTATAACTTTAGTATAAATACATGTAAATCTTGATTCATGTGTTGTTTTATTCAGACCTTATGTGAATAAAAATGTGCAAATTTGCCCGTTTTAAAAAAAACAGGTTAATTTCTAAATTTCATTATCCAGGTCACAAAAGCAAAGTTTGAAGGGAATAATGGCCATTTTCTGTACTTTCACAACATAAGCAATTAAAAAACAACACATACTATCCAGGAACAAAATGTGTATTACATAGTATAATCCATTGTGTTGCTTAGTGCTTAATTCAAACAAACAAACAAACAAACGAAAAAGTTAATATAAATTAACGCATCCCAATTTGGAAATATACAATTTACTCTCGTAGATGCACACAAGACACAGAAAATACCGAAATTAAAACCTCAAACATTTGTTACCAGAGTCACCAAATCCGTACTTGAAAATATTTTACATTTCGAAATTATAATTTTTAAAGTTATTCAAAACACCTATAAAATACAATTTAAGAATTCGTTGATAAACCATTATATTTATATACTCTTTTTTGATTCCATTAAAGAACGCTGTTATAAAACCTGTCAAAAAATCGATACAAATATATACGTACTGTCTGTTGTATGTCCATGTAACTACTTCGTAGGGTGTGGATGGATCTTCATCAAAATTGGTATGGAGGTTCATAAGTTTCATGCAGAGACAAATAGAAATTTTCACTTTTGTGTTTTTTTTTTATGGCCGTTTTTTACTACAACTTTTTCCCTAGTAGTGAATGATGAATCTTTACTAAATTTGGCACGAAGGTTTGTTGGGTCCATGCAGAGTTGCGATTTTTTCATATTTTGTGTTTTTAGGGATGGTTTTGCGTTTTTGACAATTATATATAAACATTTGGTTTGGTTTGAATTTCACGCAAAGCTACACGAGGACTATCTCCACTAGCCGTCCCTAATTTAGTAGTGTAAGACAAGAGGAAAGGCAGCTAGTCATCACCACCTCCCTCCAACTCTTGGGCTACTCTTTTACCAAAGAATAGTGGGATTGACCGTCAGTTTATAACGCATCCACGGCTGAAAGAGCGAGCATGTTTAGTGTGACGAGAATTCGAATCCGCGACCTTCTGATTGCAAGTCAAGCGCCTTAACCATCTGGGCATGCCGGGCCTCCTAATTTAGCAGAGATACTTTTTTGAGAACGAATAGGAAGATTTACAGTCACGTTATAACGTCCACACTACTAAAAGGGCGAGAATGTTTGTTAGGACAGGGATTCGAATCAGCGATCCCAAGATTGCGAGTCGAGTGGCCTTCTCACCAAAGAAACAGATAGGTTGCAAGCTGAAAATGAGCGATTAATTTGAAATTATACAATGTACCTTCTACAATGTTTCAATGTTTTTATAAAGTGCAAACTGTAGGAGCAATATCTAAACTAAACTACCAAATCCTTGAAGCTCATTATGCCAGTTTATTTTAAAACATAGGTAAATTACTGGTTCCATTAACATTATAAAGCTACAAATTTAATACAAGTCTTACATGTATCACTTAAAAGCTTCGACTGGAATGACAGTGCTCCCTAATATGTTTGTTTTAATGCAAAGCCACATTGGGCTACCCTATGAGCCCACAATAGGTAATCGAAAGGCGGATTCTATCGTTATAAGTCTGTAAACTTGCTGCTGTCCCACCGGGGAACATGATCCCTAATAGTAATAATCATGGCCTTCACAAGTGTCCATTTATAAGTTAAATCAGCTCTAACATTATAACCCATGAATGAGTTGTTTGGCCCAGGATGACCAGGTGGTTAAGGCACTCGACTTGTAATCTGAGGGTCGCGGGTTCGAATCCCCGTCGCACCAAACATGCACGACTTTTCAGCCGTGGTGGCGTCATAATGTAACTCTCAATCTCACTGTTCGTTGGTAAAAGAGTAGCCCAAGAGTTGACGGTGGATGGTGATGACTACTTGCCTTCTCTCTAGTCTTACACTGCTAAATTAGGGACGGCTAGCGCAGATAGCCCTCGTATAGCTTTGCGCGAAATTCAAAACCAAACCAATGAGTTGTTAGTTTTGTTTGACGTAAGGAGCAAGAGGACTGCTTGATGAGTTTTACTTGTGGATCTTTCTTTAAATGAATAAATAAATTGATATTATACAGTTATTACCAAGCTGAGAAAAAAATTAAACAAAGTCAATTCTTACAAAAAAAACTTATTTTTCTCTTTTTACCATAAAATTACCACAACAATTACACCAGGAGCACTATTATTGTCGTTTGTATACTATTATACACATGAATTTATGGAATTTACATGTTGATGGTTTAATCATATTTGAGTGATGCACTGACGTTACATTTATCTAAAATAAATCGTCTGAGGCAAGGCATAGCCTTGTAATAAGGCCATTAGAAATCGAAAACTGTCACCGAACATGCTCTCCGTTTCAACCCTGGGCTAATCCAGTTCGTAATGTATAGCCCAAAAGATGGTAATGGGTGATGTTAAATAGTTACCATCCTTCATGTCTGCCACTTCGAGTAGTTTGCGAGAAATTCAACAACAATAAAAAATGGTTTAAAAAACTGGTCAAATTTTGTTTTTTTAAGAACAATTTTTGCCTTGAAGATAGTCGGTAATTTCACAGTTACTAAACATATTCCATTAACAGCTTACAAAGCAGGTTTCACTATATCCTGATGAGTTGTTTTTTGAAAAATTATGGAAGAAATATGCTGAGCATCAAATCAAATAATTCAATTGGTACCACAAGTGACTTTTTGTACACGTGTAGGCAGTGCAGAATTCTAGAAGTACAGTTAATTTGTACAACTGAGTACATAAGCAAAACTCTTACGAATGATACAATATAATTAATAAAGGGGGGAAAAATTGCCTGTTTAATAACTTGGCTTTGAAACCTCGCAGGCAAATGAGAGAACAAGGAAAGTTTTTAAAACATTGATGTAGTGGTAAAGAAATGCTAAATAAATTTGAAACAGTTTTCTTGTTGCTAAAAGTTCAATATGATAGAAATGTTTTTTCTCTTTGATATTAATCTATTCAGTCTTTTTGTAAGGACTGGTAACAGATTTATATAAAAGTACTGAGAGACGTTTGTTTAGGGCAAAGCTACTAAGACTATCTGCTGCCATTCTCCTTTGGCTATTTTTTACTAACTATTAATGGGATTGTAATGGTGAGTATGCCTTTTACATCCTGGCGAAGAACGACTACAATTACACTTTTCATAAGATATTAGTATTAGGCCTGTTTTATTTTTAAACACCACATTTCTTATCTAGTCACTAGTGTGGTTGGAACATTTTTATATTGTACACTTATGATTCTTTGAAATCCCTAGACTACATTAAAAATGTAGTGTTTAAAACATGTAACAGGCGTAATACCGATATCTTATGACAATTATAATTCTAATCATTCTTCGCCAGCTTGTTAAGTGGGTCGCGGGTTCGAACCCCCATCACACCAAAAATGCTCGCCCTTTCAGCCGTGGGAGCGTTATAATGTTTCAGTCGATCCTACTGTTCATTTGTAAAAGAGTAGCCCAAGAGTTGGCGGTGAGTGGTCTTACACTGCTAAATTAGAGATGGCTTTGCGTGAAATTCAATTAAAAAACAAACACCATAACAACTTTTGTTGTTGTAACAAAATGGCGAACATTATGTATTCCAGGCATCCTACGAAGCTCAAGATTTAACAAAACACATCGTTAGCAGTAGGTTTGAGAAATATAGTGTGATTGGAATATTATTTACATATACTTTATTACTTCTTAAAAATCTTTAATGAACTGGATAAAAAATGTAATAAACCTAATACAACTGTTTCCTAACAAGTATAATAATGGATCAAACTGTCGATTTATAACTTCCCATACGGGATTTCGATGCCGCGACTCGCAAATTGGGTGTGTTTGTTTTCTTATAGCAAAGCCGCATCGGGCTATCTGCTGAGCCCACCGAGAGGAATCGAACCCCTAATTTTAGGATTATAAATCCGTAGACATAACACTGTACTATCGGGGTTCCCGCAGATTGCGAATCGAACTCCCTAACCACCAGATCAGTACTGAAGCTAATGCCGGCTAAGATCTCGCCAACTTTTAAACTAAATACGAATGTTATAAAGTGCATTTATTCGGTTCGCAATTTGTTCAAGCTTTACAATATAAAATTAAATTACTTATCTCACCCAAAAAAACAAAAAACAGCTACATTACGTGATGTAAATTATTTACATGCACCTATACTACTGTTTTGTCCCCTCAGCCACCTCAAATGAGAGACGAACGAATCATACACAGGAAGTTCATTAATTTTTCATCTATTTTAAAATCAAAATATATCGACCATATAGAAATATAATACATAAAATATGTTTATGATACATAAGTTTGACATAACATTGCCTGTTTTTTAAGTTTGTACCTAACAACCTATTTTAATGACAGTATCAAGTCCCTAGACTCACGTTCAGAGACACTTCGTCACAACTGTTTACAATAGTGCTTAAAACCCCAACCCCATGTAATTTTACTTCACGAGTCTCATGAAATCTAATTGCACCATTGTTTTTCTTGGTAATATAGTGTAGATACGTAAACAGGTAATACTGTAAAAAATTATATTATTATTCACAAGTTATACTTAAAATATGCTGGAGATTTCAGTATACTCATTGAAAGCAAAAACGCGATTTTCAACATGAATTTTCAAAACTCAACTAAACTGTTTTTAAGCCCAATATTACTACTTGGTTTAAAATGTTTGCTTTTATGCATCTCAATAGAACTGCTTTGTTACGAATTTTAATCCTTGTCACACCAAACATGCTCACAGTTTCAACCGTGGAGCCGTTATTATGTGCGGTCAATTCCACTATTTATTGGTAAAAGAGTAGCCCAATAGTTGACGGTGGGTGGTGATGACTAGCTGCCTTTTTCCTAATCTTACACTGCTTAATTAGGGATGGCTAGCGCAGAAAGCCCTCGTGTAGCTTTGAGCGAAATTCAAAACAAATATTAAGAATTTTATATTTGCCAGACAACAACGCATATCTTTATAAACTTTCATCATAAGCACATAAAAACCTAGTCCCTTCCCAAAGTCTAACTCTTTCACTCACATTTATTCAATTATATTTAGTATCTTATCATGTTTTCCTTTATCTGGTTCTCCAATTCGTTATTTGTTAATGTAAATTTGTATCTTAGGTTGTTTGCATTCCCTCTGTGTCTGGCTTAACAATTACACTGCTCGAACGCAGTAGTAAAACACTCAACAAGTAAATATTATCATATCCAACAAATTTTATTTATCAATTAAGCTTTCTAATGCTACAAACTTAAGATCCCCACCCATGACTCAGTGGTTTTTCTGAAGGCTTATATCGCTAAAAATCGGTTTTCGATACCCACGAAGGCAAAGCTTTGAGCTTAACAATATTAACGGAAAAAGACCTTATAATAATTACATAAACCACAGTAAACCACAGAATCCTCCCTCCCTGCCGTTGCGGATTTAAAGTCATATGCAAGAAAAAATATTTTAGACCATACTTTTTGTCCGCCACAAACCGTTGCTGGAAGTCTTTCTTGTTCAGTGTCAGAACTCGTCAGCTTTGCTAGTAATAATGGCAGCCAAAGTCTATCCGAAGTTATATTTAATTTAATCTATGAAACATTATGTTAAGGCATTAAACAGATCTTTAATACTATACTTACAGATCTTCAATTGGAAACTCGTGAAGTTCAATGGCGATAAACATCTGCAATATATTCTGACTTTAATGACAAATTATAGTAATACTGCTATTATTAGGCCTATCGGTTCCACTACTTCCTTATTACCTTTTACTTTCAAAAGTTACTACTTACTGTAACTTTATGCATAAAAATTTACGTTTTGAATAAGCTTTTAGCTATAATCACATCCAGCTCAGTTGAAATATTCTTGTATTGACGAAACTGAAACACCTGTGTCACTTATAAGTAAAACAAATATCTAAAGTGCTATTTTTACACACCTCTTATTTGAATTTTGATATCTATAAGGAGTTCAGTAAAAGGAATTTTGAAAAACATCCCCACCCCAATGTTTGTTTTGTCTTCTTTTTTTCCCACTAATATTAGGCCTATTGAGCCCTAAAGTCTATCAGCTTTTGACACTTAACATCGTAACATGAAGTTCAACTTTCTCACACCTTACAATGTACTAGTTTACGTTAAAGTGACCATCAGAATATGCCAAAATTAACCCAATAATCCTAACTTTTGTTTACATCTTTATGAAAATTTCTCAGCTAATCTAAAAATGAGCTCGTCTACCTGAAAACAACAACAAAAAAAAACGTGTCTCAGTACAAATAATACAAACAGAACGATTCTTTAACTTGATTGTTAACGATCCGAAAATAAGTTCAGAAATACTGCACGAAAATACGATAAGGTTAAAGTTTCTAAGAATATACGCAGAACCATATATCAATGAATTTTCAACAAAACTACAATTAAAAACAAAAGTATATAACATTATATTTATATATGCGTCAGATGTTATATAAATATATTTTTAAATATTTGTTGCCCTTAGAATTGAAAGTTTATAAAAACTGTATATAATTATATGTTTACTTTATTTAAAAGCGAATACGTCCGAAATTAAGGGGCCTCTAAATATAAGTGTCAATAACAGAATAAGCCACAGGCAAGCACACATGTATACATGTCAGGAAAAGTAGGTTCTCCGTTTACTGGTATACTAACAACGAGCTTCAAGATGTGCTTTCTGCGTAACATCATAAAAAAGTGATGAACCAAAACGCAAAAGTTCGTTGAATCTGATCCTTAATTGTCTAGGTTCATGAACTTATATATAATTTCTTAGTTCATGGAACATATACCATATGTGATATCCGTTTAACATGCATTATTTATGACTTACCTCCTTGTGCTAACGCATATCTGTAAATGTCCAAAAGTTTCTGAAATAATCCTGACATTGTGGAGTCAACAAATATTAAACCAGCCACCTGTAAACACAACTCTGATGTTCGTACTTTATTTACGAAGTGGCCTAGTAAACGATCACTCTACCTTGCTGTGAACGCTTCTAGGTTACCTAAAGGCGACAGATTGCCCAAGTGTTTAATTTATTTGTTTGGAGTTTACCTCCTCACATAATAGGCAGCGCCATCTTTGTATGATATCCTCAGTTGTATGAAATAGAAAATTACAATATTTTTCTGATGTGATTATATATTTATCTATTTCTCAAAATAACGCTGTAATAAACATGAAATCAAACATGTCTAAGTATGAACGATCGGAGTTTGTGTAAAGGTTAAAATCAAATAAATATATAAAATGGAGTGTTTATCAAAAAATATGTTTAAATTGTGAACTGATAAATGTTTTATTTTATTTGTTTCATTGAACATCTATGAAAGTGTAAACCGATAGATAAGAAAAAAGTTAAATTCGTTAATTTTATTATGTACAAAGACACATAATATATATATACATATATAAATGAACATAAGAACACTGATGAACTATAGATTATTTACGCAGAAAAATGAAATCTTATTTAAAACAGTAGCCACAGTAAAGCAAAATATATTTCGTGTTTGGACATTTCAGAATTTAAGCATTCCATCATCAGCGATCTCAAATGCTTATATACAACATACATATGTAATATATAAATGTATGTTGTATGTAAGCAGTAATTCGCAAAGGCATCCAAGAGGTATCTGCGCAATATATGAATATATATACAAGTGATATTTATTTTCTAAAACACCATGAAAATAACTCATATCTTTAATCATTTTTAAGTTCTTTATTATGAATAAAAATATGAAGTACTCTGTTATCTGAGGACCGATCTTTCTCAGTGTAATTTAAAAGAATGATAAAAAGTGTGTGCAAGATAATATAAAATAAAACTAAAGGTAACTAAGTAAGTGAAAGATGAATCATTAATCTTTAACTCGATGGCCAGTAAAGCTTAAACTGACGTTTAAGTTTTGATGGATATTTGTTTGTTTGTTTTTGAATTTCGCGCAAAGCTACACGAAGGCTAGCCGTCCCTAATTTAGCAGTGTAAGACTAGAGGGAAGGCAGCTAGTTATCACCACCCACCGCCAACTCTTCGCTTACTATTTCATCAAAAAATATTGAGATTCACCGTAACATTATAATGCACCCACGACTGAAAGAGCGAGCATTTAGTGCGACGGGGGTTCGAATTCGTGACCCTCGGATTACGACTCGAACGCCTTATAGCATTATATACATAATTAATTTTGCGAACAAACATACTCAATAACTTTTATAAGTTTAGTATTAAATTCTTAATAGAGATTAAAACCACGGATCCTCACATGAACCTTGATTAAACGTATTTAATTCCAACTTCCAATGTATCATAAAACATTAATTTCTGGTATCAACCAAATACTCTGTTAAAGTTTTAGAGCACTGTGGGACAATTCCACGAATAAAAGATTAACTACACACAGACGTATAATTGAGTTTAGTATGTTTGGTTACACTGCAAAACAAAGTTTTTGCTTCTTAAAAATTGTTGGGCGTTCCTCATAGATTTTTGGTTGCTGATCACGAAAATCACATCCATATTTCCCCACCACGTAGCGTTTCATCAAAATCTTCAGTTTTGTCATGTTTTTTATTATATTTGCGTCCAAAAACTTTCGATTCTGTAAGAGACCTATGAATAATGTTTTGTGCAGTTTGGGCATGTCCAGGCATGAAATCAGGTCAGGTTGAAAGCTGTTCTGTGGAAGCATGCAGATTGGGCATGCCTAGGCAAGCGGGAGCCAGCTTGGCACTGTCTCAGCAGGCTATAAGTGGCTTGCATACACAAACGCTGCTTATTGGATTAATATAGACTTTATAGTGTGTACGTATTGTTTCAGAATATAGCATTGCCTCAGTAGCACTGTAACAAGTAAGTTAGATGTTATAGACGTTTTACAGGACGATTGGTGTCGGTCAATATGTCTCGTCAATGTCGTAACAGCCGCAACACATTCTGCTATATTTGTAGCGAGTATACGCTTGTTTATCAGAGATGCTCAATAACTGTTCATGTGAAGAAAGCATATAATCTGTACTTCGACTGTAAAATTGGTGATCAAAAACAGGAATGGGCGCCTCACATTTGTTGTGCGACATGTGCTGCTTGTCTGAGAGCTTGGCTCAGAGGCACTCGAAAGACAATACCGTTTGCTGTCCCGATGATATGGCGAGAACAGAAAGACCATGTGACGGACTGTTACTTCTGTTTGACTAATGTGTCTGGTTTCTCTGCTAAAAACAAGAAGTCAATTGAATACTCTAATCTGCCTTCAGCAATGAGACCCGTGCCATATGACGACAATCTTCCAATTCCGAAACCACCAGAGGATTGGACCTCAGACGAACAAGATGAAGAAACTGCAATGCAGGGAAGTGGCAGTGACATTGATTCGGATTTTGAACCGTGCTCCTCAGGTGATCCACATCTCATAACACAGTCGGAATTAAACGATCTGGCAAAGATTTGGGTCTGTCAAAAGCAAAAGTCAAATTCCCGGGTTCGAGACTGCAGGAATGGTGTTCCAGGTACGAAAATTTCTGTTTTCGGAGCCGCTAATATGATATAACCAAATTCTTTGCACACATTGACAGTCTCTGTTTCTGTGTTGATATCGAAGGATTGTTCTCTGCTTTGGGTTGTGACCATGACCCGCAAAAGTGACGTCTCTTTATTGATTCATCAATGTTAACCCTCAAAGCTGTTCTGTTACACAATGACAATGTTCACCCTTCAATACCCGTTGGCTATGCAGCACACATGAAAGAAACCTACGAGAGCATGGAAATGTTACTGAAGCACATAAGGTACAGCAAGTACAACTGAAACACCTGTGGAAATCTGAATGTCGTTGCTCTGTTACTAGGTCTGCAGCTCGGCGAAACAAAGTACTGTTGTTTCATTTGTGAATGGGACAGTCGTGCCAAAGAGTCATGTTATTCTAGATTGAGCAGGCCACTCCGAAAAAGTTGCACAACTTGCACAGATAGCCCAAATGTAGCTTTGCGTGAAATTCAAATCAAATTTTTTATTTGTTGCGAAAAAAGTGAATAATAACCAGTGTCTTATATCAATCTTTTATGTCTACTAACGATTTTAAATACTTCTAATTAACACCAAATGATATTGGAAATTTTGTGAACTATATGTAATTTTCTTCAACTTCTTGAAAGAAATTATAAATGAAACTGTTTCACGTTAAACATAAAGAAAACACTTTTCCAATGTGCTCTATCTGTGTGTTAAAGTTTATTTTGTTGCTAAATGGTAATGTATTACATACATGCGTATTTTGTTATTTTTGCTACAATTTCGCTGATTTTTGTTACATGTTCTTGTATATTACATGTAAAAAACTTTAAATGATAATCACTTAATATTACAGAACGGTAAATCTAAATTTAACCACTTTTCCTGATATCTATTGATAGATTTATACGACACATGTTTATCAAACTTTTAAATTTGATATTGAAACTTCTTAAACGTGCTGAATATCTTCCTATTCATTTAAAAGTACAGAAACAACATGCCTACACACAGAACTTATTCAATTTTCACAAGATCACCTGGACAGAATATTTTTCTGTTATTCCTGATATTGTCCACCTACTCGAACCAGTTTCTTCCTCTCACAACCATGTGAAATGTTTACCCCTACACTTACAGGACTACCTATTCTTTTTCATTTTTAAGTTAATATGTTTACCTCTTTCTTGGAAACTAAACTTTTAGCTTTGGTTTGAATTCACTAGACCAAGATGATCCTATAGACATCATAACTCACTCTACCTGGTGTACAAACTCAGAGTTATACCTTTTTTATATGTTTCTTTAATTTTTTAATCTCTGAATGGTTCTCAGAGATTGGTAGAAGACAACTGTCCAAACGTAGTAACTTATTTTCATCTTGACTATGTTTCAACATGGCTTCCTATTCTTGTTGCAATTTTCTACACATTTCATTTTCGGTCTGGATTTTATCCTAAAACCTTAAAAAAACTGACTATCATTCCGTTGTTAAAGTATTCCGAATATGTTGAACACTGTTTATTATGTCGACCTACAATTTTTTAAAGGATTATGATATACTATATAACTCACAAACAAGATTTTGACCACTCATTTCTACCATTATTCAAGTTCTCAAACTTTCTGATATATATATTAATCACATTGATTCCAACAAGCCGTCTCATATGTTTTTTTTTTATTTTGAACTTGCTTTCAATTCAGTGTGGCACAGGGACTAAATCTTTCAACTTTGCCATTTCTTACTTCCGCTTACCTCCATTTTGTCCAACCTATCAAACATGTAATTCATCTTTTCTATACTCCAGAACCTCAAGCAACAATATTATATCCTTTCTCTTCTAGATTGTATGTTAGTGACGTGATCACAGTAACTCTCAACCAAATGGAACTAAAAATTTATAGAGTTTTTACATGAAGTAAGTGATATTAGTTTCTATATCCTTTGCAGTACCGAATTCCTTTGAAATAAATATGATACCAAGAGGATACGAGCGTATATGCGTATCAATAATTTTGTTTATGAAAGAATTGTGAAAATTTTATATATGTAATTAAGTCAATAGTATCAAAATTTTGAAATTATAAGCTCACTTTTGTGGACTCTTCTCATGTAACTTGTTATACAAAACTGGCTGATGATATAAATTTCGTAATTTAGTTGTATATTGTCTGAATTATTACTTCGGATTATATATTTTGTGTGTTTTATAAAGATTGTTAAATGCTTGCGTAAGTTTATTGATATTTTACAACGTTTCTGTACATACGTAAATAAACACAGTTTTTGTTATCTTTTGAGTAACTTTCTTTTTATTGTAAAACATATTTGAAAACTACAAAACATTTGATAAAATACTGAAATTAAAAAGGTTTCAAATAGCATGTTGAAAATAAAAATAAAAGGTTTGTGTACGCGAAAACATGACGTAATTAAAATATCTCATACAAACATTGGTAGTTAAAACAATTTTGCATTTTAGGAAAGCCAGATTTTATCAAAACTGTTCCATTTACGACGATCAACTATATATCATTGCATTTAATTAAAATAATTCATCATCATTCTAAATATTAAGGCGACAATAAAGTCCTATGTTTACAATCGATGGACATGGAGAAATATTTTGTAAACAGTGAATATTAATTTGTTTGTTTGTTTTGTTTTTTGAATTTCGCACAAAGCTACTCGAGGGCTATCTGTGCTAGTGCGTCCCTAATTTAGCAGTGTAAGACTAGAGGGAAAACAGCTAGTCATCACCACCGTGAGCTACTCTTTTCCCAACGAATAGTTGGATTGACCGTCACATTATAACGCCCCACACCTGAAAGGGCGAGCATGTTTGGCGCGACGGAGATGCGAACCCGCGACCCTCATATTACGAGTCGCACGCCTTAACGCGCTTGGCCATGCAGGGTCCAGTGAATATTAATTAACATTATTATAATTCTTATTTTAGGATACATCGAAGTTACCTTTCTATATTTTTATTATGATTCAAACTTTCACTTGCATTTATTTGAGTGTCATGAGTCTTCGTTTACTGTAAAACTAGCTTTTATCAGTGATATTGCTATAAGTAAAGTATATTTACAGATGGTTCCTCAGATGAATAAGTCTTTTAGTCGATTGTCGATGCCCACGATGAGCAGAATACAAATAGTCAATAGTGTAAGCTTGCGCTTAAGAATAATCAAACAAATCAAGTGTGACGTAATACGTTCTAGACATTAAAGGCTATAATTTTGTTAGTTAATAGTTTAAAACATTATATATTCCTTATCAGGTTGTTTCACAGAATTTGTTTTTGTAATTGATAAATACTGTGTTGATTCGAAACTTCAAACTTTAAATATAAATATCTGGAATCCAAAGAAATACAGCTGATAAGATCTACTCATGCTTCAAACTGTTTGCCAAACAACTATTGGTATAGCAAAAATCCACTGAAGTTATTATTCTAGAGTTTTAGTTCTTTAAATGTATATCTTAGGCTCGCGTGGCCAGTTGGTTAAGGCACTCGACTCATAATCATAGGGTCGCGGCTCAGAATCTCCGTCTCTCCGAACATGTCAGCCTTGGGGGGCATTATATAGTGACGGTCGATGCGACTATTCGTTGGTAAAATAATACTCCAAAAGTTGCCGGTGAGTGGTGATGGCTAGGTGCCTTCTTTCTAGTTTTACACTTTTAAATTCGGGACGGCTAGCGCAGGTAGCCCTTGTGTAGCTTTGCGTAAAATTCAAACCAAAGTATATCTTTTTATACATTTATATACATAAAACCATAGTGTATTATCAGTCTGAAACAGTACACTTCTAAAACGTACCTGTTAAGACGCCCGCATCAAGAAGACCTGGCATGGCCAAGCGCGTAAGGCGTGCGACTCGTAATCCGCTCGCCCTCCCAGCCGTGGGGGCGTTATAATGTGACGGTCAATCCCACTATTCGTTGGTAAAAGAGTAGCCCAAGAGTTGGCGGTGGGTGGTGATGACTAGCTGCTTTCCCTCTAGTCTTACACTGCAAAATTCGGGACGGCTAGCACAGATAGCCCTCGAGTAGCTTTGTGCGAAATTCCAAAACAACAAACAAACCGTATCAAGAAACCCCACACATCCTACTAGATCATAATACACCTATTAACATAAACTAAATTTATAAAATAATTATTTCCTGTTCATGCTATGTTATACATTTGGTACTTGTGGGGATATTATATTACCGTTCAACCGATAGAATAACATAGTCTATAAACTATAGGTTTAAAACTCTAAACTCTAAACTATAAACTTTAAAACTATAGGTTTAAAGTTTTCAATTACGTCAATTTTAGGGATGTTTATTGAACAAGCATCAAACGTATAAATTATGATTTGTTTATGAGGTTTAATAAAGCTATTCCATTCATTGTTTTATATATATGTGTGTGTATATGTGAGAGTGTATTATTTCAAGAATCAAAAAGATATGTCGACATTAAATTAAATATTTTCTGAAGGTTATTAAGTTATAAACATTTGAATTATTATGTTAGCTGAGAAAGAAGATTCTGATGGAGTTTTTCTGCTATTTTGATACCTTGTATGACTGATTCTAAGCCATTAAATTAGTAACACCTCAACTCTCAGCAACGTTACTGTTTATCTGAACTATGTAATAAGACTGTAGGCTGCAGCTGCCTTATCAAATAAGTAATATTTCATTTGTTTCGTTTTGCTAGAGTAGAAGCTTATATGAAGCGTTACGGATGCAGAGTCTCCGATAACTGATTTTTTAGTCGAAAACAAAGCAACTCATAGCTATTAAAATCTGTGTAATCAGTGTTAAATAAGTCCAGGAAGTGTTTCAATAAGTGGATGGGCTTATATACCTGTCTTTTATGTTGTATTTAACGTAAACAGACCAAAAAATGTCATCCTCTTTAAGGTTAATCAGTTCAATTACTTTAATTTGACGAAAATTGTTTATCTATATTTTAGCTTATCAAGTCAAGAATTTATCACTAATTCAAAAATTGGATATTTTTGTTTTTTCGTTTCAGCGGCCTAGGAATTCTCACTGCATTTTAAACTAAGAAAGTTTTCAGTTGCTAACAATGAAGAAACAATTGAGGTAAATAATTAATAGCAACCGTTATTTTTCATTACGGTTTTCTTATTAAACAATTTTTTAACACCTCCGTTTGTTTCAATAGATTTTTCGATGCATGTGACGCATATTGCTGGACGTGTATTGCGCAAGTTCCACATGTTTTCTAAATTTTTTATCAGATTTTCGGGAGAAAGAATCAACAATATGTGGTTTACGAAAATACTATCGTGTTTTCGAACGTTGTTGAACGTTCTAGAATCGCTCGTGATTGGTATAGAGCTTACTCAGAGACAGTGATAGATTATTGTTTTGTTAGCTTCAGTTAGTACACAACAAATCCAGGAACCTATAATTGTGATAAATACTCATTAATCGTAAAACTACAGAATTTGATCAGGAACATTTGTAGATTTCGAACATTACGAGCCATTCAACTTCAGATGGCAGTATACTTATGAAGACATTAGATATCATCTTTCTCTGTGAAAAATAAAGTAAGCTTCTAAACCGCGTTAAGCAAAACAGGAGTAAGCTTGCTAGCATTTTCGCAAAGTGAAGGATATCTGTGTATCAACACAAAAGTAATTTGCGCTTCGTGGACTTGTATCGTCGATAAAATGTTATGTTCCAGACTCGATAGTTTGTAAAATGTTTGTATATGATTTGTAGTAATTATTTGTAATAAGTGTCATTATACGTTGTATATTTTGTACATTAAAATATAATTGTGCTAAGAAAGAAAATTGTGTGCCTCAGTATTGTTGGCAAATATCATAAATTTCACACATAATGAAATTCAATTAACTTCTAAATTAAAATTCCTAGTTATATGGAATACTAATACGTAACGTACGTAACATTAAAAATCTGATACTCGTTTGAAATAAATTATAATACGTAACACACTAAACAAATAATAGTTTATCTTCTTTGGTATTATCCCCCCCCCCACACACACACACCAGTGGAACAGCGGTATGTCAGAAATTTTGAAATTACAAATAGTGTATTGACTAAATTTTTTGAGACACCTGGTCAAAGTAAAGAAATGTTTCCAAAACTACAAAAAATGTTTTTACTCACTGTGAGTTCAAAGAAACTCCAAAGATTTTCTTCAATTTGAAGAATATATTGGTATTAGCAAAAATAAAATATTTTTATCTGTTAACGACAGCCAAAGCGTTATGTAAATCATAATATATTTTGATTCGAATCGTACGAATAAACGATCATTTTGTGCCCATGAGTGATGGGATTGTCTTTTAGCACTTCATGTGTCATAGCAAGAAATAATTTCGACTTAATAATGACAGCACAATGTCATTAATTGTTAAATTTTTAATCATATGGTAGAATATCTCCTCTGATCCATGATTTTCATCTGGTGGTTGTAACACATTCTAAATTCTTTCTCTCTCTTAACTCTCTAAGACATTAGTCTTGATATTCTCACCTTGAAAAGACTAATTCATTTATTACACAGCTATATAATATATGATATATACATGTGTATAAATAAGTGTATATCTGTATAAAAAAAAAAAGAACAACAAATAAACACTGTACTTCACAATAAGACAAGAGAAAGAGATAAACAAATCAACACTATACTTCACCGTACAACAAGATACAGAGAAGAACAAATCAACCCCATACTTCACTATACAACAAGAGAAAGAGAAACACAAATTAACACTGTACTTCACAATAATGAAAGAGAAAGAGAAGAACAAATCAAAATTGTATTTCACGATAAAAAAAAAGGTGGGAGGCAAATAATTAATATAATTATAATCTATCAAACTATGGTACCAGTATTGTTTGGATTTGAAAGAGATAGGATCAATTTCTGACCCATATTGTAGTAGACAAACGAAATACGGTGTAATCCAATCAGAAGTCTGGATACGCTGTTATCTTAAACCCTTAAGAAGCGGAACTCCATTCCAGACCGTTTTGCCCAAGTTACCAGAAAATAAAGATCGTATTATGAGAATTACTTGGTCTATTTATAAAGAAAAACTTTACATTATTAGAGTATCACAAATAACGTATTACTTCAGGGTATATTCGAAAGATATGTACAGATTATATTAATACAAATTTTTGCGTTGTATCAAGTAATTAATTCGTCACTAAAACTACAAAAAGCTATTGTTGTTTTACTCAACAATGTCTCAGTGGGTTTTACTTTTATTTTATTTTTCTCCTTTTGTGTTACACATATTTTGTATCTATGCTTACTTAAATCTCAAAACAACACAAACAAAACATGAAACGTCTTGAATGTGTCTGAAAAAGTCTTTCAAGGTTTAATTTTACATTAACGTAATTGTTTTTGTATTACACATGCATTTAAAAAGCATTTCGATATAGAAGTTTAGGTTTTATTAACTGGAAATGTCTTAAAACATCTGTACTTTTAAAGAAAATTATCAGAATTTGAAAACGTTTATTTTGTGAGCTGTTACATTTTGTTTTATGTTTAGAAAAACAGTTAACATCAAACACATTATGCTGCGGTAAAATACAACAAAGTGATTATTTGATTAAGCAATAAACTGTAATGATTGGCTATATTTTAATTGTTGTTATTCTTTGTTTATTTTTACACAAAGCTGTTCATGTCTGATTGCTTTAGCCGTACCTAGTTTTGAAACGATAGATAAGTCATCATTCCCTCCCCTCAACCACACTAACCTGTTAACTACTCTAAATGAATAGCAGGAATTGAATGTCTCAATTTGAAACGTACTGTCGTAGAGAAAGCAATCGTATTCTTGATAGAAGGACTTAACTGTATGGGGTATTACCAATTCATAATTTTAGAATACTTTAAACATTCATTAAAATATACGTTAAAATTGGCTTGTTCTGGGATCAGGAGACATTTTAACAGAAGTGGAAAAAAGAATACAACTTGCTAGCATGAATGCTAGGTGGAACTTGGAATTAAATCACCATTTATAAAACAGAGCATTCTACCAATATACACAATAGTACCAGTTTCAGTTTCACATAGTATCCTAAAGACAGTATTAAATCTTCAATTAAAATAAAGTACAGAACAACTTTTCGATCTTCGGGTTAAGAAAGAGAGTTTGCACGAGACTCTTGCTGTGCACATATCTTAGGGAAGAGAGCGTAAACGGGTACGAGGTTGTAGGAGCGCTGCACTTAGATTTTAGGTTATTAATTAATATATGTATAAAATTGTTCCTTTATATAGATTTAATTTTAGTTTCAGTTCTGAATATTGGAGGGCTGAGGATGGTTCTTTGTGGTATAGCAGAAAAATCAAAACTTTTTATTTTTACATATGTTTTCAATGTGACGCTTGTGCCTGCTTTCGAGAGCAAATCAAATTGAAGCGAAGCTCTAACGTAGACAAACAAGCTCGCATTTCATCATCGACTGTAAAAAGCTTCTCTCTTTTTCTGGCTTTAATCTCAGCCAATGCTGAAAATTCAATTTCGCAAACCCACGAAGATGCAAATGGAAGCAGAACTTCAACTGCTTTTGAACTGATTGCAGGTTATGAGTTTTTAATGAAGATCTAAAACTCATCCAAGCTCTTTTCGGGAAACAATTGCTGATAAAATTTGTTGTATCGTAAATCAATGAGCTGTTCTTCCTCCTCAGTTGTAAGGTTTGTTGTTTCGTTGATTCCGAATGGATAGGTCACCCAGTTATATTTGTCGACAGCAAGTGACGGGAAGTAATGTTTTAGTGCGAACTGTTGGTCGCTTAATGTGTTCAAAATTTGAGGGACTATTTTCGTTTTTTGACGGACATTCGTGAACAGAATGTTTTGTTTTTCAAAAGAGGCCCGGCATGGCCAGGTGGTTAAGGCACTTGACTTGTAATCTGAGGATCGCGGGTTGGAATCTCTCTTACACCAAACGTGCTCGCCGTTTCGGCCATGTGGGCATTGTAATGTGATGGTTAATACCACTATTCGTTGGTGAATGAGAAACCCATGAGTTAGCAGTGGGTTGTAATGACTAGCTGCCTTCCCTCTAGTCTTACGCTTCAAAATTAGGGACGGCTAGCTCAGATAACCCTTGTGTTGCTTTGCACAAAATTCAAAATAAACCATACCAACGTTTTGAGCTAGCCATTTTTAATTTAGTATTGTGAGACAAGAAAGAAGGTAACGTTTCATTATTACCGACCCCCAACTCATGGACTACTCTTTTACCGAGGAACAGTGACAACATGACAACTCTTAAAGTACATTTGATTACACACAAGGTTACAAGGTTTATTAGATCAAAATAATCTGTTGTATCATTAATATTGTAATACTTTAAAGCATACTGTCACTGCAATGGATTAATTTGTGGATGTTGACTTTGCTAAACCGTAGTATTAGAAGCTGGAAACTATCATCACGTTATGAGTACATTTTGTATACAATGGCTAAACTCTTCCAAAAGTTTATTAATGTAATTTTAAAAGGTTGTACTTACTTTTGTGAATATAGTCTAATATATATATATTTTATCAGTATGTCAGAGTAACATTTATATAATAACAAACATTTAATTGGGAACGATTTTTTAATTGCTGTATTATGAAGTAAACATTCAATTTCATCACCGAAAAATACATAAGATTAGAAACATATAATCCTTTTTTGTTTTATCAGTAGTGTATGGTAATGCATTCACATATTGGTACATTACAGATTCTTATGATATTTTATTGTTTCAGTTGTTCAGGAACTGTGTATTCAGCAGTAGAAACAGAAACAGGGTTGGAGGTGGTTATAAAGTGGTTGGTCTTTGAACGTTTTTCATTGAAATGTGATATATGTAATCTATTAACGGATCTGAATTGAGGACTTGATAAATATTTTAATCATATTTGTTGAATTTGAGTATTTTTTCCTCACTTTATAGATTAGTATTGTAAATGGGACAGCGTAGATGATTCAACAGGTTCCCATGTTGTCCTTCAAGTATTTATATGTATTAATAAGAATCATTACTATAGTCCGTTGTGTTAATTTATGTGCATAGTGATGTCATTACTGTTACGAATTCAAAGTATCAGTAAGAGTACCTTATTTATTTGATTTATTGCTTTAATTATGGTGTCAAGCTTACTTGATTGAACCTTTTGCTATTTTTGGTATTATCTATATTTTTGTGTAAAAATTCAAAATAACTGTAGAGGTTTATTTGATACAGTGTATTCCATTTCACTAACATATTTGAAAATTATTGAGAAAATATCAATAAAATAAGATAGGAATTCTGCATAACCAACATTTAGTTAATGTGTAGAGTATGATTTTGATAAAAAAATGTTTTGTTGGTTAATTGTCATTACAGACAAAACCATATAATGGGATATCTGTAGTAGTTTTAAGTGGTGTATATAGAGATTAAGTATAATGGAACAAAGAAGGTAAACACACGAATAGACGCATAAATACATTAACTGTTATATTGAAACTATAAATATCCAATTATTTAACAAGCACATGACGCAAATTTATCCTCAAAGCAAGACCTGACAGTTACAAAGAATTAACTATAATTTTAAGAAGTTTATTGCAGGTCATGAAGACTGTGGCATCTGAAATTGTATCCACTTTTTAGAAGGTCAACAAAAACTTGAGTAAGTCACAAAACTGTTGCACTTGTTTATTAGCTTATAAGCATCACTGTTATCAAAACACAACATGAACAACCCGTGGAAATACTTAAGACAATTATTACTGCAATAATATTAAACAATGAAGAGCATTATAAAAACCTTGAAACCCCTTTCTGTATGTCTGTTTTGTGACTAAATTATTACATCATGATAAGTACAAATTAAGGCAAGTTAAAAGGATAAAAGTTAGGTTTTATCTTGATAAAAGGCCAATTTCAGTACTAATATAGTGTAATTTCACCATGAAATGTACTTCATATATCTTATAAAATAGGTTTTTTCTTAAATTCCTATGATATAGTTTTGTTTTTGTATTTCTAAAATGTTAAAGTTGTGTAGTATTTTCTTCTTATCTAACAACTAGTAAATCATCTTTCTAGGTAGATAGCTTCATTGCCATTAGGATTTGAAATCTTCATTCCAGTGTACTTAATGGTCTGCCTTCTTTGTTGGTTGTCCGGCCAATATCAAGGATTGAGGGCAGAACTGGCCATTGTAACGATTACTAGAATATCGAACCTTGACAATTGTATGACAGTTAGAGGGATAAAAAGGACTGTTCATGCAATCGGGAGAAGTGAGTGATTCTGTAATAGAAATACTTAGAGCCAAACTTATTAGTTATTTAAATATTGAAACACAGTTGTACAGGGCCTTTACTATATTCTAAAAATTAATATTTATGATACAATCAAAAGTAAGAGTGGCATATTTTCTGTTTTGTTAAGAGTCCTTTAAAACCTATAAGTATTTGTCAGAAAAGTATGTAACATTTGATTTGAACTGCTGGTTTTATACAAAATAACTTTAAGAAAAATTATAATTGTAATTACAAATTATATTTGAACTCGACTTTTAATGCTGATTTTATATGTTAATGAAATATACATGGACCTAGCTAAGACACTTTTTAAAAGAGCCACAAATTTTATTTTTACACTAAGACCTCCAAATCTTTAGTAACGGGCCTGCAGCTGTATATAGTACAGTGACTTTAGCATTTTATATTAGAACTATATTTAATCGTAATGTCTATGTTACAGCTCGTGTCGCCATGTCCGGTCATGATCTGCCAGACAGCAATACATTTCTACAATAGTTCGTCAGTTTAAAATACCAAAAATTGTGTCGTAATTCTGTTGTGTTGAAAACAGACCACGTCTACCATTTGGTTTTCATGATCCAATAAGTATACAAATACGAATGCTTATTAGCACAGAAATCCCTTGACACCGTGCTTGGTAATTCAACTGATATGTTCTCTAATTTATTGACACAAATCCTTATGTTATTAATAACCTTCTTGAGATATACAACGGCAGTATGGGAGATGTGACTGCAAGCCTTATCTTGGTAGAACCAATAATACTCTGATGATCTCGTTTTTGGACATAATTTTCTTTTGTTTATGTCATGTACAATTGCGTATTCAAGACTGTTTTAATATAAAATACTGAGCTTTTTGTGGAATTTATTTTAAAATGATCCAGAAAAATAACACCTTCAAAGATGTAATAAATGTTATGAAAAAAAATGTGTTTGTTTGTGTTTAAAATTTCATGCAAAGCTACACTTAATAGTTATCTGCGCTTGTGGTCTCTAAGTTAGCAGTGTAATACAAGTGGAAAGGTAGGTAGACATCACCATCCACCTCCAACTCTTGGGTTGTTATTTTAGCAACATTATACCGCCCCATACGTCAGAAATGGTGAAGTTGTTTGGTGTGATTGGGGATTCGAATCCTCGCCTCTTATATTTAGAGTGGAATGCCCTAAATACCTTGCCATGCCTGGTCCAACTGTGAGCAATAATCTTATTTGATGTAGAAAAATATCATTCTTTTGTAACTGTGAGTAATGTTACTGATTGTTCAGCCATAATTTTAAATCGCTATTTGAAGAACGACAAATGTTTATAGCATCATCTCAGATCATAACGATCTTATATTTGTTTTGAATTTCGCGCAAAACTACTCAAGGTCCATCTGCACTAGCCGTGCCTAACTTTGCATTGTAAGACTAGAGGGAAGGCATTTGTTCATCACCACCCACCGCCAACTCGGGGGATACTATTTTGCCAACGAAAAGTGAGATTGATCATCACATTATAACGCCTTCACGGCTGTTAGGGCGTGCATGTTTGGTGAGACGGGGATTAGAACCCAAGACCCTCAGATCACGAGTCGAGCGCTTTAACCACCTGACCTGTTGTTTGTTAATACATTAAACTACACAGTAGGCGATTTGTTGTTTTGGTGCCGCGGGTTATGACACCCGAATTTTAGAGGTGAACTTACTATTATTTTGCCTCCGCGTGGTAGAAGGCGGTCTAGATTTGAATTATACTAATGTAGACGGAAAACAGTTCTAAATACGTTTTAGTTTCTTTTAGTGTCGCAGGCATGAAAAGAGAACAAATGTTGTTAGTATATTTATGGCTCTGGTTAGGTAAGTGTTGTTAATAAAATATAAATAATGAAATATATGTTGAATATATATTTCTGCTTCAATGTAAGTTATAAAACAATATTCTAAAAGTTTGACATGAAAATCATGCAGTAGTGCTACCTGTACATAATGTGAATTATAATATTTTTGAAACGTTTCATTAAAATCTTCAACTTGAGTTGGCTTTAATTAAAAATTTCATGCCCTTAAAGAGATAATTAAAACAAATGAAAGTATAAACCGTTTTTTCGGATTTTCTGAGAAATATCAATAGACCGGAATATCTGTATCGTGAAAGATAATTTCAAGGAAATACAGGTAAATACCCACAATCAAAACTGAAAAATGAAATACAGCAGGCATGTTCAATAATGATTTTGAAATGTCTCATTAAAATCTTTAATATGTGTTTGTTTTAATTAAAAGTTTCATTCCTGTTAAAAAAGTCAAATAATAATAAGTAAAGCAAGAACTAGTTTTCTGTTTTTCTAGTGATAGCAAAATATTAAAAAAACATCTGCCACGTGACATATCGTAAGAAGAAAATGTAAGCAAACGCTTAGAGCAAAAAACACGTTGCTGAAATATGATAGGTATGACATACAAAGATATACAGTGGAATCATGTCACGTTTCTTGTTTAATTTTTGAATGTATTTGTCCACTTGTTTTTCCAGAACCATTATGTTGACCCTGATGTTGTTGGATGATGTCGTGAAACTCTCTTACATTAAAGGTCTTTCCTAACAAGAAAGATAACATATCTTATTGAGTGGCGAACTGTTTTTATTTTTACTTCCTAAACTTCTAAAACAATTAGAGTACTAACTGTAACTGAAATAATCAATTCCTTTCAAACATATCGATAATATAAACACGTACAACTTTTATACTGTTATAGTTTTAAAAGTTAATATTTAAAAAATTAAAAATAGCCAAATTATTAGAGATGAACAAACGAGTAAATAGACTACTCGGTAAGGATTATGTAATGAGGGTAAAATCTAATATTACCTGATGGTTGCTATCAGTGCAGAAGAACAAAGCTAATGAAATAGGTTCCAAGAAAACAGTTTGAAACCCTACAATAAAAATCTTCGAAACTTTGCTATCGTGATAACCTTATACACTTTATCGTTCGATATAAAAATTGGTTTGTGTTAAAAGATCAATAAGTGACAGAAATTTAGCCAGTCTTAGGGATTAATGGATTACAGTACTTGTTAGAGAATTATTAGAGGAGGCCTTTTTAATGTTCTTCGAATTTGAAAGCTACAAGAACCGCTAAGATTACGAAAGTTATAATCCAAATTACGGAAAATCGATGCAACTCTATGATAAAGGAATTTGTTGATGTTGTAGCACGATATATAGTAAAGTTCAAAGCAATTAAAGAGAATAAAAAAACATTTTTGGTGTGAGAGAGAATGAATAAACTAAGTGTGTGTTTTCTTATAGCAAAGCCACATCGGGCTATCTGCTCAGCCTACCAAGGAGAATCGAACCCCTGATTGTTGCGTTGTAATTCAAAGACATACCGCTATACTAGCAGGGGGTTGAATAAATTAATAGCAGCAAACGAAAAAAGTAGCATACTGCTAGTGAGAAACGAACATAGTTCGATATTTGATTGATATAGACATAAAAAACAATATATTATATTTACTTTGACGTGATACAATTTCTAATATGAATCTAGTTACAAACTAGATGGGCAAAATAAATGTAATTTTTCCACGATCTGTAACAAGTCCCGACCCGTAAAAAAATGGTATTAAAGCGGTCTACAATAAAATTACCTCATATGTGGGATTAATTAATTATTACTTGTGTGTAGATTGTTTCATAACTTCACAAAACAATCATATATTCTAAATTAGAGAAACCATGAGCCTAGGTTCCATATCTACAAGGCCACTATTATTCAAATTTAATTCTTGGCCTTCCATTTTGAGTAATTTGTAAGCCTACTTATTATCGTGTTTCAATCTAAGTCTCTGACAAATTTAGAATTAGCTTTCTGGGGATAAATGTAAAATGTTTTTTGAAAAGCATCCAGTCCCTTATAAGTGGAATGTTATTGAAGGGTTGAAACAAGATATAATCGTATATGATGAGAAACAGATTGGTACAGTATATGAAATATTACCCGTTTTGAGAAGAGTTTGTTTGTTTTTTGGAATTTCGCACAAAGCTACTCGAGGGTTATCTGTGCTAGCCGTCCCTAATTTAGCAGTGTAAGACTAGAGGGAAGGCAGCTAGTCATCACCACCCACCGCCAACTCTTGGGCTACTCTTTTACGAATAGTGGGATTGACCGTCACATTATACACCCCAACGGCTGGGAGGGCGAGTATGTTTAGCGCGACGCGGGCGCGAACCCGCGACCCTTCGATTACGAGTCGCACGCCTTACGCGCTTGGCCATGCCATGCCCAAAAATATATCATGAGATTTATCCTATCTGGCCAGGCCACGTGATTTAGCGATCAATTTCTTGCTCAATGATTTGTTCCGTTGATGCGGTTTTTTTTCTTACATACAGTTAATGGTCTTATCCCGACTCCATCTGTAATTAACACACAACCAATCATTATTTTTAATTGATAATTAATGTTTCTTTTCAACAGTCTGATTTATCTACCAAGCTGTATCGTTTATATCCTGTACGTGAACTTGTATTTAACACGCATAAAAATAATATACTAACTACATTACATTGAACACTCTATTTAATATAGCTTCCTCATCAAAACAAAACCAGAAATTATTTATAGGTGTCTTTAATTCGACAAGAATCATTGGACAAAATCCCAAGAAGTAAATGTTTGAGAAATGAAATGAGTAACTGTTGTTGGTTGATGAAATTTATGCAAAGCTCTTCTACAGCTGTCTACACCAGACGTCCATACTTTTGAAGTGAATGATTAGACGGAAGGAATTTATACAACATCATTCACTGTCAATTCATTGGTTATTCTAATCGAATATTTGGATTTGACTGTCTCTCTTATAGCACACCCATTGCACTAAAGTGCAGAACACCTTTTTTTCTCTGTGGTAATCAGGTGCGAATCGCTGATCTTTGGACGTATGGTCCAGATCAATAACCATTGGACCCGAACTTAAAAAGTTTTTAATAGGAATAAAAGCTAAATATTACTTACATTGCAAACACTTCCTGAAACCTATAGAACAATTTAACATTCAGACTTGTGTGTTCATAAATCAAATATTTGGATGGATATTATTCTACTTAAATTCATGATGTTGATAAACACGTAGGTTGAAGAAATCTTCATAGAAATGAAATAGAAATCGTATAACCCAAGCGCTTTGTTTGGTTTTTATATATGTAAAAACGCAAAGCTACACGAGGGCTATCTGCGCTAGCCCGACCCTAATTTAGCAGGGTACGACTAGAGGGAAGGCACCAAGACAACACCACCCATCGCCAACTCTTGGGATACTCTTTTACCAACGAATAGTGGGATTGACCGTAACATTATAACGCCCCCACGGTTGAAATGGTGAGCATATTTTTGTTTGATCAGGATTCGAACTTGCAAACCTCAGAGAGCGCTTTGGAAAGGTGAACTTTTCTTCTTCAGGGGCAAATTATGTAAATGATAATAAAATGTTTCATTACGTATACGAAAAATATTGTGGATTTTATTTTTCAAAGGTTCAATTCACATAAAAATACCCTTATAACTATAATAATTTAGTTCCGATGCCCGCGGTGAGCACAGAAAAAATAATACATTGCGTAGCGTAGTTCTCAAATTACAGTTTTCACTACTTCAAATATAGCTTTGTTTCCTGTGTCAACAGCAAGTCTGCAATCTCAAAATATTTGCTCTAAAAATGTTCCAGTCTAATGAGGTATAAGATAACACCATGTCACAAATTTTGTTCCTGGATAGTATGTGTTATTTTTTAATTGCTTGTGTTGCAAAAGTACAGAAAATGGTCATTATTACCTTCAAATTTTGCTTTTGTAACCTGGATAATGAAATTTAGAAACTAACCTATTTTCTCCGTAAAAATTGGAAAATCTGCACATTTTCATTTACATAACGTGTAATAAAACAACATACGAATCAAGATTTACATGTATTTACTCTTAGGTTGTACAAAAATGAACAAGAATTTTAGAAATGACTAGTTTTTCGAAATATGCAACTATAATGCAAATCACTATCACGTATCAGTCCCAAAATATAGTCTCCCATCATGTTTTCGTTATTGGCTCTCAGGTCACAAAAGGAAAGTTTGAAGAGAAAAATTGGTCTTTTCCATTTACTTTACACATAAGCAATTGGAAAACTACACTTTCTTCCCAGGACTGTTGTTGTTTTGAATTAAGCACAAAGCTACACAATAATTTATCTGTGCTATGCCCACCACGGGTATGAAAACCCTGTTTCTAGCGTTGTCACTCCTCACACATACCTCTGAGCCACTGGGAGACCATGCCCAATAACTACGAAAAGTAAAGAATTTGTTACACAGTGTAATACCAAGACATGATTCATTGGTATATTTCATATTATTAAGGTGTTATATTACTGAAAGCAATAATTACACTGCACCACAAAGCTTTTGCTTTTTGTAAACTGTTGGGTGTTCCTTATAGATTTTTGGCTGCTGATCACGAAAATCACATACATATTTGACCATAACGTACCGTTTCATCGAAATCTCCAGTTTCGTCATGTTTTTTCTTATATTTGTGTCAAAAAATCTCGTTTCTGTAAGAAACCTATGAACAATGTTTTGTGCAGTCTGGACATGTCCAGGCATGAAATCAGGCCAGGTTGGAAGCTGTTCCGTGGAAACATGCAGCCCGGGCATGTCTAGGCAGGCGGGAGCCAGCTTGATACTGTCTCAGCAGGCTATAAGTGGCTTGTATACACAGACGCTGCTCATTGGGTTAATATAGACTTTATAGTGTTTACTTATTGTTTCAGAATATAGCATTGCCTCAGTAGCACTGTAACAAGTAGGTTTGATGTTATAAACGTTTTACAGGACGATTGGTGTCGGTCAATATGTCTCGTCAATGTCGTAACACTCGCGATACATCTGTTATATTTGTAGCGAGTATACGCTTGTTCATCAGAGATGCTCAATGACTGCTCATGTGAAGAAAGCATATCATTTGTACTTCGGCTGTAAAATTGGTGATCAAGACCACGAATGAGCGCTTCACATTTGTGTTGCGACATATGCTGTCTGTCTGAGGGCTTGGCTCAGAGGCATTCGAAAAACAATGCCGTTTGCTGTCCCAATGATATGGCAAGAACAGAAATACCATGTGACGGACTGTTACTTCTGTTTCACTAATATGTCTTGATTCTCTGCCAAAAAGAAGAAGTCAATTGAATACCCTAATCTGACTTCAGCAATGAGATCCGTGCCGCATGACGACAGTCTTCCAATTCCGAAATCACCAGAGGAAAGGACCTCAGACGAACGAGACGAAGAAACTGCAATGCAGCGAAATTGATCCGGATTTTGAACCGTGCTCCTCAGGTGATTCACATCTCATAACACAGTCAGAATTATACGATCTGGTCAGAGATTTAAGTCTGTCAAAAGCAAAAGACGAATTGCTGGGTTCGAGACTGCAAGAATTGTGTTTGCTGTCACAAGGTACGAACATTTCTGTTTCTCGAAGGCGCCAAGATGATATAAACAAATTCTGTGCATAAGTTGACCGTCTCTGTTTCTGTGTTGATATCGAAGGATTGCTCTCTGCTTTGAGTTGTGACCATGACCCGCAAGAGTGGCGTCTCTTTATTGATTCATCAATGTTAAGCCTCAAAACTGTTGTGTTACACAATCAAACGTTCACCCTTCAATACCTGTGGGCTATGCAGCACACATGAAAGAAACCTATGATAGCATGGAAATTTTGCTGAAGCACATCTAGTGCAGCAAGTACAACTGGAATATCTGTGGAAATCTGAAAGTCATTGCTCTGTTACTAGGTCTGCAGCTCGGCTACACAAAGTACTGTTGTTTCATCTGTGAATGGGACAGTCGTGCCAAAGAGTCACACTATTCTAGACAGAGCTGGCCACTCCGTAAAAAGTTGCACAACTTGCACAGATAGCCCGAAATTCAAGTAAAATTTTTTATTTGTTGCGAAAAAAGTGAATAATAACCAGTGTCTTATATCAATCTTTCATGTCTACTAACGATTTTAAATACTTCTAATTAACACCAAATGATATTGGAAACTTTGTGAACTATATGTAATTTTCTTCAACTTCTTGAAAGAAATTATAAATGAAACTGTTTCACGTTAAACATAAAGAAAACACTTTTCCAATGTGCTCTATCTGTGTGTTAAAGTTTATTTTATTGCTAAATGGTAATGTATTACATACATGTGTATTTTGTTATTTTTGCTATAATGTCGCTGATTTTTGTTACATGTTCTTGTATATTACATGTAAAAAACAATAAATGATAATCACTTAATATTACAGAACGGTAAATCTAAATTTAACCACTTTTCCTGTTATCTATTGATAGATTTATACAACACATGTTTATCAAACTTTTAAATTTGATATTGAAACTTCTTAAACGTGCTGAATATCTTCTTATTCATTTAAAAGTACAGAAACAACATGCCTACACACAGAACTTATTCAATTTTCACAAGATCACCTGGACAGAATATTTTTCTGTTATTCCTGATACTGTCCACCTACTCGAACCAGTTTCTTCCTCTCACAACCATGTGAAATGTTTACCCCTACACTTACAGGACAACCTATTCTTTTTCATTTTTAAGTTAATATGTTTACCTCTTTCTTGGAAACTGAACTTTTAGCTTTGGTTTGAATTCACTAGACCAAGACGATCCTATAAACATCTTTCGCCACTTTAATTCACTCTATCTGGTGTACAAACTCAGAGTTATATCTTTTTATATGTTTCTTTAATTTTTTAATCTCTGAATGGTTCTCAGAGATTCGTAGAAGACAACTGTCCAAACGTAGTAACTTATTTTCATCTTGACTATGTTTCAACATGGCTTCCTATTCTTGTTGCAATTTTCTACACATTTCATTTTCGGTCTGGATTTTATCCTAAAACCTTAAAAAAACTGACTATCATTCCGTTGTTAAAGTATTCCGAATATGTTGAACACTGTTTATTATGTCGACCTACAATTTTTTAAAGGATTATGATATATTATATAACTCACAAACAAGATTTCGACCACTCATTTCTACCATTATTCAAGTTCTCAAACTTTCTGATATATACATCAATCACATTGATTCCAACAAGCCGTGTAATATGTTTTTATTTTGTTTTGAACGTGCTTTCAATTCAGTGTGGCACAGGGACTAAATCTTTCAACTTCGCCATTTCTTACTTCCGCTTACCTCCATTTTGTCGAACCTATCAAACATGTAATTCCTCTTTTCTATACTCCAAAACCTCAAGCAACAATATTATATCCTTTCTCTTCTAGATTGTATGTTAGTGACGTGATCATAGTAACTCTCAACCAAATGGAACTAAAAATTTATAGAGTTTTTACATGAAGGAAGTGATACTAGTTTCAAGAAACTAGTATCCTTTGCAGTACCAAATTCCTTTGAAATAAATATGATACCAAGAGGATACGAGCCTATATGCGTATCAATAATTTTGTTTATGAAAGAATTGTGAAAATTTTATATATGTAATTAAGTCAATAGTATCAAAATCCTGAAATTATAAGCTCACTTTTGTGGACTCTTCTCATGTAACTTGTTATGCAAAACTGGCTGATGATATAAATTTCGTAATTTAGTTGTATATTGTCTGAATTATTACTTCGGATTATATATTTTGCGTGTTTTATAAAGACTGTTAAATGCTTGCGTAAGTTTATTGATATTTTACAACGTTTCTGTACATACGTAAATAAACACAGTTTTTGTTATTTTTTGAGTAACTTTCTCTTTATTGTAAAACGCATTTTAAAACTACAAAACATTTGATAAAATACTGAAATTAAAAAGGTTTCAAATAGCATGTTGAAAATAAAAATAAAAGGCTTGTGTACGCGAAAACATGACGTAATTAAAATATCTCATACAAACGTTGGTAGTTAAAACAATTTTGCATTTTAGGAAAGCCAGATTTTATCAAAACCGTTCCAGTTACGACGATCAACTATATATCATTGCATTTAATTAAAATAATTCATCATCATTCTAAATACTAAGGCAACGATAAAGTCCTATGTTTACAATCGATGGACATGGAGAAATATTTCGTAAACAGTGAATATTAATTTGTTTGTTTGTTTTGTTTTTTGAATTTCGCACAAAGCTACTCGAGGGCTATCTGTGCTAGCGCGTCCCTAATTTAGCAGTGTAAGACTAGAGGGAAGACAGCTAGTCATCACCACCGTGAGCTACTCTTTTCCCAACGAATAGTTGGATTGACCGTCACATTATAACGCCCCCACGGCTGAAAGGGCGAACATGTTTGGCGCGACGGGGATGCGAACCCGCGACCCTCATATTACGAGTCGCACGCCTTAACGCGCTTGGCCATGCAGGGTCCAGTGAATATTAATTAACATTATTATAATTCTTATTTTAGGATACATTGAAGTTACCTTTCTATATTTTTATTATGATTCAAACTTTTACTTGCATTTATTTGAGTGTCATGAGACTTCGTTTACTGTAAAACTAGGTTGTATCAGTGATATTGCTAAAAGTAAAGTATTTTTACATATGGTTCCTCAGATGGATAAGTCTTTTAGCGCTAAAAATCAATTGTCGATACCCACGATGAGCAGAATACAAATAGTCAATAGTGTAAGCTTGCGCTCAAGAACAATCAAACAAGTCAAGGGTGACGTAATACGTTCTAGACATTAAAGGCTATGATTTTATTTAATAATTTATAACATTATATATTCCTTATCAGATTGTTTCACAGAATTTGTTTCTGTAATGGATAAAAACTGTGTTGAATCGAAACTTCAAACTTTAAATATAAATATCTGAAATCCAAAGAGATACGGCTGATGAGATCTGTTCATACTTCAAACACTGTGGTAGACCTTCCCATCACTCATGAGCACAAAATGGTCGTTTATTCGTACGATTCGAATCAAAACATATTACGATTTACATAGCGCTTTGGCTGTCGTTAACAGATAAAAATATTTTATTTTTACTAATACCAAATCAAATTTATAAAAAAAATCGTTTGTTTAAACTCACAGTGAGTAAAAACATTTTTTATAGTTGTAGAAACATTCCTTTACTTTGAACAGGTGTCTCAAAAAATTTAGTCAATACACTATTCGTCACCCAAATTAAATCAAAATTTCTGACATTCCGCTGTGCCACTGGTGATGGTGGGGACATAAAACCAGAGAAGATAAACTATTATTTTTTTAGTGTGTTACGTATTATAATTTATTTCAAACGAGTATCAGATTTTTAATGTTATGTACGTTACGTATTAGTATTCCATATAACCAGGAATTTTAATTTAGAAGTTAATTGAATTTCATTATGTGTGAAATTTATGATATTTGCCAACAATACTGAGGCACACAATTTTCTCTCTTAGCACAATTATATTTTAATGTACAAAATATACAACGTATAATGACACTTACTGCAAATAATTAATACAAATCATATACAAACTATCGAGTCTGGAACATAACATTTTATCGACGATAAAAGTCCGCGAAGCGCAAATTACTTTTGTGTTGATACACAGATATCCTTCACTTTGCGAAAATGCTGTCTAGCTTTCTCCTGTTTGGCCTAACGCGGTTGTTGTTGTTGTTTTGAATTAAGCACAAAGCTACACAATGGGCTATCTGTGCTCTGCCCATCACGGGTATCGAAACCCGGTTTTTAGCGTTGGAAGTCCGAAGACATATCGTAGAGCCACTAGGGGGCAACGCAGTTTAGAAGCTTACTTTTCACAGAGGAAGATGATATCTAATGTCTTCATAAGTATACTACCATCGGAAGTTGAATGGTTCGTAATGTTCGAAATCTACAAATGTTCCTGATCAAATCCTGTACAGCGGTATGTTTCCGGATTTACAACGCTAAATCAGGGGTTCGATTCCCCTCGGTGGGCTGAGCAGATAGCCCTTTGTGGCTTTGCTATACGAAAAAAACACACACACACACAATAAAGGTCCCTAAAATTGGCGTACCTGAAAACATACCCATCAAATTAAGAATATGACAAAACACTTGTTTCAGAACATATTTCAACAGAATTTATAGCACATCTGAGTGAAAAAAAAACTATGTCAGTTATGAATTAAATGTCAAACTGTTGAATATTTACGTTTCCATAGATATGGTTCACACTACATATTGTGAACACGTGTATGTCTCAAATCTAAAGAAAAATAGCACGAAATCTAAAGATTATTGATTATCGTACGAAATGGTGCATTTAGAATAAATACAGAAATCATAAAAGGGGTCAAAAAAGAAACTTAAGCGTACTTTGTGTAACAGTCAGTAACTTATTCTGTGAATTCTATTTCACTAAGTAAGAAAGTCATAATTATCAAATTCTCTTATCCCTCTAAATGGTTTTAATTTCAGTTTTAAACCTGTAGTTTATAGACTATGTTATTCTATGTGTTGAATGGTAATATAATATCCCCACAAATACCAAATGTACAACATAATATGAACAAGAAATAATTATTTTATAAATGTATTATTTAGTTTATGTTAATAGGTGTATTATGATCTAGTAGGATGTGTGGGGTTTCTTGATACGGGCGTCTTAACAGGTACGTTTATAGAAGTGTACTGTTTCAGACAAATAATACACTATGGTGTTATTTATATTAATGTATAAAAAGATATACTTTGGTTTGAATTTTACGCAAAGCTACACTAGGGCTATGTGCGCTAGCCGTCCCTAATTTAGAAGTGTAAAACTAGAAAGAAGGCACCTAGCCATCTCCACCCACCGGCAACTTTTGGAGTATTATTTTACCAACGAATTGTGGCATCGACCGTCACTATATAATGCCCTCACAGCTGATATGTTCGGTGAGACGGAGATTCTGAGCCGCGACCCTATGATTATGAGTCGAGTGCCTTAACCACCTGGCCACGCGAGCCTAAGATATACCTTAAAAGAACTAAAACACTAAAATAATAACTTCAGTGGATTTTTGCTGTACCAATAGTTGTTTGGAAAACGAAGTGTACCTAAAACACAGAATGTTTAAGAGCTAATGGTTATCGCTAAGAAAGATCGTAAAGTCTCCTTTCTTAATATAAATATAAACTTGGACAATGAATACGTCTTACGCAACATCTACTCCCATAAACACGCAACAATCGCATTACTTGTCAATTAGATATCGCCTAGCAAAGAACCAGATATCCACATGCTTCAAAACAATCAATATTCAATAATCATAATCAATTATACTAGGTGTCTTAAACTCAAAACGCCCAAACTTAACTGCCGAAAAAGAAACATTAATGATAACATTCTTCACAGTTTCATTCATAACAACGACCTATTTGTCGACTCACACACATTACAACGGATCACAAGACATTCTCGATCTTGCAGTCATAATCCGACATAAACAACTTCAAAGTATTCAGAAGACATTAGTGGGGACCATAACCCCATCTTATTTACAGTAAATATCAACCCAGGCAACACAACACAACACCAATCTCACGTTTCAAAATATTTGACTTCACAAAAGCAGACTCGGATGGAGTAAAACTAATCACTTACTTACTTTAACCTGACATTTTAACGTTTGCCGACTGTTCACAAGATATCAGCGCTCACGCTGCACAAATTACAAATCGGAAATGCCCTCACAATCACATAGAAATGCCTAAATATTTATCACAGGCACCTACCACAGAAATCCATGATCTCATAAAAACCATAAGAGAATTCATTTTAACAATAAACACTAATTTTAAAACTTCAATAACTAACACAAATAATCACGATAAAATTAATCGCATCACAGCATAATGAAAATTGGTAAAGCTTCTGTCAGTCAATAGATGACAATAGACATGATCCCGCGAAGTTCTGGAAAAAATTCAAAATAATTTGCAATGACAAATCTACTCACATACATCATACAATAAAATATAACGACACCGCAGCAACCACAGAAGACAAATTCAAACTTTTCAGAGATTATTATTTCACAGTCTTCAACATAAAGAATTTCAATAACGATCACTACACCTAGGTCAATAATTATGTACAAAACATAGAAGACATATTAACCCTCACTTCTTCATTAAGGGTCAATCATTATAATGCAAACGAAGACAACAACGTTGCAAAATCTTTCACCTAAGCCGAGATTCAAATTCATATTAAGAAAATAAAAAACACTGTCCCCGGCAATGACGGCATTAGAAACATGATTTTAAAAAGCGCTTCCAATGCACCCATTAACCATATCACAGCTATGTTTAATTTATCCCTAAAATCTGGATATTACCCAAAGCATGGACTTCGACATCGTCAGCATCATCTCCAACAACAGTGAGGATCTTAGCAATCCAAACAACTACAGACTAATAAGCTTTTTAAAGAGTATAGGCAAATTAACGTTGAAAATAACCACAATAAGACTGCTTTTTTCACTTTGAATCCAGTAAGCTCCTGTCTGATACACAAAACACGTCACGCAAACAACGACAAACATTCGGTTATTTAGCCAGATTAATTTAGCAGAGACCCAGTTAAGCTGAAGAAACCAGGACATTTACAGTCAAGGGATACATCTTTTAGTGATGAGATAGAACATGAATACAAGTTAATGTCATAGAAATGTCCCTCAACAAAAGTACAATGTTATGACACCATTAGGCCCGGCATGGCCAGGTGGGTTAAGGCGTTCGACTCGTAATCTGAGGGTCGCGGATTCGAATCCCGGTCGGACCTAACATGCTCGCCCTTTCAGCCGTGGAGGAGTTATAATGTTATGGTCAATCCCACTATTTGTTGATAAAAGTGTAGTCCAAGAGTTGGCGGTGGGTGGTGATGACTGGCTGCCTTCCCTCTAGTCTTACACTGCTAAATTAGGGAAGGCTAGCGCAGATAGCCCTCGAGTACTTTTGCGCGAAATTCAAAATAAACCAACGACACCATCATGGTTGCAATTGAGCAGTTATGACTCTTTTAATCCTACACACCTAGATAAACTTTTGACCAGTCGGAATTCACCTACTCTTAAATTTTCAATTCGAACGTTTGCTATTAAAGGTTGAATTCTTAACAATTATGGATCTCTGTTCATTCAGCCAATTGTTATTCTGCTTTGTTGTCAAATATCTCACAGTTTTCTGAGCTGCATGTTAGATCTTCAACATAACAATGACCAATATTCTTATGAGATTCAATATTCACTGAAGGAAATCCTACACTGTCAGTCCTGTAACACCTGAAAATACCAGCTTGACATTTAGCGTTGCAGAACTTATGGATGAAAATGCGTTGCTAGCTGCTAACTGATGTATTGGATATTGTGGAAGTTCTACTTGTTTATCACTAAACTGGCCCTGAAGTCATCTACAGCTGAGTAGATCCAATTATCATAATAGATCTAGTAAAGTTCAAGCTTACACTGGATGTACTGGTCATAGTGAAAGCAGCATCAACTTGGACCTCGTTGACTCTAGATAGCCCAAACTTCTAGGTGTCTCAGCAGCTTACTAAGCTGTCCATGATTATCCCAGTTAAGAATGATTCAGTATTGTTGAAGAAGAAATAGGAATCATTCATGATATTTCTTTTTGAAATGTGCAACATCTTAACACACTGATTACTTACAACTTTAAGCTTAAATGCTCTTTAGAGTCGACAACGCTCTGAAAGGATTGAAGTCAGTTATTACTGATGTCATGACTACCAAGTTCAATGCCACTATCATTATTACAACTACTGTTACAGTGATGCAAAAGAGCCAACAAGCTCATTGAATGTCTCCTTGAACTTTTAAGATCTAAACTGTGAACAGATGGACAAAAACGTCAGAAATTTAAGCAGGTATCATCTCCATATTAGATAAGTGACAAAATGTCTACGAATGCCACTTCTAAAGCATCATCAGCCAAGATGTCTTGTAACAGAACCCAGAGAAACCTGAAGATAGAATTCCTCTCTAAATCATCAAAGGTGGTATTAAACATTTCACACTAGAACAGACATATGTGTGAAAGTGGTGTATTAGGAGGTGGGTGCAAAATGGAATGAAGCGTGGGTTCTCTACATTCAAGAGGAACACAAGCTGCATTGAACAGATACATCTCTATTATGACTCAAGGAAGAAATATGGCCCAAAAGGAGAGAAATTAATATGCTCTGACAAAGTTCAGGACATGGTGGTGGCCACCAAGGTAGCCATTCATAAGAACCATAACCACCATCGAGAATCTGCTAGCAGTATTAAGGTGAGGATGAACAGAGCTTCATGTCAATTCTGGTGTATATTGTATGGTTTGTCTATTTAATTTAAAATTGTTGTTCATAGCTATGTAATACTGTTTTATTTAATTCTTTACATCTGAAATTTTCTTGAAGTTCAAGGTTAATTCCTTCATTGTATATATTCCAAATCTTCCATGCTCTTTTTCATGCCTTCTTACTGAAGGCTGGGACAGTGCCACAATTAATAAAAGTGTGAAAGCTGTCAGAATGGCAGATTTCTGTGGAGTAATACACTGTATAATATCAAGAACTGCTATGTACCTGAAAGTGTTTTATCCTACTGAAAGTAGCCGCAGCAATTACCATTACATTTATGTCCACTGTGTGCACAGAAACCTTTTGAAGCTCTTCTTCAAGAGCATCAGCTAAGTGTAAGATGGCATATGTGTCAACTTCCTCATGTGAGAAAGGAGCCAATTTTCTTACCAACAGCAGCATATGTAGTTCCAGAACTTTCAGTTAGCAATTAAAGTGTACACCTTGGTGCACAAATTAATCACATTATCCCTCAAAATTCAATGCCTCCTCCTATTATGTTGCACGGCTTATGTAGTATTTCTTGAATGCTGATTGAAGTAAAGTACAGAGGCTGACAGCACTAACTTGTGGTTTGATTACATAGCAGGCATAGATGAAAGATTTAGCTGTATCAGTATTTTTAATATTAGCTTGTACTAGAGTGTTTGTCTAGCCACTCCTATCCAGTCAAATACAAAGGAGCTGTAAGAGAAAAAACACATATTTAATTTCATACGCTGTAAATAATCTCGGAATTAAAACTAAACATGTGTATCACATGTTAATATTAAGTTTTCAAATAAAAATACACATGACTTCAAGACAGTTCTTTCGATAGAGAATTCTACAAGCATCACTACACGTTTATTTTTCCCATATATGTTCAGCAAGATCTACTGAATTTCCTTCTCAGTGCCATAAAGGCGTAAGATGGTAGTATTTAATTTAACCTGGGTCGAGACGCTGAATAAGGAATCAAATGATGTCAGTAGATTGTTTGCTTATTACTACTGAGTGAACAATGGCAGCAATACAATGATGGATGGTAGTAGTAAAACATCTTCCAGAATGAAGATGTGATAGATGTACTAGTATAACCATTCGTTATCACCTTAATCAGTCATTCGTATTATTCATTGCAACAGTCTAAAGATTGGTGAGCATTACTTGTCATTTTCAAGAATAGATATTAACTGTTTGTCCTTCACAGCAGCTTGTGACCCATCTATGTATGCTGATGATAGGAGAGTCACTTCCCTGACAGGTATGTTGCCATCAATGGCTAATATACCACAACCTATTACTTAATCGTCACAGAATGCATTATATAAATCCCTGTATTATGAGATGATTCATTTGCTATTCATTAACTGGGTGTGTAATTTGTATTATCAACTGCATAGATAATGAACAAATCATGGCACATCCATGGTGGGCAGAAAACTCGCTCCATATGAAATCACTCGCAGAGTTCATTGGTCACATCAGCCATGGACTGGAGGAGATGTTGATATGATATGCTAAAGTCAAGGTTATATAGATTGCATACAATATTCTGGCTCCATACAAGGGCATGGGTTTTCAAAGCAATTTAAATGGCAAAAAGGGTCGCACAATTATAGTTGTTTCATAAGCTTGTGTCTGAGAAAGTGCTATCATGCAAATACTTAATGTTGTTAAGTATCAGAATTTGGGAAATTGAGATTGTTGCAGTTTTGGTCTTGAAGTTTATATCTGACTGATACTTAATATTTGAACAGATCAAATCAGCAGGTAATTCAGAACAACTTCTTGCTAATGCCGTACTGGAATGACCCATCAAACGAATTCCGTTGTCTGAGGATTGTTGCTAACAGCCTGTACTTCATTCTTGTACTGTGTCGTCCATCAGCATCACTAACTTCCAACTGGTTTAGGTGAGCTGGTTACAACTTTGCCAGGTTAGTCCCAGTCTTCAAGCTAGGAGATGGCAGCATGCATGGTACTGCTTTTACCAAACTTCTGGCGTACATTGATCATATTGCTAGTTAGCTGGAATTAGAGTTTGTTAGCAGTAATACAGACTAATAAAACATGTTCTGTGATATTTTGCTTCAGTGCCAATCATATCATCTGCAACCAGCTTAGCAAGGAGCTTGATATTTTCAAGGTCAAGTGCAACTAATGTACCTGACAATCATTGTGATAAGTAGTTGTTTTGTGGTGACTGCATTATTAACTAATTGTTACAGAAAAAAAGGTTACTTTGATTTTAATTTCGCGCAAAGCTTTTTGAGGGCTAACTGCGCTAGCCGTCTTTAATTTAGCAGTGTAAAATCTAGAGGGAAGGCAGATATTCATCACCACTCATCGCCAACTCTTGGGCTACTTTTTACCAACTAATAGTGGGATTGACCGTCACATTATAAAACCTCCACGGCTGAAAGGGCAAGCATGCTTAATGTGATGGCGATTCGACCCAGCGACCCTCGGATTACGAGTCGAGTACCTTAACCACCTGGCCATGCCAGGCCCCCTAATTTAGTAATGATAGACTAAAGCAGGGGTAGACAACTTATTTTTCATAGTAGCCACAACTGTGGATAATGAAAACAACGTTGGCCACACTATTAAAAAAAGATTGAAAGACGTTAGTTTAATCAAAATAATTGCATTTCATGTGAAAAGTGATGGAAATTTTCATCAACAATTTTGTGAAAGTTGGCTTAATATCTACGCTCAATGAGCATCTAAGCTCTGCTTTATTTGTGTTAGTAAGCTAAGATCTGTATCTAGACTTGAGGAAGTAAGGAAGTGAATCGTTCCAAAACTTTTCCTCTACTTAACCATCTTACATTTGAAAAATCAGTAAGATCATCAAAAGTACAGTCACTGTTTTTCTTCAAAGACTTAATAAACTGTCGATTGATAAGAGAGCTTCCACTTCGAATATAATTCACAATTTGTACACCAGTATCCATCAAATTTTTCACTTCATCACTTTTAGACATCTAAGCACACAAAGTTTACTGATGCAAAATGCAATGAAAAGATGGCAGCGAGGACTTCACATTATTTTCAATTAAATGCTGCTTCAAAAGAGAAACAAATCCTAATTTCGCCCCAGTCATGGCGGGACAGAAACCATTTTTTTAAAATCCAGATTGAATTTTTTTGACATTTGAAGAAATATTTGAAAGATGTTTTATCCACATGTTCGTAATCCTCAAAAGCCAAGTATTTCTTCCTTCATTTGAAGATCTGAAGTTACATATCGAATCCAACATATCAACTGTGCAGTGTCACTAACATCTCTTGACTTATCTAGTGCTAAAGAAAAATACAAACAGTCTTTCAGTTGTTCAAGCAACTAATTTTCTATGTCTCTCACTAACTCCACCATTCTGCGGATAATTGTTATTCGACTTAATTGCAAATTATTTACCTTTTGAAGAATATTATATTTTATTTTCGAATCATAATTCTCCAACAGAGTTTAAATTACCACAATCAATATTTCTTTTACTAGTTCAGCATCAGAAAATAATTTATTTTTTGAGCTATAATCGAAGCTACTTTATAGCTAGCTAACGTAGCAGGTTCTATCAATGATAAAAATCTTTTCAGGCCTACCTTTTGTTCATGAAGTTGTGCTTTCAGGCGGCTAATTTCATTCATATGATTTTTTGCTATCAACTGGAAGCTTCACAACAAATTCATTATAAAAATTGTTAAAGTGTTGCTTAAGGTTGTATACTTTATTATTTCTAAAAACTTTGCTACACAAAGGGCACACTGGTTTATTATTAGCTTCAATCACTGCAAATTTCAACTCCCAACTTTCATCAACTTCTCGTTTCACATTTTCCAGTCACGCGCCATTCTCTTTTCGGCAGTTTTGTTTGTTTGTTTGTTTTATGAATTTCGCGCAAAGCTACTCGATGGCTATCTGCGCTAGCCGTTCCTAATTTAGCAGTGTAAGACTAGAGGAAAGACAGCTAGTCATCACCACCTATCGCCAACACTTGGGCTACTCTTTTATCAACGAATAGTGGAATTGACCGTAACATTATAACGCTTCCATGGCTGAAAGGACGAGCATGTTTGCTGCGACAGGGATTTAAACCCGCGACCCTCAGATTACGAGTCGAACGCCTTAAACCCACCTGGCCATGCCGGGCTCTTTTCGGCAGTAATGTCAGAATCAATTAAATTGTCTTTATTTTCTGAATGTTCATCATCATCTGGATTCTTTTGTTTTCGAATTATCCACCTATCCATATTATTGAATTAAAAACAAAATATTTAAATACTTGAAAGTTGCACAATAAAAATGTTTGCAAGCGCATGCAAAACAACGCACACTCGATAACAAACATCTAAACCAGACTGACGTTACGAAATGGGCGGATTCTGTGGCAGTGATGAAGAGCGCGACATTAGCGATGACGTGAGGCAATGCAGCTGGATATTACTAAATTCGCGGTAAAGAAAACTAAATAATGGAAAAAGCTGATTCCTAAACTCGAGCTGGCCATGGAGTGATCCACCCCTGGGCTAGAGGGAAGGGCATATAGTCAATGCAACTCACCTCCAGCTATTTTATCAACAAATAGTGGAATTGACCATAACATTATAAAGCCATTATGATTGAAAGGGTACATTCGGCGAGGGGAATTCGAACATGCGACATGCGGGTCGAACAACCTCACAACTGGGAGAAATAGCGGAAAAATAAATATTTGTTTAAGAAATGTTTATATATTCTGATTCAAATAAGATAATTTGTTTTTATGTTCATAAAATATGTAACTAACGTCCTTATCGGTATGTTTCATAAAAATAATAGTGGTTTTATTTTAAAAGTAATTAATAAAATCATTAGTACAATGAAGGTACCAGAATATGCAAATCTCCTTAAGAAAGGTATTAGACACAAAAATAAAACCATCATTAAAAAATAAAAAGTAATTTTTACCTATTATTTTGATGTCATAAATAATATTACTATTTGTGTTCTCATTGATATTACAGCACGCTTTTAATACAGTTGCATGACGAAATTTTGTTTCATTTTACGGAAATTGTATTTAATCAACTGTCAACTTATAAAACGCAATATTCTAGGGGTATTCGTGAATCCGTTTAAGTAATATTAAATAAAAAGAGAAGCTTCAAGTATATACGAAAGTCTGAGAATAAATATGTACACAGTTAGTTAATATTACTACCCTAACCTCATTTTAACGTTATAATAAAGATGTTTTTAAACATTCAACTGTATGAATTTCCAGGCTGAAAGTTTTAGAAAGTCTCTTCACACCTATAAATGTAACCAACGCGACGCTCCGAAAGACAATTTTTATTATTGGTTTTCTGTAGTTGGTATGCTATAAACTTTAGAAGCTATACTTGTGATAAACGCTTACGAACCAGGAAATTCAGATATATATTGCCCAGGAAAATTTATAACTTAGAACATTACAAACCATCTAATTTCAGTAGGCATTAATATTTTTACGAAAGTATTATATAACTTCGCCAGTTAAAAAAAAAAACTCTCACTGGCTCCCCGTTAAGCAAATTGTACCTACATCAGTTCAAAGTTAATTGACTCATCAAGAACCCACGATGAGATATCCAGTTCTAGACCGATATCGATTGTAAGTTTGTAAAATGTTCTTTGTTTGTTTTGGAATTAAACACAAAATTACACAAGGGACTATTTGTTTTCTGCCTACTACGGGTGTCAAAACTCGATTTCTCATAATGGAAGTCTGCAGACATACCGCTGCACCGCTGGGGGAAGGGACTAAAACTTTTGTATATAAGTCGTTATTTTAATAACTATTATTATAAATTGTGTTATTGTTTGTATATTAAAATACATATATATCAAGAAAGAAACTGTGTGTATCCATCTTGTTAACAAATATGATAAATAGTTTATTTAACTTCTAAATTTAATTATCATTTAATTCAGTTTCAGAATATTTGAAATATTAATACAGAACACAATAAATTGGAGGTTTGTGTCCGCTGAATTAGAGACAAAATTCGATCTAAACTAAAATTAAATTAATTCAATTTATATTTATCATGTCTGATTATCACGAGTTTCTTGAATTGCCGTCCCTCGAACAATTGAAAAGAAATAACAAAAGTGAATTGCTTGAAATCGCTAAAGTTTTAGAGCTAGAGGTAAATAAATCAATGAGAAAAGACTGAACTAAAAAAAGCGTATTATTAAAATAGTAGTCGAAAATGATTTTTGCTAAGAAAAAGCGAGAAACACTTTATGGGTTGAGTGATAAAGATAAGCTAGAGATCTAGCTAAAATTCAAACAAATCGAGCCTGAACAAGCTCGTATAGAAGCCGAGATAGAACAATTTGTATCGAAAGTGAGAGACAAAATAAACATCTCGAGGCCAAAATGGAAATTAGATTCAACTATGATGAACAGAGGAAAAATGACAACTTTGAATTTAATCAATAAGTTAAAGTATCGTCATTTAATAAAAATGAAGTTGATAAATATTTCCAACATTTTGAGAAGATTGCTCAAACCATAGTCATTATTATTATAAAGCGTTTTAATTGGTAAAGCACAAAAAGATTATGCCACTTATCTCTAGAAGATTGTATGAATTATGATAAGATTAAGGCAGCTATTTTTATCGCATACGAATTAGTATCAGAGGTTTATCATTAAAAGCTTCTAAGGTATCATAAATAAGATAGTCTAACTTATAAGGAAGATTATTTTGATTGGTGGTATAATTCTATGCATACTGACAACAATTTCAACATACTAAGACAGTTATGTCTAATTGAGGAATTGACGGGTTGTGCACATGACGACCTCAAAATCTACATGGATGAAAAGCAGGTCAAAACACAACAGGAAAAAACTGCTCTTTTTGATGATTACACTTTAACGCATAAAAACACTTTTCATAAAAACAAATTCCTACCATATCAGCAAAAATCATTATATGTTCAATCTACTAAAGTTGAGGATTCTTCTAAAAAAATCCAGCTCTTCTAGTTCGACATCTTCTTACAGGCAGGATAAAACTTCATCAAAACCATCAAGACTTGTCTGCCCTTTCTGCAATAATCCTGGCCATGTCCAATTGTTCGTGCTTGAACATAGAAAAGGAGACAAAACCCAGTGCATTTGTGTCCACATATAAGCATAATTTCACAAGATGTAATTTGGCCACTGATATATTCAGGGAAGTATTTAGAACTTTTGTGTTTGCTGGTTCAGTTTCTTTTAAAAATGACACTGTCAATCTTACATCCATTTGTATTTTACACGATAATGGGGCGACTCAATCATTGTTGTTAGAAAGTATACTGCATTTAGATTCAATTTATGCCATTGATGAGTTTGTTAGTGCTCAGTATATTGAGAGCGACTTTGTTCATGTTCCTCTTTATAACATTTATTTAACATAAGACGTAGTTTCAGGACAAGTTGTGGTGGGAGTAATACCTACTTTGCCAATAAAGAATGTCACGTTATTGTTGGGAAGTGATTTGGCTGATGGAAAAGTTATTTGTCAAACCCAAAATGGTTAACGATCCGATCATTGTTTCTTCTAAGAATGATGTTATTGTTGAGGTGAATCCTAATGTGTTTTCCTCGTGTGCTGTGACTCGAGATCATGCTAAGAAATTAAGACAAAAGAAATGATAAACAAGTGTTCATAGGACGATATTATAAATTTATTTTAGACATTTTTTGGGATCACGCGGAGATCTTGTAGATGATTGTTCAACTGGCAATTTTTTGGTGACTGATAATTATGGTTGTTGTTGTAGTTTTTGAATTTCGCACAAAGCTACTCGAGGTTCTATTTGCGCTAGCCGTCCCTAATTTTGCAGTGTAAGACTAGAGGGAAGGCAGCTAGTCATCACCACTCATCGCCAACACTTGGGCTACTCTTTTACCAACGAATAGTGAAATTGACCGTAACATTATAACGCTCCCACGGCTGAAAGGGCGAGCATGTTTGGCGCGACCGGGATGCGAACCCGCGATTCTCAGATTACGAATCGCACGCCTTAATACGCTTGGCCATGCTGAGCCAAATAATTATGGACGTGAAGGATCTGGCTCACCTGGTGAAATTCCATTTGGTAAAAGTAAACCGATAGCTGAGCAAGAAAAGGATCTCCAGATCTCTTTTCCTATTTAGACCTCTTAACATATAATCTCTCAAAAGTTGACCTGAAAAATGTTTCAAATGTTTATTTTATTTTTTTTTCAAAAATGGTGCGTCTATGAGGAAATTGAAGGCAACAGATGTGCCATATTCAGAGTACTGGACTGTAATTTATCAAATCATTGTTCCAAAAGCATATCATTCTGAAATATTGAAAGTTGTCCAGGAATTCCCCATGGGAGGTCATTTATATACCAGCAAGATATGTGTCCAAATTATAAAACATATTCTTTGGCCAAAAATCAGGTAGGATGTTTTTCCATTTTGTAAAACCTGTCATATCTGTAATTTGATGGGAAAACCTATCCAGAAAATTACTGTTGCTTCTTTGAAACCTATCCCAGCTTTTGAAGAATCTTTCAGTTATGTAAAAGTTGATTGTATTGGGAATTATCCATCTCCTACCAACAAGATTCCCACTGTCCCTATCTACTATCTTGCGATATCCCAGCCAAAACCTCACTTCTTGCAAATACATCGCTGTACCATTAGAATAAAAAAACCTATTGAAGAAGAAACCTAAAGTTCAAGCGGTCTGAAATGTAACAATCTGCTTTTGAAAAAGTCAAATCTTTAGTGTTCTTATTTTTATTGATAAGCCTGACGCATTAACTGTTGGTTCCAGTGAATGCGGTACTCGTGCTATTTTATTACAACCACACGATAGAGGTATGGAACGTATTGTTTGTTATTTTTCTACAAAGTTTAATTGTTACCAAAATAATAATTATTTTGTGGAAAAAGAAACATTGGCTTTAGTGTTAGCTTTAGAATATTTCAAAAACCTATTGTCATTTACATTTACCATAACTCGTTGACGTTTTTGAACCAAATGAAGGGACAAAACAGAAGATGGTTAAGTTGGAGCTTGTCATTACAACAGTATGATTAGAAAAGAATCCATCTCGAAAGGGTTGATAACACATAAAAGTGCATTAGTGTTATATAATTTTCTGAGACTATTTGTATTGATTGTGTTATGTATGTCATGGTTATTGAAGTATTGTAATTTTTGACAATATATTATGTTCAACGTATTGTTGTGAACGTGTGTATATATCAGTTAAAAAGTGTCTAATGCCAATTTTTAATTCTCTGAAAAGGGGTGTGTGATATATTTATCATCTTTTTAATATCAATGTTTGTTCAAGTTAAATTTTTATTTACGAATATACATAATTTATACTGTTAAATCTGTATTGCGAAATTCCCACCTATTCACTAATGTTATAGAAGATTCTCGTGTGTTAGAATCAACAATGTGTGTGTACGTAAACACTGGTGTACCGTCAATGTTATTGATCAGGCTGAACTTACTAGAAACTCTCCTCTGTTAACGTAACCAACGAGACCCGCCAAGAGACAGTATATATTATGGGTTTGCTGTAGTTGGAATATTATAAACCTCGGAAGTTATACTTGTGATTAACACTTACTAATTAAGGAAATTAAGATATATTGACCAGGAAAGTTTATAGATTTCGAATAACATAAACCATTTAACTTCACCAGCTTCATGCCTGTTTTTGAATTTCGCGTAAATCTACACGAGAGCTATGTATGAAGAATAAAAATGTTATACTTGGATATCCAAACAACAGCAATCAGAGAGATTACATACCCTCGCCCAGTCACTCCTTTTCGAGCTTGGATTCATTTATATTTGTTATGAAATTTCACCCTCGAAAATTCTTTCCAAATCCAGAGTGATCAAATATCCGAATCATTTTTGTGGCATGAGGAAGAGTCTCAATCATAGTGTGTTTATGAATTTAGTACAAATCCGATCACACTTTACAGTTATTAATTCAGATCCACGATATATTATAAATAAATAACAATAATAAACGCTTAAAAAATATCTAGGATTCTAACTAAATTTGGAGAGGACTGTTACACACCGACTCCCCCATTTGTGTAAAATTTTCGTTTACATCAGTTCACTAGTGGTCAAGATATGCGTGCAGAAACATTTTTTTTTGTTTTTAATAGCAAAGGCACAGCGGACTATCTTCTGTATCATCGTGCCTTTGGTTTTATCATTGTAAATTCGTAGACTTGCTGCTTTCCCACATGGAACAAACACAGAAACACATTTTCAGTTTTGCCACTACTTCGCTTAATGTTGATAGATTTTACTACATTTGACATAAAAGTTTGTTAGGTCCATGCATACTTACGATTTCACATTTTTTATTGATTTTATGGCCGTTATTTACTATTACATATATAGGAAGCAATTTTCCACGTCCTAAGATAGCATTTCATAAATAATAAATGTACATAACTTCTGTCCAGAGGGACGGGCGTTACCATTAGTCAACAAATATTTCTCCAGTTTTGTTGTCATTTTACACTTTCAGTACACAGACTAATATTAGGTTATACTTCTGTTTCTAAGCAAAGTTACATCAAAGCCATTGTTGAAGCTCAGTTACCAAAAAGCACTGGCTTTTCAAAATATATTAGTTGTTAATTTGAGTTTTACCAATACTTATTCTATGAATACGCCACAAGTTAGTTTCATGAATGATCTTGCTTTTGCTTGGCTCACAACGGGATTCATCGATATTTGACTGCCTCTGTTGGTCAACTTGGTTTCGCAAACTCTACTTATTTCAGGTAGCTATGAAATCCGAGGTTAAGTTATATATTATAGGGTTAAGGTGGTAGTACTTACACTATCATTGTTGAGGGGCTACATACTAGTTGTTATTTTCACAATTACGCTCGAAATATTAACCATTGATGGTTACAAATTCACTCTTACACTTACTAGTCACTGCAGGTTCGTTTTTCAATATATTACAGTTCATTTTTTGCTATAGGTTAGTTCAATGATAAATTTCTATTTAATTATATATATATTCTACATTATATATATTGTAACGGTTGTCATTAAACTAATCAGTGATGTCGAGAAATATATATGTAAAAACGGCTGGTTTGGGTTGAGAAAATATTTTATGTAGAGGAGCGAACAACGTTTCGACCTTCTTCGGTCATCGTCAGGTTCACAAAGAAAGAAAGGTAACTGACCGGAAGCTGACCACATGTACTTCTCAACCCAAACGAGCCGTTTTTACATATATATTTATCATTAAACTAATTTTTTGCAATGGTGAATACTATCTCCAGGGTTTAAAACAATTCTAATTTGGATTAATTTCATAATATTCACGTTTAAAATAGTATCTGTCCCTCCCTAGCCCCTTTTTGCCCCGACTGAAGCAGTCAAATTACAGGTTTAAATATTACAACACAAGTCAGTTTGGAAATTACTATCTCAGTTAATACTACGGCGGTATCTTTAACGTCTTAACAGTAAGTTTGATTAAAAACATAACAAAAATGATTTAAACACTGACCTTGATTAAAGACTATTACTCTACTGTGGAACAAATACTAGTAAGGAAATTTTTACAGAAAAGTTTAATGTAAATCAGTATAACGAAACACATTTAATGCTGCAAGATTGTCTTTTGCGCCATTTACAAATATCATTGCATTTCTTCGCTCCATCAACAGCATGGCCATCTCAGAATGTCGCTGCGCCACATGCCGGTATTTGTAAGTGTTAATATTACTAAACATTACGTACAATGTTATAGATAACGATTACAAATTTTGATTGGCAGGTTTACTCTAGTCCCGTATAAAATTACATAAAACGATTTTAGCATTTTACTACATTTCAGCATTTTTAGAAAGTTTTAGCCACCTTTTCAAATGTTTCTAATGGTGAAATTCTTTACTGTTATGAGCTATCTTGCCTAATTTTTAGTATTTTATTTAGAAATGATAAGAGGTGACAGAGCACAAACGATAATAGATACAGTTCAGAATTTTAATAACATAGTGAAATACATAGAAAAGATAGTGTAGAAAGAATACTCAAGATAATAAACAACCCTATTACAGATAGGGGAAGACAGGAAAAAAACAAGTTACAAAAACAAATATATATAATGTGATAAAATTGGCATTTAAAAGGCTAGCCAGTGTGACAGATTAAAAAAAAAAAAGCTATGACCATACAACTTTTTCCAGACTATGCTATTAATATACACAAAAAATAAGAAAATCCCAATATTCAAAAGAACATTTTCCACCACATTACAGGAATGAAAAGAAATTCAATAGACGGAGATATGGAGAGAGGAATAAAACAATACATTCATTACGTAAATGCTAGTAACATTTCCATTCAAATAAATTCATTTGTTTGCACATGAGAAATGTTAAAGTTTTCCAAAAATAGATGGACGTCAACCAAATGTTCACAATATGAAAGATTTATAGACGTTATTATAAGAGCCAGTGAGATATGTAAAGCGTTTCTTCTCTGCTTGTATCAACTACTTAAATTTCTGTAAATTTTCTTCTCATGGGTAAATGGATTGACAGGGATGTGCTAAAATAGAACTTTTATTTCAAAACTTTTTGTCTCTCTGATACAACTAAATGTAAAAGCTCTTTTCTTGATAGGGTGCTAATAAAAAACAAAAGCACCACCTTTATGATAAAGGCACCTATTTTGAGGAGGTTTCTTAATATTCAATGTTCATCACATTCTTCTGTACATAAAAGTCATTCACAAATTATGTAATTAATAATGGAGTTAAAACTTTGACAGAGGTGCTCAGTTTCATAAAAGATTATAGCTACAATATTATTTAAGTAATTTAACCATAATAATGTGACAACAACCTGATAAACGCGAGTTTCCTATTTATGAGTTTAATTAAACAACATGCCATTACATAAGTTATGAACAACCCCTTACACAAAGCTTTCAGTCATGATTTTGAGAAGACATGTAACAATGAAAAATTCCAAGTAAAACTTTCTGAAGCATTTTATCAAATACATAACCAACATTCCTTCTCAAACAGACCAACACATTTTTAACATTAAACCTGTTTTTGTTTTAAAAATTTCATTTTTTTAAAATCAATGACTTCATTAAATTTCACAACTGTCTGAAATATAAAAACGTTTTATAAATATATTTGTTCCTTTTTGGGGGGGCTGGGGTGGAACAGATGTTTTTTCTCTCTTCTTAAGCAAGTTAAACTACAGAAAATACAAATTTACACACAAGATACACTCTGAAAAACACGTAAATACTGATTACTACTATGTCCTATTTACTTAAATGCATACAAGGAAATATTTAACATAACCTCTCATATGCAAATTTTAACAATTTTATTAATATCTCAAAAAAGTTTCTTTTATAGCGGGAATTACCAATCACTATTTTATAGTAAGATATCAAAACAAATTAGCTAGAAAAAGAAAACCTTGAAATGTTTCTGTACCAAATCAATTTTAACAGCATGAAATTAAAATATTTACCTGAGCTGTAACCTGTTCTAATACAATAAATTGGTTATAAGTAATGGCAGATTCTAATTATTATCATTTATAGAGGGAGGGTTTCCTCCTAAGATAAAGTGTTGTCAGATGAAATGTTAAAACAGTAGCTTAAATCAACAGATTTCTTTTCTATGAAATTAGCAAAACTTAACTTCAAGTGAAATCTTATGAGTGACACATTTAAAATAGAGTTACACAGTTCATAAACCTGTAGGTATTTGCAAGTGCATTTAAAAAATATCAATATGAATAAAAGAGGATGACAAAGTTATCAATGCATGTCACATCCATAAATATGTATTTATATTTGTTATTCAACATACAAGCATGAAAAACATTTTACATATAAACATTTAAATACTTAAAATTACTTTTCCATTTCTTACCACTGTCTTCTTTGGTTTTAACAGTGCAATTAAGTCAATTTCTAAATAATAAAAAGCAAGTAATATCCTTTAAATATCATGTCTATATTAACTAATACTTGAAGAATATTCTTACAAGTTACCTAACAGTTTAATATTCCTCAATGTGTGTTATTGATACCTGTATTTTATGAAAAAATGTTGTCCCAAAGTATGAAAATAGAGATTTACAAACATAAATAGTATTAGCTACAACCTCTTAAAGTTGCACTAGGGAACACAGAAAGCCTGAAAAAATATGATATAAAAAGTTCCATTCAAGACATCTAAACAAACTGCTCACAAAATGCAAGTCTTGATATTAAGTATGAATACCAAGAAACAGTTAAAAACCTATAAACACCTAAAAACATCCCTTCTGATTGTGACAGACTTTTATTATGTACTTTATAAACTTAATTCTTAGTGTCCCTTAGAAACTGGTACTGTTATAAAGAAAGTTTTTTTGTAGAGCTTTTCATAACTTAGCAGTGAATGCCCTACAGGTTTAAAGAAATGTCAGAGAGAATAACAAAAAAATATATCTCCTGAGAATGCAGTGCTGATTGTGTTGTTCTACATTCTGGTAATCTAACTCATCATGAACCAGAAAGAAGACCATCTCAATCAAAAGGTCGTTTCATGGTTTATAAACCAAAAAATATAGTGAATGAAGCAGCAGAGGTTGAAGGTCACTGTTCAAATTGTTGATTTGGAGAAGGACACTCTGAGGTGACTGGAGTCTGTTAACTGGTAATTGTGCATCTTCTGTGAAAACAAAACAATAAATATATTAGTAAAAACTTCTAAAAAAAATACCAACCAAAAGTTTAGGTGTAGTTCCAAGAATCTGTAAGTCAAAGCAAAGAATAACATAACATAATACCAAGACTCATCAGGCTAACTTTGGTATGACAAACACAGAAGTGGTCTAAGAATCAATTTTTATAACACTGATCACTACAGTTGAGCCAGGTGAAGTAGGTGAATTGTAGTTACTATCAATTTTATTTAAATTATTTACAAACCCAGTTTTCAGAGTAGTAGTTAACATCATGTATTTCATTTCTATTTGTATTTATTATTTCATTTTTAATTAGCAACTCAACAACTGGTAAACCAAAAGCTATATTTCTTGTTCTGAGAGTGGGTCAAGCACACCTCAAGAATCAAGAGAATAAAACTATTTGCAATTCAAAGAACACACAAGTGAAAGCAAAGGAAAATATAAGTTAACCACACTACATATGCTTCATCCAGCACTGACAAAACCTTATATTGATACAATGCTCATCAGGTTGGCTGGGACATCACACAGTGTTCTAGATATTATACACATTATCATAATTCACAATAATGATCACTTGTAAATTTCAATAAAAGTGAGTTATCATAAATCACCAAACAACATTATTTACTCATAAACTTTTAGCATTTAGTATAGGAAGATCCAAGCTCAAAACTTTATTACTTTTCATATTTGGTAACAAGTTGTTGAGTCACACTACTAATTTTATATTAATCTAAATTTGTACAAGTGTATGAATATAAAAATGGATAATGACAAAAGAGAACACTAGAAACCATATCCTGTTGAATTTCTTAATAAGGTTAACTTTTGAATTTATAAATTGGATGAGACAGCAACATATAGAAAATAATTCTGAAAGAGTAGATTTAAAACTAAAAAAAACGTAATGCAAAGAAAGTAAGAATGATACAGGGATGGGAATGCCAAAAAATACAGAAACAAGATCATACAAAAACAACAAAAACAAAGTTTACGTACAACTAAATGTTAACTTCTTTTTACTTACATGAGTTTAGGTTTGAATAAAAGCATTTAAACTGAATAATGCTATAAAGTCTTACAATGGTTAATTCCAATAAGCTTGTAACACTTACTCAGCAGGTACTTGTTTAGGAATTTTTGTATAGTTTATATATTCATCCTTACTTGTTTCTCCATTTTGTTTTTGCACTGCCACCCCCTACATTATCTTTTTTTGTTACTTTTTTTTTCCTTCTAAACAATACCAATGAATATTTTATAATGAATACCAGTTGCTACGAAGACAGCAGTTTTAGCCTGATGTTGTAAGTTGTCTTAATGGACATCATGTTGAAGCTAGTGAAACACTGTCTGCACACTCCAAGTTAAAATGCAACATTTTGGTGTGTAAGTCACTGCAACAACATTAACCACTGGTGATCTAACCATTCGGACACCAGAATCAGAATCATTTGGCTATTATGCTGCTCACCAGTTCTCTATTTTAGTGATGTTTTTTGGCTAAACTAAAAGTTTTAATAGCTCATGAAAACCTAAGTTAGGTGTTTATAAATGTCTCTTAGATTGTTATAAGAGATTTGAGATCATGAGTTAAATAATTATGCATTAACCACTTTTGCCCAGCTTATCCCCACATACTAAACACTATCATACTTAGTGATAAACTGCATAAAAAACTTTTAGTAACTTACATAAGAACATCTTAGCACAGAAAATGTTTACATCATTCAAGCTATTCTTCATTAAAAAAAAATTAACATTACCAAATACTTCTAACTTGACAAAAGAACATGAACAGCTCATACATGCTTTAAGCAAGATGTTTACATTAAAGCCAATTATGATAAAACATCTGGTAGTTTAAACTTGGAAAATAACAGAAGTAGAAGAAAGTGAATACAATGCTAGCTTTAGAAACACAAGACAATACAAGAATAAAGGTGGCACTTAGTTTTAAAAAAAGAAGAAGGAAAACCAAAAGGCTAAAATAAAAGATCATAAGTACTACGTGTTCACTAAAACCTCGCATGCCAGAATCTATTACCTACTTACACAAGTTTTACAACCAGAAAAGTAGCCATAGTGTCTGAACAGTTTAAAATTGTCTAGCACATCAACTTAAACACAAACACACAAATGTTACTACTTACTATGTTATATACATTAAGTATATAGAATGTTAGCAAAACAATTATAAAAAATTGAAAAATAAGGTTAAACTTACAATCAAGGAAATCACTGACTCTTCAATGGATCCCATCTGAATTAAAGCCATTTTTCTATCCTTTCTGCAGAAACCAATGAAATATCTTTTGGTATCATAGCCATAACACACCTTGTTATGCAGCTGTTTAATCCCACAGAAAGTAGTTATTCATATTTTATCAACTATACATGAATGAAAACATTTTAATAAACAGCATTCCAATCTTACAGCAAGTATAAATGTAACACCTGTTCTTTTTACAGGTACCACATAAATCATAGTACCATTTAATAATTTCTTACATTAAGAATACTGGGATCAATAACACTTCATACGAAGAACACTTTGAGCTATGTATTACCCTCGAAATTACTTTCTCTACCAATTATAGTGCTTAATTTGACGGTCATGATTAAACCATACATCTTGACAAACTTGGTGCTGTACATTAGTATTGGCTTCTAACTAAATGAAAGGCCCAAAAGTCTACAAGTTTCACTGTAGGATTTGATAAACATGTTGTCAAATTGGATTACCTTTTCCATGAAAACAGCTGTTGATTTTGAATTGTGGCTAGAACTTTGTGACCTCCTGTGAACTTCAAATTCTTATTTATTATTGTTTAATAGAAGGGTCTGTTTTATAATCAGTCTTTATTTTGTGGGTGAGAGGTTCCAGGTTGGTTTAAGGTTTGATTTACACAGTCAAAACAACACTACACAACTTCCCACATCACTGTTATGTTAGCAAACTATCAAAAGTTAGCTAATACATTTTACATAATTCATTAAGTATATCTTGCAACAGCTACATAACAAAGTGAACTATGAAAAAAGTAGTTATAAACTTTAAGAAGTCAAAGTTAAACTTGTATGACCTATTAAAAATACTTCATTATTATAAGAAAAGAAAGGTACTTAAAACAATTAAATATTTAAAAATAAACTAAATCTTACATTCAGTCTTGATGTTTTTTACCAGATAAGATGTGAATCTTGAAGTTAAATTTTTAAGTACCAAACTACACAATGAGCTACCAATGTTTTGTCGAACATGGGTATTGAAATATACCATTGAGCTACAACTTTGATATAATGCTATTCCTCTGTCATTGGTATTGTCATTTAATAAAACTCAGAAAACACTTACCATAGAGAACCTAACAACACAACTTCTTTTAGTTTTATTGTCTTATGTTCTGTGGATTTTCATAATTTTAGATATTGTTCTGAAGAAACATTAAAAATATTTCTTTTCATCTAAGAATTAAACTTTACTTTTTAAAAGAACCTTGATGAGAAATTTCTATTTCTATATACCTATTAAATTTCAACATAACCATCACTTATTAAAATATTGTTTTTATACTTTTCCAATTGCAATGCTTATCATTCCTAAATATAAAATGCATAAAACACCACAGAAACTAATGAAGATTTAATGGTGAGCTGTCACTTGACCTTTGGAAGCATCATCGAATCAAACTAGGTAACAGTATTGTTAGTCAAGATCAACTTATATCTAATAATTATAATCTATTTTCAATAACGTACAACTTGTTTGATATATATGTTTCACAAATACAATATTATATTCACAACATTCAATATATATGGACCTGAGACAACAGAATATTTTGCTATCGCCTTCTGTAGTCAATAAACCTAACTAGGATTTCCTGAAAATGTTAACAGCTTTCATACAAATAGTTTAACACAAACGTTTTCAAGAGTGAAAAAATGAAAAAGAAACTATAAACAAAAAAAATCCTTGTTTGTAAGTCTTTTAAACTTCCCACTAGTTTCTGTTGTTCTATGCAGGAAATGTATCATTTTCCTGAAAAATACTACTCCCACATTCCTATATTTTGATGTAAACACTTAATATTCTCTATTCAATGGTATTTAAATGTTGTCTATAGCTATTTTCAAATCTGTGCATCATTTGTAGTTCTTGTAACCATGTGCTGCAAGATCATGGAAGAGCAAGAATGAGAGGTTCTACTAACAAAAACAGTGAAAGGAAAATCATGTGAGAAATAAAATACGAGTAATTATGTGCTCAATGGATAATAATATTTTTAGCAGGTATAAACCTACATTGGATCAGTAAAAAACTTGAGAAAACTGATAAAGGTGTTTATATGGAGACCCCTTGGAGCTGTAGAAAAATACAAGTTTGAACTTTTTCCTTTTGTGAATCACAATAAACAATATAAAATAACAGAACCTCAATTTTAAAATATTTTAGTTAAAATAAGAGTTAGAATTATTAATTTTTATTTGAAGTTTCAAATTTGATATGAAGTTATACATACACTTAACAACTGAAAAATGCTTTCTAAGTCTAACAGTTAATATAAAAGTCTCTTACAACAGAAACAATAAATATATTTTACCGTATTATATGTATGATATATACACATACAACTTTTACTAAAACAGTCCCTTATAATACAGTGTAATTAATATTTCATATTCTAAAGTAAGTATGACAAATAAAATTTTATAGAGATGTAAAAAACTAATTCATCTCATTTTGAGATTATGCTCCCACTTAAGATACAGAATAAGTGAAAATTTCCTGCCACTGACTGTTGAAAGAATTTTTAAAAATTACCCATTGTTCCATTTTAGGAAACAAGTTGTTTAATTTGGCATATTCACAAAATATTGAAATTTGCTCTTAAAAAATTGCTTAGAATCATACTCACTGAAAGAATTTAAAAGCTACAACTTCCCCTCCAGTGTTTTGGAAAGCATCCTTTATTTCTTCTTCACTCACACTTGTCCTAAAAATCAAATATACAATAGTTTGACAAGACCACTCTTTATAGATGTCTTGTAAGTTGTAATATTTAAAAGAAAAAATGCATGCCTGTGTTAACTATTAATCCTATCACAACAGGATCCTATATTTTTGCAGGCCTAGTAACCAGATAACCTGAAACAAATGCACATTATAACAGAAAACCACAACTGTTTATCCTAAGTATTTTAAAGTTGGTAACAGTATACATCTATTTAAGTTTACTGCCTTACTAGCTAGAGTGCCTGTCCCCCAGATCATGTAAATCCATAGTTAATGACAGGTTATCTTAGAACATTAAAAAGTTGCTTCCATGTAACAGTAAAAAGTGTACAAACTTCCATAAAAAAAAATGCAAGGACCCAACACACTGTTATGCCAAATTGGGTGTAGTAGTAGGAGAAACACAAAAACATCCATAAAAAAAACAACAAAAAATGCAAAATTGAAAATCTGAAGTTCCATACCAAAAGTGAAGATCCATCCACATCCTGAGTAGTAGTTACATGGATATACAACAGGCAATATTATTATTTCTATATAGACAGAACCATGTATAACTTCCCACATGAGTTATAAATCACTTAGCAAACTTGTAGCTCACATTACCCTATCAAATTACGTAAAGTATAGGCTACATGGAGAATACTTAGAGAAAAATTATTATTTATGTAATCTAGCCTTTTCTAACCTTAAAGTTTATAATTTTTATGTTTTAGTTGTTCTTTATAACAATAATAATAGTGTGAAAAATAAGAAATACAGTACTTATCCAGCTTTTATTTTTCTGTCAACTATTGATTAAACTTGACCCTACATTTTTTTATACTAATGGTACTACTGCAATAAATATTTTTTATTTAATCAAATAATAGACCTAAGAATATAGAATAATTACATAAAAGCTATACATTTTATAATTATGAATTTAAAAATGTAGCTAAGCTCATTAATTTGTTTCCTGTGGGAATAGTTTAAATTGAAAGAGAAGTAAACAGTTCTATGTACAGAAAACAATGCAATATTACATGTTATAGAATAAAACTTTGGCTTTCTAATGGTTATAAATAATATGCATGTTAGAACTACTGGCAACTTGTGACAAGTGGGTGTGGCAAGAGAGTTCTGATTGGCCACTTTATAGCTCTGAAACCAAATAAGATTAAAGGCTATAAAAATTATGCTTTGTCTGAGCAATAAGCTTATTATAGTGAGTAACTTTCATTGAATCCTGTACTTCTCTGCATGGTAAATAAATTATTGAAAGGGAAGAGGTAAATAAATGTCACAGTTCTATCATACTAGGAGAGTATCAATTCTACCTAATGGGAATAAAAAAAAGTTAAGATACTAAGAAAAACTGCTAAATAACACTTACGGAATGTTTGAAAGATGAAGAGTGGCTGATGGTGGAAAGATGTTTTGGTAGTTCTTAGAGCCTGGTTTTTTAAAACGGTGAAGCTGTGAACTGGTGAAATCTTTGGTCAAACCAGCATCCTGATATCAGTAAGTGGAAAAATTAATTTTCCATAAAAAAACCTGAAACTGGTAAAAGTACAAAACACAACTACTTTTTAAAGTTAAATCACAACAGTATCACTAAATCAACAAGGTATATTTAATAAATGGCCAAAACTTGTGTTTATTTACAAGTTTTTAATTTTAACCATTCAAAATTATTATTTCCCAGGTACATTTGTATGTCAGATTATATTAAAAGCTCTATGTTTTCAAAAAAACTAAAAACCAAATTATGTAATACATCACAAAAGTTTCCCAAATGCCCTTTAGTTTTTCCCAATGAAAAAAAAGGCCAAAAATAAAGATGAAAAAATTGATACAGTAGGCATTTGCAAATCTAACTTGATTAAATATATCTTAATATACTGTTTAATTATGAGATCAGCAACTTACTTGCTGACCTTCCTTTGGCATCTGAACAACCTGGTGTTTGGATATGTTCACTCTGATTTCTTTTCCATACAGTTTAATCTTGTCCAAATTGGTAAGAGCTAAAGACAGAATATTATATCAAATCTTCCCACACCTTGTTTTAGGCTAACAACAGATACAGAATTATTCAAATTTGAAACTGAATTATAATGAATGTAAAAACTTAATTCAACATAGAAGATAAGTTTTCTTACTGAAGAAAAGAAATATCTGTAACAGCCATGAAAACGAGTTTTTATCCAATCATTTGGATTAAAATGTGAAAAAGACAAGAGTCTACAATATACAAGTTCTTGCTCCTGGTTATGGCAAAAAAAACTTAATATATTTACTATAAAAATTGTTCTGCCTGTAGTGAAGCTATCATAAGGTGTATTTGTAGAAATTAACTCATGTAATATGACCATTGTTTTCAAAGGCTATACAAGTTCATTTGTGTAGTTTTATCCAGTTTAAGGTAAGCTTTCCTACTTTCCAACACTTAATTATGAGTGCCACTTCTCAACAACATTAATCTTCAGTACGTTGTTTATAATTATGAGAAGTATATTTTACAAGGTCATACTGGTAAAATTAATCTAACAATTGTCTCAAGATCAAATCATTCTCATTTTTAGATATCTAAACTGTTTACCTTTCAAGTGAAGTGTACAACATGCAAAATATAACCACCAAATAATTCTTAACTATTCTTATAACCTTCCTACAAATCAGCTAAAGAAATTACAATTTGCCCAATACAGTCAACTGTATGGTTACAGATTGGAACCGAGATTACTCAATAAAGTTGCAATTGTGGAACCAATAGTTTTGTAATTTTGCTTATTGAGTAGTTTTAAAGACTCATACTTAAGTAATGTGAGGAATATCATTCAGTTATTCTGAAATATGAATCTAAAGGTGGAAGGAGTATGCCAGGGTTATATAAATTTTGAACTAAGGTATATCTTCAAAGAGAAAGAAGAAAACCCCACCAAAATGTGATGCCATTTTACCAAGAGTCATCAAAAGTACCATTGTTCCAAATATAGTGTGCCTGATGAATTCCCTTCAGATTAAATAAAATTAACCGAAGTAATCAAAAGTATGTTTCTCTCTTAGATTCTGCTTCTGATACACTCTCAAGCACACCCTTAGTGTTTCAGACCAAACATCAAATCAGTGGGCAACAAGTATGTTACCTGAGTTATCTGTCCAAAGGTATTCAGTAGACTGTTATATCACTTGAAGCACAATCAGAGAAAACTTGTCATATGCATAGTATTATCATTATTGCTGGAATTTGGTGCTGCAATAATCATTAGACAGAAAGCACTCTTCCAATCAAATATACTGAAGATCATAATAAGCTTTTCAACTGGTCAACTTTATGTCCTGTGAGTTTAGATGCAAGATGTCACATGACAGAGTGATGAGCTATACTAGTCTGATACTGACTGTAAAAACAGTAGTGCTGTTAAAATATGTGTTAGTAGTAAGGGACTCAATTTCCACAAGTTCGCAAGACCAATTCCATCATTGAAGGTGCTCAGGATGCTAGTACAATCACCAATTACACTTCTGATGAATCAGAGAATGGTTAAATGTTGAATGTGAACATTCAGTGAACACAGTAATGTGAAATAGGGAATTTCTACATATGAATTTTGGAAAAAAAATTAAAATTGACTTCAGATAATTACTATGGCTTTGAACATTTTTGGAGGAAGGTGAGCAGAATATATGCAAGTAATGAATAGTGGGTAAAAATCCAAACTTATAGAAACTTGTCCTTTAATAAACAACTGCAATCATTTGAAAACTTACCTAACTGTGCTTGATGTGGCTCAGACATCTGGACGAGGGCATTGTCTTTTTTATTAAACAATATTTTAACACGCACAACATCTCCGTACACTCCTGGTGGAATAGAAGATGATATTCAAGAGAGAGAAAGGATGAAGATAGATCGATATGAGCTTACAAAGAAATGTTAACATTTTTTAATGAAATTTAAACAACAACAACACAGGTAGAAGCAATGTGAAAGTTCTGCACACAGCCTACTTGTTATATATTAAAACAAGATCAGACAGAAAGGGAGGGAAAATGTTTACAGTAAAAACAAAATTTACATACAGTTTGAAAAATACATGCTAGCAAACCTCTTAACACATTGTTTCTCCACTACTCTAAAAAACACATGCACAAAATAAAGAAAGTGACAAACTAGAAGTTCACTGTTTCTAAAATTTCATGTTAGTGTTTCAAACATAATATTTGGGTGATCTGACTGAGTTAGTCAATACTTAAATACAAAATGACACTTAATTTGCAAAATATAAGCAAGACATTCAACCTCTGCCAGTTTAAAATACAAATATTCACAATTATCAAGGGATAAAGTTTTGTAGACAAATTTGTGAATATTAAAATGAAACAATATTATGTCCATATTTGAAGATTTATTAAAATACTTGTTTAATGAAAACAACTAAAAAGTCCTATAGCATTAAGATTTCAAGTTTGTTCTTTTTTAATTTAAGTATTCAGTTTCTTAGTTTATCAACACTTTTGGTCTGTGATAATACTTTTGTGTTGAAACAGATGTACATATAATTGTGATGCTATGTACAAAAATAAATCTTTTTAGAATGTCTGAAAATAAAGTACAATCTTGGCAAGCTACTTCAACAAAGACTGATGTATAGTGAAATGAAAACTGTAAAATTCAAAGGTAAAACAAACTAGGGAAGTAAGTGTGTTATTACTGAGAAGAGATCTAGAACTAGAATTTTGAAAGATCAAACAAAAAAAAAGTGTGCTGGATCAAAAAACATACCAAAAAGGGTAAAGAGAGCATCGGGCGTGACCATCTAAAGGTCAGAGCAACAGGTGTGGAGCAGAGCAGCATAGTGGAAGGAATCAATGTTCCGAGCGAATGAATAAAGAAGTCCACACAGGAAGACATCAGCGGGCCAAGTAGGGAGAGAAAAATCATAAAAGATAAACGATCAGTGTGAGATTAATAGTAAGTTAAAGGTCACAAGTACAAACTTGCTCTTGAACAAAAACCACAACTAGCAAGAGATGAAAGGCTTGAAATAAATAAAAAGAAAAACCTAAGGACCCAGGCAATAGGTTACAAATGTTTTGCAAACTGTTTTTTTTAAACAGAAAAATTATTTTTCAAACTTACCATATTTTGACAGTTGGTTCTGTCTGAACCTTTTCACAATTAACTAAAACTACTTTATATTACATAAGTATAGAATGGTCTAAAATACAAATATTGTAACCATAGCAATCTTGAGCAGGCAAAGAAAATAGGCTATCACCAAATGTTAGAGAATGTTTCAAGCTTATCTAAAAAAATTAAGCTTGCATGGATTTAATTCTTTTTAAAACATATATAGATGGTGACATTCAGTTTGGAAACAACAGATATTCCAATTAATAATACTGATGAACTGAAATCTTGAAATCTAATACATTAAAGGTAATAAACTTTTTAGATGGTTATATTCTATAACTTTTGAAACATGACATTTTTTTTCTTACAAAGTACTATTTTTTTTATATTATATGTATCAGTGCAGAGGGAATATGTGCTGTTAGCATATGTTGCCATAAGTACTATTATGCATAACAATATTACAAAGTAAAAATCCAGAGAGCATGTTATATGGAGTCTTCTTGACCATTGAGATGATTTAATACAACATTAATGTAAAAGTTTAACCCTCTTGGAACAGGAGTTCCCTTTAAATACTTTTCTGCCCAAATCACTGTGTCACTTTCAAAATTTAGTTAAACAAATTTACTGTCAAGGTATGTGAATAAAATTATTATATGTGTTATGGTTCAAAGTTTTATGTCATAAGTTAAATCCTTTATTACAAACCAAACCTTTAAAACTACTTAAAACTTCAGATGTAATGTTATGCAACCAACCAGCTATGAAAAATTTCTACTTTGGCTTTCTGAATCTTTAGTTACGCAATGGTAATAGAAAGTATATCCAGCCACTAAAAATGTTATATAACCTTGACTTATTGTTTCCAAAGTACTCTGAATAAATACAGTTAAAACAAGTAACACATTTTTAACTCCTAACAGATACCATATCCACCTATAACAGATCTGAGTTTTATAGCCTACATGTAGATGTGTACATAACATGTATACAGTAATAAGAAAAAGGTCATTTTACACTATAATTTAATAACAATTATTTTGCATTGGTGCATACAGTGGAGCACCATTAAGCTGCAGACCAGTATACCATGAAATCACTTAAGCCACTGTAACAAGTCTTGTGAGCGAGGATTATCGCGGCTCACTGCTAATTTAAGAACGTGTAAAAATGCGGCTTACGAATTTAATACTGGCTTTATAACTTCAAGGGGATATTTAAAAAGGATTTGCTTTAATTTGGGAAATAAATAAAATATATTACAATAGAAATCGACCGTTAATCTACCTTATCCGCTCTCTATGTCAGCTTTATGGAGGCTGCCATTGTTACCAAATCATACCTCTCCATACATTAAAGTTAATCCGTGAAAAAAGTGATCAATAATTGAAGTATTATTTTTAATTCGATAATCCGATATAATGATCACACAATGGCCCGGATGAGGCTCCTTGGCGGAGGTGTTGGCGACTTCGGCTTTTCAGTCACAAAAGTTTAAGCCTCGGTTAAGCAGGTTGACCCCCCAAATACCGCTGCTTAACGGCGCTCCACTGTACTTGTTGTCACGGTTCATGTAAAATTGGCTTTAGTACTGTTGGGTGCTTGATTGACTATAATACATGAGGTTATTTTTTAACTAAATATGTTATTGTTAGAGATACAGCTTACATTGTATTTAAATTTTACTATTCTATTTTAGTTAATGTATTAGGTATGTTTTGAAATACACAAGTAGAAGGTCTAAACATTTTTGTATTATACGTGATGCTTTGCTTTCACTCTCAAGGTGTATGAAATTATGATCTGAACAAAAATTTGTCCATGGTTTGTGCGTGTCTCTCAAAGAAACTGTGATATGCCTGGAGGGCAACATTGACTTGTGTCAAGATGAAAGTAATAAAGGACAAGAAAGGAAAATAAAACATTAAAATTTAAAGAAAAAAAAAATTGGTGAAATTTCAAAAGGAAAATCTTTAAAGATGTTCTACAAAAAATAAAAGATATGCATTTGTTTCCTATTTCCTAATTTTCATTACTTCATTGCATTGTTTCTTGATTATAATAGCTTGAGCTACTGATATGGTAGAAAAAATGAAAAATAAGATATAAACATTTACCTTAAAAACTTTTGGCATCCTCTCATGAGATTCTAGACATTATGCAAACAAAATATGAAAAAAACTATTTTTATACTTAAAATGATATTACCTCACACTTGATTTGTTAACAGTTTGAATGCAAGGAACTACAACAGAAAAATAACATTTTTAGTAAAAAACAATTATAAAGCTGTCATAGTTTGTGCACAAAATCTTTAAAAAAACTCTCACCAGTTTCTTGAGAGGATATGTTAAGAAATAAAGTTCCTACATATATTATTGTACAAGAGAGTGTTGTGACTTGATTTCATCAAATTGCCTTAGCTCATCATGAAAGGGTTAAATATTTCTAATTTTATGACCATTAGATGGTTATTTTGAATCAAATGTTTGCTTTAAACATACCAATGTGTCAATCTTTTCATTATGTCACTAAACTTTAATATGCATATTAATTTTTCAATGGTAAAACATATTTCATTATTTTAACATGAAAAATATTTATAACATCTATAACACACAAAATGATTAAAATAATAAAAAAAGAATGAAGATCAATATTAAAAGTGTGCTTAGCAAATAATACATGTTTTACCTTCAGAGAACAACTATTTGTAAGCAATTATGGAAAACTGAACAATATGCATTAGTCTGAGGCATATCACTTCTTCCTTGGACAATGATTAATTATTATAAAATTAGTCCCAGAAAAATGAATTTTGATTTCCTGGCTTTAATAGCCAAGCAAATGTACAAATAATAGCATTCAAATAGTTAACTTAGAAGGATTAGGATTAGTGATATGAATGGAAATCTCATGACAAGACAGACTTCAGATTGGATAATCAGCTATTGAAGTTATAAACTTTGATTCAAAAGTACAAAACAATCTTTCCCTTAGTGAGAATTTAGCTCTAATTTCACTGAAACATGAAAATGAAATTATTATTAAACCAAATGATAAGTGCACTCACTGCCTTTGTCATTTAAGACAAAACTGACTATATCAACAAAGCTTACTGACAACTTAATGACACAAACCACTATAAAAAGATTGATTTGTACCCCCTCATGGCAATTTGTTAAAAAACTGTCGAAGAAAAGCGATGTAGTTTAAGAGACTAGCCAATGCATCAGCTGTGAAACATTACAGTTCCTTTTGCCTAAACACCCAGTTCCAGATTGCTTTTACATGTTACCAAAAATATACAAACTCAATAATCCTGGTCATCCTATTATATCTAACTGCAGTATACGTACTGCACACTTACTTGCTTATGTTGACCACCACATCAAAAATATCCCCCCCCCCACATTTGATGTCATACATTAAAGACACAATATATATTCTAAACATGATCTCTCACATTAACAGCAATAGAAAACTTTCAAACACTATTTTCTGTACTATGAATGTTTCTTTTCTATACACAAACAATCACCATGACAGAGGCCTAAAAACCCTAGAATCCTCTCTGCAAAAACTAGACGAACCCAATACTCAAATTATTACAGACTTAGTTGAGCTAGTACTTACATTTAAAGGTTTTGAATTTAATAATGAATTCTATATTCACACAAAAGGCCCAACTATGAGCTCCAAGATGGCACCAAACTATGCCAACATGTTTGTGGGAGACTTAGAGAAGAAACATTTCGAAATTGCACAGATAAACCAACATTTTGGACACATTTTTGGACATTTTTTTCATTTGGGTAGGAGATGAAGATTCATTACTATCATTTTATAAACATGCAAACACCTTCCACAAGTCTATCAAATTTACTCTAGACTACTCCACTACCTAAATAAGTTTCTTGAATGTAACCCTAATATTAAAAGATGATGATCTACACACTGATTTGTACTCAAAACCCTCCACACCTCAAACATATCACATTCAATCAAGCACTTTGACTAAAGATATGCTCTGATAGCAAGAACTATGACTGTCACATTAATTCTTTGAAACAGACTATGACGGAAAGAGGTTATAAACAAAACACTATCACCCAACAAGTTGAGAAAGTTAACAATATACCATGTATGCCTGCTCAAAAAGAATCACTAAAAACCAATTCTTTTTATGTTTCATTAGTTATTACCTATAACCCAAAACTAAAAAATCTACCCTGCATACGGAAAGAATACTTTTACCTCCTTCAACTTCATGATCAATTAAAATATATTTTTTACGGACGTTCCTGTCATTTCTTTCAGAAAGAATAAAACTTTGCATTAACACTCAGTTCCTGCTAAAGTAAACTCTAAGCCAACACCAGGTGGAAGTCAACCTTGCAATAGGAAGCAATGTCAAACCTGTAAGTTCATACAGGAAATGGATAAAGTTTCCAGTAAAGACAAACAAAGGCAGTTCAAAATCACTAATTTCATAAACTTATCTACGAAAAATGTTATTTACTTAATCCAATGTCAAAAATACAATTTTCAATATGTAGGTCAAACCAAAACAACTATACGAGGATGTTTTAATAACCACAAATCAACAGAAACAAAGAAAGAGCTTCTGGTTGCAAAACACTTTAACATGCTTGGACACTCTCTTGGAGACATTAAACTTATGGGTATAAAGACAAATTTTGCATATAACAGAAACTGGGACTGTTAAATACTGTAACACCAAATGGTATCAATCTCAATCCTAGGGTTGTTGACTTTTGAAAGTCTCTGAAAAGATTCCCAAAACTAAATTCATGACTAAACTTACTTTACATTATTAGTACTATTCTTCTTTACAAATCTCTCTCTCTATGTGTATATAAATATATATACATATACACATATACTGCTTTGATTTCCTATATAGTGAGCTACATTACTTTCTGTATTTCCCACTGCCATTTGCTGTTACTTAATTTTATTGTTTCTTTTATCTTTATATAAATTAGTTAATAGTTCTTATAACTATTATGAATTTTACACAAAACTAAACCTGACACAAGTAACTCTAGGTTACGACTAGCTAGTTCTCAAGGCTAACTCATGTTGAACATCTGGTTAATGTGACAATGACATCCGAGCCTATATATTTAATCATGCTCATTAAACATAACCCTTTATTCTGCTGAAGAAGAAGAATCAACTAATTGAAAGTGCTTGAGTTTTGGGTCTCGTTTTGAAAATATTACAACTTTGATAGGTGATCCTATGTGCTAATTATTTAACCTGAATTGATAGTGTTTAAGAAAACAATGATGTTTTATTAACATTATCCATTCAACAGTTATTGACAATAACGTTAGTGAACAGAGTTGAAAAGTTTCGCACAAGAACAATGGAATTAGCTTTCTGAATAAGTCAAGCTTCTTCAAACCTATCAACTTTCACAACTGATAACATGTATGTATGCATGTTAAATACTTCCACAAAAAAAGTATGCAGTTATGCTTTATAGAAGTTACAAGGCTTGAACTTTTCGAAAAGTTACTGGTTTACATGGAGTGTACATGTTGGGTATTAAGAATACTTTTTCTTGAGACACACAGAATACATGTTATGAATACTTTTGCAAATATGTGAGGTTTGAATGTTATTCACAAGACACTAAAGTTGTGTTTTCTGATGATTATTAAACTATGAAAGTAAGAAAAAGACGAAGTATACAAACATTCTGAAGTAAATACATACATATAAAGTTTTGAGATTCATAAAGAGAAAGTATATTTGTAAAATCAGAGTATTTACAGCCAGTACTACAGAGAAATGTTTACATAAAACAATCATCAGTTAACTGATATTCCTTTAATAAATTTAAAGAAAGAGCCATTTTGTATAATATGTGTATATACACTACCATTAATGTAAAAGGCACAATTAAAAATGAATTACTAACACATTAACTCATGTTACAGCTCCAGCTTATGTTCTTATATTGATGTAAATGATGTATAACCTAGAAAATATATAAAATTTTATGTTCCAAAAAATATGAAACTTTTTCTTTCCACTTTATCTTTAAAAACTGGATGATTTACAGTACATCATATACAACTATTTTAACATGATAATTATACAAAATACTATACAGTATCTATAAAGCCTTTTTAACGTGAAATTTATTAATTGTTGAGCAACTAACGTCATATCATAACACAGGTGTCATTAGTTTACAAAATTATTCAGGTGAAAATTACAGTTTATCAATCTAATTAATTCTGATAATTAAATGGAAACTTCATGTTATAAATGTAGATTATTGTCAGTGTGAGCCAGTTTCAGTGAGCACATTCCACTTACAGGCTAAAAGTCACAAACATAACCATCACATACCTCTTCATTGAGATTGCTGACCAACAGAACACACCCTCCAAATGACTGCTGACCAGAAAGCCTAATCCCACCTAGGCCTAAGGTTGCACTGGTAGCAGCAACAGGAGATAGAGCAAATGCCCCTAATGGAATGCCTTTAAAAAAAAACAACAGTACATCCAGGTGAAATAAACTAATAAAGTGTGAAACTGATGAATATTATTTTGTCTGCTCTTAAAGTCACACATGAAAATGTAAAAATTATACATAAGGTATTTTTGCATGTATGTTACTATGCCAATAATGATGCAAAGCTTGCAAGGTCTGTAACACAACTGTTTTACACCTACTTAAAAGCAAACTTGTTGTAATACTTTGTGACATAAAAGAAAAAACATAACAGATGAAAGTTCTGCAACATTTTAGGTAAATGCATGACAAAACTCAATGAATTGGTCATATCTAGTATTGTTCCTTAAATAATTTATGTGAATATGAAGAACAGAAACTAAATTTCATTTTACAAGCCTCAATCTTACTGTAAAAAAGGCAAATTTATCCACTACTTAACAGTAAAACTTCTCCTGTTTACACCAGACAGAAATTAGATTTTTACTCCTTTATTCAAGAAAAAACAAATTACTAAAAAAATATACTTCACAAAATAAAAATAAAATATTGATGCTTGCAACTAAAATATTTTTAATATACACTGCTGGCCAAAATCTTAAGGCCAATGAACATAAAGAAAAAATATGTATTTTGCATTGTTAGACTTAATCACTTATTTGAGTAGAGCTTTGAGAGATGAAAATAAGAAAAGGGAAAATCAAAATCAAAATCTTTTTAGCATTTAATGGGAAAAATGTGAACACTATAAAATTAGCCTAAATACTAGCTGGTCAAAAGTTTAATACCATACCAAAGAGAAGTCCTAAACAGGGTAGGAAATGCCCAACAAGAGGTCTCAGTAGTGAGTTGCACAACCATCATTGCGAATAACTTCAAACATTCACTTTGCATGGTCGATACAAGTGTTTGCAGAAGGCTGACTGGAATGTTATTCCAAACGATGAAGAGGCTTCATGAAGATCATGCACTGTTTGAAATTGATGTCTATTTCTATAGACTTCCCTTGCCATCCACCCCAAACATTTTCAAATGGATTCAGTTCGGGCAAACACGCTGGATGATTAAAAAAAATCTCATTATTCACCATGAAAAAGTCCTTTGTCCTGCAGGCATTGTGGATTGCAGCATTGTCCTGCTGAAAGATAGTCATTTCCACACAAGCAAGGGCTTTCAGTCAATAAGGATGCTCTCTCCAACATGCCAGTGTAGCCAGCTGCTGTTTGATGCCTCTGTATAACCTGAAGCTCCATTGTTCATGAAAGGAGAAAGCACCCCAGATCCTGATGGAACCTCCTCCATTGTGTCATGTAGAAAATGTCTCCGGTGGGGTATCCTTATCGTGCCAGTAATGTTGGAAGCCATCTGGACCATCCAGGTTAAATTTTTTCTCATCAGAGAACAAAACCTTCATCCACTTTTCTACATCCCATGTTTGGTGCTTCTCAGCAAAGTTCAACCAAGCTGTTTTGTGGTGTGGAAGGAGGTGTGGCCTTTGAAGATATTTATGGTTTTTAAAGCCTTTCTCTTGTAGATGCTGTCTTATTGTTTTTGAGCTGCATTCTGTGTCCTTAAGGGCCTTAATCTGACTTGACGATCAGTTGGTGTTTTGCAGGATAACCCGTCAAATCCTCCTGCTCAATTTCTTGGCCGATCACTTGAAATTCTCGTTCTGTATCCCTCAGGGTCTTTTATGAAATTTGCAACAGCAGTTTTACTTCACCCAATCTCATCAGCGATGGCACGTTGAGAGACTTTGCTTTTGCAGCTCGACAATTCTGTCAACTTTTTAGCCTTTGCCATATTTTGACCCAATGTAATGCAGGAGATGTCAGTGGGAGATGTTGACAATGCTAATGCTTGAACACAAATGACTAAATTTCGTTACGTGTTTACCGATTAATGCTTCGTTTCAGTATGGTCTTAAACTTTTGACCAGCTAGTATTTAAATTAATTTCATAGTGTTTTAGCATTTAATAGGGAAAATGTGAAATGTTTTTTTATTTTTATTTTCCCTTTTCTTATTTTCATCTTTCAAAGCTCTTGCCAAATAAGTGGTTGAGTCTAACAATGCGAAATGCACATTTTTTCTCTATGTTCATTGGCCTTAAGATTTTGGCCAGCAGTGTATGTGACAAATATAGTTTATTGTGCATGCTTGTGTAAACAAAAGAGAACTAGTTTCTTAAATGTTGCAATAGGTATTCTTTCTTTTATTATTCTATCATGTGAATGGAACAATTTCTAGTTTAGGACAAGACAAAGAAATATCTTCACTTTCAAATTACTTTCAGGTATGCCATCAAGTAAAAATGTTTAAATTGAAATACTCCTCTGTGCACCCCAGACAAGAGAAATGAACAAATAAAGATCAAATTGTACAAGAAAACAACCATACTTTTAGGTAATAAAAAAAAAACTGAAAATACACAAAGGATTAAAATTTTTTTATATACTTTCAAAGAAAAATACAGAAAATTGAAATGTTAAATAAAAAGGTTTCCTTAAAAAAGTTAGTATATCATTTTATATATACACTGAAGCACACATTTAAGGAAAACAAAAATGGTAAACAGCATACCTCCAGCAGCACTATAGGCAGCTGTTAGTGGTGATCCAAGGCTGGGCAGACCTGTGAAAGGGGATCCCATCATGCCCATAGCACCTTGTTTAGGATAACAAACCGTACATTCAAGATGCAACTAAATCTTTGTTTTCATTTGTTGAATAAAATCTACAAACTATTTCATGCATAAAAAACCTTGCAATTTTTTAATTATAATATTGTATGACAAAGACATTTCATTGTTGGATAAGCGATAAAAACAGAAAAAGAAAAATATTTCTATTAGTAAAATAAAGAGTTATTTAAAACCATAAGAAAAATACAATTTTTGGCTTCTTTTAAGTGCAAAACTACACTACTAACTTGAGGTGCCACAACACAAGGTTCGTACACATAATACATTTATGAACAAAAACAAAATTAGTCACAAAAAAAAGTCACACAACTGAAAATCATATACTGGAATGGCAAAAACTAATCAACACACATCTAAAAAGGTTCTTATTATATCCATAACATGATACTAATTCACTCACTATTTTTAACTTCAATTTTTATCTGCAGCCAGAAACAGAAAATGACAAAATCATTTTAAGTTTAAACAGGCAATAATTACAAAGCATTTATTCACTACTGAAATAAATAAGTCAGCTTCGTGGCAGTAACATGCAATTTATACTACTACTATATTCACAAAAAATCACCCAAGAAAAAAAAAAAAAAGATCAGTTTTAAAAGATTTGTTTTTCATCACACACACACATGTAACTCATTCTCACCTCCAATCCCAAGACTGTCTAATCCCTGATCTCCTATGGGTAAAGTAGGATTGGTAAAATCTCTACTTTTGTCATTGTTGTACTTCACATTCAAGTTTGTCAATTTGGAATAGTCTATTCTTAATGTGCAGCAAGAATTGTAGATGTTCTGTCCATCCAAAGACTGCAGGATACACAGATATATTAAATTTAACTGTAGACATGTTTTTGAAAAATGCTTGTTACTTGTAAATAAAAAATTCTAATAAATGACATTTCACTACTTGTACTACACAGCATATCTTTTACATTTCTATCTTGAGAACCTCTCATGTATAACTAATGTCATCTTTTAAAACTCAAACAATCTCGTTCAAATTATGTTAAAAAACACTGACCTATAAAAGTTTTTTCAATTAATTTTACTTAGCTTCTTAACAAGATGTAATTTTGAGACATGAAGTTAGAAATTTCTCACCATTTCATATTCACACAATTTATCCTTTAAATTTTTTAAAGAACAAGCAAAATTAGTAACTAAAAGTCAGTAAGGTTTAGTTTTCAAGTACTATTTCCTTGAAATACATAGAAAAATGGACTTTTTTTACAACCATTTTAGGCCAACAGGGTCAACAGAAACAAGATGACCAACATTTGGATTTTGTTCAAAGTGTGTTACCACGTACAAAAATGCAAAGATGTTTACATAAAAAAATTACACTGGTTTGTTTGACTACTTTAAGTATAACAGAATTATGTAAGTTATTCTATTTGTATATTTTTAATTTAATTATTTATAGAAAAAGATGGATGATCTAATACCAAAAAAAATTGTTGGAACTTGATCATTTGCCACAATCTGAAATCCATAGTTGAGTTTTCAAGCTAGTATTTAGCAGAAAAATATCTTCACACAGTACTTAATGATATATCAAAGTATCTGAACAATAAGTTAAAGTAGGATTTCAATAAGGGGTTTCAAGGTCAAAAAACCTACACGAGCACAATAAGGTTATGATAAAATACTGTGAATATATTGCAATTTTGTAAGAGGGGAATTTTGACACACAAGTTTTTGAATCTATACTGATTTATTACTGTTACAAGTTCTATAATATTCTAATTACACTTCATCTGGAGATATAGTATTACTAGTTTAATAGAAAGAGGGTTTGAATAGGAAAAAATGGCAAGAGAAATAACTCCACTACAGTGTTATCAAGACACATTCTTTATAACAGTATGTTGTATTCCAAGTAACTTTGGAGATTATATGAATCATAAATCAATGAGCATTGATCACATAACAAAAAGTGGTATGTTACTAAAATTGGTAAGAATATTTTTGATTGATATATTTCAATAATTCACTGTTCATTTGTGTCATTAAAATTTTAACTATATAATCTAGCAAGTAGAGGCTTATGACTGTTTTTCATATTTTAACTTATAAAGTTGTAGATGGTTGACAAGATACTAAATATTAGGGAAAAAATGGATCAATGGAAAATGGTTCTATGAGTAGCCAACTATTTGAAGTATATGAAAATCTTGACTTCAAGAATTTTACAGATTAGAGATCAATAAGTACTGGTCATATAACAGAATGCTATGTTTTTGGGATAAGAATTAACTATGTTTTTGAACAAGATAACTTATTGTTGCAATGCTTTAGTAACAGAACATTTACCATTCACCAATAATAAAAAGTAACAATGCAATTTAAGAATAAGGCAGAAATCAGGATCTATAGTTCATCATGCCTACTCAAGTTACTTAATATTTTTGTAACACATAACTAGCTGGGAATTCATGCAATTTTGTCAAACAATTGTCACATATACATCTACGATGGGGACTGTAATGTTGACAAGTGCATCTTAAGCCACAGCATACATCAGTATTAGATTTGCAGCTACATTTAACCAGCATAGCAGTTTGTATGATATTGAATTTTTATCAGCAGTAGGAATTAAAGAATTGGATTAGTGACATTTGCATTTTTCAAATACCAAGAATAACATTTATTTACATGATTGTTAGTTTCTACAAGATCAATAACTTTCACAGGTTACCTAATGTTAAAACTTTTCGGACTTATTAATGGTTTAAAACTGTAATCAATATATAGTAGTTAATTACTTTTGCTATGGCCTTCACACTTTGAAAACTAACTGTCCTCAAGCTACAGTTACAAACTACTATTCATGATTTACTCAGTCAATAACCAATACAATTATCACTGTCAAGTCAAAGGATTTTTGCATCCCCAAATACCCTAAACACCCTCCCAAAACAATTTCTGTACTGATTTTTAACTCGCAGTTGAGGAGCTATGAATAATACATAAAATATGTGAAAAACTTTCTTATTTCAATGGTGTTTTTATTTATTTGTATTAGAATATATATCTTCTTTTACCTCATTATGCTTGCACATTTCTTTACTTTCTCGGACTCCTTTATTTCAACCCATGCTTATGTTGCATTGCTTCAATACATCAGTGTCATACATGTCTGTTAATAACCACTTCAAAACTGTACCTTGGACTTTATAACAAATAAGAAAATTCTGGTATCTTTTTTTCACTTTTTGCAGTAGCAGATTCCTTTCCCCCCCAGAAATAAGAGTCAATATAATGACAAAATTATTTAAATGAAATCCTCTTACAAACGAGATCAAATATGTTAACATTCTATATAATCATTTTATTTTAATATGTTAAAAACTTGTTTTCTTTTTCTACGTACAGAACAGCACTATGTATGAACTAAACGTAAACATCCACCATTTTGTTTCTGCTTGCTCCATTTAGCTAAACTAGTCTAAAGAAATCCAAGTTTCTATGTATTTTAAGATACTACCTGGTACTGACTTTGATCAATGTTGTTTCTCAGCCTCTTAATTATTCAAACTTTATTTACCAATTTTGCAGCTTGTGCAGTGATGACATCTGGATACTGAATAAGAGCTTGGAATGTGTCTAAAAGAAAACAAAAAAATAATAATGTGTGCAGTGTTAGAAACCAGGCAGTATCTTTTTCTTTACAGAACTTTACATGGCAAATTACAGCCAGTAATGTCTAAGATTCTTTAGAAAAAATAAAGTTTTAAAAAATGAATTATTAAACAGAGGAGATCTGAATATCTGTGTAAGAATGTGACAGGACCTTTTCTAAGAATTATGTAAAAATAGTAATCCTAAGTACTGGTCACATAATTTAGTTAAGGAAAAATAAATATGATACTATTACCTTGCAAGTGAGATCGTAATAATGACATGAGAAACACTGAATCAAGAAGATTTAAAATTTTAGAGGCCATAGATGTATGTAAAAATATAACAGATCACATAAGAAATTCTTTCTTCATTAATAGATAAGTATATGTTAAGAAAAAGCAAAATTAAATATCCAAGTTTTTATGAAGTCATTAAAAAAAAAACAACTTGCACAGAAAGGACTACGTAATTTTGTCCACACAAAAGCAATTGAAATACATTTAAACATTTTTTCTAAATTTCAAATGATGTAGCGCAGCTTTTATCTAAGTGTGAGAACCTGCCACTAGCATTAAAAGAACATTTACCTATTTTACTTTACAAAACACTCAGATGAAATATTTTAAATACTTCTATAAAAATTTAAAAGATCAGTCATTTTACAAATAACATTACAATGTTTGTTTTCAGCACATAATATTTGAATATTTATTCATTATTCATATCAAATACTTACTGTTTTTGGTGAATGTTATAATCTTCAAAACTTTTCCAACTCTAGAAAATATCTGAAACAAAACAGAAGAAACAAGTAACAATTAAGGACATAATATACTGAAGGTTACTGAAACTTTTAATACATATTTGAAACAGACATTCTCATCAGAATCACAGTACACTAAATTATACTATTACATTTACTGCATACAACAAACACCATACACAGATACCAAAGCAAGTTACACAGTGAAGTAGCACTTTAAACAAATTTTATTCCTGAGAAAAAAATTGCTTTCAATCATGCATAGTTATTGATTAAAACTGAGATAATAAGAACAATAACTACAAACTGTACCTGGTATAGAACATCAAGAGTGATGGGATAGACCTGGTTGTCTACTATGACCCTAAGTACTGTGTTTGGTCCACCCTGGGTTTCAATTTTGTTAGACAGGGCTTGGGCTGCTTGTAAAGCTGCTTGTGTCGATATCTGGTGTGTAACAGTTAAAAACTGAAGATTGTTATACCTGCAACTTATTAATCAGATGACTATTCTTACATTTCCAAAAATATGCATAATAAACAGACTACTCTAACTATTGACATTTTCTTTGTTAATTCTAAACATGTCATATAACTTGGGAAACTACTAGATTTTTAATTAGTAAATCATCTAAATCTTTTTCACAAAAATTACCATGCTACTGACCGAACCAGGATGTGTGCTGTCTGTCTTCAATTCTTTATGGTTAGAAAACTGTACATAGACTGTACGGCCCTGGATAACTGGAACTCCTGAATTATTATAATAGTTTACCATTTTTGAGGCAGCTCTCTCATCAGCCATCTCTAGAAATGCCTACAGAAAAAAATAAAGTTTCTGAAAGTCTGTAACAGGTGTCTTGTTTATGGTTTTAAAATTGTATCTGATTTTAAACTTAAGTTTATTATATTCTTTTAATCCTCGTTTTCTTGCTGTCTATTTGAATATTTTTAATATCTTGCATGGTTCTTTGGAATCCTTAGTGTATAATTTCTGGTACACGTTTCGTTAATCTTTACTGCTATGTAAGTGTGTTTATGGATTATTTATCTGTATAGGGTTGTTGAATATCTAATTTATCAACTGCATATTCAATTACCTTGTCCTCTGTGACAATACATCTTAAAATCCCCAACCTTCTTGTTGCAGTTCAATTAAAGTATTGTGATTTGCATGTGCAGGTAGTTCCCAAATCTGAAACCTTTTGGAAGGGTTACATTAAGGACTTTAAACATGAAGTGTTTTTATTCCACACTAGTGAAAAAAATGCAATACACAAAATGTTAATGTTTTGAAACAAGGGATATCTAAGATTGAACCACACTAATATAGCAATGGAATGTGTTCTCACTAGAAAAATGTAATTCCATGACTGCCTACTAATTTCCCACTAGAAATAGTGAAGAAAGTTAGAGCTTAAACTGGATGTTTAGCTCAACAACTAGTAGTAATTATTAACTGATTAATCAATGGCCCCATTATTCAATTAGTATAGTGTTCTTCAAACCATGGTATGTACCAGCAAGCAAGGAAAAAAAAAAAAAGGTTTTGCTAGCCATTTGTTGGTAGTTTGCTGTTAAAAAAAGTGGTGATAGTTGCTATCAGCTGGTTGTTGTCCCTCTAATTGGTGGTTCAAAATTAGTGACAGTGGCAGATAGCCTAACTAGCTTTATCATAACAAAGATAAGACAAGGAGATTCTGTGACAATATTTTAATTATTTAAATAACTGGAAAATTCATAAACCTTAATGATGATTAGATGGTTATTTTGATGACAATTTAATTACAATTTTATTAATCAACTGTTTGATTATTTTTGTGGCAATTGATATAATCTTAATTTTGATTAATTATGTGACACTAACTGATAATAACCCCTGCTTAGAGGTATTTGATCACATTGATTAAATCATCAAGCTCTAACTGGAAGTAAACAAATAACACAATGGTCCATTGTAGCTAAAATAGATTCCCACTTTAAAGCTATAAACAATATAATTTACACAGATTTTAGGACTAGAAAATTAACATAAGAGTTATGTTTATAAGTTTATCAAGTTAAAGTGCCTTCAAAAATCCAGATAATTCACTGTTGTTCTGCCAGTGATACAAAATTTCAGAAATGATATACAGATGTCCCAATTTTTTTCCCTCAGTGATTTGCATGTTACTATAGGTTACAGCTATAATGGTAACCTTAACAATGCAGAACTAAGAGCAAGATTAAAGTAAACTCTGCACAGCACTATTAATAGGTAATTATGCTAATACCACTATACTGCAAGGAAATATTTTTGTATGTAATGGATGTCTGAAAAATATAATTCCATTCATGTTAATGTTAGTCTTCTCACAAACACAAATTTATACAATATCATTTTCAAACATCTACAGACTATTTTTGATCTTTCAGTCATTAAAAAATTAATCTTAGCAAGTCATTATTTGGAAGCAACTAACACATTTTGAAGATCATACAAAAAGTAGGGAAGTAACAACGTTCACGTTACATAAAAGTATCCTAAACATTTCACTGAAGGACCATGACATATAACACTATCAAAGGCTTAAGCATGAGTTGTAAAGATTTAATATCCTTAACACAAATCATGAATACTTATCTATAGTTCTTTATTTTCTAGTACACAAGATAGTAAGACCCAGTCCAATTCTTTCCATTACATTAAAAGTTACTGCATTTCTTAATCAATTATCATCCTATTTCCAAAGGGTGTCACTCAAAGAATAATGCAATCTTACCTTTATATCTGACCTAGATTGGTATTAGAGCTAGTTAGTAATAAAATCTAAGTTTCTAATTAGTTAAAACTGTCTTTACTTTCCCTTAAAACTTACAAAATTAGGAAAATTATTAGACACTTGAATGCTTTTTAGCTGAAACATATTCCAAGCATAAAAAAATCTAGCTATGCAAGTTTTCTTTTAATTATGCATTCCAACAGAGTAATATACAATGGAAAAATCAGGCAAAAATATTTCAACTTTTGGTATCAGTAACAAAGAGTCCCCATTATTACAAATGTACATACAATTTTACAAACCATCTCATAACTATTTTAACAAACCAAAACAGCCATCAGAACAAACTCTAAGAACAAGCTCACCACAAAGACTGTCCATATTAGTAACTCCTAAATTTCTCTACTGGCCAAATAAGTCTTTCACACAATTTCTTCTTTTGTTAACATATGATTGGAACACTTTTTTAGGCTGGCTAAGTATGAATATAATAAATTATATTTCTGATAAGACAACAATATTAGGTTTAATGTATTCTTAAATGCTGCATTATTTATTCAGTTCCTTAGGGGTTTTTCCAAGAAGTACATATTAGCATTTCAATCACATCATGGAACTCTTTTGAAAAACCTAACCTGGAGAGACAAGCTTTATTCATTTAACAACTTCAAAAATTGATTGTTAATAATTAACTTTAATGAAATCAACCACTTTTGTATACTGAGTGTAGGCAGTGAGAGGTAATACAGTAGTTGGGTTGAGTACTCACATTTATTCCTATTTAAATCACGACAGCTGTAAAAAATGATTAACTCTGAAGTATCTTTCTGAAGTACCATTCTATAAAGATACACTTCAGGTATATCACTAATACATTTTACAGCTTCCATTTAGTAGATTGTTCCCTGTCTTGTTTTGTTTTTCTTTCTCTATCCTAATTTTATCACTTCTTTTATTTAAATAAAATGCAAAAAAGGTATAAAGGAATTATTTAATTACTTTCTTTGTCCATAAATAAACAAATGGCTGTAGAAACTTCAAAATGGAATAATTTCTAAATCACAAAAGCAAAATCATAGCAAAGTTCATCTTCATACATTTTTGAAGTTTTGTCCTAATACCTTTGGTCCAAATGATAACATTTCACACACAACAAAACATTAACCACTCTTTTAAACTCAGTTCCAGACTGTTGTTCTCATACAATGTTAAACTTGAAAAGTCTATCATGAAAGAGCGATAATGAATAATTGCTATTAAAATTCTTTCTTAATGAGAACAAATAATGCTCAACCTTACTGAAAACAAATACTTATTTTATTCTATCCAATTTCTTTCATTATCAAAAACTAATACAGTTCTTGTAAATTAACACTAAGATCTCTGGCACGTTAATGGCCAAACAGAAATAAACTCACCTGGTTTTTTCCTTTTAGAAGCAAAAGGTTTGTAATTCGACCAAAAGGAATTCCAAGATTGATGATATCAGTCTCCACGGCTTCATTTGGAATGTTCCGTACATGGACCACTCGAGAAGGGTTGTTCAAGTTTCTGTCCAGCTTTGCCTGAAATAACATGTTAATTTCAAAATTTATTCAGAAATTGTTTTCATGACACTGATTTCTCAGAATATAGTTCTATGGCACAAGATATAACAGTTCCACATCAGTATATTCAACAAGTTAGTTTTGGAGTTTCATGCAAAGTAACTCAAAAGCTACCTACACTAGTCATCCATACTTTAGAAATGGTAGACTAGAAGGAAGGCAGCTATTCAACACCACCCACCATCAACTGGTGGGATACTTATCAACAAAAAATACGAGACTGACCATCAAATTACAATGCCTCCACTGCACATAATCAAATATCCTACAGGGTATTATTACTTTTCATATTTTAACTTTTTCTCATTTAGTGAAATGCTGCTACATCTGATGTAGCATAAACCTTATTCACTCTCATGGATCTTTTATTTTTGTTTTTCTGTTACTTAGTTTCATCATACTTAATTTACAGTTCACAAGCTTATAATAAAAGGTAATGATTTTAGCTATACTTTGAAATTATTGTAATTAACTGTTATATTAATTAATGTCTTCCAGTAATTTTTCATACCTTATTATTTTTATTATCATAGAAGTTTATTACTCCATTTTATAATGCTGCTTTCCCAGAGTAAAAGATTACCATTCTACTCACAATTATTTACTCCAATGCTGTAAAAACACATTTAAAAAAAAATAATATTTTTGAGCTAGTAAAAGGACACATGGAAGAGTTGAATGAGAAAATGGTAACAATTTGATTTGTGTTAACTTTGTTCAAAGTAAAAATTCTACTTACCTTTTTGGCATCATTATTATTTTCTTTATGGCCAGGTTTAGGAGTCATAATACCACCATTACTAACTGCAGCTGTTTGAGAAAGTAGTTCGTCAGAACCTCGCTTGAAAAAAAAACAAAAACAATTAAATTAGAAGACACTATTGCACGGAATATCAACTTTTAACAATAAATAATGCAAAGCGTATACTAATTAAGTTTTAAATTAAAGAAGAAAGTGACACTAACTCACGATACCTTATTCTGGATACCAGAGAAAACCAACCTACACCATCTCATTAATCATGAAAGCTAAGCAGATTGTATTAAAGAATACAAACTGAAAAGAAAGGGCATCATTTAAACTTGTTACCAGCAATTTTTAAAAACAATCTAAAACTCACATGACAAGATGAGCCAGTGTTTATAAAAATTTTAAGCATACGCTTTCACAAGATTCTAAGACTACTCGTAAGTACAATACCAAAAAAAAAACATATTTGTATACTTTTGCTTTAAACATGAGATTACAAAGATACCAGTCTCTTTTCCCAAAGAATAAAACAAACTCCAGACTATTGTGTGTGTGTGTGTGTGTGTGTATGTGTGTGTGATTGTAATAATATCTCAGAATTACCATATAAAATACATGACTACTTGTAGGCCAGATGTAGGGGTGAAGTACACACTAATAATCTTCACACAGCATTAGAAAGCGCACTTAGGCCTAGCTTACAATTCTTGGAAAAAACAACTATAGAACTTCGTATTCAAATTTCCATTTTCCTTCCCAATCACCACTCCCTACTTACCATTTCCCGGAACACACTCTATAAACAGCTACATACTGATCACCATGATGACGTCAAGCTTGAGAAAGTACAACTGGCTGAGTTACAGCTTACGCTGTTACAACGATTACTTCTAAAGGACATGAAGATGAAATAATGTCTGTTTATTTAACCAACTTAGAATGCTGCATCTTTAACATAGATTTTATAGTAACAGTACATGCACGTCTTCTTTCTACCTTTCACATTAATAAAATACAAATTAACCACAAATGACTTCTTTAGGATAACTGCACAAAGTTATTCTTACAGTTATAACGATAGAGTGACGGCGAATATTCTCAGTTAGGTAATAAAAAAGGTATATGCCTTAAGATGTTAGCTTACGGATATAAAAGTAACACTTTAATTAACCACGTTATCTATATAACGAAATCTCAAAAATACGACAAAAACTTTGATATACTTCACAAAAGAAACGCCAAAATAACCCGGAAACATTCAGAACAACGTGTGATAGTACTTATAACTAAGCAGGTTTTTCTGGTCAAAGCTGTCTCTGAACCAACTAAAAGCTTCAAGATGTCACGTATATGTTCCTTGCAAGAAACGCAACAATAGTAATCAAACTAGTAAATGAGACACATTTGTGGGTTTCAATGCTAAATATACATTTGACTGTTGGACTAAAAGATTTCGTATTTTTAATTTAGTGTATTAACAGGTTAAATATAGCTACACTCAATCTGTGAAAGTGTGAATAAACAGAATTCAACAATAGTAATCAAACTAGTAAATGAGACACATTTGTGGGTTTCAATGCTAAATATACATTTGACTGTTGGACTAAAAGATTTCGTATTTTTAATTTAGTGTATTAACAGGTTAAATATAGCTACACTCAATCTGTGAAAGTGTGAATAAACAGAATTCAACATAAGATATATCAACTGTTAAACCGCACAGAATAACAAGTTGTAATGAAAATCAATATGCTTCTAAAGTGTTCATAGTTAAGTGTCTACTCGACAGTAACTAATATAACGAAGCGTCAATCAGAACTTTGTGAAATTACAAGATCAGTTTTGTTTGAAATTATTATTTAAACATACGGGGCACTAGCGTATGTACTAAATCTTACCGCGCAGTTGCCAGAAGGAAATCTCGTGCTATTTCTTAGAGCTAAACTAAATATGTGGTCTCGTTTAATATACATTTTATTTAAAAGTTATTGTTATTTTCTGTTTATCCATTGCAGGGTATCAAACCTCCTGTTTTAGCGTTGTTAGTCAGTAAACTTATTCTATTGATTAAAAAAAAAAAGTAAACTGTGGTATTACAGCGTTAACACTTTTATTTGGACATTTCACTTAAAACGTTTATCAGACATAATCTAAATATAGAATTGAAGTGCATGTTACATGGATTTATTTTTTTTAACTCATGCTTCCCAAGTGCTTTGCGGGAAAAGATAACAACCTGGCTCCCGTCTGTCTGCGTTTGTGTGCTAACGTGTAAAACAAGTCAACTTTCAACCTCGACGAGTTAAGAGGTTCATCTATGTTCCTAAAGTATGCATTAAAATTTAGGTTACAAAAAATGAATAAACAAACTTCTAATTTCTCTTGCAGAATTACATAACCCAAAGAAATTTAGTCGTAATATAATTTAAATATTCAGGTTATAATGCAAAAACAACTGATTTCCTTGTTGCAGCACATACACATCAGTGAAATCTAACTACGATTACACAAAAATATGCCAGCCTCAGTGTTTGTTATATCACTAGAATTTCATAATGAAACACAGCGACAAATAAGTTCATATTATCAAAAGAAAAGAAAAAGATGTAGATCTGTTGCATCTCTCAATAAATGTTACAATTATTCGAACGAACATCAGCCACAGCTTTAATGTTTAGGTTTAAATATAACACTAGCAGAGCGAAAATGGAATATAAATTATCACGTTATGCCATTATATGGGTACATAAAACACCTTGCAATACTACTACGTTTTATAATCTTGTATACACAGAATAGTTTCGCCTAGAATTATAAAAACAATGCAGATTGAACAAATAACGTTTTCTACAAGCGAGTTTATCTTCATCAGATGCAACTTTTGTATACGAGACAGGCTCACTTGTTGAAAGTGCTAGTATTTAGGTTTCAAAGACTGGCACGTACATATACTTACTAGATGCTCTGACGTCACAAATGAAACCTCTACAAATATTACACGGCGCGATATTTCATCATTAACAAATTTCATACGATACAAAAACCGAGTACAACGCTACGTTGTAAACTGAACGCTATTCAAAAGTAGCCAATTTATACATAATTCGCACAATCTACCTTTGCCTTCTATAAATTAGGCCTACTGTTCTTAGGAACAGAAATGATGTCGTATACTGACCAAGTGAAAAATAATGACGTTAATAAGAGTTTTAATTATTTTCTCTAAATCTACTGAACGAATTTTAAATATGCTACACGGAATATGGTGCTAATAAGTCTTGCACACTGTGCAAGTCTTGTTCTTTTATTAATCAAGCAAGTTACTTTACAGTATGAATTAAAAAAGTTAAATACTTTAATAAAAGATGTTGCAGTTGCACGTTACCTAAACGTGTGTCAATACTTACAGGTGGCTTAAAAAAAAAAGGGGGGGGAGGAGAGATCAAGATGATTTCACATTTAAACTAGATATTTAAAAGCCAAACATTTAGTATGGTTAAGTACCCACTCACCTAGGGTATCAAAAATGAATGCCAGAATAAGTAACTTCAATAACTCACTCACACACACACACACACACACACACACAGAGTCCTCTAGACAGAACCCGTGACTGTATGGCCTTATTCTTACAAGGAGGAACAAGAAAACGACCATGGACTTCACAGACAACAGATAGGCATGCCACGCGTTCTTCTGTTTTTATATAGTTGTCACATCCGGGATATACAAAAACGTGCCCACGAGCTTTTCCATAACAAATATTATAACCTAATCACACTGTATAACACAATCCTAGTCTCCTCAAAAGTTAAGACACTTTAAATTAACAAAGGTATTCAGCAAACATTATTAGACAACTCCTATATAATTATACTCACCATCTGGTTAGTAATGACAAATTGGTAACGTTGTTCTACGAGATTCTTTCTTTCTTCAGTTTACGTGCGATTTATCCACACAATATTTACGACAGTTTCCTCCAGTGTAAAGACAATTATACTACCGTAGTGTTTCAGGTTTAGGGCAAGATAATAAGACAGAATATACAGATGGAAGTTGGGATAGAATGAAAATGCTAGTAAGCGTTACAACAGAATAGTTATATAAACGAGAATAACAGCAGGGCGCAAACTCTCTGATAAGTGTTAGCTCACTCCCGTTAACCGAGAACAAAGAGTTACGAGAGTATCTAAACACGACCAGTATGTTTAGTGTTTCTCTCCCAATGGTGATAGTCTCGTTCACAAGAGTTGGAGCTGCACGCAACAGACCAGAAGGCTAACCAGATTGTCAGAAGCATAGTGTACTTGCGCATACATACTCAAGAGTTAGGTAACGCTTTTCCCGCCATTAAGCTTATCAAACAAATGTATCTTAAAACACGAATTTATGAATATTTGATACAATAATATACAATGTATACGTTTATTAAAGAATAAATTCATTCTGTCACAAACATATTTTTGTTGTTACTGCAAATTAACTAACTATATATATACACATATAGAAAATAATCTATCACAGCATAATAGCTTTTCTAGAATATACCAAGTTGTTACATGATATATAAGTAAAAGCATTAATATTTATGTGGCTTATTTCCCATCTTTTGCTGTATCCTACTTCAGGACCAGAGGCGTCGCTAGGCGCTAGCACACGAAGCTTATGCCCCGATATATTTTTACAGTGCCTCCCCTCAATTCCCAGTTGGTGTCTTTAAAAATTAGATTAGAAAAACATGATCGAAATCATACTGAAATTCCCAAAATTCACGCGCCTATGGGCCTAAGTCCCGAATCTTTTAAGTATCTAGCGACGCTTTTACCAAGGACTATGGATATCAACGGATATTTCGCAGAATCTGGTAGTGCGAAATAAATTGAAAAATTTATCACGTTTAAAAACTTATTTACAATAAGACTAATGACAACATTCAATTAACAGCAGTGCTGAAATCCGTAGTTTGAGCCCTAAAGTATAGTACAGCGTATAAAAGGTTATTTTCAAAAAACCTGTACGTTTAAAATATCTTAAAAATACTTGTCCTAGGGATTTTGTTTGTTGAGCACAAAACTACACAATAGGTCATTTGAGATGTCTCCACCACGGGTAAAGAAACTCAGTTTTTAGAGCTGAGAAAAAATGTCAAGTCACACTGAGAACCACAGGCTACATTCAGAAGATTCTGGACTTGTACATTACAATGCACACCTAAATCACTTTCTCCCAAACTAACACAGTTTTTACTTTTTCAGCAAGACAATTTGAATAAAATATTATAGCTTGGATTAACGAAGATCGCGCACACAGTTAAAATAATGTTTCATTTAGGGTTAAACTTGAAATGTTAGGAACGATGGAGAGCATACTAAAATTCATTTTCTTTATCAATTTTAGAAAACCTTGCATCTCTGAATAAAACTTGATAGTCTCTATATGACAACGGGCCTCTGTGTTTCGTTTCTCTAAAACAAGTAGTTTAAAAAAAAATGTAAATATGGAATTATCTTTATAATCACATCGTACTTAACATAAAGAAAAATGAAACAAAAAATCATCATTTAATTCTTAATTATTACACACGTTTTCACCAAACAACAAAATAAACAATGCCAGTGGCAGTAGTTCACAATAATGTCGCAAACCAATAAAATCAATGTAAAATGCAATACATAAGAATCTACTAACCTATGTAAAAACCAGCGTGCGTCACGTTATGTAACGCTTAGTTTCTCAAAATAGGTGTCAGAAAAGCTAAAATGCATTTATCCAGATAAAATAGTTTGATCGCTTCTGCCTATTATGTGTTTAGTGATGAGGATATAAGGAGGCTGTGAAGCCTTTTAAGTGTAGTGAGTGTTAATACAATAAGCCTAAAGTAAAGACGTAATATGGGATTACCTAGCCTGGAACCAAGTGCATACAATTTATCATGAAAGTAAAAATATCGATTCAATTTTAAACAAACCTTTTCTGAATTAAGCTATTTAATTTTATATCCACAATGTTTTTAATATATAAAAAATGCTTCTTTAATCAACGGGGACCTAACTGAGAAATCTACAAATATTTTTCCAATTTTGTTGTCTAGACATTTCATTTTATACCTTCAGTATATAGACTAACTAGGTTATATTTCTGTTACTAAACAACATGACATAAAAATTATTGTTAGAACACAGTGTTACCAAAACGCAGTTTTTTTTTCTCTGCATGTATATATATTAGAAGTTGTTAATCTAGCTGATTTTAACCCAATAATTATGGTATGAATACTCTATGAATACATTTCATAAATTACCTTAATTTTGATAGGTTTACAAACAAATTAACCAACGTTGGACTGCCTCGACTGTACTATTCTGCCTTTTTGTTGGTTAAATTTAAATTTCGCAAAATTTATTTCATTTAGCTATGAAATGTAAAGTTAGGGTATACTATAAGGGGTTAGTAACTGCCTCGTGACTTTTGACGAGCTATAAGCTAGTTTTAAAATAAAAGCAACAAATATCTAGTCAGTACACTTTACAAGAAGTTTAATATTATATTTATTATAGTATGACGTAAAAACTCTCGTTTTCATGCTTGTCGTAAGTGCTATTACGTATACAGTGGGTTATTTCGTACTTTCAACCTAATAGATATCTCATGCGACATATCGGTTAAACGGTCAGGTCAGCCATCCATGGGGTTAATATGTATAGATACGTAATTTTGATCTACTAACCAGAGAAAAGGCAAGAAGTCAATAGCATCCACTGCCGGCTCAAAACCAATCAATGGAATTGAATGTCACTCTTATAACGCACATACAACTGAAATTAAGTAGAGTTTGCGGCATCAAAGCGCGCCTCTTGGATCTTCCAATCCGCAAATGGAAAAGCTAACCTCTGACCAACGCCCAACCCCTAACTGACTAACAGGTATTTTTTTCACCGAACAGATTTACAAGTATGAGTACCTACAATCACAACAGTCACATATTTTACACACACATTGAACTTGGAAAGCACGAATTATACCGTACAAGTCCTATAAAACCAATCATATAATTATCTCAAACCATATATTACTATTATTATCGGTCTTCTTTGTATCACACATGTACACGGCTCTGATGAATCACATGCGTTCCAAAATGACATTTCACGTGTTAGTGACAACAGATAGCGTAGTTATTTTCAAAGTTCCCAAAACAAAATGCCCATTTCTGATACTCATAGCGAGCTATTATAGTAATTTATGACATTACTACATATCGCATGTCTATTCAGCAGTATTTTCTTTTCTAATTTACTCACTCTGAGGGTACTGAAAATTATGCAATATCTATAGTAAACAATTACAGACTTGTAATGTTTTGATTACCTGATATTTCAATGAAACGTATCACAATATATTATAATAAAAAATATGAAAAAAGTTTTATCTAACAATGAAAAAATTTAAAATAAGTACTTGTCTACAACTAAGTTAAACAATTATAAAATTTATAAAAAATTAAAGAAATATACATAACAGAAATTAAGTATATACGGAAACAGACGTGAATAGTATGATGTTTGACATTTAAACCATTCTTTCGTTACGGTACACAATATGATGCTGCTTATTATAAAACTTAGAAATTCCAACAAGTTACTTTTAACTTGAATTTAATTACGGGTCCAGCCAATCAAAATTTATATTTCTACTAGCGACTACTTTTACTCAGAGCTAATTTAAGGGAAACAATCCTTATCATTAAAATGTACATAATTTCTTCCACCTGATACCAAAATCATACGAATGGAGGAATGTTTCATGAGTGAGAAGTCACCGACATAATTTCAACAGAGAGACGTGAATATAAGGTATTAATTTTCCAAAGCTACACAATGGGATCTCTATATTCTGCCCATCACAGGTATCTAAACCCGATTTCTAGCGTTGAAAATCCGCAGACATGCCAATGGTGTTCTCTCCCTGTGTCAAATATTAACGCTTATAAAGTTAATTTTTAGTTTCATGTTTTCGTTTCCTTTAAGCAAAGTTACTGTTACTCTTAATTTTGATCTAATTAGTGATTGATGAACGAGTTAACTAACTTCATGGTGTATTCAAACAGGTCAGAAATACAAGTTCAGTGTATAATTCTTTCACTTTAGTTATGGAGTTTCACTTCTAAGAGGTTACGTTTGGAGCATTACTTTTATCTTATTTGTCATTCATTTGTGCAACAAAATTTTAACATTATTTAAGACGGTTGCAGCTACTTATTTTTTCATATTTTACTCGAACTTTTCTAACTTATTCGGAATGAAATTAACAACTTTGCTCATATCTTATTTGCAGATGGTTCGACCTCTTTAATGTAATTTCTGTGGTCAAACACCAACTATGATTATTTCCTTGGTAGTCTTATTTAAGTGTCTAGCAAATTCGGGTATTTATAAGTTCATTGTTACACACTGTAGGATAAGAATATTTACTTCACAGCGTTCATAAATAAACGTTTTTTTTTCTCTCTCTCGTAACATTAAACCTCTAAAACATGACCACGAAATTAAACAGAAATACTGCTGTACAAAAACAATTAATTTATTAAAGCATTATACTTACCTAAACTACACTAATATCAACTTATTTGAACAAATATAACGTACAAATGACAACACAACCTGGAGTATTAAATGGTCTGTCGAAAGTTTTTAACTGCCGAATATGTTCGGTTATAAAAAACAAAAAAAACAGTAAACATGGTGGGACGTTTTTCATATGCCACATAAAAACGTCACTAAACACTTGTGAGTGTTGTATGCTATTTCCTCTTTAATCGTTTTATTTTTTAAAATAAACTACCTCTTGTCTTCTTTCAGAGAATAATTTAAATAATTACTGTGTTGTTAATCCTTAACGTAAGTTTGATTTTTAACTGACTTTACTAGAATTGATAATAATTACGATTCACTTTCTTAATCTAGTTCACACCATACAATCAGTAACATAAATAACGTCTATACCTCTATCACATCTGTCGTAGTCCTGATTGAAGAGAATTACTACTGGTGAAAGACCTCTTCCTCACTGGATGTGGTATGTTGTGTGGTTGACATTATTAATTTACTATTCACTGAAGCAGAAATATAGACAATTATATGACATGATGACAGATGAAGTTGAGAAACGGTTATTGGCTAAAATTGATACTATATCTTTAATCAAGTTACAAGGTCAAATTAGCATCATTTATTTCAAAGATATTATCACTTTCTTACCATATTAAGCTCAGAAGAAATTCAGGAAATTCAAAAACGGTAACAAGTTTGGTTGAATAGTACTGAAATTGAACCAAAATTAAAACGTATTATTTTTATGTATAAAATTAATTAAATTTCTAGTTTAGTAAATTTCAAAAATGAATCATCTTGATTTTTAAATGTGTGGAAGAACGAATACAAGTTTATTTTTTAATACAGTGGTACAGTTTTGCTCTTGAGGTAGAATTCACCTATCCAGACATAATAAAGAGTTAGCTTAGAAGTTTGTCTTCCATACATAGTCCAGAATTATTCAAAATATTCTGTGATAATACTTACTTGCTTTTACTTATATATTTTTTATGATTGTCTCTCTCTGTGTGCATGTTTATATTATATATATAGGTACACACATATACCTTAAACTTATTCACAATACCTTTATTTCAAACGTGCGTTACTGAAACACTACTCTTCCATTACATAAAAGTTTAAATTATCTAAAAAACACGTTATACATTTAATAAGTGCCACTTTAGCAAGGTTGTCTTTTATATATTTTATAATACAGTATCTAGCATTCATAACTGTTCATTTTGTTCCCTCACAGTTTTAAAAGAAGCAATTAGTACCTCAACAAAGCTGTTAGGAAAGTTAACAATTTAACTTTTCTGTTAGAAAAACAATAGTAATAAAAGAAATAATGGGACATCAGATATACAAAACATGGAGAAAGTAAAAAAAGAAAAAGTTCTGTGTTGCCTCACCACTTTATCAGTCACACACCCCCGCATTCAACTGCGTATATAGAATAGACTTCTATGAAGGGCGGAGGAAACACTACTGTATTAAGTCCTTTAAATACGAAGGCTCAACTAGTTTGAAAAAGCTTAGTGGAAACTAAGTCACCAGGTATAACTTATGAACCAATTGTTTAACAAAAGTTTCTCAATATATATATATATATATATATATTAAACATACTTAACTTTAATGGCAATCATCAAGTTTTAAACAGCAGTAGTTACGTTACTTCATCATGTGCAATAGCTGATTCTGCCAGTTACACAGAAAGACTTATCAATTTCCCCTTTTCTCCCACGAGTTAATAATTCAATGCGTTTTGGTATTTGAATAAAAAAAAATGTACAAAATAAGTGATTTCACATTTAACTCCATTACCAACAAGCTCATTCATGTAACTGTTCACTTTACAAGTACCACACGTACAAAAACACTTTACCTTACTTGTGTTTTCCGAATGCTAACAACCTACCTTACTGAGTTCACACTAACATGAAAGATTAATCTTAACCACCCAAGACAAGATGTCCCCAATTACTTGTTTACCGTAGCACAAAACTGAAAACACAAGTAAATGCAAGTATTTAGGCTATAAAAGCAGACAGAAGCAAGTGACAATACTACCCTTTCATCAAAGTTAGTGTTTTCCACATAGAAGGTCATACTTTCAAGCACTACTGAATTCAATGTATTTTCCCCAAATATGCGTTAAATAAAAAGACAATTATTTGAACAACAAAACAAATTTAATATGCCCTCAACATAAATCAAGTGGTATAAATGTTGCGATTCCTCTCTCTTATTTTCATTTGTGTATCTCTCAGTGACTCCACACACATCAATTATTTCTGTTTGACGGTCCATATCACAAAATACACGCGACTATTAACTTATGATTGCTGTTCAGGCTTAACAAAGCCCGCGCCACCTTGTGTACATTCTAATAAGAAAATATAATGTAGTTCTATTCGTATGGAATTTATTTTTAAATTTCGCGCAAAGCTCATATGGAATTATGGCGACACCTAGGATTATACAAATCAACATTATCAAAAATATGAAATTTAGATCAATTTCATAAAATGACGTTCAACTTATTTTGATTTTCCTTTACAAAAAGCTATCTGTTCACGCTCCGAGAATCAACGTGTACTTATAGTTAAAAAAAAAACCCACAAAAAACAACTGTAACGTTGAGACAAAACAAGACCTGTTAAAATCATGAAACTCGGTAGGTTTATTCCTGTCAATAAACCAATAAAATGAGCTTGTGAGAACAATGCGAGTCTAATTATCTTAGCTTGTAAATCCAGTTAACGGTAACAGGTAATTATTTCCTATCCAAGTGGCATACCGATAACATTTTCCAGTATCTTGTTATTCTAGTTTGAAATGTTTAGCCTTATTTTCAGTGATTTATACTATTAGTACATTTCACCAACACGTACTTCGTATATACCCGTTTATATTTTATTAACTGCAGGCACCAAATACCATTACAGACAATAAATTATCAGTTTTAATTATTACTTGACACCTAACAGCGCTGTAGAAAGTGTTTGGTAATAGCACACCTTTCCTATTCTTTCCTTTAATCATTCAAAAACTTCACAGTCCGAAATAACGACAAACGTAAATATTAGCAAAAATAACAAAACACGTAGTTTATTCTAAAACAATTTCAGTTCACATCTTTCTTATTTAAAACCGTCCAATTAATCTCATGATTTACATATCTAAAATAATTTATAGATAAAAGTTTTATAGATACTTGTGTGACAAATAACAGGAAAATATTTTCAAGCGAGTTCTGAGTCATACAGCTTGCTTTTGTTGACACCGCAGAAAAGTCCAGAATATACAGACACACGTGATGACGGAAGAGTGGTTTTTGGACGCGTTACGTCTTATCAGTACGTGTACTAAAATATCAACCCATAAAATAAAATAAAAAATTAAAATATATATTCAGTTTCCGCACAAGTGAACACGTTTAACATGTAGTTAAATAAAAACATATTAACGATTCTAAGAAATTAAAATATCCCGTATTTTTTATGATTATTCGCTGGAGCTTAGTTTTCATTAAGTAAGCGTACTTAAAACAAGTAAAATAAAATGTAATTCAAAATTATGGAGAAATTTTATGTTTTGCTTTATCACAAGCTTCGTTGTTTTACCAGCTGTTAACAAAAATACGAAAAAAAAAAGTAAAAGTATATGCTGAATAAAATTAAGGAGAAAAAGAATAAAAGGGCCCCGGCCTGGCCGGGTGGGTTAACGTGTTCGACTCGTAATCTGAGGGCCGCGGGTTCGAATCCCCGTCGCACCAAACATGCTCTCCATTTCAGCCGTGGAGGCGTTACAATGTGACGATCAATCCCACTATTCGTTGGTGAAAGAGTAGCCCAAGAGTTGACAGTGGGTGGTGATGACTAGCTGCCTTCCCTCTAGTCTTACACTGCTAAATTAGGAACGGTTAGCGCAGATAGTTCTCGTGTAGCTTTGCACGGAATTCAAAAATAAACAAACAAAACAAACGATAGAATAAAAATAATCTTGTAGACATTTCAGAAAGAAACGTTCACACCAGATCAAGGGTAAAACGGTTGTGTTGAAAGCAAGTGCATGAGTTTGGTAATTTATAGAAGAATGAGAAGTGAAACCGATGAAACAGTTTCAAACACTTGAATTCCCGATGATTCTGTTTCAATATATTATATATTAAAGAATTTGAAAATTCCATGGTAAAACAAAATAGCTATAATCATTTTCACAGTATATATCATTTTACTTTCCAATCCCAGAAAGATGGTTCTTGTTTCCGCAACGAAAAAACATACGTGTCGTGCAGTGTTAAAGCTATTTAAAGCTCAACAAGTTTAGCTAACAAGCGTATATAAATAGTTATCCCTTTTCTAACCATAGGCTTAAAGTACGATCGGATAGAAAAACAAAACGTATTTCATCTTTACACCAAACCAATAACAAAAATTTTCGAAGCGATAATTTATTGTTCACATTACGTTTCTTTAATATATAGTCCATAATATATTGTCACTATAGGCTCGTCTTGGCCAAGTGATTGAGCTGCTCAACTCGTAATCTGATGGTCGCGGGCATGAATCCCCGTCACATTAAATATGCTCGCACTTTCAGACGTGGGGCGTTGTAAACTTTCAATCAATTCCACCATCCGTCGGTAACAGAGTAGCCCAAGAGTTGGCGATGGATGGTGATGACTATCTTCCTTCTCTCTAGTTTTTCACTTTTAAATTAGGGATGGCTAGAGCAGATAGCCTTCGTGTAACTGTGCGCGAAGTTCAAGACAAACATTGTCACTACCGCCTCTGGTATTCCTATGACTTGCACTTTAACAACCAAAGTCAATTCCGCTAAGGGTCAGAAACGGTGTTGTTTATTCAAGTACTTGAGTTGTTTACAATTATTAACACACTTCAACAAGTATAGGCCGAAACAATCTAGTGTTGTAGGCACTATTCAGGTTTCGGATTTAAAAACATGATCAGATTTAAATTAAAACAGTCTGAATCATTGCTCCAGATTGTTCATTAAACATACCTACAACTACATACGTTGCTAATCTTTTTAATAAATTAAACAGAAATCACATCCACATCCACATAAAGAGCAAGTCCTTCAGTAAATACCAGGTTTCATCCAACGAGCTTCTGAGTGGAGATATGAATACAGTTTCAAAAACGGTACCCCAGAACATGATGAGATACGAGGAGAGAAATGCGATGGCAAATTTTAGTTCACTGACCCTGAAAGCTGACTCTTATATCACCCCTAATACGTGGGTACCCTTCTGAGAGCGTTTAAACTCTCTTATTAAGAGAGCTACGCCATATAAAAATACCCCAACGGCCATTCCGAGTCTGTCTGCTAATTTTGGTGCTGTTAACTTCAAATACGTGGGAGGAATTCGCGGACAAAAACTTCAATGTGAATTAATACGGGGTTACTTATTATACAACAAAATACGCAGAAATATTAGAAAACGTCACATATAATAGCATACGTTGCTCAGCAACTAATGCGATAAGATATTCTTGACCCAAAGTTGACAGAAAGACTGGGTATTTTGCATGATACAAGATCGAGATTTTCAAGGACATTCTGTACCATCTAGTCTTTCAAAATACTGCTTTACTTCATTAAAGCAAAAACTATTCGCATAGTAAATACTCTGTTCACATCCTTCAGAAACCGCAGAAAACAAAGACCACACAGAATAAGTGTTCGTAGGGTAAAATCTACTTACATATACACTCTTTGTTTAGTTCGATAATATTTTGTACTGTTCAACTAGACATCTTTATTTAGACAAATACATTTTTTACAGTTAGAATTTTAGAAAGCTAAATCACTTTAAAAAAAGCGCAAGTTAACCTGACTACAGAAGCGATGTTCATGATCTACGAATGACTTTAGTCCAGTGGTGGGCAACTCCATGGCCAATGGCCAAATGTGGCTAGCTCGAGTTTAGGAACCAACTTTTATCAACATTTTTTATCGCAAATTTGGTAATCAGCAACTGCACTGCCTCACATCATCGCTGATGTCGCGCGCTTCATTACTGCCACAGAATCCGCCCATTTTGTAACGTCAGTCTGGTTTAGATATTTGTTATCGAGTGTGCGTTGTTTTGCATGCGCTTGCAAACATTTTTATTGTGCAACTTTCAAGTATTTAAATGTTTTGTTTTTAATCCCATAATATGGATAAGTGGATAATTCGAAAACGAAAAAACCCAGATGATGGTGAACATTCAAAAAATAAAAGACAATTTAATTGATTCTAACATTACTGCCGAAAAGAGAATGGTGCGTGACTGATAAAACGTGAAACGAGAAGTTGATGAACGCTGAAAGCTGAAAATTGCAGTGATTGCAGCAAATAATAAACCAGTGCATCTTTTGTGTAACAAAGTTTTTAGAAATAATAAATTATACAACCTTAAGCTACATTTTAACAATTTTCATAACGAATTTTATGTGAAATTTTTCCAGTTGATAGCAAAAATCATATGGATGAAATTAGCCGCCTAAAACCCCAACTTCATGAACAAAAGTGAGGCCTGAAAATATTTTTATCATTGATAGAACTAGCTACGTTAGCTAGCTATAAAGTAGCTTCGATTCTAGCTCAAAAAATAATTTTTGTATGATGAACTAGTAAAAGAAATATTGATTGTTGTCATTGAAACTGTTGAAGAATTATGATTCAAAAATAAAAGATGACATTCTTCAAAACGTAAATAATTTTCAATTAAGTCGAAGAACAATTGTCCTCAGAATGGTAGAGTTAGTGAAAGGCATAGAAAATCAGTTGCTTGAACAACTGAAAGACTGTTTGTATTTTTCTTTAGCACTAGATAAGTCAACAGATGTTAGTGACACTGCACAGTTGATATGTTGGATTCGATATGAAACTTCAGATCTTCAAACGAGGGAAGAAATACTTGGCTTTTGTGGATTACGGGATCAAACATGTGGTAAAAACATCTTTGAAAAATTTCTTCAAATGTCAAAAAAATTCAATCTGGATTTTAAAAAACTGGTTTTGTCACAACAGACGGTGCTCTGCCATGACTGGAGCGAAATTGAGATTTGTTTCTCTTTTGAAGCAGCGTTTAATTGAAAATAATGTGAAGTTCACGCTGTCATCTTTTCATTGCATTTTGCATCAGTAAAACTGGTGTGCTCAGATGTCTAAAAGTGATGAACTGAAAATTTGATAAACATTGTTGTAAAAATTGTGAATTATATTACAAGTGGAAGCTCTCTCATCCATCGACAGTTTGAGCCTATGAAGAAAAGCATTGACTGTACCATTGATTATCTTTCTAATTTTGCAAAAATAGTATCTTGTTGAAAAAGGTAAGATTGAAAATTTTCCTGAAACTGTGTCATGGCAATGTGATTTGCACTTTCTGTGTGACATGATGACTCACTTAAATAATTTGAATACGAAGCTTTAGGGAAAAGGTAAAATAATACGCGAGCAATCAGTCTATTCATGAATTTCAATTAAAGCTAAACCTCCCTGCGGAACAATTACAAAAGAATGATTTGACACATTTTTTAAAGTTGAATACTTTTCTAGAAAATAATAAATACTGATTTCTCCGATGCTAAAGATAATCTTTATGTAAACTGGATCAAAAATCTTATCTCAAAAATTTGAATTATATTTCTCCGAATTTAAAAAAATATTGAAACTGATATTTGAATTTTTGCATTATCCATTTCAATTTGACTTAGGAAACTCCAGTAAGGAAATTACATCTTTTTTGTCTTTGGATAAGTGTGGATTTGAAGACGAGATGTAGAACGCATAAAAAATACACAAAATGTTCTATCAGAGATGTGGCTCACTATTTTGATAAATGATTTTCCAAATTTAAAGATAGCAATTTCAAAATTATTTTCCATGTTTGGATCCACATGGGTGTGCGAGTCAACATTTTATACGCTAGATTTTATGAAGTCTAGATACAGATCTCGGCTTACTGACATAAATTTAGAAGCAGAGGTAAAATGCTCATTGAGCACAGATATTAAGCCAAATTTCACGAAACTTGATGATGAAAACCCATCAATTTTCACATTGAATCTTAGTTGAAATGCAATTATTTTAATGAAACTAACATCTTTCAATGTTATTTATTTTTAATAGTGTGGCCAACGCTGTTTTCATTAGCCACAGTTGTGGCCGTTATGAAAAATAACTTGCCCACCTCTGGTTTAGACATTACAACCCATATTCCACCACTGATAACTCTAGTTATGGATTATAAATTATTGTTGCGGGGCGTAGTTTTCCATACAGTGAACTTTTACACAGTAACTTAAAGACAGCGTTGCCAAATATTCACCACATGATTTCTTTATAAAATCAATCAATTGGGTCTAGACGACAACTTCTGAGGGTTCGATTGAGCAACTCCAAAACACAGAAGTCCATGGGAAATGTCTGCGATTACAGTTTCTCTACTTGTATCTTGCTGGATGAATGCCCTGATCAGATTATCTAATCTGGGTGGAAGATATCGCATTATAGTAGTTTCAGTGAGTTCGTCTAAAAGTGTCCATAGTTGACTTTAGCAATGTCCTCGAACTTTACGGAAATTTAACTTACCATTAAAGCCGTAACCTGCAACCTTTGTGACATGTTCTGTGCCATACGTGCCACGTCTTTTCATCAGTAGAACGATAATAACTCACCCGGACATTCTTGAAGATATTTAAATAGACGTATATGTTTTGTCAAAGGCGAGGCACACGTCCATTTGTCGCATGCCAGGTATTGCTCATAAATCACACTCGACTTCCGTTCAGTTACGTGCTTTGGGTGAATTTTGCGACATGGCTCTTGCTACTCTCTGTTGACAAATCGTTGTGAATTATTTTGTTTACAGTTCTAAAGGAGACTCTTATTTTCGCTATAATATCTCGTCGTGTTCTTTTGTGACTAACTGCTTAATTTTTTTAAGAACCCCAGTGTGGGACTGTGAGGGCTATAAAATAGAATATTTCTTGATTGTTGAAATCATGCATCCCCTACAACACTACAGACACCTCTTTTCTCGAAACTCTGTTACGTATTACAATTAAAAACAGTCTGGAACCGAGTTAAATGATAATTTAAAGTTAATTGTCGATATATATCCAATTTATGATGTTTTTCAAACACAGTTTTCTTTCTTAATACAAATGTTTTAATATACAAACAATTACAATTTATAATAACGTTTATTTAAAATAATGATTTATGTGCAAAAGTTTTAAAAACTTGCAAAGCTATTGAGTCTTTTTTTCTGGTCTGGAACTGTATATCTTATTAATGGTTTACAACGAGCGAATTAATTTTGAATTTATATAGGTACAATTCACTTAACGGGAAGCTAGCTAGCTCTACGTTCTTCGCTGATCACACGCGAGATTTCCACCACTAAGGTTAAATAATGTCTTCATAAAAAACATTAATGCCCGATGTGAATCCTCTGAAGTTAACTGGTTTGCAATGTTCGAAACCTGTAAATATTCCTGATCAATATAGCTGAAGTTCCTAATTAATAAGCGTTAATCACAGCTTTGGAGGCTAGTAGCATACCAACTCTAACAAATCAGTAATATATATGGTCTCTCAGCAAGTCGTGTTGATTACATTTACAGGGTGGCCCGACATTGCCAGGTGGGTTAAAGCGTTCGACTCGTAATGTGAGGATCGCGGGTTCGAATCCCCGTCGCACTAAACATGTTCGCCCTTTCAGCCGTGGGGGCGTTATAATTTGACGGTCAATCCCACTATTCGTTGGTAAACGAGTAGCCCAAGAGTTGGCGGTGAGTGGTGATGACTAGCTGCCTTCTCTCTAGTCTTACGCTGCTAAATTAGTAACGGCTAGCGCAGATAACCCTTGAGTAGCTTTGCACGAAATTCAAAAAAGATAAAAACATTTACAGGTGTGAGAGGGAGTTTTTAGAAATTTCAGATTGCGCAACAATACTCACTATACACTCGTGTTTACGTACATACATATATCGTTGATTCTTACAGTTGAGAACTTTCTACAACTGTAGTGGACTGACGGGAATTTCTCAATAGATATTTAAACAGTACAAGGTACTGTACATTTCTAAATATCAATTTATATATTTAGACATCGATATTAGAAAAGGTATAATAGTAAATCCGTCAAATCTTAAACGTCATGCTTTACTCGCTTTTCTAATAATAGAATACAGTAATCTCAAATCAAAAAGTTTATAACGTAACCCTCCCACACATGTCAACTTCAAGCACCATCTGCATTTTCAAATCAGTCCAAGTGAAATGCAACAAGAGGGTCAAGACTTTTAAAGAGGATGACCAAGGACAAGGTGGTCAGACATGCTGATTTTTATGCATTATGTTGAGATCTCTTCAACATAATAAAGATTCTAACCAACATTTTGACGACCTATACGAACCACGCAAAAAATAAATACTTCATTTTATATATATATATATAGGTTCCTCCAGAAAAAAAAAGAAAAAAAGTTATATTACAATTAGTTTAAAATAGCGAGAATGTACTGACCGCAACCACGAACAAACAAATCCTCAATTCTAATATATATGCGAATAAAACAACGTTCAATTTAAGAGAGCATCACATGGTATGCGTACAAATTTGACGTTTACAGCAGTCTTTCTTCAAACAAAATTTATTACCGCTTTCAATCTAAGTAACATAAAATATAGTTTGAAAAGGGACTAGAAATCGGCGTGTTTGCTATACACATAAAAGCACTACTGACAGTTTTCTTCGTATTTTTCCAGGAATAAAATCTCCAAGTAATATGCCATTATTTTAATACATGAAATGTACTGGAGTAAATATGACAGCAGATAAGACTCATCACATTCTTTCATGACGTGCACAATATGAGTTTCGGTAAATTTAATACAAAGAGCAATTTATATACATTTCACAGTTTCTCAGAAACTAAATGTATTTGAATATTAGATATATATTACACATTTTAATATGAACTCGTGAAAGTAGTACACTTAAAACGGAAAACTACGTGCTAATACAAGCGTATTTGTCTTGAAGAAACTATACACTTTTTTGTGTAACTTACACAGACATAACCGTTTAAGTATTTAAAACAAATAGAAAATAGCACAAAGTTATTGATGTCTAATTTTTAATGTTGAATAAATCTGCTACCTAGGGATGCGGATCGAAAGGTCCAAAGTACGATTCGCAGTATGTCGCTGAACAAGATCCGTATTTTAATGGTGATAGTCATTCTCGCTATTTGGGTGAAAGTAGTTGTGTAGGCGGCAGGTGTTACTGATAGGTTTTCCCTTCATTTGGTCAACAGTTCTAAAGTAAGGATAGTTATGCTTGAACTAAAGGTTTCTGACCTGGCTGTTTAGTCTACGTGTCACATAAAGCACCGTTCGGGTTGAAAATATCAATTACCTTCTGGTGCTGCGATTTTCAATTTACCATCGTTCGCGTACCACCAGTGGCGAGTTAAAAAACTGCATAGTTATAGAAAGGAAGCGGCAACATGGTGTGTATGGATCCCACTGTGGTGCGAAGAAATAAAAGCAAATCAGGTAGACCGTTAAAAAAAATAACAAATGTGCTAATCAATATTACACACATAGCAGTTTAATAATCCAAGTTGGGTGTGTTCAGAACAATCATTCTCGCCCTTACATCTCGATGTAAATCATAAATGAATGGAAATATGTTAGTCTTCCCTCTTGCGTACTACGTATACTAACCCTTGTTCATTCAGGCAACAGATAAACAATTCCGTAGATGTAGTATAGGTTAATTATGTATGTGTGATATTCTACGGCAGCTCTTGCAACAAACAGCCATGTAAATCAAATCAGGTTTTTCAGCCCTTAGTTCTACGCTTGTTGGCGTTGTATCACGAGTGTCATACGTCGTTGTCGTTGAGCGAGATACTGTAGATTTAAGTTCTCAGCTAAACAGCAAGAGAACCAATTCTATTTCATCAACAGCCATACCTTTTATTTCAGGCATTTAACTTTTTTTCCGCAAGCAAACTGGTCAAGCAGACAGTATAAACATTTATTGTTTTCAGTACTGAAACTATTTCATAGTATCAAATAGAGTGCAAGAAGTTTCATTAACGAGGTAGAGAATATGGACTTCTTTTCCATCAAAGGTCAGCACATATCCTCTTGGATGTGTATGAAGACTATTAGCAGCAAGTGTAAATTTGATGAAGTGACAGTAACTGGCCTCATCACTATAGATGTGTTAACACATCTATGTGTGAATGTGTTTGATATATTTCAAAAGAAAAAGAAAAAAGTCGAGCTCCACACGTCTCCAGAAAATAAGGTATGAAAGAACTCTGACTTTATGAAATATGGATGTTTCAAAAGCACTAAATCGAAAAAAATGTTTTAAAGTTAAAATTCCGTATAGTGTATTTGTGTCTGACAGTAATAACAATAAAAAAAAAGGCTGAAGGATACAGCCTATACAGATAGGATAACTATATTTAGCGAAATATTAAAATCTATTTTACTCAACTAATACACGTGTACACGTGCTTTCCAAGCTGGCTATAGCAGATGCAATTCCCAGTCCAGGTATACGGCTTTTATTTTTTAAAATCTAAACTCGTTTATCGACAGAAGAAATTTCATATGATAAAATGACTACAAATAAACACAACAAACCCCATCCTACCAAGACAAAGTTTTTTATTGCGTGATTTACACAACGTCAATATAAATTAAAACTAAAAGACAGCTTTCATATTACCAATATATAGCTAGGGATTTTAGTACCATCTTCCATATTTGGTAAGAATGTAACAACTGATCTTTTGTGTATTTCTTGTCCACCAAGAATACATCTCCAAACTTTTTAAGGACGGGCTTCTTAAATAATACCAGTAAGTAATCTGTTGAAACAAGTGCTTATCCTCCAGTGTATTAGACGAAAGGCTTTCGAAACGTCGTCCTTTACACACGTTTCTATAAAAGGCAGTTGCCGTCAATTTAAGTAAATTTCACTATACTAATTACTTTTCGTTGTTTCAGTGAATGGAACGACGATATGTGAACATTAGATAAGTCCGGCACGCAAACTGACAAAGGATCAACCATTTTTGATGATGCAAATTAAACACTATCTAAATTGGCGAGATTAGGCGTGCTAACTTTTCGCCCCCCCCCCTGCATGTTGGTGATGTGTTCCTCCAGGTTTTTTTACATGCATAACATGCACTTTTTCATCATCTTAGTATTCAAAACGTTAACTATCTTTCATGGTGGCAGGTAATTATTTTTCGTATGGATCATTACCTTCCCACATACAATGCTGGTAATGTGTTCGTGTACGTTTTGTTCTCAATCAAACATCCTAAAAACTTAGAAGTGAAAAATAAAAGAAGCACATTAAACCTATAATATCGAGTGCCAATAAATACTTTCATTTCACCCAATATCAAGGCTCGTCAGGCCTGGAGTACGACGTAAGCGTAGTGCAAGTTAAATCAACTTGCCTGACTAAGAACGTTATGGTGTGAACTACATTAATAAGTAAATTATAATTATCAACTTAAATAATTTACAAAACAGATTTTTATGGTGAAAATTAATAACATCAATAATATTCATTTAATTTCAAACAGTTGCTTTTATTATTATTAATTTTAAGTTAAATTCACTATCATTCAAAAGACCCGATGAACCAGAAAACTGTTCTTGTGTTGCTAACAGACACTTATCTGTTTCTGTAATAACTTGAAAAATGAACAAGTATACACAACGCTTTTTTTGTTTGTTTGACCCGACCGTGTTTATTTTTATTAAATCATTGATATCACCAAGTATCTAGAAACTAGTATGAAAGCGCGTCATAAATGAGGGTAAACCAAAGCCTACCAAATATGAATCCTCCAATAAACATTTGCAACTTTGCTGTACGTAAACAGGCCTAAAAACAAGATGCCTTTCTAGCTTCGAGAAACCAAATCCTATTATGAGTAATATCTTTACCTAAAGAATGTCTCTTTCAAGCATTCATTGCTTACAGTTATTTTCTAATTACATTTCTTGTGAACACTTTTCGTTCAAAAACTCCTCTTCATAACAAACAAATTAATTTCACTCTGTGCTAAATAAATATTTGGTATAAAAACTCCATCCATGATGAGGCTTTTACAAAACAGAAAAGCCCCCCCCCCCGCTGGGAAAGTAGTAACTACGGATTTACAACGCTAAAATGCTAAAATCAGGGTTTCGATTGCCCTTGGTGAACAGAGCAAATAGCCCGATGTGGCTTTGCTATAAGGAAAACACACATACACACACACATAGCAGAAAAAGTGGAAAAATTCAGGAGCTATTTACGCCTATGCTATCGATTAAATTCAATTAAAACAGCAGTCAATCAAAATAGGAAGTATTATAGGAAAAAAGTAGGACTCAACTTGTGTAACTCACGAAAGTCAGAAAATCGGGCAAGACCGACTGACATTTAACTTTTACGTATATTGGTGATTAACTAGGCTTCACTGACCATACTTAGCACATTATTGCCTCCATAGTACTACAGTTTGTACCACACTAAAAAATTACTGTCACATCACTTCTATCATGGGAAGAAACAATATCTTGATCTTAAATTAATACCCATCTATAAGAAATATATTCAAATCCAGAAGGAACAACTATTATATTAGTGTTTGCTGAAAGGTTCGGGCAAATCTACATAAAGTACTAACCGTCACTAATTTCAAACTGATACAGTAAAATTAAGGCAGTTAGACAACAACATTATCAACCAACTCGGGATACCTTATAAAGGATTTATTATTTTAATATCTATGCTCGTTTCAGTTTAATACATATTTAGAAATGTATGTAATTTATATTGTTAAATATGTATTGCGCAAGTCCACCTGTTCTCTAAATTTGTAAAAGATTCTAAATCGACACACCAAGAGACAGTGTCTGAATACTGTTGATTGCTAAGGTCGATATAAACCTCGGAAGCTAAAATTGTAATAAACGATTATTAATTGTAAAACTACAGGTATTTGACCAGAAACGTTTATAGATTTCGAACATTACAAACCGTTTAACTTCAGACGTTAATATTTCTACGAATACATTAAATATTTTAATCGGTAAAAAGTTAGCTTGTGAGCGGTGAGAGGCCAGCCAAGAAAAGACAGCTAACTTGCTTAAGCGAAGTGTAACAATATCAACTCGGAATTAAGTTGCTCGTCGTGGACCTGGATCATCCACTAAATATTCAGTCCTGGCCCACGTAGAACTCTGAATATTGCGAGTTTGATTTTTTTTTGTATATAAAGCATTACTCGTAATAACAGTTATTTTTTTATTTTGCATATTAAAATGTATTTGTGCTAAGAAAGGAAATTCTGTGTATTAATAGTGTTGGCAAATACACACATTTAATACATAGATATTTAATTAACTTTAAAAAGTTCAAATTTTCAACTATTTGAAAACGTCAAACGTAACATAAATCGGAGACACGTCCAAGATAAATTATAACACGTAACAACCTTAACTGAATAGTGAAATTTGACTCTCACTTTTATTATGCATTCATTGATCCAAATTGCAGAGCGACGCTTTTACAGCAGTGGTACACGAAGAATATAGTTTCCGTCACGATAACAAGGATATTAGAAATGCAAATTTATACTGCTTAAAACAATAACTTGTAATTCACACATTTTCAAAAACCGAGATGTTCATAGAAAGGAAATTCTGAATATATATATATATATATATATATATATATATATAAATTTTTTTTGTAGAATGTTGGAAACGTTAAAGCAGCACGCGGATTTTTTTAAACCAATTTTTCCTAACAATACACTAATATTTCAATGATGCCCTTAACAATAGTAACAATATTACTGAAAGAGAAATTACATTTAGTAGACAAAAAACATTAAACAGTTTATTTTGGCCGGTTAGGTCACCGAAGTCTATAATAGCGTAAAAATAAAAAAATATGAAAACATACTCAAAGGTATTTAAACAGATACACAGCAAAGTATAATAACTGTATTCTGTCACTGAGATAACCACAAAAAAGATAGCAACAAATGTATGGATACAAACTGCAAGTAAACACACAATAGAATAGTAAAAATTTGACACAGAAAATATGAGGTTGACAGGTAATAACTTGTACTTTGTATTCATAGCAATATTATTAAGACTCTGACGCCGCTCCTAGTTTGTAACTAAAATAGCACTCAATAACTCACGCTAAAGGACTCGGTGTCAATCGTATAACATACCCGTCGCTGAACGTGCGGAGAACATTTTGTGGTATTGTACAGATTCAAACCCATATCGAAATCTTAGACTCCACCACTGAACCTCACCCATAAGGGTAACAGACACAGACAAAAACTCTAGGGGGCCGGTGGGAAGGAAAAGACAGTGAAGACCACACATGTATTTATCAACACAGCGGGATTTCATATACTCTATCTTTCGCTTACATATAACTTTTGTTTTATACTAAGGTGTCGGGAAATTTTAAACCACAATTCATGTGGAACTTTCCACATTTCTACGCTTAAAATATTCCAGATAACAGGTTTAAAAAGTATTGTCATCTTCTATACAAAGACATATTTAAGTGTAAAAATGAAAGGTTTGTTAATTGAACTTTAAAGAACCAAAAATCATCACAAAAGTCCCAAGTGAGCACTGTAAAAAACAACAGAATATTCTATAATACAGTGACTTGTGGTTCGACAAATCTACTGATGTAGATTCATGCTTGCCCCCATGCTTCATGAAGATAACATTTTTATTTATCTAAAATCTTTCCAAAAATGAAATATCAACCACTGTACTTTAACATATGTAATAGTAGATAAAGTAGAACCTGACAAAATATTTTAGATTTTAAAAAATGTCATTTATATACAGATTTTAAATCTGTAAGCGCTAATAGTTAACTTACTACAGGACTGACTGATCTCAGTTTAAAATAAACACATGAATATTAAAAACAGCTGGTTTTGGGATCATCAGCTATCTGCAGGCAACATAAAATCAATAAAATTTAAAGAACTCAACGCAGGTGCCTTTATGTGGAAGACAGCCTTCTCAACACTAATATCTATTACATAGTTTATCACTTTCTTTGTACTGGGTGTTCAAGAAACTTCATAACAGTATTCCATGCTGGCATATAAGGCAGAATTCACATAAACCATTTCTATTACGCTTGACTGACTGGTGGTGGTCAATGTACTATCTCCATCTTCAGTTCGATAGTTTTATTACTTGGTTATTCAAATTGCCGTTATTACTTAACTTTTTTCAGTATCGCAGCTGTAAATTCTGAATATAATGTGAGCCTCTGCAAGACTAAATACTGTCAAACAATTACAACGTGATAACTGAAACAAAATGAAAAGCAAATAAATCTAGAAAATGATACACAAGTGTCAAAACAAGGTAACATTTCACGCCCAAACATTGCGAGATAGGGACCCCAGGGGTGTTTATATTGTGAACAGTTTTACAATAGAAATATTTTCGTACAATCTTAATAGTAAAACTTGCTGATGTTGTGCATCTAAATCAATTGGTATCTTAAACCAGTAAGTTATCTGAAACTTCCCGATTTTTAATATATTTTAATTGGTAAAAGCTAATACTACACGTGTATATTTCTCACCCTACTGTAGCCTGCACTTACCGACTTAATACATTAAGTATTATCTTATCTTATCCACAATTGTGCGTGTTCCAAATTTTTGAAAGTGCTTTCCTATCACATTTGAAAGATCGACCATCTTGACACTTTTTTATCAGGAGATAACTTTTTGATAAGTACGTTTTATTTATATAGTTACATTTAGCTCTACGTTGCTTCTCTTTTAGACATAAAAAATAAGTATTTTGTGCCAGTGATAACCGACACTTTAAATGTAACTTTAAAAAATAAAAGTTGGGAATTAACGAAAAAAATATAAAACATTCAAGTCTGACAAAACAATATGAAGATACTCACATAAAGAGTTCAAAATATTAGAATCTGAAACAATTACAACCGACTATCTTCATCGAATACTTGTTTTTAACGCGATCGCATTCGTTCGTTTTGACATTACTAAAGAGTAACGGTTTTCTCCTATCAATATGAAGTAAATAACTGTGATATTCATGTCAATAAATTCAGGACCGATGATTTAAACGTCATCTGTCATCAGGATTTATCATAATACAAATACTGATTAACTTCACACGATAGTCAAAATATTGCACAAAATATGCTTAGTGTTTTATTTTATAAAGATTATAATAGCGGATGGAACGGCTACAATGTGCCAATAAGTCCTCTGTTGTTCTTCAATTATATGTATATTGTAATTTCCTTTCTTTCAAACTTCTAGTTTTGATTGTAAAAGTATAAAAGTATAAAATGAATTCATCACGTAATCAATTCCGTTTAACATAGTTTAAACTAGTATGGCACCGTTGGGACCTGACAAGTGCCGGATTACAGAAGATTCCGCACCACAGAATTTTCCCCCTGGGAACCCCTTACATAAACACACGACTCATCCCTAGACTTGCCAGATTGCTCTACATACTTATTGCTATGTCAAAAAAGGTAGAATAAAGTCTAAAACAGAAAATAAAACAATCATTAATGCTGCCAGAAAATGTTTCTATTGTTTCATGTACCTATAATATGAAACATAAAACTGAAAAGATATACTGTACCTTCATAGTTACTTAATGATGTTAAAACATATATATAAACACCTGTATATAATAAGGCTTAAAACATAAAACAATACAGGTACTGTATTATCATTAATGTTGCTAGATAGTTGTTTTAAAAAACATAAATCTTAAATTTGAAAATCTGTACTGCACTTTCATTTATAGCTACACAACGTTGTTAAAACTTCGCATATAACAATCCATATAGGATAATACAGCTTTAAAAAAACAACAGAAAATAAATTTACTTTTAATGCTGCCATACATTCACTTGAAATATTCAAAATGTGCTTGACTAAAATTTCTAATCACATCCGACCAGAGCAAGATACGTACTCTCACCAAAACTAAAAATCAAGCAAGCTGCCAGTATAGTTCATCAGACACGATTTTCTCACATTTCTACTTATATAGATTAGAATGCATGGTTTACCCTCGCTGCTAACGATATTTACGGTTATAAGGTAAATATTATGAAACTTAAATAACAAAAAATGATCTAACCGTTTGCCACAATTCAACACCAACTCGATCGGAAGAGTAAACTTAAGTCTAGACACACACATTATAACCTTCCAAGTAACCAGCCTTAATTCTGAATCACCATTCTTAGTAAATACTTCAATAAATATTAAGATTCAGATGCACATTAGATATATGGTGATTCTCTCTTATTGTGTAATGTAAATTATGATATTTCATTGAATGTTTTATGACTTATTTTTAAAAATCTGTGCTTCTCTTAGCATATGACGGGATTAAAGATTTAGGCCTAGATTTACAGCATATACTTCCTTTGTATAAATCACATGCATATATAAGAAAATATACAATTTCGAAGTTTTGTGAATAATTAAAACTCTCTTACTTTCTTCCCCTAACAGGTTCAGTTCATCATAACAGTTAATATAAACTGTATACGGTATTATTATGAATACCACAAACATTCCAATACTTGAAACATGATCACTACAGTAACCAGAATCACGTTCAACTACAGCCATTAGGAAGAATACGTGGTTGAGGAGGTACACGACTCATGCAAAAACGAACAGGTACGCGATTTTATTACTTAGTAATTCTGCGAATGGATGGTTTATTATTACAAGTTCGTGTTTGACAAGAAACAGGATGAGTATACAATGTCTAAACGCGTAAGAATCAGTTGAGAAAAAGTTCTCCTGGGTTACAGTAAACAATTAGCACTAGACAGACGTTTATTCAGCACATTTCTACCAACATAAAAGCCATGTTAGCAAATTTCAGATCGGTATCACACACTTACAATAGGTTTGAACTCAAACCAACCAGCATGTCGTCCCGGGACGGAACACAGTGATGACAGCACATACATACGCTAACAAAACAACAGATTTAATGTTTAGTTCGTAAACAGTTGATTACCAAACACATAATTACACAAATCTATATAATTTAATATTTTCGAAAAGAAAATACTCCAGTATTGACTTACCTTTGTCATGCTGTAGTCCATGAAGATGATGGGTAAGAAGAGCATAACACGCATGCACAACACAACCAGCGAATTATGAACACTAGCGATTGCGCCGAACGACGTGATTGGACCGAGTACAACCACCTAACAAAGAAGTGGAATTTCTGTAGCAGACCAATTGTATACATGACAGCGCACCTAAACAGCACAAAAGTCCTTGACACGTGACAAGGCCTGAAAAATCACGGTCACCTTCTATTGCGAATGAACGAACAACACGAACACCCGAGACGAAATTAACAGTCCCATGAAATTTAACGCATGATTCTGAATATTCAGAGAGAAAATTGGGAACTTTTTTCAGGTTGATTTATATACTATAAGTTATAGTGATTAAAACATAATTATTTACTATACATTATGTTAAATTTTATGAATTACACATGCTTGACTACGATCTACTTTTCACGTTAAGAAAAACATTCATGACTAACCTATAAAAACAACCCTTTATATTCGGTAAATAACTGTAGTTTATACTCGTAAATAAAACTGGCAGCAACTGAACTGGCTTGAAAATACTAATCAAAAGACAATTTCCTTAGTGCCACAGATGAAACAGGAAACATAACGCCAAATATACCCAACTTTTAAGCTAATACTTTGTTTCTTGGTCAAAAATTCGCAGTTTCTCATTTGTTTGCTTAACCTGTATATTATATTAAATCGATATTTTTATTCAACATAAATTTTGAATTCTATTAGAGTAGTTCATGCCTTACATGAAGAGTCTCAGGACATCTGTGTTTAATACGTAGAATAAGCATTTGCTATAGTTACAGGTTATTGACAAAAATTAAAAGAGGAAGACTTAGGTGTCCCAAAACGATTTAATGGGGTACCAGACAATATTGAATAAAAACAAACAACGAAATTTTACCTCGGTAGAAATAGTTCATTAAATGTACGAGTAAAGTAAAAATTTCGAACGGAATTTAAACCTCCAGTTCGGAATATTTATAGTTGTTTCACATCTTACAGACGAATTATAGCACAACTTGTGCGCTGTCTCATACATGGATGCTCTCTATAATACTAATGCTGGACAGCGAGCTGCTAACTATATTAATAAATTGCAGGAAAAGACTATTCAATCACATCAACGATGAAAGACGCGCGCTTCTAGGCATCACCCAGACAATGATAGCGATCGCTCGTCTCACAACGTCATCTATTCAACGAAATATATTTCTTCCTCTGTAATAGAAGGTAAAAGCATTAAAGAATTGTAAAATGGACAGTTTATTCTATTAATGTCCCACGATTTAATATATTAATATATATTTCGTATGCTGTGTTATATACATGAAAAACGAAGTGAAAAAAAATCAAAAGTTTATTTCAGCACAAAAACAAACCTATTTCATGAAATACTAATCTTAAATTTCACCAGTGAACACTCTTGAGTCTACGTGCGCGTTGAATATACACATCCTAAACCGATTACGTTTTTAACAAATATTTTCTAAAGCTTGTGGTTGCTGTTAGATATTTCATTCATCCAAAGATAAGCACAGCGAATTATTAACTGTTTCTTGTTCTTCCTGTATTTTTCACTTTCATCTCTTAAAGAAAAAGTTCTGGGCATACAAAAAGAACTATCTACTTGTAAAGTAGGTCATCTATATTTTTTCCACTCTTCTACTTGAACTGATTAAACGTCTACGCTAATGCTAATAAATGAATATAATTAGGTATTTTTATTTCTTGCATTATTGGCATACACAACTATTGTAGTGATCTTTAAAATTGTATTGTTTTATGAAATACACAACACACGAAAGATAACATGATTTTTCTAATTTCATATATATTAGGTTATAAGTTATTTCAAATTTATCACGATTACTGTAGGGCTTTACACTAATCATGCCTAGGACGTGCAAGGTTACGCACAAATGATTCCTTATGAAATAGGTCTTTATTAGAAATAACTCTGAATTCTACAAAACAAAATGCTAATTTGATTGATTATGTAAAATGTTTACTACTGAGATAATGCTAGATTTATGGATTTTTTTATTTTTTGCTGGTATTGACTTTTGCAAAGAGTGTTAAAGGTGTCAGAACCAACTAACTGAAACTGAAGTTCACAGAGCGCCAGCTCTGGCTACAGGGTGGCTGCTCCAGAATGAGGTGACACAGGTTATGGGAGTGTCACAATTTGTGTCAATAGATTGTTGTTCAGATACTATGCCACAAAAGAATACATCAGGAGGCCAGGCCAATATCACAGCCAATATCTGCAGAAATTAGCCCTCAGAAACTGCATCAGCAGTGCTAAAGATCTCAGGAATGAGTTTCAGCAAGAGATTAAAGAGCATGTATCATGCTCTATAATCAATAACAGGCTCCATGAGGCTGAGATCAGATACAGAATACCAGTTAGAGCACTGTACTAACTCAAAGACACCCATCAGCCCAGCTGGTGTTTGCCCAGGAACGTGTCACCTAGATCTTTCAGCAATGGACTCCTATACCACTGACAGATGAGAGCAGGTTCAATGTATCATCAAGTGATTGATGTGTCTGGAAACATGAAGGAGAGCATTATTTGGCTTGTAACATTATTCAATATAATGCCTTTAGTAGTGGCTCAATCACAGTATGGTGTGGGGGACTGTGTACAGGGGCATACAAGTGGAGGATCCCTGATAACAATACATTCCATGAATGAGATCCTGATAATTGTTTCCCTGTCTTCATATTGTCAGGATCAAGCAAGTTTTTTTGTTGTTGTTTTTTTATCAATTAAATCACTGAAGATAAATCCAGTAATGCATGTCTGGGATTTATTAGGTTGAGCAGTTAGAAACAGACATCCTGTTTTGAGCTCCTATGACACTCATGGAGCTCAAAAAAAAAAAAAAAAAAGCTGTTTCTTATGGAGGAATGGAGGTGCTGCTCAAGCAAATCATCTAATATGTCATCAGCAGTATGGGAAACAGGTGGAGATATGTCACAAACAGAGGAGGTTCTACCAGCTATTAAAGGCTTATATTCTTAAATTTGTTCATTTTTAAAAAGCTGTTTTTTCTCTGATGTTTGAAAGAAAAAAAGTTTCATTAATATTGAATGTTTCTCTGGGTTTTTTCTTAAAATTTTTGAAAACATATCTAGATCTCACTGTCCCTTAATTTTTGTGAGTAGTGTAAAGTTTGTTTCCATATTCAATTCAAAAATACAAGCTTGTTAATTTTTCAAAAGAAACTACTTTAAATATATCTTGTACATTTTGTTATTTTCTGCTATGATGCTAAAACCACAAACAATTCTTCCCCCTAGGAAGTTGGAAAGTCATAAAAACATAAGCTATTAACAAGCACAGACTCAACATGAAGAAAGTATTTTAAACTGGAACATTTGTCAAATTCCATAATAAATGTAATAATTTTAAAAAATTGAAATAATTTAGGTTTAACTACAGTTACATTAACTGCATAAAAATGTATGGAGATGTAAAGTTTATAAAGGAATATATAATTGATTTTAAGATATATAATTACAATTCCCTTATTACAAAGACACAAAATACAACATTGACTGATTCTCTATAAACATCATGAACTCAATGTTTGAGACAACTTTCTTTTACAATATTTCCAGGTTGCAGAAGGTTAATTTACCTACAATAATAAAAAGGTGTCACTATGTACCTTATAAATCAAATACATTTATATTTTCACTTGAAAGCTGTGTACTTGAGAACTGTGTAAGGAGAAACTTTCAAATACAGTAGTGTACACATGATCAGTACAGTACTTGTGTAAAAGACAGTAAAATAATGCCTGCCATTCTGTTGAAAGTTTAAGAAATTTCAGCAAACAAATGTTTTCCAAACACTGCATATAAGATGCAACAAAGTTTGGAAACAAATAGCTGTTAAATGATGGAGAAAAAACAGCACTTTTGGGACTAACCCACCACCTCTTCCTAATGAAATACGTGATGAATTTGTAGAATACTAAAAAATTATATAACTCTTTTCATTTGAAGATAAATGTTAGCAAGTTAGTGTCACTAAAACTTGTCGAGTAACATGTAATGTTTGATAGACCATAAAGAAACAAACAAAATTATGCTTTTATGAGCTTTTTTGTTACTTATTGTTATATATTCTTCTATACTCTCATCCATAAGTGTTGGAATGACTTTGTTGGATAAAATTTTTTCTCTCCATGGCATTAAATGATATTCAAATGATGCATCTGGCATTAGAAAATTTGTAAATAGTTTGTATCTTCTTTGACTTAAACATATAGTGTTGTAAAAAAAAAATCTGTATTTAAGTTCTTCATATATGTGAAAAGAGGTGTTTGATGTTTTAACACAAATTCTGAATTTATGAATAACAAGGTTCTCGTTTCCTTTGTATAAGTCTACTCAAGACTATTTTAGAATATTCACTTTCATCCCTTTACCATGGAAAGGTTATTGGCATGCTAGAAATGGCAAGAGAAGTATTAAAATAATACCTTATTTTAAAAATATTAAATTATTAAAAACAAGTTTCATTTCATTGGAGTACAGTAAAATTAGATGCCACTTTGCTCAGGTATTTGAAATTTGTTAGGTGTTTTGATATATTCTCCATTGCTGTCTGTTTGAGTTCTGAAATGGTAATGATGGAAATATAAACTTACAGCGTAAGAATGAAAAATAACAAGTTAAGGTCTGAATCCATACTTGTGTCTAGTCATAACTACTTGTGTACAGGAATTACAAAACTTCTAGAATGGTTCATTTCATGATGTGGTGTGTGTGTGTGTGTGTGTGTGTGTGTGTGTGTGTGTGTGTGTGTGTGTGAAGGTAATATAAATTCATTCAGATACTTATTAAACAGGTACATCAATGAGAAGGTTTACAATGAACATTACAATTTTTTTTAAAACATACCTTCAGTCCAGACATTCGGATTTCTCTGAAATAAAAAGAACAATGAATCATATATTAATGACAAAACTGTCAAAAAGTTATGATTGCAGCAAACTGCCACAGTTTGAATTTTACATTTAAAGAGCTGTTGTTAAGCAAGATATTAGTTTCCATTGGCAAATTTATTTTGTAGTTTGGCATTTAAATAGCAACCAACACAACTTTAGAAACAGTTTTACTTTTCCCATTTAGCAGCATCTTCAAAAAGGTTCTGTTTTTCTTTGAATGATAAACATCTTGTTATTTTGTAAGTTTAGATTTTTGAAATCAGAAAGCTTCTGATAAACTGTTTCACAAAACATTTCATAAAAAATGTTGAATCTTATGGAGAAGTTAAAACATTAATACCAAATACTGTGGTGATTACTAGAAGTGTTTTGAATAAAAAGAAAATAACTATTGATATCTCTATCTTACAGTTATCTTTTAGAACTATTTTTGTTCATTATTCATGTAGCTTTTCTTCTGTATAATACAATATTTGGAAGTCATCTTCCAAACCTAGAGAGACAACTCTTAGCTTATAATACAACTACATTCAATAAAATTTTCATATAGTTTGATGCTATAAATGCTAAGAAGAAAAGCAATTTCCAAAAATTAAAAATAAATATATTTCTATCATAACTAATTTTCTTGTACATATTCCTATCAGTGCTAAGGACAATATTACAAGGTTTGTATAAACTGCTAATATGAATATTTTTAAAAACTTCTGCCTAAACATACTTCATAGCTTTATTAACCACAGAAATATAACTTTCTCATGAGCTTTCAACTCAATAGCATTATGTCTGAACTTGTTTGTTTGTTGTTAAGCATAAAGCTATGCTTATGTGCCTACTATCAGTATCAAAACCCAGTTTTTAACATAAGTATACAGATTTACAGCTGAGCCATTGGAGGGTGCAAGACTGAAGAAAAGGATTTTGGTATAATGATTAATAAACAGCACTCTTTTTCCCAGAAATTAATATGATTTTAGGATATATTTACAGGTATGTTTATTGTAAGTCAAAATAGATAATTATCTCTCTATATGAATCAGTAGTTAAGTCTCATTTGAAATATTGATTAAAGTTTTGGTTTTTATCTAAGAAAGGATACTGACTTATTTCAAACAGTTCAGAGGAAGGCCACTAGAATGATCCAGGAATGGAAGGGTTATTTTTCATGATTAGTTTACAATCTCTCAACTTATTTTATTTTGAGGAAAGAAGGGTACAAATTGATCAGAGGACTGATGCAATAAAAGCTTTTGATTTCTTTTTGTTACATTTTGTGGACCAGAAGGAACAAGTTTTAGAAAAGGCAGACAAGGTTCCACTTATGAAAGTTTTATTTTCCAGGAGGGTTACTGACTTAAGGAATGAGTTGTTATGTGCAGTAGTTGATAACCACTTTACAGTAGATAAATCAATAACTTCCTAAAAATAGAAAGTGGATTTAAATTTTTGCTTTTTAAAAGGGTGAAAGTACAAGGACAACCTTGAAATTGCAGTTGGTTCCTTGTCATCCATAGATTGTGTTCAAACAAAATCTGGAAATCTAAAACCAAGAATATTTTTATTCTTCAACAGGGTTTTTACATACTAAGAGACTAATATGGTTGCTGCAACCATAACTTTAACTTGTGCAATATATTAGTATTGATATAAAATAAAATAAGCTTTACATTCACCATCTTCACCAGTATAATTAACAAATTTAAACATTTCAGTCATCACTGGATTTTTAACTATGATTAACTTAACCAAGTACTGATATCCATTTACAAGTATTTTGAATTTAAAAGTACTGTAAAGTAGTAAATAATAATAATGTGGCTTATCAAAAGTGTGTATAATTTAAGCATCCTCACCAAATAAAAAAAACACAAAAACTTCACATTGCTGAAAAATATTATGCATAGACTTTGTATATACATGGTTTGACAAATTTTAATTATGAATACAAGATTAAAAATTTGACTATTTTTTCTTTGAATCACAAATCAGTTAAAGTAAAAATAATGCCAGTATTCAAAATATTCAGGTGTCTGGTGAGCCTCTTTCTGTAAATGGTTTGTTTGAGTGGACAAATGTGAATTACAAAGTTAAAAATTAAAGTTAACAAGTTAGTCACTGGAAACCTTGATTTATATCTGCATTCAGATAAATTTATGGTTTAAGTTATATAATCTTGTAAAACACTCTGCCTAGAAAGGACATTCATGTGTGCTGCTAGCTTAAATTCCTTTAAACATGTCTTGGAACAATATAATTTGTAATGAAGCACAATATATAATTTTGGACTTATGCTTTGGTTGGAAGAAGTTTATTTTGTTTTTTTGAACTTTTGCAAGTTCAAAATCTTTACAAGAAAAACTGTTACATCAAACTTGATAAAATCCAACTCATTAACAATGAGATAAGAATAAAAACCAAATATATATATAAACTTTGAATCTAGCCTACCACTGTATCAGGTCCAGGACTTAAAAAAAAAAATTATAATATTAATGCAGGCTAACCATATGCTTCCATGAATATTCAAATTGAGAAATTGTGATATACTACAGTCAAATTAAATCGTCAGCAGTTTGGATAAGCTCTGAACTTCTACTTTAGACTTTACTCAGTCTGTCATTAACGATCGTAAATTACATTTACTCGTATTTTCATGCTACCAGAAAAGTTAAAACTTTGATCACTAAACACCAAATTAAATTACTGTATTTCCATTCTTGTACATTAAATAACCTAATCATTTTATCTGGACAAAGATACACCAACAGTCGTAAAAATATGTTTTATCACGTGGCAAATTCGTTTCATTGTCGTCATCTTTGCTGCGGTGTCAATTTTTTGTTGCATCAGAAATTTAACAAATTTAGTTCAACTTCAAACATCAGAAATAACGTCCGTTAATAACATTAGTCTTACAAGTCACATATATTATTCATTTGAATTACCACAAAATACAAATTAAAACGTACAACTACAAGCATTGAAAACAGTATACCGGAATCACAATGTTTCTATAAAGTATAAATTATTATTTTAAAATAAAACACTAGATAAACATTTTAATATCTTACCCGTTCAACCAACGTAATCCAGCACTAAGCATTGAGGTCTTTTTTTTTTTTTTTAACTTGATAACTATATTTTCAAATGTTGGTAATATATATATATATAACCGTAATCCTGTTAACCTTTATTTTCAGTAAATGCGTACAATAATAATAATAACCAACTTTAACAGGTTGTTGCAATATTACTAAGCCTATTTCATTATTACGCAACCAATAGATGGCGGTTTAGAAAATGAAAAGCAGTAGTGTTCATGGCTAGCCATTTTATATAAATTTTCCATTTTCTGCTTAATGGATTGGTTTATCAAAAACTTGTTTAGGGAAAAGATTCAAACAAAACGTGTCAATTACTTTCATTTCTTTCACGTTCATTTTATAAATATATAACAAGAATAATTTTAGATAAACTCTGAACATTTAATATTTGGGAATTTAAACAATGAAACTGTTTTATAAGTACTTTTGTACACCAGTGCCTAAAATAAAAAAATTCTAAGGTTGAATTAAAATTACAAAAAAAAATTATTATGTTCTAATTCAAACTGGTTGAAAATTTCTTCCATTTATAAGTTCCACTTATTAAATTTGTTTTTGATATTTTGAATTGTTATCATAACCTAAGCAATGCAATATTAATGTGTAACATAAAATTTTATATTTAGATTTCGCCATTCATCAAATTATTAACGTTGTTCATCCACTATTTAGGCCCAGTCGCACCAAACATGCTTGCCCTTTCAGCCGTGGGGGCGTTATAATGTGACGGTCAATCCCACTATTCGTTGGTAAAAGAGTAGCCCAAGAGTTGGCGGTGGGTGGCGATGAGTAGCTGCATTCCCTCTAATCTTACATTGCTAAATTAGAGACGGCTGGCACAGATAGCCCTCGTGTAGCTTTGCGCGAAATTCAAAACAAACATCCACAAATTAAAAATATGTACTTTTAAACTTCTGGTTGTAAGAAAACTTGAACTACATATATTAGAGAGTATGCTAAATGACAGATAAGACAAGCCAATAGTTAACGTTTTTGTGTACTCTTAAAGTAAGGTATGCCGTTGTTACTTTCAGTGAAGAAGACAATTGGTTTGTTAAACTGTTTAATTTATCAAATGTTTCGAATCAATATAGTATTTATCAATTACAGAAACAAATTCTGTAAAACGACCTGATAAGGAATATATAATGTTATAAACTATTAAATAACAAAATTATAGCCTTTAATGTCTAGAACGTATTACGTCACCCTTGACTTGTTTGATTGCTCTTAAGCGCAAGCTTACACAATTGACTATTTGTGTTCTGCTCATCGCGGGTATCGACAATCGATTTTTAGCGCTAAAAGACTTATCCATCTGAGGAACCATCTGTAAATATACTTTACTTATAGCAATATCACTGATAAAAGCTAGTTTTACAGTAAACGAAGACTTATAACACTCAAATATGTATCCTAAGGTAAAAATTATAATAATGTTAATTAATATTCACTGTTTACGAAATATTTCTACGTGTCTATCGATTGAAAACATAGGACTTTATCCTCGCCTTAATATTCAGAATTGTGATGAATTATATTAATCAAATGTAATGATATATAGGTAATCATCGTAACTAGAACGATTCTGTTAAAATCCGGCTTTCCGAAAACGCAAAATTGTTTTAACTACCAACGTCTGTATGTTTATTTTAATTACGTCATGTTTTTGCATACACAAGCTTTTTATTTTTATTTTCAACATGTTATTTAAACCTTTTTTTTATTTCAGAATTTTATCAAATATTTTTATGCTGTTTGTTGTAGTTTACAAATGTATTTTGCAATAAAGAGAAAGTCACTTAAAACATAACAACTATTTTTATTTAAGTATAGACAGAAACGTTGTGAAATATCAATATACGTACGCAAGCATTTAAAAGTCTTTATAAAACACATAATATATGTAATCCGAAGTAATAATTCAGGCAATATACAACTAAATTATTAAATTCATATCATCAGCCAGTTTTGTATTACAAGTTACATGAGAATAGTCCACAAAAGTGAGCTTATAATTTTATATAATATTTTAATGCCACAGGATGTTTGTTTGTTTGTTTTGTTTTTTGAATTTCACACAAAGCTGAGTAGCTATCGGTGCTCGCCGTCCTTAATTTAGCAGTGTAAAACTAGAGGGAAGGTAGCTAGTCATCACCACACACCGCTAACTCTTGGGATACTCTTTTACCAACGAATAGTGGGATTGACTGTTACATTCTAACGCCCCCACGGCTGAAAGGGCGAGCATGTTAGGTCCGACCGGGATTCGAATCCGCGACCCTCAGCTTACGAGTCGCACGCCTTAACACGCTTGGCCATGCCGGACCGTAATGCTATAGGATTTTTATACTATTGACTTAATTACATATACAAAATTTTCGCAATTATTTCATAAACAAAAATATTGATACACATATACGCTCGTGTCCTCTTGGTATCAGATATGTTTCAAAGAAATTAGGCACTCCAAAGGATATAGAAACTAATATCACTTACTTCATGTAAAACCTTTATAAATTTTTAGTTTCATTTGGTTAAGAGTTACTGTGATCACGTCACTAATATACAATCTAGAAGAGAAATAATATGATATTGTTTTTTGAGGTTCTGGAGTATAGAAAAAAGGAATTGAGAGAGATCGTACAATACATGTTGTAATACGTCTACTTGTTTGAAAGGTTCGACAAAATGGATGTAAGCGGAAGTAAGAAATGGTGAAGTTGAAAGATTTAGTCCCTGTGCCACACTGAACTGAAAGCGCGTTCAAAATAAAAGGAAACCGTATTAGACGGCTTGTTGGAATCAATGTGATTGATGTATATATCAGAAAGTTTGAGAACTTGGATAATGGTAGAAATGAGTGGTCGAAATCTTGTTTGTGAGTTATATAGTATATCATAATCCTTAAAAAAATTGTAGGTCGACATAATAAACAGTGTTCAACATATTCGGAATACTTTAACAACGGAATGATAGTCAGTTTTTTTAAGGGTTTAGGATAAAATCCAGACCGAAAATGAAATGTGTAGAAAATTGCAACAAGAATAGGAAGCCATGATGAAACATAGTCTAGATGAAAATAAGTTACTGCGTTTGGACAGTTGTGTTCTACCAATCTCTGAGAACCATTCAAAGACTTAGAAATTAAAGAAACATTTAAAAAGGTATAACTCTGAGTTTGTATACCAAATGGAGTGAGTTAAAATGGAGAAAAATGAGTTTGAATTATGATGTTTATAGGATCATCTTGGTCTAGTGAATTCAAACCAAAGCTAAAAGTTTAGTTTCCAAGAAAGAGGTAAACACATTATCTTAAAAATGAAAAAGAATAGGTTGTCCTGTAAGTGTAGGGGTAAGCATTTCACATGGTTGTTGAGAGGAAGAAACTGGTTCGAGTCGGTGGACAGTATCAGGAATAACAGAAAAATATTCTGTCCAGGTGATCTTGTGAAAATTGAATAAGTTATGTGTGTAGGCATGTTATTTATGTACTTTTAAATGAATAAGAAGATATTCAGCACGTTTAAAAAGTTTCAATATCAAATTTTAAAGTTTGATAAACATGTGTCGTATAAATCTATCAATAGGTAACAAGAAAAGTGGTTAAATTTAGATTTACCGTTCTGTAATATTAAGTGATTATCATTTGAAGTTTTTTACATGTAATATACAAGAACATGTAACAAAAATCAGCGAAATTATAGCAAAAATAACAAATACACATGTATGTAATACATTATCATTTAGCAACAAAATAAACAAGATAGTGCACATTGGAAAAGTGTTTTCTTTATATTTAACGTGAAACAGTTTCATTTATAATTTGTTTCAAGAAGTTGAAGAAAATTACATGTAGTTCACAAAGTTTCCAATATCATTTGGTGTTAATTAGAAGTATTTAAAATCGTTAGTAGACATAAAAAATTGATATAAGACACTGGTTATTATTCACTTTTTTCGCAACAAATAAACAACTTGATTTGAATTTCACGCGGAGCTACACTCGGGCTATCTGTGCAAATCGTCCCTAATTTAGCAGTGTAAATTGTAACTAGAGGACACACAGTTAGTTAACACCACACCCACCGCCAACTCTTTGGCTACACTTTTACTAACGAATAGTGGGATTAACATTAACGTTATAACGTTAAAACTTTCAGCATTTTTTAAATGAACAATAAATCCTCTGTATTTACCAACCATTGAAGTAGCACCGTCACGTGCACAAACCATTATATTTTCAAAAAAGATGTTGTTTTGTTTTAAACAACTCTTCACATCTTCAAAAATTGTTACATATCACCTTTGATGTCTATTGTAAGCTTTCGAGCAAAAACCATTTCATGGTTTGTCTTTCTTGTCTGCTGTCTCCAAGTGCTACCGCAACTTACATGGACTCATGTTTTCATTTGAAAGTGTAGTTATACATATTAACCACACTGGCATCCCACTGTAGTGTGGTGATGGAATAAATCTGCGGGCAAGATACTCAATGGAATATTGCCGACCTTTCTTCTTCGCAGCATTATCCAAGGATAATCTGACATCTAAAAAAGTCAAACAAATCACATAAATGATAATGATGATGATAATAAATTTAAAGATAAATTAAGAAATATATATCAGCACAGTTTTTTGACTACAGAGATAAATTCAAATACCAGAATTCCTATATACTGTATTGTACTGAATATAAGCCGCACTTGAATGTAAGCCTCATGGTTAAAGTTTGGCAGGCTTATTGAAAACTCCCTCTCTGTCCGAATATAAGCCACACTCTTGTAATAAGGAAGACATATGATATAATTCCTTCTTCCTTTACAATCTGTATTTTCTATCTGGTTAATTTTACAAAGAACAAATTACGTCTGCGTCATCAGAATGGTGGCGGTACCCTCTCCAGTATTTCTCATTTGTAACCATTGTTAATTGTAGACAGTATTCAAAGTCCTCCGCTAGTGTAGTGGTAACTTTACGGATTTACAACGCTATAATCATAGGTTTGATTCCCGTCGGTGGACTCGACAGATAACTTGATGTGGCTTTGTTATGAGAAAACACACCAAGTACTTGGAAGTAGCTTTTTTTCATCTGTCATGCTGTGATACCACGAGAAGTATTTTCAAATAAATAAGTTATTTTATCATGTTTCGGCTGTATCTAGTACTTAGAGCTTCTTACGCTGCACAATAATTTTTTTTTTTTTTTAAGTTTTGCTTCCTGAAAAGTTTTTGTTGATTGTGACAGGTACCTGGTGGGTATGCACAAATATAGTTTGGGTTTTGTTTCATCACGTAGGAACTCTGAGAATTAGACAGTTAACTGTTTACCGGCAATAACGTATTTAAATGCGTTTACGTTTGTAATACGCTATTAAGTTCAACATAATTAAAAGTGTTTTGCTCCTGATATTCGTTTGTATTCAATGTCCGGTGCATCACGTTGCAGTGTCCAACAGTAGTCAGCAAGCATTGACGGATTCCAGTTGACCTGATATTGTTTTTCTATTGTAGCAATGTACTGGTGAAACCTTTCCCCGTGTTCGTTACTGACAGCATCAAGATTTGCGGGGAAGAAGTCTAAGTGTGAGTGGAGGAAATGAATCTTGAGTGACATGTTGCACTTCATTGTTTTATATGCTTTGAGTAGTTTGTTTACCAGCTGAATGTAATGTGGGGCTCTGTAATTGCCAAGAAAATTGTCAACAACGTCTTTGAAAACTTTCCAGGCAATCTCTTCCGGCCCAACTAACAGAACTTCGAACCGCTTGTCACTCATAACATGTCTGATCTAAAGGCCAACAAAAATGCCCTCTTTGATCTTGGCATCAGTTATTCTTGGGAACATCTGTCTTAAATAACGAAAACCTTTGCATTATTTGTTCATTGCTTTCACGAAATTCTTCATAAGTCCCAATTTTATGTGAAGAGGAGGTAAAAACTCTTTGCCGAGTCTACAAGCGGTTCATGCGCCACATTTTTCTATCCTGAAAGTAACTTTTTACGGAGTGGCCAGCTCTGTCTAGAATAACGTGACTCTTTGGCACGGTTGTCCCATTCACAGATGAAACAACAGTACTTTGTATAGCCGAGCTGCAGTCCTAGTAACAGAGCAACGACTTTCAGAGTTCCACAGATATTTCAGTTGTACTTGCTGTACTAGATGTGCTTCAGTAACATTTCCATGCTCTCGTAGGTTTCTTTCATGTGTGCTGCATAGCCAACGGGTATTGAAGGGTGAACATTGTCATTGTGTTACAGAACAGCTTTGAGGCTTAACATTGATGAATCAATAAAGAGACGTCACTCTTGCGGGTCATAGTCACAAACCAAAGCAAAGAACAATCCTTTTATAACAACACAGAAACAGAGACTGTCAATGTGTGCAAAGAATTTGTTTATATCATCTTAGCGGCTTCGAGAAACAGAAATTTTCGTACCTGGTGACAACAAACACAATTCCTGCAGTCTCGAACCCAGCAATTCGGCTTTTGCTTTTGACAGACCCAAATCTCTGACCAGATCGTATAATTCTGACTGTGTTATGAGATGTGGATCACCTGAGGAGCACGGTTCAAAATCCGGATCAATTTCGCTGCATTGCAGTTTCTTTGTCTGGTTCGTCTGAGGTCCTTTCCTCTGGTGGTTTTGGAATTGGAAGACTGTCGTCATGTGGCACGGATCTCATTGCTGAAGTCAAATTAGGGTATTCAATTGACTTTTGTTTTTTGGCAGAGAAACCAGACACATTAGTCAAACAGAAGTAACAGTCCGTCACATGGTCTTTCTGTTCTCGCCATATCATCGGGACAGCAAACGGTATTGTCTTTCGAGTGCCTCTGAGCCAAATTCTCAGACAGACAGCACATGTCGCACAACAAATGTGAGGCGCCCATTCGTGATCTTAATCACCAATTTTACAGTCGAAGTACAGATGATATGCTTTCTTCACATGAGCAGTCATTGAGCGTCTCTGATGAACAAGCATATACTCGCTACAAATATAGCAGAATGTGTTGCGGCTGTTACGACATTGACAAGACATATTGACCGACACCAATCGTCCTGTTAAACGTCTATAACATCTAACTTACTTGTTACAGTGCTACTGAGGCAATGCTATATGCTGAAACAATACGTACACACTATAAGGTCTATATTAATCCAATAAGCAGCGTCTGTGTATGCAAGCCACTTATAGCCTGCTGAGACAGTGCCAAGCTGGCTCCCGCTTGCCTAGGCATGCCCAAGCTGCATGCTTCCACAGAACAGCTTTCACCCTGGCCTGATTTCATGCCTGGACATGCCCAAACTGCACAAAACATTATTCATAGGTCTTTTACAGAAACGAAAATTGTTAGACACAAATATAAGAAAAAACATGACGAAACTGAAGATTTCGATGAAACGGTACGTGATGGGCAAATATGGATGTGATTTTTGTGATCAGCAGCCAAAAATATATAAAGAATACCCAACAGTTTTCAAGAAGCAAAACTTTGTTGTTCAGTGTAATTATCGCTTTCAGTTATATAAAACCTTAATAATCTGAAATTTTCCAGTGAATCATGTCTTGGTATTACACTATGTAACAAAATTTTTCTTTTTTGTGGTTCCTGGGCAGGGCCCCTCAGTGGTTTAGCGGTATGTGTGCGGACTTACAACACTAGAAACAGGGTTTTCATACCCGTGGTGGGCAGAGCAGAGATAGCCCATTGTGTAGCTTTGTGTTTAATTCTAAATAACAACAGTTCTGGGAAGAAAGTGTAGTTTTCCAGTTGCTTACGCATAAAGTAAATAGGAAAGACCAATTTTTATCTTCAAACTTTGCTTTTTTCGACCTGAGAGCGTATAACGGAAACATGATGGGAGACTATATTTTGGGACTATAGTGTAGTTATTTACATTACAGTCGCATATTTCGAAAAACTAGTCATTTCTAAAATTCTTGTTCATTTTTGTATAACCTTAGAATAAATACATGTAAATCTAGATTCGTTTTTATTATACGTTATGTAAATGAAAATGTACAAATTTGCCTATTTTTACAGAGAAAATAGGTTAATTTCTAAATTTCATTATCCAGATCACAAAAGCAAAGTTTGAATGGAATTATGGCCATTTTTTGTACTTTGGAACATAAGCAATTAAAAAATAACACATACTATCCAGGAACAAGATTTGTGTTACATGGCGTTATCTTATACCTCAACAGACTGGGACATTTTTTGGAAATATTTTGAGATTGCAGGCTTACCGTTGACACAGAAAACAAAGCTATATTTGAAGTCGTGAAAACTGTATTTTGAGTACTACGCTACGCAATTTGTCATTTTTTCTGTGCTCACCGGGGGCATGGAAACCAAATTATTATAGTTATAAGGGTATTTTTATGTGAATTATTCCTTGTAAAATTAAAATCCACAATGTTTTCTGTATACGTAATGAAACATTTGATTATCATTTACATAATTTGCTGCTGAAGAAGAAAAGTTCACTTTTCCAAAGCGCTCTCGACTCTCTGAGGTTCGCAAGTTCGAATCCTGGTCCAGCAACAATATGCTCACTATTTCAACCGTGGGGGCGTTATAATGTGACGGTCAATCCCACTCTTCGTTGGTAGAAAAGCATCCCAAGAGTTGGCAGTGAGTGGTGATGACTAGGTGCCTTCCCTCTAGTCGTACACTGCTAAATTAGGGACAGCTAGTGGAGATAGCCCTCGTGTAGCTTTGTGAAGTTTACGTAGAATAATATCCATCCAAATATTTGATTTATGAACACACAATTCTTAGTGTTAAATTATTCTATAGTTTTCAGGAAATGTTTGCAACGTAATTAATATTTAACTTATATTCCTATTAAAGACTTCAGTGTTTATTGTCCTGTGGTTATTGATCTGGACCATACGTCCAAGGATCAGTGATTCGCACCTCCTTTCCATAGAGAGAAAAAAGGTATTATGCACTTTAGTGCAATGGGTGTGCTATAAGAAAGACAGTCAAATCCAAATATTCGATAAGAATAACCAATGTATTGACAGTGAATGATATTGTATAATTTCCTTCCGTCTAATCATTCACTTCCAAAGTATGGACGTCTGGTGTAGACAGCTGTAGAAGAGCTTTGCGCAAATTTCATCAACCAACAACAGTTACTCATTTCATTTCTTAAACGTTGACTTCTTGGAATTTTGTCCAATGATTCTTGTCGAATTAAAGCCACCTAGAAATGAAAATTTCTGGTTTTGTTTTGATGAGAAAGTTATATTAAATAGAGTGTTCAATGTAATGTAGTTAGTATATTATTTTTATGCGTGTTAAATACAAGTTCACATAGAGGATATTAGCGATTATAGCATTGTACTTGGTATATTAATCAGACTGTTGAAAATAAACGTAAAGCATCAATTAAAAATATTGATTGGTTGTGTGTTAATTACAGATGGAGTCGGGATAAGACCATTAACTTTGTTTGTTTGTTTTGAATTTCGCACAAAGCTACTCGAGGGCCATCTGTGCTAGCCGTCCTTAATTTAGCAGTGTAAGACTAGAGGGAAAGCAGCTAGTCATCACCACCCACCGCCAACTCTTGGGCTACTCTTTTACCAACGAATAGTGGGATTGACCGTCACATTATAACGTTCCCACGGCTGAGACTATTACCTATGTGTAAGAAAAAACCGCATCAACTAGACAAATCATTCAGAAAAAAAATGATCGCTAAATCATGTGGTCTGGCCAGAGAGAGTAAATTTCATGATTTTTTATACAGTACCCGAAGTAACCGTCCCGTGGACAGAACCTGTATACAATTTGTGATTTATGAAATATTATCTTAGGACATGAAAAGCTGCTTCTTTGTAACGCAAAAATGTTCATAAAACCACAAAATTACAAACTTTTGTGTACCCTTCATGGACCTAATAAATCTTAACACTGATTTTGAGGAAGGACCACGTATATCTTGCGAATTACTTATCTAATGTTCCCCGCTGCTTGACATATTTTGTTAATGGCTGTTGCAGTAATCTCGAAGGTGTTTTGATAACTGATTTTAATATTTAAAACATTTATTGTTGTGGTTGTTTTATCCATGAGTTTAGGTTTGTGTATACAAGATAGGTAAGATAACAGAATTAAGAGAAAAAGCGGAAAAGGAACTTGGCAAGAAACTGACTAAACCTCTTACGTACCAACGTTTAACAGTAGAATGAACTTATGTTACTGAAAGCTGAAGACGAATTATAAATTTGTAACATCCAACTGCAAAGACCCTACAATCTTGTTCCCCTTTATACTCTCGTCCCTAAGACAATGGTCAGTTGCAAATTCTCTCTTTCCTAACCTGATGATGGCCTGGAAAGGTCGAAACGTTCTTCTGTGCTTATCAACAAAAGTGTTAATACCCTTACCAGCCGTTCTGAGATACATTTTTATTTCAAGGGAATTTCCCGTCATCAAGAATAAAATGGTTTTAAGATTTGTATTTTTTCTCTTCTTAAAACGGGTAATATTTCATACACTGTACCAATCTGTTTCTCATCATATACGATTATATTTTGTTTCATCCCTTCAATAACGTTTCATGAAGTTTTAGCACTAGTGAATAAAACTGTAAGTGTCTTTGTGTGTGTCACGTCACTCTTCCTACATCGTTGGTTACATCAACTGTAAAAAGATACTAAACTAATCGTTACAGTCCGAAAACTTGCGCAAACGTAAAACTTTTGACATCATTCTTTGGGGAACCCGAATATTTTCTTCAAGAAACCCTTAGTCTGAACCGCTGTATTTCTCGACTACTAAATGCTACCAAACTAATCTTCTCAACCCTGATGTTCGCATATAAATGAATCACCATTCCACTTTTTTTGGGACTGGATGCTTTTTAAAATCACTTTACATTTATCCCCAGAAAGCTAATCCTAAATATGTCAGAGTCTTAGATTAGAACACGAAAATAAGTAGGCTTACAAATATCCCAAAACGGTAGATCAAGAATTAAATATGAATTATAGTGGCCTTGAAAATATGAGACCTTGGCTCATGGTTTCTCCAAATGAGAATATATGATTGCTTTATGAAGTTATGAAACAATCTACACACAAGTAATAATTAATTAATCCCACATATGAGGTAATTTTATTGTAGTTTATTCATTCTCTCTCACACCAAAAGGGCTTTTTTATTCTCTTTAATCGCCTTGAACTTTTCTATATATTTAACACCACCACTAACAAATTCCTTTATCATAGAGTTCCATCGATTTTCCGTAATTTGGAATATAACTTTTATAATCTTAGCGGTTCTTGTAGCTTTCAAATTCGAAGAATATTAAAAAGGCCTCCTCTAATAATTCTCTAGCAAGTGCTGTAATCCATTAATCCCTAAGACTGGCTAAATTTCTGTCACTTATTGACCTTTTAACCCAAACCAATTTTTATATCCAACGATAAAGTGTATAAGGTTATCATGATAGCAACGTTTCGAAGATTTTTATTGTAGGGTTTCAAAGACTGTGTTCTTGGAACCTATTTCATGAGCTTTGTTCTTTTGCACTGATAGCAACCATTAGGTAATATTAGATTTTACCCTCATTACATAATCCTTACCGAGTAGTCTATTTACTCGTTTGTTCATCTCTAATAATTTGGCTATTTTTAATTTTTTAAATATTAACTTTTAAAACTATAACAGTATAAAAGTTGTACGTGTTTATATTATCGATATGTTTGAAAGGAATTGATTATTTCAGTTACAGTTAGTACTCTAATTGTTTTAAAAGTTTAGGAAGTAAAAGCAAAAACATTATTTTCTAGTTCGCCACTTAATAAGATATGTTATCTTTCTTGTTAGGAAAGACCTTTAATGTAAGAGATTTTCACGACATCATCCAACAACATCAGGGTCAACTAATGGTTCTGGAAAAACAAGTGGACAAATACATTCAAAAATTAAACAAGAAACGTGACATGATTCCACTGTATATCTTTGTATGTCATTCCTATCATATTTCAGCAACGTGTTTTGCTCTGGGCGTTTGCTTACATTTTCTTCTTACGATATGTCACGTGACAGATTTTTTTTTTAATATTTTGCTATCACTAGAAAAACAGAAAACTAGTTCTTGCTTTACTTATTTTTATTTGACTTTTTTAACAGGAATGAAACTTTTAATTAAAACAAACACATATTAAAGATTTTAATGAGACATTTCAAAATCATTATTGAACATGCCTGCTGTATTTCATTTTTCAGTTTTGATTGTGGGTATTTACCTGTATTTCCTTGAAATAATAATATTTCACGATACAGATATTCCGGTCTATTGATATTTCTCAGAAAATCCGAAAAAACGGTTTATACTTTCATTTGTTTTAATTGTCTTTTTAAGGGCATGAAAGTTTTAATTAAAGCCAACTCAAGTTGAAGATTTTAATGAAACGTTTCAAAAATATTATAATTCACATTATGTACAGGTAGCACTACTGCATGATTTTCATGTCAAACTTTTAGAATATTGTTTTATTATTTACATTAAAGCAGAAATATATATTCAACAGATATTTCATTATTTATATTTTATTAACAACACTTACCTAACCAGAGCCATAAATATACTAACAACATTTGTTCTCTTTTCATGCCTGCGACACTAAAAGAAACTAAAACGTATTTAGAACTTAGCTTTTTGTCTACATTAGTATAATTCAAATCTAGACCGCCTTCTACCACACGGAGGCAAAATAATAGTAAGTTCACCTCGAAAAATCGGGTGTCATTACCCGCGGCACGAAAACAACAAACAGCCTACTGTGTAGTTTAAGGTTTTAACAAACAACAGGCCAGGTGGTTAAGGCGCTCAACTCGTAATCTGAGGGTCGCGGATTCTAATCCCTATCTCACGAAACATTCTCGCCATTACAGCCGTGAAGGCGTTATAAAGTAAAGGTCAATCCCAGTTTTCGTTGGCAAAATGGTAGCCCCCGAGTTGGCGGCGAGTGGTGATGACCAACTGCCTTCTCTCTAGTCTTACAATGCAAAATTAGGGACGGTCAGGGCAGATAGACCTTGAGTAACTTTGTGGGAAATTAAAACCAAATACAAGAGCGCCATCATCTGGGATGATGTTATAAACATTTGTCCTTCCTCAAAGAGCGATTTAAAATTCCTGTTGAACAATCAGTAACGTTACTCATAATTACAAAAGAATGATATTTTTCTATATCAAATATGATTATTGCTCACAGTTGGACCCTACATGGCAAGGTGTTTACGATGCTCCACTCTAAATATAAGAGGCGGGGATTCGAATCCCCAATCACACCAAACAACTTCACCATTTCAGACGTATGGGGCGGTATAATGTTGCTAAAATAACAACCCAAGAGTTGGAGGTGGATGGTGATGTCTACCTACCTTTCCACTTGTATTACACTGCTAACTTAGGGACCACAAGTGCAGATAACTATTAAGTGTAGCTTTGCATGAAATTTTAAACAAACAAACAAACAAACAATTTTTTTTTCATAACATTTATTACATCTTTGCAGGTGTTATTTTTCTGGATCATTTTAAAATAAATTCCACAAAAAGCTCAGTATTTTATATTAAAACTGTCTTGAATATGCAACTGTACATAACATAAACAAAAGAAAATTATGTCCAAAAACGAGATCATCAGAGTATTATTGGTTCACATCTCCCATACTGACGTTGTATATCTCAAGAAGGTTATTAATAACATAAGGATTTGTGTCAATAAATTAGAGAACATATCAGTTGAATTACCAAACACGGTGTCAAGGGATTTCTGTGCTAATAAGCAGTCGTATTTGTATACTTATTGGATCATGAAAACCAAATGGTAGACGTGGTTTGTTTTCAACATAACAGAATTACGACACACCTTTTGGTATTTTAAACTGACGAACTATTGTAGAAATGTATGGCTGTCTGGCAGATCATGATTGGACATGGAGACACGAGCTGTAACATAAATATTACATCTCAGTGTAAAAATAAAATCTGTGGCTCTTTTAAAAAGTGTCTTAGCTAGGTCCATGTATATTTCATTAACATATAAAATCAGCATTAAAAGTCGAGTTCAAATATAATTTGTAATTACAATTATAATTTTTCATAAAGTTATTTTATATAAAACCGGTAGTTCAAATCAAACGTTACATACTTTTCAGGCAAATATTTTTTGGTGTTAAAGGACTCTTAACAAAACAGAAAATATGCCATGCTTACTTTTGATTGTATCCTAAATATTAATTTTTAGAATATATAATATTAAAAATTTTAGTCTCGCAAAGAAGATCAGTGTCGAGAAATGACACAGGGTTATTTTATTTTGGAATTTCTCTGTTTCAGAGGGTATGTGTAAAAGCCTCTGTTGCATTCCCACCTCTTTACAACTGTAAAGAGCCCTATACAACTGTGTTTCGATATTTAAATAACTAATGAGTTTGGCTTTAAGTATTTCTATTACAGAATCACTAACTTCTCCCTAATACATGAACAGTCCTTTTTATCCCTCTAACTGTCATACAATTGTCAAGATTCGATACTCTAGTAATCGTTACAATGGCCAGTTCTGCTCTCGATCCTCAATATTGGCCGGACAACCACCAAAGAAGGCAGACCATTAAGTACACTGGACTGAAGATATCAAATCCTAATGGCCATGAAGCTATCCACCTAGAAAGATGATTTACTAGTTGTTAGATAAGAAGACAATACTACACAACTTTAACATTTTAGAAATATAAAAACAACTATATCATAGGAATTTAAGAAAAAAAACAATTTTATAAGATATATAAAGTACATTTCATGGTGAAATTACACTATATTAGTACTGAAATTGGCCTTTTATCAAGATAAAACCTAACTTTTATCCTTTTAACTTGCCTTAATTTGTACTTATCATGATGTAATAATTTAGTCACAAAACAGACATACAGAAAGGGGTTTCAAGGTTTTTATAATGCTCTTCATTGTTTAATATTATTGCAGTAATAATTGTCTTAAGTATTTCCACGGGTTGTTCATGTTATGTTTTGATAACAGTGATGCTTATAAGCTGATAAACAAGTGCAACAGTTTTGTGACTTACACAAGTTTTTGTTGACCTTCTAAAAAGTGGATACAATTTCAGATGCCACAGTCTTCATGACCTGCAATAAACTTCTTAAAATTATAGTTAATTCTTTGTAACTATCAGATCTTGCTTTGAAGATAAATTTGCATCATGTGTATGTTAAATAATTGGATATTTATAGTTTCAATATTTTATTACAGTTAATAAAATGTATTTATAAGTATAGTTGGGTCTTTACCTTCTTTGTTCAATTATATTTAATCTATATAAACCAATTAAAACTACTACAGATATCCCATTATATAGGTTTGTCCATTATGACAATTAACCAACAAAACATTTTTTTTATCAAAATCATACTCTACACATTAACTAAATGTGGCTTATGCAAAATTCCTATCTTATTTTATTGATATTTTCTCGATAATTTTGAACAATATTAGAGAAATGGAATACACTGTATCAAATAAACCTCTATATTTCTTTTCGATTTTTACACAAAAATGTAGATAATATCAAAAATAGCAAAAGGTTCAAATAAACTTGATGCCATAATTAAAGCAATAAATCAAATAAATAAGGTACTCTTACTGATACTTTGAATTCATAACAGTAATGACATCACTATGCACATGAATTAACACAACGGACTTTAGTAATGATTCTTATTAATACATATAAATACTTGAAGGACAACATGGGAACCTGTTGAATCAACAGGCCATCCCATTTATAATACCAATCTATAAAGTAAAGAAAAAATACTCAAATTAAACAAATATGATTAAAATATTTATCAAGTCCTCAATTCAGATCTGTTAATAAATTACATATCACATTTGAATGAAAAACATTGAAAGACCAACCACCCTTTTAAAGGAAAACAATTGTATCTTCTTGTGTATCCTAATCTTACTTTTCTTTTTATCAAGTCAGAACTAAAACAATGCTTCAATAACACCCGTTTCCTTAACAATCATCCCTCGCTGGTTCAGCGGCGAGTTTACGGATTTAAAATGCTAAAATGAGGGGGTTCTATTCCCCTTGGTGGACTCAGCAGATAGCCCAATGTGGCTTTGCTATAAGAAAAACACACACTCTGTGACAATCCTAAACATCTCAGACTACCAAACACTCTTCTCACTGCTGAAGCAAGACAATACATATACATATCTGGACAGTTTGTATTGCCTCCACTGAAAAAAAAGTTTATAATCTCTTACAGCTGTCCACTATTCAAGAATTAAAATAAAATTATATCTAAAAAATGTAGTTTATTAACCATTCCGTAATCATTAAATGTTAGTTTTTTCTGTATCACTCCTAAAAATCCCTTCCACAATCCTAACATTTTGGTTATTCTTAATGTAATTACAGAAAATCATATTAATAATATTCAAACATTCAGCCAACCTTATTTCTTATAGTTTTTTACTTGTGTTTTTTAATTTCATAATCTCCTGTTTAACCAATTAAACGAGCCTCTTTATTTCTGTTTATTTAATGATAAGTCAGCATTATACATTAGTAATATATTGGGGTACCTGGTTCTGATCTATTAATAATTTCTTCTACACATTTCACTGCTGTCGCTATGAGAGGTTGTAAAATTTCCACTCTTTTGCTAGATCCATGAATAGATGCTGTGTGAGAAATTTAAAAAACCCAAAAAAAAGACATCTGTTTAACAAAATGTGTAAAATGTAGAATAAAGACTTTTGTTACACAGATGATTTTACTGTATTAGGACAAGAGAATATTTTGTCATTCCTTTCATTGTATTCTTCATTGCCATTACTCATTGTAAAATTTCAACACTGAACCTTGTTCAGAACTGTGTGAACCCATGTGAAAATAGTCACTTTTCAGAATTCCCTGTACTTGTACCAAGGACATATAAGGATTTTGCTTAGAAGAACATACTGATCAAACTTAGAGCCTGAAATACTTGCCATTGTACTCTATGTAGTGTCTTAACTATACAGCTAACATAGGATACTAGTATATGCAAGAATAATTCAACTTACAAGCAACATACATATAAACGTTGATAAGAACGTGATTAACACGAAATATTACGTTTTCTTCTTATGTCATGGTTCACAAAGCATAGAGAACAATAAGTAGAGCAGGGAGTTTGCGTTACGTAATACTGCTACGCTCTCCAACCTTTGATGAAATATAGACTTAAATGACTTCCCAAACACTGTCAAGTACACCTATACTGTGAAACCAAAAGAGGTAAATTGATAAATGAGAAAAGAAAAATTGGAACATCTTTGCTTGATGAACAGAAATAAGATTGCCACTCATCTCAAACATGATATAAACAACCATGCTCCATGTATCTAGCAAAGTATTCAAAATAACCGAAGGATCAGATATCTTTGTGAAAATGATATTTATACAGATTTACATAAATTATTTTACTCTTTGAGGGTTTACATCACAAAATCATACCACTCTTGATCATATGATATGAGATAGACTAATTGTTAAGGCTCCAGTGCAACTTCCTTTTCAAGACATCATATGGTATATTTCATTCACAGCAACATGAATTGACAAGTGGTTTCTCTTATGGTAGATATGCAATTCTTCACAACGTGCTTATTTTATAAATATTAGATATTAAAATAACAAAAACATTTGTAATTCTAAAAATTTATGGAAATACCTCAAACAGCTAAGTGACTCTTACTTGTAAAAACAAATTGTGCCTTAATAAATTTATGGAAGAGTTGTTTTTTTACTAAGTAGATAATAATGTACATCATGTTTATATCTGAATAAAGACAAGGGAAAATGCTAACATTGAAACAACTTTTGTCATAAAAATATAAATAGAGAACTGTCTCTTCGATAAGCCATACAATATAGTAACACACAAATTTATTTTTTTCAATTTAAAGTATCTGAAAATAAAATCCAGCATTTTCACCTTTATAACTTTGGCACCACTATCAAGTTAAAACACTTTTACCTATAAGAAATCAACTGAAGTAAATGTGAATGGATGGGATTAAATGTAACAAGACATTTTTATAAAGTAAAAATATTTAAGTAAATGTTGGTTAGGGAAGTGAAAATTACTCCATTTTTCACTAATAAAAAGTTGATACTGTACAGAGTAACGGATATTATGAAATAAACAAATATGAAACTATCAGATGATGCCATATTAAGATGAACCTCTCAGATTCTAAGATGAGCATTGTAAGATAAAAGGTTCAAAACAAAACAAAATAACCTAGTAAAATAACAGTACTTTCTACCATACCTTTAAGAGTTCACAAGCACTGTATCTTTTATCTTCATGAACTTCTAAGCACCTGTCTAAGAAATCTTTAAACACTGAAGACAGGTTATCTTTATATTTGATGTTTGGCTTCCCATTTCTTGCTATTAAATCTTTTACCTGAAAAAGAATTGTGACTTGATGACTAAATCAATAACCTAACTTTAACAACACAAAATATTAAATCAAAGCATTAATGCATCTAAATTATTAAAAGACTATAATTTTATTCACTGAAAGCCTCAACATTTTATACTATTGCTGTACCAAAGTCTTTAATTATCTGTCTAATTCAATGTTGATGATTTTTAAAACTTAAACAACTTACATAAAAGAAAAATGGGAGACATTCAAGTAAGAAAAAACTCAAATTCAATCTACTTTTACTCTTTGGTTCAAGTACTGATTGCCAGCACTTACCACATCAGGATCTTCGTCGTAGTAAGGAGGGCTACCACCTAACATTTCAATTGCTGTGATACCTATTGACCATATGTCAACTTTAGGCCCACACACTTTTCCTCTTACTATTTCAGGAGCCATCCAATGACGAGTCCCAACTAGAGATGTCCTTTTGTTTCGTTCTTTGGATATTTTTGCACATAGTCCGAAATCACCTGTGTGATGGAAAGAACCAAAAGAAAGTTATCCTATCAATAAAGTAGCTGGTGTTAAAAAGTTTAAAATACAATTAAATACAATAATTATGGTTTAAGCATGGAAAATAGATAAAATATTGGCTTAAAGTGTGTTGTAAACATAAATAAGTACAGATATCGATTTATGCTTTTCCAATGTTCTCAGTTTCTCCATTGTGGGTTAAAATTAAAGCTATGTGAGAAACAGCACTTCTAATCTATCTTTTATATCCTGTAATACAAAAACAAACAAGCTTTTCATTCGATATTAGAATTCAAGTTAAATACAGTTGTATTTCATTTCACACGTTCCTCGTAATTTGTTAATTGAGGTTCAAAATTAGAGGTGTATAAAAGAAAGATTGATGTTTTCATTTTTTACACACTTTTGATTTTCAGCCACAACACACAATTTAAGAAAACTATGTCAAAAGTAATACATCTGTACATAACTTGTTTTATAATAGTCAAATCTTGAAAAGTTAAACTTCAGATAGACAGGTTTCAAAAACAATATGTTTTGTGCGTTTGCTCTTTGCATATTACTACTGGTTCATAGTATCTGGAGCCAAATGTTACTTTACATTCATACGTACATATAATTTATAATAAATTCTTTACATAATGATGCTTTGAGAAATAAACAAGTTAAAACACTTAGAAATGCATATGTTCACAAAGGCATACATGTCCAAACACTAACCTAGTTTTATCCTCCAATCCTTTCCAAGTAAAACGTTATCACTTTTAATATCTCGGTGAATATATCTCTTGAGAACCTGTATAAAATATTAGTTTATTTTAAAAATTAATATCTTAAGATGTCAGTATAATTTTTATTCAGTGTGCTTTAGTTATTTAATATCTTACATATACATTCATATATACATACATACATATATATCAGGTTATCCCATAAGTAATGTCTGCAAATTTAATATCAAAAGTGAATCATCATTTCTGTCTTTGTAGAAGGCTATAATGACTGAAATATGTAGTAGGACAAGTAAGAGAAACCTATTAATAACAATCAATACAACTTACTTACTTACAAACTGCTGATATTTTACTTTCACAGAAACAGGTTTTGTTGATTATACCAGTCAGGCACCCAACTTCTAAATATTCCATTATTATCTAAACAAAAAAAGTTTATGATTTAACTTACAGTTTTTTACTTAATAAAGTTATACATAATAATGAGACAGAATAATTTACTTTTCCTCATTTAAGATTCTGACAAAAATCATATACCTAATCAAAATAGCAAAGTTGTTTAAAAAATTCTTCATGACGAAGGAAACAAGCTAAAATCACTTCTTTAACTTTGTTCAGGAGTTAGACACTTATGATGTAGTAAAATGTGCAGTTCAAAGAAAAAATTACAAATTCAATTTAAAGAGTGAATTACAAAAGAACACTTTTATACATCCTTTCTACTTTTATCTATTTCTACTTTTATTTTACTACGTGAAAAGATTTTTTGAAGTACACTCATGTATATTGATCACTGAAGTTGTGATATCATCCAAAACATTTATAAAATATTATGTTGGATGGCATTTTGTGTAAGAAACTGAAAATTTAATATTTATTACATTAAACAATGTTTACAATTTTCCATTTCATACTCCATTTCAGAGTATTGTATACAGTGCAACTCACAGTCTCCATCTCTATAACAACAATTTTAAAATTCGCACATCTGCGAGTAATATGTAAAAAACATTCTTATACTTGTAGGGTTGCTCAAAACTATCCCACTTAATTAAATAAAGCCAGTACCTTTACCTACACTCCATAATCGGTAAATTTAAAAATAAAACAGAGTTAACTAATATATAACGCTAAAACACTTACCCAGAGTTCATCACCGACAATGAAGCTGTCCAAGTAGTTCACAATATTCGGATGTTTTTTCTCCTGGAGCACTGAAAGTTCGGTGATGAGAAGTTCTTTTCTAATTTCTTCCGTTAAGTTAATCTGCTTTATAACCACTTCCAACCCTGTTTCTGTTTCTACTGCTGAACACACAGTTCCTGAACAACTGAAACAATAAAATATCATAAGAATCTGTAATGTGCCAATATGTGAATGTAATACCATGCACTACTGATAAAACAAAAAAGGATTATATGTTTCTAATCTTATATATTTGAAGGTGATGAAATTGCTTCTTAATACAGCAATTAAAAAATTGTTCCCAATTAAATGTTTGTTATTATATAAATGTTACTCTGACATACTGATAAAAAATATAAGGTAGACTATATTCACAAAAGTAAGTACAACCTTTTAAAATTACATTAATAAACTTTTGTAAGTGTTTAGCCATTGTATACAAAATGTACTCATAATGTGATGATAGTTTCCAGCTTCTAATACTACGGTTTAGCTAAGTCAACATCCAAAAATTAATCCATTGCAGTGACAATTTGCTTTAAAGCATTACAATATTAATGATACAATAAATTATTTTGATCTATAAACCTTATAACCTTGTGTGTAATCAAATGTACTTTAAGAGTTGTCATGTCAAAAGATGTCTTTCTACACTGTTCCTCGGTAAAAGAGTAGTCCAAGAGTTGGTGGTCTGTAATAATGAAAAGTTACCTTCCTTCTTGTCTCAATACTAGATTAAGGACAGCTAGCACAAAATGTTGGTATGATTTGTTTTGAATTTCGTGCAAAGCTACACGAGGGATATCTGAGCCAGCCGTCCCCAATTTTGAAGCGCAAGACTGGAGGGAAGGCAGCTAGTCACTAACACCCACTGCTAACTCTTGGGCTACTCTTTCACCAAGGAATGGTGGGATTAACCATCACATTATAATGCTCCCATGGCTAAAAGGGTGAGCATGTTTGGTGTGAGAGAGATTCCAACCCGCAATCCTCAGATTACGAGTCTTAACCACCTGGCCATGCCGGGCCTCTTTGGCAAAACAAAATAACATTCAATATTATTGTGTTCTTCTGAAAATTTTCTCAAATTCCCCCTTTAAATCACAACGTAAAATTATTTACTTTCAAATTGTTACAATTTCTGAAATATACAACTATTTTTACAGGGAATGAAATAACTACTTTTGAATATAAGCCTCTCCCATGAATAGCTAGAACTTAACACATAAGAAGCAGCACTGAAATAGTTTTTATCTATGTTTGTGAATTTTATACAAAGTTACTAGAGTTATCTCTGCTGGTCATTTCTAATTTAGCAGTGTAAAACTAGAGGAAAGTCATTGCCACACATAGTCAACTCCTTGGCAACTCTTTGACAAACGGTTATTGGAATTAACAAAGAATTATAATGCTCCTACAGCTGAAAGGGCGAGCAATTTTGTTGTGAAGGTGATATGAACCCGTGACCCTGAAATTACGAATTGAGCACTCTAACACCTGGCCATACTGGGCTCAATGACTGATGAAGTGATACAATTAAAGTACAATAATATTTCTTTAGAACTTAATGACATGTTACAAAAATGTAGTTTTTATCTATAATATTTTAGTACTGAGTACAAATTTAACATCAACTCACTATAAAATTCTTTTCCGAGGCATTTTCGAGTTGGTGAATGAAAACATTTTGCTCTTCAAATTACATTGGAATAACTGTGTCAGCGTTTGCACCGATGGCTGCCCTTCAATGCAAGGAAAAAAGAAGGGATTCGTCACTCTGGTGCACCAACAAAATCCAAACATTAGGATTGTTCACTGCATGATTCGCAGAGAGGCGCTCGCCTCCAAATCTTTGCCGATAGATTTGCAGTCTGTTATGAATCAAGTTATTCAAGTAGTGAATTTGATCAAGTCTCGGCCACTCAATATCGACTTTTCTCTCTTCTCTGTGAGGCAATGGATTCAGACTACAAAAAGCTACTGTACCACACTGAAACTCGATAACTTTCAAAAGTAAAGGTGTTAAGGCGTATTGTCCAATTAAAACTGAAGTAATTTCTTTCTTGGAGGTTGAGAAAGCAGAATTTGAATTTTCTGTTCATGATGAGATCTGGTGGATGAAGGTTCAATTTCACTCCAACTTATATATGCAAAAACGGCTTGTTTGGGTTGAGAAAACATTTTACATAGAAGGTCAAAACGTTGTTCGCTCTTCATCATTTCAACACTATTAAAGGATTATCCGTTGAATTACTTATTGATAGAATTACTTTTGAGTTATTTTACTAATATTTACTGATGGCATTCTAGGATTATTGTCTTTTCTTCAAAGTTTTGGTATTATACAATTCAAATATCCCTTTCATTACTTAACTGGTATCAGAACATTACGTTCCCAGTTAGTCTGTAAATGTTTTCTCGAAGATGTTTTCTCGACATCATCTGATTATCTCCAACTTGTTTAACAAATTAAATTCTCTGAACTTAAGTCTCCAAGGACCGTCTGAAAACATTATTACTGCAACGTCCAAACTGAAGGCCTTCGTTAAAAAGGTGACGCTGTGGAAGAATAAGATCTCGAAAGGAGTCCTTGATTGTTTTCCTTCTGTTAACGAATGTCCATCAAAGAATAAAATTTGCTCTCAAATTTTGAACACATTAAACGACCTACAGTCCGCACTAAAGCATTACTTCCCATCACTTGCTGTCGACGAGTATAAGTGGGTGACATATCCATTCGGAATCAACGAGACAACAAATCTTACAACTGAGGAGGAAGAACAGCTCATTGATTTACGAAACAACAAATTTTATCAGTCATTGTTTCCCGAAAAGAGCTTGGATGAGTTCTAGATCTCCATTAAAATTCATAACATGCAATCAGTTCAAAATCAGTTGAAGTTCTGCTTCCATTTGCATCTTCGTGGTTTTGTGAAATTGAATTGTCAGCATTGACTGAGATTACAGCCAGAAAACGAGAGAGGCTTTTTACAGTCGATGATGAAATGCGAGCTTGTTTGTCTACGTTAGAGCTTCGCTTCAATTTGATTTGCTCTCGAAAGCAGGCACAAGCGTCACATTGAGAACATATGTAAAAATAAAAAGTTTTGATTTTTCTGCTATACCACAAAGAACCCTCCTCAGCCCTCCAATATTGTTACTTACATATATTAATAAAAACCGTAAAAAATATGCATAAACACATACACCAAAAACGCACTCAACAATAAACAAACAATAATAAATCCAAAGAAAGAAAAAAACCTTCCTCTGCTACATTCCATATATTCTTGATATAAGCGAAAAAATAACTAACACTGGAAAAAAACAACTTAGCTCAAAACGTAATATTTCAGAAAACAACTAAATTTATTTAAAAACCAGATAGAAAACATCAACATTCTAAAAAAATACAAACAAACGCAATATCATAGAAACTCTACATACACAAGAACTGAAACTAAAATTAAATCGATATAAAGAAACAACTTTATACATATATTAATTAATAACCTAAAATCTAAGTGCAGCGCTCCTACAACCTCGTACCCGTTTACGCTCTCTTCCCTAAGATATGTGCACAGCAAGAGTCTCGTGCAAACTCTCTTTCTTAACCCGAAGATCGAAAAGTTGTTCTGTACTTTATTTTAATTGAAGATTTAATACTGTCTTTAGGATACAAGTTGTTAGACTGTGTCATACTCCAGAACGTACGCGATGTGAAACTGAAACTGGTACTATTGTGTATATTGGTACAATGCTCTGTTTTATAAATGATGATTTAATTCCAAGTACTACTTAGCATTCATGCTAGCAAGTCGTATTCTCCTTTCCACTTCTGTTAAAATGTCTCCTGATCCCAGAACAAGCCAATTTTAACGTATATTTTAATGAATGTTTAAAGTATTCTAAAATTATGAATTGGTAATACCCCATACAGTTTAGTCCTTCTATCAAGAATGCGATTGCTTTCTCTACGACAGTACGTTTCAAATTGAGACATTCAATTCCTGCTATTCATTTAGAGTAGTTAACAGGTTAGTGTGGTTGAGGGGAGGGAATGATGACTTATCTATCGTTTCAAAACTAGGTACGGCTAAAGCAATCAGACATGAACAGCTTTGTGTAAAAATAAACAAAGAATAACAACAATTAAAATATAGCCAATCATTACAGTTTATTGCTTAATCAAATAATCACTTTGTTGTATTTTACCACAGCATAATGTGTTTGATGTTCAGTTTTTCTAAACATAAAACAAAATGTAACAGCTCACAAAATAAACGTTTTCAAATTCTGATAATTTTCTTTAAAAGTACAGATGTTTTAAGACATTTCCAGTTAATAAAACCTAAACTTCTGTATCGAAATGCTTTTTAAATGCATGTGTAATACAAAAACAATTACGTTAATGTAAAAGAAAACCTTGAAAGACTTTTTTAGACACATTCGAGATGTTTCATGTTTTGTTTGTGTTGTTTTCAGATTTAAGTAAGCATAGATAAAAAAATATGTGTAACACAAAAGGAGAAAAATAAAATAAAAGTAAAACCCACTGAGACATTATTGAGTGAAACAACAATAGTTTTTTGTAGTGTTAGTGACAAATTAATTACTTGATACAACGCAAAAATTTGTATTAATATAATCTGTACATATCTTTCGAATATACCCTGAAGTAATACGTTATTTGTGATACTCTAATAATGTAAAGTTTTTCTTTATAAATAGACCAAGTAATTCTCATAATACGATCTTTATTTTCTGGTAACTTGGGCAAAACGGTCTGGAATGGAGTTCCGCTTCTTAAGGGTTTAAGATAACAGCGTATCCAGACTTCTGGTTGGATTACACCGTATTTCGTTTGTCTACTACAATATGGGTCAGAAATGTGATCCTATCTCTTTCAAATCCAAACAATACTGGTACCATAGTTTGATAGATTATAATTATATTACTTATTTGCCTCCTACCTTTTTTTTTATAGTGAAGTACAAATTTGATTTGTTCTTCTCTTTCTCTTGTTGTATAGTGAAGTATGGGGTTGATTTGTTTTTCTCTGTATCTTGTTGTACGGTGAAGTATAGTGTTGATTTGTTTATCTCTGTATCTTGTTTTATTGTGAAGTACAGTGTTAATTTGTTTTTCTGTTTCTCTTGTTTCATCGTGAAGTACAGTGTTGATTTGTTGTTCTATTTCTCTTTTTTTATACAGATATACACTATTATATGTATATACACATGTATATATTATATAGCTATGTAATAAATGAATTAGTCTTTTCAAGTTGAGAATATCAAGACTAATGTCTTAGAGAGTTAAGGGAGAGAAAGAATTTAGAATGTGTTACAACCACCAGATGAAAATCATGGATCAGAGGAAAAATTCTACCATATGATTAAAAATTTAACAATTAATGACATTGTATTGTCATTATTATGTTGAAATTATTTCTTGCTATGACACATAGAGGTCGTTTTTGTTTTTATATTTTAGACCACCTTGAATGTTTATGTGCAGAAATTTAAGCAATTTGTAGCGGTCAATTTCATAGAGGGCAAAGTAATATCTAGCGGCGTGGCAGGCGTCGTTGATGAGGTCTCCCGACGTGACGATATCCTTTCTGTTGAGACGGAATAGTATGTCTACAACGAAGACTACGATGCAATTGGCGAGGATCAGGGATCGAGTCAAGAATCTTGTGATGTCTGTATAGGTCCTGGATCTAGTCTCGTTGGCTACTGCACGGGCGGATATATTGAGTTCATGTAGAGCTGGTGGCAAGTTGACTGGGTTACGATGGAAGGGGCTTCTTGGGTGGGACCATTGGTTGCTCTGGCTACTCTGAATACTTGTTGGTATTTGAAGCATCTACGGTAGGAGGCAGCGTGAGGTCCTCCGCAGTGGCGTAAGTGACTTCATGTTGCTAACTTCGGCACTCTGCAACTGTATGTTGACCCCCCGCACTAAACACACTTGATTCTAAATTTGCATACTGATTGGGTGTGGTTAAGGTTCTGGCAGTGAAAGCAGTGTAGAAAGGCTAGTTGTTTGGGTCTTGCAGGCTCATCTGGATGGTAGTTGATCCCTTTCAGGATCAGATCAGCTATGAAGATTTCGTTGGTTCGGTTGAGACGTACTAAAGTAGTTTCCTGGCCAGTCCTGACAAATTTTATTATTTTGGCTTTGCTGGCTGAGATGCCCTAAGAATTTCATCTGTCGTTATATCCAGTGGAACACTTTTGATTACTATTGAGTGAGAGGTTTTTGTTTGGCTGTTCCTGAGAACGTGGACATTTAGTTTTGCGTTTTGGAAAGTTGAGAGTTCCCATGGTTTGAGGAACTTGACGACTTCTGCTGTGTTGTTAGTCTCCATGACGACTCTTTCTTTGGCTGGTCTGCTGATTTTCGTGAAGCAGATCTTCGGAAAGAGTCTCTAAGTTTGCGGATGATTTCTGGGCGTCGTAGTTCAATGGGAATACCTTCTACGAAAATGGCTGGAAAAGTTTTGGGTTTGCGGGTGGTAGACGTTGATGTTTGAGATTAGGTTGATTGCTTGTTTGTTGGTGAGCTGGTAACGTATTTTTGTTGGTAAGGATTTGTTACTTGATCTACTGGTTCTGAGTGAGTGAGTTGCTGGGAGATGCTTGGCTTAACTCGCTCGATCATGGCGAGTTGTACTGCGTTGGACAAGTCTTGCAGATAGATCTGGTACTTATTCGAGGCGAGGTAACTGGAGTAGGTAAGCCCTCGACAGACTAAGTCTTGTGTTCTGAGTCAGGACTGGAACTCGACGTCTTCTGTTTCTCCACCCCATTGTGTGGTGGTGAAGGAGGTAATTGTTACATCAATGTCGGTCGAGTTAATAGGTAACAACGAGAAAGCGTCTAACTTGCACTGCTATTATTTTTTCAAAAAAGGAAAATGTGATCTGAAAGTTTCTTAACGAGCGATCGGAACATACACCCTCCTGAAAAAGGAGCGAAACTCAGTTCTTTTAAAAGGTCGATATGTATATAGTGTTTTAGATATTTACAATATTCTGGCGGAATACGGAGAATGTGCTCTTATTGGTTAGTTTATCTCTGTTTGTGATTGATTGAGAGACTTCATGTACATTCAACCAATGGTCGCCATATCTAATGTGAAATATGTGTTTAGTTATGGCTTTATTGTGCTATTGTAAAATAATTCTTTAATTTTTTCTTATTTTTCAAAATTTGTCTGTATCTATGATTCTAGTTTTTCTCACTTTATTCTGTGTCCAGTTGCAGATGTGTTCTGCAATGGTTGAATTTTATGTTTTTATGAAACTTGTACTATCTTTATGTTTTTTCATTCTTGTCACAAATCTTCTTCTTGTTTCTATAATATATGTTTCGTTGCAGGAACACGGAATTTTATAAATGATGTTTCTCACTGGTAGGTTTCTGGTTGTTTTTTTTTTTCACCAAATGAATCTTAATGTCTTGTAAACTTTCCATCAGATGTAATCGTTCTGTTTAAAGTACTCCCTGATTTTTTGATTTTCTGTTCTGATGGGTATCTTATACAAATGTTTTCTGCGCGCTTGTTTAGGGCTTGGGTTTTACCATGTTTTATCGAGGTTGGATGATAGAACTTGAAGTTTGAGTATGTGTTCGTGTGCGTGAATGTTTTGTATATAGCAAATAGCACCACAATTGTATACTTTCACAAAAATGTACTTCCTTAATTATCCTTATTAGGCTATTTCCCGAAGTCTTTGCATCTGTCGTTCCATAATTTGGTACCATCTTTTCGGGTATTGCAAAGTAAACTGTTCATCGTTTTTCTTAGTGCAAACCTACACAATGAAGTATCTGCACTCTGGTCACTGTTGGAAATTAAATCCCGTACTTTAACACTGTACGTCTGTCGACTTATTATTGGTCAACCAGAAGACACAAAAATTAAATAACCATTACCAGAGTTCAGACAAGCTAAATCTTTTCAGTTAAAATTCTGGTCAGTCAGGATTCAGATTCGTGCTGTCACTATTGTATATCATTATACAGTCACAGGAAACACAACTAACTCAATGCATATAGAATCATTAAAAATCCTCAAACCCTGGTTGATAGTTCAAAACGCAAGAATCACTAAACCCTTATGGTCCTGTTAGTCTTACAGTCGACAAACTGTCTTAGCTTTGTGATAGTCAAATAAGAATAGGACAATATGTAATCCATACATTGTACTGTGAACATCATTGATGTCTTGGAAAACAAGGACGACTAATTTTTTTTAGCAAGCGACCCTACAGAAAGTAACTTCCCTACTTATATGATTATAAACTATCTCCTCTTATACTGAGGTGAATCCACAGGACTTGATATGACATCCTCATTCTCGTTTAATTCCTCATTCTCAGTCTCAACTCTCGATTAAAGCAGGGAATAGATTCTCCCACCTTCTCTCACACATGAACATATTTTGTGAAAGACAGTAGACTGTTCACCTGTTCACTTACTCTATGTGCCATCATAATGTAGAGTAAGAGCTCTTTCTAGTTGAATGGACTAGGATCAACAAACGTGATAGTTTGTACTAACCACATTGTTACATCTTTAGAGTATGGGTGATCTTCATCACATCTAACAGAATAACATGACGTTGAAATTAGATTCCTGATCTCTGTGGATCTCTTCTGATGCTTCAAACTGTGTTATCCAGTGCTCCACTAGTTGATGAGAACAAGTATGTAATTTATGGCCATTGATCCTTTCAACCTTAATATGAAGATACTGCAATATCCTTTCAAGTAGAGTATATATTACCTGATATAGAGAATAAAAACCATAAAGGTGAGTACAATAATAATCTTTAACAACTTTATAGCCAACATATTTATGTCAAAGTGCATAAAAAAATTAAAAGAAAAAATTCAAAACTCTGACATCACTAAAAGCAGACATAAAGCAAATAATATGCTTGGATATAACACTTTTTCTTTTCCCCTGTTTCAGATTTGTTCGCAAGCTGACAATTGAAATTAATTTTAAAATTAATAATCTTTGAGTGGTCAAGGAGCACATTAACTTTCCTTTTTCCAAAGGACATACACACACTGCATAAATGACACAATCCTTTAACAAAGATATGCATTTATCACAAGATACAACTCATTAACTGTATTTAACAATTAAATTAATCGTTTTACAGAATAAAGTGGTAATTAAACAAACCATTGTCATTACACAAGGAATAAAATAATTTATTTCACAATTCAACATTACTTATTACAAAAATAGCACTGAAATACACAGCACAAAAATACTCTTTAACAACAAATGCAACATAATAACATTCTTTTATTAAAAACAAATAAAATACCCTTTAACACAAGAAAGAACAACACAAGTACATACAAAGATGAAGTACCAAAAATGAACTTATGAATGACATATAAAATATATATAATAATCATAACACATTGTAGTGAAATCAAACACTTTACGTAAATCAAAAACTTAAATATTAAAAACACAAAAACCTTTATAATAATTATTAATTAAAATAATCTTTTTGTTGTTTTCAAACCAGTTCAAAACAAAACATGACTATTTCAGATTCGAAATTACTAAAGTCAGCATATAAAAATAAAGTATATTAAAAAAATAAAAACCAAACCAAAATACTTATACAAATATATATATAGAATAAAATATATTATTGATATATCTACACATGTGCACTGAAGGAAAAGCCAAATAAATAACAAGAAATATTTTACAATACACACACACACACATATATATCAAGTCATTTCATAAGTAATGTCCGAAAATTTAATACAGAAAGTACATCATCATTTCTGTCTTTGTAGAAGGCTTCAATGACTAAAATATGTTGTAGGACGTGTATACAAATGTTCAGACAATTTAAAGAAACTAACCCAATTCCACTTTTTCAGATCATTAATCAAATAAACTCTTATGAAGATGGATGTGTCTAAGGAGCACATTAGGCATATAATGTTTTATGAGTTTATAAAAGGTAATAGTGCAGCAGAAACTACACGAAACATTTAAGGTGTTTAAGGTGCGGAGTCACTCATTGAAATAAAATGTAAAATGTGGTTTCAGAAGCTCAAATCAGGTGACTACAGCTTAAGTGATGTGCCACATTCAGGTCGTCCTGTTGTGTTTAATGATGACCTGTTGCTGGCTGCATTTGATGAAGATTTTGCTGTTACAGTTGATAAACTAGCACAGAAGCTTAATTCAACTTATTCAACAGTTCGTCGTCATCTGCAACAGCTTGAAAAGGTGTCAAAAGTTGGAAAATAGGTCCACCATGATTTGCAGAAGCCAACCTTAAAGCAAGAATGGACATTTGCACTTTTCTGCACTCTCGTGAACGTAACTCAACTTTTTTGGACAAGTTAGTAACTGGAGATACAGGTAAACTGGTTAAAGCACAGCCCAAAATAGACCTCCATTCTAGAAAAGTCTTATTAAGTGTTTGGGGGGATATTGCTGGTGTGATCCATTTTGAGTTGCTGCCACTCAATCTAACGATTACATCAGACTTCTATAGTCAACACTGAGAGCGCTTAAATGTTGCACTGAAAGAAAAGAAGCCTGCTTTGATCAACTGTAAAGGTGTTGTGTTACACGAGGATAATGCACGGCCCCATACAGCAAGGATCACATCTGCAAAGATTGAAGAGCTAGACTGGAAAAAACTTCCACATCCTCCTTATTCTCCAGACCTTGTCCCATCTGATTATCATTTATTTCGAAGTTTGCAGAACTATCTTGATGGAGAAGAACTTGGAACATATGAAAATGTCAAAACTACCCTCGCCACATTCTTTTCCTCCAAAACGCCAAGAATTTTATAGAAGTGGCATTCAGAAGCTTGTTTAGCAGAAGTTTTTGCTAAATGTTGGTTATTTGTCACAAACCGTAGAAAACATTATACGCACACACCTAGACAGAAAGCAAAATCAACCAACAAAAGTAAATATATCTCACGAATCAAAAAATGACGAAACCATATACTGCTGCAAACCATATATTCCCGACATCAGCAGACAAATAACCAACATTTGTCAAAAACTAGTAACAAAATATGACATTCCAGTTAATACCAAATTTATTCAAAAACCAGGCACAAAACTGAGGTCTATACTATGTAAAAACTACACTGACAAACACCACACTAACATTATTTATAAAATACAATGTAATAATTGCCACGACTTCTGTAATGGAGAAACAAGTAGAAAAATGGAAACCAGATTCAAAGAACATAAAAAGTCACCTTCACACGTTTTCGAACACTGCAAGTCAAATAAACACAACATAACCATAGAAACCACTCAAATACTAAATAAAGAAACAAACATAAGCAAACGCAAAATTAAAGCCTTATTTATACAACAACTTAAACCCAAAATAAACCAATATAAAGAAACGCCTTTATACCTATATTAATATAATAAAATAAAATTATATATTCAAACATCTAACACCGCCCTCTACATTCCGACACTCAGTTACACAACCCCTTCCAAACATGTGGTCAGCTTCCGGTCAGTTACTTCTTTCTTTGTGAACCTGACGATGACCGAAGAAGGTCGAAACGTTGTTCGCTCTTCTATGTAAAATATTTTCTCAACCCAAACGAGCCGTTTTTGCATATACATGTTCTTTTATGTTTTAACTTCCAGATGTCCGGAACACTCGCCAAACTCTGTATAATGCTTTGTACACATTCTTGCTGACTAGAATTAGGCGACGCTAACAATATCTTCAACTGCTAGCGTTCATCATTGCCTTCCTTAAGGACCACTTTCCATTTAGAAGTCGTGTTATAGTTTTCGGCGAGAATTACAAACTTTTTACCACGTCATTGTTGTTTTTAACTTCCCTCCAGTACACATACAGCCTGCATTTCCATGTATCCTGTATCTTGACATTATCAGCAAATTTGAGCAATTATTATTCCTTTCTTCCTTTACGTCATTAAGTAAATCAAGAAAGGCAAATGTTTTAGCATCGAGCACTGAGGTATTAAATTTGTATTTCATTGACGGAACTCTATTTTTGACAATTCTTTGCTTTCATCTATTCAGTCATTTTTCGATCTAACAATTCAACTTATTCTCTATATCCATAAAAATAAGTTTAAAGAAGCTTGTTGTGTGGCACCATGTTAAATACTTTCTAAAAATATGAATACACTAAATATACATTATTATCCTCATCTACATAAACAGTGACGTTTTCAAAACATTGGAAAATATTAGTAAGACATTTTCTCGTTGTAAGACCACATTGACTATCTAATGAAATCTCGACTTTGTTAAATGAAATTGTAAATTTTCTTTTATGAGACTTTCGAAAATTTTTTCTTCAGTTATGATATAACACTAATAGTCTGATAATTACTGTGATACATGTTACCGTCTCCATTAACAAGAGACGTAACATAAGCCAACTTCCAATTTTCTAGTAATTGCTTGCAGTTGTTTTTTTTACGTCCCACTTCAGAATTGGTTTCTTTTATTTCTTAAAACTGTCTAATCCACGTTCAAACGCTGTTCGCATAGAATCCTTCTCCATTTCTTGTAGGTGGGGAAAACTAATATGTCTCACGACAGTCTAATTATAACCATTAATTCCTGAATCCCCGCGACTGAAAACAAGCTTTGGAATTGCAGGTTCTAATAACAAATTATGAATATTTTTTTAAAATGTAACAGAAGAGCATCAGTTTTACCTCTCCGTGTGTCTAAATGTTTTTAATTTGATAATTTCATTGCTGTCAATAAATAAATGAATATTTTATGATACTGCTTACTTGTAATTTTCACACCTTTTTATCTACGTAGTTACCATCCTTCGATAGGAAAACGGTAAGTTTACGGACGTACAATGCTAAAATCTGGGGCTCAATTCCTCACGGTGAACACAGAAAAACACGATCTTTGGGTCGTGGGTTCGAATCAGCCGTGGAAGACGTTGTAATGCGATGGACAATTACACTATTCGTTAGTAAAAGAGTAGCCTATGAATTGGCAGCAGGTGGTGTTGACTAGTTTCTTACCCTCTAGTATATCACTGCTTACTTAGGGATGGCTAGTGCAAATAACCCTAGCGTAGCTTTACGCGAAATGAAAAAATAAAAATCAATAAAAACGCTCACAAGCACTAAACAGTAATAACCAGTCATTTTATATAGCTACTTTTGGAAACACTAAATCAAATTTTAATGTTTCTTAACATAAACTCCAGCTCACTAGTTGCTTAATGTAAGACTGAAGGTTTATAACACACACAAAAAAGGAGTTTTATGTCCGTGGTGGGTACTGGTAGTCTATAGTGTAGCTTTGTGCTTAATTACAAATAAACATAAACTGAAGAATATTTCAACATAAAGAAATTTTTAGGTAAACCTAAACAAATTTAAAACCCGAGCAGTTTAATGTGTTTTAGGATTCTACAATTTTTAATACCGACTATTAATATTTCATTGTTAAAAACTGATGAATATTTATATCAAACAATGTCTTGTAATTTCCGATAATACTCATATGAATATTTCTGTATTAAAGAAAAAAAAAACTATTGTTAAATAAATGATTAAGGAATAAATGTAAAAAAAAAAGTATTGTATGAAAGGTCCTTCAAAATAAAACAAAGAAAAAAAATATCAGTAATCGAATAACTCACGTTTCAGCTTTTCTGTGTTGATACCACTGGGCCTACGCCGAAATATTAAGTGTTTTGGCTCAAGAGCAGACCTCTGGGTGAAGCATTTGTTGAAAGAGTGCGCTTTCTGTAAAATGGCGCGTAAGTTGAAGAATAAATCTTCTCAATCTCTTATTACCGAAGGGAAACAAAATCAAGCGAGGTAGGCATGCGTATACTTATTTTGAATAATTATTCTTTAACTGTAAATTCACTCTAGAAATATATATATATATATATATAACAAATCTAATAAAGCTAATGGAACCACAAGTTACAGTTATTACAGGTGTTTGATGCACATTAGCATTACGAATAAAATATTAAAATTGTAATTCTTGTGTTGACAACACATAAAGTTTGACCCCTTAATTGGATAATTGGAGATAAGAGATAACGTATTTCTCATTCTTAAATATAATTTATAATTTTTATAATTGGTTAGCTTACCTACGATATTTGTGTTTTGACAATGTCATTCTCACAGTCACATCGCTGTGAAAATAGCCTTGAGTCTGAAGTATTATTTTCGTGTGAATTTTGTTACTTGGTTATTCTTATACCCTAAAATTAACTGTAAGTGAAAAAAAAAAGTTTCAATAGATTGCGAAGGGGTGTGACTTAAATACAAACATGTATTAACCCTTAAAATTAAACCCAATACAAAGTGTTAATATAAGTTGAGAAGTCGCGATTGTCGTTGCTTGTAAAAGTTGTGTTGTTTCAGAGGCCATCTGATCTTATTTCACTTATAATTGGAAACTGTGGTAATTAATAGAACGGGTTATTTACGTTGGAGTAAAAGTGCTTTTTTTAACGGGATATGAAAGCCAATTCCATATTCGAATTTTTACAAAATATAGGCTAAATATGGATAAACATTTGTATGTAAAGTGGTAAAGCTCGCACCTTGAAAATTGTCTATCGATTTTCACAGTGCCGTGAAAATAAGCACTGCATTTTTTTCATGTATTCTCAAAGCATGAAGTATTGTATATATAAATGATATTTTGTTTTCAATATTGTGATATTTCCTTTAGGCAAAACTGTTCCAAGTATCAAACAAATTTTATGATTTTAGTATAAATGTAAGTTATACACAATCCACAAAGGTTATTTTGGCCCTTCAAGAATGTCTAGTCTCCTATCCTTACTGAAACAGAAACCACGAAATTTAGTTTTGATTCCCCCTGATAGTTATCAATTGTATATATATATAAAATTATACTCTTGGAAAGTTTTAACTTACCATCCAGATGACAATTTGTTACACAAATTTCCACCATATTTTAGACATATGTCTGATCTCTTGTTTTACTGCCCTTAAAATTTGACATACAAAAAAATTGATGTATCAGTCTTCTCGTTTCCCTTAATCATCTTAAATACTTAATTTAGTTTTCATTTTACTTTTGTTTGACAACCTACCAATTTCTGGAATCATTCTAGCAGACTCCTCCAATAATTCAAGTCAAAACTACAAACAGTATTGCAGAAGAGTCATAATTAATAACTTAGGCCTATAAAATGAAACCATAGGATTTTTAAACTTGTAGTCAGTATTTTTGTAAATAACCAGATATTCTGTTAACATTACCACTTGTAATAGAGCACTCAAGGTTTTTTTCCTCATCCACATAATTAAGAGAATTTCTATTTGAATTGTATACCTAACTGTATAATTTCATAGTGATTTACTCCCATGTCATATGTACCCAGCTGATGAAGCACTGTTGGGTATTTCTGTAAGATAATAGTATCATCATCACAGTCAGCAAGATCTAAAGTTTTTATATTATCATCAAACATAACCAACTTCCAAACTATTTCTTTATCAGTGTAAGTGTGGAATAAAAATGATCTCAGCACAGATGCTTGAAACACCACATTTGTAATAATTCTGCAGTTAAACTGAAATCCATTAATAACAATTTTTCTTCATCCTACCTAGCCCAACCACCAATTTCTTTGAATTTAAGTTTTTCCATAATTTTACTGCAGTAATTTTTTTGTCTATTTTTTGGTAGTGCCTAAATCTACCATAAGAAGTAACATATAAATAAATCTTATTTGATAAGATTTAATTTAAATTATAAATGTATTCTATAAGTGTTAGACTTAAAGAAAAAATAGCATGTACTAATTTAGTTTTGAATGTTAGAACTGTGATTGTAATGGAAATTGCAAAAACGTTTTGATGCTTTTCATACTTAAGACAATTTCAAAGTTAATGAATATATTTATTTTGCAATTTATGCTGTATATTCAAAAACAATTCCAGATGTTTTACTCTTAGATCTTAAAATGAATATTTTGGTCTAGGCTCTAGAATCATTATGTACAGCATACATTCTCAAATACTTGTGATATAATTCACTTTTATAAAACAAATATTTTAAAATATGCTCATGACATTTAACAGTTTTTTACTTATTTGTGTTCCAGTAATGAAATTCATAAATATTTATGTAAGTGTAGACTTCTTTTGAAAGTATATATGTGTTGAAACTGATTTTTAAGCTTCAAATATCTAAGAATGTCCACTGCAGTCCTGGAACAGAATGGAAATTTTTATACAATTATAAAAAGATGCTATTTCTATAGTTTGTTTTCCAAAATCTTTCTTACCAAAGAGTAGCATTCAATAGTTAAATTACAAAAGTTAACTTCTATTAACAGACCCATTTAACACTTTTCTTTATTGATTCAGGAAAAATGTAACAGAATCATAAAGAAACATGCAGTTACTGAAAGAAATTCTTGTGGGAGATTGTTAGATGATCTTGGGTAATAAGTTGTATTGTATTTTCAATTTGAGACTTTTTTTAACAAAATATATAACAATAATTTTTTAAGGAAACGAAAAAAAGATGATCGGTTTGACTTACCAATGGATTGCTCCAGTAAAAAAAATGATAAATTTCTGAATCAACATGAAAGAAGGTCTTTATCCACAAATCAACCAATTAAGTGGGATGTTAGTACAGCAGTGACAACTGAAATTTTGCAAGATATGGGTGTGAGCTTTCTGAAAGATGATCTTTCTCTTCATAGTTGTCAGGAACCAGAGCCAACTCCTCATTGTATTTCCATTGCAGAACTTAAAGTTCCTCTTAAGGTAAATGATTCATTTAGTTTAAGATACTGGGTTATTTTAACTAATCTTTCAGATAAACAAAGTTTTTGTGATAAATAATAGAAACATAGTTATACCAAAACAATATTTAATTTTGTAAATTTGAGAATTGTTATGTATTCCATTATCAACATTAAAGTCTCAGGAAATTATTTCATGATATTCTAACTAAAAAAAAAATCAACATCAGCTAGTAAGCAAGAAGTTTTGAAACAACCAAAAGTTTAGAAAGAACACCCATTTAAATGGTAACTATAATGGAGTATATGGTAAAATGTATGACTAACATATTTCATAATATTGTTAAGAGAAAACATTATATAAAGAAGGGCAAAATTATAAATGTTTAAATTTTTAAGAAATATATTATTTAAAAATTAGTAATTATTAAATAAATGAAAACAGGGATGAGTGGATGATTTTTATAAATGGAAAGGCTTTCTTTAATAAAGCTGTTTTGAAATCAAGAAGTTTAAAGTTTTCAAGAATGAAGGGATGGTTGTTATTCTTTGCAGTGAAATAAAAGATTGTAGTGGATTAGTTAGCATATGTTCTCTTTGAATTGAAATTCCTGTGTTCACATTTGTAGGGGATGAGTAGTTTTGCTAGTACAGGTAATTTTGGAACTGCTAAAAGTGTATATTTAAACAACTCGTATCCACAGTGATGAGTAGAATGCCTTTGGGTTTAAGCAAGTTTGTAATTGAAAATGTTGGTTAAATACTAACCATTGCTTAATTTGCATGAAATATACTTTGACCATTTTTTTAAAATTTTGGGTTTGGATTTAAAACTGTACACATTAAAAATTGATAAGAATTAGAGGATATTTTGAGAAAGCTTGACATTTTGGTTAGTTCTGGTTTAACTGTTAAGAATGTTTATGTGTTAGATTGTACAACAATAAGATGTAGCCATTCCTTTTAATATGCTGTGGTTTATACTTATATTCTAGCCTTTCTTTGCAATATTTTCACTTAATAACATTATCAAACATGTCTATCACATGTTTTTTGTACATTCATTAAGATCTGTGTTATTTCTAAACTTCTGGTTGCACCAAAAATGATTTGATTAATAGCTGATGATGTTTTTTTGTAGTTAGAATGTTGTGAATTAACTTTCTGATATTTTAATGCTGGTGATGGAATATAAAACAATTCAAAACATCCATAATTGAAAATGTTTTTTGATATTACTTTATTTCTAATGTTTATTATAAACAATTCTGAAAAGTAATCATACTTTTCTAGTATCAAGGAGAAAAACTTAATTACAATATAACTGATAAAACGTAGGTTTAAAGAAAATGTTTAGTATTGTAACCCCAGTTGTGTGTGTTTGTTAAATTAATATAATTGCTCTAGGAAACCTAAAGTAAATTCTCACCAATAGTGATGTTTTTAATTAACATTTAGTCAAACTTCTAAAAGTTCCCATGAAATTTTAGAATGGACACAATGTTTAAAATCCAAAATATTGGTAAAGCTGATATGTTTTATAGTTGTAAAACACTACTTAAGAATTTTACGAAAACATAAATAGTTATAGATGAAGAATATTAGTTGAACACCTTCATGCAAATAGTAGTTAATCTTTTTTGTTTTTCATACAGCACATATTTAAAAAAAGGAAATTAATTAAAGCCCTCTTCACCAAAATATCAATAGTTAACATAGGAAGTACACCATTGTTTTTAGAGAAAATTATTACTGACAGAGTTAAGTAAACAAAATCAAACAGAAAGACTGCATTAAAAACAGAAAATCCAAACCTGTGACTAATTATATTAGTTTGTTATAACCAAAAACAAGCCAAAACAAAAATAAATTAAGAAATAAAACACAATGCAGTAATTGAAAGGATCCCAAGGTACAAGCTATAATATGGGATATAAAATGTACCCTAGATTTTGGAGGTGACTGAAGAAGTAGTACCTACTTTGTGGTGGGGATACACCATCTGTCAGTCTTTACCCACTTTCACCTGTCTCACATAAAGAAAAAATAAAGGAATTAAAATAGAACTTAGGAGAGTGAGATATGGGTGCTCAAGCCCACAATGCCCCACATCTATATCACCCTTCAATACCTGCAGACAGCTTTTTATTATGGTCATTTTGATTTATACCTCTTAAGCTCATTAAGTGCTTCATTATGGTCTTTCTCTTGGATTATTCACTTTCTTGGTGAAAAGCCAAAATAGAATATTTTAGATGTCCTCTTATAATACTATCAGAATTTTTACTCATTTTATATGAATCTAATTCTCTCTTCTCTCTCTATGCAAAACAAGCACATATAGTAAGCTTTCATCATATTATTTTTGTGCTCAATCTCTTAAGACTTCTAATCAATCACTATAAAAAAAAAATCCTCTTCTGCCTTTTATATTTGCCAATCCAGTTAAAAATCTAGCATGCAAAGAGCCCAAACACCCCTTGCCAAGTATTGCAAGTCTACTCAAACTTGCCTACAGTCTTCTGCTGGAAGTTCCCCCTTTTATTACCTCCTCTAAAACATACCCACCTGCCTTTTCACACATTCTCACTTCATTATCTTGAAACACATTAGGTCTGGAGGTTCCTACTTTCTTGCCTTTGGTTACTATGACACATACCTCAAGTTTTCTAGTATACCATTTACTGAAGTTGACTGTTATTTTATCTATAGCTGAAATACTAACTCTAAACTCTCATATTTTAGACTTTTCTCATATTGAGTTCTGTTCTATTCTGCACATTTTCCTTTCAGATTCGACTGTTTGTGTTACCATTACTGCTACTATTGTTAGTTGAGACTTTGCTCCCTGTGTTATCTGTAAGTTATACTAATTACTGAACTTTTCAATTTTAATTAATAAAAGCAAATGAAAAGAAATTTACCCAAAGCTTATCCTTAAATCACAACTTAAAAAAAAAAAGAGGCGAAGAAATTATCATTCACTTTTGTTTTGTTCACTTCTGATATTGACCACATAGGCATTACTGGGTTAATTGAAAGTGAATAGTTGAACGAGAAAATTTATATAAATATTTTTACGTGACAATGCATACATGTTTATATTATCTACTACGTGCTTTTTCATTAATATAATAATACTGAGTTTTCATGTATCATTTAAGTGCCACCATTATCAGGTGTCTAATATCCTCAAATTAAACTTCGTTCAGGCTATAGTGTTGTATTCATAGATACAACTAACACAACGCTGGACTGTCACTACCCTTTAACATTGAGGGGTATGTGTGCATGCGGCACCATTGATATGTGTTGAGGGCCCGGCATGGCCAAGCGTGTTAAGGCGTGCGACTCGTAATCTGAGGGTCGCGGGTTCGCATCCCGGTCGCGCCAAACATGCTCGCCCTTTCAGCCGTGGGGGCGTTATAATGTGATGGTCAATCCCACTATTCGTTGGTAAAAGAGTAGCCCAAGAGTTGGCGGTGGGTGATGATGACTAACTGCCTTCCCTCTAGTCTTACACTGCTAAATTAGGGACGGCTAGCACAGATAGCCCTCGAGTTGCTTTGTGCGAAATTTCAAAAAAAAACAAACAAAGCTATGTGTTGAAGTTTGAACTTGCAGACAATCTAAAATGGCCGAGAGTAAGTCGTCCTTCTAAGTTATGATCGCCATTAACTGTTAAACATACCATAACCAGGATCGGAAAGCGGAGGGTTTTACATTCCGCAGGTACAGTTACGACAGAAAGTGTTTCGTACCCCTGCGTCATGAGTAGTTTTTTCCTTATAACTTAAAAAGTATCACGATTAGGATAATGAAAATATATTATAAATATTTTACTAAAATACATCTACATAAATTTGTATGTAAATTGACGACAAATAAACTGTTTATAAACAAATAACCAAACATAGGAGGAGCAGAAAGTGTTCGTGCGTCTACTTTAATGGTCAGTTGTGTAGCCTTTCAGATGAATTACTTGGCGCAATCTCTCCTCCTAGCCCTCCATGATCATTTGACAGTACTCGACTGGTATTTTCTTCCATTCTTCTTTACAGAAAGCCTCCAACTCTTGCAAGTTTTTCGGATGACGCTGATGACCCCTGGTCTTCAACTCATGCCAAACATTTTCAATTGGGTTGAGATCGGATGACTGCAATGGCCACTCCAGAACGCTTATATGGTTCCTCTGCAACCAGGATTGCACATATTTCGATGTGTGCTAAGGGTCATTGTCGTGCTGAAAGATCAAACGACGCCCAAGCCGCAAGTTCCGAGCATCATTCTTGATATAAGTGCCTGATATATCAACGTACTCTTCTTTTTTCATGATTCTGTTGACGCGGTGAAGGCTGCCTACACCAGAAGAGCGAAAGAAAACCCATAGCATGATCGATACACCTCCGTGTTTAACTGTAGGAACAGTGTTCTTTGGAAGATTTCGTTCCCCCTTCTTACGAAAAATATTGCGAATATCATTGTGGCCGAAAAGCTCAATTTTAGTCTCGTCTGACCAAAGAATACTCTTCCAATAGGTAAAAGGTTTATCTACACGCTTTCTTGCGTACCTCAATCTGCTTCTAAATGAACAGGCTTCAAATATGGAGTTCTACGAAGACGGCATGCTTTGAACCCAGAAGAGTGTAACATGTGCGTAACTGTAGAGATGCTTACTTCAACCCCAGTTTCCCTTATCAGTTTCTGTATGTCATTATGTGTTAAACGAAGGTTCCTACTAACTTCTCTGAGAACCTTCCTCTTGGTTCTCTCTAGAAATTTGGTGGGGCGTCCGGAACGAGGGAGGTTAGCAGTTGATCCTGAAAGTTTAAACTTGGCATTTATGCTTTGAACAGTAGATTTCGGCACATTAAGTTGTGTAGCAATATCGGAAATAGACACGTGAGACTTGTATTTTACAATAATTTGGATTTTTAAATCACTGGAGAGTTTCCTGTTTGCTATGATGACCAAGCAGATAACGATGGAGACGGCTCTAAATTGCCAGAAGTACATTTTTTGCTGGCTAAATTCCAATGTTGATGAACCCAGTGTCTAGTTCTGGAATGGTATAATGTAGTTTATTCGCCAAACTAAACAAAATTTTTACGGGAATATCAGTTTTTTCACACGTTCTGAACTGTACGAACACTTTCTGTTCCTCCTATTTTTGGTTATTTGTTTATAAACAGTTTATTTGTCGTTTAATTTACATAAAAATTTTGTAGATGTGTGTTAGTATAATATTTATAATAAATTACACGTCTAGTAGCCTAATCGTGATACTTTTTAAGTTATGAGCAAAAAACTACTCGGGACGTAGGGGTACGAACACTTTGTCGTTATTGTAAATAGTGTTTTTTATTTTGATAATATGATCACAGTGAGCGACGTCGAACTAGCGTGGATATTAACATCTAGTTTCAATGTGTATATGCCAAGTGTTTTTTATTTCTTATTTTGAAGGCATTTTATCTACACAAGTCTGCATGACAGTTTTTGATTTGAAATACTGTCAATATAAATTACTCATAAGTTGAAATAATCATCCATGACATTCTAATGTCGCCTACTGGCCACTCAGACTATACAGAGACGCCACCAAAACATACACAGCTTACAGATACAAGTTCTATGTACATAGTTCCGTGTTTTATAGCATTTCGCCCCTCACCACCCCGGAAGGGGAATAAAAAATTAAGGGACAATAGACCCGTTTTCAAAGTTATGCAATTACAGTGAATAGAATATTATAGTTTTTAATACAGTATGCGTATTTTTAGAACATTTCGAAGATTATTAGTAAATAATGCAAGGCTTTTGTAAAGTTAAAAAGCCTAAGATACTTGTCTCAAGTTTTGAGAATTTTTTAGTATTGATATGTTCGTGCGTTTCTTTTCGAATGTTGATTGCGTCAGTCCTTCTGATTACCTGCTACCGTTACTTCCGGCAGGTGGCAACATATTAATCATAATCACGTTGTGTCAGGGCTTAGGGGATGATGTCGGTCTCTTTGTCTTAGTGACAGTTGTCATACTTGATTAACATAAAGCCGCTGTTGTAGCGGTTTTTTTTTAATACTTAGTTACAGCGTAGACGTTAGAGATCATAAGTAAAACCTGCAAATTCGCAAAAGTCATGAAACTAAATTTGATTTTAAACGTTCTGAGTTGGTGTACCTGAGACGAGAAGAAAAAGACGTATGATTAGCTCATTTACGTGTTAACTATTACAAATGTCATAAGATGCGACATGTTTCGGTGTTGCTGTTAATGTTGGAAATTGCTTTATCGAAGCCTACCGACAAAACCAAGTGCTTTAAAAAACACGGCCATAATCTCTAGTTAAAAGTAGTAGACTGCTGTTTTGACTGTTATTCTTTGCTAATTGAAGAGCCACGTTTTAATGTTAGGGTTTTTTAGATTGAAGTTTTCTTATGAACTTAGCAAAAAAGGAATTGTACTGTGTTTTGAGTGCATTTTAATGTTTGATATGTAACAAAAAACTTTTCAAATCGATAAAGGGTGAACGTGCTTTAATCAGGTTTTAAACTGACGTTCAGCCAATGATGAATTTAATAGAGAGCTTTATGATTTTAGCAAGTGCTATTAGTCGATATGCCTCAAAGGTTCAAGCTCGTGATTGGCTTATTCACGTGATTTGTTGGGTCGATTCTCTTGTCTGAAATGGAGGGGTGATATGGGTCAGTGAGGTTTTGATTGTATAAAAGAATGAAAACGCAACTTGTTTTAAAAAGTTGCTCGCGGTTGAAAGTGAGTTTTTTAATCGTGTCAGATTGTAGTGATTTCTGATTTTTTTCAAAATGAACAGGAAGAAGCCTAGGCTCATGATATGTTCACACAATCTATATGTAAGTTTAGTATGGGTAATAGGATTTTTATAAGTTGTATTTATTTGTTGGAATGTTTATGTACTTCGATATTTGATCGAATATTTTTCTACAGTTGTATTTCTTGTGCATTGTCAACGTAAATATATAATGAATGTTTCGATAATAAATTTTATCTATTCAATACGTACCTGTGGCAACTACAAGGTAATTTTTCTACAATATTATATTTGGCAGTATTTTTAATTTTTAACACATGAAATGTTAAGATAGAACAATAATATATGGTAAATATTCTTGATAATAGAAATAAGAACATGAAAATTAGTTTCTCAGCAGTAATACCAGTTCTACTGGCGTAGAGTTGAAGATCGCTCCGCCCTGTTTCTAAAAGGTGGGACATTTTCGTTGCTTATTGAGGTTGCATGGGTCTCATTATAGAACTTGAAGCGTAAAGAACATTTCGCCCCACTTTAAACAGGAAGGCACCCGAAACTGTTCTATTTCTTCGCTGCCTAAAAATATCTTGCAGCATCTATGATGACGTTTTACAGTCTGCGGCTTTTTTTTTACATTAAGTTGAATTTCGGCATGCGAGGAGAGAGTCGTTTTATCTCCATATGAATATCCCCGAGTTGGTTACTGTTGAAATCTCGTCTTTGTTGCGAAAGTTAATTGTTTTTTCAAACTTGGGTAATTTAGATTTGAGTGCTTTACACAAGTCTAACATTCAGTTACATTTTGGATGTTGTATGTTACTTTATCCCTTATTGTGGAAAAGCTCAAGACTGGAAAGCAGTGTAGCGAAGACGGAAGGCATTTGGTGGCCTTATGTACATTTTAAAAATATAAACTATACATAGAATGTGTTGTTAAAAGTTTTAACTTAGTTTTATGTTTAATTTTATGCAAAACTACATGAGAACTGCTTGTATTTGTCATGTGTAATGTCAAAGTGATAGGATAGAATGCAGTCAACATCACCCACCACTTCTTGGCCTACTGTTTATCGACACATTCGTGTGTAGTTAAGATATTAAAAACTTGTATTGTTAAGATAAACTGACTCGTGGAACCTACTAAAATGCTCTCAGCGTATTTCACAGATTCCGACAAAAAACAAACAAACGGTGGTAGTATATAACGTTAACAGTGTTCAACTTATTAGGACGTTTGGTAAGACTGTTGTTGGATGTTTAACCCCTGATTTTTCAAATTTTTATGAGTGATTAGAAATCCATGAAAAGTATTAATGCTATAATTGGAAATTACAGGATATCTTGGTAATACTGTATGAAGAAATAGCTTTGACTTGTTTCTCTCTCTCTTTTTTTTTTTTACCTTTACATTAGGAACTGGAAGTAATTCTGAAAAATAATTGTGTAGAAAGCCCTAGATGGAAGGCTAGCTTTCACTTATTTTTTTTTATAACTTCGAAGCAAGTGGGTAGGAATTTCAACGTGTGTGAGTCTAACTCCTGTTTATTTCACTTTCTAACTCCGAAACGATTGAAACAAGAAGAAAGGAAGAAAAAAATCATCCATTAATTTCGAAGTGGGATCAGGTCCGTTCAGTGTTTGTTATATTTACAAAACTGTTGCAACAGGAAGTGGCCAGAAATCGGAATAAAAGGGGGGGTTATGGACGAAGTTAAGCCCCAACCCCCTCCACATACACACACGTATCTTTTTTCTTAATCGAAACAGCAAGAAATCTGAAACGCAAGAAAGAAATGGCAAAAGCGTTGAAAGAAAATACTGGTTAATTAACAATTAAGAAAATATATTGCAACAGATTAAGTTGAGGGGGGACAGCACTTTTAAGAGCTGGATTAGGGGCAGACTATACGCGAATAGTTCGTTTATATAATGAACAATTTGCTACTGGTTGATGTTTGATGTGAGCAAAATTCCTAATAACAAACATTGTTATAAAAATTGATATGTAGTCAATAGGTGACGCTGCGTTTTTCAAATGAAATATTAAGTTTAATGTATAACCTAAGGCATGAAAACAATACTATAAAGCATACATTAAATTAGTTTTTAATTCATGCATTATTTCATTGTTCTATTGCCCTATTTTTACAGATATAAGCAGAAAGGAGCATATGTATTTACTTTTATTTAACGCATAAAGTTTTTTAGTATATAAATATTTAAGTTCTTAACATATGTGGGCGAATATTGAGGTAACGAAGACAAAATTTAGTGAAAGAAGAAATATCTTTAGAAAATGAAGTTTAGTCAAATTTTTCACCGAAGTATGTTTGAAAAGCATTTGTAGATTCTACATATTGTACTGAGTTTTTTGCTTCACGTTTATATTTGGCTTAGTGTTGACAGTTTATAAGTTAGTTATTGTGAACTGTAAAACCACATTGTGCTGTCTCTGTTCTGTCCACCACGGGTATCGAATTTGGTTTTAGTATCATAAGCCTGCAGGTTTACTGCTGAACCATTGTAGTACAGTTTCTAGTTACACGGTATTACTGTGAATAAGGTTTATAGTTAATTATTAGTTTTCATATGTTATAGATCTGCTATTCATTTGTTAATGTTAAACTGTTTTTGAGTTATAATTACGTAATTTTTTAGCTTGTAAATTAGAGTAACCAAGTTTTGTTATGATTTTATTAAGACGTTTGTGGATAATTATGTGCACTTTTGAAAGGACTATCTACCTGAAATGAGTATAATCTGGACATTTTGGCATTCTTGCAATTACTATTATCTGGTCCGTATACTTTGACCTAATGGAAACAACTGCAAAAGAGCTGAAATTTTGCCAGGACTTAATTATTTGTAGGAAAGTTGTTCATTCAAAAGTACAGATTATTAAATACAGACTTAGTAAAATCTGTTGAAGAATATCCTCATCTTAAATTTGTATTTTATTTTTTCTAATTGTTTAGGTTGCACGTGGACCAACATTTTACTCTTCAATTAATAACGACTCCCAAGCGAATACCTCTCTCAATTCTTCATTTTGTGGAGTAGCAGATGATTTTGTTTTGTTTCGTCGTAGCAAACAAGAAGGTATTTTTGGCAAAGGTTAGTACATAGATACATTGTATATATGTGTGAATATTAAAATAACAGTTGAACTTTGATGTTTTTCTTTGGGGGGGGAAAGGCAAACTGAAGTATCTCTAAAATTCTTATTCCCATGAAATAAGTCTGTAGACAGTTTTAGAGCTGAAAGTGGATATGTATATTTTTAGTGACTAATCATGGATATAAAGGATAGAAAAGTTTCAACAGCTACCCTTTCCACATTAACTTGAAGTCTTATTTATTGTTGTGATATTTTGTTCACTAAGTATATACTACTGTTGTTGTTTTCTTCCTTTAAACTTACATTTTGTACTAATTATTTGTTTTTAAATTGTTGGTTTGTATTCAGTGTTACAATTGTGGAAAGTTTTAAAGTTGTTGAAAAGCTAAGTCTTTATTAAAAAAAATATATATATATTTGGGAAGTCATTTAGAAAAGCCTAAATTCCCTTTCAGATTTATTTCTTAAATTTTAAAATAAATTATTTTTGAGGCATTTGTGTTTTTTTCTCACAAACATTTTACTGTTATTTCTTCACAGACCATTTATCAGAGATGTCTGATGAAATCATTCTTCATATACTTAAATGGCTTCCAAAGTCTGTATTAGCTAGATGTGCACAAGTCAATAAAAGGTGGAAGAGGCTTGCGTAAGTGAAAATGTTTAGTGTTTGTACTGCTCCAACTTTGAAAATTATAAGGTGAATGAATAATATAATGATATTCTGAATACTTGCACATAATATTTTCTGGCTTATTGAATGATATTGTAACGAATTAGTTGATATTTGATAAACTCAGCATGCTTTAACTATTTCATCATCAAATAATCAAATAATGGCAGATCTGTTTAGTTAGTGTTTTACAGTGTATTTAAAATTAATAATAATTATAACAAAATATGTGTTCTTGTATTCGATATATTAATATTTCTATAATTTAAATGCATCAAATAGTGTATAATTACACTAACATAGACTTAATCAATCAACAACTTTACTGTGACCATTACTGTATTCTAACTGGTATTGTTTATATTGTTCAGATTGCTTCTCATACATTTTCAGAACTTCCTTTTTACTGACTTTTACAAATTTTACTCCATTTACTTGACTTTTATCTTTTTACTGGACATTTGGCTACTCATTATTACGATTTTGCGGAGTGTCTTTTAAAACTTTTATTCTTTTACATTTTGATAATAGCTGCTATGACACATAACCCGGAACCAGGACTGGAAAGGCCAACTTCAGGTGATTGACGGTGGTTCTTGAACTTACCTGTTAGTCTTCCTGGCGGGTTATGATCATTAACATTTTGCTAGAGTAAATATTTTACAACTTTGAAGACTGGAAGTCACCATTGGTTTTTACACCATTTTCTGTTTTAATTGCTGTTTTGTTTTTACCTTCATTTACTTTTACAAATTTTACTCCATTTACTTGACTTTATCTTTTTACTGGACATTTGGCTACTCATTATTACGATTTTACGGAGTGTCTTTTAAAACTTTTATTCTTTTACATTTTGATAATAGCTGCTATGACACATAACCCGGAACCAGGACTGGAAAGGCCAACTTCAAGTGATTGACGGTGGTTCTTGAACTTACCTGTTAATCTTCCTGGCGGGTTATGATCATTACCTTTTTGCTAGAGTAAATACCTTACAACTTCTTATACTCTGCCTTCTATCTCAACATTGTAGACTAGGTGTTAACATTGGTTTTATACTTTTTTGTTTTACCTTCATTTCCATTTATGTCTATTACTACATTTATTTATTTATTTTTTTTACATTTTTACCGAATGTCTGGTGCAGATAGCCTCGCTGCTTTGTGCCATAAAACACTAAATCAATCAATCAATCCTTTTTACTGAACTACATGTTCAACATGTGATATTAAAACTCCATCTAGCAAAAGTTTAAAACTAAAATAATACAAATTTAGTCTATGGCACTACCTCACCTTGGATTGTAAAGTCCCACAATTAATCCTTTAATGCATAAAAGTGTCTTGCCACTGAAAGAGTACACTATAGGTAGATGGTAGAGGAAATCCACTGGTGACTGTCTTTGGTAATATTCTGGAAGTTATTGCAGTTGGAACTTTAGACTCTTCTGGAAGTTAGCTTACCATTGGCAAAGTCTTCTCTGAAGCTAACCAGTTGGCTTGTCTCGTGCCAGTGTTCTCCCCAAAATTATTGTGATGAATAAATGTTGTCTTAAGATCAAGTGACTTTCTGTCAACATTATCTTGTACCTCTGTTCTTTTTGCCATTAGATGGTTGTGCCTTACAGCTGGAAGGATGTGTAATGTCATTAATGCTAATCCTTTTGAATGTACAAGATTAATAGCTTGTTGTTCACCATTGCATCCTTTCATATTGGAAATATTTAAAACTGACATTGATCTGTCTCCTATGGTACTTTGCCATCATAATCTGTTATTGGTTTCATAGTTAGGCAAGCTGTTGAACCAACTAGCCTGCTTCGTTCTGTAACTCGATGAATTAATGGTGTAACTGGATTAGTTCAGGAAGGTTCTGCACCTATAGGTTGCACAGTAGTAGTGGTTACATATTAGACCAGGTAGGTTCTCCTATTATTTCATATTTAATGTTGTGGTTGAAACACCTTTTTGTTCTGTGGTTTATTTCCTTTCTGCTAAGTCAGAGGTGCATAACATATTGCCTGGACCATATTTGGCCCACCATCTTATTTTGCATAGTCTATGACATGAAAGTTGTACAAAGTTGAAATTCTTTTTTTAATTTCATTATAGTTTAATATGAGTTTTGTTAAATAGTCTATAGAGTTAATGGAAAATGAAGAGCTCAAACATTTTTTGGAGGAGAAAATATTATTGCCCACCAAATTTCAAACATATTCTAAATTGGACTCAACATTAAATTAAGTATTGCACTTGTGTTCTAAGTAAACTTTTGTCTGGAATTCTTATGATCATTCATTGTCCATTTCAGTTCATCATCTTGCTTCACCTCTAGAGACAATTTCTTGCTGAATTGGGTCGAATAATGATAGCTTTAAAACCAGTATAAATCAGCATGTTGCAAGGCTTCCCACTAATAAATCCATCAAAGAGCTTACTGGTTTCTTTAAGTAATTACCTCTTTTTTTGATTGAGGCAGATGGAGTAGAATTTTGCTTCTTACATCCAACTAATTTGTGTTTTCTGGTGTCTGATTAACTCTTGTTTTTTAGTTATGTTTGGGCTCTAGAATTCATTCTTGGGTATTGTTTCTTTGGTTTATTATCATCAGTTGATTAGTCAGTCTCAACCATAATGCCCAAATGTTTCAAATATTGCAGTTTCCCTCTTTTTGTTACTCTTTGAGAGAAATATTTATCTAGTACATGCTTTTGTTCTGTTTCTAGCCATATGTTCTACAGCATTGCAGCTGAAACATCTACTCTTCTATGGCCTTTTTTAAGTAACCAGTTGTTTGATTAGTTCTATGATTTCTTTTATACTTCCATTAGAGAAACTTGTTTCCACTATTTGGTCTGAGGACCCTATTATTCCAATAGTGGTGCTTCTGTTTGTTTACCTGCAACCTTATTTGATTCAAATTGCACTGCCATAACACTGCACAACAATTTTTTTGAAAAGTTTTTGCTGATTGTGACAGGTACTTGGTGGGTATGCACAAATATAGTTTTGGTTTTGCTTCATCACGTAGGAACTCTGAGAAATAGACAGTTAACTGTTTACCAGCAATAACGTATTTAATTGTGTTTACATTTCTAATACGCTATTAAGTTCAACATAATTAAAAGTGTTTTGCTACTGATTTTCTTTTGTATTCAATGTCCGGTGCATCACGTTGCAGTGTCCAACAGTAGTCAGCAAGCATTGACGGATTCCAGTTGCCCTGATATTGTTTTTCCATTGTAGCAATGTCCTGGTGAAACTGAAGGTTTCGATGAAATGGTGCATGATGGGCAAATTTGGATGTGATTTTTGTGATCAGCAGCCAAAAATCTATAAGGAATACCCAACATTGATCAAGAAGCAAAAATTTTGTTGTGCAGTGTATAATTCTACTTTGTTTTAGCTTAATTTGCATATCCTTATCTGTTATAGCTTTGTGAATTGGTCATGTGTAACAAATTCATTACATTACATAGGTTATTTGGATAATTAAAATAAAGCTTTTTACACTTTTTGGAAGTTTGGCTAAGGTCTTTCTTTTTACTCAGTCCCTAAACTTTTCTTTAGAACCTCCCAACTAATGTGATATTAAAAATCAGTTTTATAAGACAGCAACCAATGCCTTATGGCTTTCAGCTGGAAGGTTGCTTAATGTTGTTGAAATTGATTCTTTTAAATGAACAGCAGGATGTTTTTTTTTTGTATTACTATACACATGAATCATATAAAACAATGTTTTGTAGTTTTGTAATGCACTATGTCATTTCTGCTAATCCTTAATTTATTGTCCTCTTTTGTATCCACATTATCATTTACTGCATGATTGTGCACTGGATACTTTGTCCTGCCAGTTTTTGAAGTGCAGAATTGATGCAGTTCTCATTGATTAATCTGTAAAAAAATATATTGTGTTGGGAATGGTCCAAGGACAAATATTCTTTAAATTGGCCATAAGGATATTGTTTATGGGAAAAACTGACATCTATGAACAATTTTGTATTGTTTGTAATCATTGTCTTAATTATGGAAGCAAGGATAAAATAATCCTCCATAAACACTATATGAAAGACAAATGGCTTGTCAAGTTATTGCGACACAATTAAGTAACCAGACTTCTAGGTGCTCACAAGTCCATTTGAGGGAGCTTCACTAAGAAAAGGAAGTAAAAAAAAAATTCAGACAGCCATTTAAAAAGTGAGACTTCCAGCCATTAGGAAATGGATGTAAATCAGCAAGAAATCCATTACAAAACAAGGTTGTTGTACTGAATGTACTGAAGTGCAGGAAAATAGTAACAGAAACATGCAAAAGTTTCTTTACAGAGGAGTTTACTGCCAGTTGGTCAAAAAACACAAGAAGTGCAAGTAAGAATTATGGGAAGAGAAATAAGCAAACAAGGTTACCTTCACCAACTGCTGGAGAGTTATTAGTCAGGTTCGTGTAACACAAAAGCCAAGGAGAACTTCAATTATGATTTGGATTAAGACTGTCAAATAAGAATATAAAAAAAAGATTATGAATGAGAGGAGTCCATTGGGACAATCTTTCTCATTTGGTTGTTTATAAAAGAATCCAATTAAGCCAAGCATTGATAATTCTGGGGTGCCAGGTCACAGTGGTGACAAAAAAATTTCCTTGTGGTGCATTTTCTCTCATTTTATTCATGCAGAGGTTTGTGCTAAATAGGGTTTGTATCTTTAACAGCTCGGGACTCTCAGAAGTCTCGTGCTATTTTCACATTCTGTGAGTCCTAAATTGAACTTTGTTTCTAGGTTTTTAATGGCAGGTTTGGTACTTCATGTTTCTTCAGGAATGAAGCACTGTGGTTGCATACCACATTACTAATTTCACACCATTTTGTTTTTCCTCTTTCTTCCAATATAACCATATCAGTGTGCATGTTTAGACTTGTACAGAACCAAAGGCAGTCAGCTCAGGCAATATTATCAAATGATTGTTGATATTATATGATCACTAGCATGCATGCACTGCTGTGAATGTGAATAAATATATACTGGTGCTTTAATTATAAATGCTGCTCTGGGGAAAGAAAAATGTCTTGGATTACAGAAACATTAATGTATTTCACTAGGTAGCCCATTGTTTAATCTAAGTAAAATGTTTCAGCATATTTAGGTTCCTTGTTTTGTTTGTTTGTTTTTTTACTGTCATTTGATCACATAACCAGTTAATTATAATAATTGTCACAATCATGACTATAAAAGCCAAGTGTTGGGCAACCAGTCAGTTAGTTGCCCATGCTTGATTTATTTTGATTTTGTGAGTTGCACATGCCCAATTCCTCTTTTGCTCCTTTATTGATTTGTACTTTTCAATTTTAGTAGAATTTAATTGCTAGCATAGACATAAATAACTTTTGGCACTTTTTTTGCTATTCACACAGAAGTGTAACTGCACCCTATAACTGTCTTTGAAAAATAAGTCAAAAATTGACACAAGTCTATGCTTGGGAATTATTACAAAAACACCTTTATCAAAACACACTAAAGATGTCAATTATCTGTAGGAACAAGTGCAGAATGATACCCCAGTGCATCTCAATATGCATCTGTGGTTCAGGATGCCCATCATATACATTGCATGGCCAAGTGGATACTCAACCATCAAACTGTATGTGTTTGTTGGACATCTCATTCCAAAACCATGGGCATTAATATGGAGTTGGTTCCCCCTTTGCTGCTATAACAGCCTCCACACTTCTGGGAAGGATTTTCACTAGATTTTGGAACATGGCTGCAAGGTTTGCTCCTATTCAGCCACAAGAGAGAGCATTAGTGAGGTTGGGCACTGATGTTAAGCGAGAATGCCTGGCTCGCAGTTGGTGTTCCAATTTATCCCTAAGGTGTTTGATGGGGTTGAGGTCAGGGCTCTGTGCAGGCCAGTCAAGTTCTTCCACAAAGTTAGAAGCACACAATTCTATAGAATGTCAATGTATGCTGTAGCATTAAGATTTCTCTTCACTGGGACTAAAGAGCCTAACTCAAACCATGAAAAACAGCCCCAGACCATTATTCCTCTGCCACAAAACTTTACAGTTGGCACTATGATTTCAGGTCAGTAGTGTTCTCCTGGTATCCACCAAACCCAAATTCGTCTGTCAAACTGCCAGATAGTGAAGTGTAATTCATCACTCCATAGAATGCATTTCCACTACTTCAGAGTCCAATAGCAGTGTGCTTTACACCACCCCAACCAACGCTTCGCATTGTGCATGGCAATCTTAGGCTTGTGTGTGGCTGTGGAAACCCATTTCGTAAAGCTCCTGATGAACGGTTCTTGTACTGTTTTGCTTCCAGAGGCAGTTTGGAACTTGGTGGTGAGTGTTACAACTGTGTACAGACAATTTTTACGAGCTTCAGCACTTGGCAGTTCCGTTCTGTGAGCTTGTGTGGCCTACCGCTTCATGGCTGAGCTGTTGTTGCTCCTAGATGTTTCTACTTCACAATAACAGCACTTACAGTTGACCAGAGCAGCTCTAGCAGGGCAGAAATTTGATGAACTGACTTGTTGGAAAGGTGGCATCCTATGACAGTGCTATGTTGAAAGTCATTGAACTCTTCAGTATGACCCATTCTACTGCCAGTGTTTGTCTGTGGAGATTGCATGGTTGTATGCTTGATTTTATGCACCTGTTAGCAATGGGTGTGGCTGAAATAGCCAAACCCACTAATTAGAAGGGGTGTCCACATACTTTTAACCATGTAGTGTAGCGTAGAACAGCTGATGACAACTTTAGTTGACTGGAATCTTTAAAGAGTCTTAATATGTATTTTGGTTGTTTTTGAATACTATGTTTTTAATCACTTATCAAATAAACCTAACCAAGCTACAAATATTTTGTATAACAGTGAAGTTAGGCAAACCTGGTTTTGGAGGTTTGGAGCTAGCTCCTAGATTTGAAAATATTTGTTGAGATCTGCATTAAGCTGTTTCTTGGAAGATCCTAGAGACTTAGCTTCCAAATATTCATGACTGTGTGTGTACAACTCGTCCCAAATATGTTCAATGGGGTTTAAATCTGGTGATCTGGTGGGCCAGGGAAGAACGTTGATGTTGTGGTGTCTCAAGAAGACAGTGGTGAGTTGGGCTGTGTGAGGACGGGCGTTGTCATGTTGAAAAACGTCGTTGATGTTCACCATGATGGGTTGCACATGGGGCCTAAGAATCTCGTTGACGGTTGCGTACGGTCTGATCGGAAATTCTATGCAGCCCTGGTATGGTTGAGGCAGTAGACGTCACAGTGGTAGTCCTATCCCGAAGGTGACGTAACCAGATGTAGTGATCTTGTGCGGGCGTGGTCACACGAGGTCTGCCAGATCGTGGACAGTTACGAATTGATCCATGTTGTTGGTGACGATTCCATAGCCTTGTGATGGTGCTTGGGTGGACATTCACAGCTCTGGCAATATCTGATTGAGATTCGCCTGCTTCCAAGCGACCATTGGCATTGTTGCGTTGTGCTTCAGTCAGTCTTGGCGTAATTGTATTGCGTGTTAGTGGCTTAACACTGAGCTATGGAAACCGAGAACCCATCACTTTTATAGGGATTTTGCACATGTTGCACTTGCAGAACATGCAGATCTCTCAAACAAATTTATTGGACACGAATGCATTTTGGCAAAAATTCCGATGTTTTCCTCCATTTTCAAAGTGCACAACTTTTATTGTCATTTTGGTCTGACAATCAGTGCCTTAACACGTGTAACATCACATACTCTGAGCTTGTAACGTTCTTACATATATTTCTCTTTAAAATTACAAAAATATCCCTTTTGCGTTTCTTTTTTTGAAGAGTATATTTTAGTCACTTAACTACATGTTCATCACATGACATTTAGAACTCTCCAGTCAATGTGTAAAATAAAAATATTAAAAATAGGTATTTAACAATAATAATTCTTTGTCAGTATTTCATTTACATAGCTGTCAGAATGTAGTTTACAAGTTTCACAGAATTTTGAACTTTGTACAAAATGTATGGATAGATATGATGTCTCTAATGCTACCTTAGAGAAGTTAAAGAAATGGTAGTTCACCAGAAGCAGCTTATCATGTATGTGTACAAAGTCAACTGTTATCATGGAGTTTTATAACTAACCTAAAAAGTGCAAGTATGTATCAACATTCTCTACAAGTTCCAACAGAAAGAGTATGTTTCATTATTTTGTTATTAACTAGATTTCATCAGTGCTATTAAATTTTATATTTAGTAATGGAAGTGCTTGATTCTATTTTTACTTTCTAGTTATGATGAAAGCTTATGGAAGAGGGTTGATCTTGGCAAGAAACATCTTCAACCAGGTGTACTTGGACAAGTGATCGATCGAGGGGTAGTCATCATGCGACTTGCTATGTCAGAGGTATAATAATGTGCTTAAGGTGTAAAATAGTGGCATTACAGGTTACATTTAGCTTTATTCAACTTCATGTGTTTGAGGTATGTAGCTGTATTGGAAGAAGTTGTATTTGGATGGGCTTCATTATGCTAGATAAATAATCACACACTTAATTGTTTTTGTTTTTTAAATACTCAAATAAAAACATTGTGTAACATTTTAACTTTAAGCTCATGTCAGGCAGTATTCCTTGTACATACGAGTGTTATTAAACTGTTAGCTTAAAAAATGCCTCAAATTAAATTGATTAAATTAAGCAATATAAGTAGTTTGTTATAGTTACAATGCAAAGATAATAAAATATTATTGGTAGCATTGTTGAGGTTGGAAATCTCTGTATAGTTAGGTAGATTGTACAAAGCCATTAAATGATAATTGAATGCTATGATATTTTAGCTATTAATAGACAAAACTACTGTTAATTACCCTTTTCAATGTTGTGGCAATCAAACATAATAATCTGTTGTGTGGTCTGAAAATCAAATTATGTCCCTTGATAACTCAGCTACACTGAAAGTTTTAATGCTAACAATTAGGTTATAATATCCATGTTGGGTACAGCACAGATAACCACTTGTGTAGCTTTGTGCATTGTAACAACAAAAACAAAAAAAGCCAGTTATTGGTCATGTTGCCTGTGCTTAATAGTTGTTAGAAGCAGAATATTTCACTTAAATATGGAGTTTGTCACGAAAGATTGGAAGTACATTGTAGTACTAGTGTTACTTGCTTAAAGCAGTGTATTAATAAATTACCTCATCCTCTAAAAAACTGATATTTCAGGCACGTTTAGAGTTGTGTTAAAGAGGCAGTGTGCCTTTCAGGAGTTATCCTGTGCAATGCTTGTCTTTCATCACAACTAAATACTATTTCTACTTGCCCAGTTTAAATGTGCATCTTTTATCATAGTATCTTCACATTCCTATTGCTGCATAACATTACAGTAATGTAAAAGTTAAGAAAATACTACTTTTATCAGTCTTAAATAAATTTATTTTGTATCTGAGAGACTTGAACTTTGTTGCAAAAACACAATTTTACAAATAATTGATAAAAAGAAACTATGAAAATCTACATTGAAACAAGATATTAATTAGTATTAGAGACATTGAAGGAACTTTCATTTCAAAAGTATGACTGTTCTTACTGAAGATGTGGAACACATGTGATGTGCAGCTAAAAATATCACTAACAATACAGTTACCTAACTGGTGAAGCAATTCATTCTAATTATTATCTCTAAGAATGTAACAACAGTGTAATAAATTAAATATGTTCATTACTTGCTTGATTTTTAGTCATTAGCTTGATTTAATTAGAAGTTGATATTAACCATCTTTCAATTGAATACAACAACCATATTTGGTTACTTTCATTTGGTGTTGGTATCTACATATAAAGTATAAAACTGGCAATTACTTCTATGCAACTTAATTATTGCATCTCAATTCCAACTAATTTGCTTAGAAAATAATAATATTTGCATGTTACTGAGAAGGATTTTTTTGTTGTATACACAATACTGTTATGTTTTTCATTGGAAAATGCTGAACCTGTTTAATAGATTTGGCTCTGTATGGTAAGTGCTTAATCCATTATTGTCATCATTCATGTGATATTTACCTCCTTTGTTTAACTTTCCAGAGTAATTATTTTTGTAGAACAAACAGATAATTCATCAGTCTAGTAAGAAAATGTGCATGTGTTTGAACAAGTTAGGGGACTGTCTAAGTTGTGCATTTACCATGAGATTACATTCCTTCTGCACTAAATAATTTGTGTTACATATTATTTTAGGTAAAGCTACCAATTTTTAATGACTTTTCTCTGGCACTGAAAAGACACAGTTGTCAAAGGTAAGTAGGGTATAGTTCTGGTGACCAAACATAAAAAAAAAAAAGTGAGTGAATTAACTAATCATAAATAATATTGTGACTTTATTTTCTTATACTAAATTATAAACCAATAATAAACTGTAGTGAAATTAGAATTCTACAAATTATTAAACCATATGTAATTATAGTTAACTCTTTTGTGTAGCTTGTGTATTTTACACGACCTTGTAACCACCATGTAAAATAGCTTAACCATATTTACTATAACTCTAAGAATACTTAATGCGTATTTTTGAAATTTGGCAAACTTTCAGTAAATATTACAAATCTTTTGTGGATAAAAATCAGAATTTATAACTAAACATTTTTACTGATAATTTATATGGAATTAGTGTTAACTGCTTTGTGTTCAAAGTGATTTTGATGTTTAGATTTAAAAAACTTTTCTTCATCTGAAAGTTTTCATATTTCATTTGCACAGTCTTCCTAAATAAATATCAAATATTTTGTTTTCAGATAAATTCTGTGTTATTTTCTCTATCCTGACTATGGGGATTGGTTGATATGACTGACCTTGTAACTGCTATTAAAAATTAGGAAATCTACATTACCCTTTTTCTTTTCAGAATGATCACAAATTGTAACAGGAAACCACAACTGTTTATTCTAAATAGCTTAAAGTTCATAACAGTATACATACACTTGTATATAATTTTATTGTTTTATTGACCTTTGCACTTTGTATAACTAATACTCGTGCCACACAAATTGATCACTTGGTGAACATCTAGCTGGTGGTACCATATTAAGTTATGTAATGCCATGAGCTGTTCACAGACATACCTCAAAGAATTTTTTCTTTTATTATTTTACCAAATCTAACATAAAGTTTCTAATTTTTACATTTTAGTTACTTTTATAATAATAAATCAAAAATGTGAAAAACAAGAAACATAGCATTTATCTGGTTCTTTTTTCTTTTGATTGTCAATTATGCTTAAGCCTATTTCTTTTTAATAAAGCTATTACTACACTAAATCATCTTAATTAAATAATGTGCTTAGGGACACAGAATATTAACATGTAAAATTCAGTGTCCTATAACTATCATAATGTTTCTAGCTTTCAAACTGTGTGATAAGATCCTTTAAAAATTAAGCTTAGTTTTTTAATGTGTTTCCAATAAGAACAAGTTTGTAACTGAACAACATATACAATATCCTAAACAGGAAACTACATAATATACTTTGTCATTTGATACATTAAAACTGGTTTCTTGTTGGTTATAAGTAGTATATGATAAAATGTCTGAGAACTATCAGCAGTTTGTGAAAGAGCGGATGTGACAGGTGGGCAAGTGTGTCTGCTTTACTAGTTTGTAAACAAGTGTGTCTGCTTTACTAGTTTGTAAACAAGTGTGTCTGCTTTACTAGTTTGTAAACAAGTGTGTCTGCTTTACTAGTTTGTAAACAAGTGTGTCTGCTTTACTAGTCTGTAAACAAGTAAGATTGAAGGCTATAAAAATTACGTTTTCCTTCAATAATATCTATATTATAACATTAAATTCCTTACTTCTGGGAAGGGTATTGAATAAATTGTAGAAGAGGGAAGGCTTGGAGAGGAAATGTTACAATTCTCATACTAGATGAGATTTTTTAAAGTATTTTCTCAAAATTAAGAATTTAAATGGTATAATATTAAAATTTGATTTTTTTAACTATGTTTTGATGCAAGAGTTTTTCGTATACATTGATAACAAAGTAGTTTAATTAAATTTTGAATGTGACTAAAAGGTTGTGACGTGCACTTTTATTTACCCAATGCAAGAGTTAATAAGTTAACAACTGATGCTCTGTAAGAGATTCTACAAGTTTTCAGTTGATCTTGGAAACTTTTCAAATCATGATCTCAGATCATGCTGTTAAATTAGTTTTTGAATAAAGTGTACTTAACTGTACTGAGCAATAATCACACTTTGAGAGTAATGTTTCAAGCTCTGTGCTGTCCATGTTGATTCTTATGGCCATGACCAATTATAATCTGCATATTTTGGTAAACTCTTTGTGCATTTCCCTCAATATATAAATATTTAAAACCAAGGCTGTGTTCAAGTAAGAAAAATGCATTGAAATCTATTGGTCCACAGTTAGTTGACTTTGTACATCAGAGAAGGGAACAGTATGAACATCAGTTTCATTCTCTTTGGTGCAGAAATTTCATTTTTATGTTAATATGTTCTGATGGTAGATAGGTTTCATTTTTTATTTATTATGTACATTGAGAACTTAACTGTTTATAGTACAAAATACCTGAAGCATTTGTGAAACCTAACGTAAACTTTCTTTACCTATTTTGTCCCATGTTGGAAAGCCCTTATTGCATCATGACTTGATAGCAAATAGCTCATTTTCTGTCACAGTCGTTTTATCTACACCCAGACCTCATTTAATGTTACAACAAGCTTTCATCTCTTGCAAGAAAGGTATTTTATGTACAGTTTTCTGCATATTGTTTTCTTACCATTGCACATGAGGAGTACCTTGTGTACACATAATTTGTTTTTGTCAAAGAGTAGATATTTCTTTAACACAGGGAATTAGAATTTTTTACAACTTGTTACAAATTGGACTGGGGTTTCTGAATAACACATTTACATATTTTGGTTGCTCTAGGTGTATGATGCTATAAAAGTATCCTACCATGGATCACTACACTGTCATATTGTTTGGAATTTGTTGAGAACCCATGGTTCATATGTACAACAACAACAATGGTTTATTAACACAAATTATTTTTATTAAGTGCAATTAATCCTCCACAGTGTGTATGTGTAAAGAAAAAAACGTCATACTCAACTATTTCAAAATGAACTTTTCAAAAATAAACTTGGATATTAAAGAAGCAACTGATTTTTTTTTTTATAGGGCTAGAAGTTAGAATACATATGGTAGAATGAAGTATTCTAGAATTATTCTTTGATATTGAAATATTTTGGATTAATGGCAATTTGACATTTTTACTTAAATCAAGGCTTTTCTGAGAAAGTTTATTAAATATCAACTATTATTTTAACAATGAACCAGTAGAAGTACTTAAATTATTTTTGATAAGACTAAGTATTCAACTTGTACCTTCCTTGAAGATACTGAATGAGAGTGATTAAATTGAATCCATGTAAGAACAATTTACTTAGTCAGGCATTAAATGTACAATATAGACCACCTGAAAACTAGTTTTCAACAAGTACTTTATTAGCACAGTAACTCTTACAAATGAAGATACAATCTGATACAAGCACACTTGCAAGTAAGGAAAATTCACACCAGTAAAATACAAAATTTTGTAATTATAAATAGTGTGAAGACAATATTCATGACTTCTCACTATCTGATTTTCCACTATGTACTATGTGCCACAGATATCTGAACAGAGAAATTAAATTATTTTCTGATTAGTTCCTTCTAACCAAGAAACATCACAAGTTATTACTTTATGATACTGATGTTTCTTTCACATTGTGTTCTTGTTGGTTCCAGCATTCTCCCTGGTGGTAAGCTTGACTTTTTGTAACACTAAGATTTAAAGATTGATCCCTGTACTAGGTACACCTCAAATAGTCCATTATGCAGTTTTGTGCAACAAAAAGTTATAACATTATTTATTTCCAGGTGCAGTAAGCTTCAGTATTTAGATCTCAGTATGGTAACAGTTCCAGTGGAAGGACTTAATGAAATCCTATTGGTATGCAAACAGTTAAGGAAACTTAGCTTGGAACACTGTCAAGTTAACAGTGATACTTTCTGGTAAGTATGTGTAGTTTGTGAAACATAACTTTTAATAGTAGCTTTTATTTGTGATAGAAAACTTTAAGCAGTTATGTCTGAAGATGGTTGAAAAAATAGTTTTTAAATAGTGATATTAAGCAAACCTACCCCTCTACTGTGACATTAATTAGTTATTGTAATATCTTAATCACGTAATTGTATTCCAGTGTGTTTTAACCATAAGTACAATTTTGTTTTTGTATATTCTGTCTCTTCAGTCACATAGGTGTTAACACAAACTTGGAGGTTCTGAACATGGCCATGTGTAAAGGGGTTACAAGTGAGGGATTACAAGCTATCATATTTGGTTGTAGAAGGTGAGAGGCCACTATTTAAAGGTCTGATAAAGTATAGTAAATGTTGCATCTTAATTTAATTTGGCTGATTAAAAAGAATTTGACGAACCTATAATGATGATAATAAGTGTTCCAGCTCATAAACTAGAAGTGTTGATCACAGCTACACTGGTAACAACCATATAGTGTTTGATGTGGATAGTACATGGACTTAAGCTGCCAAAAAACATAGCAATATGCTAATCATTAGAATGTGTCTTTTGTGTAGGCTAGCATCATGGAACTTAGCCTGGACACATCTTTCATCAGACTGCATTTGGTCTTTGATTCATTCACTACCAAATTCCATTACTCACCTGAACCTTAGTGGCTGTCGAGAGAAGTTGCTGAATGAAGGTACACAAGAGTGTATTGTCAACATAAAGATATTTATAGATTTTAATGTAATAACAAGTTTTTAGTTTTAAAATCAGTTTCTTCAATGCTTTTAATATGTAGGGTGGGATGAAGTTCTTGAGTACATTTAGCATTAGCTATAAAAATATTGTCAAATTAATGTATTATATTAGAGTGAATTTTGTTTTTCCTCATAAAAATAACTTCATTATCACTGACATAAAATGTGGTTTTAGTTAAAACAAGTAAACTTCTATATAGTTTTTTTTTCTGAAAGATATTGCTGTACTAGTCCAACAGTGTCCTAGACTTCATTCTTTGGATATTAGTGATGCCACACTGTTAACTAATGAAGCTTTGAATGCAATACTGAAGCTACAACACCTACAGCATCTATTTGTTAGTCGCTGCTACAGTATCCCTCCTGCTCATTATTTGTAAGTAACAGTTCCATTATTGGAAACTATAGCAATTCATGCAAACTTTAATTTAAACTGAATTACTTTTCTTTAATTCAAGAATATAAATTTTATTTAGAACACTATGACTGTTTGACAAGACAGAACTTGGACAAGAAAATTTACATATATAGTTGTTTTTTGTTATGATTTTCTTACCTCCTTGACATATACAAAATTTTTTTTTTGATTTGTAGTTATATGCATTAAGTTTCAACTATATTTTGTTACTGTCTAGATATTTGAAGAATATGCCATCTTTAAAACATCTAGAAGTGTTTGGTGTTCTAACAGAAATGGCCATTCAGTCTTTACGCTTCAGTCTGCCGCACATAGAAATTAATCGTCATCTATTTTCAACCATAGCCAGACCAACTACAGGTATTCACCGTACTAGCATTTGGGGACTACGTGTACGTGACTGACAAATGAAATGTTCTCAGTTGGAAAGTATGTTTTTTTAAGAATTCCTTGTGCAATTGGCAACACTCATTTATTTTACATCACCAACAAAACGTGAATACAAAGTGTTTTTTTTTTAATGGAATTGTAGAAATAAAATACAGGAAACTAACATTACTGCTAGTGAGATTATTTGTTCTAAAATACTTTTTTTTCATAATCTTCCATTTATAGTAGACAGTGCTGCTTTAAGTTTCATTTGCCACTTGAAACTGAAAAATATTATGTAAGATATCTTGAAACATAGTCTCTGGACTTGGACTTGGTATTATTCAAAAAGGATGTTAACTAGTCATCTCGGAAGAATGAGCTTCTGTTTTTCAAAGTTGGTGTGTAGATATTGGGAACTTTTGGCTACGTCAGAAAAGTGCACTGTTATGTAAGTCATTTTACAAAACAAATGCATTGATTTTTCATTTACTGTTTTCTATTAAACGTTTCAATGAACTTCAAGATGTTGATGAGAGTTGGGACACAACATTATGTAAACTTATAAAATATTTACCAAATTTTTGAAGGAAGTATCTGCAACATTCTTTGTCTGTACATTAATAAGAACAAGCTTAGAATCATTGTAGTTTTTTTAGAACGCAAAATATGGTGTTCAGTTTATTGTCTAGCAGATGCTTGGTTATATGCAAGTTTGTTTGACTTTTTCACAAAATAAACGTTTTTTTGTACAGACTTTTGTATTTTAGGTTAATGCACTTCAGACAGTAATATTTACATTTTTTGTTAACAGATTTTTCACAGTTAAACTTAATTTTTAATTCCAGACATTTTTATATAACAACAGTACCTTGTGATGTGTAGTTCAAATGAAATATCCTGAAGATACTTATTAGTTAAGTAAATCTAAGTAGAAGTTGCCAATAATTTGTACTTTCACAGATCATAGCGCTACCTGTAATTTCTTTAATAAGGCATGTATAATAAATAAGCACAGCAACAACAAAATGTAGAAAACAAAAGTAAGAGGAAGAAAAAAGATGTTTAGTGAATTTTTCTTTTGGTTTAATGTAATTGTACACGTGCTGATGATGTGTCCTCCAGCCACACAGACTGACTGACTGATGAATATTTAGTGCTTAAGTATTTTTTTCATTATGATACTTGGTAACAGTACTGAATCTGTTGTAAATTAGCGTATGCATCTTTCAGAGAAAGTAATCTTACTTTTACTCACTAAGATGTGACAAAATATTTTTGGTAACTTAAAATGAAATCATTATTCATTTGTGAAATCTGTAACTTGTTTATATATGATTTAAAAATTCTGTTTCCTCTAAATTTAACTTTTATTTTTTTCATACTGATCATGTAAGACTTCAGTATAATCAGTAGTTCAAGATGTAGATGGGTGTATTATTATGGCATTAATTACATACAGTTTAAAAACTTAAACAAAATATTTTCATCTGATTTCTTTTGTAGACATTTTTCAAGATTTTTATGTTAAAAATTGATCTTGTTAGTGTAATGTTGGCTGTTTGGTTGGTAAGTTTTTATTTATGCTAAGTACGTGTGCTTAGGTTTTTTTGATCGAAAGCTCTAATGATGGATAATTCTAACTTCGTGCTTCATTCATCAGATGGGTTCAAAATGTGCTGATATATAATAAATATATTTATTTAAAAAATTCTTAAACTTGGACACAGTTACATTATTTTTTCAAACAACTACATCTTACATTTATATTAACTTATTGTTATATTTCCTTTTCATTGGACTATATTTCAGGCCTTTCCTTTCACTTCATACTTTTTTTAGTATTTAGTAGAAAAACTCAACTAGCACATGTGCACAATACTTATATTTCATTACAAATGTTAGTAAGATAAATAAATTTGATACATGTATATTTCTTGAAACCAGTAGTTTATTTTTCATTCCAGAAAAGGTTTTTATAATTCATCACATGAATATCTGTGTATCTGTAACATTACTATTTCCATATTCATGAGCCTGGCATGTCCAGTTGGTTAGGGCACTCAACTCACAATCTGAGGGTAACAGGTTTGAATTTCCTTCCAACCAAACATGCTTGCTCTTTCAGTCATTATAATGTGATGGTCAATCCCATTATTCATTGGGAAGAGTTGACAGTTGATGGTAATGACTAGCTGTCTACCCTCTAGTCTTGTAATGCTAAATTGGGGATGGCTAACACAAATTGCCCTCATGTAGCTTTACGTGTAATTATGAGTAAATCAAATCCTAGATTTTGTTTTTTCTACAGCATCAGACTAGTATTTTTGTTTTTCCCAAAACTAACAAAGTTCATTAAATAAATGTTGTGAAGCAATTTCAGAATTTACATTTCTGTAAGTTCTTTTTAAGTAGAGATATGCAAAAGTTGTTTGAGACAACTTACATTATTAAGAAGTTGGTTGCACGTTACCAGGTGAAAAAGTGCAACTCAAACTCCTTTAACAAAGTATCAAAGGGGGGAAAAAAAATTGATCTCATTCAACTTTAATTTTAACAACATTTGTCTGCAAATAGTATTAACAATGCTGTTTTATAAAATAATTTGCACACCTCCTGTCCTGCCACCTTCAATAAGTGAAAAAACAAAAATACTTTCATTGTATATTATGCAGGTAACAATCCTTTTAAAAGTGTATACATTTTAAACTTACAGTATAAATGGATTTCATTAAGCCTTTAAATTCCATATTTGCATGTCTTAATAACCACAATGGAAAAATTTCACTGTCAATCTGAGTGGATCTGACACCTGTTCTTGAACCAGTGTGGCTCGACAGTGCCTGTATGCTGAGCAGTCTGAGAGAGCCCTAAGAGCGTATTTGGAGACCGGAGAATTGCAAACAGTCAAAGTTTTCTCTGACACTCTGATGAGCATTTGATTCTTTTTATAATTGCTTTAATTTTTCACTTACAACACAGTTAATGGACTAGTCCATTTTAATCTTCAAATACTGTTAAAAATCCAGCATCTTCCTATTCAAAGAGAATCTCTTGTGAAGACCTCTCCTAAACTGTACACCACGTTTAGAAAATTACATTATGCCACTGGAATAAACATTTTATCCTTAACGTTCATGTTTAACTTCAATCTAAAAGAAAGGAAACTGTTTTTTCCAGACATCTCAAGTCTCGCAGTGATATAAAAATCAGTGGATAAAACTATAATGTTATATTCAACAAAGAACCCTACATCACTGAAGCTATCAGGTGTTAATTTCTATAGAAACACAGGACACTGCTACTACTTCAACAAATGAATCAGTGACAGATAAATTCTTCAAAGCAATGAAATTGTCATTAGCATATTTTATTTGTTCATCTTATCCAATTCTTCTTTCTTAAACCTGTTAAACAATTGCCTCAATTGAGTTTCTAAGAAGTGCCAATCGGCATCAGTCATTTTATTTGTGGCATTTCCTCGTCATTATCGTTGTAAACTTCACCTGAAATAATTCCATATCATTTGATTTAAAAACTTACTGTATTATTGTATTTAAAGTGTCAAGCATAGATTGCAACAAATTTGAGGAAGGAGGTTTTTAAAAGGAAAAAGCATGCTACTTTGGAAAGATCTTTCAACAAATATTCGAAAACTGACAGTTGTGAGAGAACTTATTTTAGCTGTAATTTGAGTAAAGTACAGTGGGTCTTCCTCCAATGCAGGGGTACATCCCTCAAGCAAGTTATGTTGGAGGAACTCCATCCACACCTTACAGAACTAACAGGGACACGGCTACACAGCCAAGTTAAGTCTCTGATAAATGCTTATATACGGATTTTTTTTTATACACAAATTAAAAGACCTACCTATTGTATAGGAGCTAAAAATATAAAATAACAACATTCACATGTGATATTCTGCACCTGCAAATGAAAATAAGTTAAATAAAAAGTATCATATTTTATTGTAACAGAAGACAAAGACCTTTTGTTGATGAAAGGAAGACTTGCAATGGTGATGATAATAAATTAGGGGCTGATAGGTTAATTTGAGGCTGGTGGATCATCAGAAAACTCGGCTTCCAACTTTAATGAAGCAGATGTAGAAGTCGAGGGAGTGGGGCCAGAAATCAGGCTTGGGCTTTATAAAGTCAGTAATTTTCGGACGTTTGGCTTTCATTCAAAAATATTTTCAAGATTTCTCTGTAGTGTGCTAAAACGTCATTAAACCCTCTTGTAAGTTTAATGCTTCTCTCTATTATAGATTCCATGTCTAGAGCCATTTCTGCGAGCTCATCTGTCTTGCATAGGAAATCGGATATAGCCTTCGCTGTGAGGATAGGTTTAGCAGGTTCTGTCTCTTCCACATCTTCATCATTCTGGAAGCTATCAGCACTTCGTATTCTTTATTCTTTGACTCTTGGTAATGGGATTCCAGCAGAACAAGCATCTCTTCATCCTGAACTCATATTTCTATAGAAACACAGGACACTGCTACTACTTCAACAAATGAATCAGTGACAGATAAATTCTTCAAAGCAGTGAAATTGTCATTAGCATATTTTATTTGTTCATCTTATCCAATTCTTCTTTCTTAAACCTGTTAAACAATTGCCTCAATTGAGTTTCTAAGAAGTGCCAATAGGCATCAGTCATTTTATTTGTGGCATTTCCTCGTCATTATCGTTGTAAACTTCACCTGAAATAATTCCATATCATTTGATTTAAAAACAATTACTGTATTATTGTATTTAAAGTGTCAAGCATAGATTGCAACAAATTTGAGGAAGGAGGTTTTTAAAAGGAAAAAGCATGCTACTTTGGAAAGATCCCCTTACCTCTAATTTCTTTAGCGAGTCTTACAATATTGGTAACTTTCTTCTCAACCATTGGAAAGCCCTTAAAATCATTTATGACTTCAGGACAACCAGCATGCATTTATGATAAGACTCTTTTGTTTCGTCCCATGACATTTTATGATATCAATATAGTGATTAGTGTTATAAACTTTCCAAAGGTTGGTTGAGTTTTTGAAAACACCAAAGTCTATAGCTTGGGTGGAACATTGGTAGATATTCCTTGTATAGTAAGACTTAAATGTTTTTATTACCTCTTGGTTCACTGGCTGCAAGATGTATGTGGTATTGGGAGGTAAAATTATTATTTTCACATTGGGATAGTTGAACTATAGTGTGCCAAGGTCATGTACAGAAACATTATCCAAAACTACAAGAACCTCAAAGTCAAGGTTATTATTCGGCAGGTATTTTTTAAAACTCGTACACAAAATGATATTGTAACTAGTTGTTGAATAGCATCCTAGTTACCTAAGCCTTTTTATTTGAACACCAAACAACAGACATATGTTGCTTATTCTTGCCTTTTAATGCGTGTGGGTTTGTGGAGCGATACACTAACACAGGCTTGCATTTAAAATCACCGGATGAGTTCCTCAGCGGAAGCAAAGTGAGCCTATCCTTAAAGGCCTTATACCTGGATGCTGCTTATGCTCTTTGGTAACTATGCCCTGTTGTCCTTATAAAGTGGTCTGGCAAGGCACTCGACTCGTAATCCGAGGGTCGCGGGTTTGAATCCCCGTCATATCAAATATGCTCGCCCTTTTAGCCATGGGAGTGTTATAATGTGATGGTCAATCCCACTATTCGTTGGTAAGAGTAGCCCAAGAGTTGGCAGTGGGTGGTAATGACTAGCTGCCTTCCCTCTCGTTTTACACTACTAAATTAGGGTCGGCTAGTGCGGATAGCCCTCGTATAGCTTTGCGCAAAATTCAAAACAAGCCAAACGAACCAATCTTCTTATAAAAGAGCCCTATCTCATTTGCATTAAACAACTATTGATGGACATATCCTTTTTCCTCAGAACGATCTAGAGAGCTAGTATGTTTGCGTGTTGGGTGAACCACGAATAATTGAATTTTCCATGTTTAGCAGGCAATTAGTTTTAAATTTTTCCTGCATGATCGAATCCTTGTTGGACGTACCAGTGACATAGAAGGATTTATTGTATGTGAAAATGAAGATTTTATTAATGATAACTGTGAAAGCAAAAAATAATATGAATATGTATAATGAAATAGAAGATTGTGTAACTGTTCCAAATGACATAGGAAGATACCAGTGCTATCAGTGATACATCAACTTTTTCGTCGGTACAAACAATTCGTACTTGGAAGGCTGGGTTTTTGTTGTTGTTGTTGTTGTTTTTACCAATTTATATGAACCTAGTTAATGGCCTTAGCTCTTCAATGATAGTCAGTTAATCTTAAAAGAAAATTATAACTTTCTGAAAGCTGGTAAAAAAACTGACATTTTACGTCCATTTTTACCATAACCTTGTTTTAAGTAACGGTGAAAAACATACCCAACATTGTTTGGTGTATTCTCAAAGTAAAAGCTATGTATTTTTGTTTTGTTTATTGTTTATTTGCAAGATTACAAACAGCCATTGCTTCTCAAAGTTATCCAGATTGGAAAAAAAGTGTTTAAAAATCACAGAAAAATTACAAAGACCACAAGAAATGTGTGATGAAATGGCTAGACTTCGGAAATAAACTAAATGGTAGAACTACTCTTGCCAAACTTTCGCAAATGTAGATACGACTAAGAAAACAACGCTGACGAGATATTTTATCATAACGTAACTTAGCTTTTCGTGGACATGAAGAATGTATAATGAGTCTATAAAAATAGTGGAAGTTTCCTCGGATTACCTAAATTATAATTATTAACAAAATATGATCTTGTTGTGCGAGAACATTTGTGTTGTGTCTGGAAGAATGAAATAAGAAATCATTATCCCAGTAAGACCACTGAGAATGCGTTGATTAATTTTATAGTAAAAGGATTTAAAAATAAGATACTGGACAAGGCGATGGATGCCAAATACAACTCGTTTCTTTTGGAAATACGCGAGATTTAAGTGATATTACGTGATGTAAAAGCGAGAATATTACAAGAAAATCCACGGGCCTCCTTCCGCCTATGTTGTTGTCATTGTTGGTATATGACCCAAAGAGATGCTGATTCATCCTTTACAAGGGCTTCAGTACATTTTTTGGTCTAATCCAGAGGTTTTACATTCTATTTTCAATAACTTCTTAGTTTGTTTGTTTTTAATTTTGCGTAAAACTACACGACAGCTGTCCTTAATTTAGTAGTGCAAGACTAGAGGGAAGGCAGATAGTCATCACCACGCACCGCCAACTCTTGGGCTGTTATTAGTGGTTACTTTTGTAAGACTTCGTGTTTCGATGTTTTGCAAATAACTTACGTAAGTAGCGTTTAAACTTTGATTTTATGTTATATATATTACAGTTAGTGGTGTAGTCCTGTATGGGCGTCATGAAATGGTAATCCTTAATTACGTAGGGTGAAGGCCACTTCCATACATCTAATGTAGATTATTACCCGTGTTGTTCTCTTACACATCCAAGTGAGATTTTTTTTTTATTTCGTGCAAAGCTACACGAGGCATACGTGTTCTATTCATCACTAATTTAACAGTGCAAGTCAAGAGAGAAGGCAAGTAGTCATCACTACCCACCGTCAACTCTTAGGCTACTATTTCACCAACGAATAGTGGAGTTGACTGTTCGCTTTATAACGCTCCCACGGCTGAAAGGGTGAACATGTTTGGTGTGATAGAGATTCCAACCCGCGACCATCAGATTATGAGTCGAGCACCTAACCCATCTGGCCATGCAGAGCCAACCTCTTACAGCAGGTGTGTATTAAAAGAAAGGGATAATATAACCCTAAAACTAATTTCGTAAACTAGATGGGAAAGTTGTTTAATTTCCACTCGAAAAGGTCTGCACCAATTTACAAAAACTATCAGCAAATTGTGTAGGTGATCCCAAACTTCGCAATTAATGTAAATATTTCATTAGTGATACTATAACCTGCGATTTCATAGTTTCTTTAATTGTATGGTATGACATCCTAGTAGAAATCAATGCTATCAGTAAATAGTAAAATAGTAATAATATGCATTTAGACAGTACTTTTGTACACTTAGAAGAATTTCTGAAATGATTGAGAATACAGATCAATGGGCTTTGAGCCAACATTTTCTAAAGTCAATGATCTGGCAGAAAATTTGGAGATTCAGAGAGATTTCAGAGAACCGTGACGTCGAATTTAGAAAAAAAAAAAAAAATTATGGAAGTGAACATTAACGTATAAGTAATTATAAGGGATTTTTAAGGATTCAATACTTTAATGGTGTCGACCAATTATTATAAGGAATTATTTATCACCACCCACCGTCAACTCTTGGGCTACTCTTTCACCAACAAATAGTGGAGTTCGCTGTCGCTTTATAACGCTCCCATGACTGAAAGGGTGAGCATGTTTGGTGTGACAGGGATTCCAACCCGCGACCCTCTGATAGTTGTCGTTGATACGATTCGTGTGAGTATGTTGGTAGATATGGATTTTTGTATATCAGAAGTTCAAGCCATTACTGAAGAACTTTTGTAACTTTGCAACGACCTTAAGATTCTGCTTAGTTTTGAGGGTTCACGTGACATTAATGACGTACAAAACAAATCAGTATATTTCGCGGAATTCTTACCCCACCCATCCCAGCACCGATATCAATTACACCTTGGAATTTTTCAATGACAATGGCTTATGTGAAATTTATCCTAACGTGTATGTTGAAGTTCGTCTATTCTTACTATACCAGTTAAGGATGCTTCGACCAAAAGAAGTTTTCATGACTTAACTCCGTTTTACCAGGACCGAGACCAGGTGGTTAGGATGCTTGACTCGCAATTAGTGGGTTGCGGGTTCGAATCCCCGTCATAGTAAACATGCTCGCCCTTTCAGCTGTGGGGGTGGGCGGTGATGACTAGCTGCTTTCCGTCCTGCTACATTAGGGGGACGGCTAGCGCAGATAGCCTTCGTATAGCTTTGCGTGAAATTCAGAAACAAACAAACAAACCATTTTACCATGTCCTTAGAAAGATTGATATCTCTGGCAATGTTATCTATAGAAAATATAATAAACTATACAGATTATTTTGATCTGATAGAGGACTTTAGCATACAGAAGAATAACATGCAATTGTGTGAAATAAGTAAAGCATCCTACACATATGGTGATGGGCTACATAGTTGCTAGTAGTAAAATCCCTGAAGAAGTTCAAAGAGCCAGTTTCCACTATTACATTCGAAAATTCTGAACTGTGATCGACTGGAATGAATGATGTGTACCTGCTTCCCGTAAATTTTGTATTATGGGTACAAATGTTTGAATTTCATGTGTAGTAAATTAATTTGCATTCAAAATATATAATACATGTTTGTTTTTTATAATGTGCACTTAAAATGCACGCATGTAAATGAAATTTTAATAATTTGATAGCCAGTTTTCCAACGTAACATTTTAATCATACGTGTTCAATAATCGAGAAACATAAGCTTCTAAAACTATAATCGCCTAGGAACGTCGCACGCTAAATCTGCGCGTGCTTGGATATCACGAACATATTTACAAAGCTAATAACTCAGACACCAATTTAACATGAAGCAAAATCATTCATGAATAGTCAGGTAATTTCATTGACTATTTCGCGACTTATTAGACTGAATTAATTTCCTACTCTTAAAAAAAAAAAAAAAATAACAAGACAATGTGCTTATAACGTGACGGCCTCTTACACAACATTAATGCACATTGTCTCAATTTATTTTTTGACAAATAGTATAGCTTAATCCAAGGGTCGGCAACTTACGGGCCACGGTCCGGATCCAGACAGCCAACCGAAATCATCCAGCCTTCAGTCCCCAAACGAAATATCACATCCATCCGGCCTGTGGTGGTCCTAAAAAAGAATTCAAGTTTGTAACTTAATGTGGCTCACAGACATGGCCTCTGACCCCTGTGGGGAAAGAGGTTGCAGACCCCTGGCCTAAACCAATATATTTACGAAACAGCCATTTTAAGTTAACAACTTCAACTACTTTTTAAGATGTTTTTGCCCGAATGTTCTATTAGTTTTGGACACATTCCTTTGTGGCCCCTAATTATTAACACTATCGTGGGTCATGATATATGCCAATGCATGTCTGTATGTTAAAAAAATTGCAAGTTACATGTTAGGCTTAGTAATGCGTGTAGTAAAATCATAATATTCAATTTTGATTATCTCATTCCCCACTGGTTCAATATAGGTTTTCAATCAGAAGTGTTCTGCAGGATTTCAGCTACAGCCTTAAGTACATTACTATTTATTAGTGACGCAATGTAAAATTCAGAGGTAAACTGTCGCTACCATCTGTACCTCATTCCTTATAGAACAGCTAATTATCTGGTTGCTTAATATGGCCATCATGTTTACCAATTAGAAATTCAGAAGACAGTTGCTCTTTAGGCATATTGTTGTAATAAAGCAGTATATGAAAAGCCAGAGAGCTTTCAACTAATTATAAAAGTTTCATTTTATACAAAGCGTTCCATAATTGATAGATAATTTAAAATCCACCGATCTTACTTGAATGGGATCGGCATGGCCACGTGGCTACGACGATCGACTCGTAATCTGAAGGTTCGCAAATTCTTATCCCCGTCACACCAAAAATGCTCGCCCTTTTAGCCGTGGGAGCGTTGTAAAACTACAATCAATCCCACTATTCGTTGGTAAAAGAGTAACCCATGAGCTGACGGTGGTGATAACTAGTTGCCTTCTCTCTAGTCTTGCATTGTTAAATTAGGGACGGATAGAACAAATAGTCCTCGTGTAACTTTGCGCAAAAAAAAAAAAAAATCCACTTGAACGTGTAAGAAAGTAACACAGGTAATAATTTACATTAGATGTATGGAAGTGGCCCTCACCCTACATAATTAAGGATTAGCGCTTCATGACGACTACACTACTAACTATAATATAGATAACAAAAAATCAAAGTTAAAATGCAACTTGCATAAGTTTTTCCGAAGCATTGAAACACAAAGTCTTACAAAGTAACCACTAATATGGCGAAACTAGTGTTTACAAGATATCTTACCAACATAATGTTAAAACTTAAAATATACACAGTTATATAAAGTATATTCAGTTAAATAAGAATGACACGGAGTAATTTTAGCTTCAGTCGATGAGTTATAACGCATTTTGCCGTAATAAAACGATTTGTTATAAGGTTCCACAATGCAGTAGTACTAAACATGTAGATTACAACACTCTAAACGACTTGCGGAGTATCTCGCATTCACTGTCTCGAGATGTGTTGAATTCTAAGATTAATACTATTGAATTATTGCTGTTAAGCCTAAGCCTCATTAAAAAATTAATTACGTTCGATCTTCCCCAAAGGATTATAAAACTATTATCAAATGTCTACAAAAAGAGATATAGTTAATTGAAAATTTAGGAATAATATATGTATTAAAATGGAATATCAAATTTGACAACGTTATCAAATTCAAAGCTATGGTTCAATCTCGTATAATGAAGTCAAGTTGAAATTAGCATTAGGCTTAGGTATAGGTTAATAACACTTTAATATCAGGTTATTTATTTTAAGGTTAGCTATAATCGTCTTATAAATAAATCATCTTCAGGCGCTAAAATAAGAGTGAGAGTATTGTACTGTTATTTAGAAATTCAATTAGTTTATCAATTACCGTAAGTTAGTCTTCTTCGCTGGACTAATTTTTTAGGTTAAGAATATGTTTAAGAACTGTAAGCTTAGCGTATGATATTTGTGACATCATATTGCTCTACGCCCAAAACAATTTAAGCAATATAACTTGAAGGTAAGGTGCATTAGTTAAGATATCTTATTGTAATTCGCTACATAAACCAATGGCTACAAATATACCATATTGTTACAAATGCTTTCCTGGATTTGAGCAAGTGCGAAAACCCTCAAGAATTTTGCCACCAAATACTCTTCCTGGATGGGCAAACCTACCTCTGGATACAAAAATACCTATAGGGAGAAATCCTAATTTAGTTTACTTTACAAGAAAGAAACTAGGAGAAAAGGTAAATAATTATCTGTGGTTATTTCAATTGCTGGAGTTCAATTCTAGAAATGTATCTACGACTGAAACAAAATTAGGCCTTACATACTTGTGAAAGTGATCTTAAACTGTAAATGTATTTAGTAAGACTCACCTAGCCCTTGACAATGGCTAAATGGCCCAACTTAACGTCAGTACTTATGTATCTGTCCAGTGGATACTGAAGACAAAAGTATCAACAAAGAAATAGTAACTAGTTTTACATACTTATATAATATACATGGTAATGGCAACACTAATACTGCATATTAATTTTTACCTTACAAACAGACTGAAACAATATACCACAATTTTGTGTGAAAATATATTTATAATATTTCTAAATTGATTAAGATTTAGCCCAAGATTGCCAGTTTCTACTTTGAAAATCCCCTAGTGGTAAGTCAATCCCCCTAATTTACAAAATAGCTTTACCTGAGGGGAGTTGCATGTATATTATTTACAATCCTTACTCTTTTTTTCGATACTTCTTCAGTTCTACATTTAATCGTATTAAAGTGATGAAATACTGAAAATATTAAATGAATTAATTGTAATAATAGTGTCTTTTCGATTATATATCTGTCCCAGGATTATATTTCTTGTCCCCTCTTGCTGGTACAGCGGCAATTCTACCGATTTACAGCGCTAAAATCATAGGCTCGATTCCCCTCGGTGGGCTCAGCAGATAGCCCGATGTGGCTTTGCTATAAGAAAACACACACATTTCTTGATTTGTTGTTTCAATTTGAAATGATGATGACGACTGTTGTTGGTGTTAGTAGTTACACTTAAGATGGAACAGATTTCAATGAAATTACTTTTTCTTTGAATCAGGAATCCTACAAAATATGCGGGTTAGGTATTATGTACTATATTTCTTACGCTAGAATTATGCTTACTTTTGGGAAAGGCCTGGCATAGCCAGATTCATAGAGCGCTCGACTCGCAATCTGAGTGCCCCGGTTTGAATCCCCATCTAACTAAACATTCTCGGGGGACATTATAATGTGACTGTCAATTACACTATTCGTTGATAAAAGAATACCTCAAGAGTTGGCGGTGTGTGGTAATGACTAGCTGCCTTTTTTATAGTCTTACTCTGCTAAATTAGGACAGCTAGCGTATATAATCCTCGTGTAGCTTTACGTTAAATTCGAAATAACCCAATATTTTTTGAAGGAGGAGGAGTAGAGTGTAAAGAGGAATTTTTAGAGTTAGCATTCCAGCCTCCAATATGGTAGAAAGGCACTAACTGACAGGAGAGCAAACGAACAATACCAGCATGAAGTGTCCCATCCAGCTATCCAAAAAACTAGTATAGTTCCCAACCACCACCCATTCATCAAATCTGCTGTGACTATCATGTTCTAAATAAGCTTTTATATGCGGCAAGGTATACATCCGTATAATGTAGTGCCAATTTGTTAAAAGACCTTATTCATAACTAAAAATAGTTACTAGAAACATTAAGTAAAGTTTCTCTCATTTTTATTTCTTTACATCTATTTATTTGTTACATAACATGATAGTCGCAGTAGATTTGGTGAATGGGTGGTGATGTAGTGGGAGCTATACTAATTTCGCTGGATAGAACGCTTCATGCTGATATATCTCGTTTGCTGTGTTACCAGCTAGTACCTAGCAACCATACTGAGGGCTGGAATGCTAACCTTAAGAGATAACTTTCAACTTATTCAGCCCCAAATGGTAGCTCCCCACAACTGTCTGCAGGTAGTAAAGGTTGATATAGATGTGGGATGTTGTGGGCTTGAACACCCACATCTTGCTCTTCTAATTTATACTTTTATATCTTTTATTTCTTATGTGAAACTGGCGAATGGAGGTTAAGAATGATAGGCGGTGTATCTCCACCGCAATGAGGGGCCCTACTTCTTCAGTCACCTCCAAAACCTAGGGTATATTTTATAATCCCACGTTATAGCTTGTACCCTGGGATTTTTGCGATTAGTGCAGCGTTTTTTGTTTAACATATTCCTAAACAAACTAATATAATTAGTCAGAGGTTTGAATTTGCTGTTTATAACGCAGTCCTTCCTTTTTGCTTATTTTACTTCGTAAAAATCTATTCATTTTCACTGTATATATATATGAGTGAGTAAAGGAAGAAATTCTCAAATAACAGAAAATATGAGTATATATTTCGATATACCGAATTAATTACGACTTAAGACTGTTTAATTAAATGACTATCTTTGATCTTTAACTGCAATTCGTCGTTAGGATTCTTGTAGTTAGTTACTGCGTTGATCGCATATCGCAGTAAAAAAATTTCTTCGTGGATACCGCCCTTTCTAGGGTATGCGAAGGGTCTAACGTCACATAAGACTATTACTTTGATTCTTTAGGACCGTTTTGCATGAGGCTATTATATCTTACGATGTCATCAGTCATACCTTACTTTGTTGTGTTTGTTATTTCGTTTGTTTTTGTCGTACTTAATTGAGCGCACGGTTTCACTCATGTGTTTGTGTTTGTAACCCTACTCGACACACAAGTGTGTATATAATCATTATTTTATTTGCGTCTGGCGAATCAATATTAGCACTATTATAGTTCTACTTCCATCTCATCGTTAGAATACATTATTTCAACTTTAAAACTTAAGAAACAGTCTACACCAATCTTAGTTATTCTTAAAACAAGCGGCATCAATTTAATCAGCACTGTTGTTTTCTTTATTGTACACTTTATCATCACCGTAAATTATTCATTGGTTCCTACTGTTATATATTTATAAAACATTCTAACTTACGGGAAAGATATTCGTGAATTACTATATAAAAACAAAGTAAAATTATAGTTTGGTTTGAATTTCGCGCAACGCTACACGAGGGCTATCTGCGTTAGCCGTCCCCAATTTTGTAGTGTAAGACAAGAGTAAAGGCAGCTAGTCATCATCACTCATCGCCAACTCTTGGATTACTCTTTTACCAGCGAATAGTGGGATGACTGTCACATTATATCGCCCCCACGGCTGAAAGAGCGAGCATGTTTAGTGCGACAGCATTTGAACCCGCAACCCTCAGACAACGAGCCGAGCGCCCTGACCAACTGACTGGGCCGAGGAAAATTATGAATCCAATACACAAAACTGAGTTATATTGTATTATTTATAATAATTTAACAGTTTCAGTGAAGACAAAACGGGTACGCTATGTCAGATCTAGAACAATACTTGATTTTTAATATATATTTAAGTTTGATTTAAACTATAGGTGCATTGAAAAACAAAACAAAAACAGACACCATTTAAATTCGTATCATGAATGTTGCTCAGCATGACCAGGTTGTTAAGGTGCTCGACTTATAATCTGATGGTTGCGGGTTCTAATCCCTGTCGCACCAAACATACTCGCCCTTTCAGCCGTGGAGACGTTATAATGTAACGGTGAATCCAACTATTCGTTGGTAAAAGAGTAGCTCAAAAGTTGGTGGTGGGTGGTGATGACTAGCTGACTTTTGTCTAGTCTTACACTGCTAAATTAGTGACGGCTAGCGCAGATAGCTCTCGTGTAGCTTTGCGTGTAATTCAAAACAAACAAATGTATTTTATGAAACTTACATAGATTTGTAGTAACACTTTAGTGTGATTAAGTTTTAAATTATATTTAGTTATTGTTTCTGCAGGGGCATCTCTGGCCTCCGAAAATATTCGGGACGTTGGCCTGAAGAAGCGGCTACCAAATGTAATACAGTCATGTGAAAAAGTTAGGACACCCTATGAAAGCCTGTGTAATTTTGTAACATTTTTGGATATTTAAATATTTAATCTCAATTTTAACAATACTGAGAGATTATAGGAATATAACTAAATAAATAAAACTGAAGAAAATACTTTTCAAGATCTTCTGTAAATGTAATTCTACAAAAATGCATATTTTAACTGAGGAAAAAATTAGGACATCCTCATTTATTCCCACTTAAAATAGCTCAACTTACACACAGGTGTATCACACCAGGTGAACATGGTTAGAAGATCGTTGCTCAGCATTTTGAATGAGGCTTGCCCTATTTAAACCTCAGGCATTTAGTTTGGTGTGCTCCTGACTGTTGAAGTGAGAGTGAGCACCATGAGCTTGTGAGAGCAAAAGAGCTGCCTGAAGCCTTCAGAAAGAAAACTGTAGCAGCTTATGAGTCTGATAAGGGATTTAAAAAGATCTCAAAAGATTTTGAAATCAGCCATTCCACTGTCCGGAATATAGTCAACAAGTGGAGGGCTTTCAAAACGACTGTCAACATGCACAGGTCTGGTCGTCCAAGCAAGTTCACCCCGAGAGCACACCGCAAGATGCTAAGAGGGGACTCCAAACACCCTAACATGTCATCACGAGACCTATAGCAGGCTTTGGCTACTGTTGATGTGAAAGTGCATGCTTCTACAATCAGAAAGAGACTGCACAAGTTTAACTTGCATGGGAGACGTGCAAGGAGGAATCCTTTGCTCTCTAAGAGAAACATCAAGGCCAGACAGAAGTTTGCCAGAGAGAATGTAGACAAAGACCAGGACTTTTGGAATAATGTTCTTTGAACAGATGAGTCCAAAATTGAATTATTTGGACACCAGAACAGAGGACATGTTTGGCGTAAACCAAATACAGCATTCCAGGAAAAGAACCTCATACCAACTGTGAAGCATGGAGGTGGAAGTGTCATGGTTTGGGGCTGCTTTGCTGCAGCAGAACCTGGACAGCTCACAATCATAGAATCCACCATGAATTCTATTGTGTATCTGAGGGTGCTTGAGGATCATGTGAGACCATCTGTACGAAAATTAAAGCTGAAGCGGAACTGGACCCTGCAACATGACAATGACCCAAAACATACCACTAAATCCACCAAGGACTGGCTGAAAACTAAGAAATGGAGAGTCCTGGAATGGCCAAGTCAAAGCCCAGATCTTAATCTCATTGAGATGCTGTGAGGTGACTTGAAACGGGCTGTACATGCAAGAAACCCCTCAAACATTTCACAGCTGAAAGAATTCTGCATTGAGGAGTGGGTCAAACTTTTTTCAGACCGATGTCAGAGACTGGTAGATGGCTTCAAGAAGCGTCTCACTGCAGGTATTTCAGCCGTAGGGGGTAACACTAGCTATTAGGGGGTAGGGTGCCCTAACTTTTTCCTCCGTTCGAATATGCATTTTTGTAGAATTACATTTACAGAAGATCTTGAAAAGTATTTTCTTCAGTTTTAATTGTTCAGTTATATTTCTATAATATCTCAGTATTGTTGAAATTGAGATTAAATATCCATATATCCAAAAATGTTACACAAATACACAGGCTTTCATAGGGTGTCCTAACTTTTTCACATGACTGCATATTCAGGACACTGCATAATACATTTGGAGTCCTTTCCTTGTGGACCCGCGATTTGCGACGCCCATTAGTCTTAGACTGCAAAAATCAGAATTTTAACTAACATTTAAACAAGTTTTTCTATAAATCTAGCTGCATCAATCATTCCATGGTAAGGACTTCGACCTTAGTGACCCATATGGCTACAATATACCAACGATTTACCACAGCCTTCATGATCCTCATTTGAAAGACTTCTTTTACCATCCACTACGTCTCCAACATCTTATTCAAAACGGTTATGTGACAAAAGACAGCAAAGTAAATTGTAGTTTATCAGAGTTTAACCAGTACAGGTTGTACCTGAGGAAGCTATACCTGTATGAACTTGAACAGCTCAGAAAAAAGGCGGTAAATACCATATCACACTTCTGGAAAGTATAGATTAAATAAAATATTTATTGTATCTCAAGTAAAAGTATCAACACGTAGACGAATATATTTTATTTCAATTATTATTAGTTTGTTGAGCTTTAATAATAATTTCTATTTGAATCTGAAGACACATTAGTGTGTGTGTGTGTTGTGTCCAAATAAACTACTTGCAGGGCACACTGTATGATATTAACAGGAGTGATAGTTTAGCAATTTTTCACCTTCTGTAGCTCAGGTACTTTGATAATCCATATCTAATGTCAAGGCAGTATATTTAGAAACACCTGAGATATAATTTCTCGAATTATGACTGATTTTTTCCTTGTTTTTTCTCTTTGCGCCCAAAGTAGGAAATCTTTATTTGATATAAAAAATACTTAACTTTTGTGGATATTTTTTTAAAATTTGGAACACAGACGGATCTTTACAACTCACAATTATATGTGACTTGTACTTACACGTGCAAAGTTATTCGAGAAAAACAAGCACTTAAATTAAACGAAACGTTTTTGCTTACGATTATACCGGTCTAACATTTTTATTACAGTTTCACGTAATAGTGAAAGTAAACCGTTGTTAGTTTTGTCATTCGTATTAAAGACGACTTATTTCTAGCAGCAAAATTATCGGGTTACGCCGAGCAAACTAGATTAGCAGTTTCTAGTTAAAGCTTTCAAAAGAATCATGTGGGTGAACGATGATTCAACTTTTCAGTACAAATTTACTAAATGATATGAAATTTTCCTAATTAAAGAGCGTTTTGTGTCACGTGGTATTACCTTAGCAGTTAACGTAAATAATAACGCTTGATGCAGCTGTACCGATTGCATGGGAGTGATGACAAGAAACTGCTAAGTTTTATATAGAAAAACTACCACCACATACTTTAAAGAATATGTAAAGTTTAAGTATGTTCCGAATAATAGAATTGTGACCCCAAAAGTAATGTTGGTCGCTTTCTTATTTGTTAAGGTTTGTTGGTGTGTTTCGACAAAAAAGTCATGATATCTAATCAAACACACCTTAGATGTGAAAAAAAAATATTGAGCTTGTGGCTTAAAAGAATGAAATCAAAGTTAGCGGACAAACTGTTGATTTTGTTCCTTTAAGACGCACACTCAATATTTTTGTTGCCGCATTTTATTTTTAACACCTAAGACGTTTTGAATTAAATTAAATGATAATGAAATAATGAATTCTTACATTTATTAATAGGAAGTTGAAGAGAAAATAAGATTGAAAGAGAGAAAGCGACTGAAATTAAAAGAACTAAGAAATACTGAAATGCGCAAAGCAGTTCGGGAACGATGTAGACAAGTTTCTGAACGTCAGAAACTTCTAGAAGAACGAGAAAAAACTCAAAAACAAAAGTATGTGAGCCCTTAAGTAAGCTTATAGTAAGTCTTTATGTGAGCCCTTAAGTAAGCTTATTGTAAGTCCTTATGCGAGCCCTTAAGTAAGCTTATAGTAAGTCCTTATGTGAGCCCTTAAGTAAGCTTATAGTAAGTTTTTATGTGAGCCCTTAAGTAAGCTTATAGTAAGTTTTTATGTGAGCCCTTAAGTAAGCTTATAATAAGTCTTTATGTGAGCCCTTAAGTAAGCTTATAGTAAGTCCTTCTCAAGATACTTCATTTTCTATCTTCACTGTAATAATTCTTAAACATCTCTACAGCCAAAGAACCATGAATTTATATTTGTAGACGTTTGGTTGTTTGTAGACCAAGTTCGGAAATGTGACATGTATGGTTTTATTTTTTACAAATTTCATCTTTCATTTTGGATATTTTGTACTCATTTACCGATTTCGAATTCATGTAGAAGCGTTCACATTGGTGTTTATTACAGGTATATATTCATGAGAAAGTTCGATTAATTTCACTATTAATATTACTTAATCTATTCTCTTTCTGTGAGTTTCAGGTTAATTCCACGATTATTCATATCTATGTTAGAAATTATGATATTGTCAACAGGAAGCATAATCAGACGATAATTATGACTAGGAAATATTATATGACGTAATTGCATTTCTCAGGTACATGAAGCTGTACGTTGAAAATATTGATTACATGCCTCAACGTAAAGAAAGATATATTCGAGAAATTTCTCAGCGAGAACAGCAGAAGCTAAGAAAGGTAGATCAACGTCGAAGGAAACATTCCAACAAAGAACAGAAGGTAGAAGTACTAGACTGATCACTGTCTTATTAACAGAAAACGAAAAAACACAAGTTTTTTTTTTTTTTTTTTTTACTGTTCCAGTCGAGGCCTAGTGGTTAGCGTACGCGTACTATGAACCTGAACGATCCTTGTTTGTTTTTTGTTGCTATAAAAATATGTTTCTCACTTTTGAGCCGCAGGTGCGTTATAAAAGGAAAGATCAGTCTCTCATTATTTGGTCAAACAGGAGTAGCACCAGAGTTGGCAGTGGGTTATATTGACTAACTGTCGCCCTCTATTCGATTAGTGAAAAGATTAGGGACTACTGTGCGAAGATAGCTCAAGTGTAATTCTGTCCAAAAATGAAAAAAACAAACGCATAAGATTTTCATGAGTTGTCAGAAGTATTCTTACAATAGTTCAAAACAGCGGTAAAAGTTCCACATTGCTACTACATTTGTCTGAAAAAAGGCTTTATAGCTCATTGTGTTTAAAACTTAAATGTCGCAAAACTTAATATATTTGCTTGTTTTGAAAAAGTCCCCAAACAATTTATTGCTTTTCCGGCGGTAAATGCGTTGGTACAGTGGTAAGTATACGGATTTACAACACTAAAATGAGGGGTTCGATTCCCTTTGGTGGATTCACTATGACTCCGATGTCGCTATTTTTTTATAAGAATACATACATGCTATAAATGTATAAATTAAAGCCGGTTTAATTCAATGTTGTTGTATTTTACGAGTCTAAGGAAAGAATTAATCGTGGGTAAGTTTTCAAAACTAAGAAATTAATTCTTTAATGGTTTATAGGAGACTTTTTCAAACTTTAATATAAATAAAAACTACATAAAACTAGGTGATATGAATAAGAAAGCATACACTAAAGGCAATGGCCATGTGGTTAGGGTGCTTGAATCACAATCTGGAGGTCGCAGGTTCGAATCTCCGTCCCATTAAAGATGGTCACTCTTTCAGCTTTGGAAACGTTATAATGTGACGGTCAATCTCACTATTTGTTGGTAAAAGAGTATCCCAAGAATTGGCCGTGGGTGGTGATGACTAGCTGCCTTATTAGTATTACACTGCTAAAATAGAGACGGGTAGCGCACATAGTCCTTGTGCAGCTTTGCGTGAAATTGAAACTCATTAAAGGTAAAACGTCATTTCTAACGAAGTTTTTCGTGTATTAACATAGATACGGTGAGCAGTGATAGTAGTGATACGTATAGGTAGTTGTACATTTCAGTATTCCTACTGTTTGATTTAATAATAAATATAACACGTTGTCTTGAAGTATATAATAGGTGAAGGCAGTCATTTAATGAATAAAGCTTTTCCGATTTTTCTGTTGATTTTGTCGTATTTTATGTATATTATTTCTGTATCCAAAATATTTAAATTAAGATTTGTTAGTTCATCTAGTAGGTCAGCAGTAAGCTTCGAATTTAACGTCAACATTCGGGGTTTAATTTTTCACAGTCGATACAGCGGATAGCCCAATACAGCTTTGTATTCTCAGAAGTGCTGGTATGGCTATTAAAATCTTAATTAAAATTAATTACAGAACAACGTTTTGACCTTCTTAGGCCATCTTCAGGTAAACAAAGAGAGTCCGCTACTGACCTACGGACTGTAGGTTATTAATTAGTATAGGTATAACGGTGTTCCTTTATGTTGGTTTAATTTTGGTTAGAGTTGTTGTATAAGTAGGGCTTCTTTGATTTTGCCTTTCTTTATATTTTTTCCCTAATTAGTATCTAGGCGTTTTCTATGATTATGTTGTGTTTATTTGATTTACAGTGTTCAAAAACGTTAGAAGGTGTTTTTTTTTAATCTAGTTTCCATTTTTCTTCTTGTTTCTCCAATATAGAAGTCGTAGCAGTTGTTGCGTTGTATTTTATAAATAATGTTGGTGTTGTGTTTGTCAGTATAGTTTTTACATAGTATGGACTTTAGTTTTGCACCTATTTTTTAAATAAATTTGGTGTTTACTGGAATGATGTGTTTTGTTATAAGTTTCTTCCAAATGTTGATGTTGATGAAATTTTGCTTTACTTTGTTCATTTCATTGTTAATTTTATCGTTTGATGAGAGTTTTGTAGCTGTTTTTTATTTGGTTTTTTAATATGTTAAGTTTTTGTTTTGTTTTTTGTGTTCAGTCGCAGGGAATGTATAGTCCAGTATGGGCGTTTTTTCTGTAAGTTTCTGTTTTGAATTGTGTATCGGTTCTAATGGTCTTGAAGTTAAGAAATGCTATTTGGTTATTTTTTTTCCTGTTCACAGGTGAAATTAATATTGGGGTCTATGGAGTTAACGTGGTTGAAAAACTAAGTGTGAGTTCTGTAGATGTGATTCCAGCAATTGTATCGTCAACATATCTGTACCAGTATCGTGATGGGTGTAAAGCTGAATTGATCGCTCAAACTAAAATTAAACCAACACAAAGGAACACTTTTATACCAATACTAATTAATAACCTAACATCTAACTACAACGCCCCTACAATCCCGTACCCGTTTACACTCTCGTTTCTAAGACAAGTGTCCGACAACGGTCAGTTGCAAACTGTCTTTGTTAGCCTGAAGATGACCTAAGAAGGTTGAAACGTTGTTCTGTACTTTATTTTGATTAAAGTTTTAATAGCTATACCAGCCGTCTTGAGAATATATTTTTACTTGAAGTGGGTTTCACGTGATCGTCAATATAACTTTGTTTTGTTACGAACAAGAAACATGACTAGATAGATAACTTCACATGTTCAAAAACATTAGTAGTTAAATTGATATGGTTTGAATTTCGCGCAAAGCTACTCGAGGGCTATCTGCACTAGCCGTTCCTAATTTAGCAGTGTAAGACTAGAGGGAAGGCAACTAGTCATCACCACCCACCGCCAACTCTTGTGCTACTCCTTTACCAACGAATAGTGGGATTGACCTTCACATTATAACGCCCCCACGGTTGGGAGGGCGAGCATGTTTTGTATGACGGGGATTCGAACCCTCGACTCTTGGATTACGAGTCGAGTGCCTTAACCACCCGGCCATGCTAGGCCCGTAGGGAAATAAGGATATAACTTTAATTATTTTAACGTTTATTGTATTTTCAGGTCTGTTTATTGTATGTCGGTATGGCCAGGTAGTTAAGGTACTCAATACGAAATTTGAGGGTAGCAACTTCCAATTCTCGAATTACTAAACATGCTTGCTCTTTCTTTGGTAAAAGAGTAGATCAAGAGCTGGTAGTGAGTGGTAATGAGTAGCTGCCTTCCATCTAGTCTTTCGCTGTTAAATTAGGAACGACTAGCGAGATAGCCCATTGTCTTTTTGCGCGAAATTAACACTAAACCTATATACGAATGTTATAAATGGAAAAAGGACAGCCATATTTTGGATTATTTATTGACGAAATCATTTCTGACCTATCCGTTTTAGGTATAAAAGGTACAGCTTTAGAAAACTCGTATTGTTTGGCTATTTTAGAAGATTATTATTTTTTTATCAAACAGTTAGATCCATCAATTAAAATTCAGGTTGTTCACTGTATTTCTGCTGACGTAAATCATAACTCAAGACCAACAGTTGTATGTCTTGAGGCAAAATAAAACACACACACAAACCCTGCAGGACACACGGCGTGCTGTTGATAAGAGTGATAGTTTAGCGATTTTCCACCTTCTGTATCTTGAGCTGTTATTATTCAAATTATCATATATCTTCCGTGGATGTGCTTTACTGGTCTCTTACTTCACATATTGAATTTTAAGGTAGTCCGTTAAAAAATACCTGAGATGTAACATCTCTATTTTTTTTAGTTTTTTCAAAAACAATGAAACTTCAGGAAGGTAATTACCTGGTTGCCAATCAATCAGAAAGCTATTTAATTCCACGTATTACATGCAACGACGGGAAGACATCTTTTGTGAAGATAAGAAGCTCATGAATCCAGTGAAAGTGGCCGTCCAGCACACAGAAACAAGTACACACACACCGTGATATAAATAAAATGTATTTTCGTTTTGTGTCCAGTCTGTTTGTCTATGTCTTTAAACTCGCTTTGTTTAGATAAATTTATTGTTACTTTATTATTTGTTCCACCGCTTGAGGAAATCAGTTTAATCTGAAAATACGACATAGGAAGAAAGAGCAAAAGTAATTTTAACAACCATCTTGACCAACCAATTTATATGAAAACTCCACATATCTACATAAAAACAAATTTATAAAAAAATTATATTTTAATATAAGGGGTAGCAAACACACTTGCATACCACAAGTTTATTTTGCAAGCTGTAAGCGTGCAGTCTTCAATGGCCTAGGACAGTGATGGCGAACCTATTAGAGATTGCGTGCCTCAATTGTGACCCAAAATTATTTTGTCTATCCGAACGTGCCAGGATTTTCATAAAAATGACAGTTACTTTCCAATAAAAAACCGACTTTTTGATGAGTATCTTTATTTTTAAAAAAGTCGAATTACAAAAGTTTCAATGAAACTAATAAATAGCCTTGACTTAAAATTTGTATATTTTGTCTTGAATTTTATTAAATCAATGCGATCTCTGCTGTTGTGAACACTCGGATAACTTGTTAATTGATGGTTCATATTTTGTTGATTTGAGAGCAACACATGCAGCACTCAGTTCATCTGTAAGCTTGTTTCTTCTGTCTGATTTGATGAAATTCAAAGTTGAAAACAGCTGCTCACAAGCGTAAGATGATCCAAACAAAGTAAGAAGAGCTATTCCAAGTAATTTCATTGACTTAAAATTAATTGGCAAAGAATTACACACTTTAAGAATTTCATTTTCACAACTCTTTGCAACGTTTTCTTCCAAGATCCCTCCACACTCTATTTTCTTAAGTGTTTTACGCAGGGCACAGAATTTATTAGTCCAAGTATAGTTTTCCTGAAATTCTATTAGCTCCATTTCTAGAGTTTTCAAACCCAACCAGTGTAAACAGGAAAGATCGAGATCTTCAAATTCAGTTTTATCGGGAAAGGTAAGAAAATACAAAGTTTTTTTCTATCTTTCGAAACTGTATAAATCTGTTACTAAAATTCTCCTTCACTACCGCGATAATGCTTGAAAATTCTTTGGAGATTTCCTGTTTGCTTAAGGAACAGTCCGCAAATGTCGAGTTTTCTAAATGCATTTTCAGATTTGTAAAATATTTGAGTTCCCCACCTTCGATGTCTTTTTCAAAAACTTGCAATTTTCTCTCAAATGCCTTTATATCACAGAACATTCTTTCTGCTGTTTTTTCCTACTTTTGTAGTTTTGTGTTCAGTGCATTGAAGTGTGAAGTCTATAAAGAACATGAGGTTATTAAGCCAAGCCACATCAGTGAGCTGTGGAAAGTCTTGTCCTTTTTCATGCATAAAAGATCTAATTTCGTTCAAGCAAGCAATAAATCTTTCCAGAAAACGTCCTCTGCTCAACCATCGGACATTGTTATACATAATTAAAGTACTATATTGTGCTTAAACCTCATCAAGAAGTGTTTGAAACTGACGAAAATGAAGCGCACGAGTCATAATGTAATTCACCATTTTTGTAACATCTTTGAGTATATCATCTAATTTTTTGCTACTTTCTTTTGCACAAAGAGCTTCTTGATGTATAATACAATGAAACTGGATGACTTGATGTTTTATTTTGTTCTCAAACAACTTTATGAAACCAGATGTTAACCCAACCATACATGGTGCTCCATCACTAGTGATCGAAACTGTCTTTTCGGGCTTAATATTTTGTGTCAAAAAACATTCCATCACAGCATTGTAAATATCTACTCCTTGTGTTCTTTCGGGTAAAGAAATCAGTTTCACCAATTCTTCCCTCATGGAGTCACCAACAGCATAACGCAAAATTACTGCTAACTTTGCATGATTATTTATATCCGTACTCTCATCCAAACACATGGAGTAACAAGAAGCCTTTTGTAAATCAGTACTGAGTTGTTGATTGACATCATTTGCCATACGTAAGATACGATCTTTCACGATATTTCTGCTAAGTGGTACCTCACAGATTCGTTGTAAAATTTCACGTTTATTTGAAAAATCACTAAAAAGGGAATCACTTCCAGCTAACATAGTCGTTTTTATGAAATCTCCATCAGATAGAGACTTACCATGTTTAGCGATACATAATGAAATTTGAAAGCTGGCCTTCGTCAAATGATTAGGTTTAGAAAGAAAGTTTTCAAGATTAAGACATTGAGAATGATATTTCCTCAGTTCGTTTGCAAGAAATTCCTCCTTTTCTGTTTCATCAAGTTCTGCAACATTTTTGTGGTTGGTTTCAAAATGCCGTTTGACACTTGAAGTACGACACACAACACTTTCACCACATAAAATACATAACGCTTTTCCGTTGCGTTCAATGGTTCCAAATAATTTTGTCCAATTTTCTTGAAATAATCGTCCACTATCCATTAGCTTTGCCTTCTTTGCATTCATTTTTGGTATAACTTAAACACACAAAAGTAAAGCTTAATGAAACAAACTTTTAAAAATAGTTAGAACAGTTAAATATTTAAACAAATTAAATTGGCCCGTTTCGTTAATGTAGCTTTTTTAATGCCATGATAATGTGGAGTGCAAAATTTAAAACTAAACACGATTGGTTGAAAAATATTCTCAAGTTAATCAATAGTTTATAATATTTTGCATTTTTAGCTGCATTTAGCTTGTATTATATTCAAATTTTCAATAAAATTACAAAGAATAATTTATGACAAGTTCTCTGTTTTTTGTATAATTCTTCATGACTGCAGAATAATAAGTAACCGATATAATTATTTATTCACATTGGTTGAAGACCAATACGAATACGAGGTCTGTTAAAAAAAATACGCGGACTGTTTGAATTGCGCAGCTCCACTTGGTTCCAGGGGAATCCGTTTGGTGTCGCTAGGTTCGCACAGATCAGCTGATTACGACGCCATTTCCCGATTGCAGATATCTTCATTTGTGTATTAGCTACGCGGTTTTAAGTGAAGTGCGATTTTTTTCGTTTGGCGGATTTCAGAATGAATAACCTGAAAAAGCAACGACTTGCTGTGAAATTTTGTGTTAAACTTGAAAAATCTGCGACTGAAACTTTTGCTATGCTTAACACGGCTTACGGTGATGTTGCTATGAAGCGTACGGCATGTTTCAAGTGGCATGAACGTTTTAAGGATGGTCGACAGTCCATTGAAGATGATGAGCGTCCTGGACGTCCTTCCACGACAACTGACGACACACACGTCGACAAAATCAACACCCTGGTGCAAGCAAATCGACGTCTGACTGTCAGGGAGCTTGCTGAAGAGTGTGGGATATCAGTTGGATCTTGTTTCAAGATTTTGACCGAAAAATTGAAGATGCACCGCGTTGCTGCGAAATTTGTGCCTCAGAACTCGTGAGTTTTTGGCCAAACACTCGATCACTGTTCTTCCCCACCTCCCTACTCACCTGACCTTGCTCCTTGCGATTTTTTCTTGTTCCCCAAACTCAAAAGACCTTTGAAATGAAGAAGATTTGAGACGATTCCCGAGATTAAGGCAAATGCGACGAAGGAGCTGGAGGACATTACAAAAGAAGCTTACCAGGACTGTTTCAATAAGTGGAAACACCGTTGGGATAAGTGTGTGCGTTGAGGAGGAGACTACTTTGAAGGGGTCCCAGACCTGTAACTTCTAAATAAAGTACATTTTGTTTTATGACGACAGTCCTCGTATTTTTTGAACAGCCCTCGTAGATGTAATGACTTACGATGCCACCCCCCGTCGTTCAAAAGGTTCGACATGTAACCTGTAGGGATAATATCCCTAATATATCCCTGGGATATATTATAGTATTAATCTAACCCGAAGTAGAGACAAGGGCTGACGTTAAGGCGCATTAAACTGGGAACAACGATTTCCCAGGCTTTACCGATATCCAATCCTTCTCATCGATCCTACCGGGAATATCCCTAGTTCTAGTGTTAGCTACACTTACGCGCATTGCCTCCTCTGCACCACGAGGAGGCCCTGAAAATCGAAGTACTTGAACCCTAGTGCTCTCAGGTCATGCCACCTCTCATAATTACCTAGCTCGCTACATACTTCTTAGCAAAGATGCGGGAATCCTATCACGTGCCAGCAATCGTGGCCTTGCGTGCCATAGGTTCGTCATCACTGGCCTAGTATCTGTTTTCGTTTGTTATTGTGCAGCTGTACTCATGTAATACATCCACAGTAAGAACTTCAAACTGAAACAATCTGTATAACTATTAAGATTGATACAGCACATTAAAAATATTTGTAAAGGAAAGAAATGTATTTGATTATCAGTTTCAACATGTTTTCAATGGTATTGCCTAGTAAACTTCTCTAAATATTTGTGTTTGTTTTTGAATTTCGCGCAAAGCTACTCGAGGGTTATTGCCCTAGTCGTCCGTAATTTAACAGTGTAAAACTAGAGGGAAGGCAGCTAGTCATCACCACCCACCGCCAACTCTTGGGCTACTTTTTTTATCAACAAATAGTGGGATTGACCATCACATTATAGCGACCCCATGGCTGAAAGGGCGAGCATGTTTGATGTAAATGGAATTCGTTCGAACCCGTGACCCTTAGATTACGAGTTGAGCGCTTTAACCACCTGGCCATGTCAGGCCGCTTCTTTATAAAAATCATGTTCATTAGTTAACGTATTCACACCTAACGTTATGTTACCTAATTGATTAAAAATTGGTGCGAGAAAAAAAATCACTGAGTGATTAGAGCTGAATAACGTCGATAACAAATTATCGAAAAGAAGCAGATAAAGGTACTTCAGTGTTAACTTTGGTTTGATATTTGTATATATATATATATACATACCAAGGAGAAGTAAGGTACGTCACTGGTAATTTTGGTTTACCATATATATATATATATATAAGTTTTATCATTTCATTGTGAATCAATGTGGATTTATTCTTCGAAATGTTTTTGGTTTTCAATTTACCGGATCTTTTACTGTAGAGCTAATACTTAACTCCATAAACGTGAGATAAATGTAATGCTTAATAGCCAACATTTCAGACTAGTTTCAGTAAAAAAAGTAAAAGATTAACGTCCCGCACTATTGTTTGAACATGCTAGACTCGTTAAATACATAATTGTATAAAAAAACATTCGCAAAGCAATTGGTCAACTGTATAATTAATTAAGAACATATAATATGATCATTTATTTAAAATACATTGGTATTCCTGTGAGTCAACAGAAAGTTTACCAGCTTGAAATGCTAAATGACGGGATTCAATTTCCTGCCATGAACCTAAACAGTTCTGATTACAAATAGCACATAAATTAAATACAAGATACAAAAAATTAAATTTCTCCTCGGTTGACTCAGCAGATAGCTTGATGTAGCTTTGCATAAATCACACACACAAAATAAAATATGACAACGAAAACAATAATAACAAATTTATAGTACATTAGAGAAAGTCTAAATCAAGAGCATCAGCTTGATTTATACTTTAAGATAAACATAATTTTGTTTTCCCAAGTTATGACAAATCTGGGAGAAAATTAGTTTTGCTATTTCTAAAGTGATTACAGAAAATGTAGGCTGCGTTCGAAATGCCTAACATTTAGCTTTTTTATAACTGTCAAAATGATGGAAAGTATTCCATTTCATAAATGTTTTTAAACTAGATTAACGAACAATGGAAAGGTAGGCACAAGTTTCGGGAAAGAGAAACGAAAAATCGCCACCAGTGGAAGGAAGATTTCCGAAAACGAGTGGAACGAAGGAAGAAGGAAATAAAGGAAATAGAACAGCAACAAGAACGACGAAAGAGTAAGTTAACATAGAATTATTATTACTCGAAATGACTTCCCCTGTGTTTGTATCTAAGTATAAAGAACTTATCATATGAAAACGAAACAACGTCTTCGTTTAGTGCGAGAAAGACTAAAAAAAAACGCCTGAACTTAACTACATATTCATTGTCTGCAGCAAGTAATAAAATCTAAGAAAGAACACAGTACTTAATCACAAGTAAACCTAAATATTTCATAATAAAAACATTATGTAAATAAAATAAATAAAAGTAAAACGTATTAAAATAAAGTTTAAGAATCATATATATCACTCGAAGGCTTTGATTATAAACAATCTCAATTAGTAAAACCCTTGATATCATATAGTACTTGAACAAAATGGTGAAATTAGAGCATAGAAAACGTATGCACTGACATTAATTTGTTAAAAAATATTTGAATACGAAAACGATTTAATTAACGTTTTTGCAGTGAAAAACTAGAGGGAAGGCAGTTATCATCACCCACCGCAAGGCCCGGCATGGCCTAGCGCGTAAGGCGTGCGACTCGTAATCCGAGGGTCGCGGGTTCGCGCCCACGTCGCGCTAAACATGCTCGCCCTCCCAGCCGTGGGGGCGTATAATGTGACGGTCAATCCCACTATTCGTTGGTAAAAGAGTAGCCTAAGAGTTGGCGGTGGGTGGTGATGACTAGCTGCCTTCCCTCTAGTCTTACACTGCTAAATTAGGGACGGCTAGCACAGATAGCCCTCGAGTAGCTTTGTGCGAAATTCCCAAACAAACAAACAAACCACCCACCGCCACCTCTTGGGCTATTCTTTTTACTAACAAATGGTGGGATTGTCCGTACATTATAACACCCCCACGGCTGAAAGGGCGAACACATTTGGTGATACAGGGATTCGAACCTGCGATCCTAAGATTACGAGTTGAGCGCCCTAACCATCTGGCTCTGCCGGGCCTTTCAGTGGACTGTTTGTGCTCTGCCCACTACAAGTATCGAAACCCGTATTCTAGCATCGTAAGGTCGTAGACATACGGTTATGCCACTGGGGGAGGAAAAAAAGTTGGAAACCTGACCTCAAACCGAGGTAAATTGCACAGCTACGTCTTCAGAGTATTCGATACATAAGTAAAATATAAGAACCTGTTTTGTCAATAAGGCTAAATAATGTCTTGCTAAGATTACTTCAGCTTGGGCCTTATAAATCACTCAATAAATAATATGGTAAACATTATTAGTTATATAACTACAAAATATTTTAGTTTCATTGGATAATGTAGTTTTTAATGTGAAATTATACAATTGCTTCTATATTAAGCAAGCTCGGATTTCACTGCAGTCTGATAAACAAAGTTTACATAAGTTTAATATAGATTTGTTTAGTGGTTACTTTTCGCGTTTAAAAGCTTAAACACTCTGAAATATGTCAAAAAGACGGGCAGTGATAATTTAACATAAATAATGTTGTTTTTTTTATGAAAACAGCGCCTTTTCTAAACAATATTAGTTTCTGATATATATCATATCTTGTAATAGCAAGCAACAATACTCCTGTGGGACAACGATAAGTATTCGAATTTACATTACTAAAATTAAGGGTTCGATTTTCCTCAGTAGACATAGCAGATAGTCTGATGTGGATTTTCTATAAGAAAATACAAACCAAATAACATACTGAAAACTTAAATTATTTAAAAAATGCGTTCAAATAATAAAAAGTAGAGTTAACAGTATTTAAGTAGAAAGCTACACAAAGGGCAAGCTGTGATTTGCCTACCACTAGTATCGACATTCAGTTTATAGCATTGTAAACCCGCAAGCATACTGCTGTGCGACTGGGGGGTGACGTAACAATTAGGAAACTGACCTCAGAGAGAGAAAGATTGCACAACTATGCCTTCAAAAGATTTGATATAGATGTAAGTAAATCCTTTGTCGATTCTATACACGTGAAAAACATCTATAGTCTATATTTTCCTTTTGCAGCTTGTCATATGTGGGGAAAACTCCATCTTATAGATCCATGTCCTTATTTTTTTTTTGTTAACGTCACCCATCTATTGTTTGCTTGTTTTTATCTATAGGCATTTCCCCATTAATTTCTCTCTCCATTTCTCTAATCTCTCTTTTCGTTTGAGCCCGGCATGGCCAAGCGCGTTAAGGCGTGTGCTTCGTAATCCGAGGGTCGCGGGTTCGCGCCTGAGTCGTGCCAAACATGCTCGCCTTCCCAGCCGTGGAGGCGTTATAATGTGACGGTCAATCCCACTATTCGTTGGTAAAAGAGTAGCCCAAGAGTTGGCGTGGGTGGTGATGACTAGCTGACTTCCCTCTAGTCTTACACTGCTAAATTAGGGACGGTTAGCACAGATAGCCCTCGTGTAGCTTTGTGCGAAATTCAAAAAACAAATAAAAAACAAACAACCTCTTTTCGTACATCAAATAACTTCAGTAGGATTTGATAAAGTAATAAACAGCATAAAATAAACTGAACTTAAATGAAAATCATTTTTATTGTTATTTGTCTCACAAGGAGTTTGTTTATTGATAAGTGAAAAACTACGCCATGATCAATCCATGCTACCCCGCGTAGCGATCGAAGCTTGGTATTTACCAGGATAAGTTTTTTTTATTTATTACGGCTAAGTCACTGAGAGCTTCTAATGAAAGTAGAATTTGTTTTAAACTTGTTAGTTAGCTTGTTTTAATTGTATAATTTTAATACAGTTCATGCATTTGCAACCTTTTTTATGTAGACACATATTAATAAATTGGATATCCAGACGTTTTATTCCTCCGTGGGGAGGGGTGTCATCGACGAGTTACCGACTTACAACTCTAAATTCCATGATCCGTTATCCCGCGGTGTACAAATCGTAGGTATCTATCTCATTGTGTAACGTTGCGATAATACAAAAAGAAACAAATTCCATCTCGTACTTAGTTATATTTTATTGATGTAATTGAGTTATTAATCATCAAGATAATTTTAACCCTTCTTCCTGTTTCGTTAGTTGTGTCGGAACAAAATAAATTACCTTCTAAAGAATTTGAAAGTGCATGGGATATCGTGTCTTCTGTGATTGATACTATGGAGGAAGCTGAACGATTGAAAGGTATGTTTTAGTATCACATACTTACATGAAACTATTAATATTTTATATGTTGAATTAACATATTTGATTCCCTCTCTGAAAAATTGCCGAAAGCGGCGTCACTAGCACATCCAGTCTCTCTGTATTGTACCCCTCAGTACAACGCTGCAAAATTTTGAGTTTTGTTATCCACGTGTAAATGTTTTAAAGCGTCTCATTATATGTAAATATATTTACTTGTATTTGATAACTTAGATAAATTTCTAGTAAATATTTTCAACATTTGACCTTCCTCCCACATTCAGTAAACTTGCAAAGTGAAAATGTTTTAATTTAAACTTTAAATTCACAAAAATATAAAACAAAATTGTGAATTGAAAGTAAAGTATTGGCAAGAATATTCACTATATAAGATGTAAGTAACTTAGGAAAAACATGTTTTTTTCTTAATACAAAATTATTTAAATATCATCTTAAATTATCATGAGGCTCTGTTGTTAATCATAATTTTCAATATAAATATTCTTATTTAAAAGTATAAAATTTGTGTTAAAAAGGAGCAACATAATTTTTACCATACATATTTTTTGTGTCTTTTTACTGTACATATATTTTTCTAGTACGAGGTCTGTTCAAAAAATACGCGGACTGTTTGAATTGCGCGGCTCCAGTTGGTTCCAGGGGAATCCGCTTGGTGTCGCTAGGTTTGCACAGATCAGCTGATTACGACGCCATTTTCCGATTGCAGATATCTTCATTTGTGTATTAGGTACGCGGTTTTAAGTGAAGTGCGATTTTTTTGTTTGGCGGATTTCAGAATGAATGACCTGAAGGAGCAACGACTTGCTGTGAAATTGTGTGTTAAACTTGGAAAATATGCGCCTGAAACTTTTGCTATACTTAACACGGCTTACGGTGATGTTGCTATGAAGCGTACAGCATGTTTCAAGTGGCATGAACGTTTTAAGGATGGTCGACAGTCCATTGAAGATGATGAGCGTTCTGGACGTCCTTCCACGTCAACTGACGACCCATACGTCGACAAAATCAACACCCTGGTGCGGGCAAATCGACGTCTGACTGTCAGGGAGCTTGCTGAAGAGTGTGGGATATCAGTTGGATCTTGTTACGAGATTTTGACCGAAAAATTGAAGATGCACCGCGTTGCTGCGAAATTTGTGCCACGCCTGATGACGAACGAACAAAAAGCCCATCGCGCCCAGGTTTGTCAGGAACTGCTTTATCGTTCAGACGAAGATGAAAACTTCTTGACAAGGATCATAACAGGTGATGAATCATGGGTTTATGGTTATGACATTGAAACGAAGGTCCAATCGTCCCAGTGGATGGGTGAAACATTTCCCAGACCCAAAAACGCTCGCCAAGTTCGATCCAAGGTCAAGGTGATGCTGACAGTTTTCTTCGATGCTAAGGGTGTTGTTCACCACGAGTACCTCCCCGAAGGCTCCACAGTGAACCAGACTTACTACATTGAAGTTCTGAAACGTCTGAGGGTCGCCATCCGTCGCAAAAGGCCAGAAATGTGGAGGAGTGGCGACTGGTTTTTCCATCACGACAACGCTCCAGCCCATTCAGCCCTCAGAACTCGTGAGTTTTTGGCCAAACACTCGATCACTGTTCTTCCCCACCCCACTACTCACCTGACCTTGCTCCTTGCGATTTTTTCTTGTTCCCCAAACTCAGAAGACCCTTGAAAGGAAGAAGATTTGAGACGATTCCCGATATTAAGGCAAATGCGACGAAGGAGCTGGAGGACATTACAAAAGAAGCGTACCAGGACTGTTTCAATAAGTGGAAACACCGTTGGGATAAGTGTGTGCGTTGGGGAAGAGAGTTCTTTGAAGGGGTCCCAGACCTGTAACTTCTAAATAAAGTACATTTTGTTTTATGATGTCAGTTCGCGTATTTTTCGAACAGAAAATAAACGGTGACAACTCCAGGTGCATCAATCATTTCATGGTAAGGATTTCTACCTTAGTGACTCATATGATTACAATATACCACCAATTTATCTATCATTTTGCGACAGACAAGAATTCACGAACGCAAAGTTTAGTGGCAAAAACCATACACATGGTAAAGACCAAAATAGTCATATTACCAAGAAGGATCTCCACCTGGTAAAGAGGTACAAGTTGATTCTACAAGTGAATCAAACTTACAGTATTCTTATTCCCTGTTACTCGTGTCAATTCTTCTCAAATAAATGTTTTTGGTTGTCAGATTGGAATATTAAGATTCAGACTTAAGGCGGTGACATTCATGGTTGTTGTTGCATTTAACAAGAGAATTTTGGATAATTACTGTTAATTTTGTGTTCTTTGTGGTTAAGCATGAACAGTTTAACAGTAACATATCTGATGCAACTGAAGAATTAAATGGGTAGTCATGACATTCCAGATGAAGACATACAGGTAAAGTTGCCGGAAGCAGCTAGTATGAATTTATGTGTGATCGGATTATTGAAATGAGCGCTTGTACACTAGATGATTTAAAAATTATAGAGAGTCTTAAAAGACGAAATACATATTTTAACATGACTGCTTTGAAATGAAGCATTTTCCTATTGAAATTATGCTGTAGTGCACTCTCAAGATGCACTTTGTCAGATAGAGCATGACCAGGTGTGAGAACATGGATTATAACAGCGTGATGAGACTCCAAAATATCTTTAATATAATGTGCTCAATCTCTGTAGCATTAATAAAGATGTACTTATAGAATGAATATACATTTATATTTATAGACATACCACCGTCAGGTAACATTTTAACACCTAGATGAGAAATCCTTTTTTAATTATATAGGTGAAAGGATGTACCATATAATAATACAGGCTGTCCAACGTGTAATTCAGCAAGAACGAGTTGAAACACAAGTGGATCAAACGGTAAGTATTCTTATTTGCTAATGTCCTTCAAATGGTTGTTTTTAGTTGACAAATTGAACTTAAAGTTGTAACACTTTTTTTGTTTCTGCATTAAACAAAAGAAATTTGATATTCATGTGTTAATTCAACATCGAATTTATTTTATTCGGCTAAACATAAAAGATATAAAACATTATAGCAGTGCTTAATATAATATATTTCTTTATAAATTTATTTGTTATTTCAATAATATATTCCTTTAAATTTTATTTCATTTATATATGTTCAACGTGGATGGGAATTTTATTTGCAGTATGAAAAGAGACAGACGTATCTACGTTGTCTTTATAATAATCGGCATAGCCGTTTATTGTTAATATATTCTCGAGAATGTCTTCTAGTAAGTTATAGATTACACATGCTATTTTGTTTCTTAGCTTAAAAACGTGTTAAAACCTCATGTCTTCATTACAGCTGGTTTCTGATGAAGAGTCAAAAGAAAGTAGTGCATCTTTGAGGTGAGTTAAGACTTTCTTCATTGGTTTATTTAAAATATATATATACATTATACACATTTGTTACGAGCAATAATTTAATTTGTTTGCCCAAAGTACAAAATAGCTGATTATTAACTATTTTTCGCTCTACATTTCGGCTGGTAACCTTCTGCTGTTTTAGGAAGCCCCGTGAAGGAGTGTTTCTGTAGTGGTATTGATTGTTTTGAATTAAGCACAAAACTCTACAATAGGCTATCTGTGCTCTGCATGCCAAGGATATCGAAACCCGGTTTCTAGTGGTGTGAGTCCGCAGACATACCGTTCTGCCACTAGGGTGCCTATAGTGGTAATATGTAGCAGCTGGGATTTGATTCCATGTCTTCTCGACAGAAAAGCTGTTGTGCTATGGACTTGCCAATGGCATCCATATTAGAACTTGAATCAATTTTCTGAGTGCTTATAAAAAGGGTATCCAGGAGTTACTGACTTTTTTACTAAGTTCACTGAGGTGTTACCGTTTATGTGAATGTAACTCTTATATTCCATATTTCTTTTTTCTCGTACATTGTTAATATCCCAGCATTGTACTATTATTCCATTTTATCATATAGTCATATTTTTATGACCAGATATTGCAGTTAAATCGGTATTACAGAATACTGTGTGTTCATTATGCCTCTGAATTCTGACTTTTTGTGTTTTTTTTTGTTGTTGTTATTCTTTGTTGGTTCTTTAAACGGTTTGACGTGCATATACTAAATGTGATCATATGTTGCTGCTTCTGAATGTTGATCTGATGCTATTGGAACTTGATTTCCAAAAAATCAGAAGTGGCAGAATGCACTATATCGTTTCAACAACAGTTAAAAGTGAATTACAAATAACGTGCTTCCTTTAACGTTATTTTTTTAATATTTAATGATAATTAAAATAAAAAGATGAAAACGAAAAATTAAGACAATTAGTTAACAAAATTGAAACTAAAAATATGCTTAAAAACTAGTGACTTTGAAAAACAATGGTTTCTGTTAAAAAACATTTACTTGTTTAATAAATTACTTTTATTACAATCCAACCTGCAACTGACTGATAGGATGCTGTTCTATTTTTACAACTATTTTTCAAGTAACTTGAATATAAATAAAAAAAACGCAGCGAGCACATTTAGTTGAAAACCCTGTCACTGACAATTATTGATATAATCATTTTATAGTTGTTATTTTTAATTTTAAATTTGATTGAAATTACAAAAGGATTTTTCTCAGATGAAACTAGCAGAAGCTTGAATTCATGATGTGTGTTTATGCACACGGGGATTTATTTGTGTATTTTATGTTATTAATATGCTATGTGATGGATATATAGTTATAAATAAATATATGCATTAATAGAAAATGTAAAGCGTGATTTGTTTCCCAACACCACAATAAATGTTCACGAGATTTACTTTATTTTAGGTGAGAATTTTGTCTTTCTTGGGAAGATATTTAAAACTTTCTAAGGAAGAAATTTAGGAAGACTGTTTGTTATGTTTTGTTTGACGGATTTCAAGAATACAACCCAAGATTTGTCGTTGTTAAGATCGGTGGTAAGGTTATCTCCGCTAGTCGTCCCTAATTTAGCAGTGATAGACTAAAGTAGAGGGAAGGCAGCTAGTCATCACCACCTACCGCCAACTTAAGGGCTACCCTTTTACCAACGAACAGTGGGATTGACTTTGACTGTAGCATTATAACGCTGAAAGGGCAAGCATGTTTGGTATAACGGAGGTTCGAACCTGCGACCCTTGTTTTACGAGTCGAGCGCACCGACCACCAGGTCATGATGGACCGTCTCTTGAGAGAGTCAAGTTTGCTTTTATTATCAGTCTTCTAATGTTGTGTGATGTTTTGTGACGTTTGATCTTGTCTTTAATAATGCCTTTATTAAGTTTCTAAGTTAATATTTAAGATCGTGAGGTGTTTACAGGTAACTTAACTTTAGGTGTTCTGGAATTATTTTGTTGTTTATATATTATGGAAGATGGTGTCTATAATTTATAGTTACATTTTTCTAAAGATCTAAGTTTTTTACATTATATATTTGCGGATAACAATCGTTGTCATAGTTAATAGCTTATATGGTAATATTTTATTTAATTGCTATTTTTCCTGTTTATTTATTTTCAGTAAAAAGTATTATTTCATAACTAGTACGTATCATATATTTCAGCTGCTAATCTGCTGCCATCTCCAGGGAAGTTCTAAGATGAGCTGTTTCTATAATGGTAGTAACCACTATTTGAATTTGCGTCTTCTTTATAGTGCGGGCTTCAGTTAACTATTTGTATATTTTTAAAAGAGGTTATCAAGTTTTGCTGACTTATTTCCAGGTCGAATAAACGCGTTTATCAGTTAAGTGGGTGTGGAAAGCTTTATTTTTATATATATTTTTCCTCATGTTTGATTGATACACGATTAGTTGAATGTTATTTCACGCTAACCTAACATACAGACTGTTGTAGAACTATCTCCAATGCTGGAAAATTCCCTACATATGTTGCGAAATAAGTTGTTTTAGCCTATTTTTAATACGTACTTTAACACGTTCAATTATTTTCATAATTTCTACAGAATTTTATAATTCTACTAAAGAATGACCCAGATGTGGGTAAAAACTTTGAGGGTGATTAAATGATATTAATGAGATTGATTTTGCCATCATTAAAATAACATACATGATCTGCACATCTGCGAAATAATTTTACATTAATGTTATGAAAGCATTATGAATATTTCAAGTTAAGTACGAGTAAGAAATGTTGTTTCGATACATATTTGTTGTGCAGATTTTACTATAAAACATTTATGTAACAACTGTTCACTGATATAACCAGCCATTTTATTGAATTGAAGTACCTATTGCAGTAACAGTTGATTGAATTCAGTCTATTTATTTATAATTGTTGGGCAAACCCTCACATAAGCTGTTGTTTATAATTTTTAACCGTTAGACCAGAGGGAGGGCAGTTACACATCTTCATCCCTCATCAACTTTTGTCCTACTTTTGGTTCACTGAATAGCAGGATTTGACTGTTATTCTTAGATGTATAAGTACAAAACATGATTTTGAAGTAACAGGACACAAATCATCAATCGTTGGATTTACAGTCCGAGGACACTAACCAATAGGTCAGCTTCGGTCTGACTGAAATCAGTATTTAGGTTCTGTTTGAATATGTATTTCTCGATGGTATCCCATTTATTCCAGAGTATAGACAGAAATTGTTTCCAGCTGTCATCAGAAGAATTTAGTGGTAAATGGGACGTTAGAGCTCAGTCTAGAGTTTATCAGTTGGATTAAGATGCGATGCTTTGTTTGTTTTGGTTATAAATGTAACTGAAGTTACTGTCATGCTTTTTAAACCACTTTTACATCATATAAATGCTCTGGATTGTTTCAACATTGTATCGTACGAGCTTTCGTGCACCACTGTTGACATACGGTGTTATGGAGGTGGTTTGATCGTCATCATAGTTTGGATATATTCTGGATGTTACACAGCTTTCAAAACGAATAAATAGAAACTTATGTCACAGGAATATTCACTTCATACTATTACAGTATCTCGAACTATTAGAACAAGACTAGTTGGATCAAACGTAGTTTCCTGTTTTTCTTTTGCCTTACTTTGAGGGTTAAGTGCTTCACGAAGCTTTCTATTAATGTATTGCTATTCATGAAAAAAAAAAAAAGAGAATGTAAAATGGTTAATCGAACAAACTCACGTGTTTCCCGTAGGTGATCTAAGTGCCACTGACGGCAAACTTTCTTGTTTGCATTTAAGATAAGGTATGTTCTGCTGTTTGTTGACTCCCCTACCATATTTACTATAACTAATGTTTTTTGTATCGTGTAGTTGAAAATACTTTATTTCTAATCATTACGGATGTGATCAATCATTTGCAACATAGCTTGTTGCATAAAATAGTACAAAGGACGTTTTTTATATATTTCTTTTCTCATGTATGGTTCATACCCCATTAATTTGAATATTTTTTGAAACAAGCTTAAGATACGAACAGAATGATTTCGAATATTGCATAACTGCCCCACTTATATCACAAAATTAATCGTTTTAGTCTATAATTCACAAAATATATTCCAGTAAAGAGTGACCCAAATCTGGGTAAAACCTTTAACAGCGGTTGGTTGTCACTTTTATTTACAGGAACGTATTTTCCGAGTCGATTGTCAATCTTAATATATTCTGTATTGCACCCACATTAATGCCCCTTTTTAAGTCTCACAGATCCATGATCTTCCGTATTATCTTAGTTATTAATGCTGATATTACTGCATTTATGGATATGCTTTCTGATCATTTTCAGTCATTTTACGCGCAAATATTTGGAATATTTATCATGTATGTGTAGAGAGTTATTAATAAAGTGGTGTGTGTGTATGTGTGTTTTCTTACAGCAAAGCCACATTGGGCTATCTGCTGAGTCCACCGAGGGGAATCAAGTGGTTGTCAGCGAATGAAAGGAAATATTTGAAACAGACTATTACTTATCATCTGGTATACAAAATTATTCATGTGAAAATCTCAAATAATTTTGGGACAAACATTAAATAAATTAATTCCTTAAAGAATGACAATGACTGTTTTACCCTGTTAACTATTAATAGTTTTCCACCATTTTAATTTTACTATATTAAAATATAGGTTAGAAACGGAAAGTTCTGGGAAAAGCTTAAGCCAAATGCATAAGGTATGTACAAAAATATTGTTAGTTTATTTAAATATTTATGAATAGTTATAAATTGCTAAAAAGGCGGTTTCTTGGGAGAAGGCAATGTTACCTTAGCAAGGTTTCTTGGCTGAAATAAATATGTTTGAGACTAAACGATCACTATAAAAATTGTAGTGTTTATAAACGGATACCTCAAAAAATATATATACATATTGAAATTGTAGTGAAAAGCCTACACAGTGGTACCTCGGTTCTCGAACGACTCCCTTCTCGAACAATTCGGTTTTCGAACATATTGTTTGAGGAAAAAATGTCTCGGTTATCGAACATAAACTCGGTTCCCGAACCAAGCTGTCGTGGCCCGAACCCCCGAAATAACCAGACTGATAGCCCGAACGACCCTTCGACCATTTTTAGCCCACGTCAAGCTTGCCCAGAACATTTTACCCGCACCTGTCGCTCAGTCGACACACCCGCTAAAATCTGCTGTGAACGTTCTCGTTTTTCTTTTTTTGTTGTTGTTGTTTTTCTAAATATTCTGATTAAATAAGCCACCATGGGGTCAAAGAAGGATAATGAAAGCAGCAAACCAAAAAGAAAAGTTGTTAGAGCCACAATAGAGGTGAAAAAAGATCTCATAGCGAAGTATGAGAGTGGTGTTCGCGTGTCTGACCTTGCTACACAGTTTGGTATGGCGAAGTCTACAGTCTGCACCATATTGAAAAATAAAGAGGTCATCAAAGGAGCTGATGTTGCAAAAGGAGTGATAGTGCTTATGAAACAAAGATTACAAACAATGGAAACTGTTGTTGATTTGGGTAAACGAAAAACAGTTAGCTGGTGATAGCATTTCTGAGACCATTATTTGTGAGAAAGCAAAGCAGTTGCATGCTGACCTCCTGAAAAACACCCCTTGAACGAGTGCTGATACAAGTGATGCCTTTAAGGCTAGTAGGGGTGGTTTGAAAAACTTAGGAAGAGAAGTGTGGTGAGACATGGGGAGGGTGCCAGTTCTAACAAAGACGCTGCTGATAAATTTGTTAGGAAATGTAAGGAATATGTAGAAGATGAGGGTTTTATTCCCCAACAAGTGTTCAACTGTGATGAGACAGGCCTCTTTTGGAAGAAAATGCCAAAGAGGACCTACATCACCAAGGAGAAGTCACTGCTAGGACACAAGCCAATGAAGGACAGGCTAACTCGAATGTTATGTGGTAATGCAAGTGAGGACTTAAAACTTAAGCCTTTGCTTGTGTACCATTCTGAAAACTCGAGGGTTTTTAAGAAAAATAATGTCCTGAAAAGTAAACTAAATGCCATGTGGAGGGCTAATAGTAAAGCATGGGTAACCAGGCAATTTTTTATGGAGTGGGTTCATGAAGTGTTTGCCCCAAGTGTAAAAAATTACCTCACGGAAAAACAGTTGCCACTCAAGGCCCTTCTTGTAATGGACAATGCACCTGCTCACCCACCAGGCTTGGAGGACGGGTTGGTGGAGGAGTACAGTTTCATTACAGTGAAGCTCTTGCCCCCTAACACGACTCCTTTCATTTAGCCCATGGACCAGCAGGTCATATCGAACTTTAAGAAACTCTACACCAAAGCACTGTTTCAAAGGTGCTTTGAAGCGACCTCTGAGACAGAGTTAACCCTCAGAGAGTTCTATAAAAATCACTTTAATATCCCCCATTGCTTGAGGATCATAGACAAAGCCTGGAGGGAAGTGTCTTTGAGGACCATGAACTCAGCCTGGAAGAAATTGTGGCCAGACTCAATAGCAGATAGAGACTTTGAAGCCTTTGAGGCTGAGCCTGTTGTCGAGGATATTGTCTTACTAAGCAAGTGTATGGGCTTGAATGTAAGTGGTGATGATGATGAGAAGTTGGTGGAAGACCACAACACTGAGCTCACCACGGAAGAACTCCAACATCTTCAGAAGGAGCAGCAACAGAAGGCAACTTAGGAAGTGTCTTCAGATGAGGAGGAGGGAAGGGAGGATGTTCCTAGTTCACTAATCAAGGAAATGTGTGGAAAATTTGGAAAGTTACAAAGTTTTGTGGAAAAATTTCACCATGACAAAGCTGTAGCAAACCTCAGCATAAACTTTTTCAATGACAATGCAATGTCTTACTTCAGAAACATTTTAAAATGCAGACAGAAACAAACCTCATTAGACAAGTTTTTAGTGAGAAATAGGTCCAGTTAGTCTCAAGCAGGTTGTAGCGGTGCAAAGAGACAGAAGAGAGAAAGAACACCAGAAGGAGAGTTACCTGACGTTTTTATGGAAGGTGACACCCCTTCCAATCAATAATAACCCTCCTACTCTCCACGTTCCTCACCACCTTTCACTTACGCCATCAGCTATCCTCAGCACAGGTAAATTGAAGTTAAATTTTCATTTATTGTTTTTTATTGTGTTTATATTTTTTGTGGTTGACTTTATGCATGTAAGTATTATTATACAGGTATAAATAAGCAATATTTTTACTTAAAATACTTCATAATGCGTAATTTTTGGAGGTCTGTAACGGACTAAGTTAATTTACAGTATTTCTTATGGGAAAAAATTGACTCGGTTTTCGAACAGCCTTCTGGAACGGATTAAGTTCGAGAACCGAGGTACCACTGTACTAACTAAGCATTAATATTTCGTTGGTATAATGTTCCACGTATGGTGATCCAGCATTAGATGACTGTGTTGTACATGACAATACATTGTTTTATCCAAGCGGTGCTCAGAGGTTTCATGCGAAATTATGCAGAACTAAAAGTTTAATTTTATAAAAAAAATAATATGTCATGAATAAAGTATTGAAAGTTAATTATGTTTATTATTACTGCCATAATTTCCCAAAAATTTTTCTCAAGATAAAAACTTTTAATAACATTATTATCTCATTCAAAATATATCATTGATTTTGAAATTTCCTTCAGTATTATGCAAAATGGTTTGTAATCCTTAACTTTAATCATGAATATTTTTTCCATTTTATATTTGGGTAGGAGATGCGGTTAATAGCTAACGAAACAGTTGATCATGTTATACGGAAAGCTGTAACTGTGAGTGAACTTGGAACAATTTTTATTTCATTAAACTCGACTCAAAATGTATATGATATGTAAAAACAACTCTTTATTTATTTAAAGATACTTTGTATAACCTTTTACGTTTTACTTTGAGGTTATTAACTAAACAATGCAGTATTACCAAAATTTAAAGCAAATAATAATTTTCATCTGAAATGCAAATTTTACTTATTACGCCTATTTTTAAGACGGACAACATCTTTCTACTGAAGTAGAAATTTATATCTTTTTCATATGTATTTGATTAAAGCTAAGCCAGTCTTAGATTTTGCGATGATACTTTTATTTCATATCAAAGAGTAAGGATAAATTATTATAATTTTAGTGTTAAGAACATGAAGAGTTATTCACTGATAGACATTATTTTTTCTACATGAATAAATATGTTGCTAAATTTTGTGGTATATTTTTGTGTAACTGGTTTATTGTGTTTAGTCATTGCAGATTGTATGGCAAGAGGTCGAATTTGTTGTAGAAGATACAATATTTCAAGTACAACGAGTAAGTAACTTTATAAGCTATATATTTTTAATGTCGTAATTTATACGTTAGCCAAAGGGTGCGTGATATTATCTAAAAGTTTAATAATGCAGGCCTAGAAAGTTCTAATAATTTTAATGTCAGATTTTCTAGTAAATTCGAGGAAAATATTATAAATACAACGGGCATTGAGGCATAAGAATTAAGTTGTTTCTAGTCAATACAATGAATCATTCAGAGTATTTTTGTTTCAACTATTATCAGCGAATGGCTGCATTTTTTAAAATAACGTAATCAATCAACCACGAAGTTTGTTTTTGAATTTCGTGCAAAGCTACACGAGGGCCATCTGCACTAGCCGTACCTAGTTTAGCAGTGTGAGAGTAGAGGAACAGTGGGATTGACGACACATTATAACGTCCCCATGTATAAAAGGGCGAGCATGTTTGGTGTGGCATGGATTCGAACCCCTGTGATTACGACTAGAGTACCTTAACCCACTGGCTATGACGGACCTCAGACATGAACTACAAGTACATTTATTTTTACGCAAGTGTGTACGGTTAAGATGGCTGTAAACGTGACATACGAGTTGCCACGTTATTTAAATTAATTTGTTATCCGTGTGTAGTCTACACTTTGAATTATTTTCAACAGTTGATTTGAAAGAACTTACCAATGAAACAATGACATTATAACGATAAATTAAGTGAAACTTTGGGGAAATTTCTCATCAGTATTGAGGCTATAATTCTATCCGAGACTTAAAAAAAAGATTTTCAGTGAACTTTATTTTGTATAATTGGTAAGGGTAATAAGTATCTGTAAGCGAAGGAACACAATATACATCACTTCAGTTTCTCACGATCCTTATTTCGTGGAAAGCAATATAATCAGTGGTTCTTAGCATCAAAGTTCTTAGCATATAAAGAATATCAGAAAGTGCTTTTTTTATTTGCCCTACCATGAATTTCAGTCTTTGGGTCATAAACATGATAACTTGACAACTGTAAAACACCTTTGTTTAGTCATCATGTTGTTATTAAGGAAGAGACTGGTTAAGAAATACATGCATGAAATCTCAATGTTATTTCGAACCTGAAAAAAACCCCAAAATAACACAACAGAGCACAAAGCATGAATGTGATTTGAAAACATACAAAACCACGGAATACATTATGCTGTCACTTAAATATTAGTTGTTTGTGTACTTCAAACTACTACTTTACCCTGTCACATTGATGATGTGAATTTAAGACGTCTAACAACCTGCGAGTGCCATTAGACTAACATATTTCCTATAGTTATGCAGTCTGATGGTGGATGTTGAAACATATTACAAAAAAAGAGAATATGAATATAATACGTTGTAGTATATACGATGCCACCGAAAATATGAATATTCAGTGCCACTATTGGTGAGTTTTTAGCATTAGCGATGACTTACATGTTATCCTTATGCTATGAGCATGTGTAAATACCACATTCGTTTGCATATATGATGTCTTTTGTCAAATAAAATACACAAAGCAAATACTATGGTAATATGTGACTGGGTTCAATGTTAAAGTCGAGTCTCTTTGTTTGTAAGTGACTGATATTTTTTTGAGAAATTGGTCTGATGCCCATAACAGCAATCTGCACATATTTTCATATTAAGTTGACAGAAGGAGAGGGAGTGAGACTTGGACTGTAAAAAGTACTGCTTATGATTGTCTTTCTCAGAACTTTATTATTCACTGGATATTAGGGTAAAAACATATATATTTTATAGGGACTCATCCTTTTAAAGTTAAAACAGTGGTAGATTCAGTACACTTTATTTTTGTTTTAATTTTAATGGCCCCTTGGATGTTTGCATCTTTTCTTCCTGCATGCATTGTATAAAAACTTTTCTACATTAAGTTTTACCTTTTCTATTAAATAAATTTCATAATAAATACAGTTAATGCAAGACCTATATTATATTGATTCATCAAGACTTTAGGCATTTTAGTGTTGAAATTTCTAATGTACTGCCCTGAATTTTGTGTCGGATGATGGAGTCTTTGCTCTATTCTGTTGCAGAGAACTTACAAAATGTTATGATAATTGCAGTGTAGTCCCCAATTATTCCCCACTGGGACTGTGGTAAGTCTATGGATTTATAACGCTGAAATCAGGGGTCCAATTCCCTTCGGTGGACACAACAGATAGCATAGTGTGACTTTGCTACAAGAAAAAGATACACAACCCCCCAGTGACTCAGTGGTATGGCTGCATACTCACATCTCTATAAACAAGGTTTTGAAACCTGTGATGGGTAGAACACAAATAGCTCTTTGTGTAGCTTTGTGCTTAATAACAAACTACAGCTACAGTGTAATATTTACTTGGTCAATAGAGCACAATGTGATAAAAGATTAATTTCTATGGGAGAGGTTTCATAAAATATAAAAGATAGCAGTTCTACCTCATTACATATATTATTAACTAAATATTGAAAAACATTTTTACATAATAATTCATAGTAAATGCCATTTTCACTAAACTGTTCTTAATTTTTGCACTGACTATTTTCTAGGAACTAGAAGATCTGTCTATAATAGAACCAACTTCTTTGGATGTTACTCTTGCTGAAGAATCCCTTACTGATATTTATGAACGACCAGGTGAGCCCATACCAGGATATTATGATGATCTATTAAAATCTACTGTTAAAAGCAGCTCTTCAGAAGAGATTTCATTTTTTGAAGAATCGGAGGATTTATTAAAATACGATTCTGAGGAAGAAGATAATTTTGAAGAACTTGTGTCCATCTATGAGCAAACAAAGATGTTAAAATCTTCATTTGGTTCTGATTTATTTACTGAAATTATTAGTGATATAATAGACACAGTCGTAACTGATACAAATAAAAATTTTCATGAGACCTTGCCAGTGATTGGTCTTGTGACTGATGAACTAGTAGACACAGCCACAATGGATGTAAGGAAAAAGTTGTATGAAAATAGCTTGGAAACTTCATCCATAACTGGATATATAACTGATGCACTTATAAAAACGACATTAACAAATGCAATGAAAAAATCATGTCAAGATGTCCTTGAGGTTTCAGCAGTGACTGGTTTTGTTGCTAATGAATTACTAAGCACAGCAGTAACAGATGTAAGGAAGGAGTTTCATGAAGATGTTTTGAAAACTTCATCCATATCTGGTTCTGTGACAGATGAATTAGTAAACACAGCAGTAACAGATGCAAGGAAGGAGTTTCATGAAGATGTTTTGAAAACTTCACCTATGGCTGGTTCTGTGACTGATGAACTAGTAAATACAGCAGTAACAAATGCAAGGAAGGAGTTTCATGAAGATGTTTTGAAAACTTCACCTATGGCTGGTACTGTGACAGATGAACTAGTAAACACAGCAGTAATGGATGCAAGGAAGGAGTTTCATGAAGATGTTTTGAAAACTTCATCCATATCTGGTTCTGTGACTGATGAATTAGTAAACACAGCAGTACCAGATGTAAGGAAGGAGTTTCATGAAGATGTTTTGAAAACTTCACCTATAGCTGGTTCTGTGACAGATGAACTAGTAAACACAGCAGTACCAGATGCAAGGAAGGAGTTTCATAAAAATGTTTTGAAAACTTCATCCATATCTGGTTCTGTGACTGATGAATTAGTAAACACAGCAGTACCAGATGTAAGGAAGGAGTTTCATAAAAATGTTTTGAAAACTTCATCCATATCTGGTACTGTGACTGATGAATTAGTAAACACAGCAGCACCAGATGTAAGGAAGGAGTTTCTTAAAAATGTTTTGAAAACTTCATCCATATCTGGTTCTGTGACTGATGAATTAGTAAACACAGCAGTACCAGATGTAAGGAAGGAGTTTCATGAAGATGTTTTGAAAACTTCACCTATGGCTGGTACTGTGACAGATGAACTAGTAAATACAGCAGTAACAGATGCAAGGAAGCAGTTTCATAAAAATGTTTTGGAAACTTCATCCATATCTGGTTCTGTGACTGATGAATTAGTAAACACAGCAGTACCAGATGTAAGGAAGGAGTTTCATGAAGGTGTTTTGAAAACTTCATCCATATCTGGTTCTGTGACTGATGAATTAGTAAACACAGCAGTACCAGATGTAAGGAAGGAGTTTCATGAAGATGTTTTGAAAACTTCACCTATGGCTGGTACTGTGACTGATGAACTGGTAAACACAGCAGTAACAAATGTAAGGAAGCAGTTTCATGGAAATGTTTTGAAAATTTCATCTATATCTGGTTCTGTGATTGATGAACTTGTAAACACAGCAGAAAAAGATGTGAGGAAGGAATTGTATGAAAGTAACTTGGAGACTTCAACAGTATCTAATTCTGTGACTGATGAAGAGATAAAAACTTTAATTATACATCAGACATACAAAGATGACAATGAAGAAAGTCCTGATCAATCATCAGTGTTATGCCTCAAAAAACATCAGTAATAAACACAAAACCTTTACATAAATCATATAAATCAGCTGATGAATCTAAGTCACTTCATGCAGAATACAAATTAAAGAATAATTTTCCAAAATTTATCATTCAGGATGAAAATTATTTATTTGCAAAGTCTTTCAGAATGGTGCTTAAAAATAACTGTTCTTTTAAAAATTTGTAATGGACCAGAATATGTAAAAGCATGGATGTCAGAATTGGAAACAATGAAATACAACTTTGGTGTAATTTATACATTATTATATAACAAATATGTACATGTTCATCTATATAGTCAATATAATTTGTTTAATTCATCAGCTTGTATTTCAAAAATGACATATTTAAATATTAGTTCATTTAGAATTTATGTAATTTATGTTCATTAAGCAAAAATTGCAGTTAAAAAAATAGTACTGTATAGAATACAGATAATAAATATCACTTTCAGTCCACAAGCAATATTTGTAATGTCTCTCATGTAAGACTTGGCAGGGCTAGTGGTTGGAGCACTCGAATCACAACCTGAGGGCTGCAGGTTCAAATCCCCATCACACCAAACATGCTTGACCTTTCAGTTATGGGGGTGTTATAATGTGGTGGTCAATCCCACTATTTGTTGGTAAAAGAGTAGCTCAAGAGTTGGCAATGAGTGGTGATGACTAGCTGCCTTCCTTCTAGTCTTTCACTGCTAAATTTGGGGTGTCTAGCACCGATAGCTCTTATCTAGATTTGCTCCAGATTCAAGAAACAAAACAAATAAACTCTCTTGTAATTGACATTTAAGTATATAAACGAGTAACTAATAAAATTTGATCCGTTAAATATACATAAACATTGTATGATTTTATATGCATATATTATAATATTCATAATTTGAGGTTTTAAACGATCAAAATGTCACAAATAAAAATCCATTTGTGTAAACAAAATTAATTTCATTCATTAGTTTTCATTTAATTTATTTACTTAGTAGAAAGAATGGTTGGTTGGATTGGTGTTTCATGGTGCAAAGCAACTAGGCTATCTGCACCAAGCATCCTGTGAAAAGTTAAAGTAAAATTATTAAAATTCATAAAAAGAAATTAAGGTAAAATAAAACAAAGTTTAATTTTTGAATTAAAAACATAAATAATGTTAAATCCAATTTTTATATCTAGTTTACTGCAGTAAGAGAGAAACTACAGTAATATAAGTTGTAAAGGACTTTTTGTAACATAACTGTAATTATCATAACTCGCCAGGATGACCAACGGGTAAGATCAAACATTAGAGTTAGTCACCTGAAGTTGGCCTTACCAGTCGTGGTTTTGACTTTATTTGATGTTATGGCCATTTTTTAGAAAGTAAAGTAATACAAGTTTTAAGAGACTTGTAGCAAAATTTTAGTTATTATAACTCGCCAGGATGTCTAACTCTGCTGTTTGAACTACTCATTCCAATTCTAATTTTGAGTTATTTGATGTTAAGGCCATTTTTCTAATTTCAAATCGAACCAGATGTACTTTGATTCTTAAAAGAGAATCACATTAAAAAGGTCTAATGTATAAATTAAAAAAAAACTTAAATAGCATTAGAAAGATTAATGGATTTTATGAAAACGAAAAACATTTCCAAGGTGAACATTGTCACCATCGCCAATAACACTGTCTGGCGTTACGAATAAACATTGATACAAAACATGTTTAAAAGGATGCCGTCATTGAAAATCGTAACGACGGAAAGACAGTAAAATGTGGCTCGTTGTGACCTGAGTGTTACACAGACACACATTGGTGCATCAGTCCCAGATAAAAGAAAACAATGAGTTAAAAAACTGTGACCAATGCAAAGTCTAATTAGGACAACTTCCTCTTTCCAATCCTTACAGAAGCAAGACGTTCAAAGTCCAATAGAGGGTTTTATTTGGAAAAGCTTGTTTTCATGTTACTCACTCCAAGTCAACTATGTGATCCAAGGCAAGAGGAATAGGGTACAGTTCAGCAGTGAATACAGAAGCTGTAGAGAAAATTCTGCACACAACCACTGAACGACAACAAACGCTGGTAGAGCCAACAGAGTCACCTGATTTTGAACCATCTGTAATAGGAATGGAAGAATGAGCTGACCAGTGGATATCTCATTGTTATCCAAGGCCAGATCCAATTCATCAAACTGTCCCTGGATGGATATAAAGGCCAAAAGGAGCAATGGCAGATCATCTGTTCTGAAAAAGGATAGCCCACCAAGGAAGGAAAACACAACCCCAGGTGTGATGCTGTGGTAAGGATTGAAGTTTTAAAGCATACAGTAAAGACAGTTGCAAATGGTTCATGAGACTCTATGTATAAGCTCTGAACTGGTGAAGTGCAGAGCTGAAGTATCTGATGATGAATGGGGTTCAGCATCTTCAAGGCTGAGGCCCTGGCAGAGCCATAGACCAGTTACCCATAGTCTAGTTTTGATCAAATAAGAGCATGATATATCTTTAGTGTAGAACATCGATCAGCTCCCCAAGTGGTGGAAGAGAGGACACAAAGGATGTTCAGTGCTCTTGCACATTTGATTCGTAGCTGCTTGATGTGTGGTATAAAGGTCAGCTTACGGTCAAAGATAAGCTCCAAGAACTTTGTCGTAGGGACCACAGGTAGCACTACTTCACTGATGCAGAGTTCAGGATCAGGGAGAATACCCAGTTGGCAGCAAAAGTGCATGCAAATGGTTTTAGAGAGAGAGAAGTTAAAACTGTTTGCTGTGGTCCACTTCAGTAAACAATTGAGAAAAGTCTGTAACTGCTGCTCAATATACCTCATGTTTGACAACTGATGAGGTGTGAAAGTCATCGACATAGAGCCTGTTTGTGGGAGAATAATGAAGGTGAGCAAATTGAGATCAATAGCAGTAAAGGACTAACTAGGTGCATGAAAATAAGTATAAGAACCAGTGTTGAAAAGAGAAAGGTTGTGATCAGAAAGCATAAGCTCTACAAAGCAACCCCTCCCATCAATATCAGCACTTCCCCAGAGGGGATTATGTTCATTAAAGTCCCCCAGGATTAAAAAGGGAGAGCTCAATGAGAGTATCAAGGTCTGATTGATCACAGGTCTCTCCAGGTGACAGGTAGAGAGAATAAACAGTGATGGTACAAACCAAGGAAACATGGATGGCTACAGCCTCCAAGGGTGTATCGAGTGGCAAAGACAGGGTGGGCACATGCTGGTCAACCACCAGTGCCACGCCTCCATCCATCACACAACCTGTCATTTCTGAAGAAAGGAAACTGCTGAAAGGTAACTGTATCAGAAAGTTTATAAATATTTCTTGTAAGGAAAAACATACAGGATGATAGGAAGCAATCACTGCTTTGATGTCATCCAGATTAGAATGTAAACCTTGACATTTCCATTGTATAAAGGTGACCATTTTTATTTATGTGTAGGCAAATTGAGTGGAGAGCCATTCTGTTTATAACCACATTTTTTTTCTTTATTTAAGGGAGGTCTGTAGACCTCCATGGATCCTGCCCTGAGTCGATTGGGCAGGTCTTTGTTGTTGGAAGAGGATTCCAGCAACTGAGAACATGAACAAATGACCGTTTTGCATCTTGGGGTGGAAGAAGAAGAAGATGTACAAGAAGAAATGCCCATACCTGGATCTTGGGGTTTGCTGGAATGAATGTTAGAGCCAGAGATGGGTGTTGATGTTGATTCATCAATTTTTTCAACCATGGAGGTCAAAAGACTTTTCATATGGTTTGAGAATGACTCTTTTGGAGACACAAAGAGATCCATCTGCACTCTTACTGTAGTAGTGGAACAAAGTGCAGCAGCATACGTCCAAGATTAAGTGGTGGACAACAACTATTAAGCCTCAGGGTAAATAATGTTTTGAATGATCTTCAAATGCTGTACCTCTTTTTGTTTCAACCATTGAGGGCAAGAACGAAAGTAAGATAGGTGAGAGCCATTGCAATTGATGCAATGAGGGTCTGTTTCACAATCATAAGCATCGTGGTCCTTGCCAGTGCAACAACTACATGTCAAGGAACCAAAACATAATGTCTTCGAATGAAATAACCGCTGACACTGGAAACATCTGAGAGGGTTTGGAATGTATGGTCATACCTTGCAATTAAGATAATCTGCCTTGATGGTGGCAGGTGGATGCGGTGATGTAAATGTTAAAATGAGGTCAGCATCATAATTGCATCTTTGTGAGTGGAAATATGCCTCACTGCAGAAACTCCTTGGGTGGAGAAATCAGCAAGAATCTTCAAATTGGAGATGTTCTACAAATTTCTCTCAACAATAACTCCTCGTGACAAATTCAAAATAGTATGAGGCATAACCTTAATAGGTATATCTCCAATCATCTTTGAATGTAAGAGGAGTTCACTGTGTTTAGATGAGGATGTTTCCACCAGTATGTCACCAGAGTGAAGCTTTTTGACTGACTTTGGAGAGCCTTGCTGGCTCTCTAGTCTCTTCTGAATAAAATAGGAAGACATTTGCCCTAAAGGTTTGTCTGAAAGATAAAGTAGTATAAGAAAATGAGGTACAGGCATTGCAGATGTTGAAGACTGCTGCTCAGAATTTTCAAGATGTGGTCGTTTACTTATACTGTTTTTCACCGATTTATTTAATTTTTTTATTTGGAGGATCCATGCATTGACAAAGCTGAAAATGTTGATCATGCATGACCTTAACAGCTGTTGTGAACAGTCAATTAAGAACTGTAGAAGAATGGGCCACCACAATTATATTATGTTGGTATGTGCATTTATCACCAAATTTATAATATATCTGCAAAAGGACTTACAAACCCAGACCTTAATGTAGACATATTTACTACTGATTTCTTTTTTTCAAGCTCATTGTAGCCAGAACAGGAGACTGTATATCACTCCAAGAAAGTATTGATGCTAATGCACATTTCTTAAATATGTATTATCAAAATGACTAAAACTGGAACCTTTTGTGCATTGAATACTAACACATTGTAATGAAAGAATAATTTTTAACTTCCTGATAGCACAGAAAGCCTAATCTTTTATGAAAATTAGAGAAGGATATCATTGCATTTGTAATAATTTATAAAATGTTACACTTTGGTGTAACTGGACTTAATGAAGGCCTTAGCTCCCATAATTATACCATCTTTCGTGCATTTCCAAACCAAAGATTCTGTTTCATCTTCTGTATACCAAAATGGAAAAGTAGCAAACATACATTCTCTGCAAATTTATGGTGGAAAGAAATATGGGCAGAAGGAAGGGAGAGTACTGACTTCACTTGATATCTACAATGTGTATTTTGTATGGTCTTGGAGCACAAAGAGCTTTTCAGAGAATATGCAAAAGTCGTCTTACTGAATTATGCCTTTCTATTTTTGCTGTGAGTGATGAATTTCCAAAAGCTTTGCTTTTGATTAATCCAGAGATCTGAAATCTTCTATTCTTTTTTCCACTTGCGCAAATACAAAGAGGTACAAAAAAAAAAAAATTCAGTTCACCAGTTGTACATACAGATGAAGCCAATTCAGCTGTTAGATGAAGAAATAGATTTTAAAATACAGAAGTGAAAAGCTTATCATTTGTAAGTGTTTAACAAAGAAATAAATTGTTGATGGTGTCAAAGAGATGGCATACAAGCCAATGGATAAGTACTAGTGAAGAGTTCTACAATTAGTACCTGGAAAAATAATGTATAAGAACTTTGCCAATCTTGAGAAAACTATAAAACTATTTCTCTCTTCCTCTCATGGAAATTGTAGCTTTGTGAACATTGTGCAACTATGAAAGTCATTGCAACAGCAAAGATGATGAACCATTCAAGCAACGGTAATGTTATTAAATGATAAACCATTTAGGTAATGACAGTGTTATTAAGTGGATGGACCAAGAGATTGCAGATCAGCTGAAATACACAAACCTAGCTTAAGCACTATTTGCTATATAATTAGATGAAGGACAACTTTCTCAGATAAGTAAATGCAGCATGAATATTTACCACATATATGAATTATGGACAGCATATTTATAAATAAATAAGTGAACTAAGTTCTGCTTTTAAAACCCTCACAGTCACACAGTAGTATGTCTGCGAACTTATACTGCTAGAAACCAGGTTTCAACATCCACGGTGAGCAGAGCACAGATAGCCCATTGTGCTGCTTTGTACTCAACTTCAAACAAAAAATAAATGAATACTTCTAAAGGATTTTAGCACTAATTAGAAGAATAATAAAACTTCCTAAATTTGCTAGTTCTAGTGAGTACATGAAACTTTAACAATTTGGATTAATTTGTAAATTAAAATCATGTTATATTCAACAGAAGTTAATTTTAATTATGGAAATGTAATTGTAGGAAAGAAGGTTTAAAATATATCTAAATATAAACTTAAATGCTTAATATTTCTTTTGTAGCCTTTAAATTCTCAAGTAAACATAACAAAATTCAATCCAAAATAAAAAACTAGCACAGTTCCACTGAATGAATCAAAATACAACTTAAAAAGGAGTTGTTGATGAAGTAGATAAAGAAAATACAAACATTTGATCTTTAATATTTGTATGGAATAAAATTGGATTTTGTGTCAATAAATGCATTTTTATTGTGATTTGAATTCCATCACCAAAATATTGGGTAAGAATTTATTGTTGGTTGTCTTGGATCCAACAAGAAAAATCTAAGTACCCATTATAAATGCAGGATGAATAAGAATCATCTTACAGTTTTGGACTAGTGTAAAAGATGAAACAGATACTCATGTACTGAAATCAGAATTTATTTCTCTCAAATTACACAGTAAACTATTTAAATGACTTCTACACATTGATATATTACAAAAACAAGACAAAAGGAAAAGCAAATTGAACTTAATTGCTATGATTAGAAAACACCAAAACATTTTAAGGTTGATTCTATGTGGCTTTGAATATCATTATTCAATTGCTATGGGTCTTTCTGAGTGAAGCTTTCAAGCAAATAAAACCATTTCTTCAAATGTTAGTACAATGCTACATAGTGAATATGAATTTAGCTCATACAGAAAACCTCAAGCATTACACTAACTACTACAGCAAACTAGCAGACTAATTTTGAAGATATTACACCACAATAAGTAAATTCAATATTGGTTAAAATTAACCATACATTTACAATACTATAATTAAAAAGCTATTTGAAAACAAGCATTACCATTGATGTCAAACTTGTATTACATATTTAACTTTATTGGATAATTATAATTAACCTATTTAGAATAAACCTTAAAAAACTTTTGAAATATATATTTTTATATACACTAATTAGATTCTGCTTACAACAGAGGATTATGAGAATCAAACCAATCAAATGAAAATAAATAGTCCAGATATCTGTTTTAGTTTCATACCTTACTTCATAAAATGTATCATCTAGAAAACTAGCATGGTAAGCTTTCTTTGCAATGAAATGCTTTGCCCAAAATATTAAAGAATATTTTGCTTGATATTATTTTCATGAACAGTGACTTTTCTTACTGAGAAAAATGATACCTCCAAAGGTATGCAAGTGGATATTAATATTACCTTCTTCTTGTTCCTCCAAAACCTAATAAATGACAAAAAAATCACACTAAGCAAATTTCTCTATCTCAAATTTACTTAATTGAAAGAAAATTCTTCCATAAAAATTGTTAAAATATGATTCTTTTGTGTATGAACATTATCCAGTTACCTTTTCTTTTCTTGTATTAAAGAAATATGTCACTTTATTTAATAGACAAATAATAAAGATTTAACTGTTTACAGATGCAAATATTAATTAGAACAGGGATCCCATCCTCAACACATGACTGGTAGGCAACATGTTTTAAATGAAGATGCCACTTAAAAGAAAACAGTAACTTATTAATACAAAAAAAGAAATTGTACTTCGTACCAAACCAACAGCTATGATGATGCACACTAGAGTTGTTTGATCACTTTCTTGGGTGGATTTGCATACCCACCAGAAAAATAGCTTATAACCTAGCCATGTTAGCTAGTTTTCAATTTTGAATGTGGCTTGCAGCACATTAAACATTACAATCCACAGAATTAGCAGGTCAATTTCTTAAACTAAAAAATGTACATAATTCTAATTTTTTTAAACAAACATAATTCTTCTCAATACTTGGTAAATTAAGAACAGTAAAATATTTTGTGTTACCTGATGCTGTACGGGTACTACTGGAGCTAGAAAACCCAGATCCACTTCCTCCACTGAACCATCCACCACCACCACTAGAGCCCCAAGATGGCCTTTCTCTATGTGTATAATCTGATGCTGCCCAACCTCGACTTAAAGAAAACATGGACAATTTAAAAAAGTAGCACTTTCTCAATGTTACATTCTGAATTACTTAAATTCTCTCATAACTTTTTTCTTTTGTAACAATGGCATAATAACACTTTTGTATAATGGAGTGTAAATTAAATCATTAATCTTACAAAATATTAAAATGATACATAAGTTTATTACAATATAAAAGCAACCAAAGTAACTATATTCAGCTGCTTAAGTGCACTCAAAGAAGAACAATGTCTCACTAACCCTATCAATGAGTGATAATTTTCAAGCTTATATGCATTTGAAATGGATTTTATGAAACTGTGTTTAAAATAGTTTGTAAAATTATTAAGAATCATTGTAAATATTTTAAATATATTTTCCACAATAAAATATGTATGAGCCAAAGATAATTCAGGCAAATCATAGAGACAAAAATCCTTGTTACGGTAGAAGTTGTATGTATGCCACTGAAATTGGTGCTGTTAGTAATAATTTCTAAGCAGAAAGACAAAATTATTCAAAAGTGATGTTATATTCCTTACGAGACAGATGACACTGTGATGTAAAAAGAGAAATGAACAGTTTCATTCTGAGTTCTCTTGCTGATTACCTATTACTTTATTACAAGTTACAGCTTTTATAGTGAAGAATGTTGATTTAAATACTGAAACCTTCTTTACATTTAAAACTTGTGTACTTGGGAATGATCACACCAAAACAAAATTACCTTCTTTACTGTAAGAGTTGTAATTTGTAATAAAATAAGAGATGTGAATGTTATTTTGAAAGAAGTAAAACACATATTTGTGTTATGTGGCTTTAATGGGCAAGTAGCTGCTTGAAAACTGTTGCTGTGAGGTTAAAAAGGGGATTGGAGTACAAACAGTGAAATACCTAAACTTGAAGATGTGCTTTTACAGATGAATACAAGTTTTAATTGTTTAGGCAATAATCAGTTACAGTTCAGTCAGTAGCACAGAGGATATCTATATCATAGTCAATGTGCAAAGTGTATATAAAAGTATGGTGGGGGCTCTGTAAAAATTAGGGCTACATCTCAGCTAATGGTGTTGGTGACCTATATAAAATTGATGGCACCCCTTAGTGTAGATAAGTACAGGCCAACTCTGTTTCCTTATTATACTTCTTCAAGAACATAATACAAGGCAGAGATTGAGCTTTCAGCAAGACAATAATCCCATGGAATTAAACAATGAACCTAAAAATATAATTAAGATGTCACAGAGCATGTAGATTAACTTACTTTCTGTTTCCAAACATATAACCCAGTAGGCCACCAGTGAGAGCTCCTGTCCAAAAACCTCCACCAGCAGATCTTCTTGTATTTTGTTCACAACCTGAGTGAGTAAACAAAAAATACTTTAACTTTAACAGATGGAGAACAAATTAGTGAACTAACTTTTGAAGTCCAAAAATTTATTCTAGACAGGTGAAATATTCAATTTCTCTATCTACATCATATTTATGTCACAAATGTATCTGCCATCAAAGTCAAAGCTCTTGGGATATAACAAGCCAACAACTAAATGTGGTGACTGTGGGTGCAAAAACAAAAGTCTAGAGTCAGAAAGCAAAGGTCCTTCTTTCTTGATGTACAAAATGACAGAGCAGCTGTCTGAATGGATAATACCAAGATGACAGACATGATATATGATGATGGCAAGCAGTGTATTAAGGACATCAATACAAAGAGACTGCTCTGTTGGAGACCAAGGCCTGGAAAGTCTGCAGGTGTTCAGAATTGCAACACATCCAGATGGAGGTATCTGTGAACAGAAATCAAGATGGAAGAAGAAAGATGCCCAAGGATGTGTGGGTTTGACTGAGTCACCACAACAGCAAAAGGTGAAGAAAGGGATGGAGAAAGACAAAGGAAAATGGTAATTTTTACACTTACCCCAGTGATTAAACTATGAGTCCACTGTAGATGTTGATAGGAACAAGAAATTTTAGAAGAGTCAGAGTCACTTACACATAGAAAGAGAAATGAGCTTTTCTGTAAGCATTAGGTCCATATCTTGAAGGTGCAAAAAGGAAGATTGAGCCTGAACTGTAAATGAACTATAAAAAGATTTTCAAGTGAATCAGATACTTGACGAGAATCAATGTATGCTTGGAGAGTTTTACCAGCCAACCCAAACTAAATGACATTGAAATGAAAAGAGAGGTCACAGCTGAGGATACTTATTTGGATGGGGTAAGAAGAAAAGCAAAAAGAAGAAAAGAGTAAAACCTTGGGGTAGGGCCAAAGGCTTACTCCATGCTATTCATAACCTGGAAAGAAGATACTCCTTTAGTTGTTGAAGATGCAAGGGATCTGAAGGGGATAGAAACAAAAGTGTGGTGTGAAAAGACAGAGAAAGCACCTTCTGCAAATTGAGCCCACAGGTGCACAAAGTGAAAGAGGTGGTTGCAGAAACAACTCACTTCAATGGTCCATAATGGTCATCTCTCCAGAAGGTGAGAAGATATTGGAAAGTAATAATAGGATGAGAAGCAGGAGAGGGGTGACCATGGGAAAACTGTTGGAACCATCCCACCCCAGACTAAGAAACAAAAGTGAGAAGAGATGACTGCTGACAAGCTGCCTCAGCTAAACTTTTCAACATATAAGCCTATAAGGCATTCCCCGAAAACCTTATCAGGAAGGAAGGGTGCCACAACCAGGTCTCTGAAATAAAACTAAGGGAAGTGAACTCCAGAAAGTAAAGCATCTCAACCAAGTAAATCTCAGAAACAAAGTAATCAAGTTAACTGGAACACTTCAAGAGAATAAATCAAGGCAAGGTAAAGAATATACAAGTTCAACTGTTCCTAATGAATTTATCAGGTTGGTTAAAATGTAAAGCCTCTAAAATAAGGTGAACGATGAATAGATAGTGAATAAGTGAATGAGCTGAAGTCTAGAATATTGAGGATCAGAAAGAGGTATGCAAGCTTAGAGAACAGATTCAATGGACTGAAGCAAAATGAAAAAAGAGAATACTGACTGTACATCACAAAACAACATTCTTGAGGTATTGGAAAACAAAGTAGTTGGAGTTCATTACAAAGTTGAGACAACACAGTATCAGCATGAACATAAATATCTGGTTGGGGGGGGGGGTTAGAGACAGAAATAGAGAAGGCAAATGCAGCAAGGTAGTCTGAGATTCAGTAAAAACCACTAATAAAAGAGAAGGGATGACATATATCCTTGTAAACAATGTAACAAAAGATGAAGGTGGGGTAACCTGTACAAATTAACAAAAAATGAGACATCTGTAGTTGATGCAACAGAAGCAGGGGGTCAGAAGTTCTAGATTTGAGATTATAATGGAACCAATTGCCTGGTGCACAACAAAGGTAGCACTATTGGTTTTCAATGTACTGCCAGTTGCCTATGAAACTGTGGATGATAACTCCAGTCTTGAGTGTTAGGACCTTTGGAGGTGTGAAAAACATAGGTATGTAAATTAATTGTCTAGCTTTTCCATAATAGCAAATATTTTGATTAAATATTAAATCTAGTATACTGAATAACTAACAGTGAAGAGTATTCCTATTAAAGAAGTCATATTACAAACTCTGAAATATAATTAAGATAAGTAATAAAAGTAAAATAACTCAAATGAAGTTTAAACTGAAAAGTTTAAAATTTTCTAATTTTCTTTCACAAAATCAATAAAAGGAAGACAAGGAAGATGAAAATTTCAAATGGTAAAGTGTCAAAGAATAAGCACAAAAATTCTCTAATTCATATTGAAAATGATTACTAAATCACTAGCAGTGTTGAGAAAAGAATGAGCCTTTGTTAATACAAAATGTACTCAGAGGATCTGCTGTGCACAAATAATGTGCCTCCCTTCTGACTGCGGAGAATTCTAGTCTAATGCCATTTAACACAGATTAGGACACTACACATTAATATACATAGGAGTAAGAGTTTTCAATAAGACTTGGCACATGTGCAAAAATCTTTATGGCAGTGGTATGAAGTAAGGATATATCAGTTCTTCTGAGATGTTCTGAACATCAAAGTTATCATTTTATTACATTCAATCCTAAAACTGGTAAAATATAAAAGTTCTTTTGAAAACATTTTCTCAAGAAACCTGACAACAAATTGATAGAAAGCCCTTCAACTTCTACACCAAAATAATAAATAGCAAACAACAATCAGCTTTTATGTAACCTTCCACATGGATATAACTAAGTGAAAAACATAATGCAAACTCTCAGTTACAGTGGCCTTTTTAAACTTAATGGAGCGTTATGCATCATAATTTATCTCAGACGAGTCTATGATTTATTACATCACATATTATGATTTCAAAAAACCAGAAATTTGAATTTGAATTTAGATGTTAATTAAATGTCTATGTATTAAATTTATATTTGTCAACAAGATTTATGCACACAATCCTCTTTCTCAACACAAATATATTTTAATATCAAAGAACAACATAATTTATAATAATGGTTATTGCAAATAATTATTTATATACACAAAGTTTACAAACTCACAAACAATATTATGTCTTCTATCTGGTCTGGAACTGAACACTTTATCAACTGTCCAGGTCCATGAGGCACAAACTGTTTTATGTTGACACACAGATACACTTCGCTTGACAGGAATGCTAGCTAGCTCTGTCCTTCATGCACGTGTATTTTCTGTAGAAGTTATGTGATGGATTCATAGAAATACTAATGTCCAAAGTTAATTCACTGAAGTTTGTAATGTTTGAAGCCTATAAACATAACTGGTCAAATATCTGTAATTTTTTTTTATTAATAAGTGTTAATTGCAATTTTAGCTTCTGAGGCTTATAGCATATTGACTGTAGCTGTTCAACAATATTATGTACAACTGTCTTTTTGCAAGTGAATTTATAATCTTTAGGCAAAATTCTCAAAAGTTCACTTGGCAAAAATATAAAACATATGTTGTTGATTCTTATGCTGAAAAACCTCCTACAAATTTAGAGAACAGGCAGGACTTGTGTGGTACACATTTAATAATGTAAGTTACATACACTAAACTTAAACAAAGATATATATTAAAATAAATGTATAACAGTAAGTGTGTTACAGAAGTCAGTAGGCAAGTTATACATTCATTGGTTTTGGCTCAGAAACAAAACATAATAACAAGGCTGTCGATCCTGAAAAATTACCATTTGTAAAAACACTCACTTGCATCTGTATAGAATTCAGGTCGGAACCCTGGTGGTGGTGGGTTAGAAGAATAACTTCCACCAAGGCCTGTGTTACCTCCTGGATATCGGCTATCGTAACCTGGATGATCATTATCGGTTGAACTAAACTGTTGTGTCTGTATACAAGTTCTGTAGATAGCATAAATAATTATGCCAATAATGATTAATAAAATAATATCATTTAAACCTCCTCGCTGATGAAGTTCATTATAGGTTTGCTGGTAGGAATGGCTAAAAAAAACAAGAACAAAACACATAGATGGAATAGCCGTTGTACTCATTAACAGATGTTCTAAATGTATGGATATACGAGATTATTTAATTCAAAGTAGAGATACTCCCGAAAATTTAAAAACCTTTGATATTCATCTTTTTGTAAATCTATGTTAAGTAAAATTTATACAGTTTGAGTGCACACTAAAGATATGTATAACAATAATAAAATGGATCCTGTTGATTTAAATACACAAGACTCAGAAATTGTGATGTTCTGTGTAATAAAATAAACTATAGTATCCCAAATACACTGTGGTCATAATAATGTAGAATTTGCTAACAAAGAACAGTAACTGTCAGTCTGAAAAGAGATCAAGAACTGCACGAGTTTACAGCAGTTGATACTTTATTACTTTCTAGAAATGTACAGAACATAAAACAAAAACACATCTAGAAACAAAATGTTTGCTGTTATAACTACATATTATTCATAGCATTACATAATAACGTGTGACAGAATGTCAACAATAAGGTTTTCCTATCTAATAGAGTACCCTTTATGACTGTTCCACCATCCATAGTCATATTCTCCTTTGCCTTTCTTGAGAAAGCCCTCTTCAGAAAGGTCAATAGAATATTCCAGCTGTAGTGGTTAAAATAAATATGTAACTGTTTGAATATTTTTACCAATAATAGATGATTTATACAACATTATCAACAAAGCATAATTAAAAGCATCTGTATTGATTGTATAACAACTAAAAAATTATTGATAGGTGTTCTTAATAGATATAAAAATAAACAGGAATAAAAATGTTTATTTATTAAAATAGAAAAATATCATGATGAAAATTTAAAAAATTATTTTGTTTTCCTTCTCTCATTTATAATAAAAATGTTAAGGAAAGAATTCTGCTCATGTGCTAAAAGTATGTACATCACAATAAAGTAATTAAACCTTTAATGAACAGCGACTTCCTATTCCTATATAAAAGTAGCTGATTAAGCAACAGATGTTTTAACATATACCTTTTAGAATAAAAACAATCAGTTGTTGGGGGAAACCCATCTCTGCACTACTCTGTACAAAGAATTATGAACTGGCTACCAGATGTATCTTGAATTCACTGATATTTATGACATACAATGCCAATACCATGATCCTGAAAATGAATAGGTAAAAGGGTGATGGCCAGATGGATGTGGAGATTGAAGACTTTTTTTTTTCTCTTTTAATGGGAGATGGAACAAAATCTATGTAAGATACATGAAATTCTGAGAAAGAACAATTAATTTTGTTGTAGAATGTTTTCGCTACTATTTTAAGGGAAGCGTACAAATTTCATGGGTGGTAAGTGCTACCTTTTGCCTTCTTTTGATATTGTCACTGATGACAAAAGGTTTAGTCTGAATTTACTTTCTTTAGAATATCAAAAAATTAGGATGTTTAGATGAATTATTCATCTTGGACAAAACAATAAAAGTCTTCAATTTTGCAATATTTGCAAATTAATTCTCAGACAGACAATAACAAGAAAAAAATCTTAAGGTATTGCGTGTGTGTGTATTTTTATATCATTTTCCTAACAACATTATTTCTTTAATAAAGTAGTATACTGCCACAATATATAGATATCTGAAGAGCAAAAAATGTTCTTTAATGAACAATTGAACTTGTATAAATATAAGTACGTAACTGTAATTGAGAAACTCAAGCTGTAATTGTAGTTAAGGAAAGAATTAGTAATGTCATTGTAATTAGTAAATACATTTTGTAATTCTTGATATCTTTGTTAACCTGAATGTGACCTAGGAAGGTGGAAACATTGTTCTCTGCTTACCAATAAAAATGTTAATATCCACACCAGCTGTTCTGAGATACATTTGTACTTTTTGTAATTATTCTGAAGTACTAAGAATTTTAAATTATAAGCTTCTTAAAACTTGTACATTAAATAATTTCAGTCTAAACACATTTTCAGTGTTAACTTAGAATACCTACCAAAACTACAGTTAAAAATATTGCAGTCATGTATGTTATAGAAAATGACAAAAATTTGTATGAAAAGTAACAAAAATATTGTATAAGAAGGGTTGTAACATTATTCCATTACCTTTGAATGTATTTTAACACTATGTAATGAAGTAGAATTAAAAAAAACAACAAACTTACTCCACAAGAGCCTACAAGAATATACGGATCTTCGGGATAATCATATCCTTCACAAACTATCTCAACTGCTCCAAACCTATAAGAACTATCCATGTCTGCCTTGCATTCCCACTGAAGCATAGTAATAAAATTAACTATTACTTCTTGTGAAAACATACTTCAGAACTGCAATTGATTTTCATAAAAATTAAAGAAAACAATTATATATTTTTTTTTATTCACATAATATGGTGTTGTCCAATCATTTTATCTATTTATCTGAAAGAGATAAAAACCAAGACAAAACGCACTGAAACAATTTATGTATTTGCAAAAGCATTACACTAAGATAATAAATATAGTGACACAGAATATTTGAATTCTTACACAGTTTCTTTGGGCTATAAAAGCAACTTTTAAGGCTTCGAAGTCAAATTAAAATAACATTTATTTTAAACATATATATATATTAGTAATAATACATTTCATTACTGAACAGAATTTAATCTAAGGTATACAAAAGTCTTGGATTTGAAACTTAATTTCAGAAACATACTATATTCAGGAATGATTGAGAAGCTGTAAACATCCCAAGAATGTGTCTGTCCTATTCCACAACCTAACTTCAAACTGTAAGTTTGTCTAGAAAGACAATGCTCACATTATTACCCTGAGCTTGACATCCCATAAACTAAATTATGAAGGCCTAACTTCAAATATACAGTTTATATATGTAATGGTACAAGACTAATATAAATATTTTATAGATTTGTGACAGCATATTTTATATTATACTTAAAAACTTTATAGCTGTAAATTGAAAACATCAGGCATTAATAGCAAAGGACATCAAAGAATCAGACACAATGTTCTGTCAACACTCGCAAAATGAAGTGACATTCTGTTTGCTCTTTAAAACTTTTAGTTTTATTACAATATTTAATAATGTAAGATATCAGTTACTATAACTGCTTTCCACAAATTAATAAGAAAAATAAAAATATATTGACAAATTCCTAGAATTAATAACCATTCTCTACTACATGGCCCAGCATGGCCAGGTGGGTTAAGGTGTTCATAGCGTAATCCAAGGGTGGCTGGTTTGAATCACTGTTGTGCTAAACATGCTCACCCTTTCAGCCATGGGGGCATTATAATGTCATGGTCAATCCCACTATTCGTTGGTAAAAAGAGTAGCCCAAGAGTTGGTGGTGATGACTAGCTACCTTCCCTCTTGTCTAACACTGCTAAATTAAAGACGGCTACCACAGATAGCCCTTGAGTAGCTTTACGTGAAAAATTAAAAGCAAAAACAAATTCTCCACTACATGAACAAAATATATTTAAAATATTAGCTGCTAAATTAGATATTTTTAAGGAAAAGGGATATAGTTTACTTGAATAGAGCTCTCACTACTGCCTTTGTTATAACACTGCACAACCTTAGGAACAAATGCTGAACAACCAGCTGATCCACCAATACACTGCAACTGAGGTACAGGTGAAGATCTTCGACCAGTGGTCATCTTCCCTTGGTAAAGTGTTAACACTTCAACATCTTTGAGTTTCACTTTATGACTACCTGTTCAAAACAAGTGACAAAAGTAAACATTCTAAAGTTTTTTATTATTAATTCTAAAAATTGCTTTTCACACTATTTCTATAGAACCAGATTAAACAGAAACCTAGTATGTCTTAGTTTTGTTAATATAATAACACATACCTATTTCTTAGTTCATAAAGTAAAACTTTTTTTTTTTGGGGGGGGAGGAATTTCTAAACATACTCATACCAGAACACACAAAATTGTGGATATTTTAGAACAGTTTTATATGTTGTAAAAATTTGTATACAATATACAAAACTGTTTTAGTGATCTAAAAATTAGACCTAAACAAGTCCTTACTATGAATAACTATTCTTGTTTCAGAGTTGCTGAGAGCTTTCATGATGCCCACGAAAGGATTAGTATTTAACATGTAGCAGTAATAGGTGATACAGCAAATAAAATGGTTAACATTTGTTTAATGATAAATATACTTTTAAGTTACAGTGATACACTGTACAGGAACAATTGTGTGTGTTTTTTTTCGATTTTATAGTTCTACTTTAGCATTTCCTTATTAAATGCTAGCCAGGCCCAACAAAACTATGTATTTTTCTTAATTTAATACCTGTTAGTGTTACATGCTACCAGTAATAGTAACAAAATACGACAGTGAAAAGTCTCCAATCTTCTTAAAACTTACCCCATCCTTGAGCTGAGAAACTGGAGATGAAAAGCACAGGCAGAAAAACCAAGAAACACGAAGTGAACCTTTTTATATCTACAGGAAAGAAATTCATTTTGAAACCGATAGGTTGTAATTTCAGTCTCAGTCTTACCGAACAACGAAATTTCTAAAGATACGATTTGTAAATCGTCAACGACGGCAAAAACCACAACTTTATATTTGTTAATTTAATAATTTCAGTACAATACATAAACTGGTTTCGTAGCTGTTTTTTAAATCGTCGAGTAAAATTAAACAACTTAACATCAATAATGAAGTGCAAAAGGTTGTTGACGTAGTTTATTATATCTGAAGCTGACGTAAGATCACGACCAAAACTTACGTGTACAAATTAGAATGGATCCCTAAGCCCGTTAGTCCTAGTACCATGGTTTAATTTAAAATGAAGTTTAACTTATTGCTCGGACGCCCTTGCCCTAACGTTATGTACGCATGTTTCCATGTCTAGATTATAAACATTTACAACAGGAAGAGAAATAATATTCATATTAAATGACACATACAGTAAAGTGTAGAACACACTATTTCATAGATGATTAACTACAAAACGAATGATGTGTTTTCCGAAAAAAAATATAAAAATATTAGTTTCATTACATACAGAGTTTGTTTATACTTGAGCACAAAATTACACAAGAGGTTTTGAGCTTTGTCTACTACTGGTTTCTGTGCATTGTAAGTCCGCAGACATGATAGTAGGGGCTTATGCAGATAGATAATTTGTTTGGAATTAAGCAAAAATAATCATTGTTTTTAAATTTTGCACAAAACTACTCGAGGGCTATCTGTGCTAGCCGTCCCTAATTTAGCAGTTAAGACTAGAGAGAAGGCAGCTAGTCATCACCACCCACCACCAACTCTTGGACTACTCTTTTACCAATGAATAGTGGGATTGATCGTCAAATTATAACGCCCCCACGGCTAAAAGGGCGAGCATGTTTGGTGCAACGGGGATTCGAACCCGCGACTCTCAGATTATGAGCCGAATTCCCTAACCCACCTATTCATACCGGGCCACAATTAAGCAAAAAAAGCTATCCAATAGACTATCTGTGCTCTGCCCACCACGGGTATCAAAACCCAGTTTATAGCGGTGGGAATCTGCACACATACCACTGTGCTGCTTGGAGGCGTAGAGAGATAGAGGTAAGAAGAGTGAAATTCACAAGTTCTAGTAACTAAACAAGCGTTTAACTTACGTTTATAATTTTTTTTTTTTTAATTTCGCGCAAAGCTACTCGAGGGCTACCTGCGCTAGCCGTCCCTGATTTAGCAGTGTAAGACGAGAGGGAAGGCAGCTAGTCATCATCACCCACCGCCAACTCTTGGGCTACTCTTTTACCAACGAATAGTGGGATTGATCGTAAGTTATAACGCCCCCACGGCTAAAAGGGCGAGCATGTTTGGTGCGACCGGGATTCGAATCCGCGACCATCAGATTACGAGTCGAACGCCTTAACACGCTTTGCCACGCCGGGCCCGTTTATAGATGGTGAAAAATAAACGAATGTATGAGGCCCATGAAATTTTTCATGGTTTACCACAAAGATTTTTCAGTTCTATCAAGCATATGATAAGTGTTTGCAGAAATAGTTCCACATCGGTTTTAGTTTCACTTTGAAGTAAACCCAGCTTGAGTGCTAGAGGTCGCACAACGACTACGTATTAATCGATAAAGTTTATATCCAGAAGGTTGAAATGAGCGGTGCCCTGCTCATTAAACATTTTATTGTCAAAACTTTACCTCCTTTATTATGCTCTGAGCTCTACATACGAACGAATGCATCGTACATCAAATTCTATTGTATAGTTCTTGTATAAAGTCAGCCGCTATGATGCTGTGGTTTTGTTTATAGAAAAACATCAGGGCCTTTGCAAATGTTAATTGAGACACTTTCTTGAATATATCGCTGCTCAAATCCCTTTCTACATCATTGTCTGTTACTAAATTGAGAGTGTGTGCCACGCACGGGAGATGCTCAGGGTAAAACAAAATCTCACTAGATTCTGTCTCACTACTAATTATATCAAAAATGCTGTGAACGTTTATCTTTTATTTTTTTCACTACTTGACTCGAGTGTGTTTTGCTCTACTTTGGTTTGTTTTGAATTTTGCGCAAAGCTATTTGCGTTAGTCGTTCCTTTATCAAGAGAAAAAGCAGCTAGTCATTACTACCCACCGCCAACTGTTGGGCTACTTTTTTACCAACGAATAGTTGGAGTGACCGTCATATTATAACGTATCATTGCTGAGAGGTCAAGCAGATTTGGTGTGACGGGGTTTCAAACCTATAACCCTCGGATTACGAGTCAAATGCCGGGCATGCTCTGCTCTGGAATAACCCAGTTGATTTAATAGTACCGTATTGGTATGGTATTGCTGTATTGGCGTTGTATGATTATAATGATTTATTTTTCTATACAGTCATAAAAAGTGCTTGTCGATAACCGGTCTTCACATTAGCTGTAAGTCAGGTGAAAAAAATATATATATAAATTTAAAATACTTGAAAATACCCGATAGATATCACGCATAGAGAGAGTATTCCAAAGAACGAAAAAAAAAGAAGAAGAAAAAGGAGCAAGATATACATACTCATACTGACGTAACCTTATTTAATGGCATTCTCTATTCCTTAGGGTAATCTCAATTGATAGACTGTACTGGAGACTCTGTTGTCATTTGAGTTGGGATTGGAGAAGATGGAGACAATGATTCAAGCATGTGATATTCTATGTCAGTGTGAGGTATATTAGCACCCTTTCATCTGTCATACTTTTGATCTGAACTTTCACTTTCTTTTCCCGATGAAATATCATTTATCCTCTTGAAAAATTTAGCAGCCCATAACTCAGCAGTGTAAGACTAGAGGAAGCAGAGCTAGTCAGTACCGCCAACTTATGGGCTACTTTTTTTCCAACGAAAAGTAGGATTGACTGTAACATTATAACTCCCCCACGGCTAAAATGGTGAGCATATTTAATGTGACGAGGATTCAAACCCGCCATCCTCAGATTACAAGTTGAGAGCCCTGACCACCTGGCCATGCTAAGCCGAATTCGTTTTGTTTTTTTTCGTCATTGATATTACGTTTTATTTACTTTCTGATGGAAGTACTTTGGTATCTTAATTCACGCTACCTTATTGTCAAATTCATAATAATTTTATTAATTCCTGCATCTTGATTATCAAATTAAGTTGATTATTCAGGAAGAACTCCTCAGTGGCAGTAACATATATGATATTTTCCCACTTAGAAGTGAAGATCACCAAAAAGAATAAAATTACTACTAAAAATGAAAAAAGCCAACACAATTTCACAAACACTTTATTCCTACCTACGTAAAACCGACTCACGCACACCATAAATATACGGCATCCCCAAACCTCATAAACCAGATTGTCCATTACGACCAATAATGTTCACATACGAATCGTTTAATTACAATCTTGGTAAATCCATAGCATGGGCATTCTCCAAATATGTAACATCAGTCAGCTCATTCATCAAAGACTCTTTTAATTTCAAGTATAATCTAAATCAACTTAATCATAAAGCCTTAATGGCCAGTTTCGATGTTATATCCTTCTTTACAAAAGTTCCAACCACTGAAGCCTGCAAGATAGCCTTAGAACTCTATATCCGAGACCCTAACCGAACTATAGACATTCCCAGCAACCAATTAGCAACCCTCATAGAATTCACCACGATAAAGACAAACTTCATGTTTATCAACCACAACTATATACAAACAAATGGCCTAAGCATGGGTAACCCAGTATCACCAGTTCTAGCCAATATTTTTATGACACAAGTTGAAACACAAACAATTAACACAGCATTGCATTCACCATTATACTGGTACAAGCATGTAGATGACATGGTTGCGGGATTCACATCTACAGAACACATACTTAATTTTTTCAATCACATTAACTCTATACATCCCAACATTAACTTCACATGTGACCAGGAAGAAAGCAATCAAATATCATTTCTTAACCTCAAAATTACAAGAACCGACACACAATTCCAAACAGAAATCCACCGAAAAATCACCCATACTGGACCATACATTCCTTGGGACTCAGCACATGAAACAAAACAAAATCTCAACATACTAAGAAATCAAACAAACACAGCCATAAAACTATGCTCACCAGATAAAATTAACGATGAAATAGACAAAATAAAACAATACTCCATCAACATCAATAAGTTTCCTCCACAAACCGTAGAAAACATTATACGCACACACCTAGACAGAAAGCAAAATCAACCAAGAAAAGTAAATATATCTCACGAATCAAAAAATCACGAAACCATATACTGCTGCAAACCATATATTCCCGACATCAGCAGACAAATAACCAACATTTGGCAAAAACTAGTAACAAAATATCACATTCCAGTTAATACCAAATTTATTCAAAAACCAGGCACAAAACTGAGTTCTATACTATGTAAAAACTACACTGACAAACATCACACCAACATTATTTATAAAATACAATGTGATAACTGCCACGACTTCTATATTGGAGAAACAAGTAGAAAAATGGAAACCAGATTCAAAGAATATAAAAAGTCACCTTCACACGTTTTCGAACACTGCAAGTCAAATAAACACAACATAACCATAGAAAACGCTCAAATACTAAATAAAGAAACAAACATAAACAAATGCAAAATTAAAGAAGCCTTACTTATACAAAAACTTAAACCCAAAATAAACCAATGTAAAGGAACGCCTTTATACTTATATTAATATAATAAAATAAAATTATATATTCAAATATAAAAAACACCGCCCTCTACATTCCGACACTCAGTTACACAACCTCTTCCAAACATGTGGTCAGCTTCCGGTCAGTTACCTCTTTCTTTCTTTGTAAACCTGACGATGACCGAAGAAAGTCGAAATGTTGTTCGCTCTTCTACGTAAAATATTTTCTCAACCCAAACGAGCCGTTTTTGCATATATATTTCTCTACAAGTTGGTTTTCTCGACATCACTAAAAAGAATAAAAGATATAGTGCACTTTTATTTCCTTTTATCTTTGCATTGGTCAAGGAACTTCATAATATAGATTGGTTGGTTGGTTGGCGTTTATTTGCATAAAGCAACTGGACCATCTGCGTCGATAACACAGGAAAGTAGTAGTGTCACAGTTATATTATTAATCTATAACTTAAATGTTAGCTAGAAGGGCTATAGGTTTTAATAATAACTTTGAGATCAAAAGGATTAACAAAATAGACTTAAAGTATCTACTACAAAGGTTTAAGCAGGTGATGTAAACTGTACAAACATGCTTAAAAGTAAATTATAAATACAATGTTTCATGAGATATCCTCAGGCTAGTTAGAGAATACTGAATTATTTTTATATGTATGAAGAGGGAACCAGTTAGCATCTTAGCTATTATCGTTACTCAGTACAAGTACCGTATTTCCTGAAGTCTTTGACGCTACTTATCCCAAAAAATAAGTCTAAAAAATTTACGCTGCATCTTGCAGTTACGTTGCTCATAAGCCTAAACCTTAGCCTAGAGGAAGCGTTTCGATACCACACAGTAATCCACGCTTCTTTATATGACGCAGAATTAAATGTTTATTTTTGAAATTCCCAAAACGAATATATGTGTGCTATATGTCCCTAATGTAGCAGTGTGAGACTAGAGGGAAGGCAGCTAACCAACTCTTGGCTACTTTTTTTAATCAACGAATAGTGTGATTGATTGTACATTATAACGCCATCACCATTGAAAGGGAGAGCCTGTTTAGTGAGAAAAGAATTCGAACCCGCGACCGTCGGAGTCGAGTGCCTTAACCACCTAGCCATGCCGGGCCAGAATGAAATGTGTACGAGGGCTGTTCAAAAAATACGCGGACTGTTTGAATTGCGCGGCTCCAGTTGGTTCCAGGAAAATTCGCTTGGTGTCGCTAGGTTCGCACAGATCAGCTGATTACGACGCCATTTCCCGATTGCAGATATCTTCATTTGTGTATTAGCTACGTGGTTTTAAGTGAAGTGCGATTTTTTCGTTTGGCGGATTCCAGAATGAATGACCTGAAGGAGCAACGACTTGCTGTGAAATTTTGTGTTAAACTTGGAAAATCTGCGACTGAAACTTTTGCTATGCTTAACACGGCTTACGGTGATGTTGCTGTGAAGCGTACGGCATGTTTCAAGTAACATGAAGGTTTTAAGGATGGTCGACAGTCCATTGATGATAATGAGCGTCCTGGACGTCTTTCCACGTCAACTGACGACCCACACGTCGACAAAATCAACACCCTGGTGCGGGCAAATCGACGTCTGACTGTCAGGGAGCTTGCTGAAGAGTGTAGGATATCAGTTGGATCTTGTTACGAGATTTTGACCGAAAAATTGAAGATGCACTGCGTTGCTGCGAAATTCAGCCCTCAGAACTCGTGAGTTTTTGGCCAAACACTCGATCACTGTTCTTCCCCACCGCCCCTCCTCACCTGACCTTGCTCCTTACGATTTTTTCTTGTTCCCCAAACTCAAAAGACCCTTGAAAGGAAGAAGATTTGAGACGATTCCCAAGATTAAGGCAAATGCGACGAAGGAGCTGGAGGAAATTACAAAAGAAGCGTACCAGGACTGTTTCAACAAGTGGAAACACCGTTGGGATAAGTGTGTGCGTTGGGGAGGAGAGTACTTTGAAGGGGTCCCAGACCTGTAACTTCTAAATAAAGTATATTTTGTTTTATGACGTCAGTCCGCGTATTTTTTGAACAGCTCTCGTAAGTTACTTAGTATTAAATAAATAAATAAACAAGATAATCATAAATGATCACAAAATTTATTGATGATTCCGCAGTAGGCTAAGGTAAACTAGTCGATGGTCTAATTTGTTTGTTTTCCATCGAATAATGACATTTTTACTCACCTGAAACGAGCTTGATATTAAAGCAACATAACAAGAACATATGAAAAGTAAAACTGCTGAAACACTGCCCTGTAACGGCAGCCATTTGCAAAATATCATGTTTGTTTTGGTTCCATTCAGTTGTTGTGTAACGATTTCAAACACAGATCTGTTGTCGATAGGAGTTTTCTGTAAAAGTTCAGCTGAATCAGATTACTTTTAACACGGCCCATATTGTGGTTTCTACAAAAAAGAAAAAAAAAAAAGGAAAAAAAAAGGCACTCCTAGAATAGACTTAAAATAACATTATTACTGGTAATAATACAGATGTTCTAGTGGTAATATAAGATATACACTTTCAATGGTAGATATGATAAACATATACCTCACAAAAAACGAGAAGCGGGCAAGAGGATTGATGTACAGTAAGTCACTAAACAATCCACGAAACCTCTTGGTAAGATTGGTGGAAGTGCTGCGGCCTTATTCTTATGTTTATATTTATTTTTTTAATTTTTTTTTCCGAGGGTCGCGGGTTCGCGCCCGCGTTGCACTAAACATGCTCGCCCTCACAGCCGTGGGGGTGTATAATGTGACGGTCAATCCCACTATTCGTTGGTAAAAGAGTAGCCGAAGAGTTGGTGGTGGGTGGTGATGACTAGCTGCCTTCCCTCTAGTCTTACACTGCTAAATTAGGGACGGCTAGCACAGATAGCCCTCGAGTAGCTTTGTGCGAAATTCCAAAACAAACAAACAAAATGATTTTTTTAAATTTAGCTAATAAAAATAGGGGTGCATCTTTGACACTGGTGCGACTTCGACGTCAGGAAATACAGCAAACTGGTTTGTTTTATATTAGTTAACGGCATTTGTAATGTAGGTTTATAGAAAGTTGCGGAAGTTGATAATTATTCAAGTTTGTATAAATTTTAAAGTAATTTGTTGTCATTACATAAATTGGAGATTTAATAATTTTCACCAGATAATTAATTCTAAAGCTATAAAGAGTGCACAACAGTATCGCACAAAAATTACTTTTAGTAGTAATTAATTACAAATTAGAAATAGGACAAGCCGTAAGATATATACAGATGGTTTGCTATATTTAAATATTAGTCTGTATGCTGTCCTATTTAGTATCTCTATCTATACCTATTATGGGTATGCCACTGCACTCACCCGAATAATTCAGTCCTTATAACTTCCTATCTCAAATCGCTACGTAACCTCATTAATCGATAGACATCGCTGAGTTATTAGTTTCTCTCCACAAGGATCTTCTAGACTGAGCATTAATTAATTCTTGGGTTTGTTTTCGATATTATGATTAAGAATTAGAAGATATTATGCCTCGTAGTAGCACAGTAGTGTCTGCAGACTTATACTATTAGAAAACGGTTTCAATACTCGTGGTGGTCACAGCATAAATAGCCCTTTGTGTAGCTTTATGCATAGAAACAAACAACAAAAGATATTATATTTAACTACACAATAACAGTCTTGAAATTTTTGATTAAATCCAATCTTATATCCGTACACTATGGCTGTAATTTAAGATTTTACTTAAATTACTATATTTAACGTTTATACAAACTTGAATAGTTATCAACTTCCACAACTTTCTGTAGTCTTACGTTACAAATTCCGTTAACTCTGTTACACCCACGAAAGTAAAAATGTAACCGACTTCCATAGTAATTAGTAGGCATATGGTAAGTTGTTGCCCAGATTATTCAACAGGCAGCATTAACAAAGAAGCTACATATGTGATTAACGAGTCTAAAAGTCGTCAAATATTTGAATTTCCTTTAGTGGTCACGGGCGACGCGTTTGAGGCTTAGTCTCTCCAAATAATTTTCCAATTACAGGGCATTATTCCGACTAACTCAAAAATATCACACAGTATGTGTGGAGAGAGAGTGGGAGTATGCACAAACTGATTTTTCTCAGATCTGCAACCATCCACACGTGAAAGAATATCCATAGCTTAGCTGAACAAGAACCTGGGTTGGTAATCTGCAGATCGAAGGTTCAAATTCCCATCCCACCAAATATTTTTACCCTTTCATCAGTGAGAACATTAAAATGTGATGGTCAATCCTATTATTTGTTGGTATAAGGATGGTCAAGAGTTTGCAATGGATGATGATGACTAATTGCCTTCTTTCAGTGATAACTTAGAGATGGCGAGAGCAGATAACCCTTGTGTAACTTTGAGCGAAATTCAAAACAAAATCAAATACGGAAACAAACGACTTGCGTATCATCTCTGTTGTTAGCCAATGCGTTATTTTGCCAAAGAAACAATGTTTTGAAATGTATAATATTACAAAAAAATTGGTTATCATAAAATGTTGTTCATATATAATATAAAATCATCTAAGAAGAACCTATTTACTATTTTAACAGATTTTCAAATATATACAATAATATTAAAATCTGAAGATTAACAACACAAGCATAAAAATGATGAATAACAACATGCTTTGACGTTTCAGAATATACACATTCTATCTTGAGCAAATTATTATAGTAAATTTCAAGCCATAATTACAATTTATCATTTGAATGTTAAATATGTAATAAATTTGAATACATAAATGAAAACTATAAAAATAAATTGAGACAAATATGGTAAGATCATCCACCTATAGAAACACTGTCTATTTTTATAAAACACACCACACACTTGTAAGATCACCCATGTATAAAATATTAATAAGACCTTGTAACAATCACACCGTCCATCCAGTAGAAGAATTATACACCTGTAATACCTTCTAAAATAATATTAGGTAAATTAGATTAAATTATTAATTTTATTCTGTAGATTATAATTGTAAAGTTGATGATACATTAACCTATAACACCCTTTAATAATTGTTTTTCCAACTATCCACACACTTATCATACCAAGGCACCTTCTGATGGCATTTTGTGCCTCTGATAATGTGCCCTCTGGTTCCACTTCATGGAACGATGAAGCCATCATTTCTATCTCTTCTTTCTCCTATTGTTTGAAGTCGAAACACTTATCGCTTTCTGATGTTGTGGATTTACACAGCTAAAAACTAAGATTCATTCAAAAGAACAATCTAGTGTTTTATGGGATAATTGTATTTTATCCCACATTACTATCTGGAAAGGAAACAGCTCTACGACTGTTACGCGAAGCAATTTGTTTTTGAATGCTTATAATCTAGTTTTCTGAAGAGTCAACTTCAGAGACGATGTGGAATATAGGAGATTCCATTTTGATGCCGTAAGAACCAAAACTCACTTTATAAGCTTATTCCAAGTTTTCAGCCTTTGATCCTATGTTTGTAACTGCGCATCTTCAACACCCATAGGCCACATTTTAGCTTCAAATAAAGTTTATTACCATCATATTTTATCAAAATAGACATTTAATTTACTATAAATTCTCTCACAGTTTATTCCATTTAAGCTAATTTCTAACTCTCCTAAACGATCAGTATGTGTATAATTAACCTGTCTTCAGTGAATTGTTCATTTTGTTCATCTTCACTTCGATTCTTGTCTCTTACATTGCATATGTAACAAAATACTATACCTCCTATAAAGGAGATCAGGTATAGCTATGTGAAAATTTGCCAGAAGGATTTGGTTTGTTAGCACTAAAGAGCAATGCAAGAGGCTATCTTCTGATGTGATAAAACAAAAAAAGAGTAGCATGATTTGGAACAGAATGAATCAATGTATTTTGCAAGTAGAGTAACTAGTCCTGGGGAAAGTCTTCCTGGATTTTGTATCTTAAGACTTTTGCAAAGGTTCTTGGTAACCATGATCCTGAGATGAGGAACAAAGGTCATCTGAAGTGACAAGAATGCTTTATAAACTTGCTTCTTCCTGATTCTATAGGAACTTGAGTGGCTGAAGAAAATCAAGGAGACAAATTAGAGTAGAACTTGGGGTGGTCTGAACAAGATCTACAGAAATATATCAACTAGAGGAGTATAACTCCATCTTTGGTTCCTGCCACACTCAAGAGAATGATATAAATGATAGTTGGTGAATTCCATCAGCATGTACTGTTTTAAAAGAGGTGAAAGATTAAACTACTGTAAATGAAACTAGCATTAAGTAGGCTAGCCACAAGCCTCTATGCAAGGAGAGATCCTTAGTTATGCTGATGACAAACCATGAGATGCTATTAGTGGATGAATTCCACCAATAGTGATTGTCTTAGGTGTGTCAGTGTGTCAATAGATTGATAAATGGTCAGGCTTCTTCTGAACAGAACTACCTAGCCCTGTCAAAAGTGTAGAGTAAAGTGCCATTGGTGTACAAGTTATACAAAAATTCACTGTCTGACCAGAAGAGGAGAAAGAGAGAGATGGATAGCTCTCACGGCTTATGATGGAAGTGATGGTCAGATATATGATGCAGAGCATCTTTGTGAATGAGGGCAAGTAACTGCAAAATCACTGGTGAGTGAAAGTCACCAACAGGAACTGGATCCTTATTAGACAAAACAGTGAGCATTTACAAATGATAATATGATCACGGAGAGAAACCCATCTGTCCAGAGAGTAGGAAAGAAGAATTGTCAGTGCATGAAGTTCACCAACATACATTGTAATGTCATGCAGCAATACAAATACCAACATACAATAAGGAAGAAGGGTAAAAATTGGAGATACTCTTCTGTAAAGAGATGAAAGATGCTGACATAACTGTTGACCATAGGGTGACCAAACATCTAGCAGTTGCTATGGATGAGATAGGGCCTGCATCTCACTACTCAGTAACCCTATAATCAAGACCAATACTCATCTAAGTGTGGAGCTTCCATATCTCAAAACCTTGATGACATCTTTTGCATAGCTGTCTGTCCTGTTCAAAACAAACTACATGCCTGCTTTTGAAAGACCTTCATTAAGATCACACACATCCACAGTAATAGGAAAATGGATTGTAGCTACTATTTTTAAGGGAACAGTCAAGGAAGGCCTGGATTGCTCACTGCACTCATGCTACAAGTGAATTACATTTTGGTGGAAAAATCAATCTCTTTCCAGTCAGAAATGACCCAGTTACAGTGAACTGCTTGTAAGGGTACCTTACAGAGAAACAAAATTACTTTTATATAATGAAGTTTACTAGTAATCAGATCAAGTGCATCAATATCATACACCATGACTGTTAAACAAATTCTCTAGACATACTATTTTCTCTTTGGAAAATAGACAGTAGCAGTATGGATTTTAATATGTTCATCAGTGGGTAAGACCCCAATGTTGTTTTGCAATTATGTACAATTAGCTTTCCAGCTTTCTGCTGGAACAGTCAGCAAAGGTGAGGTAGCAAGTACTAGCTGCAGTGCCAGTGTTGTTTCAATTACAGTACCTGAAAATGAATATTCTTCTTCAAGTTCACGAGATCACTCGCTAATGATTTCAGAAACAATCTAATTTGAATTAAATACCTGCACAGTGACTTGATGTAGAACCACATTCCACTAGATAGAAACAGTTTATAGAAGTGCAATTAACTAACCACCTCAATACCTTCTTCTGAGCACTATGATAGAGCTACTGTTGAAATAATATGGATGTTAATGGATAGGTTTATACAATCTTTCAAGAGTGTGTGGTGATTGTCAGATAAAAATATGGTACCAAATGTTTTGCATTGATTTTTGCCAGGTGAATGTAATTATGTATGTTGATGTTTTTCTGTTACTACAAATAGACTAACTTCTGGATGTATTGGAAAGTGCTCTCCGACAACCTCTTCAGCACTCTAGATCTGGCTGTTGGATATTGGCAAGTCAAATTGGATGATGAGTTTATTTCAGTACTCAGGATGGTTTGTTTGAGTTATAAATCATGCCCTTTAGCCTGTGCAATTCTCATGCTACTTTTGAAAGACATTATACAGCTTATATTTAAAGAGTAATAATGGGAAAGATGCTTAGTGTATGTGGATGTCATACTGGTGATTAGACAAATGATACAAAAGTTGTATCTGGTTTTACACTGGGTAAGAATTGCATGATTAACATTGAAACCATGGAAGTATGCACTTATGCATACATAAGTATAAGTTATTGTTTTTGACTGACCCTGTAAACATAGTAGCAGTTTGAGAACTAACCTCAACTTATGATGAAATGTTTGAGTTTCCTTGGGTTTGCATTGTATTTATAAATGCTCAATGGCTAACTGTAAGAAGACTGCTACACCAATAGCCACTTTCACATAAGCTAATTCACATTTGAGGTAGATCAAAGAGTAAAAGTACCTATGTTGACATATCAACAGCAGGAGTATGAGCTCTTGTTAGATACTAATGTGAGCAATATTGGAACCAATTAAGAGATTATGAATGTAAACCATATGCACACTCACTAACCTTGAATTCATATACTGCATACAAGGAAACACTGCTTGCAGTTGTAGTATTTGTGAAGAACTACCAATATTACTTAAGTTGTTGGATATTTACCCTCAGGTGAATCAGGCATCATTTAAGTGGCTAATGAACTTTAAAAATCTGGAATTGATGTTCACACACTGGATCACAACACTGCAAATATAATATTGCCATATAGCATCATATGAGAGGACAATATAGAAATTAAACAGTGAGTCTATGCCCATTCATGAATGTTCTGATCTGAGACATAGAGTTAAGAAAAAGACATTTTCCTTACTGTAATGCAGAGCCTCAAAAGTTATAATTTTCCTTCATTGAAAATGTATTTCCAAGAGGTACTGACTTCCTATTACAACGTTAGCTATTCTTGTTCAGTACTGTCATCTATATGCAAATGGTTTTTACACATGCTACATGCCTTGCATTCCCCCTTTGTTGGAATTAGTATATTCCAATGTATCTCTCATACAAATTACCATGTGTCATCTATTAACCAGTAGTAGCATAGCATGCTGATGTAATGCATGTGACTCCCTCTACAATATTCTACAGAATCTTTACTTTGAAGTTTGACAGAAGATGTCAAAGAGAAGTGAAAAGAAAGGATGGTAGGAGGTAAGTACCTACCAGAAATTCATTTTTATTATGGGAAAATTATAACTTCTAATGCACAAGGTTAGCTAGAATCGCACATTGAGAAGGAGGAAGGATCATTGTGAGGGAATAACATAAGCACTCCAAAAGTATTTGAAGGATACCCCTCCCTGACAATGAGAAAATATATTTGAAGATTAGAAGAGGGAAACCACACCATTTGTGAGCCAGGTAAAGACCCATGTGTATAATTTGTAAAATACAAGGGCAGAAATTGTGAGGTGCAGAGTGGCTTTTGCATAATAGACTGTACTTAGCAAGTCAACTGCACCCAAAAACCAACTCATGGGTATCAACATCCAGTAATAAAGAATTAAGACCCACACCAATTACTGGATATGACACAAGGATCATAACCAATTCATCAATCTAAGAATTATTATCCAGCATCTAGAGCAGTAGTTCCCAACCTTTTTTATGCCCTGCACCCCTAAAAAACTTTAATATGTTCTCACACCCCTTACAGTAATTATTTATTTAAGAATAAAGGTGAAGATGGCCAAAACAAATGCTATCTTGCACCCCAAGGGGTGCGAGCACCCTTGGTTGGGAACCATTGATTTAGAGGATGGAATCAACTCGTGTGAGGATATATGTTGATTGGTTCACTCAAATCCAAAACCTCTGTGCTCAGAATGAACATCCCCATAAAGGTAGGGTGAGGACTCCCAACCAAAGGGGTGAACTGCATTTGTGATAGATCAACACTAGAGGAGACCTAATTATTCAGTAAGGTGATGGATGAACTCTTCTGTTTGTGTAAAATAATAGGCCACATCAACCAGTACAGTGACAGGCCAACTCAATGGTATTGTAAACAGTAGAAGGAGGCCACACCATCCACTAAGATGATGGATCAACTCCATTGGTTGTGTAAATAACATCAAAAGGCCAAATCATCTTGTAAGGAGATGGATCAACTCCATGTATTGTGATGACGAGGCTACATCAGTACAACACTACTGCTTTACTTTCAACTGAATGGTTCCAATCTGTTTCTTGTTGAAACTATTTAAAACAGTGTCTCTTTGGTTTATCCTGTTGCAGTTTAGAACTGGAAAGAGGTAAGCACTCCCATACTCCACACAAGAAAGGAGGGTGACAATGTGGTCGATAATCTGTAGGAATATCGCCACCAGAGACACTACAATGGGTGATACAAAACTATTTTGAAAAGTAGGCCATATTGAGCTATTAACTTAAAACATGGAAGGGATGGGTAGCTATGCTCTTCTGTTTAACCCATGCAGATAGAGCAAGATAGATACATTGGGAGTATGGTCTGGAATGGACATGCTTATGAAACAATTATTACAGAGTAGATAATCTTCCAGTAAGTTTTTGGAATACACCATCTCAATGTTAGTGTGTAGAACCATGGACAATACTGTATGAGTCAATCACATCAGCACAGTGAGAACAAACAGAGTAAAAACACTACAGTATCTGGAAAATTAAAATTATGGGAAAGAGCCACCTGATATCCAGAAAGCAAGGAGACTGAAAACCCACAATTAAAGAGCTAGTTGAGAAATTCCAGCATCTTAGCCACATTAGACTTGTCAGCAGAAAATTTCTTGCCAGCAGCCCAACAGTGGAAGACTTATCACTTGCACTGGTAACTCACATGGAAGATGGGCAGGTGGTGAGAGGAGCAGACATAGTAACCATGGAAATCATGGTTGTGCTGGCCAGTATGGTGCAATTAGTAGAAGCTGGCAAGGAGGGGAATGTATCAGGGAAATAACCCAATGAAACAATTGGATGAAAAGGTACACATAAAAGTATTTGTGGGTCCAATCCTGGCTGAAGGTATCAACAGCTAGTCTGTGAATGCAATACAGGTGACCAAAATAGTAGCAACTTGGTAGTTAGGCCCATACCAAATGCATCCAATTGACAATAACCTCTTAACAGGCAAAGGTGCCTGAAAAGAAGCAGATCTAATGACTACTCTATGGGATAAATTCAGTGTGGGCATGAAAGATGATACCTTACTAGATGGCACATGATATGTAATAAGGCAAACGTGATGTGCACAGGCCCAATATAGAAGATCTAAAATCCAAAAATAGAGATTTCTGAACCAGATGCCCCTTGATGGTTGATATTAACTACTACCATAAAGTTATCTGAATGATCCATCACCAAAAATTGACTAGCAAGAGAAAGAAAGTGATGTTATGCCTGACAGTTGTAACATAATATAGTTACCATCATCCAGACTGTGTTACTGAAACTAGCTGTAATTAATATATTTTACCTTTCATTATGCAAAAAATCATAATTTTTGTTTTTTACTTTGACATATTAGCACAATGTCTTAAAACATTATAACATGCTAAATGGTGAATATTTGCAAACCTCTTAGTTCTGCAGTAACACAATATCAACAAGCATAAGTGAAGTGGTCAAGAACAGCACTAGCAGATGCACAAGAACTTTTGTGCCAGTAACTAGAAAAAGCAGCCATAAAATGCATGAAATGATATGACAAGGTGGGTCTTGGAAATGAGTTTTCACCTTAGAAACTTAGTATGGCATAGCTACATGCTTGTAGCATGGAAGTCACTTGGCTCAGATTGGACTGGTTTTCTTTTAATACTTGGATAAGTTGGTCCTTTGAGGTATGAGTTCCACAATTTAAACAATAATAAAAGGATGAAATGTAATAACAAGTGGCTTTATTTTGCTGTGTTTATGACTTTCAAGCTACTGTTTTAGTTAATGCAGGTGTTTTTTGTTCAACCTTTTTTGGACTAATCTCACATATTTTTGTTGCATAAATCCAAGGCACTTACACAATAGTCGTTATAATTTAACTAGACCTTATAAAGGAAGAAACTTGTAGAGAAGTGACATGAAACTAATATTGCACACATGAGATTGGAAAAGATGTTACCTTCAAATTTGACAATATGTGAGAATGAGCCATAAGTAGCAGTGACATTGGATAATAGTTATTTTGTGATGAATCACACAAAATGAATTTTATGAAAGAGAGTGACTTGATGAAGATTTTTATTATTAACCAATATTTTAAAAGATGTAGCATGCTTTCAAGAACAAATATTTACTTATAACTAAAACGTAGCAGTAGGCAATTGCATCAGCTAAGTTGACACAGACTGAATTTACTGTTTCATGCTACTAGCACAAGAATTAAAGATCCATATAATAAAATCTGTGAAAGATAAAGTAATTCTTGATGACGAGAAACCCACTTGAATTAAAAATGTATCTCAGAACAGCTGGTATGGGTATTAACACTTTTACTGCTAAGGAGAGAACAACGTTTTGACCTTCCTAGGTCATCTTAACCCGAAGATGACCTAGGAAGGTCAAAACATTGTTCTCTCCTTAGCAGTAAAAGTGTTAATACCCATACCAGCTGTTCTGAGATACATAGATAAAGTAAAGATTTGCTGGCTGTAGTGATTGCTAGGTGTATGTATATCAAGCACACAGTGGAATGCTTACATTTTTGGAGTTGTTTCCCTTAGAGTAAAATAATGGCAAAATGCAGGTTATTTTGAAGCCATTTTAGAGCATATTTTACACTTTTGATAATCACACTTTCCAAAATTGTGGATACTTAATATTTCTCTTCAAAATTATACAACCAAGAATTTGAATACTCTCACCAATTGTTTTTGTTTTTGTATTGCTGGAGAAAACTGGGTCTAGAATGAAGCGTTTTAGTTATAGAAAAGCCAAACTGGACTACCTGTTGTATCCACTGAGAGAAATAAAACTCGTGATTTTAGCATTGCTAATCTGAAGATTTACCACAGTCCTATCAGTGGATAAAATCAAAAGTAAGCAAAACTGGCAAACTAAGTTTTTGCATATCTGTTTTAGAGGTGCATAATTTTAAGAATAAAGTAAAACATTTGCTAACTTTTGAAAAAGAGTAATAAGCACATGCATTTTACTACTAATAATCAAACTATTTAGACAGAGAAACTGGAAAGTCTTTAATTTTTTTTATTTTGACTAAAAACAACTACCATTATGTTTATAATAAAATATATATTGATAGACAACTTATTAAGTCACTTTGTATAGTTTTTTATATTTTTTAGTTTTTTTCAAAACTGAATTAACAAATTATATTGACTTTTTTGATATTTTGATATTGCTAGCTTACATAACTGTTCACTAAAGCAATACTCACTTATTTGGATAGTGTTGTCATGAAGTGAACTTTAAAATCTTGTGCAATCATATGTGTAAAAATATCAACTGGATCTTCAAACATGAACTTTTATTAATTAATATTTCTAATCTAAACAATATCTTACATGGATTTAACAACCATATCAGAGACCTCTAGAACTCATGCAGTGTAACAAATGAACAGTAAGACACCATTAGTCACTTCAGACTATTCTTGCACACATGCACTTGAGAAATCACTGATTTCTTTCTTAAAGTTCTGTAAAGTGCTGGCCTCCACTGTTGCTCATGGAGACTCATTTCATTAGCCACATATTTTGTTAAAAGAATAAAACTCTCATCAAACCTTCCCTTATTTTCCACTATTGCCCAGTGGGAATGCATAACCAGTCAGTACCACTCACTGGTACAAGAGCTTTGTCTGTGTTTAACCAAATAACAAGTTTAGGTGTTACTTTTCACTTACGGCTGAAAGGGAGGAGTTTGTGCATCACTGTGTAAGCCTTGGATCTTCTTATGTACAATCCAGTACACTACCACTCAGCCTCACTTGAATGGGATGTTATAAAACAATCACCAACAAAGTATACTGGAATTTAAGATTCAATAAAACATCAAATATCTGCATGATTACAACACAGGACCATCGATTACTTTTTATAAGAGTTAAACTTTACTTCTGTTCTGGCTAAATTTGACAGATGGGTATTAAAGTTCTTTAGAACTTCACCAAAAATTTAAAGTACTTTCCTTTTAAAGAAAACTATTCTCACAAACCACAATAGATTTAGTCTCATTTATATAGAAAACTTCCATTCTTCTATACAAGCACATAAATAAATTTCATTATTATAACAAAATCAATTCCTAAGCCTACTTCTATATAAAAAATATTTAAATGTAGATTTAACAAAATGCTACACAAAGATACAAAGTTTCACCACAAATTATAACATCTGTGTATATGTATAATATTTTTGAAATGCTAACTTAAAGACAAGAAATTTGTGGCATAATAACATCAGAGGTTTATTTCATATTAAAATTAGTAATAGCTTAACTTTACTTAAAATTAACTTAAGCTCTCTATAACAGTCACAAAAAAATGAATAAACAATTAAAATATTTGTGTTACTGTACTAAAATTCCATTCGAGCATTGAAATATTTATAAAATTGTACACAAATATGGTTTTAACCAGGAACTAAGTAACTGACTTGGATAAGCACATACTTGAACTTAATTATATCAGGATGTACAAAGGTATAATTGAAAATGGTTTTGTTCTTGTTTGTACAGTTCTAATAATACATTTTTTATTTTTTTAACAATTTCTGGTAAAAGATGGTTACTTATAGGGCATACTGGAAATTTCCAAGCTAAGTAATACACAAAACACAACTGATTAATGGTTCTTCAGGAGCATACAAGAAGAATGTTTTATTCACATAACACACTAAATCACCACATCTTAAACCCTTATGGTTGAGGCATCTCTAATTATGTAGTTCTAAAGTGTAACCAGCTCACATCTATCATTGTTTAAAGTGGTTACTTTCATCCAAATAAAGGGATTGACTGTCAATCTTATAATGTATCTGTAGTTGAAAGTGCAAAACATGTTTAGTAGCAGTACAACCCTCTTTTCCTCACTTTGATAAAAAAAATGAAATTTTATCTAAAAACACATAAATAAAAAAAACATAGTAATGTTTATGCATTGATAAAATTTCAATATACATACATACATACATACATTTGTAGTAAATACTTTCATATAGATCCTCAAATCCACTTCAAAAGATATCACATTTGGAGAGCACTACTGAGGGACTTTCTAGCTATATAATGTATGACCACTGAATTTGAAAAAACAAACTGAATAAGAAATTTTCTTGATAACACTAAATAACAAAATTTTTATTTTTTTCTTGTTCCTGGACAGAAAGTGTTATTTCCAAATTGCTTATGCTGAAAGTAAATGGAAAAGACCTACTTTTCTCTTCAAACTTTGCTTTTGTGACCTGGGTAATGAAAATTTCAAATTTACCCATTTTCCAGAACATTCCAGGTAGATTCAGTACTGAGTAGCTGACAGAGAATTTTCAAGAACTTTCAAGAATGTTGTAGAACTTGCAAGAATTTTCTAGAACTTTCCATAGTAATATTTAAATATAGGGGCTCACCACTCACTGCTTCAATTTAGTTCTAGCTGCCTAAGTGAACACATAGACCTATCTTATTTTATCAGAGATGGAATCACGAAACTGCAAGCATTTTCCAGATGAATTCTGCTACATACGGGGCCAATTTATCAGGACAAGAGCAGAAAAGTACTCTGTGATAGCATCTGCTAAAATGCGTGAAGCCTAAAATGCATATTTTGGCATGCCTTTGAGGGATCAAGACAAATTCTGGGCATCTCATTTTACTTGCGAGCACTGCAAAAAAACTCTAGAAGGTAAGACAGACAATTGTTGCTTGCTTGAATAATAAGATTTCATAGTATACAAATTTTAGACCTTTCAAAATTTAAATATCTTTTTTTTAATTTCCAATAGCATAGAAAAAATATCACTTATAAAATATTTTGCATGAACCTCTTACACATTAGTTGTGGATGAAATAAATTTATTCTTAATAATAACAATTTTACTTTGCTCTTTTCAGAATGGTACAGAGGGGAAAAGAGATTCATGAAGTTCGCTATTCCAACAATTTGGCATGAACCCACTAACCACTCAAACAATAGCTATTTCTGTATGGTAGACCCTTCAAAACCTTGGGCTGGCAAGAATGCATCTGCTATCATGTATCCAGATCTTCCATCATCCATCAACTCAGTGCCACACTGTCCTGAGCTCCCTGTACCCACTCCACCAGAGAGAAAGCAACCATCCTCAGAGGAGAGCAGGAAATCAGTAGAGGAGGTAGATGTTGAAGATTCAGATTACAATTTGAGAGTTGTAGCTGGTGAAAGAAACCCATACTACCCCAACAAAAGAGACCTCAATGACTTGATCAGAGATCTTGGTCTAACAAAGTCAAATGCCAAGCTTTTGAAGTCTAGGCTCAAGGAGTGGGATTTATTAGATGAAAGTGTGCAAGTCACAAGTTAGAGGAAGCATTACTGACATTTTTCAAGGTGAGCACTACCACAAAGAAATACTGGACTTTGAACCAAGGAGTGTATAACGAAAACATGATGGGAGACTATATTTGGGGACTGATACATGAAAGTGATTTACATTACAGTCGCAAATCTCGAAAAACAACTCATTTCTAAACATTTTTGTTCATTTTTGTATAACTTTAGTATAAATACATGCAAATCTTGATTCATATGTTGTTTTATTGAGATCTTATTTAAATGAAATTGAGCAAATTTTCCCGTTTTTACACAGAAAATAGGTTAATTTCTAAATTTCATTATACAGGTCACAAAAGCAAAGTTTGAAGGGAATAATGGCCATTTTCTGCACTTTTACAACATAAGCAATTAAGAAATAACACATACTATCCAGGAACAAAATTTGTGTTACATAGTGTAATTATATTACACACAAGTCCCTATTCTCCATTCAAAGGAACAGTTTACAACTGGGTTAATGTGGAGGGTATATGTCCCCCCAGTTCCACTGCTTATGTGGAATCATATTTTCATCTTATAATTCACCATTTAACATAATTTCAGGTAAACTATTTTAATGATGCACATTTTAGGACAACGTCATTATCTTATTTTTTTGAAATTATTTTGTAAGATAACTTTGTACATATCACATTGTTTATTCAACAGTGGATTTAAAGTCACACAAATACTTTGTTATGGACAACAATGACAGGTTAATTCTTAAAATCACGAATAATAAAATATGTTTGTAAAATTCACATTGCTCACTAAAGGTTTAATAATTTTTTAAAATGATTAATGGACAATAATTCTACCATTAACTTAAGACATATTTTCAGTTATAAAAGCAAGATCATCTCTAAGTTTAAAATTACAAATGTTTTTATAATCTGAGATAGAACTTTTATAGGTATAAATACAACATTTATATCATATTTATAACTGATAAAAAAAAATTACTACTCAGCAGATAACATCAGTAAATAAACTGTTTACTACTGAGAAACTGATAAAAATTGTTTTACTATCTTTGTTGACAATTATTGTCTTTAAGGTAGCAAAGAGATTAAGAAAGCTACAACAGGATCTTTATTATTTCAACATTTTGACTACAAGTCTCCTGAAAAATAACTGCAGACAAAATGTTGACAAAATAAAGATCCTGTTATGACTTTCTTAGTCTCACTGCTACTTTACTGTCCATTTTTTAATATGAATGATACTCTAACTAAGATCCTCTGTATGGTTACAGTTCCAAATCAGAAAACATGCTTTTTCTGTCATTTATCGCAAATGTAGTCACTTTCACATCCTATTTGGTATTTTAAGCAATTTTTCCCTGCAGTTACATAGGACAACATGTACCTTAAAAATAACCTTCAAAGTTTAACAGATGCTTTATTTTTCATAATACTACTTTACAACATCAATAAAAACTTTCAAGCTATTTTAAAATTTGTAATGCTTGCTATCTGTGATCAGTCTTACACATTGTTTAATTTTATCACAATTATTAACACATGATTGTACAGGAATGACACAGAAAGTTGAGTTAGCAACACAGATGCACATTTGTCTTTGAAAACAATGATAAATATGTCTTTTTTGCCGAGTTAAAAACTATTACTTTCCTGAATATCTTAAGTTGTAAATTTTCTCTTTCAATGCAAAGTTTGTTTCTTATTGTATCTTGAATGTCTGTGGAAAAACATTTACTGGTTAGTTTATCCTATCTCTGAAGTGGAAGCCTACTTCTGATGCACTTTGTGAAGCATTACACTGTTCACCTCTGCCACCTTGGCTTGCTTCTTGCGTACAAAGAGAATGACCAAAATACAGACTATTAAAAATGCCATCAGTGAGGCCACAGAAATTCCAATGATAGTGGTCATTGTCATTCCTATTATGAAAGAAAACAAAGGGTCAGAAAAACAAATGCAAAAAAGTGGATATCATGTCCCAGAAACAAGTTTTATAATACATTTTTAAAGGCTATTACATTAATTTCTAATCACTTGAAGCATAAATGGAAACTGACTTTAAACTGAGAATTGGTCAGATGCTTTTTTCTTGATGTACAAGTTTTATGAGGGATAATACACTTACTTTTTTTAAAATAATATGATAAAAGTTAATACTTGCCTCATTTGAAAATGTATCTATCAGAAATATATCTGTACATTGTTTAATTATCTTCCTCAGCATGTCTGCTTACGAAAGTTTCGTTCCACTAGCCTTGAGGCAGCTTTCACCTAATTTCACGTGGTTTTACATAAATTGTACAAATGTATGATGACATCATCATATGACAAAAGGATTCCACCTCCATACACACTAACTCCCCCCTATGTATTTGCATGTTTGAATCTTCATTTTTTGACAAGGCAAATAAAAAGATGCACCATGGAAGAAAAGAGGATGGGTGGAAATGTGTGAAGAGCTATCTATCAGAAATAGATTTTCAGGTAAGGAAAATGTTCAGTTTTGAGATAGCACTCCTCCTTACATAGACTAAATAGAATCCAATGTTGATATGATGGAGTGACTGGTGCAAAATTTAACTATATGAGTATTCTCCAGAAAGCATCCAAAGTATGTCAATGAGTTGTGACACCCAAAGGCAGGGGCTCCATAGGAATATACCTGTGGGAGGAAGCATCTCATTTTTTCCAGGGTAAATCTTTGACCCTAGGATAAAAAGAAAGAGGCATACAAATCAAATTTGTGTCAAATGAGGGGCCGAATTAAAACATGACTCTCTGAGTACTTGAATACAAGTTCTCAGACAGTCAATATGTGTTAGTGTGGTTGGGATTCATTCAGACTTTACCTTGTATATGTTCACACTGACTCTACCATCAGACTCTACATAACAAACTCTAGCTGTTGATGGAGAGCACAGTATTCATGCCAACAGGATTCAGATAAAATGTGCACATCTTGACTCAACTGGACAAACAGTAGCTGCAGAGGGAGGGAACATTAGTGTAGTAGTAGGAACTGATATAGGGTGTGGTCATCTAAACACTACTAAACAGACACAGGATGCAGGAGAAGGACATGTGAGACAGAGATATACAATATAATTGTATCGCAAATGCTCACCTCAAGTCAACTAAATAGATACTATAGAACAGGTTTTACCTTCAAGAGGAGAGCACTATATTATTCAATATTGCTCCATATGTATTCCAAGCTCACATCAACTCTAATGAACTGGCTTCAGCTGCATGAAGAAGGCACAGTCAGTTAGTGTGTGCTTGCCTCAACTCTGTTAGACACTCAACTCAGGTTGCTGGAGGAGGGCACAAGTGGCATGAGTGATGTATCTGATTTATATGAGGAACAACTCACACTATATTAATTTTTCATCACTGTCCCACTTTAACCATATTGGTACTCCTTGTTCTAGTCTCAGCAGTTGAGTTCCAGTTAGTGAGGATTCTCCACAGTCTACCACTTTAGCAGCGAAGAACTAGTAAGTGGTAAGAATATCTCATGTTCTACTCAAGAAGGGAAGGGAGAGAATTCACATAGGAGAGATCTGAAGAATTTGTATTGATCTTTATGGGTCCTTTAGTTTGAAAAGGTCTTTTACTGGAGATAACACAATGGATGACTTCAAAACTCTATTTTTAAAAGACAGCAAACAAATGCAAGAAAACACCTTCTTGATGCTGAGTTTTTCCATGAAACAGGTATGGTCTGGATCAAGAATAGGGTGAATATATATATATAGATATATGTGTATCAAATGGATACTTAAAATTATCTTGTTAAACAACTTTTCTAACAGTGGGCACACATTCAACCAGGACAGATGGCACAAGTGCCTTCTTTTATCCTGGCTTGATGTGAATTTTGTGTAGATACACATTAAAGGAAATACTAGCTACCTGATGGGATCCCATGTAATGAAGGAGGAGCTCTGAAAGATAATTAGTACTAACGTTCTCAAAGATGATGGAGTGACTGAAGAAAGGAAACCTGTTGAAGCAAAAAAATCAGGAGATAAAACAGCTCGAAGATGTAGAAAAGAAGACAAGTGTCTGGAGAGTCCACATGCCCACCTGGAGAAGTTTATTCAAGGATAATGACTAGAATAGATGTAAAAAGTGCAAAAGACTGATGAACTGAATGCAAAGAAAAGAGAAATAATTTATAAGCATACACATCCTGGAATGAAAACATCAATGGGGGAGACAACAGACCCATCACATAAGAAGGAAATAGGTAAATGAGAAAATATAGTTTCTATAATAGGGACAAATAAAAGTAGAGACTTTAAAAAGGAAAAGGTCTGTGATAAGGCATACTGAACAGCTTAACAGGACATGGGAGTTTAGCCAGGTGCAAGTGGTCCAACAGGCAAGAGAAGGAAGAAAGGGAAATAGAGGAGAAGTATGGGGTACCTTCCGAATGGTCAAAGTCTAAGGTTGAAAGAATAAGCCGAGGGGAGAAAAGTGTGGTGGGAGAGGATGCAAGAAAAATGTAGAAGAAACAAATAAGATAAATGGAAATCATAGAAGAGATGTAGAAGGAAACAAGTTAGAAGAGAAAGATGGTTCAAAAGTCAGAAAGTGAACAACTCAAATGAAAATTGTGCAAAACCTAACTGAAGTCTCAGTTGGGCATGGAGGACTAAAGAGAACAAAAGACCTGAACAAAATGGAAACACTAGGGAACAAAAAACACCTCTTGATACTCAGAAATGAGAAAGGCCATGGACAGGGCCACCTTACAACTGGAAAATGCTAAAACCAAGTATCCAATGACAAACAGTTGGGTAAGAAAAGCAGAAAGGTGGTACACATAATTACTGCCAGAAGGAAAAGGGTGAAGGAAAAACCAATGACTAAAAAATTCACTACAGACACTGTTAAAAAATGCTAGGCAAGAATGTAATGAAAATACTGCTACATTAGTGGAAGATCTAGCTTGAAAGGCAACAGATCAGACAAATTCCACACATGAAGGTGGAGTGAGGAATATTTCTCTGTGAAGACAGGAAGCATGAAAGTGAAAAGCAAGAGAAAGAGGGGGGAATAATGAGAATAGGTGAGGGAGGTAAAAATATCAAGTAGGTCAATAGTAAGGTGGACAAAGAGGCACTAATAACACTGCACAACAATTTTTTTGAAAAGTTTTGCTTCCTGAAAAGTTTTTGCTGATCGTGACAGGTGCCTGTGGGTATGCACAAATATAGTTTTGGTTTTGCTTCATCACATAGGAACTCTGAGAAATAGACAGTTATCTGTTTACCGGCAATAATGTATTTAATTGTGTTTACATTTCTAATACCCTATTAAGTTCAACACAATTAAAAGTGTTTTGCTCCTGCTTTTCATTTGTATTCAATGTCTGGTGTATCACGTTGCAGTGTCCAACAGTAGTCAGCAAGCATTGACAGATTCCAGTTGTCCTGATATCATTTTTCCATTGTAGCAATGTCCTGGTGAAACCAAGATTTCAATGAAACGGTACGTGATGGCCAAATTTGGACGTGATTTTCATGATCAGCAGCCAAAAATCTATAAGGAACAACCAACAGTGTTCAAGAAGCAAAAACTTTGTTGTGTAGTGTAATAAGACCTAAGAAACTGTGTGTATATCCAAAGCCTGACTGAAAAACTGACAGCCAGATTCTAAAGGTAAGAAATAGAAGAGTATAATAGAGGAGGCCTGGAGTCAGGAAGAATGGTCAAATTGTCCATGATGGACCTGTTAAAACAAGGGTAAATCTCACAGAAGATCTAAGGGAGTAGAGGCTATTCTGTTAATAGAATATAGACTGACCAAGATTGAAGTTCCCAGCAAAGGATGTGAATGGGCTCAAAATTGTATTGTTAATGCTCAAACCAAACATGTCACTGGAACAGGAGCCATAAGGAGGATTGGAATCAGGAAATTTATATGGAATAGGCTGGGTGAAACATGACCAAGTGTTTCATCAGTAAAGGCAGGTAGGGGAGAATGCTCGACAAAGAGCAAGTATGTCAAAAATGTTGATGTGGAGTGAACTCTTGTCAACATCCAAATGTTAGAAGTACTATACTCATTACAAATGTACCTTTATCAATTTATGAAGCACTGAAAAAGGAAGAGATCTGGTTTGAGAGGTGGTAAGGGAATACAAGAAGAAGAATCAGCAGGGTCCAGTCATCAACACATTTTCTTAAGGAGGCTCACAACAGAGTAGATAGGACTCTAACAGAGAAAACCTGTGATACACTGTAGGAGATACATGAGAACTTACCTAGAAAGGTATGAAGGATTCTTGGAAAGCCAGAGTCCTCACAACAAAACTTCTCATGCAGGGAGAAAATGAGAAGCATAAAACAGGCAAAGAAGATAAATTGAAATCATTTGAGATGAGAGAAGAAAACACCTAAAAGTACAAAACAATGAGTAGAGGTGAGAGTGGACTTAAATCTCAAGATTATTTCCTCACAAATTGAGTAGTCACCCTAAAATAAAGGAGGTGGAAGAAGAGAAACAACTGAAATTATGCTAACAAATATAAATAGTCAAAGAAAAGACAAGGAATGGGATGACAAAAATAAGACAAAGGAAACAGAGACAATGGGCCTAGAAAGATGTATATGAAGGTGTTTGACACATTGACTGTGGCCAACTGCAAATTAATTGAAAAAGACCATATTATGGGGTCATAGAGGGGAGAAATGGAAAGAAAAACAAAGAGAAGAGAAGTGAGAAAAGAGACTATGACAGAGAAATATAAAATGACTGTTGGCAGAAATTGAGACAAATAGTAATAGAAGAGAGAGGCATCCACAGAAATGTATGTGTGTGATAGTCACTGGCAATAGGAATGATGCAAGAGACTTCTGACAGAGAGTAGACAAGATAAAAAAGAGGAAGGCCTAGAATCCACAATGAAAAGATAATAAAGAGACTGATTTACATGAGGAATAGGAGTAAAGAACAAGGTTGAGAAAGATGAGAAAACCCAGGACAATAACGAGAACACAAGTCATAGAACATCAATTCAAGCCACTGAGGGAAAGGAGCACCACTGAAGACATCTGGATAATGAATGAGAGCACTATAAATAATAGATACACATGAAGAAATAAGGGGCTCAATAAAGAGGAATGTAATCTGACCCAAGAAGTCACAAAAGCAGGGTAACAAAGTACAGAGGGAAAGAGAAGAAATGGAAGAGGCCAAACAGAGAAGGGGATGAATGTTTACAGAAACCATCAGAAGCATTATAAATTGCCTCACATAAAAGATGGAAATAGGATAGAGAACACAAAATCAGAGAAAGAGAAAAAAGATGTAAAAATGGGGAAATAGAAGGTGGAGGACTAGATTCTAAAATGGCCATATAAATAACAATGACAGGGAATTAGAAAAAAATAAGGAAAGAAAGTCTACAAAATAGGACAAAAGGAGTTGTAAACATGAAGGGCATTTGGGCATGAAAAAGGAAAAAATATAAAACCTAATAACAAGCAAGGAAAAATGTCAAGAGAAACCCTAAAATTATGGGTCAGAAAGTGAAAAAACAGAGAAACAACAACAAGCAAAAAAAGATAGGAAGGAACATACCTGAGAAGAAAATCCAAAAAGAAACTGAAAGATTAAAATCATTTCATGAATGGTAAAGTACTATCCAAACAAAAGCAGAAGATCATAGTCAAATAAATCATTTTTGATTAAGGAGAATGAAATTTGGCTGACAAGGTGGTTGGAGGAGGCTAACTAATCATGTGGCAAATCATAACTGGTTGAACAATGGCTGCAACGGCTCTGACAGTTAAAAAGCCTTTAAAAGCCACAGCAGATACAAGTCCTTGTTGTGAACAACATTCTACACTAATTTAAGAATTAATGATAGAAAAATTAAAGTTTTGTTAATGATACAAGTCTCAATAAATTTAAGACAAAAAATTTAAAAAGATTTACAAGTGCATAGGGGGAGTTAGTACACATAGAGGTGTATCATCCTATTATTGGTGGAGGACTTTTGTTGTATGATGGTGTCATCATGTAGCAGTGCAATTCAAGTAAAATCACGTGAATTTAGGTTGGAGTTACAGCAAGGCTAGTGGCATGCAAATCTCTTTGGTAAATGCATTAAGAAAGATAGCTAAACTGTGTGAGGGATGAGTTACTATCTCAAAAATACTAAATAAATACATTAGTGCCTCAGGTACACATTCAAGATAAAAATAATTATGGATATGAGAAAAAGGGGTATAATAAACAAATACTCTAGGAATGTCATCTCTTTCTCATGTGAAAGCAAAATCTACCACAGTAGTCATATGTTGACTGTTTACACTATGATTGGTTGTCAACTAACTAGTCAAAACATGCTTCAGTAGTATAAACAAACAATTATTTATACTCTGTCCAACTATCATATGACAAGCGTGTAGAAATCAAAGTTTTGGCTACTCAATGTTACTCTGTGCAAACAATTGTGACAAGACTTTAGTTCAGTAGAGGTTGGAAGCAAAATGATACTGTTAATACTAGAGATGTTCAAGAAAGAAAACCAGAAGCAAATTAGATCTCTTTATGATATGGATAATGATTTATACAAGGTCTTGCCAACGACCTTATTGTGTGAACATTAGCACAATAGTAGTGCTAAATAGTTTTAATGAATGTGTAGCACCTACTTAAAAACCACTGATGAGAATGGGTAATCAAACCTAAAGGACAAAACTGGCATAAGATCACAAGTGGTTGGATAAGTACAGTTGTAGAAGTGTACCATTAATACATTCATCATGTACTTACTATTACTAAGTGGTTGTAACTTTTCTGGTTTATTTCCAAAATTATTGACATTTCTGTATCAGTCACATAAAAATCAGAAATAATATTTTGTTTGAAGTACAAATACTTAATTTTCATAACTCAAGTTATGAAAATTAAATTAGAATTTAAAAAGGATCATATTTCAATGATCTAAAATTTGAATGAATTACAAAAGTTATGAAGTACATTTAAATAATCTGAAAACGTCTACAGAGTAATTCTCAGTTATGCCTTATATAAAAATAATCTTATTATCACATAGCCTGGATGGTAATCTCTAAAGATATAAAGGTACTAAACACCAAAGACTTACTGTATAGTTCAAATAATCTTCATAATGAGGGAAATAGTTTTCAGTTCATTAAGTGGATAATTACTAAAAGTGGTGAAGCATCTTACACAATAATAAACGTGATAAAACATCATTAAAATATGTACTGCATAAAATTTAGTGCTACAAATGTACACCATAAAAATAAATGACTGATATGAACTTCATTTTAGCTATGACTTAGTGTTTATTAAAACCAGTGGTGCAGTTGAACAACAGCCCACGTTGATAGTAACTTACAACAAATGTGCTACATATAATTTGTTTTTATTGGAGTCCTTTATTAGGCCAGCTAGAAGTGAAATATTTGAAAATTATGACTCTTGGTGAAATAACATATCCAGTGGATTAAAAATACCACATACAATAACAGCTTATTATTACAACAAAATAAATCTTCTAGTTCTGTTAATTACCATTTGTTTGTGATCAAAGCAAGCTCTGTATGTTGATCACAACCAAGCTAATAATTAACATAGCTAATTCAGCATACCAATCTAACTGTGCATGATCACAAAACAAAAACTTATATAGTGATCAGCAAAATTTGGAACCATCATCCCACTATTATTTCAAGATTAAACCAGATTAGGAGGGGTTAGTCCCAAATCTACATACTAAATAAACAATACAAAATAATAATAATAATAAATAATATAAAATAAAGTATACACATAAACATAATTACATAAATAGGTTATATTTAACATTTTAATAAACTGAGATATATTTATAACACCTTCAGAATATTTTTAAAGTAGTTTTTTTAATCTTATATAATTACTAATCAAAACCATTTTAATGTATATAGAATTAACTTTCTTTCAAAGAATTAGATGGGAAAATTATATTGGTTATCTTTCTATTGAAGACTTAAAAACATTTACAACTATTATCACAGCTGTAGACACTCACTGTTAGAGACTTCTAACATGGTGAAGGCTGATAAGTGAGATGACCAGCAAGAGAAAAATCCTCTACTATACCCTAATGATATGACACCCTTTCTTGACCACTGCCTCTTTGAGCTATCCCAAAACTGACAATCAATGGATAGCTTTCCTTTTGTTGACATATTATGAGTTTTTGTCATACTGATCAGAACAGTGTCAAACTGATTGAAACTAAGAGGAACAACAGTACCTGCAGGGTATAAAAGATCACATAAAAAGTCAAAGTTTGTTAAGAAGTTCAAGGTGCAAGTGATTAGGAAGAAATAATGAAGTTTCTAAAATTGATTGAAATCCATGAAATTTGTTATATACATTCAAGCTAATTAACTTTTAAATTTCCTTAACATATACTTTTTTGAATTATACAAATTAATAATTACAAGTACTAGTAATAATTTAAAACTTTTGTCAGGAAAAAAATATTCTTTGGCTATAGAGACTTTATGTTAAGGCTTTTAGAGGTTCTACCAAGCAATGGTAAGATATGAACTAAAGTTTAAGCAGCAAGATTTTTCTTTGGCTAAAAATTATATCATAACTTTTAATTAATACTCTTAGTAAAATTGTTTTAGTAAATTACTATTAACAGTTTTGTCAAAATTTTAATTTTTATGTACTGAAAGAAATAGCATGATTTTTAAATTGTCAGCTATTTATTTATTTGCTCTTTATGAAAAATTTTATCATAGTTTTAAATCTGTTTGCAAAGGAATGGAAAAACTGATTCTACCTTATGTATTAGCAGTTGTGTGAATGTATAAATATACCTGTTCCAGGTGTCCTCATCTCAATACTAACCACTGGTGCAAGTCTTGTGGCATAGATACCTACTGGGTATGGACTATTTGAAGGGTACAGTATCATAGTAACGACCACTCCATCACAGGTCCACTCCTCACATGACCAGTGTCTGAATCTACCAATAAATGCAATTCACAGAAAGACTGAATATTTTAGTATTTAGTTTAAGCAGAGTTAATGTTCTACTATAAACCAAGATTCATCATTATATTGGTAATTCACAATTAAAAACTTCAATAACACAATTTTATTCTATTTCTCAGACATAAATAAAACTTCACTCTTTTTAAAAAGATTTTTATAAGAACCCTGTGTTATCAAGTTCATGTATCCTCACAACACTGTATCCATAAAGAAATACCTTTAATGACAAGGTATTTTAACTATCAATAAGTTGAAAATATTACAAAAAATAGGATTTAGTTTATTTTGTATTTCATGTTCTTGTGGTTAAAAAGTAAACATTACTTAATTAACAACTGAAGTAAAATTGCACATTGTAATTTTGTCTTTGTTGTAAAAAACTTGTGCAATAGAAAACTATATATAGTGTTACAGCCAAACTTCTAGTTTGTACAATATGCATATTGTTTTTTAACCTACTTGGCATTAGAAAATGTATTACTATGTAATACATACCTTTTTCTTACATGTTTATAAAACTCCACCATGGCTTCCACTGGTTCACCATCAGAACATTTTCCTTTGACAGTAACAGGAACCGAATTCAGCACTTTGTGTTCTAACACAGCTGTAGGAAACCCATCATGTTCACTTTTCAATTCCAGTGTCTGACCTCTTGTCAAAAGAGCTGCTGCTACCTTTAATAAAGCACCTAAGGTTTGTGTAAGCTGCTGTATCAATTTCACATCTTCTGGGAAGACCTCCACAATTATAGCAAACATGGTCTTTACTGTGGGGAGAATGTGGGTCACCTGAAATGATAACAATCACACCAATATTATATTCAGTTTATGATTTTACCAAAATCTATTATCTTTTTGGGACAACAAAAAACATGCACTACTATAATACTGTTATTGATAGAGAGATTTCCACTTTCATTTTGAAATTCACAGAAAGAGGAGCACTTGTTTAACTTACTAAAAATCATTTGAAATGGTGTAAACATTTAGTTTTAGTAAGTTGAAGGTCCTGCATATAAATGCATAAACTTACAATCAAAACACAGTTTGTAAGGTTAGTTCTATTGAATTCTTACCTTTTTCACCATCAACTTCTTTGTAATGCGTTCAATAACCATCATAGCATCTAATTTTACAGCAGTATCATTAATGGCTAACAGATGAAGCATACTGTTGTATATAATAAGAACACTGCCAGTAGATAATGTGCCTGAGAGAGCTGAGAGTGAATACTTCACTAGAGTTTTAACTTGTTTGGTTGTGACATCTTCTGCTAATGTAAATGTGGCAAGCGAGAGCTGATACAAAGCATCTATGGGATTTCCTATAATAATGAATATGAAATCATCCATTTGAAGCTGAAGTTAAATAACTCTACTTACAAATAAAATATCCCTTTTTTTCCTGTTTACATAAATTAGTATATGACTGACAATAAAGAAAGTGGCTTTTTAGATGTCCTTATTTTATATGTGTGTGTAAACACAGAATGTTTTCAAATAGTTATATACATTTTAATATGTAATAACTTTTATATGAAGAAAGATGAACACTTGAGGTAAAGTACAAGTTGGTTTCTATACTCTCAGGTTGTACACCATCTATATATAATCTTCCAACTTGATGCATTTTTGCATGCATCTATACCATTCATAAAACATACATTGACAAAATTAAAAAACTGTATCAATTGTTTCCTTTAAATGCCCCTGAGATTGACAAGTTTAGCTGGATGTAAGGTGCAACATTTACACTTAAAACATCCCTCATGTCCAAAAATCTAGAGGTATTATGTTTGGAGAGTGCAGTGTGCAAGTTAGTAGTTTGATGGCTCAATAAGTTACTGATCATTTCATGCAAACACAATTAGTTTCCAGCTGCGTGGATTAAAAACCTTCAACATGTCAATATATAACTACAGCGACTATTTTCTCTTAGTTAAGTAAAGGGGACTTAGGTATTTTTTGTCAAAAAACAATACTCTGAACAACGATATTTTGGCAAGTCTCAGAAATACTTCTGAGTGGTTTACGGGGTCTCATCTGCTCAAATTCAACAAATATTTCTGTTCAATTTTCTATACAGATGGATTTTGACTTCATTGAACATGATGGAGCAGTTGAGAAAAGAATTCATCATGATCCATTTGTCTGAGAAACACAACAAACAATACAAGTCCAGCTTCATAGTCCCCTTTTTGTGGTTGTTGTTCCACCTAGTTTTGTACATATGAAAATTCTAAACTTTTTTTAAATTTTAAATACCATAGCTTCTTGTATGCCAAATTCAAAACATGCTTCACTCATATACTTTAACATCTTATATAAAAAGGCCTCAGTCACTGAGGCAACTGTGTCTTCACTTACACTAGGTTGTCCAGTGCTTCTCTTTGCTCTCACAGATTCTACGTACAAACTATTTGTGTGATTACTAAACTGTATTGCTCAGTTGTTGATGTGCATGACCGATGTGTTGGAATTCGAGCACAAGAAAAAGAGACTTGAATTTTATGTATCACAGAAAACTCTATTTTTTGTGAGGCAGATACTGTTTTGGCAATATCTGTTGTAAATATTTTGAATCTTAGTTTACATTATAACTGGTGAGATTCCATCTTGATAGTTTTAGACCAAAATGTAATTTATTTGTCTTTAAGTTATTATACCTTACATTTGTAATTTCAGTGAATCAATGCACCTTAGTTTACAGCCACAAGCAAACTGTAGATAACTTTAAGGTAAATTTTTAACATTTAAGAATTAAAATGTATACAGTGGAGCAAACAATATAAGAGCATTTGGCATATATCAGGTAAATCACCTTCTGGTTACTAAGTTTAATAACATTTATGAATAACAGGTCATGTGAATCAATCTCATATCTACAATAAAAGGTTGCAAAAAATATCATATAAAGCAATATATACCAAAACCATTAGGTTTGCAAATAATAACATTAATAAACAGATATTTTCTGAAGCTAATTCAACCATTTTTTCCATTATTTACATTTGATTATCACAAAATTATTTGTACTGCAATAAAAAAAACATTTCTGAATATCTTTGTTATTTGCTTCTACATTATTACATCAATAAATTTAAAACCCCTACTATAATTTCTGCTTCAATCATGTAGTAAAAAACTACAAATTACAGCTAGTTAATTGTCTCAAAGTGTTTGTTTCTTATTCAATTTTTGCAAGAACTGATATTTCACTACCTGGTTTCAAGAAAATCAAAACTTATACTCAGTAAAAATCTTTATTTTGAATAAACTTCCAAAAGTATGTACATTTTCTCAGTCAACTAAGAAAAATATTACTAATTTATAAATAAATTAAACGAAGCAACAAATCTTGTCATTTTGTACCTGAATCATATGTTTCTTTTGAACGGGCCAATAGCACTAACTTTTGGAAGGTGACATTTGTAGGATACTTGACTTGAACAGGCTCAGAATGGAACCATGAGCAATAATTAAATTTGTCACATACCTAGGAATTATAAAGACTACTGAGTTTTAAATGACATGATAAACAGACTATGCTTTGCAATTAAAAACAACTGTTAATAGTTGACATTAAGAGATTTCTACAATTGTATAATTATAAAATTTGTAATTTTACTAATACATATTACAAGATCTTTTAAATTATTAAGAAGATTTTATAGTACATGTATTTTATTTGAACGCATTATAACGTATGGGTAAAGTACATGTTAAAAGTGAAGTTATATGACAACATAATGAAAGTGAGTTTTTACATTACAGCAATTTTCAGTTTCTTATATTAAATAAGTACATAAATATATTTACATATGTAGAGATACAAGCTGTTTGCATGTAGTTTAAAAAAAATTAACATGTAACAGCTTTTAAAATATTTATAGTTTTATTAGTACAATGATAAGAACATTTGTGGTTTTCCTTTTATGGTAACAGATTCTTAACTGATCGTTCATCGAGTTAACAGCTCTAGTCAGTAATTATGAAAATATTTCATCCTTATTTTTGATACTGATTCATGGAAGGACTGATACTAAACAACTTTGTTAATTAATTATTACAGACATAAACACTACTGTTTTTAGTGTTTTGTTTTTTGAACTCAAAACCCATTTTTTGCAAGAAGAAAATTTTAATTATATTTCTTACCATTCCACAGAACCGTACATGATGAGAATCCTTACCTCAGCCCCAAAAAGTAACACATCATTTTCAGGAAGAAGTGGTCCAAAAAACTGAAATACACTAGAGAACTGGGGCTGTGTCACAGGAACCCAACTTTGTTGAGATTTCACATAAAGCTGGTATGTTAGAGGAGCTTTGTCTAGGGGAATGGAACATCCATAAACCCAACCAACTGCCTTTTTTTAAGAAACAGAAACAAATTAGAATTACACAGAACTATAAGAAACATGTTTAAGTCTGACTAATTAATTTATCTGACATTTTTATTTTAATAAAACTTCAAAGTGAACAAAGTTTACTATGTTCTAGTGATCTTTTATAACTCAGTTAATGAATTAGCAAACACGTTTAAAAACCTTCAAATTAAATAATTTAGTTCTAAAATTAGTACAACACACATCATTTTTAACATTAATAGAAGTCAAAATTGCCAGAACAGACAGCAATAATTTTAAGATTGAATAAATTTATTTTACCATGCACAAGCTTCAAGCACATTGTTAAAAGTATAAATAACAATAACAGAACATACCTCATTGAGTGCTATGAAAGATTGGACTTTAATTTGACACAGAGAGACAGAAGGTGTAGCATACAATGTCAGATTATTCATACCACAACCTCCATGTTCATTACATACAGTTACAGTAACTTCATATAAACCATGCCCCACCAGGGTTCCTAGGAGATAGCATAAATCTTTCTTCACATAAATTAATTTCTGTTATCCACTATTTGAAGAAAATAATAAAAAATGCATCAATTTTAATACATTTCAAAAACATTTTTAATAATCATTAAATAACAGCTTTCAAAAACCATAAAATTGAGAATGGCAAAATAATACATTTCCATTCAAATGTTTGTTTTTTGTTTTGAAAGCAGTGGTGCTAACCACTTGACTATATTAAACCTGATCCGTTTCTCACTTACTACTAATGCTTGTATATCATATTTAAAATATTAGTAAAGATCTCACTATTTTACAGTCATGTGCAAAATATATATTACAACAATGGGATCTGCTTTTGTTTGTTTTTGAATTTCGCGCAAAGCTACATGAGGGCTATCTGTGCTAGCCATCCCTAATTTAGTAGTAAGACCAGAGGGAAGGCAGTTAGTCATGACCACCCACCGCCAACTCTTGGGCTACTCTTTTACCAACAAATAGTGAGATTGATCATCACTTTTTATAATGTCCCCACAGCTGTTTGGTGGGATAAGGGTTTGAACTCGTGACCCTCAGATTGCGACTCAAGTGCCTTAACCCATCTGGCCATGTCGGGCCTATGGGATCTGCTTTTACAAATATAAGAAACAAATATTTTTTATGTTATAACTTTCCCTTAGGGTGTATCCAGTAATTATTAATCATAAGAGGTAATACACTATATGATTTATAATTTTATCATTGGCGATACCATTGAATGTTAATTACAGATAGGCAAAAAACAGAGTAGGCAGCCAGACATTAAGAGGTATTTTTAAGTGTCACCTAAAAGTTGTAGCTTTCAATAATCGTTCTAATGTTTTAAGAAAAACTGTGTAAATTAAAGTAAATTTTATTACTTGTTTTTTTCTGAGCAAGATATTACACATCACTTACTGAATAAGTTAACATGATGATAGTTTAAATGAGAATGGTACCTTCTGGTATAAAAAGTTCTGTCCTTCCTTTTTGTTTTCCTCGAAGTCCACCACTGTAACCATAGGAATGTGGAAATTCTACAAAAGTAAAGAAGCAAAATCGCCTTACTCCTTTATAGTTGTACTTTAAAGAACTATATGTATACAGCAAATTAAAACATTACAATCATCTGTTCTCTAAAACATTCATTGTTTTGACTTGTCTTTATCAAGGATTGATAAGGTGAAATAATAATACCATCTAGCAATATTTCAAAAGTAAACATGAATGAAAATCATTTGTAACATATGACACATAATTACATTGCCGCTACAAAGAGAAGGAAAATTATCCTTATCCTTAAAAATGCCATTTACAGCATAAAAATATTAGTTGTATTCTTAGAAACAGAAAAAAATGGGAAAACTTGTTGAAACATCACAAATTTTACGTTGGATTTATTTATGTCTTACAATCTAGATACAACTGAAATTACTGCAAGTTACACATCATAGTACTCACATATGGCAAGCAATAGGTTGATATAATGTTCTTGGAGCAAAAACACATTTCATCAATATTTTGAAGAAATGTTTAACAATATTATGAACAAATAAAAACATGTATATACCTGTTATATTCCAAGTAACAATGAATATAGGTATCTTGTATGAAGTAACTGTGGCTTTTGCTTTTACAGCAGCTCCAGCAGGAACATTGAAAAGGTTAGAGTTTGGCATCACAGGTTTACCATATACTGTTACTGACTGAATGACAACCTATAAAATATTGAGTGCAACCTCTAAACTTTGTTTCATGGTTAAATATGTTTCATCTTACAATCTAACTGTGATGGTTATGAAAGTCAAAGTGGCTGCTTGCATGGACGAATGTTGTTTACAAACTTTTACACGTGTAACAACATTCCTTATACATATATTTTCCAAGTTAGCTAAAAGCAACATAAAATGTTACTAATTACCACTGATAAATTCAGTTCATCATGCTTACTTCAAACTAAATACATTTCTAAATATTAAATATTATTTTTTCATAAGTAAAGAATAATAACACTTGTTACAAATTAATTTTATTGAACATTTGACTGTTCATTACTTGATAAAATGTTACACCAACATAAAACTCCAGAAGTATCATACTGGTTTTAAAATGTGTGATAATTTAAAGTGTACATATGCAATGTTTGCAAAAAACTCTTTACTGGTTCCCGTAAGTTTAAAAAATTAAATAAATTTAACAAATTATTTTCTTTTCTATTTGCAATTTATGTTTTCTTAAACAACACTAATATTTTTCTTTATTTGTTGTTAAGTGCATGGTTACACAGAGGGTTATCTGTACTGTGTCCATAACAGGTATCAAAATCCAGTTTTTAGTCCTACAAAACTAAATACTTTCCACTTAACCACTGGAGCAACAATATTTCATATTAAACTTATTTCTTTTCTATCACTTTAGGAGAGTAAAAAAGGCTCCAAATATTTGTTCTGAAATATAGTCTAAAATGTATTAAATACTAATAGTATCAGTTGAATAAAATTAGTTTTATTTTGCATTTTGATAGCCAACCAATTTATTTATTAATCTATATACACTTAATATTATCAGCATTTATGAGGGCCCGGCATGGTCAGGTGGTTAAGGTACTTGACTCATAATCTGAGGCTCACAGGTTCAAATCCCTGTCACACCAAACATGCTTTGCCCTTTCAGCTGTGGGGGCATTACAATGTAATAGTCAATCCCACTATTCGTTGGTAAAAGAATATCCCAAGAGTTGGTGGTGGGTGGTGATGACAAGCTGCTTTTCCTCTAGTCTTACACTGCTAAATTAGAGGTGGCTAGCACAGATAACCCTCATGTAGCTTTGCACGAAATTCAAAAGAAATCAGAACATTTATGAGATGTTATATCTAGATAAAAATAAAATTTCATGTTTAAAGCTACATAATATACTACGACAAAAAGATCCTAGTGAAGAATATATTCAAACACGAATTATTTTAGTTTTTTAATTTTAGTTGAAGAAAATGAGAGAAATTTCCAAATGTGGTCTGACCCAATCTCTCCATAGTTTATTTTATTAACAGTGTATCAGAGGATATTTCTACACACATGTGAATAGACTACTTTTTGTTTTAAACTCTCACCTGTGGGATATTTCCTTTGACTACAGTCACTGAAACCATGGCCATTTCACTGTTCTGTGCATGATTGGACACATTAAACACTTGAAGCCCATAATTTAATTTCTCTCCAGCTTTTAAAAATTTTGAATTTATTTCAAGAATTGGTTGAATCTGTTTATTTCTAGGAACGAGCAGGCTACTGCCAGACATATCCTTGTGATTGAAACATGGTTGTTTGTCATCAGTGTGGCAGCTCCACTGATAAACTAAAGGCATCCAACCCTGATTTGAACCTGTTCCATCGAGTTGTATCACTCCACTTTGTGTTCCAGCAATTCGTGATGAGGCACCTAAATAAGATATAAAACTTAAAAGCTAATGAATGTTTCTGTAAAAACTACTTTGCTTAGAGTAGCTTATTTGGTGCAGCATAACATTACACACTACTCAGGCTGTGATTGGTATAATAATGAAAATATTTATTTGAGTAAAAGTGCTGTTACTTCAAAATATATTATCTCAAGTAAAAAAGTAAAAGTACCAGTTGTTGATGACTACTTAAGCAAAAGTAAAAAATACAGAACATATATACACAATACGTAAGTAGCAATACAATGAGAAATATCTATAAAAATAATTAATGATAGTACTATTAAATATAACCTACATTCAACTCAAATTCACATGTAAAAGGCACTACCACATATAAACTCAACAAACTTTATTTATATTAAAACAATCAATGTTACTGTCTATGATACAGCTTTTCACACACTACTGTTATTTAACTTCAGCAGTAGATGATTTTTAAAGCTCCTACTAGACAGATTAGCTCATCTCATTGTGAACAAGAGTCCTTCAGAACTAAACCAATGCTTGCATGCTGCTGTCATTAATATACAAAAGTAATCAGTAGCTTGGTTATTATAACATTTCTTTTCATGCATCGTTATTTGAAGTGGCTTGCAGTGGTCAAAAGAGTGACTGATTTTTGACCATTTACCTTTTGCAAAATACTTGAATTGGGACATAGTTATCACTAGAATATCCATCCTTTGAATATTTACTATGCTTACATTGTATAAAGTTTTAACCACGTACAATGTTTGTTATCAGAGTGACTGAGTTGCGGTAAAGTTACGTTTTACAGAATATCTGCATTAGTCCAGTGATAAAAAACTTTTACTATAATTACCTTGTATAAAAGCTTTGAACTGATGTACAGGAGTCACGAGAGTGACTGAGGAAGAGGTGAACTGAGTTTGATTTATATCCAGAAAAGATCTTACTGTAAATGTGATTTTCTGACCCTCTAAAAAAAATATAATATATATATATATTACCTTGTACAATTCATATAATCACTAATACCAAGGAGACATAAACATACATGAGAGTCTTACATATTTTCAAACCAACAATTTAAAATGTAAGCATAATTTTCTAACTGGCTAAAATGAATCACATTATTAAGATAAAAAAGTGTAAGTTTTTTTTCTAAGTTTATCAATTATTTCAGTCTGTAAACAAGCCCAGTATAAATATTAGTTTTTGTGTGTGTGTGTGTAATGGTACACAAAAAGAGCCAAACAGGTAATGTTTTGTAATTTTATCTTCCAGAAGTTTCTTAATATCTTTATATGGAGACTTTTTAAAATTGATTTTTAACTCAAATTTGGAGATCAGTTTAATGATGAAAGTGTTAAACCACTGATAAAACATATGTATCAAATTATATGATGCAAGAATAATAATTTTAAACACATTATTTGAAATACTTTGATCTAAATAAATTACAGTAAAAATATATTTTAGTGATGTCAAAAGAAAATTACTTGTGTTGAATTAGTTTACAATAAATTTAGTTTTTTACCATTTTAAAAACTTTTGTTTGTTTTTACATAAAAGTACTCAACCTTAGATATTTTTCAGCATGTTTTAAATGCTTTGGACAACTGTGGATTTGGAGTCATTTTCACATGCATCACACACATAAGGCCTGGTACACATAATACCTAAACTTTTGTATTCTTTCTGCATGAAAAATATATTAATAATTTATTTACCTACTTATAAATGTAATATAAATTGTCCTCCTTCTGTTTTATATTACAATCATATTTTATATTATAAATAGCTTTATAATGATACAAAAAATACCAGGTAGAGTGTAAGGAGCCACCCTATAGGTTGAAGAGTAAAGTTGGACAAAGTCAAATTTTACTCGGGGATTATCCACAGTCCACATGAATTTGATCTGTTGTGATTTTTCAACACAGTCAGGCAAGCTTGCTTCAGCTGACAGAAGAATCCTGATGAAGTTTGGAAACAGTCAAGAAATGTTTTATGCTGTATCAGGTTCAGACTTTACTACACAGTAATATTACACACAGTAAAAAAATAACGTGCAGCCACAGTGTTGTGTAATTGGCTACAAAATCATATGAATACTTTTCAATGAGCCATAATTAGTAATAATTAGTTATATGGAGTTTTGTCCCCTTTAAAATATTTTTATTCTACTAATTTTAAACACTTAAAAACATAGCTCGTGTGAGAAGCAAAACTAAGATATGTATTAGGCATCTAAAGGATATTCATAAAACAATAATAGTAATAACCACTGAAGCACATTATCATAATGCCTAAAGTTTTACATGGCTTTAAAATTATTTTACTTCTAGAGGTTTCTTAAAGGTTTTTCATTTGCTAATTGCCACAGAAACTTTAGGAAAATGAAATTTTTTAAAGTTTTTATTTAAGGACAATTACTAGTAAGGAAAAATAAATGATGCAACAGTCTAGAGACTGTCAATTTGGAACTTTGCCATCCCTGAAATCACATCAGTCTTAGCATTTTGCTAAAATATACACCAATCAGCAATTTAAATATGAACATAATTAATGAAAAGTTAGATTAATGAATAATGTTTTTTTTTTAAGTTAATACAAATCTGGTTCAAAATATGGCACATACTCCTCACTAACACCCAGTTTATCTCTTGAGAGCAAGAAACTTGGATATAGCGTCACCAAGGGGGCCGGAAAAGAATGCTTCGTAACTGAATGATAAGCTTTCAGAGAACTTCTTTCCCCTGGAGCTCTGATAGAAACAGTGAACTCATAGGCAATGTCAGCTTCTAGCAAAGAAGGTTTCAATATCAGATGAGGCATTTTTGTCCCTGTAATGAAAGAGGAGAACATTTTGCATTAAAATAATAAGATTTCACAGTTCAATAAATATTTGCTTTCAGTTCGAAAGTTAAATGTTACTTCTTCTGGTAAGCATCCTTTGAACTGTTGTAGATTCTGGTAAGTGTACTACAGTGAGGTTGTAATGTATAAAACCTTTTATTCACCTTTAACAGTATTCAGTAACTGCTGGTCTACATTCTGCATGTCACTACGTTGTACTGTCCAGAAAAAATCTGAAACATCACCTTTTGGAGATGAAAAGTGTGCTGTAAGTACAAAGTTCCCACATAAAGAGACAGTACTTGGTCCAGTGATCATCACTTTGTTTTTACCACCAGAAAGAGCTTTACTGGCTTGAACTTTCTGTGAACATTTTTAAAACAAAATTTAAAATACTTTTACATTAAATCAAAAAGAGACAGACATTCAACGAATAGAAAATTCAGCGACTACTTTCATGAAACTTATTATTCTTGCACAAAGACAAACTGATATAAAGTTAAATACATGAAATATATCCTATAAATTTGCTTTGAGAGTGTAAAATGGATTTTTTTTCCTCAAAGCACCGTGTTAATCCAACTAAAAACAAAAATTTTTATCCTCATTTACAATAATATTTCACAAAGAATAATAAGTAAAAATATTTTGAATATATATGGGATTTTGAGTCCATTTTACTTCACCATATACTAACCTAAGTTAACATGTATATATACAAAACCTATTCAGTTTTATTTCTACAGTTTAATAATAATGTTTATAATTACTGAAGCAAAATAAACACCGTAATACACAAAGTTTTACATATGGAACAAATATTTTTCTACTTTTACCAGGTTACTAGTCATGGCTTCAGCCACCTTCTGTCCAGTTTCTGATATAACCCCAGAGTGCAGAGTAATAGTGATTGTGTTACCTAGTGATAAAGATACAGATGAGATTTTCTTTCTGTATATGTAGCAATGATTATACAACATTTACAGTCAATCTACTAATTCAGCAAACTTAAGATATGATGTAAGGCTCAAATTGAAATATACTACACCCTGAGAGAGACACGTATATATACACTCAGAAGTTGTGAAAGTAATGTGTAGCATTCTTTCATAAAGTAAAAATTTCAACTAAACTCTGCTTCATACCATATCATTTTGGTAGTACAATAAATAGCTAATGTTAAAGAAAACTACAGCATGATCAAGATGGTTAAATTATTTTTTTAACTTCCAAGGGTGTCATCAAAACATGGTTATCCACACTTCTGCTTGCTGATATGTGATATAATTAAGCTCTGGGTTCTCTAAAAGAAATGTCAAGGTTATAGCACTTAATTTCATTTTTCAACTATTATTATATAAATGATATATTATTATTACACTTCTGTTAGACTAATATATTGATATAGTTAGTTATTGGGTTTTCCAAGGGATTTTTAGGACTTCTCATAAATGTAAATTATCACTGCTTATTATTCCAATTTATTAAAGATACAAGATGTGTTTTCAGTTGCTTGTAAGATTTCTTCTGGATTACCTAAATTAAAACCTAGAGATGCTTTAAAATATTTTTATGAATTTTGTATAAAATATAGATCCAGTTTTGCAAAAACCTTTTGACAAAAACATAGGGCAAAATTTAGAGCTATGTTCAATGATCATTGGATCAAATGTAGGAATTTTAGGGGCATATATTACTTTGTTTGCATTTCTTCCATTTAATTACAGCAGAAACGTGCCCTTTTTCAAACAAAGTGTAATAAATAAATTCACAGACATGACTATTTTGCTTCTTAACTTTTCCCCTCTGACTCCCAGTTTAGAGAACATTGGTTACCATCACATACTTTATACACAGTAAAAGGGAGGTAAAGAGCTGTAGTTATAAATTTTTGAAGTATGCTGATAATTAAGCCAAAGATTAGACTCACTTAAGAATCTGACTAGAAATAGATCCTTTATGATATATAGCTAAAAAACATTGTTATATAATATTAATCACAAACAAGAAACAAACTTTTATTTTCATTATATAATTCAGTTTCTTGGTTATGCACATAAAACTTAGGAATTTGGGGATACTTGAAAGCCTGCATATCCAGTATACTGTTTGATGTTCTCTTATATGGCATTTGTTTTTGCAGCCAATAATAAAATACCACTTTTCCAAAACATGCACATTCACTAACTGAAGAAATATAGAACTGAATTGTAGAACTTGAAAAGGCATGGTATAGATAAAAAAATAGATTAGTGAAACAATGTCTTACTGCTTCACGCCACATCATTTTGGTAGTACAATAAACAGTTAATGTTAAAGGAAACTACAGCATGGTCAAGATGGTTAAATTATTTTTTAACTTCCAAATTAAGCAATATTTTATTGAATTTAGTGGTTTATATTTGATAGTAATACAGTTAACTCACTTCTGATTTGTTTTGTCACAAAAACAACAAGTTGGGTTTGCGTTGCCCAGTGACATAGAGACTTTTCACCCAGCTGCTGTAATGTGAAAGAGGAGAGAAGAAGAGAACAACCCTGCAGGTTGGACACTTCCACTGGTCGGTCAAAGATCATCACTACTGCACTTCCTGAAGTAGATTACATTCTTTTAAAAACACATTTCATATTGGTTTTGGATAATAAAAGAGACTGAAGAAATATCTTAACTGTTACAAATATAAAAGTGCATTCATTATTTCAAAATGTTTAACTTTTAATACAACTGAGTTACTTCAAATCACAATACTATCACCATTTTCTGCTTAAATGAAAAAAAACTAGACTTTTCTCAAGAACTAAGTATATACTTTATTATTTGAAATTAATTTTCAAAAATATCACACCTAAAATTTCAGTAAAAACATCATTTTTTGCTCATTTACAGTAGCAAAAAATTCCAGTGAAAAAAGCCATGGAAAATCATCTAGCAAGATATAATATCATAAAAAGAAAGCTACCATGGGTGTGCTTACCTTACTTATCTGTTATTTTTTTTATTATATTACTTGTCTGAATTAGAGAAAGGATGTAAACTTGCCCAATGTACTTAATTTTAATCATTCAAAAAACTTTTGATAAGTTGATACACATAAGATAAGCTAAAAATTCATATATCACTAGAGATTAATTAGGTAAAAGGATTCTAGGTCAATTAGATGTTGTGAAACGAAAAGGTTGTTATTAATTCAGCTCACTCAAACTGGACTCTTGCTACCAGAGGCATGCCACATATGTCAGTAACTGGCCCTTCAGTTTTTCTTATTTATGTTAATGATATTGACAACATTAAACACTTGTGGTTTTCTCAGTATGGCTGGCTTAGGGAGCAAGTTACCATTGACAGTAGTAAAGTCTGGCAATTTATAAATATTTAAGAGGGAGGTTATCATTCCTGAAAAATAAAGGTTATGCTAACATATTTCTTTTCTCTTAAGTGAGTATGTAATGACAGCCTTGAAGGACCAAATGATGCCTTATCTGTATATCAGGTTTTTAATTTATCAGAAACACAGTATTATACATAATTATGGAGACAGTGTATAACATGTTGCCCCTCTATTGTATGAAAATAAATTGCCTCAGAATATAGCAACGTACTGACATTTTTACATAATGAATGGCTGCCATCCAACACACCAGCATAATGTTTACCAAAGTACCTTTAAGAATACTACTGTGTGGTGAATGCACTCATGGTTCCCAGAATTGAATAACCATGACAAACATGTATAAATCAAAATTTTGAAAATGCTGGTGAAGGTTGACAGATTGAGACAAAATTTCATACTTCAATTACAGTTGTACAGAAACTCTGAATAGGGCATGTAAAACCAGAACCGTTATTAACTGCAGTTTGGGTAGAAACTCCCAAATTCTTTTATAAGGTGACATCAAGTAATTCAATACATCCTCTATGTATGAAACAGGACAATTCAGTAGCAATCTTACAAGCATAATACCTGTAAGTACAGGTGTTAATTTTACCACAAGAACAGTAACATACACATTAGAGCAATGTAGTCATAGTCAAGAAGCAGCTGCTCAAAAAAATAATGCTAAGGAAAGATAACTTAAAATGTTGAAATGGGTAACAAACTCCAAACAGTAGGATAATTAAAGTAACGCTAAATATTCAGAACAAAATTTCACAATAACACATTGCACTGTGATAGATTTATGGTAGCTTAAGGTTTTACTGTTCTGTTTAAAGCATATTCAAAATAGTATTGCATTTTAAAATTATTCTGTTGTAGTAATGACAGAATGATAATTTAATTGTAACTATTGTTTGTGTGTTATCAGAGCGTTTACATGAAACAGCTATGAAAAAGTAATCTCCATGTTTTAGATCCTAAAAATGTAAGAATATTTATAATTTTAGAGGATGACCCTTTAATTAAACTTTTTGCAACATGCTTACTTACCATCTTCTGGAATGTAAGCCTGTTTCACTTTAGGTGGTGGTGCAAAAAATGAAAAATTAAATGATTTTGTAAGACAGTGTTGCCCATCTAAAGAGGGTGAAACTGTGATGTTCTGTGAGGTTAATGGATATGGTATGATGCAAGTTGCTAGCTTATCCGGGTTTCCTTCAATGACAGTTTTTTCTGAAGGCCGTACTAGAAAATACACACAAAAATTCAACTTTAATAGCTCTACATAAAAATTTACTCAATTCTTCTTTTGATTATCCATTATAATATGTGTTACAAAACCTGCACAATTACTCGAAGTTAACATTTTCCTACATTGAAAATATATTTCCAATAGGTACTTACCTCCACTCACACTTACAGCTATTCTTGAATTGGCTGCTCTTTAGAGTGTAAATTATTGCTCACCACTAACCTTGAACTCTCACTTAATTCCACGTGTACACCATGTGTTCAGCTGTATTTAAGCATACAAGTTAGCATGGGAAAACCTTCCACTAATAAAGGTGCAACACACCCTTTTACCTCTAATGCAGTTGAACATAATCTTCACTTCAAAGCTAAGCATAAAATCACTACCAGAAGTGGGGAGGATGGGTGAGAAGTGTGAGTGAAGGGGAGTATCTATCACAAATATATGTAGATATGTAACATTCAGTCAGTAGTAAAAGAAAATTCCCAGCTTATTTATATGTGAGGACCTATCTTTACTGGTCCAGCTCAAACCAAAACAAGTTGCCCAGGTGGCAAAAGAAGGAAGGATTCCCAGCTAAATAGCAATCTGCAAAATAAATAAAAATCCAGTTGAGATTGGTAGCATCTGGAATAAAATATCAGACCTGTGGCAGGAGAATAGTTACACCTTCTACACAGGCAGAATGCCATTGCTCTACTGTCAACTGAGTGTAATTTTGCACATACAAAAGGATTCCTCCATGATCCACCACCCCAGCAGCTAGAAGATGGGAAGTGGTAAAGGTTCTCTTACTCCACTAGAAGAAGGAGGAGGAAAAATGTGTTGAAGAATGCATCACTGGAGAAAGTGTAATGGGTAACCACAAAATCCTGTTTTGAAAAGCAAAATGTTCTCAATTCTAGCAACCTAAGGACTATTAGAGATTATTACCAATCTCTTTCTACTTTGTGTATGATCCAGTGCAAACATATATGTGACATAATATATTAAAAACAACAAAAAAACATGCAAGTGGTCTTGTGAAACATCCCATCTCAAAAATGTGATAAACCTCAGAGATTTTGCAGATTTTAGATATCAGTAAACCTGGACAAGCATAACTAGCCATAGAATGGAATTCATAAGCCCTGGAAAAAAAATATCTTGCTTACTAAGAGTTGTACCAAAATATGAAGAATGGTTACAAGGAAAAACAATATCCAGCTGAGCAGGAAACCAACAGATGGTGCAAATAGCACAACACAAAGGTGTAAGGAATGGTTAACATGCCAGTCTGAATAATCTTCTCCAAAATGACAGAAATGATCAGCTAAGATCATTGGAAGTAATAGATAAAATGGGATGATATAGAGAATAACTGGCAAAATTCAGGAGAAAGGGAGGAATATGCAATTTGGATAACCTTATAAACCAAAGTTTTAGGGGTAATATGAGAAATATCATAAAAAATGCACTGATTATGATGGATAAACAAATGGGAACAAGAGTCATGGAAAGGTGCTGTGCATGATACATAACACTGTAAAGAATGGACCAGATACAGGAGACAATCTAGATTTGAGCAGAAAATATATTGGATATGGAAGGAAAGGAAAAAACTGGAGATCAAAACACATGGAAAAACAAAAGAGAGCCTGCAATGATTGAAAAGGACAGGCTCTTGTTAAACCAACATGTAAAAACAGATGATTGAGGAAGGAAAGAATCCATGCCAAATAGACTAACAATTAAATATTCTCCACTTATGTTGATATACAGACATGGATAAGGGACACACAGTGTGAGACAACAGGAGTAGTCACAAACCACTTGCAGGGGGCTGGACAAAAGGTACAGGTGAAGCTGGAATATGGGAATAGTGGTATGAAAAACCACTGAGTGAGGTTGCCAAAGAAGAGACTGAGAAAGAAATGGAGAGATAATGAAGGCTGTTCCTTGAGAAGGGAGAGTAGTGGAAACTACAAATATGCTGGCCAAAAAGGAGCCACAAGAATGACCTGACATGGAGCGAACTGGATGAAATTACTTGGTGTAGAAGACAAACTCTAGGGTACACATAAAAGGAAGGTCGTTTTGATCCTGGCTGATGCATCTATGGTCAAAACATTCAAGAGGCGAAAACACCCAATTAAGGAGTCTCCCAACCGAAAACATTACTATCAGAATACCTGGAGGTAGACAAACTATTTGGTGAGTAGAACATTCTCGGAAGAGTATAGATAACCTGTGAAAAGACTGAGGGCACTCAGTGTGTGACAGCCAGTAGATAAACATGACAGCTGTGAGACCAGATGAGGAGATCTAGTGTGAAGGAGCATAAGGACTGATACTGAGTGCTCCCTCAACAGGAGGAATTCAGAATTGGTAAATGTGATTCTTGGGAATGAAACATAGAAAATGATGTGAAGTCAGAGCAATAGGAATGTGAAGATAAGTGACTGACATGTTGAATCTTGTCATTATAAGCCATGAAAGTAAAACAAAAGTCTGAAATCAATCACTAGGTTTTAACATTGACATGCCAAATCAAGAAGTAACAATTGGGTTCAATTGCACAAAGGGAGTCAGCAGCAAAAGGAGGGTGTGTTACACTAGATTCTATCGGTGGAAGGTTGTTGATTGCTAATTTGCATGTTTAAATGCAACTGAACCTTGTAGTATACATGTGGAATCAGGTTGGAGTTCAAGGTTAGTGGCAAGCAAAAATTTGTGCACTAGAGGGTAGTCATCAAGAATAGCTGTAAATGTGAGAAAGGTAGGCAATCATATTGGAACAGCATCTTTTCATATGGTTTATACACTGATATACTTCACAGTATATGCATAGTTTAGTAGTTTTAAAACAAACTGTAAGTCACTTTTCAAATACTGTATGAAGAAAATAGCTGAAATTAATTTAACACTTATAAATGCTATACACAATTAGCAATAAAACACTTACTACTGATGAAGCAACATTGCATTTGAAAATAAAGTAACTGTTATAATTTGTCAAATCTAAATCAAAAATCATTTGGCAATTTGTATTTCTCCTACAATATTTGTACTACATAAGTAGAATGACTTACTATTAATAAAAAATTAGAAAATTAGTACTAAACACAATATACACACTGCCATCATTGTCAGGCACTTTATGTCATCAGACACAACATACATACTGTTCATGTAGTGATATATAATACACATAAGTAGAATGATGTACTATTAATAAAAAAAAATTATTGATAGCCAATAAACCAAACACGACTTACTTTCAGAGTGCTTGTAGTTTATAGGCAACTTATAGAAAAATTAATACACGTAAAAGGTCATTACTCTAATTTAATACAATGTAATAATACATTTTTATGTAGGTGATTAATCTCACATCTGAAAGTTAGTACACAATCACTGATAAAACAGCACTGCTGTACACCAGCTTAATAGTATATATAGAGGGTTAAGTATGTCATAGTAAAATGATTTTGACTATGCAAATCAAAAACATATGTGACAACCACAGCCAATATGTAATTATCATGAAATAGCATGTGTTACAACTACATTTTAACATTGCTTGGTATTTTGCAGCTAGCGTGATCTCATCGAAATTGATTAATTTTGGAGAGGTATGTAATAGCCTTTTCTTGAGCAAAATATTAACATACACAGATAATAAAGAAGTGTTCAGATAGGGGCATATAATTTCTAAGATGAGAATATTTATTGCATTTAATAGCATTAGCAAGTAACTTGGACCACCAAGACCACCCAGAGAGAGATCTTTAGCATGTTGCACAACAGCTGTGATAAAGTCTTGAATCTTATAGGAAGTGAGAACCCATAACACAAAGATCATAGGTAAATGACACCCAAAATAATCAAGGATAATTTCTACCTGGGAAAACAACATTATTCACATGTGTACAAGTTGATTCCATATGTTAGTTGACCACTTTTTACCTCAAGCAGCTGAACAATGGATCAATATTTCTTTGATTCCCTACAAGGACATAGTGTTCATTTTGCTAAACATAGCATCTATATATTTCTGTGCAGTCGTAATGTTGAAACAGGCACTGGAAAACCATTGTCCTTGTATGCTAGATGGATTATGGAAAGTAGACAGGGAGACTACTTTGGATATGAATTTGCAATGGAAACTAAACTGCAGATCTGTTGTGAAGATGACTGACCATTAGATATATCATAAACAGATAAGATAACATTAAAGGTAGTGATGAAGCAAAATTCTAACATTATTTTAATATAACATACTCAGTCTCTCTGTGTTTGTATACATAAACACATACAGTGTTTGACTGTAACTGTAATTTAATTGTAACGCTTTAATTGAATTATTAACAAATAAAAGTTCCTAAAATGTTTTTGATAAACAATCTTATCCTTAAATTCTAAGTGGAGCATGTTAACCACCAAGCCTTAACCTCAGTATAAATAATAACATGAAAATTATAAAAATACATCAATGATACTAGGATTACCTTATCACAAAATTTACATAAAGCTCTTTCATATGCAGTTTTCTCCATAAAACACACAATAAGTAATTTAACATACTTTAAAATAATTACAGATTGGTAAAGTTGCTAGTTCTTGGTATAAAAAAGGATATAATATTCTTCTATTAGCAACTGTAAACTTACTACTTACCAATATTAGTAATTAAACAGTACAATGGAAGATTTGGAACATTTCCTAGCCTAAAGGTCACAGTTACTCCAACATTAGTTTCAGTTTGGCCGTTATAAGCTGCTCTTAAAGGAGTCATTTCATCATACCCCACTAAGAAAAAAAAAAGGTTAAATTCTGAAAAACCTACGTTGCTCAAGAAATATAATAAAAAACTAGAACCGTATTAATGTCATAAAGATTGAATGCAAGATATATATATATACATACAAGAATTTTGACATTATTCTACACCACTTAGTAAGAATCCAATTAAATTTCAAGTTGTTTGTTTTAAAAAAATCTTCCCTTATGGAAGCATTATATTATTTAAAATTTCATAAGTAATAAGAATTTTTAAAAAATATAATTTTTGTGGTTATACTTATCGATATTTTATTTTGGTTCGGAAAAAATAGATATCTCAGAAAATCTGTTTACATTATCAGTTTTCTTGGAGACTTAAGCCAACTATGAACACTAAAAATTTATGGTTAAAATACTACAGTTAATGTAATATAATTACACCACTTTTATTGTAGCCAGTTGAAAATTAATAGTTAGCTATACCTTCCACACGGCATTTTTAAATTAGGTACATTATAAATGATAAAAATTGGAATTCTCATGAAACTAATAATACAAATGTCAATGGTTACTTCACTTAGATAATATAGGAAATAACGTCTTACTGTCATCAGTGTAGACCAAAAATAAAGTGTTAGAAGCAAATATATTTTGTCTATTCAGCTGAACTCCAACATTATACAGACCTACAGAATAAAAATTATATATTGCTCATATATTTAATAGTTTCACAGTTTAGAGATATCAAACTTTAAAGAGAGGTATCAGTCAAAAGGTTTTAACATTTGCATACTTTTTAACTAAACACATGCACACATATGTATTTTATATATTTTTAATTTCACTACCACAATCTGTTACTTTTATTTTTTAAGCCATCTTACATATATTGTGAATCATAGTGTTTGCACAAGTATTTGTCTGTTTTCCAGTTGGAAAGCTGCACATGCAAGCAAAGCTCAACATTCACTTTTGAAATGATGGGAGATCAGGTATGAATGATGTTGATACCAAATTTTATTTCATAACCAGGATATTCTACACAAAACTGTTAGGAATATTTACATTTTAAAATGTGACATAACTTAAACAGTAAAAATGTAGATTTAACATATGTTACTGCTGAATGGCTGTCAGCATAACTGAAATTCCCAACAATTACTTTTCTGCAAAATAATACAGACTGATAAATTAACTTAAGTTTTTCCAGGTACTGGGGACAGGTACTTTTGCTATATTAAGTAAAACTTTTCTTATAACTGTCAATGGGTATTTTTGTTTGTACTGAAGAAATCATTACTTAGCATGGGTGGCTTCAAATTGAAGTATAGGAATTTTATTTTACTATTTTTAAAATACATTAATTCATACAACCTACCAGCTAGTAGTTTCACAACACACGAAACCACAGTGCCATTTCCTGAGCCAGTTATATATGTCGCTAACTGACTAGTTTCATCATTGCCATTTCCATTCAGACTAAACACACAATTGATTCTTCCTTTAACACCCTTGAAAGCACCACTCAGCATAACCTTAGAAATAGTAAAAGAAATATTGATTTACTTTGCTATCTCCATAAAGTTACTAAAACATTTGATAATTTAATAACTTAAATTACCTTTTAAGTAATGATATGAAACTTGTATCATAGCATTTTCATTCATATATGTTGTATCATAGTATTTTCATTCATACAAGTTTTAACATGCCACTTAGGAACCAAGGGATGTCTTTATGCTATAATTTATTAAATATTAAAAGTAAGTTCAATCAAGAAATTCCCAAAGAGGGTGGTTGTGGATGTAATTTTTGAGACAACTTCAATACAAGTTTTCATTTGTTAATTGATAGACTTTTAAGTGAAATACAACATCCTCAAGTCTCCATACCAGCTAGTACTACCTGCTGAGAGCAAATTCAGCATATATCAATAAAGCCACATTCCCAGTATCATTAATTAAGCAACTGCCAATCTTTTATGTTTCAGCAATCACATTTTTATGTTTAACTTTCAACTGACATACAAACGATTTCACCTGAGATTCAATAAGGAAGGTCAAAGCATCATGACAGTCAGCAGTAGGATGAACAGACAGGAACACTTTGAAGGTAGCTACAAGCAAAATATTGTACTTGTCTTACTGCACAATATCTATTAAGGTAATTATAAATGGTTTCTGAATACTACTGTGTATCACTTAGAGGTTCCATGCTTTTTGTATTTGGTCATTAAGGTCATACTGAAGTGGCAGTTTTCAGTCCAAGTCACTTTCTGAAGCCTCAAAGCTAAAAGAGTGCAGGAAATGCCTTATTTTTAGCCAATAAGCATATCCAAAAAAATTCAGTTCAAATTAAGAAAGACCAGGTTGGGCAATTTGTTTTATTTCAACAAAAATGTCTACTACTGGCTTGAGAGGGGCCTGTTAAATTAAAAAAAATATCACTTGATACAGTTGTGTTCAAAGTAGAGAGAAAAGTAAAAGCAGTTTCTCAGTTATAAAGGTTATTTCTTATATTTTAGGTGCAATTTATGTGTATAAGGGTAGATAATTAGATTCAAGCTTGGAGATTTTTTTATTTCATATATCAAGCATTCTCGCATCAATTTAAAAACATATGTTAAAAGTGTTATTTAAGAATCCTTCCAAGACATCTTAAGTTTTTATAATTTTATTTTCTAATAATTTCTTTATAGTAATGAAATAATGAAATATACTGACAAATTGCATTGTACATAAAACAACAAATACTGCATGGTATTATTTTTAAAGTTATTACTAGAATACATAAGTACCTGAAAATAAATGTATATAATTAGAGGAGTATTATTTGGAACAATAAAAGCAAAGTTTAGAAACACATGTTATCTACTCAATAAACAACATTAACAGGAGTAACCTGTTTTGGTTTTCTCTTTTAGACACTACAGAAGTTTAAAGTTGATTACTTTAATGTTATAACCCCTATCATTTAAGTTGGCTTAAGATTTGATAAATTTAATTACACCTTGTTGGATATATTGACTTCAGTAATTGTAACCTATTGTAATAACTGAAATAACAACATCACATTGTATATCACACTGTTATCAACCAAATATGTTTTATATACTCAGACAGATTCTAACAACTGTGGGAAAAAAAAAACAGTGTTTATTGCACTATAAACTAAAAGTAAGAACTTTAAGACTGTGCTACTGCAGTATCAGTTCTATACATAATATTTATTTTTCATGCTAACCCAACAAAAAATTCATACACCCACTGTTTTTCAAATCGTGTTTCTATTTTATGCCCAAACTGCACATACCAATTTCAATTTTAAAACCACAAGTCATTTGGTTTGTTACATGAAGAAAGTTTTTATTACCCATTAGAAAACATTAACCTATCCTTATCTATCTGAAGTAAAAATTACATCTTGATATAACACATCAATAAACATCATTCTGCCTGTTGATCAATTATATTTTTATGATTAAAGAACCAGGAAGTCCTAGTCTTAAAGGGCTTCACTTTAGGAAATAAAACATATCTCTTATTGTAGAAAAAATATACTGTATTTTAATATTATTTATTAATAAATTCACATTTTCCTATAATTAATAAACCACATTATATTGAAAACACATGAACTCTACTCACTGAATACTTAAACAATTAATATGCTGCTATAGTTTGGCTTGGGAAACTCAAGGATATCACAAGTGTTAGATTATATTTTACGAGTTAAAGTATAATTTATCAATACACTATTTCTTCAGCAATTAACTGCAAAATATTTTCAGGTCTTTTGCTGTTAATTTTCTGACTGGTTGAATTTTAATGGTCAGATGCAACAGGTCTAATGGCTTTCTGGTGTACGAGTTACTCTGTTACAATATAATAAGCTTGTTTCTTAACAGATGAGATAATCTATGCCAAACTTACAGTAGTGTCAGTCATGTTGAGTGCTGCAATAGGAGATACACTTTGTATTTTCACACAGGATTTCCCTTGACCGTTACAAACACCACAAGCATCAAGCTGTCCATGTCTGAAATGAGAAATTAATTATCTATATAACCTATGAGAAAACATCAAAATGTCTGTATCTGAAGTGAAAAATCTCAATCAGTCCAGTTTATTACAAGGCTTTCAGCCTGTTGGAAAGAGGTTGTCCTTAACAATATATATATATTTCTGCAATCATTTTAACGAAATTGAAAACAGTTTGAACAAAACATCTATAAATTATTTACAGAATTTAGTACCTCAGCAACTACACTTTAATTTCTTATAAATTCTTAATATATACATCTATACTGTATGGCTAGATAACCCTTTAAAATGCATCAAACTGTCCATGTTTGAAGTAGCAAATTAAATATGAACATAACAATACAAATTATGTAAGTTAAAATTGTTATGACTTCGAAATTATAATTTGTATGGTTTATGTGTGTGAAAATGTTAATAGTAAATATATTTCAGAGTTACAGGATAATAATAAAAAGCGCAAGACTAATTGCCTCTCATACATCTAACACAACAAGCAGCTGCAAAGCAGAGAAAGCACTATAATCCAATCATGGTTTAGCATGACAGAGAGTTTTTAACCTTTTGTAAATGCATATGTTTTCACATCAAAATATCATAACCATTCCACAAAACACGTGCATAAAACTAGGAAAATATTTTAAATTGTATACCAAAGAATAAATATATAACAAAAAACATCCTAATACAAATATACTCTTCAAAACAAGAAACGCAAAAGGGATATTTTTGTTATTTTAAAGAGAAATATATGTAATAACGTTACAAACTCAGAGTATGTGATGTTACACGTGTTTAGGCACTGATTGTCAGACCAAAATGACAATAAAAGTTGTGCACTTTGAAAACGGAAGAAAACATCGGATTTTTCGTCAAAACGCATGCGTGTCCAATAAATTTGTTTGAGAGATCTGCATGTTCTGCAAGTGCAACATGTGCAAAATCCCTATAAAGTGACGGGTTCTCGGTTTCCATAGCTCAGTGTTAAGCCACCGACACGCAATACAATTACGCCAAGACTGACTAAAGCACAACGCAATAATGCCATTGGTCGTTTGAAAGCAGGCGAATCTCGATCAGATGTTGCCAGAGCTGTGAATGTCCACCCAAGCACCATCACAAGGCTATGAAATCGTCACCAACAACATGGATCAACTCGTGACCGTCCACGATCTGGCAGACCTCGTGTGACCACGCCCGCACAAGATCGCAACATTCAGTTACGTCACGTTCGGGATAGGACCACCACTGCGACGTCTACTATCTCAACCATACCAGGGCTGCGTAGGATTTCCGATCAGACCGTACGCAACCGTCGACGTGATTTTTAGGCCCCATGTGCAACCCATCATGGTGAACGTCAACGACGTTTTACAACATGACAATGTCCGTCCTCACACAGCCCGACTCACCACTGTCTTCTTGAGACACCACAACATCAACGTTCTTCCCTGGCTCTCCAGATCACCAGATTTAAACCCCATCGAACATCTTTGGGACGAGTTGGACCGACGTCTGCGACGGCGACAACCTCAACTGCAGACTCTACCTCAGCTAGCAGCAGCTTTGCAGGCTGAGTGAATAGCCATTCCACAGGATGTGATTCGTCATCTCATCGCTTCCATGGGCAGGAGATGCCAAGCAGTTATTGATGCTCACGGGGGGCATACTCGTTATTGACGTTGAGTGACGTTAAACTTCACCTAGTAAACGTGGACTTTGCCTTTGCAGACTTTGGATGTTCAGCAGTGGATGTGCAAAGTTTCACACATGTCATACAGAACTACCCGGAATAAACTTGTTAACAATTTGTCTCAAATTTTGCCTTTTGCGTTTCTTTTTTTGAAGAGTATATATTCAATCAGAATATCTCTAGTATTCCCATACAAAATTTCAACTACATCAATACAAAGTACAGTTCTAAACTGTACATGTGTGAAGCTATTTTCTTGATACAGCTTCAGAGCTTGAAAGTTCAAAAATTAGTGTGAAGTAAGTTTGTTACACAGATTTGTATTTTAAGTATGAAGATTGATGTAAATGTCAAAATATTCTTAGTTTGAGGCCACCTTTTTTTATTTTAATTCTTTCTAGGAAACAAGTATATATTATAAGAAAGTTTAATAATGGAGTAGGCAGTTTGGAAATATTTATCAGCCTACAAAAATTAAATCTACTAATGTAGATATTGTCTTCAGCTATTAATTGAGTGACAATTTTTAAAAGATTGGTTTAATATTGGTATATATAATAAAGAAAGGTACTACCCATTACAAAAACATGATTTGCCATCTCTTTTACACTGTCCACATTCATCTAAAACTTCAGAGGAAGATACATTTGATTTTCCATTTACACATTGCCCACATAATAACTGGGCTTTGGGCTTGTGATCACCTAAAAAAAAAAAGAATGAATAATTCTCAAAAATTATTAAAATAAATTATGCTTTCATAAAACTAAAAGCATTGTCTTGAAACATTTAAGAATTTTCTTTATACTAATAATTACCAAAAGTTTGATACTTTAGAAATAACTGTATATAATGTTTCTAATAATTCATAAAAAAAAAGTTTATTAAACAACTACTAAATTAACCTATATAATATAATATATTGTTTATAATTACAAAAGCAGTTCACAACATATTGTTGTAATTGAAAAGTTCATGTTATTGTAATTACCTATTTAACAATTCAACTGAATTAGTTTATACAAGAAACTGTGGGAAAAAATGTTAAAACTCCACTACACATAAAGAGACATAAATATGGTGTTAGTATTAGTGGCAGCATGTTGCTGTATATTTTGCTTGCTTCTTTACATAACTATATACAACATGTAATTCACAAAACGATCACCACATACACACTTTAATATATAATGACACATAAAGTAGACGCTATATTTATAATGACACACTGTCATTGTGGTCAGTTACTGCTAACAGGCAACATATGCACACTGTACATACACTGACTCCTATAGGCAGACACTGTGATTACAATGACCTACAAAGGTATACACTGTACATACAATAACACACAAAACTACATACTGTAGATATACTGATCCATAAAGAGCACACACAATCTAGGTACAATGACTCACTGAAATACACATTGTACACATAATGACCCACAAAGTAAACACTGTGGATACAAGGACATAAATATTAAACATTGTAGACAAAATGACACAAATTACACACCATCTGTGTATATACACTGCACATGTATCACAACTGACCTACATGCTGCCTTACTTGAGAAACCATATCCATGTTATCTTAAAAAATGTGCACACTGCACATGAAATGTTATACAATGCACACACTGTACTGAAAGACTATTCATGTTATCACATAAAACACAATATGTGTGTAGTGGAGTACAACACATGCATTGTCTTTGTTATAAGAATTTCCATGTTATCACACAAAATAAACACCATAGATGTTTACATATTATCAGACTACTGTTGTTATTCAATAAGGCAAATCACACATGTACTGGCATGCAAGAAACTGTCATCATTGTCAGACTCTTCGTGTTACTAGTTAAAACATACATACTGTACATGTGGTGATACACAATATACATACTGTCATCATTGTCAGACTCTTCGTGTTACTAGTTAAAACATACTGTACATGTGGTGATACACAATATACATACTGTCATCATTATCAGACTCTTCGTGTTACTAGTTAAAACATACATACTGTACATGTGGTGATACACAATATACATACTGTCATCATTATCAGACTCTTCGTGTTACTAGTTAAAACATACATACTGTACATGTGGTGATACACAATATACATACTGTCATCATTGTCAGACTCTTCATGTTACTAGTTAAAACATATTGTACATGTGGTGATACACAATATACATACTGTCATCATTATCAGACTCTTCGTGTTACTAGTTAAAACATACATACCGTACATGTGGTGATACACAATATACATAGTGTCATCATTATCAGACTCTTCGTGTTACTAGTTAAAACATAAATACTGTACATGTGGTGATACACAATATACATACTGTCATCATTATCAGACTCTTCATGTCATCATACAAAGATACATACTGTACATGTAGGGATACATAATATACATACCATCATCACAGACAGACCCTCCATGTCATCATACAAAGCATACATATATACTGATCGAGTTGTGATACACAATATACATACTGTCATCATTGTCAGACTCTTCATATCACCATACATAATATACATACTGTACATGTAGTGATACATAATATACATACTGTACATGTAGTGATACATAATATACATACTGTCATTACTGCGTGAATCTTCATTTCATCAGATAAAACATACATACTCTACAAGTAGCGATACACAGTATACACATACTGTAATCACTGTCAGACTCTTCATGTCATCAGATAAAACATACATACTGTACAAGTAGTGATACACTATACATATTCTGTTATCCTTGTTGGAATGTTCATTTTACTCTGATTTATTTTTAAGTAACAGTTTTAGTCATACTTCATGATTAATATCTTGAACAAACCTCATATCATCAGTCAGTAGACTTTTCCTATTGCTTTAATATATTTTCAGTTCACCCAAATATGTCACAAATAAATCACTTTGTGATCACATATTGTATTTTGCTTTCAAGATGTAACTGCAAACATACATTGTGTTCATTGTCAGACACCGTCCATTCAGCCAAAACAACTTACATAATGTACTATGTAGCACATACTATCAATGTTGTTAGGCAGAATACATTAATTCTTACTGTTTGTTATGATGTACATGCACAAAAATAGTAACATATTCAATAAATTCTGTTCATATAGCCACATAATGTTTATACAGTTAACATAAACACCAAAGCTTCCAACAAATTAAACATTTCAAGCATTTCTCTAAGTTAATCTTAAATAACATGATATAATAAAATACAATTCCACTACAAACACAGTGTGCCAGCCAGATATTTATTTAAACAAAAATGTTTTAAAGTGATTCTATTACAATTTGACTTCGTTAGCATACCTGGCAGAAGGCATGTGTTTGTACAGTCCCAGAATAAGGAGAAAGTGCCTGAAGCTATACTACATACTCCACAAATGTCATTCCTATATTCTAACTTTGAGGAACTTAAGCAAAGTCCTCTACAGTCACGATGATTATTGTCTTCTTTTCCTGAACTTGTACCTCCTGTGTAAACCACGCAAAAGTTTTTGTTAGTTTTATAACAGACCAACTGTCCTTTTTGTGTATTGCTCAAATAATTTAATGTCAGAATATTTATGATATTAGCTAAAACTGCTGGATATTCAGAAAGCACATAATTCACAGTTTGTTCTATAGAATCATTATTGTAAATGTAAATATATATAAGTGTAAAAAATAAAATGTTAAATTAAGCAACAATGCACTGAACTAGTACTAATTTTCTATAATATTAAATAATGGCATATTAAAAATAAAAATAAAATACAAGTTGAAAATGCTCTGAAAAAAACTTGATTAATATTTGTGTAAAAACAATTTTTTAGATATTGAAAGTGTAAATTTTTAATCTAAAATGGTATATTTGCCCCTTTATATCACATTTTTAAGGTTCGTTTTTATACTAAATATTGCATAAGAACAGATACCATTCAAAATATTGCAAGACAAGAGACTTGTCAGTCCATATAGGATTTCCCATCCAATAAAGTAAACTATGAAAAAAACAACTTAAGCCTAGCTTTTTTTAGATACTTATCAAGCCTTCCTTAGCCTTCATTAAATTTATTGCTTCCACCACATCTGAAATCAATTAATTCCAAAAGGTGACTACCATCCTGTTAGAAAAATAAAATTATCTTAGGTTAAGATGGCTGATACCATGCTAAAACGTATGTTTGTGTCCCATAATTACATTATTCTCATAATTTAGTACGAAAAACAATGATGGACTAACATTATCAATTTTATTAACAAGCATAATACTTTAATCAAATTCCATATATTTAGAAAACTTAACCTATCCTCGCACGACAACCTCATGAAACAGAAATTGGAAACCATTCTAAATAACACAGATGCATGATATGGGGCACTAACTATCGTCCATTGAGATAAACAAGATGCACAGATATGAATTGTAAATGAACTTCTGCATGTACCAACGCATTTTCCTGTACATTCATCCACATAAGCATGTCCAGCACATGTGTTAGTACAGTCAATGGTAGCAAATCCTCCACACACTCCACGACAATCTTTTCCATAATCTTTTTCCAAACCCGTCATTCCCTCCACGCAATATCCACAAGCATTCAATGTTGCATTATAGAAACCTAAATATGTACAATCTGAAAGCAAATAAATCAAAATATTAAATACGTAACTTTTAAAAACAATTTATAAAATGCAGTTTTATTAGACCCCACCCCAACCCAAATGAAGATTACAAATTTAAGCCAATTAGTAAACATTTCTGAATGAGTATGCAATGGAATGTGCATCTAATTTTTACAGGGCTTCAAAAATATTTGGGAATAATTTTAAATTGGTATATAACGTATAAACTGACCCTTCTAAAAACACTGCATGTCTCACTGGTTAAAGGCCTGGCATGGCCTAGCGCGTAAGGCGTGCGACTCGTAATGAAGTTAAATAAGCAAAATCACAAGTAAGAACTGTGTTAAAAACAGCAAATCCAAACCTCTTATTAATTATATTAGTTTGTCATAACTTAAAAAACAAGCCGAAACAAGAAAAAATAAAACAAAAAACGCTGCACCAATTGAAAAGATTCCAGAGTGCATTTTTAAATCCCACCTTATAGTTTTTTAAGTTATAACAAACTAATTGTTATTTTGGAATTTCGTCAAAGCTACGCAAGGGTAATCTGCGCCAGCCGTCCCTAATTTAGTAGTGCAATGTAAGACTCGAAGGAAGGCTGATAGTCATCACCACTCACCGCCAACTCTTAGCTACTCTTTTACCAACGAATAGTCGGATTGACCGTCACATTATAACGCCCCCACGGCTGAAATGGCGAGCATGTTTGGTGCAACCGGGATTCGAACCCGCAGCCTTCGGATTACGAGTCGAACGCTTTAACCCACCTGGCCATTAACAAACTAATATATATATTCTCATACTAGGCTCGTACCAGGATGTGAGAAACATACTCACTCAATAAAAGAACGTGAAGTTTTTGTTATGTCAGCAAGCAAGCATAAAGCATTAACGCTGTTTTATGTGAACGTATTGCATTTAATTAATATATCAGTAAACAGAAACATCAAGATACCCGTTAGTGTGTTGTGCAGTCAAGACAAATTGGAGGATTTGTTTGTTTGTTTGTTTTGAATTTTCGCGCAAAGCTACACGAAGGCTATCTTCACTAGCCATTCATAATTTAGCAATGTTAGACTAGAGGGAAGGCAGCTAGTCATCCCCACCAACCACCAATGAATAGGGGAATTGGCCGTAACTTTATAACGCCCCCACGGTTGAAAGGGTGAGCATGTTTGGTGTGATAGTGGTTCGAACCCATCTCTCAAATTACAATTCGAGTGCCTTAACTAACTGGCCATTCTGAGCCAGTCTGGAGGACACATTGTGGTGGTTCAATTTCCCGCGGTGAACAGACAGCAGATAATTCATTATATAATTTTGCGCTAAGACAACAACATATAATAAACTATATATATACTTATGGCATTAATTCATACACAAATTCATTTTAAGTTATAAGCTTTATTTAGAAATAATCCACTTGCACAGCAAGTGGCTTAGCAATAGAACTAAGATCTTTAAGTATAACGTCAAAAATTGAGTTTCGATACCAGCACATGTAGCCTATTGTGTAGTTTTGTATTTAATTAAAAATAATCAAACATAGCTCTAATCTATCAGCTCAAAATTACAGACTGCTGTACTCCTTTATCCTTTGGGTAAGATGGTCCTACCTACAAATTTCAATCTTGCAAGGTGTCGTTTCGTTTTACGTTCCACACTACCTACAGTTACGACAGAGTGTTCGTACCCCTGCGTCCCGAGTGGTTTTTTGCTCATAACTTAAAAAAGGATCATGAGTAGGCTAATAGAAGTACAGTGTATTATAAATATTATACTGACACCCATCTACATAATTTTTATGTAAATTAAACGACAAATAAACTGTTTATAAACAAATAACCAAAAATAGGAGGAGCAGGAAGTGTTCGTGCAGTTCAGAACGTGTGAAAAAACCAATATTTCCGTAAAAATTTTGTTTAGTTTGGCGAGTAAACTTCATTAAACCATTCCAGAACCAAACATTTGGTGTATAATTATTGGAATTTAGTCTGCAAAAAATGTACTTCCCGCAATTTAGCGCCGTCTCTGTCATTATCTGTTTGGTCATCATGGCGAACAAGAAACAACTCTCCAATGATTTAAAAAACCGAATTATTGTAAAATACAAGTCTCGTGTGTCTCTTTCCGGTATTGCTACACAACTTAATGTGCCGAAATCTACTGTTCAAAGCATAATTGTCAAGTTTAAGCTTACAGGATCAACTGCTAACCTCCCTCGTTCCGGACGCCCCACCAAAATTCCAGAGAGAACCAAGAGGAAGGTTCTCAGAGAAGATAGTAGGAACCTTTGTTTAACACGTAATGACATACAGAAACTGGTATGGGAAACTGGGGTTGAAGTAAGCACCTCTACAGTTACGAACATGTTACACTCTTCTGGGTTCAAAGCATGCCGTCTTCATAGAACTCCATATTTAAAGCCTGTTCATTTAAAAACAGATTGAGGTATGCAAGAAAGCATGTAGATAAACCTTTTACCTGTTGAAAGAGTATTCTTTGGTCAGACAAGACTAAAATTGAGCTTTTCGGCCACAATGATATTCGCAATATTTTCCGTAAGAAGGGGGAACGAAATCTTCCAAAGAACACCGTTCCTACAGTTAAACACGGAGGTGGATCGATCATGCTATGGGGTTCCTTTAGCTCTTCTGGTGTAGGCAGCCTTCACCGCGTCAACGGAATCATGAAGAAAGAAGAGTACGTTGATATATTAGGCACTTATATCAAGAATGATGCTCGGAACTTGAGGCTTGGGCGTCGTTGGATCTTTCAGCACGACAATGACCTTAAGCACACATCGAAATATGTGCAATCCTGGTTGCAGAGGAACCATATGGAGTGGCCATTGCAGTCACCTGATCTCAACCCAATTGAAAACGTTTGGCATGAGTTGGAGACCACGGTTCATCAACGTCATTCAAAAAACTTGCAAGAGTTGGAGGCCTTCTGTAAAGACGAATAGAAAAAAATACCAGTCGAGTACTGTCAAACGATCATGGAGGACTATGAAAGGCTATACAACTGACCATTAAAGTAGACGCACGAACACTTTTTGCCCCTCCTATATTTGGTTATTTGTTTATAAACAGTTTATTTGTCGTTTAATTTACATCAAATTTATGTAGATGTGTGTTAGTATAATATTTATAATATACTTTACTTTCATTTTCCTAATCGTGATACTTTCTAAGCTTTGAGAAAAACTACTCACGACGAAGGGGTACGAACACTTTCTGTCGTAACTGTACCTAACCCTATCGATGCTGGAATATCTAAATTAATTTGAAATTTGAAGTGTGAGAAATGTGTAATGTAAAACTTCATTATTCTAAGAAAAAAAACTTTATGGTTTACTCGAACCACAATACGAATACCACATAACCAATAATTTGACGACGAACCACTGAGAAAATAGCGATTAGTTCAATAAATGCATGATCGAAACTTTGCAGAAAACATTTATCATGTATAATTTTTATGAAAGTGCTTTTTTATGTTTATTTTGTTCTACGTAGAGATGATCAAATTCACTTTATCGGTCTCAGGGATCTTGAATTCTGTCGTTTTTAAACAACTGTTACACAACTTAATTAGTATTATTAGAACAACAATATTCTGATTCGTCTTGAAATTATGTTTGTTTCTATGAAAAGACGAAAACAAATCAAGAGCTTTATATTTTGTTTAAAAATAGTGATTATTCTTTTTTCTAGGAAAAATATCTCCAAAGTTTTGTTTGCTTTCCTTTTATGTTTTAATTTAAGAATGCAATTTTAATACAAAGTACAAAATTGCATCACATTGCTTAAATGTAAGTCTTTCACATCAAATTTGTGGATAATGTCTCTCTTAGATATTGGTTCTTACATTCCAAATTATATAGATGACAACCAAACAGCAGATATACACGTACACCTACGTATAGAACACAAATCGATAGTTAGTTAGATACATTTGGAGAAAAAAATTAAAATCAATAAGTTTTTAAATCAGGAAACTAATAACTACAGAGATCGTATAGAGAGCTAAACAGTTACAACAACTTGCTCTGAAAATTTTCAATATGCTCCGAAATATTTTGTAATCAAATCCTGATTTTAATATTATTTTTAACTATACAGTTAACTACAACTAGGTATTTTAAATTGGCATTGTTATTTAGAAACTGTTTGATAACACAACACGCACTCCCACATGTAACTATAGATATGAAATAATCATTCTACAACTCACCAGGTAATACTTGACGTGAGTATGTCTCAACGACGTAGTCGCTCAGGTAAACAATCATAGGATAAACAACAAACGCATTATTTAACCACTGCAGTAATATCCTCAGTAGCACAGGTTTCTTTCTACAAATATGCATAATAAACGCACTGTCAAGTGATCTGAAAAACTTCTGTACACTGGACAAACCTGTTTGTTTTGTTTTGTGTTTTTGTGCAGCGATTTCCTCATCGTCATCTTACCATAAAACAGTTTCTTTTCTCTCTAATCACGTAATACCTCATCTGGTTAAGACCTACATTAAAATGATATTACAACTGGTAATTAACATAGGTAATTGAATATAATGTTCAAACTATATTACGTTTAATGATCAGATTCAGCTGTATTTAACATGTAAAATTTACCATACATTTCAAGTGTATTTAACCGTAATTCCAAAAAGAAATATTTTTAAATTAACGAGTGTTTGTTTAAACTTTGAACTTAAACATTTCATTAGCGATCATTGTTTCCTTTGTTGGATATTCTCGCTGTTAACGATACTTTTGGACATGAATCCAATAACATCTCATGAGTTTAGAGAAGTCAAGGACGTTTAAGTTCGTCTTTATTTGATGTTATAAGAATAATCACTACAATAAATCAAGAACCACAAAAGTAGATTATAAGTCATAAAACATAAAAGTATACATCTTAAATATTCTATTGAACACTGTATGTTCACACCCGCTGTGTTACTTGTTTAAGCTGTTGTCCAAATAAAAGTTATACCTGGATTGGCCAGATAAATATAATTAGGTTAGCCATAAATCTAAAGTAATCTAAAAGTGTAAAATAATGTTTGTGATAAACGTTCTAAGAAAACATAATAAACTTAAAATTAATACTATATAGAAAAGTGATAAATATTAAAAATAAACCCACAAATAATAAAGTATGTATATTAAATATTCACACTATCATTGAGTTTCAACATTACGGTAAAAATGATCATTTGTTTAGGTTGATGTCATCGTCATAACTACCAGAAAATGGTAAAAGTTATACTTGGCTAGATCAGCTGAGTAGTTTTAGATTACTTCTAAATCCAAAAGCTGTGTAACAATATAAATAATCTTTATAATAATAAAAAATATCTATACTCAATATAACAACCAACAATTAAGGTTATTTTAAAGAAGGGATAGAGTATAATTAACTTACTATTGTTGCTTGGAAATACATAATAATAACTGTTCATAATTTTAAACAGAATAATATTAATAGTAGATAGCTCCTTCTTTGTTGGTTATAAATATTTTCTTTCACCAATTCTACATGGTAAATTGCATGTAACGCTAACAAAAATGAACCAGAACAACAGACAATTAAATCAAAAGTAGATAAATATATTAGTCAACAGTCCACCATTGTTAAACTTATACTTATGGCTGGAACTGTGCACACGCAAAATTGTTTGAAATATTCTTTTGAATTTTAAGAGTTCACTACAGTAAATCAGATTACGAGGATTGTGACGGATTTATTATGATATATCTATTTTAATACCGATGTTTGTTTAAGTTAAATTTATGTTTAGAAATGTACATACATTATACTGTTAAATCTGTATTACGAAATTTCTGTCAATTCATTAAAATTATACAAAATTCTTGAGTGTAATAATCAACAATACATCGTCAGTATTGTTGTGCAGGCTGAAGTTTCTAGAAACTCTCCTCACTTTTATAAATATAATCAACGCGACGTGACGATAGACAGTATATATTATTGGTTTGCTACAATTGGTGTATTATAAACCTTGAAAACTATAACTATAATTAACGTTTATTAATCGGGAACTTAAGGCATATTACCAGGAACATTTATAAATTTCGAACATTACAAACCATTTAACTTTAGCGGATTCACGCCGGACATGAATACTTTTACAAATACATCGTAGAACTTTAGCGGTGAAAAACTTGAATGCCCAGCAAAGAACGCAGAGCTAGTTAGCTCCCTGTTAAGTGAATTGCACCTACATTAACTTAAAGTTTAATTCCTCGTCTTTAACTCTTGATAAGATACCAAGAAAGTTCCAGGCCAGATAAAGGACTCAATAATGTTTGTAAAACTTTTGAATGGGAATCATTATTTTTAATCACCGATATTGTAAAATGTATTAATGTTTGTATATTAAAATATATTTGTGTTAGAAAAAATTATGTACATCAATCTTGTTGGCAAATACCAGAAATTGGATAAGTATCGATATTTATTTAATTTCTAAGTTGAAATTGTCATGTAACTCAGAAACTCTGTCGTAATTGGTAGTAAGAACATTATTGAATTTTCCACAAAGCTGGATGAGTGTGTGTTTCTTATAGCAAAGCCACATCGGACTATCTGCTGAGCCCACCGAGGGGAATCGAACCCCTGATTTTAGAATTGTAAATCTGTAGACTTACTGCTGTATTAGCGGAGGGCAAAAGTGGATGAATCTGCATCATAAATCCTTGAGAAGAAATCTAGTTGGTGAAATATTAAAGTGTTTATTAGCTCTGTCCACGAAATCATTTAATGTTGAAATACATTTTAACATATAAAACAAATTTTGAACGGTAAACATTTGAATATTGTTACAGTTGGTCAATATACAATACTGCATAGTTTCAAATAAAGATTAAATCCACAACGGAACAACATCAGATTTTTATGAAAACAAGTTTCAATACTTTTACTCTTAAGTCCAGCATTAAACTGAATGATTTATTTGTTTTGAGTTTCGCGCAAAGTTACACGAAGGCTACCTGCCCCTAATTTAGCAGTGTAAGACTAAAGAGAAGGCAACTGGTCATCACACCTACCGATAACTCTCGGGCTACTCTTTTATCAACAAATAGCGTAACTGATAGTCATATTATAACCCGCCCATAACTGAAAGGGCGAATATGTTTGATGTTACAGGATTCGAACTCGCGACCCTCATATTACGAGTCGAACGTTCTATCCATCTGGCCATGTCGTGCCTAAACTGAATGAACTCCTCTTTAGTCCATCAGTGAACTGAATGGAATAATGAAATTGTTGAAATTTGTATCATATAGGTTTAGTGTTGTTTTGTAACAATGGGTCTAAGCTTTTTAGAGTGTAACGTTTGCATTTGAAAATGACAAGCTTATAACTTCGAAATTACAAGTGTATGCTTTATAGTAAACTTTGAACTAAAATCTCATTGGTGCTCTTGATATCTAAGCCTAGGTGTTGTGTCTCGTTATTAGAGAAAGAGTTTGTTGTTTTCCGAGAGTAAATTCTAAAGGATAAGGTCGTTTGACAATGTTAAGAAAATTTTGACAGTTAAGTAAAAGAGTGTTATAGATATATCCATAAGCACAACTAACATGAAAAGCTTTACTATTATCTTTTCTATTAAAGTTTGAAATCCATCAAAACGTAAATTCCAGTAAACATAATTCTCCAAACTGGGGACCGAAGTTACTTATCGTAGGTATCCCTCGTATTTGTAGGAATGTATGTTGACTGAACAGTAACAATGTGTAATCAAATAAAATATACATAACCAGTAGGAATCTGTTTAATGTGAAATAATAAACATTTTCATGAGTAATACTACCATAGTAACATTTACTTTAACCAACATAGAGTATTTATTTACCAGGATTATTATACTATCTCAAAATTGAAAATGAAAACTATTTTCAACTTAATCAACAGCACTGTTAAACAGTTAATTGTTGAAATATACTAAGAAGAAGGACATCCGAGCTGTCAGGCATTTTAATGTAAAAAAAAAGAAGTTAGAATCTTAAACTGATTTACAATGTCTTCCACTAAATTCACAGATATTTGGTGTTATATTTCACTGAAATTGACACTAAAATAACTATTTTAGTCCAGTTATTCCACACAAAATAAATATTTTATCATGTATTTCACTGTCATGCCACAAAAAATTTACTTTTAATATATATAAAACCTACGTAAATTACTTCTTTATGAATCTATTTTAAATGTTTGTTTTACAGTCATTCTACGAAAAAGAAAATTTAAATTAATTCTTAATACACGTTAAATAATTGTTTTACCACATTTTTCGTGTCATTTCACAAAGAAACATTTTAAATTAATGTTTAATACGCATAAAACTGTTTTTTGTGCATGTATATATAATGTGTTTTTCACAGTCAAATTACAAAAAAATATTTTAAAATCTAGTTTGTTTTTTGTTTTTGAATTTCATGCAAAGGTACACGAGGGCTATCTGCGCTAGCCGTCCCTAGATTAGCAGTGTAAGACTAGAGGGAGGGCAGCTAGTCATCACCATCCACCACCAACCCATGGGCTATTCTTTTACCAACGAATAGTGGGATTGACTGAAAGGGCGAGCATGTTTGGCGCAACCGGGATGCAAACCCGCGACCCTCAGATTACGAGTCGCACGCTTTAACACGCTTGGCCATGCCGGGCCTTCACCGTTAAGAGATACCGACTTTTTTGCTGTCACATTATTTTTTAAACATTTTCAAGTTGGAAAACGTAAATATGGCCATATTTTGAAAAGTGTTTCTAGACATTAAAACACTTATGGAAAATTCCATTAACATCAAAGTACGTATTTATTTTTATCACATTTTTCATGTGATCTGAATGCTTTAACAAGACTTTAAAATAGTTTTTAACATACAAAATAACGGTGAATTGCACTCATCTTTACAGAATTTGTTTCTAAAGTCAGAATCTTCTGCTGTTTGAACCAACCTCAAGATCTTTAAATATTCCATTTACACTCAATGGAGTTACTAAAAAAATGATTGTATTAACACCGGTTCTTTTTTTATAACATTGTAGGATTTGTCTAAAAGCCGTTTAGTGTATTTCACACCACTACAACTGAAAAAATTACTAGTAATTTCACAGTACCACTAATAAACATGTATTTATATGTTTCTTTTACGGATTTTCTCGGTAAAAAATAACTTAGGTTTGTTTGTAGTTAATCACAAAGCGACGCAATAAACTATCTGTATTCTGCCTACCACGGGTATAGAAACACGGTTTCTAACGTTTTAAGTCCGTAATTAATACTGCTGTGCTATTTGGGGACATAATTTAGGAGTAATGCAATTTGATTTTATGGAATGCAAACTATATTTTGATTCAAATATATGATGTTTCTGTATTATATCATCTTTGCATGCATTGACGTGTTTATATATATATGATTTCCTGAAGACTTAAGTGTTCCTAAACTCATTTTTATATAAGGCCTTAGCCCAAATTATTTTACAGATGAAAACAAAGTCGTTAGCAGCTTTTTTGGTAGAAGTGATGACGTATCTACTAAGTAAATATTCTAAACATTCAGTAATCTACTTCTTGTTCAGACTGACTCAATGTCGTAAATATTGAACTCCTTTAAACATTTTTTTTGCGTTTATAGATTACATATTTAATCTTTTTCAGTCATTCCTCAAACTTTACTCTTTTTTGAACCACTTGCGTAATACATTATTGAGTGATTCGATATTTACTATATTTTAGCTCGATTCCAAATAAATTTAGAACAAACTCAAAATTTAGGAAATATTTTTCATCATTATTTACAATGTTAGTAAGTGTTTAATATAAGAATCCCTGTAAAGAGAGAGGATAAACTGTTGTACAATTTCTCATTTGTTATATTATCTTATATATTATCATAATTAAATATTTTACTGCCAATAACCCTTCTGTTATATGATTTCTCATTAGTTATTTACAACGCTACATTGGTTATATCGTCTAGCATATTATCATACTTAAAATATTCCACTGCCAGTAGCCCTTCTGCAAGAACATTTAACACTAGCTGTTACTTTAGGTAGAAATGTTTATAACTATAGATTTTAATTAAACTCTTGGGCTACTTTTTTACTAACGAATAGTGAGATTGACCGTCACATTATAACGCCCCCACGGCTAAGATTGGGAGTCGAATGCCTTAACCCACCTGGCCATGCCGGACCTCAGATTTACGTGATGACAAGTGGTAAATAACAACTAGTTTACATTGCCCATGATAGTCAATGACACGACTGAATAAATATAAGATTTTAAAGCGATAGACATTGTAAGGTAACATAGTAAACACTGAGAGCTTTATTATGATAAACACCTACAAGGTCTATTATTACGTCATCTTGGCCTTAACTTTGCTTGCTCTATGTTTACGTCCGTGACAAAGGGACCAACCTATAATCTTTTGAGAAAAATGTGGATAATATTGGCAACTTTGACAAACATTTCAGTTATTTTTAATTTCGTGAAAGAAGCCATTAAGAATTTAAATTCCCTATACAGAACACATATCATTACTTTTGGAAACAAAGCATTAATAATTTTTTTACCTTCTATAAAAATGTTGTTTTACAAATGTACACAACTAAGATTTAATTAAAAAACAACTATTAAACCTTCAGGTAATGAGGTTTAGAGACATATCAATACAAACATATATTGTATTATATAGAGAAACAATACAGGTTAACCAGACTTTGGTTTGTATTCCTTAAAATCCAGTGATCTTACAAGGACGTACCATATGCTTTTCACTCTAATATTTAAAACGTAATTAAAAAACAAAGATATTGTTTCATAGTTTCCCTTTCTCAAACAGTGAGGTGCTCAAGTTACAGACAACGTTTTTATGTGGCAGGTAGAGGTTTGTATGTGGAATGCAGGACTGTTTGATTATGTTAAAGGAATAACAAAGCATTAAATTAAATTGTTTGGCTATTCTTCTAGGTGGCTCGGACAGTATTTGCAGGCCGTTATATTCTCAGTCTATATATCTCCAAGTAGTTAACAAGGATAACTACAGCAAAATACACAAGCTTGAATATACGAAAAGGTTGAGTCTAACAGGAAGTCTCCCACTCTGTGGCACAGCATGTTTGCGAACTTGCAACGCTAAAAAGTTGGTTTCGATACGCACGCGTGGTGGGCGGAACACAGATAGCTCATTGTGTATCTTTGCGCGAAGTTCAAAACAAACCAAACCAAACCAAACCAAATTAACAAATTACGTTTGTATTTGCCTCTACAGAACTTTTCTCGAAAACGTTTCGGTCAAACGCTGCTAATCTCATATCGTGAGAAAGACCTTTGTCCGAGAAGTCCGGATTGCATATTGACCTTTTTAATCAGAATCACGTTGCCTAAAAAACTAAAACAATGTAGATATTTCTCTATAGATTCAATGAACCCCTACAATAAATTAATAACGGACGAAGTAGTGGTAAAAAAGTGAAAAAAAAACGCTTATAAAAGTCGCAAAATAAAAACTGGAAGTTTTTATATACCTCCGTACGGACCAAATGAACCTCCAAACCAATTTTAGTGAAGATCCATTAACTCCCCGTGAAGTAGTTACATGGATATAAAACAGTAGTACCGTTACATTTATGTAGATACCATTGTTTTGTTATTTACTAAACGTCTATGTAGTTTTACTAAATAAGGTTACGTCTAAGTTAGTTTGTTTGTCTGACTGAGTAAAATTGTTTCCAATAGACCAGTATTCATCGATCTATCACGTAACGACTGCACAAAAAAGTATAGTTTAAATGGCGTGCATGAAATGATAGAATGAGAAAAATGTAAGCGACCGACATGAAAACTACTATACGTTTTTTGCGGATCTTGTCTAGCTTATAATTAGGCTATTTATCAGATTTTATCAGTTTCATTGTTAAACAAATATATCCACCAGATTTCACTTTAGAAAAAGATATATTTCGCTTTTAAAAAAAAGTACGGTATCCGAATTTGAATATCGATGTCTTTAATGAAACGTTTACTTTCATAGTTTTCAATAAAATATATGCTATTGAAATCAGAGGAGTAGCTAGGTGCTTTAAATATTAGAGGCCCGTCGGCGTGGAAATTTTTGGCATTTCAATATGATATTGATCATGGTTTTCTATTCTGATTTTTCAAGAAAACAAGTGGGGATTTAAGGCACTGTCAAATGTGTGCCAGTACCTAGCGATTGTTCTGTTTGACGTTATAAAACGTTCAAATTTAACAGCTTCATAGTTTTATTGAATATCACGACCTACTTAAAACTATCATTTTTTACACTTTCAATTTTTAACTAACTTTTTGAGGTATTAAAGAACTGATATGATAATGCATTATTTGTACCTCCCTTTACTTTTGTGTTTTTACTATAACGTTATATATTAATAAATAAGTCTTAATAGTTCTGGTTAAAAGGTTGTTCAAACCTTATCGTTATTCTGATGAATTCTATCAAGACAGAAAAGAAACAAAAAACTGAACTTTAACGAGAAATAAAGTACAATCTGTTATGCCTGAAATATTGTATGGATTTTTATTCACGACATAATTATATTAGAACTTTTGGGTTTAATTGATAAAACCTCTTAAGCGGTCATGCGTAACCGTATATACCTTTTCCCATATGATAAATTTAATTCTTTGACACTAAATTTACATATTTTGGAGATAAAAGACATATCGAATAATATTTGAAAACACTCCATGCTAGGCAAAGAGACAATATGGCCCAAAGTGCCAGGCATCTGAGCCTTTAGGTGGAACAGAATCCCGCTTGCGTAAAGTATATGTAGAGATTTCGCTGAGCATATTATTTTATTGGCACCAAATATCTCTTCAAAATTTGTAAACAGTAAGTTCGATATCAGAAACCAACATTCTCCGTATAAGCGGTAATGACACGCTGCTTCGACAGATCAATACAACAAAATCACTAACAATATCAAATGTGTTTTTTCTTACAACAAATCCACATTAGGCTGTCTGCTGAATCTATCGATGGGAATCGAACCTTTGGTTTTAGCGTTGTAAATCCGAAGACTAACTGCTGTACCAGCGTGGGACATACCAAATGGTAGTTCTTACGAAAATATTATTTTGGGATGGAATCAAATAACATAAACGTGTTTGTGTAAAATAATGTTATCTCGTCATGAACATTCCAGTTTTCTACACTTTTTGTTAGGCAACTTGAGGTTCGTAGGTTCGAATCCCCATCACGCCAAACTAGCTTATCTGTTACAGCTGTGAGGACGTTATTACGTGACAGCCAGTGCTACTATTAGTTGTCGAAAGAATAATCCAAGATTTGGCTGTTGGTCTTAAACTGCTAAGTTAGGGATGGTTAATGCAGATAGCCTTCATGTAGCTCCGCGCGAAATTCAATTTGAATTGGGAGGAAGAGGTCAAATGTACCTGACCCTCCTGGGTATTTAACAACATCAATACCCAAATACCGACACAGTGAAACTTGGAACAGCAGTACTGTATAGGGTGGCCCGTAAGTCCCTACCCACCCATATATCTTATGTATCCAGTGTATCTGTGTGCTGTCCCTCATTCATATTGCGCTCATGTACCCACGTACTTGTCACAATACGCTCTTCAAGTGTAAATGGGCTTACATCGGCCATATTTCTTTGAAAAAGAAACAAATTTATGTTACATGCGTAATTGAATATAACATTATAACATATGGATGGGTAGGGACTTACGGGCCACCTTGTAGTATTATTAATCACTTTCTACACTTGTCACTGAAAATGCTGAAGATGATGTTCAGATGTGGCTAAGTTTTTTGTTGTTTTTTTAATTTCAGTTACAAATGTATTTTGGTTTCTACAAGATAAGATATCTAAATTGTTAAATTGTTTGTTTTTTCACGACGATATTGTTCCTTCGTTTGAAACTGAGCTATGTTTAGTTGTTTCGTCATGCTCTTATATTTGCATTTTGTTTAAACTTTCTTTATAACTGAAAACTATTGTTTCAGACTTAGCGTACAAAATCAAAAAACTAAATCTTAATAAAAACCTGGAATATTCTGTACATAAAGACCAAAATGTCTATCAAATAATCTTTTTTGTTCATTTTTAAATATGAAAATAATATATTTTTAACATATAACATCAGCTGTTTTTGTTTTTTCAGATAGCTCTATTGATTTAGGCTCACATCCGAGATAAAGCACGAAACTGCATAAATGTCAAAGGATATTGTAAAAGTGCTTCTGTTGTTATGTGTGTTTTTCTCGGAACCAGTTTCAAAAGTAATCATTATTACTTGGTTTTTGTTGTTTTTTTAAGGAATAAGGGTTGTTTTTAGCTCACGAGAAAATAGTACACGAAACAAATTGATTCATAACAGCTTGCGATAAGATGACAGTACGGTCAGTGTGTTGTATCATTGACGACGTTACATTATGTTCTAATGTTCACACAGTGAAGATTATAACGGGTACAAGGTACCGCCCACACACTAGCCAGCTGGTCCCTTCTATCACTTTTTACACGTGCTATGATATAGGATTTCAGTGGAAACAAAAATAAACATCGATATACTGAAAAACGGACACTTTGCTTATTTTAATAAGGTGTAATGATATACGTTTTCTTACACATATTACCTCAGTAATAAGTAAACTATACTTAATAGTTCCCGTTGTATAATAACCCTAAGTCCCGCACAGACGCATTAACTAGTTAATTTTGCTTTTTACTCGACCCTGATATCTTGGACAAAAAATTACAGACTATATAGTACTATCAAGTAGTATATCTATGGTATGAGCTTATATCTGCAAAATTAATTACGAAAAATAAATAGTTTTTTTACTGGCTGTGCACCAGCATAATGATAAGCCAAATATTTTTTTTGCATTTGGTCTGGTGTCCCAAACCTGTTGACCAGACTTGAATTTATATATATCTAGAGGACTTGCTTTGACATAAGTTATTATATAGATTAATTACTTGTTTATATATATGTTACGTTTTTGTATTTTAGCTCTAGCTTATTACTTTTGTCACAAAACTTCGATAATAGAGAATGTAATTGAAATACAAAGGAAAAACTGATAAAATCATTAAGTTAATAGCAACATGTCCCGTTACTTGGTACCACTATGGGCGAGTTTTGGATCACTTTGTTAATTATGTTTACTGAGGAAACCATAGCTACTCAATAAATTGTATTATTGAGGTACCTATAGTTACCCAAGAAGTTCGATTATTGAGATAATCATTGTTACGTCAGGATTTATGATAGTTACAACTTGTTTTGTTACTTAGGTATTTTGTTTGTTTGTTTTGGAAATGCCCCCCCGCTAGTACAGCGGTATGTCTTCGGATTTACAACGCTAAAATCAGGGGTTCGATTCCCCTCGGTGGGCTCAGCAGATAGCCCGGTGTGGCTTTGCTATAAGAAAACACACTTTTTTTGGAATTTCGCGCAAAGCTACACGAGGGCTATCTGCGCTAGCCGTCCCTAATTTAGCAGTGCAAGACTAGAGGGCAAGCAGTTAGTCATCACCACCCACCGCCAACTCTTGGGCTACTCCTTTGTCAACGAATAGTGGGATTGGCCGTAAAATTATAACGCCCCCACGGCTGAAAGGGCGAGCATGTTTGGTGCGAGCGGGTTTTGAACCCGCGATCTTCTGATTACGAGTTTAACGCTTTAACCCACCTGGCCATGCCGGGCCCTTAGGTATTTAAAGTTTGCGACAAGTGTGTATAAAATTATCATTATCTTCTTACTGGAACTAAGAAATGTATGTCATCACATAACTCTGACATCTTTCTTACAATTAATAACTAACTTACAAAAACTTTAGTTCAATTTGGAAAACACTCCTGGTTTACAGACCTTTAAACTCTATTTGATTACATCCTCTGTAATTGTTAGTAGTAAATGTATTAGCATTTATACTGTCGTTTTAAAACGAATTTGTAGATTTGTTTAAGTTAACTTTACAGATAGAATAAACTTGCATGAAATATTTTGATAAAAAACTGTCGTAGAACAGTAACGTCTTGTAAAGAGAAAAAAATGCACAGTTTTCTCATAAAATTAATATATAAAAACCGTAGATGTTCAAATATTGTTTTAAAGAAGGTTAAAAATCTTACAATCTGAGGCGTCACACAGTGATGGGGTATACAAATGAAGTAAGAGCGGTTTGATAAAATGAGAAAAGAAGAAAAAGTTATTTTGCTGAAAACATTTCATTCTCATTTTTATTTTTGATAGTTTATCAACACAAATCATAGCATTAAAAATATAAATACACCCAAAATTAGCAAATAGAATGTATTTTTTACACTGCGAAGTATATTGTATGGATTTCGTTTATTCATTGAATGTAATAAATATAAGCACGTTATAAACTAAGCTTGTGTACATTCGTGAATAAAGGATATAGTTTTTTGTTTTTTTACTTTACAATCAAAGATGAACACCAGTGATATGCACATACTGAGCCCCCTGGTGTCTCTCTATTTGTTCTTTATTCTCATATATCTCCGGAAGATCCAAAAAAGTAGATTTATGAAAAAAAAGTGCGTTTCTTAGTATAAAATAACACGTACATAACCCATTAGAAACTGAAAAAAGGAAAATTCTATAAAGAGACAAGAAAAACAAAATCATTTAATGATTGGACAAACAATGCCACATGCCATAAGTCTTGTTCGTATGAGGACAGGTGCGACCGAACAAAGTTTACGCCCAGCTATAGAAAGTAATATTAAAAATATTACTTTGCAACAGCTGCAGCCCTTGTTGCGTCTGATGTTCTCATACTTGTAAATTGATTAAATTATTTACATAACTGAAATGGAAACACTTTAAGGCGGTGTTTGATTTTTTAGATCATCGGCCATAGTTACTCAAGTGCTATCTGCGCTAGCCGTCCCTAATTCTGAGCTGAGAGACTAGGTTTAAAGTAGAAACTCAACAGCACCCACTGACATCTTTTGTTCGATCAAATAGTCGGATTTAACTGTCACACTTACTGCATACACACACTACCCCGTAACACAGATCCCTTTAAATGTTTTTTTGTTTTTTTTTCGGTACTGGACACAAATTATGGTCCCGTATATTCATAGTTTGACATGTTAACTACTGAATCATGCTCGGGTTCGAGATATTGTTAATAATAGCTTTACAGAAAGTCATTAAAACACCCATTGTGTAGCATTTGATACATATAAGCAAGTAACCAATATGACGGCATATCTAACATTAAATAACATATGATTGTTATTTTCATTAAGCACAAAACTACACAATGAGCTACCAGTGCTGTGTGCAACACGTGTATCGGACTTTCAAGTTTTAGCATTATAAGTCTTAGACTTACTACTGAATCACTAGAAAGGCAATTAACATTTAATTTTGTTTTTATTGCAGCTAATAACCATGAGTCTATGCTTGAAAATATTTATTCAAGTATTGTTCTGGTTAACGTCACTTAATGAAAGATACACTATCACTTTGTACATAAATTCAGTGCAGTTTTCGAAGTTCTTGGCTATGTTCATCTGTCAACACGTTTTATGTCTAAAATAACTGCACCTAAAAATCTAAAAAAGATCTCTACTGGAACACAGATCGACTTTATTTTTTAATATGTCCAATAATATTATCGTTGGCTAGCATTTGGAATTCACAGTTTCAGTATAACTTTTTTACGTATGTCAACAATATTATTTCTACACGCTTGTCAACAATAAGGCATTGAAACTCAAGTCATAAGATTACATTTACACGCTTGCCAACAATATAACATTGACATCAAGTCAACAATATAGTTTCTTCACACATGTGAGCAATATAAAATTGATATCGAAGTCAACAAACAACCTAGAAACGACTTTTAGCTAAAAGTTTATCAGTTTAAACTTTGATGAATTTACACATAAACTGAATCACTGAATATTAACTATTTAAAAAAATCATTTTGTATACATAAAACACCAGAAAGAAAGATGACGTTAGCATTAAAACAGCGTTACTTGCTTAATTGGTGATGTTTTCCATTAAATACACAGTTTCTTAAGTAATGAAGAAACTTTTTTAGAACTTTTAATAACTGTATAACAAACAGGTACACTAGAATTTTTATAGAAATCAAAGAAAAAATAGAAATATATATATTACACCATGAAAGACTCTTCATGAAACTTCATGTGTGTATTCTATGCCATAATGTTAATGCAGTTCTACCCCTGTACATAAAAGTAGCTGTTTAAATTTGATTCGCTGACGTCAATAAATCAAAGCTAGATAAAGGAAATCGACTGTCATTCTGTTAGATCTCTGTCGGGTCTACAAGAATATGATATTATTTCTACAACAAATCTAGAATAATATAGAATGGAAACTAACTTTGATGGTAACTTTCATACAAACTTAATTTGGCCTTGATCTAAAAATATTTTACACTTTAAATCGTCACAGTCGCAAATATTTTCACTACACATTTGTTTCAACTGTATATGCTTTTGAATATTCATCAAACGTTTTACAAGTTCTTGTTGATTAATGTACTGCTTGGTGTATTTGATTTTTCAATTATGTAGAAGCTGTTTTTTTTAAGAACGTTCATATTGCGCACAGTTTTTGCTTCTTTTTTTACATAAGTAAAAACGGCTGGTTTGGGTTGAGAAATTGCTTTTTTTTTATGTAGAGGACCGAACAACATTTCGACCTTCTTCGGTCATCGTCAGGTACACAAAGAAAGAAAAAGGTAACTGACCGATAGCTAACCACATGTTTGAAGGAGGTTGTGTAACTGAGTGTAGGAATGTAGATGGTGTGCTTAGATGTTTGATTATATTTATTAATATAGGTATAAAGGTGTTTCTTTGTATTGGTTTATTTTGGGCTTGAGTTGTTGTATAAGTAAAGCTTCTTTAATTTTGCGATTGTTTATGCTTATTTATTTATTTAGTGTTTGGGTGTTTTCTATGGTTATGTTGTGTTTATTTGATTTGCAGTGTTCAAAACGTGTGAAGGTGACTTTTTGTGTTCTTTGAATCTGGTTTCCATTTTTCTCTTTGTTTCGCCAATATGGAAGTGGTGGCAGTTATCACATTGTATTTTATAAATAACGTTGGTGTGGTGTTTGTCAGTGTAGTTTTTACATAGTGTAGACCTTAGTTTTGTGCCTGGTTTTTGAATAAATTTGGTATTAATGTATCTAGATTGGAATGTACCTAGGTGGTATTGCGAAGCACATTCCCTCCTTAGAAATTAAAACATGTTTAGAAGACCGAGCCAGGAGACTTGTGATACTTTCTAGAGAAAACAAAAAACAAGAAAACAACCAAAAATAAACAACAAAGAAGGAAACTTCGACAATTTTATTGACATCCAACAGCCAAACTTCCCAGAAAAATTAAAAATTTATATTTTCCAAAATCACCTAAAAACAACATCTTAAAAGATTTTTTCAAATAATTTTCCACAAAACCGTCAACATAATTTCACAAAACAGAAAGCTAAAAAAAAATCTTACAAAAAATGATATTAATTCCATTAAAAACCTAAAACAAGACAAAAACATAAAAATTATAAAAGCAGATAAGGAAACGCTATAGTCATAATAAACACGAATGAATACATCCAAAAAATGAAGAACATTCTCTCAGACACAAAAAAATTTAAACCAATACACACAAATCCAACAAAGACACACGAAATGCAACTAAACAAAATACTACTAGAAATGAAAAAAAAAGCCAACAATTTCACAAACACTTTATTCCTACCTACGCAAGACCGACTCACGCACACCACAAATATACGGCATCCCCAAACCTCATAAACCAGATTGTCCATTACGACCAATAATGTTCACATATGAATCGTTTAATTACAATCTTGATAAATCCATAGCATGGGCATTCTCCAAATATGTAACATCAGCCAGCTCATCCATCAAAGACTCTTTTAATTTCAAGTCTAATCTTAATCAACTTAATCATAAAGACTTAATGGCCAGTTTCGATATTATTTCCCTCTTTACAGAAGTCCCAACCACTGAAGCCTGCAAGATAGCCTTAGAACTCTATATCCGAGACCCTAACACATCTATAGACATTCCCAGTAAGTAATTAGTAACCCTCATAGACTTCACCACGATGAAGACAAACTTCATGCTCAACAACCACAACTATACACAAACAAATGGCTTAAGCATGGGCAACCCTGTATCACCAGTTCTAACCAATAGTTTTATGACACAAGTTGAAACACAAGCAGTTAAAACAGTATTACATCCACCACTATAGTGGTACAGATATGTAGACGACACGATTGCGGGATTCACATCTACAGAACACACTTAATTTTTTCAATCACATTAACTCTATACATCCCAACATTAACTTCACATGTGACCAGGAAGAAAGCAATCAAATATCATTTCTTAACCTCAAAATTACAAGAACCGATACACAATTTAAAACATAAATCCACCGAAAAATCACCCATACTGGACCATACATTCCTTGGGACTCAGCACATGAAACAAAGCAAAAACTCAACATACTAAGAAACCAAATAAACACAGCCATAAAACTATGCTCACCAGATAAAATTAACGATGAATTAGACAACATAAAACAATACTCCATCAACATCAGTAAGTTTCCTCCACAAACCGTAGAAAACATTATACGCGCACACCTAGACAAAGCAAAATCAACTAATAAAAGTAAAATATATTCCACGAATTAAAAAATCACGAAACCATATACTGCTGCATATCATATATTCCTGATATCAGCAGAAAAATAACCAACATTTGGTAAAAACTAGTAACAAAATATGACATTCCAGTTAATACCAAATTTGTTCAAAAACCAGGCACAAAACTGTGTAAAACCTATACTGGCAAACACCACACCAACATTATTTATAAAATACAATGTGATAACTGCCACCACTTCTATATTGGAGAAATAAGTAGAAAAATGGAAATCAGATTCAAAGAAAACAAAAAGTCACCTTCACACATTTTCTAACACTGCAAATAAAATAAACACAACATAACCATAGAAAACACCCAAACTCTAAATAAAGAAATAAACATAAACAAACGGAAAATTAAATATGCATTACTTATATAACAACTCAAGCCCAAAATAAACCAATACAAAGGAACACCTTTATACCTATATTTAAAAAATATATATATATATATATATTGAAACATCTAAGCACGCCCTCTACATTCCTACACTTAGTTACTCAACCCCTTTCAAACATGTGGTCAGCTATCGGTCAGTTACCACTTTCTTTCTTTGTGAACCTGACGATGACCGAATAGGTCGAAACGTTGTTCGCTCCTCTACATAAAAAAACAAAACAAATCTTTCTCAATCCAAACCAGCCGTTTTTACATATATATATATTTACATGTATATTTTTCTCTGCAAGTGGGTTTTCTCGTCATCACTGATTATTGCTTCTTTTTTTCTTTGTTTATTTTTGAATTTCACGCAAAGCTACACAAGGGTTATCTGCGATACCCGTCCCTAATTTAGCAGTGTAAAACTAGATGGAAGGCAGCTAGTCATCACCACCCGCCGCCAACTCTTAGGCTATTTTTCTACTAACGAGCAGTGGAATGTACAGTCACTTTAACACCCACATGGCTGAAAGGCCGAGCATGTTTACTGTGACGGGGATATGATCCCGCGAACTTTCAAATTGCAAGTCGAGAGTTTCCAAACACCTGGCCATGCAGGGCCTCTTTGCTTCTCATAGACTATACGTTTAAAGGAATATATATCTCTGTATATGGAAAACCGTTAATTCTAAATTATCATAAACAATAAAAATTAATGATAGTCAGTCACTATGTATCAAGTAAGAAGTTCATTCATAAATTACTAAAAAGTGTCTTCATGCAGATTTGAAGTTCAAATATGTAAGTCTTGCCATTTAAGATTAGAGTTAGCTTTAAAACACACTAGCTTAGAGTACGCTTTTAGAAAATAAAACATTTTATAAAGAACAATGCTAGATAATGTTTTCCTTTCTTATTTTGTTATTAAGTCCCTAACGAGATCAGTACATGCTAATATGCATACTTTCTGAACTGATTAAATGCTCGTATTTTTAAAATTAAAACCAACTATAAAATAGTAAAAATACGCTCTATTTCAGGGTATTTTTATTCCACTTTTCGAGCAAAAAATTCTAAAATAAAGTAGACCACTTGATTGTTGAATAGTTTCTACATACTATAGAAAGAGTTAAAGAAACTTGATGCAGTCTACTGAAGGTGAGGGAAGACGATTGTCTCTAAAAATAGTCGAAAACTGTTTTATTTGACGATTTTTTTATCCTCATTTTCCAGCAAAATTCCTAAAACAAGTTACACCGTCAGAGAGTTTTCAGTTACCTTACAAAATAAAGTACGGTAACCAAGCCAACCAGTTCTGGATGGTGGGGGCTATAACATATAGATATATAATAATCATTATAGTAACTAGATAGTTTCATGTAAATAAGCTCCACATAGACGCTGTTGACGCTGCAGTTTTTGCTTTTTACTGTCACTTTATAAGGCCACAAATGAGTTTTATCTGCTTGTAGTGATTATATAGACAATAATGTACAAATAGGAGATATGTATTTAAAACTTTATTTGCCAGAAAATTAAAAGAAGTTTAGAAATGCATTCGTTAATTTTAGAAACGTTTCAAGGTTGGTAATCGGATAATTTATGTTTTCAACTATAAAATCCAAGGTTTTGATTAACTGAGTGCAGACTGTTGATTATATAGCTATACTCTAGAAAATAACAATAAACAACGACAATTTTAGTGATTATTACTTGTTCCACATTAGTAATTGTGTGTAATATCAAACTTTCAATAGTCTCGGTAAAAAAAACAAAGAGAACACGAATCCCTGAACGTTAAGTTATTCATAAAGTTTTAGTGGTCCTGGAAAAAACTCCATTGTGCCGTTAGAATATACAAATGATCGAAAAACAGTAACTAACATAATGCAGATGGACCACTCACACTTACTTATGTTAGCATTGCCTTTTTAAAGAAGAAAATTCATGTAGAAACGGAGAAAGAGATAATTTGGTGTGAATCTTACTACCTCGTTATGGGGAGTTTATACTGGCTTAATTCTGTTCAAAAGTAAATCTTTCAAACACCAGAGGCAAGCAAAAGTTGTATTATCTTGAAGAAAATTTCTGATACTGTATCTCATTACATCATTTTTTGTTTTTGGAGGCCCATTTCTGTTTAAAAGTCAATATTTTAAACGCAAGGGGTAGGCATAAGAGATATATTCATCAAGAAGTTTTTTTACAACTTTTGTTATAGTTTTCACGTAAGTAAGTAATGTTATTTATTATCTCAAGTGAACTAAATGCTATATGTGAGACCAACTTTTAGTTTTGTAGCTAAATTCACATGTTTTAAATATAGTACTTTAGTTCAGTGAATTAATCTTCCCCTACAATTGCTTTAAAAATTCGTCACCTATAGGGTAAACATGGAGCTCAAAAACACTCAGAAGAAACGTGTTCCATTCTAGTTTTTTACACAATCGTTTACAATAGCTATAAAGAGTCTTTGCCTCCTCAGACGTTTTTAATGCAGTGAAGCCGACTCTATACATTTCAATATCTCTCTCTAACTCTCTAAAACTTTACTACGAATAATAATAATAATTTACCTAAATAATATAATAATTAAGGACCAACTTAAAATAATTTTTATGCCACACACGTTGGCGAAATTGCCCTTACCTTTTTAACTATTTAAGTGTAATGGGATGAGTTAAATAATATTATTCTCAAGGTTTATGGTTACACCAACGATACAGAGTTCATGAATTCTATGGTACGTTTGTAGGGTTTAAGCCTTGTCAAATAACTGGAAACATAATAATTTACAGACCTATGAATTAATGTAGAACAGACAGAGAGAAAAGTATAGAACTGATATTAAGCTTTGATACTGAAATAAGACTTCGTATTTGTTTTAGATATTAAATATGTAAACTAAATGTATAACGTTCTTAAAGAACAAAGATTTCTTGTTCTGTAAAGTGATTTACAGACCTATGAATTAATGTAGAACAGACAGAGAGAAAAGTATAGAACTGATATTAGGCTTTGATACTGAAATAAGACTTCGTATTTGTTTTAGATGTTAAATATGTAAACTAAATGTATAACGTTCTTAAAGAACAAAGATACACAGAGAGAGTCAGCTAAATGATACTTATGATGAAAGGAAATTAGATTGAATAAATACTTAACTGGGACAGGTTACTGTCGTAGGTATCTTGCTCTAAGAACGTATATTAACTCGTTTTCGTAATGTTTTATTAGTCTTAGCTAATATGCTTCTACCATTTGTTTTATAATTAATAATTATTTGAATAACACGTGGTTCGTGATACATGATAAAGTTTGCTTACTCCGATAACAATGAAACTTACTGTTGAATTAACAAATTAAGTTATACTTCGAGACTTATATTTATGAAACGTATTATTTATATATTAATAAATTGTGAAACATATTTAATGGATAATATCAACAGGTGATACCAAATAAAATGAAGAAATCAAACAGTGGTTGAAAGTGACTGAAATTTCAAAACTGTACCTAAAATAAAGCTAGACGTACACCAAAATCTTTGACGACAATAAAGGTGTAGAATTGAGTTATCTCACTGAGAGCTGTTAGTCTAGAATAATCATTATAATAAAAAGTGACCAGGTTTTAAATGTTTTCTTATAGAGAGGTTATAAATTAAATGTAAATAATAATTATCTTCAGAGCATCGAAACATTACCATAATATAGGAAGGAATCAAATTAAATACATTTAATATAAAACATAATATCATCCAAAGCCTTTGATTTAATTATTTAAATACCTGGTATTCGTGACTGAAAGGGTTCCAAAGTACAAAATTCCTGTATAACGTTCAGTCAGTGAAAGAATCAAAGAAAACATCTAGAAAGTAGTTCATCTGTTTAAAGTTAAGCCAACTCTGATGGTTTCGTGCTACCTTATAAATGTTCGCTGTTGCTATGCGACCTTATTGTCTGGGTTGACTACAGAGTGTTTTCCGATCAGAAGTTTAGCAGTTCCACGTGACGTCACACGTATTTACATGGGATTGGACGGTTTTATTTTTACTCTTTTTATACACATCAAGTTAGAGCGGTATTGACAGTTCACGTTGTGTTCTACTTCTCAGTGGTGAGAAAAAAAAAAGAGCGAGAGAGAGAAACGACACTAAGTGTAATTGCGGTTATAGAGGTAAGTTCAACGAACATTATACAAACCCAAAATTGCAGATAAAGTGTAAGTGGTACTTTAAAAAAAATCAACCAACTTTCAGAAATAAACAACGACAAAAAAAACGTTATTTAACCCCTGGAGGCGTTATAATGTCACTCTTTTATATTTTTTATTTATTTTTCTATAAGAGGTCAGATGTCACGCAAAAGTCTTCCTTGTGAAAAGACTTATATGTTTTCAGGATTACTGTCTTTTATAACTTTCCATACCTTGAAAGACGGTGTACCTGCGATTGAATGAATCGGCCATTACAGATCATGAAATATATGTTATTCACTTTTTAACTTAAATCTCATACAGTAGATAGCTTATAGTTTAGTTTTATCACAGAAAATAAGTTATTACTAATAATTAGATATGACCATTTATTCTTCTATCTGTATATTTAAAATATATTAAGTTAACTCGAAAAATATCTTGTTTTGTTTTAAAATCAAATGGAGAAAAGATTTTCCGCAATGGATTGTGATTTAATGTTTTTCTGGAAATTATTGTTGTGTCCATTTTAATGTTTGTTTAAAATGAGATTATAAGAAATTTGCTTTGAACGCTTTACGTATTATAACAGCTATCCTAATTGTACAGTTTGGTCTCATTAAAATTATTTGGAGCCGCTTTCCTAATACTAGTAATTATTAATTAATTTGTTAAATAAATGTTTCAATTAATTATAAATTAATTAATATAATTAATTGTAAATACTTATTTACCAAATAATTATAAAATGTGGTAAACTGTAGAACTACAAATGAATTAAGCAGAGCTTTACAGTTTGCTTTAGTTTTGTTATATTACATCACATTATTACCTTTGTTTCTGTAGTTTCATAATTCTAATTATTTATATGACTGTCTTACAAAAGTTTGTTTGTTGAAGAAATCGCTGCTCCATATGTCATTAGAGGTAGGAAAGATGAAATTGAGAAGTTGTGGTACGTATATTTATTAGATACCTACTAATAAAAGTGTCTGGAACTTTAGAGAATATACAAAGCTAGTATATAGATTTCAAAGTAAGGATATTAAAACGTCCCTTGCGTACAGTTATATACAGAAATAGAATAAACACAGTACAGAGTTGCACTGTTCATTAGTCTTAACTTCTACTCTCAAGACATTTAGCTAGAAAATTTCTTTTATAACGAAATTTTAACGGTTCAAGGCCCAAGAAGACACATCTAAATTACCATTTATTGTTTTTGTATCAAGAAGTGGGAAGATTAAACTGAGAGATAAAAACAAAACAAAACATTAAAGGAACTCATTAAAGAAAGACCTATGGGATTGATAAATAAAACTTATCCTTTGATGTTAGCATTCCAGAACCCATGATGATTGATATTAATGACGAGATTATTAAATATATAACATAAGAATTAAGTTTCAAAATTCTTTTTTTATAAATGTTTCTATATACGAACACAGATCCTTAATTTTTTTACTGAATATGACATACTTAACATAAAGGAATTAGTACATCGTCAAGTTACGTGTATCAGCTGCCATGGAATTTTTATTTGTGCAGAAACTTCAACAGTGTGAACCTTCTAGGACACGTATATTAAAAGTGAGAAAAAAATGATACCGCCAGAAATTCAGTTACTTATGTTAGTCATGAAAATATGGGACAAAATTTTGAAAATATTTGAACAATAAACGAATATTTTACAATTCATGAACATTTTTCTCATAAATACGTAGTAAAAGAGTTATAATTATCATACATTGCTGCGAGTCATACAGCCACAGCTTCTACAGTCATTAGTATTGTTAATGGTATACTTTCGAACGTATTCCAGGAAGCGCCCCTAACTGGCTCAGCGGTATGTTTGAAAGCTTATTGTGCTAAAATCCATATTTCTCAATACCTTTGATAAGCATAGTACACATGACCCTATTGTTTAGCTTTGTGTTTCAAAACAAAGAAAGAAACAATGTATTAGGTTGTAAACGTTGAAAAATGCCAAATAAGATTGCAAAATCATAAAAAATAAGCGAACTTTGTTGAAGTTCAGATATAAATATACTAAACAAAAGTGTTATGAGTTATAGCTTATATAACTACTCTGAAGATGTGGAATAGCAGAAACTGGGATCGATTTTACGCAATGAAGCACATGAATTACGCTAGGGTATAGTACACACAAACATAAATATCCTACTACATTACACTCTTTCAAATTTACAAAATAATATATATTTATAATCGGATCAAATTTATATAATTCATGTCCAAGTTTTTGTATTTCGTTAGATGAAGTCTTCGTAAAAATAATTGCGAAAGATACTAAATTTGCGCTGATCCTTTATCTCAAAGTACGTCACAACATATCAATAAATATTTATTCACTTTTGCCCCTATTTTTGTATCACTACACTCCTGGATTATCTTCTAGGTTAAAGGCAATATGGAGATTTGGGAAAGTTAGCTTGAGTGGAAGAGTTTATCCACCTCGAATGTCGAATAGGAATGATACAGATACTCTAGAATTGTGGGATATCGTATTAATACTTTAAACTTGACACTACATGAGAAGAAATAAGGCTTATATCATATATTAGGCTTAGATTTTAAAGAATTATCTGTAAAACACGTACATTTCTAATAATTATCCGTGAAATGTATATATTTCTAATTGTTATCTGCAAAATAACTTTATTTCTAAAAGTTATATGTGAAACACCTACATTTCTAATAATTACACTATGTAAAACAAATTTTGTTCCTGGATAGTATGCGTTATTTCTTAATTGCTTAAGTTGTAAAATCATAGAAAATAGCCATTACTCCCTTCAAACTTTTGTGATCTGGATAATGAAATTTAGAAATTAACCTATTTTTTATGTAAAAAGGGCAAATTTGCACATTTTCATTTACATAATGTCTGAATTAAACAACATATGAATCAATACTTACATGTATTTATACTAAAGTTATACAAAAATATTTAAAAGTGAATAGTGTTTCGAGATTTGCGACTGTAATGTAAATCGCTTTTACGTATCAGCCCCCAAATATAGTCTCGGCATTGGACTTTGTTAGACCAAGACTTGGTCTCTTTGGTTGGGATAGGATGGGTTTCTTTCACCAGCTGCACCTCTGAAATTGTAACCTGGATTTTCAACGTCTACTTCCTATTCTGATTTGCTGCTCTCTTCTGAAGGTGGCTACTTTCTCTTTGGTGGAGTTGGTACAGGGAGCTCAAGACAGTGTGGCACTGGGGCGATGGATGATGAAAGGTCCGGATACATGATAGCAGATTCATTCTTGCCAGCCCGAGGTTTAGAAGGGTCTACCATGCAGAAGTAGCAATTGTTTGAGTGGTTAGTGGGTTCACGCCAAATTATTCGAATAGCGAACTTTATGGCTCTCTTTTCCTCTCTGTATTATCCTGCAAAAGAGCAAAATAAAATTGTTATTATGAAGAATAAATTTGTTTCATCCATAAGTGATCAGTAAGAGGTTAATGCAAAATACTTTATATGTGATATTGTTTTCTATACAATTGGAAATTTAAAAAAATAAATTTTAAAAGGTGTAAAATTTGTATAATATAAAATCTTACTATTCAAGCAAGCAAAAATTGTCCGTCTTACCTTGTAGAGTTTCTTTGCAGTGCTCGCAGGTAAAATGAGGTGCCCAGAATTTGTCTTGATCGCCGATAGGCATGCCAAAATATGCCTTGTAGGCTTCACACGTTTTAGCAGATGCTGCCACAAAGTACTTTTTCGTTCTTGTCTTGATAAATCGGCCACATACATAGCAGAATGCGTCTGGAGAAAGCTTGTAGCTTTATAATAACAAATTACTTCACAAAACGTTCATTGCCTAATTCATTCGTATATTTCATTAATCTAAATGTTTCAAGATTACAGATGATCTTAGTGATCATTCAGCGAGATATGAAAATGTTATAGTAGAAGAGTATTTGTTCAGGAACAAATTTTGACGCTTGTAAATATTTTTGACAAAATCAAGAATATTCTAATACCAAAATCATGAATCCTTGTTTTGTAAACAAAAAAAAAGGTAAAAAAGGTTTAAAATTAACATATTTAAAGATTGAAAAGTAATTGTGTTCACTAACAGTTCATGCAGTAACTTCACCTGTAAGTGTTTCATAGTTAGTTCTCAGAAATATAGGTGTTTAGCAAATAACTGTAAAGTAAATGGAAAAGACCTATTTTTCTCTTAAAACTTTGCTTTTGTGACCTAGGTAATGAAATTTTCAAATTTATCCATTTTCCAGAACATTCCAGGTAGATTCAGTGCTGTGTAGCTGATAGAGAATTTTCTCGAGCTTACAAGAATTTTCAAGAACTTTCTAGAATGTTGTAGAACTTATGAGAATTTTCATGAACCTTTTAGAATTTACCATAGTAATATATATACATGGGCTCACCACTCACTCTTTCAGTTTAATTCTAGCTGCCTAAGTGAAAGTTATGGGAATTGGTTTTTATAATGAAAAATGAATCTTTAATTTTTTACGCAATTGTGACTTTCTAATTTTGGTGGAATTTGAACGCAATTTATATAAGTACTGATGAATTATTCAGTTTAAAGTTATAAATGCAAAATCGTATATAACTGTAAAAATATGGAATCTATATAAATATAATATTTATATACTTCGCGTAAATACTTCGCAGGGTGTAGATGGATCTTCACCAAAATCAATATGGATGTTCATTAGGTACATGTGGGGGTACATAAAAATTTTGAGTTTTGTATTTTGTGGTTTATATGCGCGTTTTTTACGAATACATATAAAGGAAGCAATTTTTCATATCCTAAGATAAGCGTTCTTTAATAACGAATTTATCTAATTTCTGAACACTTCACAACCACTTTATTTCACACCAGCTTAAATCCGCATTGCAGATATGGTGTTACCTTTACATTACTAATTCTTCTCTAGACTCTTAGTGTTAGCCCGGCATGACAAGGTGATAAAGGCACTCTTTTCGTAATCTGAGGGTAGCGGGTTGGAGTCCTTGTCGCACCAAACTCGCTTGCCCTTTCAGCCGTGGGAGCTTCATAATGTGACTGTCAATCCCACTATTCGTTGGTAAAAGAGTAGCCCACGAGTTGGCGGTAGATGGTGATGACTAGCTGCCTTCCCTCTGGTCTTACACTGCTAAATTAGGGACGGCTAGCGCAGATAGCCCTCGAGTAGCTTTGAGCGAAATTCAAATCAAACCAAATCTAGGCCAAAAATAAAAGGATTTCTTGGAAATCCTGCTCTTGAACAGCCAACATAGAACTGACCACGTGGAAAGCAAGTGGTTTTCAGGTATAGGTACATGGTCTGACCTTGTGCTTCGGTTGCCATTTTTTCAAGGCAAGAATGTAAATATTTGACACTTTTAATGAAAAAAACTCAAAGTTGTTTACAAGAAAACTAAAAAAATTAAAGAAAGAATTAAAAAAATATTAGTTGTTCGAGACTGTGGAGTCATCAGCTAAATAAACATATATTTGTTGTGATCGGAGCCAAGGATGGGTGGGCCAGATAACAATATCTTTTGACATACACATATGAAAGTTACCACATATAGTTTATAAAAAGCAATCGTTTACATAGAAGATCAAATTTCAAAGTGATAAATCTTTCCTAATTATGTGCAAAAGTGGTTTCATCTAGAGACAATCACAAGCTTAGTTCTACTGAAAGTTCTATTAAAATAATAGATTCCTAGAATACATGTTTCGTGTACTGCCTGAGTCATTTAATGATTTATTTCCGATGTCTGAAAATAGCTCCATATTGATAGTTTATTGCTTTCTGACCGGGAATATCGAATGCCAGAAGCACCTGTAAAACGGTTTTTTCCGTGGTAAGTATTTAGAATAAAAGTAAGTATACATATTAGAATTACAACACTTATACTCTTCGTGATCTTTTTAAAAAGTTTATAAATGAAGTTAATATGAAAATGTCGGATTCTGGACAAGAAATTTGTGTTTATTTTGTATGAGTAAAGAATTAATTTGGAGCAGAATGGGTGTATCAGAAGGGAGGTTATGTACTATTAAATAAATATATATATATATATTTCCCTTAAAAAATGCCCATTCTTTTTTGGGTTGTCAGGAAAAAATTGAAACTACCTCAGATTGTTTTCGCTCTGATTCGAGGCAGTCTGAAGCTGTTTCATTACCATTAAACCCAGACTTGATGTCTTATTCTTATGTAGGTTCAATTTGCACTGGACTATCGACCATCCACAAAATAAACATTAACGCTTTAGTATAAACGGAAGTCAATATGTAGGGAGCACTTTAAAATATTAAAAAACTCAACCCTAATATCTCAGATGGAAGGGTTGTTGGGTATGGGGGGGGCCGTGTTTGTCTTCCAGCCTCCCTAGTGAATACGTTCCTGTTTACAGCCAATTGTTGGCCAGCTCTTCCTAATGAGACAGAAAAACGAAAAGAGATTACAAATATAACAAGACAAATGAGGATATTGAGTAGAACTCATTTCCCTGAGCTGATATTCAATGCTAAATGTTCAGATACCAGTACAAGTAGCATAATGAAAATATCTAACCATTCAGCATGTCATCATTGAAAACTTTAACATTGCAAAAAATGAAACTCTAAGCATTTTGCCGAGTAATGGTTCAAATTTCGCGAATATCCGAAAATTATCTGAAAACGTGTTTATTTGTTTGTTGTTAAGTACCAAGCTAAAAAAAACGACTGCTGTGCTATGCCCACTACGGGTATCGAAACCCGGTTTTCAGCGTTAAAAGTCTTCCTGCTGAGCTATTAGTAGATGCCCGGAAACGTTCTAAAACATTTGATGCAACCACATATGATATTGGAGTAACAAGTAAAAAAAATCAGTTATCGCAGAGTTTCGAACGAGTATAAGAAGTAACTAACAATGTAATAATCTTGAAAAACGTTACACCTAATACAGTCACAGAAGTAGTTCATCATAAAAGTACCAGATAATCATTAAGTATTTATATGAAAAATATATCACAAAATCAGCAAATAAAGAAGACAACAAATAGCATTGTTATACAATTTTATATTATAAGAAAAATGTAATTCCAAAGACTTCATGGATTCTTGGACTCTAGTCCACCTCATCACCCTTACTTCAGCGGTAAGTTTACTGACTTATAATATTAAATTTTGGGGTTAAATTCTACGTAGCGAACAGGGTACATATAGTTCATTTCTTTATACAAAGAAATAAACAACAGCCTAAACACTATAAGTAATCCTGTATACAGAGATTCACAACAGGAGTCAATCTCTAAAACCATCACAAAAGATTTATCTGTTTCAATAGGTAAATAACATTTAAAGAAATATAGTAGCACTAAAAGAAAGAACAGGTGTTGGTCCATACACAGTTATCTGTAACTCCACAGAATACAAACTATAGTTAAAGCATTTCACAAAAACCTTTATATCAGCCTAATGTTACACAAAATCAGTGAATCCTGTAATTAATAGTGATTTTTAGCAATACACGTAAATTGGTGTATATTTTACTTAACACAATTACACAATGTAACACAAATTTTACTTTTTCTTGTTCCTGGGCAGAAAGAGTTATTTCCCAATTGCTTATGCTTAAAATAAATTAGAAAGACCTATTTTTCTCTTCAAATTTTGCTTTTGTGACCTGGGTAATAAATTTTCAAAATTACCCATTTTCCAAAATATTCCAGGTAGATTCAGTGCTGAGTAGCTGATTGAGAATTTACAAGAACTTTCTCGAATGTTGTAGAACTTACAAGAATGTTCAAGAACCTTTCAGAATTTTCTGGAACTTTTCACAGTAATATATATACAGGGGCTCACCACTCACTTCAGTTTAGGTCTATGTGTTTACTTAGGCAGCTAGAACTATGTATGTGGCCAATTTATCAAGACAAAAGCGAAAAAGAACTATGTGACACATCTGCTAAAATGTGGGAAGCCAACAAGGTATATTTCGACATGCCTGTTGGCGATGAAGACAAACCCTGGGCACCTCATTTTACCTGCGAGCACTGCAAAGAAACTCTAGAAGATAAGACGGACAATTTTTGCTTTATTGAATAGTAATATTTTATATTATACACATTTTAGACCTTTTATTGTTTATTTGTTTTTTTAATTTCGCGCAAAGCTACACGAGGGCTATCTGCGCTAGCCGTCCCTAATTTAGCAGTGTAAGACTAGAGGGTTATCACCACCCACCGCCAACTCTTGGGCTACTCTTTTGCCAACGAATAGTGGGATTGACCGTCACTTATAACGTCCCCACGGCTGGGAAGGCTAGCATGCTTGGTACAACAGGATTCGAACCCGCAACCCTCAGAGTTGAACGCCTTAACACACTTGGCAATGCCGGGCCCATAGACCTTTAAAAATTTAAATTATTTTTTTAAATCTCCAATAGTATAGAAAAATATCACATGTAAAGTATTTTGCATGAACCTCTTACTAATTATTTATGGATGAAATAAATTTATTCTTCATAATAACAATTGTATTTTGCTCTTTTGCAGGATGGTACAGAGGGGAAAAGAGAGCCATGAAGTTTGCTATTCGAAGAATTTGGCGTGAACCCACTAACCACTCAAACAATTGCTACTTCTGCATGGTAGACGCTTCTAAACCTCGGGCTGGCAAGAATGAATCTGCTATTATGTATACGGACTTTTCATCATCCATCGCCCCAGTGCCACACTGTCCTGAGCTCCGTGTATCCACTCCACCAGAGAGAAAGTAGCCGTCCTTAGAAGAGAGCAACAAATCACAATAGGAAGTAGACGTTGAAGATTCAGGTTACAATTTCAGAGGTGCAGCTGGTGAAAGAAACCCATGAACGAATGGGTGGCCATTATGACCCCAACCAAAGAGACCTCAATGACTTGATCAGAGATCTTGGTCTAACAAAGTCCAATGCCGAAACTATATTTGAGGACTGATACATGAAAGCGATTTACATTGCAGTCGCAAATCTCGAAAAACTATTCACTTTTAAATATTTTTGTATAACTTTAGTATAAATGCATGTAAATCTTAATTCATATGTTGCTTTATTGGGACCTTATGTAAATGAAAATGTGCAAGTTTGCCCGTTTTTACATAGAAAATAGGTTAATTTCTAAATTTCATTATTTTGGTCACAAAAAGCAAAGTTTTAAGAGAATAATGGCCATTTTCCGTACTTTTACAACTTAAGCAATTAAGAAATAACACATACTATCTAGGAACAAAAAATGTGTGTTACATAGTGTTTTTTGTACGATTTCACTCAGGCATCTTTGAACAGATACAGTGCATTTTGATGTGTGATGACTTCAACCCATGGTGTCATATTTATTTCTTTTTCAACCTGGATATCGATAGATCACATAACTTCTTAACAAGGACTCTATAAAACTTTTCAGATGACCAAGGCTTGCAAATACAACGACAACACAGCAGAATCAAACCGTATCAAACATTCTTGACATAGCTAGGCATATTCATTGGACAATTGAATCACACTATTTCTATTGAAACACTAGAGTTAGTGATGAAACATCTCTCTTGAAGGTTTACAATAAAACAGGATACTTTAATATTAAAGTTATAAATTTCCCGTTTTCAGGTACAAAACTTCCACAGAAGATATACTAGGACACCAACGAATAAACTTTTGAATAGAAAATGTTATTTAAAAAACTTACGGTGGCACTTTTGGATTTTATGGTAAATGCAATTTATTTTGAATTAAAATGTAGAAAACTTATAATTTCACCAATTTTCACACAATATTTTACTGGGATATTATGAAAACTGATTTTATAAACTAACATAATAACTACAACCAGGAACAACATAAATTAACTGAGATAAACAAATGTATATTTTTACATTTTATGATTTATACACACGAATATGTGTTGTGAACAAAGTAAAAAGTTATTCGGTGTTTCTAAGGGAACAGTCTCGTGGCAAGCAAAACTCGAATATCTATATGAAGCTGGACGGGTGAAATAAAAATTCAGTTGTAACAAAGAATAGGAAATTGTGTTTCTATTTCTGAAATAAGTACCTATTGAAATCTATAACACACACACATACAGTAAAACAACTGATCATGCAAAAACGTTTTGATAAATCATGCTTAGCATACGAGGACCTCAGTTAAAGGTTCAGTTTAACGTCATACATACATTTTTTATTTAAACTCGGAGATATAAATCTGCAACACTAACCTTTACTTCATAGCTTTCGAATGACACGAACTCTATTTTTTAAATTGCATTCACATAATAAGTAGATTGGCATTTCCTGAATTTCCATTTATATAAAGATAAATATAAATATTCAAATGTCTATGTGTTGTATGAATGTATAATTAACGTATGTTAACGAATGGAGATAAATACAAGAAAATCTATACATTTCACGGTTTATAACTGAAAATCAGTTTTTTTTCAGCCAATCATTTTGTTTGTGTGTCTTGTTTAAAGCTCTCACTGCTTTATACATGTAAACTAATGAGAAGGTAGTCTTTGCTTTATCGAACGCGTCTGGTGCAACTTCAAAATTAAGTTATGTTGTCGTGTTACTTAGTGACGATACAACCTCTAAGGTAAGTTATCTTGTTGCGTTACCTAGTGATGATCTGGGTTTTTATTTTCGAAAAGTTATTTCTTGTTTGTTTGTAGTTAAGCACAGAGCTACACAATGGAATATCTGTGCTGTGCCCACTACGAGCGTCGAAACCCGGTTTATAATGTTGTACTGTAAGTTTGCAAAGATATCACTGAGCCCCTGGTGATCACTTTTGAAAACAAAAATATTTACTGATCAGGTCATAGTTGTTCCACTTTTCTTAACTTTGACATTTAGTTTCTTATAATGATATTGTACGTATGTTTACGTTTATGGATTTTAAATCTTTCTTTCCTTCGCTCAAGTTCTTAACACATTAATACTCATTATTTGAAACTACAGTTTTAAGTTTCTCTTTGTTGTTTTTCTGGCAGTCTTGAAGTCTGTAATTTTGCAAATTTATGTCAGTGATAAGTCTGAACTCTCAAAGTTCACAGGCATAGTTCAAAGATCGCTAGAGATTACAGTCTAAGTGTTTCGATATTGGTCAATCAATCGTAGTTTTCTTCTTTTTTTTGTAACATGCGTATCTGTGATATTAGTTATTTTCGATACCGATTTGCTTCATGCTGAATAAGTTTCCCCAAACTATAGAAACCATTCTTGAGTTTAAACACTGAGCTTTTGTTAAAGTAGTCGATTCTTAACTTCTAACCCTTCTTTTAACTATTCCGTAATTGCTGTAAAATGTTCACAATGTTCAAATCTAAAATGTCATATATAATAGTATATCCTATCCGTTGTCTCAGCTACGTCCCATTAACCGCCTCTTTAATGTGTCATATAAAGTGTTTGTTTGTTTGACGTTAAGCACAAATCAACACAATGGGCTATCTGTACTCTGCCTATCACGGTATCGAAACCCAGATTCTAGCGTTGTAAGTCCACAGACAGACGGCGTTATATAAAGATATTTCTCATTTTAGTATAAACAAAATTACACTTTTCGTTAACGTGTTAATTAATATGATTTAATCTAATTTAATTAATGTACAATATCGAATGAGTCGATAGTCTCTGTGAGACAGAAGTGAAACATTCTTCTATAACCAATATTATTGATTTAAGCTACTTCTAAAAAATTATTTTGTCTTCAAAAATATGTTGCTAATAAAGAGGTTGAGTTCGTTATATTAGAACAATTTTGGAGTCTCATCATGTTGTCACGTCCGGTCACGTTCTATCTGACAACTTTGAATCTTGATAATAGCTCTACATCATATTTTTTCTTGCAAAGTGCTCCGACGTAAGGCTGTTATCCCAAAAGCATACCACCCTTCCTTGCAGGCTCTCAATAATCTATTTAGTGTACGAGTAGGACGGTTTTCCATTTCAACAGTCTTATGGAACAAAAAACCACAGGTTTTGACTATTTAGTCGATAAGTATACCTGTTTCATTATATATATAATTATTTATCTGCTTGAGGTCTACGAGTGTTGGACGTATATCTTGTGAAAGCGACTTCTGTAAACTAGTGATATGCTGTCGCTTTTTTAGATGGAGATATTTCTAATTATGTTGCGTACTGTTTCCTGGGGCATGCGTACGGCTTTTGCCACAGATCTCTATGTTTGTGGATTCTCAACCTATTACACTTTGCTTACTGTGGTTGTTGCACTGTTACCTGTTGCAGGTCTCTTTCTGGATAGTACACTTTGCTTACTGTGGTTGTTGTACTGTTACCTGTTGCAGGTCTCTTTCTGGATAGTACACTTTGCTTACTGTGGTTGTTGTACTGTTACCTGTTGCAGGTCTCTTTCTGGATAGTACACTTTGCTTACCGTGGTTGTTGTACTGTTACCTGTTGCAGGTCTCTTTCTGGATAGTACACTTTGCTTACCGTGGTTGTTGTACTGTTACCTGTTGCAGGTCTCTTTCTGGATAGTACACTTTGCTTACTGTGGTTGTTGTACTGTTACCTGTTGCAGGTCTCTTTCTGGATAGTACACTTTGCTTACCGTCGTTGTTGTACTGTTACCTGTTGCAGGTCTCTTTCTGGATAGTACACTTTGCTTACCGTTTGTTGTACTGTTACCTGTTGCAGGTCTCTTTCTGGATAGTACACTTTGCTTACTGTGGTTGTTGTACTGTTACCTGTTGCATAGGTCTCCTGTTGCAGGTTTTTCTGGATAGTACACTTTGCTTACCGTGGTTGTTGTACTGTTACCTGTTGCACTCTTTCTGGATTACACTTTGCTTACTGTGGTTGTTGTACTGTTACCTGTTGCAGGTCTCTTTCTGGATAGTACACTTTGCTTACTGTGGTTGTTGTACTGTTACCTGTTGCAGGTCTCTTTCTGGATAGTACACTTTGCTTACTGTGGTTGTTGTACTGTTACCTGTTGCAGGTCTCTTTCTGGATAGTACACTTTGCTTACTGTGGTTGTTGTACTGTTACCTGTTGCAGGTCTCTTTCTGGATAGTACACTTTGCTTACTGTGGTTGTTGTACTGTTACCTGTTGCAGGTCTCTTTCTGGATAGTACACTTTGCTTACTGTGGTTGTTGTACTGTTACCTGTTGCAGGTCTCTTTCTGGATAGTACACTTTGCTTACCGTGGTTGTTGTACTGTTACCTGTTGCAGGTCTCTTTCTGGATAGTACACTTTGCTTACTGTGGTTGTTGTACTGTTACCTGTTGCAGGTCTCTTTCTGGATAGTACACTTTGCTTACTGTGGTTGTTGTACTGTTACCTGTTGCAGGTCTCTTTCTGGATAGTACACTTTGCTTACTGTGGTTGTTGTACTGTTACCTGTTGCAGGTCTCTTTCTGGATAGTACACTTTGCTTACTGTGGTTGTTGTACTGTTACCTGTTGCAGGTCTCTTTCTGGATAGTACACTTTGCTTACTGTGGTTGTTGTACTGTTACCTGTTGCAGGTCTCTTTCTGGATAGTCCTTGGTTCTGAAGCTATTTCACAATCCTTTATTCTTTAATGCCGTTAAGTGTAAGGAATATCCGTCTCTTAGAAATTTTAAATAACCGATCTGAACACATATTTATAATTTTAGTGTATGAGTATTTTACGTTGAAAAGGGTTGTTATATAAAATTCCTAAAAAAGGGTCAATTTTTTCTAGTAGTATAACATTGGCTACAAAAATACGTTTAAATGTATTTCTTATACACTGTGTACCACCGTAACTTTATATCTACTGTAGTTTTCATATGACTTATTGATTTGTATATTGAAAACTGTTTTAATACCGTTTGTTTGCTTTTGAATTTCCCGCAAAGCTACACTAGGGCTATCTGCGCTAGTAGTCTCTAACTCAGTTATGTAAAACTAAGTTGAAGGCAGCTAGTCATCATCACCCACCGCCAACTCTTCGGCTACTCTTTTACCAACAAATATTGGGACTGACCGTCACATTGTAATGCCCCCACGACTGAAAGGGCAAGAATGTTTGGTGTGACGGTGGTTCGAACCCACGACCCTCAGATTGTGAGTCCAGCGCCCTACTCATTTGGTCATGTCGGGCAGTTTTAATACCGAGAAGTATAAATACGGAATTAGTAAATAAACCATTTTCAACTTTTCATTTTTCACAACTCAGTTTCGGATAACCACCGTCCATCTCTTTGTTGACTGCTCTCAGAATATCAAAAACAAAAAAAACTAATAAACTCAGACAGTCGATAAATAAAATAATATTTCGGTCTTGTAGACGTCTACAGGAGTTTTATCATTCTTTGGTAATTTTGTTATCGGTCGTTAAATTATTAGTTACCAGACTTGCTAGCTCAGACGGAAAACATGTAATTCATTCTTTCATAAAGGAACATAAAGTTGTTTGATTATGAAACATGCTGTCATGCTCCGATTTATCAGTTCTTTTTCTTTCCAGTCTTCTCTCTCTTTGCTGTTTTCTATTAAGTATTAGTGCTGTCAATCGAAATTTATAATCGTAATATTGTATTGAAAAACAGACATGAAAATAAATTGAAAAAATCAAAACCAATGAACGTAGAAAAGTCGAAATAAAAACAACGGTTTAACATTGTCCTTTGATGTATCTAAGGAAGTTTCAATGCGTTTTGTTATTATTATTAGTTGTATTTCCATACATATATTGTTTTCACGCTGAAGTTATTTTAGAAAATCCGAATTGCCTATTATTTGTAACCAGTAGTTGAGATTTTTATCTGTTTTGTTCTGTAATTTCAAGATGTTTGGCTAAATTTCTAATACCGATATGTCACTTTTATCTGTTTTAAGTTGGTTACTGTTCATTATCTTATGCTTAAAATTAAAACAAACGGAACACTGAAGACAGAGAATTACTGAAAGATAAAGACAGACATTATAGTTTATTAAAATTACATTTTGTCAATTGAACGTTAATTAATTATTTGCGATATTAAATAAAGTTCTATTTTAACTGTAAGCATTATGATTAAGCTACACCTTGAATTTTTTTATATGTTTAAGATTGCTAAAGCTCACATAAGGACCTTTAAAAATCGAAATGTTGTATCACAGTTTTATATTCGCCATCAACCTGTCGAGCTTTTTAAAGCAACAAATGAAATAAGTTGTGTCGTATACTTGGCGAAGGGACACGCCTTGTAATTTATTCCGATAGAGTAGCAGTACTTCATAGCGTTATGCATAAGAATAATCCATAAAATTCTCTCCCTTCTGTGGCAACATAACCGACACAACAGCTGTTCTTCTGCACAGCTACTACTACATCTACTATTTTACTAGTAATTTAGGTTGATAATATATAACTATGTCTGAGTGCTCAATAAAGTTGTCTTCAAGCATAACCAAGTTTCGCTTTTTTGGTGTTTTCGCTAACACACCACATCTATCTTAACACACCACATCTATCTTAATACACCACATCTATCTTAATATACCACATCTATTTTAATTTATCACATCTATTTTAATATACCACATCTTGTTTAATTTTATAAAAAGTTCTTTTTGTTGCGTAAGCGAAGTCTTAATGTATATCATGTTCTTATTATTTTTCATAAGATACTCCAGAACATTTGTTTATTTGTTCTGAAGTTATGCAGAAAGCAACATAATGAGCATTTGGGCTCTGCCCACTAAGGGTATCGAAATCTATATTCTAGTGTTTTAAGTCCGCAGACATGCTGCTGTGTCACTGGGGGGCAAAATATCCCAGAAATATGTTTTCGTTTCAGTTTATTGTTCAAGATTTGACAACTAAGATTGAGGAATAAGAACATAGTTTCTGTTCACTCTTAATCTTTTACATAAATTTACATCAAGCTTAAACGACTTACGAAACTATGAACATAAAACTATGGAAACTACCACTGTTCTGCCTTCATTGTGGATATTTTAAAGCGTTCATTTGTTTGTTTGTTACTAAGCACAAAACTACACAATAGGCTATTTCTGTTGGGCCTACTACAAGTATCGAAATCCGGTCAGTAGCATTATAATTCTTCAGACTTACCGCTATGTCATGGGAGCATTATCAAAGGGAAGAGAACAAATAGTACTGAGTAATGTACTGGACTTCACGTAAACAGATTATTCTAAGTTAACATGCATGCCATCAAATACGACATCTTTTGGCCCGGCATGGCCAGGTGGGTTAAGATGTGCGACTCGTAATCTTCGGGTCAAGGATTCGAATCCCCGCTGCATCAAACATGCTCGCCCTTTCAGCCGTGGGGGCGTTATAATGTGACGATCAATTCCACTATTCGTTGGTAAAAGAGTAGCCCAAGAGTTGGCGGTGGGTGGTGATGACTAGCTGCCTTCCCTCTAGTCTTACACTGCTAAATTAGCCCAGATAGCCCTTGAGTAGTCTTGCGCGAAATTCAAAAAATAAACGAACAAACGACCTTTTTGTAAGTGTTAGGTACAAGACATTAAGCAATCACTAAAAGTAATTCAGATTATTTACGTATAGAGAGTTTTTCTCAGGATTATAGTAATTTTGGGACAGGTCATGAACTACTGACCACAACAAAGCAAAACTATTTTTATTTAGATTGGAGGTCTCATTAAGTCACCAGAACACAAGGATTTAGCGGCGCGACGAGATTTCATGTTACACGTGTAGCAAAAGTAACCGTTGCTGTTATCTGTTGTTCGATGGATAAGGAGGACCGTGGAACTGGTCCAACCAGTAAAATAGATAGTTGTGTACGTGCAAGGACTATCGTAACTCCTAGATGACGGACATCCTAATTTTTTTTAACTGTTCAATCTTTGTTTTATTCTATAACAACATATTAATAAACTTCACGTATAATTAAGCATTTTTCTCCCTATGAAAAAGATCGACTTTTCGAAAATGATCGAGTTATAGGGTTTTATATTTTTGTCTAGAGCTATTTTCTGAACCCACGTGTTTTTCTAAGACCGTAAATGAAACTTCATCTAAAGAGCATGGACTCATATCAGTTAGCTATACCCCTTCATTTCCTAACACAGGTTTTTTAGGTGACTCTATGCTCGAGTACCTGAAGAAACACTTAACATTTCTTAACGAACACCAAATTCTTTCAAAATAATACAAACGACTATGATTATTATTCTTGCACTTTACCAAACGTAATACTACCAGATATTGCGCATTTGACCGAACGTTGTAGTACCAGATGTTGCGCACTTTACCAAACGTAATACTACCAGATATCACGCACTTGATCAAACGTAATACTACCAGATATCACGCACTTTACCAAACGTAATACTACCAGATATCACGCACTTGATCAAACGTAATACTACCAGATATCACGCACTTTACCAAACGTAATACTACCAGATATCACGCACTTGATCAAACGTAATACTACCAGATATCACGCACTTTACCAAACGTAATACTACCAGATATCACGCACTTGATCAAACGTAATACTACCAGATATCACGCACTTGATCAAACGTAATACTACCGGATATCACGCACTTGATCAAACGTAATACTACCAGATATCACGCACTTGACTAAAAATAATAGTACCAGATATTTTACTTCTTTAATGAGCAGCATGGTTGTTAATATTGAAAGCATGAATGTGATTTAAGTTCTTTATCAAACGGCAAGAGGATTAAAAGTGGAGCCTATGTGATGACAACTGCACACTGTTCCTCTCAGAATGAAACTATTACAGAGATTAACATCGCCGATAAGGGACTGTAGATGCTAATTTTTTGCAATGAAACCCAAAAGTTAAAATAACTTTATACTTAAATGTTACTAATATTAACAATTGCTCTTGTAAAATTTGATTTTTTTAAAAAATAAACTTAAAAGTATTTTTGTGTTATAATGTGTTCCATCGTCTGCAGTATATTTTCTTCGTATTTATATAGAGGCCCAGCATGACTCATTAATGACTATTACGGCCCGGCATGGCCAGGTGGTTGAGGTGCTCGACTCGTAATCTGAGGGTCGTGGGTTCGAATCCCCGTCACACATGATCTCCCTTTCAGCCGTGGGGACGTTATAATGTGACGGTCAATCCCTCTATTCGTTGGTAAAAGAGTAGCTTCAGAGTTGGCGGTGGGTGGTGATGACTAGCTGCCTTCCCTCTAGTCTTACACTTCTAAATTAGGGACGGCTAGCGCAAATAGCTCTCGTGTAGTTTTGCGCGAAATTCCAAAAACAAACAAAACAAACGTATTTGTATAACAGAAACTTCATTCGTTCGCAAATAATAAGTTGCAGGAGGTACAATACTATCTTTCTCAGTCTGATTACGAAGACATCCAGATTTTAAAGTTTGTATCCAATTTTCAAAAACTATAACTTTAGAAGTTTTCGTTAGACTTCTACAATTTGCTCATTTTTTTCCACTCTAAATTCTTGTATGAACTTGCATAAAACAGAAAATCACTATAGGATCTTATGATCGAAATAAGTAATTTAATAACATTTTTTTTTCTTTTCTTGTTGCAAAGCTACATATTAGAGTACTCGAGATCTGTCAATTGCAGGATATCGAACCTCAGATTTTAGCGTTGTAAATCTGTGGAACCTGTGATCCGGAGGAACATTATTCTCAATAAATTAGTTGTTATTTGTAGAACATCAAAGTTAAGCTTACTTTCAAGTAAGTCTCACATGAAACTACAGCTAAACTAATCTGTTACAACAATCTCAACTAAATACTTGAATATGGAACCTATAGCATCATAAAATGTGGAAATTTTCTTTACTTATTTGTTGATTTTTATATTATTCGCCAAAACAAAAGTAAGTAAAGAAAAATTCACAGATAAAATGCCCGCTAGACTGCTGAAAAATAATGAATAATTAATCATGACGGTACAGTCACATGTTTTTCAAACACCTAAAGTCCTTTACATTATTAGTGACGGTTTGTTTGTTTGTTTTAGAATTTCGCACAAAGCTACTCGAGGGCTATCTGTGCTAGCCGTCCCTAATTTAGAAGTGTAAGACTAGATGGAAGGCAGCTAGTCATCACCACCCACTGCCAGCTTTTGGGCTACTATTTTATTAACGAATAGTGGGATTGACCGTCACATTATAACGCCCCCACGACTGAAAGGGCGAGCATGTTTGATGGGACGGGGATTTGAACCCACGACCCTCAAATTACGAGTCGAACACTTTAACCCACCTGGCCATGCCGGCCCTAACCTATTTGGAAAAACCCATTTATCATATATGGGTATAAAATTAAATATATGAAATCTGTTTTTGAAGATTTTGCACGTATAATATTAAAGAAAATTAAACAACACCTCTAAATATACAATTAAAATAAGATGTAAAGATGACACAGAACTTTGCTACAGTTAATGTGGTATCATCATGCGTAACTTACAATCGTAAAACACAATATAAATAAATATACAAACAGGGCTGTATCGTAGATAGTGAGAGAATGCTTGTTTGTTTCTTTCTTTAGAATTAAGCATAAAGATACACAATGGGATATCAGTGCTTTGCCCACCACAGGTATTGAAACCCTAATTCTAACGTTGTAAGTCCGTTGTAACTTGCATGTAGATGACACGGTTGCGGGATTCACATCTACAAAACACACACATTTAATTTTTTTAATCACATTAACTCTATACATCCCAACATCAACTTCACATGTGACCAGAAAGAAAGCAATCAAATATCATTTCTTAACCTCAAAATTACAAGAACCGATACACAATTTAAAACATAAATCCACCAAAAAATCACCCATACTGGACTATACATTCCTTGGGACTCAGCACATGAAACAAAACAAAAATTCAACATACTAAGAAACCAAATAAACATAGCCATAAAACTATGCTCACCAGATAAAATTAACGATGAATTAGACAACATAAAACAATACTCCATCAACATCAATAAGTTTTCTCCACAAACCGTAGAAAACATTATACGCGCACACCTAGACAAAGCAAAATCAACTAATAAAAGTAAAATATATTCCACGAATTAAAAAATCACGAAACTATATACTGCTGCATATCATATATTCCTGACATCAGCAGAAAAATAACCAACATTTGGCAAAAACTAGTAACAAAATATGACATTCCAGTTAATACCAAATTTGTTCAAAAACCAGGCACAAAACTGAGGTCTATACTATGTAAAACCTACACTGACAAACACCACACCAACATTATTCATAAAATACAATGTGATAACTGCCACGACTTCTATATTGGAGAAACAAGTAGAAAAATGGAAACCAGATTCAAAGAACACAAAAAGTCACCTTCACACGTTTTCGAACACTGCATATCAAATAAACATAACATAACCATAGAAAACACCAATATACTAAATAAAGAAACAAACATAAACAAACGCAAAATTAAAGAAGCTTTACTTATACAACAACTCAAGCCCGAAATAAACCAATACAAAGGAACACCTTTACACCTATATTTAAAAAAAAAATATATATTTTTTCAAACATCTAAGCACGCTCTCTACATTCCTGCACTCAGTTACACAGCCCTCTTCAAACATTTGGTCAGGTACCGGTTAGTTACCTCTTTCTTTCTCTGTGAACCTGACGATGACCGAAGAAGGTCGAAACGTTGTTCGCTCCTCTAGGTAAAATATTTTCTCAACCCAAACGAGCCGTTTTTACATAAATATATTTCTTTACAAGTGGATTTTCTCGACATCACAAATCATTCATGATTACGTAGTTAACGACAAACAAGTAAAATGATGTGGTAGATATAAATGCTGAGGCACACTCAATATATAGCTGTCATTACTCAAAATACTACATCACAAACGTTGAAATATTTAAAACAATTAATCAGCTTTTATAACACCGTTGGGCTCACTTATAACAGTTAATGTTTGTTTGTTTTGAATTTCTCGCAAAGCTACTCGAGGGCTATCTGCGCTAGTCGATCCTCATTTAGCAGTGTAAGATTAGAGGGAAGGCAGCTAGTCATTACCATCCACCGCCAGCTCTTGGGCTGCTCTTTTATTAACGAATAGTGGGATTGACCGTCACATTATAATGCCTCCACCCCTGAAAGGGCGAGTATGTTTTGTATGACGGGGATTCGAACCTGCGGCTCTCGGATTACGAGTCGAATGGCTTAGCCACCTGGCCATGCCGGGCCGTAACAGTTATTAAGGAGTTATGTTTTAGAATGGTCAGTGTCAGAAGTTATCTTACAGTTTTTATTTCTTGAACCTTACAACTCTGTTTACTTTCCAGTGCGAATATTTATAGTAACTGTCATGCAGAGACTGATCTAACAACATACCAGAAAGAAAAAAATCCCCATAAACCTTCTTCGAAGAGTATGTAGTTTTGTTATTTTTATGACAAACTTAACTTATGGGCCACCTCTAGATTTTTCCGGTAAAACTTGAGAGGCCAATCCACATCTGGTAACTGTTAGTTGTGTAAAGTACATATAAGTGTATTTTTGTGGCTATTTGTTGTTTGAGGACAGGATTGTTGTTTAATGTTTTTCAACCACGTGCTTTATACAGCTAAAAACCAGCACCGTAGCACTATGTCAGTACAGTTTTTAATGCACTTTAACAACAATACCTGTGTGGAGGTAAACAAGCATGACCTTGAATTTCGACAAGATTGCGTAAATGTAAAGACTCGCCGAGGACATTGACTTAATATATATATCTCATTTAAACTGATAAACAAGGAGGCGTGTTGCTAGAAGTTATAATAGGATTACGACATTAACATGAGAAAGTGTGTTACCATGTGCATTTTGTCAATTGATACATTAAGATTTATGCCAGTAACATCATGACCCAATTTCGGCAAGGTAGGATGTCGTTTCATATATCTTTTTCATATTATTTCACTTGATTTATAGTGTTTTGTTTTGTTATTAATTATTACGGCACTTTCTGGGATATTGTAAAAAAAGATGACTTCCTGTTTTCTATCTGGAACTCAAACATTTGTTGTTTAAGAGTACAGTTGTTTACAAATATAACTCACCATATCTATACGAATAAGCTGTATTCTTTAATATACTTTAAATGTGGCAATAAAGAATGGATTTTATGTCACTAAGTTTAACAGTCAGTAAAACAACTGTATCTATTCATGCACAGTATGCAAAAGAAACATATTCAATCATAGAGTAAAGAAGAACAAGTGTTTAAGTATGAAAGTGATACGTATTTTATAAAGTATTTCATCTGCCTAATGAATGTAACGGAATTATGAAAAGTATTACAAGTGAGAAACATTCCTATCGTTAGAAGTGATATGAGTAATCATAGCTTTAATTATAATCATAGCCTTTAAATCGCAACTGGTTAAACAAAGTCATGCTTTTGCATTAATATCTTTTGTTTGGACAAATCCTCACTTGAAAATCATAAAGGCACCCATGTACAATGTAATATTTACGGTATAACAGGTGTTCTAGCATGTAAACAATCAAGTATGATAAATAAATAACTGTCAACAAAACATTCCCCCAATGTGATTCACTTCATATGACCGCAACACGCTTATTTTCATTTAGAAACTATACAAATTCTATCATGCATTTGAAATCCAAAAATTAATTCACTATCCACTTTGGAATTGTTTATCTCATAGTCTGCCAGTTTCTCTAGTTTATAGCCTTTTTCTACTAATGTCTGCAGGTACACAAATATCCTTTTTTTTACGGATCATCTTATTGATGAACATAAGTCATTTACGAATATGCTACCACGAAGTTCTAAATTAAAGAAAGAGTTACGACAGAGTTTATTTTAAACACTTGTTACCTGGTTATGTACTATTAATTTCGCATGTGAGAAACAATTTTGAACAAAAACAAAAACAACTAGACTAATAAATAAGTAAATTTAGTTTTCCGAAATGTGACCCGGCATGGCTAGGTGGTTAAGGCATTTCACTCATAATCTGAGGTTCGCGGGTTCAAATCCCTGTCACACCAAACATGCTCGCCCTTTCAGCCATGGGAGCGTTATAACGTTTTGGTCAATCCCACTATGCGTTGGTAAAAGATAAGCACAAGAGTTGGCGGTGGGTGGTAATGACAAGCTTCCTTCCCTCTGGTCTTACATTGCTAAATTAGTAACAGCTAGCGCAGATATCCGTCGTGTAGCTTTGCGCGAAATTCAAAACAAACCAAAACTGAAATTGTATAACCTCAGAACCTAATTTTAAAGTAGGTCCATGTAAATCTATATTTTCATTACACAATTTCAGAATACTAAGTTTCGTTTATATATGTGCTGTTGTGCAGCTATATAATGTAAAAAATTGAACAGTGGCTATCGACATTTGTACTAAAATCCAATGGATACATTGCTATCATAGGGACTACAAAGCATGTTTGCACAAACAGTATGTTTTAAATTAGGCTGTCGTAACTCTTGTTTGTAAGTTAGTCTTTATAATTTCTACTTTTTTGTGTGAAAGACAATGTTTCAGTCCAGTGGCCACCTCCAGAGCAGCAGCTGTCTTCAATTTTTTTCAGTGTTTTAGCTTAGTTCTTCTTCTACAACATTAGCTCTTTTCAAATCTCTTGTAGTATTTCAGTCTAGCTATTTTCAAATTTTTTACAATGTCTTAATCAATTTTTTTTTCCTATTGGAGTTGTTAAAATGAGTTAAAAGATGAAAGACATTCATTGATTTTATAAATAAGGCACAGTTTAAGGTTTGTTTACTGAAACAAAAGGGCGTTAACCATTTTAACCAGGGAATAATGGAAGGTCTTAATTTTTTATTGCAGTTTGTACTACGAAGTTATTTTGTAAAAGATCCAGACAAACAAGAATAAAGATGGAGATATTTGTATTTTCTGTGAAATATTTATGACGAGAAGTTCTGTCTTCTGGTTTACAGGTCACCTATAATGATATATAAAATTGAATATAAAATAAAATTTAAAAGATATATGCCTTTTGAACCCTATAAGCATCTTCGAAAAAAAAAAAAACTTTCTTAACTGCAATAAAGCAAGGTTAGGTTTTTAAACTTTCATTTTCTTTTACAATTATTAATTAAAGTTGCCTTACACCGAATTAACTGGATCTTGAGTACAATCCAGTGAAAGCTGTTTTTGTTATCACATAAATTTCTTTTAGAAATTACAATAGTAGGTTTCCCTATCAAACAGACGCGTTTGACACCTAAAAAAGAAACTGTGGAAAAATATACCTTCAACATTATACAACATAACTTTAGTTACAAGTCTGTGTTAGCTTTTAAATAAAAATTAAACATTTGCTTTTAAAGGTATCAGAAAACATTTAAAGCTATCTGTTTAGAAAAAAAAACACAAATTTTTTTGCAGAAATATCGTTATATTTTTCAAGTTTTCATTAAGTATTTTGCCCGTGGATCTGAAAACCCTAAAATATAGGTTTACTTTCGAAAATTCTCTATCAGTTTGACGAAGTGTAGGTTTGCATTTATGCATCTATCCTGCGTAAATAACGTACACAAACGTGGTTTAGCATTGTAAAAATAACTGATTATGAAACTCGATAAAACTTGATATGATTTTATCATAATTGGAGCAATTCATTACTTAACCATTTCTATGAAAGCAGTTGAATTATTTATAAAAAAAAAAAAGAGAGAGAGAAAAGCCGAACTTGCTGACAGGTGTAGATCGTAAAGTTTTGATATCAGGTTTTAGATTGGGCAATTTAATCATACTGGACCAATTACAATGCACGTTATTTAATAGTGTTGTAATAATTTAAATTTCGAAAAGGGTGAAACATTACCGAATATTTACATAAAAAAAAATCGAAAAACTGAACTGTATTTCACTGGATTTGGTTATTTTGGCTATGTTGTTGTCATGTTGTTAAACACAAGGTCGCAACCAATGAGCTGTCTGTGCTCCGTACACCACGACTATCAAAACTCAATTTATAGGGTTCTAAGCATTTAGATTTATCGCTAAGCCACTGCAAGGCTAAATTGTGACAACATTTCTTCTCGTAACACAGCTTCTACAAAGCTGTTCTTATACTAATTAATAGTGATATTCCTTTAAAAAAAATTGTCTTAATTAATAGTGATATTCCTACAAAGTATTATTAATCCGAATTACTAGTGATAATCGTAAAAATCAGTATTGATCATAATTAATAGAGATATTCCTAAACAGTAGTGTTGATCCTAATTAATAATGATATTCCAAAAAACAGTGTGATTCAAATAATATGATATTCCAAAAAAGCAGTGTTGATCTTAATTAAAAATGATATTCCTACAAAGCAGTGTTCATTTTAAGTAATAGTGATATTCTTACAAAACGGCGACGATCCTTTTTAATAGTGATATTGCAACAAAGCAAAGTTGTTCGTAATTATAAGTGATTTTCCAAGAAATTGTGTTGGTCCGAATTAATAATGATATTATTACAAAATAGTGTTCATCCAAATAAAGTGATATTCAAACAAAGCAGTGTTGATCTTAATTAATAATGATATTCATCCAATCTGCGTTCATCTTAATTAACAGCGATATTTATACAAAGCAATGTTGATCCTAAGTAATAGTAATATTCTTACAAAGCACTTTTGATTTTGATTAATACTAAAATTCTTACAAACCAGAGTTGATCCTAATTAATAGTGATATTCTTATAAAGCAAGGTTGATTCTAATAAATAATGATTACCCGAAAAAGTTGCTTTGGTATTAATTAATAATGATATTGTTACACAGTAGTGTTGATCGTAATTAATAGTGATATTCCTGCAAATAAGTGTTGATCCTCCATAATAGTAGTTTCCCACAAAGCAGTGTTGATCTTAATTAACGGTTATATTCTTACAAATCAGTCTTCACTCTAATTAGTAGTGATATTTTTACGAAGCCGTGTTGATCCTAATTAATAGTGATATTCTTAAAAAGCAGTTTTGATCCAAATCATTAGTGATATTCCTACAAAGTAGTGTTGATCCTATGTAATAGTAATATTCATACAAAGCGATACTCCTACAAATCAGTGTTGATCCTAAGTAATAGTGATATTCCAACTAAGCAGTGTTAATACTAATTAATAGCAATATTCTTACAAAGCATTTTTGATTTTGATTAATACTAAAATTCTTACAAACCAGAGTTGATCCTAATTAATAGTGATATTCTTACAAATCAAGATTGATTCTAATAAATAATGATTTTCCAAGAAAGTTGCTTTGGTATAAATTAATAAGGATATTCTTACAAAGTAGCTTTGATACTAATTATTTATGATATTCTTACAAAGTAGCTTTGATACTAATTATTTATGATATTCTTACAAAGTAGTGTTGATTCTAATTAATGGTGATATTCTTACAAAGCAGTGTTGATCCTAATTAATAGTGATATTTTTACAAAGTGGCGATCATCCTACTTAATAGTGATATTCCTAGAAAGGAAGAATGATCCTAAGTAATAGTAATATTCTTACTAAGCAGTGTCGTTCCTAATTAATAGTGACATTCTTAGAAAGCAGTGTTGATCCAAATGAATAGTGATATTCTAACAAAGCAGTTTTGATTCAAATAAAGTGATATTCCAACAAAACAATGACATAAATTAATAATGATATTCCTACAAAGCTGTGTTAATCTTAATTAATAGTTTTATTCTTAAAGAGCAGTGTTGATTCTAATTAATAATGATATTCCTAGAAAGCAATGTCTATCATAAGTAGTGGTGATGTTTTTAATAGCAGTGTTAATCTTAAGTAATAGTGATATACTCACAAAGCTTTGTTGATCCTAATTAATAGTGATATTTCTACAAAGCATTGTTGATCCTAATTAATAGTAATATTCTTACAAAGTTGTGTCGATACTAATTAATAGTGGTATTCTTATAAAGCAATGTTGATCATAAATAACAGTAATATTCCCAAAAAGCAATGCTGTTCATAATTAATTGTGATATTCTTACAAATTAGTTTTAATCCTAAGTAACAGTGATATACTTACAAAATTGTGTTAACCATGAATAATAGTGATATTTCTACAAAGTAGTGTTGATACTGATTAATAGTGAAATTCTTACAAAGCACTTTGATCCTCAAAAATACTAAAATTCTTACCAACCAATGCTGATCCTAATTAATAGTGATATTCTTTCAAAGCAAAGTTGATTTTAATTAATAGTGATTTTCTTACAAACCAGCCTTAATCCTAATTAGTAGTGATATTCTTACGAAGCCGTGTTGATCGTAATTAATAAGGATATTCTTCCAACAAATGTTGATCGTAATTTATAATGATATACCTACAAATCAGTGTTAATCCTAGTTAATAGTAGTATTCCCATAAAATAGTATTGATCTTAATTAATGGTTATATTCTTACAAAGCAGTGTTGATCCTATTTAATACAGACATTCTTACAAAGCACTTTTGATTCTCATTAATAGTGATATTCTCATAAATCAGCCTTGATCCCAATTAGTAGTGATATTTTTACGAAGCAGTGTTGATCTTAATTAATAGTGAACTTCTTACAAGCAAAGTAGATCCTAGTTACTAGTGATATTTCTGCAAAGCAATGTTGATGTTAAGTAATAGAGATATTCTCAGAAAGCAGTGTTGATCCTATTTAATAACGATATTTTTTTTAAAGCAGTGTTGATCAAAAATAATAGTGATATTCCTACAAATCAGTGTTGATCCTAATTAATGGTGATATTCTTACAAAGCAGTGTTGATCCTAAGTAATTGAGATATTCTTACAAAGCAGTGTTGATCCTAATTAATAGTAATATTCTTACAAAACAGTGTTGATTCTAAGTAATAATGATATTCTTACAAAACAGTGCTGATGCTAATTAATAGTGATATTCTTACAAAACAGTGTCTATCCTAATTATTTGTGATATTCTTAGAAAGTAATGTTGATCCTGATTAATTGTGATATTCTTACAAAGCATAAACAGTGAATAGACAGTTGAAATAATCTGTGTTTTGAATTTTCTTACAGGAATCACATTTCAATGAGTTGTTTGACACAAGTTCTTTCAGGTAGGAGATTATCTGGTCATACGTAGTGAGAAGAAAATTTATGCATCTTGCCTTAAAAGTTAAACTTTCAATAAGAATACAATAATTTTTGATGAAGTATTTACATGGTAATTTATATTTTAAATAAATAAAATAATTTCATCATTCTCTTGAATAAAATGCAAATTTTTATTGAACAGTTTGATTTATTCTTCTACAGTAATATGTGAAGTTTAAGAGTAAGGAACACAACGAATAGGCCTAGTGACCTTGTCATAATAATCTATATTCTTATTTTTGAGTTCTACTATAACTTCGGCTTTGGCCCTTGTTAACAACTCTAAAGTATTAGTTTCACCGTCAGAAGGACAATAAAAACCCCGTATTTCGTTTTTGTCACCACCAGTGGGCACGCACCATTCCTTACAGAAAGAAACAGGTTCCGTTGAGAAACATACATTTACACCATGCTCATGATAAGCAGTTTTGTTCCAATAACACGAATCGGTCATTAACCCGGGGTGAAATGCCGGAACTTTTTAAAACTTGTAAGGACTTGAAGATGGAAAGATGACCAGCTTTTGAGATTGTTGTAACTGCTGGCTATACTCATCAGTTAGTGCATAACTGTTGGCAAAATCCTCACTGTCCTGATAAAGACACATCTTTGGACCTAAGAATTCTTCGTAACTTTCTCCATTGTAATCTCCACAAAGACCACACTGGCTTCCACTATAGGAAGATGACACCTAGTGGATGAAGTTTAAAGAAAAACCTTTCAATTTAATTACACTTTTCTAGTTCGTATCCATCTTACAACTGCTACTCTAAGTGAATACTGATACAATTTTACAGAAGAGCTTTGACAGACAACTATGTAAACACGGGAATATGCCAATCTTAAAATCAAAGGAAAAGTCCATACCATAAGTTTGTTTTTAAAAGGTCTTACATATTTGCAAAAAAATATATTGATTTATTCTACGTTTCTTCGCATATTTACAGACTGATTACAATTAAAACTACAGTAAAAAGGCCACAAAGAAATTTAACTATAAGAAATTTTTGAGTCATTATTCTTACCACAATTTTCGCATTCTTTCCGTCGTAGCTCACAGTTACACGTTCATAAACAGCTTCGAGATATATGCTAGGATACTCAGACACTGAGACAGGGAGATGTGAATAGATGATCACCGTAGATAGGCCAGTTTTCAATCTTACGATATGACCTAGCTTTAACTCTCGCAACTTTCCATTGACTGTAAACGTTACGAACTGCTTTCTGTCTGAAGGACTCAGAACGATGTGCAAGTCTGATACAATTACTTCGAGAACCTGGTGTATGAACACAAAACTATTTATGTATATATATCAGTATCACCAAGAATATATATGTATACATATACGAAATATGTATTGATAATCTAACTACATATTTGACGTTCATAAGAATTAACTCCAACTAATACTGCATATAAAAAATGTTTATATGTAGTAAAATTAAGGAATGGTCTATATAAAAAATAAGCTTTTATAAGAGGTTAGGCAAAACAATAGGTTATATTGAAATAGGTTTATAAGAAGTAAGAACAAGCAATATTCTATAGAGATAAATATTTATAAGAGGTAAAACCACCAATATTCTATACAGGAAAAAAGTTTTATAGAATAAAAAATATTTATCAGGAGTAAGATCATGCAATATTCTGTATATGAAAACGTTTATAAGAAATAAGAACCACCAATATTCTCTAAAGGAAAAAACAAGTAATTCTATCGTTGATAAGAAACAAAATATTTTTGTAATACATAACTTAGAGCATTTGGTAAGTCGAAAGTAGGCTTACTTTATAACCAACCAAAACTAAAGAGAAGATAAAAAAACAGATGATGACGAAGCAATAATGTAGTAACTTAAATATGAACCTAACCTTTTCTTTTGTGAATGGATCTGTCTGGTTGTATAAAATTACAAATCGTTGATATGGAGAGCAGTCGTAGGACAGGACATACCGGTTTGTGTTGTCCGGTATAAGAAAATCAACCGTATCAAAAGTACTGATGTAATCTTCCATCAACCTGCATCCATCTGTTAGAAAACATGGAGGCAGTAAATACAGTTTAAAGTTGAAGTGACCAGAAAGAAAACGTTAACTATTAATTATAACATCTTTTTGTTTGAAGAAATCCACTCGGCACTTATAATTGGTAGATATAATCAAAATTACAGGCAATATATGAAGTTGTTTCTTTTCTCTTATTATGCGTTGTTATGAAATTTGTTTTTATTTCTATTCAGGTTCATTATTAATTGATCTTAAATTTACTCGATATTATCAAACATCAGAGGACACTAGTTACAAGTTTCTTAAGGTAGCCACGGGATCTGTGTTGTATTTCACTTTTGGAAAAAAATATAAATCATAGAAACATAGGTTTATGCATTAATCTTATTAGTACTTTGGGTACCTTAATTGTATCTATATTGTGCAAAAAAGCTTTCATTAAGGCACTAAATAGCTAGCTCAGTATGGTTGCTCTTAATTAAATAGTAGGACTGAATGTTACTCTTATGAAGCACCCAAAACTGAGATTGCGGAACTTGATTGTGTGAGACCACGTCTCAAACCCGAGACCCTCGAATCCTTAATCTAATACACTTAGGCCTTATTTCGTCATATACGGTAATAAAGAAAGGCTGTTGACAATAATAACAAACTACAAGCCGGAAATGAGATTTTTTTTATAAATAGATTAAAGTAATGTAATTGGTGAAAAATAAAAATAAGAAAACGAACGAAATTCTTGATAACATATGTGAATTTGTTTTAAAAATAAAGTCTTAACTTGCGATACATTCAAACTATTAGAAAGAGGCAAATATTACACACACACTTACATGTAGTGTTTTCATTCATGAAGGTATTCATAATATTTTCTGACCAAGGGATTAACGTCGAAGGAGGCTCTACATAAGGTAAATATACCTTAGTATAAAACGTGTTTTCCGTTGGCGTCTGGACGTACAGATTAAACAAAGGCATTCCTGGTATTTGTTCTACAGCCACTAATTTGACAGTGATCCTGTTGATTGGGTTGTAAGCAGAAACTGGATCAAAATCCATGTATGGGTAAAAAGTCTTCTTTATGAACAAATCCACTTTTTGTGTAAGGTTCACCAACATGACAGGAACCTATAAATACACCTCAAACTCGTGAAGAACTGATTTCACATTCTACGTTTGGACGCTTAAATTTGCGTCTAATTACAATATTGAAATCAGGTGTTGAATGTATTGGAAGATGATTGTAATTTAATTTAATTTAAAGAAATTCGCTCATCACTTGAAATGCATCCAACTTAAACCTGTCAAGTACTATTAATACGAGTTCGAATGGTTAACGTGGTTTAATTGAGAATTCCAGATATTTTCATCTTAAAACATTTTTTCAATGTACCACATTTTGCTCCTAGTAACTAATGAAGTGGAAAAAAGAGTTATTACATCTGAAACGTTGTACACTTAAGTCTACTCCATTCCAGTTTCCACTTTTTTCAGTAAATATTATCCACCTTTGTCGACCCTAACATTACTACAGCTAAAGTAATTTTAAATTCAATTCAGTTTAATTTGTGTAGTCATATTAAGCTAATTATATAATACTTCTTAAGCGTTCCCATTTTTTAGTTACGTCAAGCCTTACCATATACTCAGAGCTGGATTTAGGTGCTATGTTCTCCGAAAGAGGACCAGAACAAATTCTCCTCCTAATTCACTGTAGGATTAGTTCTCATAGTTCAGTCTGTAAATACCATATTCTATCACTGTGAAAGCTATCTGCTTTTGGAAAAAATAATCCATATTTTGCTAGCGCGGTCACAGAGCAAATAAGCTCTTTTCGAAACTGTGAAATAGTGGTTTCAAAAGAAAAACAAATTATTATTTTTAACCAGGACTTTAAGAAAATATTCCGGTTACCTTCCCTTAAATCCTGGTCTAGACAAAAACTTTACCAATTAAAGTTCGAAAATTGTTTAACTTGTGAATTCACGCATAAGTTTGCTTTTTAGACAGTCCAACTGGGGTTTATTACACATCGGACTATTCCATGAGAGATGAATGTGTATCAACTTCTATTATTGACAAATAGCATTTCTAAAATGTTCTCGCTAAAATAAAGAAATATCACAATCTTTTGATTAAAACTAATAAAACAAAATTATTTTGGTGTCTCTTCATAGTATGTTGTAGCCTGTAAAAATCTTATCCAAAAAAATTAAGATTAAGTACTTACATTGCTGTAGGTTATAACCATAGTCATATTATTCAACATACTGCTGTCTTCAATAGCAAGCTGACAAGGGTAACTTTGACTCTTTCCGTCATTGGTATCAGAGATGCACTGCTTGTAGTACCACGGTATAGGGCGCTGTTCACTAAGACCGGCAACACCTGCGATTCCAGTGACAGTGGGTACATTCAAGGAAACGAAGCTTGTGTCAATGGGGCTATTTAGTTGTTCATGGCTCTTTTTGGCAACAAACTAAATAAAAATATTATATAAACTTAACTGAAGAAGCTCTGTAACGTTAACATTTTACGATACCAAATTGTATAATTACATATTTAAAAAAGTTTCGAAAAAAGATTCTATACAAGCGTATCACACATAAATGTTTTTCTTGATACCAAGTTCTAAACGAAATGTAATTATTATTTGAACTAAGATATATTTAGTGATAACAGTGTTAAAGCCTGCGACCACAAGTGTATTAAACTCATTCTTTGGCTCTTAAGTCTGTTAATTTGGGCAAAACGATGTCTAGCTTAACAAGTATAACAGACTAGTTAAGAAAGTTATCAAACTTGTTATAATTGTAATAGCCAGAAAATAAGGAAAATATATCAGAAACATAAACATGGGTGATACAAGTATGCTAGTATCATACCGCAATATATATTAATTCTACTACTTGAAATAAACAGGACAAACATTTAAGTACAAACCTTATAAGAAATACCATTCTATTAACCATTTTGAGGAAGAAACCAAAATTATTTCACTGACGAAAAACTCAATTGTTGTTTCGTGATGAAGAGAAACCCACTTGAAGTAAAAATGTATCTCAGGACGGCTGGTATGGGTATTAACACTTTTACCAAAATAAAGCGTAGAACAACATTTGGACCTTTTTAGGTTATCTTCAGGTTAACAAAGAGATGATGTTGCAAACTCTTTGTTAACATGAGGGTAGAAACGTTGTTCCCCGTTTTATTTTGGTACCCATACCATATCATATATTTTATAAGTGTTAGTACCCATACCAGCCGTCCTGAGATACGTTTCAACTGTTGTATATAAAAATATTTAGGTCTAACTTTAATCGTGTTTTTCTATTTTCACACTTTTGTCTCTTAAAGAAAAAGACACAAGAAATGTAATATTTACATTGATATGGATTTGTCCTTCTGAAGAACGCTGTGATCCCCAGTTTATCTCCCACTTTGATTGAATACGTTGTTCCAGAGCTGAAGTTGGATCGAAGTAGAACTCATTCAGTGTAGGTGGGTAGAGAGTAGTGCCATCTATATACACCTAGAAATGTATTCGTTAAAATCACTATAATTTACATTTATATTTATAAATGTATATCTGTAACATGTTTGTAACGTAGTCTAAGAAAATACGATCAACGAGTTCGATAAAAAAACCAATGAAAATATACTCTTGTATACTGAGTCTACAGTATACTGTAGACAACTATTGTTGTTGTTTTTATTCAAATTCTATCAGCAATAAACACTGTTGAGTTACAACAATATGTTCTATGACGTGTGTCTCACCTTCTTATAATACTTCACATTTTAACATTACGTTAAACATCTGCACAAAATAATGCAAGTAACCATGGCAGAATCGCCTTAAAACCAGTGTCCAGTTTCTATACCTAATCTGATGAGATACGGTATTAAACAAAATGCTTCCCATCTAGTGGTTTACAGCAAACAAAATGTATATTTGCGATACATTTATACGTTCTTTATTTAAAATGTGTAATGGATTAACTTGGAGATGCATCACAAAGCATCTATTATTAAATGTGATATTTTTCAAGATAACAATGAATGAAACTAATCTCAGACAGGTGATAATATTAAACCACAGAAATGTTAGCTGGCACGATAAGATATTTAGTTGTGAAAATATAGGTGTTATGTAATACTGCAGTAAAAGCGATCTAACTTAATTGAAATTTCTAAAGAACTCTAGATTTGAATAATTATAAGACTTATTACATTCTTTTATCACAAAACATCTTACAGCTGTATCTCTGACAAACTGAAGCGAGGTTACAACACATTATAACAAATCGATCAAAATCCAATCACCTTTGTTTGTAGTTAAGCGTAAAGCTACAAAATGGGCTATCTATGCTATGCCCACCACGGGTATCGAAACCCGGTTTCTTGTGTTGTAAATCCGCAGAAAAACCGCTATGCTACTTGGAGCAACTCGAAACACCCTATACATTCCTCCAAATTCGTTTAGCGTGCTAATGTTTAAAGTGACTCGCTTAATTTTATCCAACAAAACAAATAAATACCAACATATTCTTTTTACATTGACGTAAGTAAAAATATATACCTCATATGGCAGTGGTCCGTACGGTCCAGACACAGACTTTTGGAAGTGTGCTTGGGTCAAGATAATAACGTTGTCAATAGTGTAAGAGTAAATGACATCCACAATATATGTTACTGGAGTTGATCCTTTACCTTCAACCACAACACATACACCGTAACTAACAGATGTATCTACTGCTTCTACTGGAGTCATAGAGGATCTGTAGGATTCCCAAAAAGGTTGAGTCTTAAGATATAAGTCGTGGATTTTTTTTCTCAAGGAGGGGATAGTGTAATTGGGTCCATAAATGGATTGGTAGGCTCTCTTCCTGCTTACTTCTCGTACGTACTGTGTGTAATCTTCACCGAGTTGAGGTTCTTGTGATCCGTACGTGGGATCGTGCTCATAACGCATTCCTTCAGTTTCTTCAAATTCCAACCAGTCATAGTGAGCAGTAATTGTATACTGGAAAAAGTGGTTTGTTAAACCGTGCTACTTTTAGCTTATCTTTACAAAACAGAGATATTTCTTCATTAACTCTTTGTTGTTATGTCACTAAATTGATATTTAAACGAGCACTAAAAACGTGTCTATAAAACATTAAGAGAGGGCACTTAGGGCTGTTAATGCAAGATGAAATAACATACTTGTATTAGCTACAGTGCTCAGTTGGTTATTTGAAGGTTTATGTGTGTAAATTTTAATTTATAAGATACCATATGTGATAACTAATTTGTTTAGTCAGCATCTTTAGAATAGAGAGCATGGTTTAATAGCATATTCTGACAAAATAATCCGGTTACTTTATTACTTACTCAGTTTATCTTCACGTTACCTAAACAATGGGAAATATTTCAGTATAACCACTGATCAACAACTCGGTCGTATCAAACTACTGTTTTAATGTTAATTAAGGGAAGTAATTTGAAGATTGTGTACCAACGTGTCGAAAGATTAACATTATTAAATTTTTGATAAAATAATCTGTTCTCGTGCTTTTTAATTTCATTCTTAAATGTATATATACACTCTGTTTTGAATAACGTAGCAACACTTCCTATAGTATTATTCTAACCCTGTACTACAAAAACTAATTATTTTGCAAGACAGCATTGCTCTTAAACATAACAAAAAACTTAAACAAATGAATAGATGTCTTGTTCATTTTCTCATGCTCTTTTTAAAAAACGTTGAAACTCGACAAGTACTAAACTATATTTTACCTCTGTGATTGACTGGTGATAAACTATATTTTACCTCTGTGATTGACTGATGATAAACTATATTTTACCTCTGTGATTGGCTGGTGATGGTCTTGATCAATCCAGACAGAAAACTCTCTGTATTTCTTTCCGGGATTGTTGATCAGTTCCAGAAAACCAGCTAGGTAACCCATTTGTGTTGTGGTAGGACTCAGATAGAATGGTGTATCTGACCATATTGTCTCGGATACACCCTGTATATGGAATCCTAGCCCAAGTGTTTTGTGGCCTATTCTCCAATCGTACTAGAAAAGAATAGATTTAATATTTACATCCAACATATGGTACATACCTATATTCCATCTACCTAGAATTATTGATGCAAATACGGAAGATAATTGAATAAAAATATATATAATATTTGGAAGCATTTTAAACACCTGTAGTATAATATGGTCTCAATAAGTGTCCAGAAGATGTTAAATATGACATTCGTCATTTCTAAATCAAAATGTTTTCAGATTATTCTTAAATACAAGTACTGCAAGAACTGTCTGTTTTGAATGATATTCACGGAACCCGAACATTTGCGTTTCCAATAGCCCTTTTCACATCTTTCAACTTTTGTCGAATATTTTGAAATGTATTTCCTTTGAAGCGAGCTTAGAGTTGAAATTTTGCTACTTTAATGTATAGGATTTTTGAAGATAATTCGCTTGAATGGATAATTCATGATTTTGTCTTCAGGAACGAAATTTGTTTGTTATAATCCATAGACACGATGGGTTTTAGCCTATTTTTGGAATGTATCGCTTCTCTAGGCTTAAGTTTTCTTTTATTGAACCTTCTTTGCAAACAACGTTTAGGTACAGCTTGTTTCACGAACAGTTTCAAGGAAGTAAAGATCGGTGGTACAAAAGGTGGTGAAGTGGCTTTATACAGTAGCTTAAAGCCTATTCATTTTATTAATTAAAAACAAACAAGTCAAAGGCAAAACCACTAAACACTACATCCTGAATCTATCGAAATGTGGACCACTTTTAACCAGAGTCAACCTGGAGTTCTCCCATTTGTACCTGATAAAGAAAGATCTATCTTTCGATAATGTTCTGGTTGTAGGGTTTCGTATTAGGAGAAACAGTGTGTATTACGTTGATAACACTTCCCGAGTTCATATATCCACTAAGATAAAGGTGAACTCATTTATACCAAAAATGTTTCGTAGCCATATTTCACTGATAATTGCTCGGATAAAAATGGAATGTGTAAAGCTGTAAAGCAAGGTTTCCAACATTAACGGCTATATGTGTTAATTTATACACAGGTAGTTTTTATCGGACCAAGTTAGCAAGCAGCTATTTTCTCCGTTTCGCTTCTTAACTTGGACTTTGATGTCCTGAGTAATCATCGCTACTGTTTACGTACGCAATATGGCCACCTACAAAGAGGAATATCTTTTAGGGACCAAATTATCTTAAATTAACGAATCAATGTTTCAACGTTTTCTAGGAACTTGAAATAAAGTAGACGTTTATTTTGTCTTTGGAACTGTCTTTGACTGAAGTAGAATCCATCGTGTTGATAGCACAGTTACAGTACAGCCGCACGACGCTATTTAAACTACTACTTTCTTATTATTTTAAAAGAGGAGAAATAATAATTAAATCAGGGATAGTTTACAATACGGTTTTAAAACACCTTGCACTATGTATAAACGTATTTTAAGAAAACAACAACTGTACGTCCAGTGAAAATTGTGTTCCCCTGGGCAAGTAGTTTTCTTATGTACAGAAATTCTGAATATAACAGCTTTTTTATTGTCACCCTGATATTCGATTCTTTTTTTTAATGAGGACAGAATAATACGATTTTATAGGACATTATTAATTATAGATGTGTTACCTTAATTTTTTCGAAAATTTAACACTTTTGACGGTTCCTCATTGTCAGCAACTTTGTATTTATAAATAATAATAATGTAAACCAATTTTTCCCTTGTAGAGAAATAACATCGCTATTTTATCGAGAACAAAATATATTAAACTAAACAACACAATCCTTAGAATAATGTAATTATAACACAGGTTCATAGCTGCTAGACAAGTTTAGCCGTTTTTTATTCTTAAATCTAAATAAGCTCCTTCTTGCAGTAGATGAAAATCAAAAGTTTTTTAAGATTTATAACAATTATCAATTTACGGTACATAAAAACTGAGGAGTTTTCAGTCTAGAGGAAAGTGGTTTTAACTTCGATTACGCATTAGAAAACATTATGTGAATTTTGGCAGTTCAGACTGTGCTGAAAATCACGAGTTATGAACTAACGAGAAGTAAAGTCCTTCTACCAGGAACCTTCCTCACTAACACAATATATTTTGATCGTTCCTCAGCGAGATATATAACATTTCAAAAACTGCAACAGTTCCTTTAACTGTTATCACAAATTAAGGATGTCAACTTGATAATTGCCTAATATTAAAAACTGTATTAAAACAGAAAATAGTTCTTAATATAATAAGAATTATTAATCAGAAATGTCAAGAAAACCCACTTGTAGAGAAAAATATATGTAAAAACGACTCGTTTGGGTTGAGAAAATATTTTACGTAGAGGAACGAACAACGTTTCGACCTTCTTCGGTCATCGTCAGGTTCACAAAGAAAGGTCAGTTACCTCTTCCTTTCTTTGTGAACATGACGATGACCGAAGAAGGTCGAAACGTTGTTCGTTCCTCTACGTAAAATATTTTCTCAACCCAAATGACCCGTTTTACATATACAGCTTGACTTATGATAAACATAAATTATAGGATTTTGCAAAATTATAAAAAACAAAAGAAATTTTTAACAACATAATATTAAATATAAAACAAAATGAATATTTCGTCTACTCTTGGAGAACAAAAATAATTTAAAAAAATAATTACCTTCAGAGGGATGGGTAGTGTTCTGATAGGGATATAATCACCCAGAAAGTTCTCCGAAACTGGTACATCAAGAGTGGATTTCTTGATGAATGTTCCAGCGTCACTCTTATGATAGAAGACCTTGGCTAAGTTTGGCTTGATGGAGACACTTACAGTTGAATATGGTTTTACTGTCAGACTAAAATCTATCGGTAAAGTAATGTGATTCAAACTGGAGATTGTGGCCCCATACATCTTCTGGTCAGCCGGATTGACGATAATACCAAAAACATGAGAGGAGGAGAATACGCTAAATAAATAAAAACCGTTTGTGTTACAAATAATAATAAAAGAGATTATTTCGTAAAATGAAAGAAAGGAATATTTACTGATAAAACCTTATAAAGTTGAAAATGAATATTTTTCCAAAAACATGATTATTATTATAATTTAAACAAGTACCTTGAACGGACGTGAGCTGTGATCTTCCAGGTGGTAGGAAGATCTTTTGATTGAGAAGTCACTTCATAACGAACATTTTTGACGTGGAAAGATAAAATAAATGGCCGACGGTTGGAAACGAGCAACGGAAAACCGATTTCAGATGGAACAACTTCAAATATCCCTTCTTGTGTAATTAACTTCGTATAATAGCCACTAAATCCAATGCTTATTTGTTCCTTTATTTCTTCGAGATATTGGTCGACTGCAAAATATTAAATTTCTTCTTATTTAGTTTGTCAAAAGGTTAGTTTTAGTAGTTTAAAAATCAATAAATGTTTTTAAAATTAGATACTATTAAAATCTGTCATATCTGACATGCGTGTGTCATGCAACCATGGGTTCGAAGCTACTATACCGAGAGAAAAGTAAACTATATACCTGGAAAAACAATGCTCGTGCCATGTGATTATAAGAATAAATGGATTAAATGTATAACTGAACGTGAAATGTAAACAAGAAATGGATCAGTTTTTCAAAATCCAAATATCTTTAAAAGTAGATTCCAAAGGTTTTTTTCCTATTTTTTTTTATATAAATAATAAAATTTTGTATTTAATGTTAATTGAAATATTCTACAAACATCCCCCCCTTGAGTTGCGGTACATTTTCTACCAGTGTCTATCTACGCAGTCTATGGATTTAGAACGGTAGAATCCGCAATTCGATTTCATGCGGTGAACAGGACGTAAGTTGTCCAATGAGTAACTTTATGCTAAAACAAGAGGAAATGCTCAATAGCCGCGGCTGTAATTAGATCTCATATCGGTCAAGACATGGAGCTATGAGGAACAAGTTTGTATTTGAAATACTCAGAGTCATTTTATTAGCCGTCTTGCCGTTGCTAACAATAAAATAAACTACAACTACATATAAACAGATATTGAACATAAATCTATTTAAAACACTGCCGTATTCACTCTACCTAAATTTCCTTACGCAAGTTACTGGTACTTATATATGAACACGTTAAATATATTTCTAAGTCCTGAATAAGAAGTTAGCACACACGATCACAAACAAAAGTTGTAATAGTTTTGAAACTAGATCCAACTCTCGAGCACTTTCCAAAAGTCCACCATTCTTATTCTTCACTAATGTCTTCATTTACAATCCATCCCTTAGGGAGGAAGATCTGAAAGTTCTCGGGTTACCATGACTTACTTAAGTTTCTTTAAAATTTACATAATCTGATGCAAAAGTAAGGGGGTACATTATATTACAAAGTTGTTAGCACGATATGACTAATCACGTGTGTATGTGAATAATACACAGACTATTTTTATATTAAATTTTCATACGAAAAAACATTGATTTTAGTAATAATTTAACCATCAATAAATATTAAATCGTACATTTTTATGTGAAGTGAAATATCAGACATTTATGGAATTATTTTGTTTTCTGAACGCTACCTGATTTCAAAACTTCCAAAACGTAATCCTCGTCCACAGGAATATATGTGGTCCGACCGAAAAATGTGTACAATATGACTGCTTTTAGTTCTTCAGGTTCTCTGATATCCAAGTCCAGCTTCTCTCTAATTTTCTCGATCGTTTCATGTATGGTACCCTCCCTGTAGTGTTTTGGCCACAGATAGGAAAACAATTCTGATAATATCACAGAGTTTTCGAGAGCTGCCTTTATAACATGATCCACACCTTTAGCAGATAATCCTACCTAGAATAGATAATTACCGTATGATAACATTATTCATATTTGAGTTTTTTTTATAAATTTCCAGTTTATTTGAATTTAGGACAAATGAAATGTTTTTGAAGATTCGCAAAACAAACAGCAACAAAAAATCAAGTAAACGCAATAATATAAAAGATTATAAAATAACATCAATAACTATTTAAAATTATTATTTTTATTTTTTTACAGTAAACATACACGAAAAATAGCCCATCAACTGTATAAAAAAAACGGTTGTTGTAAACATTTAAATTATTTAAATTTTCAGCAGGCTCACATTAAAATACTTATATTTGAGTATGTAATGATTTCTTACTTTTCCATACTTTTAATTCATAATGATAATGATTTGGAAATTTTACCAGCATTTTGTTGCAATCTCCTATCACAAACTTGAATGATAGCAGATCTGAGTGAAGTGTGAGATGTTTCACGTTACGAAGTCAAAGCGACCTTAAGTATTGGGACTCTGCTCAGACACTTGTGAAAAGAGTTGTCATTTATATAAAATCTGCAATTATATGTTTATTCACTCTTTACCATATCAGTAGTGACAAAACCGAACTGAAACAACTCCAGAAGTCCTTATCCAATCTGTAATTATTTTTATCTAGTAATTCATTATTTTGACAATTTTAGATAAATATTTTTTACACTTTCCGGGTTTTTATCGTTATGTTTTTTCTCTTTACTTTTGTAGAGTTTTCTCCACTTTTAATACAGATACTGGAGTTGGCTGATAAATAGAAATGTTCTCAGGATAACAAATAAAACTTTAATTAAAATAAAGTGCAGAACAATGTTTCAATCTTCTTAAACCATCTTCAGGTTAACAAAGAGTTTATTCTGTACTTTATTTAAATTAAAGTTTTAATGCCAATACCAGCCGTCTTTCAAATACATTTTTACTTCAAGTAGGGTTTCTCACCATCATCAAATAAATAACACTGCTAAATGATGTTTAATTTCTTATAAGAAGCTTGTATATCTAATCCATTTCAATAAGAAAAAACGGTAACAAAATCAAACTATATTCTAGATTATCAAAGTAGTTGACGCTTTACCATTATGGGAAAGTCTGTATAAGGACCAGTGTTGTGACTTATATCAAAGAACAAAGCACGAGGATACCAGGAAACATTACTTTGGACTACATCATAGTGAAGCCTGAATCCGTAATCGCGGGGAGCTAGCAAAAAGTAAAAATATATTTCCAGCGTTAAATCCTAAAACTTCTTTAGAGCTTAAAACTGTATGCTAACAGTTATATGAGTCATAATACTAATTATTCTCTTTGATAAAAATATCAGACTATTATTATGACTCTCACATAACTGTTGATTTACGGTTAACAAAATTCACTTTTTTTTTTTTTTACAAAATAGAAAGGAGTATATTTACGTTATCCCAAGATGTTTTGTTAAGACAATCTGTTAACGCAGAATTATTTTAACACCACTAATATTTAGTTCCATAATACGATCTACAAGGTATAAACTTTAAAAATGGTACAAAAAAATGTTTCCAAGATTATATTTAAATATCAAAAAAATGTGTTATTAGCCATAATGACACGTGACTTAGAAATATCATTTGTAAAACCCTTACCATCGTAGAAATCTGTTGAATAGGAATGCGAATATTGTATCCCAAGATCTACAGGTTTAATGGAAGCAACTACCTGTCGAATATCTTGAGCCCTATTTACAAAAATAAAGTAAGTCTTTAATCAGCTCGAAAGGGTATAATATGAAAACTCAGTTTCTAACCAGTTCTGAAGGTTAGAATATCAAAATTCGTTAATGTGTTGTTGTGCTTCTTATTGTAAATAAGAATTTAAATAAAAATGTTCTACTTGTATCTACATGCTTCTCAGTGGTTCAGCGGAAAGTTTGAAGGCTTAAAGCCAATATTTTGCAGTCGTGGTGGGCTTGCACAGGTAGCCCTTTGTGTAACTTTGTGCTTAACAGCAAACGACATAAATGTATTTACAAACATTTTAATTTTTTTTTATTTTCTTATAGCGGTATTTCTGCGGATTTGCAATGCCAGAAAACGAGTTTCGATACCCGTGATGGTTAAAGCACAGACAGCTCATTGTTTATCTTTGTGGTTAACTACAAACAAACAGCCTTTTGTCTTATATATTGTGGAATTTCATTTCTCCCCTTACATTTATATACAACAAACCTGCAGTTATTTAGTTATTAAAATTAAGATTCAACCAGTTCTTTAAAATATAATCCCAAAAATTCATAATTTAATTTTCTTGCCTCTCTTCATACGGAAACATAGTAGAAAAATAGTCTAGAATATTTAAAATGTCATATTTTCTGTGTGATTGTAAAACTGTTAATATTTTTAGCCAAAAGATACCAGTTATTCAAGTGAAAATATATTAATAAGTAAATTATTGGTTTACTATGTAGTTCTTAAAATATGAAAGTGTGTAATTATGCAATTTAAAACTAAAAATACCAAATTAATTTGTTTATATATAATTATTTAAAAGTTTTTCTTTGAAAAGAGTTGTGACAAAAGCAATTATTTTAAAGACATGTAACCCTAAATTTTCATGCACGTCTGTCTAATACTGTTAAAAAATATACGTTCTTTTACATATATGGAACCACTTCAATCTACTTAGTTAAACACGGCCCAGTATGGCGGTGGATAAGGCAATCGACTCGTAATCTTAGGGTCGCAGGTTCGAGTCCCCGCCACACTAAACATGCTCGCCCTTTCAGCCGTGGGGGCGTTATAATGTGACAGTCCATCCCACTATTCGTTGGTAAAGGAGTAGCCCAAGAGTTGGCGGTGGGAGGTGATGACCACCTGCCTTCTCTCTAGTCTTACACTGCAAAATTAGGGACGGCTTGTGCTCATAGGCCTCTTGCAGTTTTGCGCAAAATTCAAAACAAACCACGTAAAACACACGATATGTTAATTATTTAGGGCGCAAATCGTTTGGGCCCGACATGGCCAAGTGTGTTAAGGCGTTCGACTCGTAATCCGATGGTCGCGGGTTGAATCCCGCTCGCACCAAACATGCTCTCCCTATCAGCCGTGGGGGCGTTATATAATGTAACGGTCAATTCCACTATTCGTTGGTAAAAGAGTATCCCAAGAGTTGGCGGTGGGTGGTGATGACTAGCTGCCTTCCCTCTAGTCTTACACTGCTAAATTAGGAACGGCTAGCGCAGATAGCCCTCGAGTAGCTTTGCGGGAAATAAAAAAAACAACAAAAAAAAACAAGTGTTCCTTTGATGCGAACCTCCAAGAAACGAAAATGATATGTATTAATTAACTGTACAAAGTTGTTTTCTAAGTATTATTTAATTTCTAGTATAAAAATATTTGTAGAAAATAAAATTTAATTCAAACTCAAGTTATTACTTCTAGTTTTCTAATTCTTAAATAATGTTTCGTAAAGTCACGGCATCTGGTGGTGGTGTTTGCTAACTTTTTTAAAAATCACATTTTCGTACAGTGTTTGTTTCAATTTTAAACATTATTTACAGGTTAATAATCACGGGTCACATTGATCGAGAACATGAAAAAGTTTTGACAAATAAGACTTGTGGTATATAATATGAGAAATATCAGAATATACTTTAAATAATGTAGAAATTCTTCATTTTCATATGAAAATGTATAATTAGCATCTGGAATTATATAAAAACCCTTCTTTTAAGTTTCTTCTCTTTGTACAAGGTATATATTGGTACAGTAATATCTAAAAAATCTTCAATTACAAAATTCTTAGTGCTGATTTAATTATATCACATGGTTCTTACATCCTAAATGTTCCATAATATATTTTTGTCTGTTGTATATAATTAACTCCAATATGAGAATAAATTCAGAAATAAAAGAGACAAATATACTTACAGACTTTGCAAACACGGGAGAGTTGAATTACTCAATGTATTCAATGACGTGTAGACAAAGTTGGCAACTTGCTTGTTCCGTTCACTCCACAGTTCACTGACAACACGTTCTAATAGATGGATTGGAGGATTGTTGTAAAGTAAGACTGTGAAAGCAGCTATTCTGATCTCGTAAGGTTCAGTGGGGTTAAAGTATATGGGTACCATTGTCGATAGTACCTGTTCAGAAAAGGAAATATAGGATAAGAGGCCCGCCACAGGTAAAATACCACTTTTAAAACTAGCAAAATCTCTCGAAAAAACAAACATTTGTAGTATTTCTATGTTTATCAATAATTTAAATGAAATATGAATAAGAAATGTACATACTTGTTAATAACCGAAGGTTACATTACGTAAATGAATATCTTATATGTACATTTCTTCCTCCAATTCATTTTACAAAAAAAATGTTTACATTTATTCAACTAGAAATGTTTACTTAGTTATATTGTTTAATACTCGACCATTATGTAAGCATTCTTAGATAGATGACCCAGTTCGCAAGTATTATTTTGGTGCTTTTAACTCAAGTTCGTAAATATTCTTGGATGTTTAACTTGGTTTGTAAATATTTTTGGGTTATTAACCTATTTTGAAAGTCGTTCTAGGTACTTGATCCAATTTATGAATGTTTTTCATTGGCTAACCTGGTTTATAAATATTCTTTGATGGCTAACCCAGTTTGTAAATCTTCTTTAGAACTCAATCAGTACTTGTTAAGATATGTTTACAAATGTACAAATAATGATATTGATTATAAATATTGCCTTGGACTGATTCTATTTGTTATAACAATAGAAAGCTATATTTATTTAGTACGTACACCACCTAAGATATCAATGTTCTAGGTGAAATCTTAGAAGAGATAATGAGTGAGAACACGTGATATTGAAATCTTAAGGTCTTATTTGATGCACTACTACACCAACTCTTAAATCTTTCAGCCATTTCCTGTCAGAAATGAATTTACAAGAAATATTAATTCCAGATAATTTAAGAATCTTTCGATTTATTGATTAAGAATACGGCTTTTATAAAAGTTACTTTAAACTTTTAAATTACATCGAAATATCAAATGTTTTGGATGTCACGGAACATAAGTTCCACAGCGAGGATGTGATATCCTATTTTTGAGTTTTCTATACTTTGTTCGATTGAGATACAAAAACAAAACTAAAGTTCAGATTTCATCTTTCAGCAAAATCACTTCATATAGCTCGAAGCTAAGACAAAGTTTGACATATGATACTCTTCCAGAAGTAAACTAGTATAGTATAGGTAAGCAAGTATTGCTTACCTTCACAGGATATCTGAAGATGAAAAGATGAAGAGAGTATATTGTCACTTGGCGGAGAAAGTTGCAACTAGCTGCAGGATTTTCCTCATCTTGGAGAGCTATGCAACTTGGAGTCTGACCAGTGATGTATGGTTTTAGATGGGGGAGAGCCCTTGGATGACTAGTGTGAGACAAGGCCTGTATATAAGCTACCTTTTTGTAGAATTCATTTGTTGACTCCAAAAGATGTGCTATTTTCTGGAAGATAAGAGGGAGAAGCAAGTAGGTTTAAAATGAACAACGCTAAAGAAGTTAGTGACGTGTGATATGATTCATTTTGAATTACGATATGACACAGTTTTATTTCAGTATAAACAATAGTTTAGAGATTGATCTTAACGTGGTTAGTATTCATACATAAGCTTACCAATTATTATGATAGTTAAGTATCAAAACATAACTAACTTTTAATGCACAGAATACACGTATCTTTCTGTCAATAAGCTTATGGAAAGGTGACATTTTACAAAAGACGATATTTGGCTCGCTGTTATGGAAGTCACAACTTGCAAGTATTTAATGTATAGATGTATGTTGTATAGATAAACAAATACAAATTACTATTATGTATACATGATTAAAAATAAGAGTGTTTCTAGTAAAAATGAAAATATGAAAAGAGATAAGGAATTTTACTGACTGTTAGACGTTGTGAGAATTACACCTAATATCAACATTTATCTCCTGAAATAATATAAAATAAATTAGAATAATTCTTTGGATTTTGTGCATAAAGAGTAGCAAGAGTTTGTTATTTTTTAACTGTCTAATTAAATACAATAGTGTCTTTTATGGCTTAAGTGTTTTTTTTATTTATATTGTTTAAAAAGTGAGATGTACATAACTTAAAATATTACCTCTATGTACTCTACAGGATTACAGACAGGAGAAGAAAGCCAAGATTTGATCCTGTTCCGTCTTGTGTAGGAGCTAAATATAGAAGATGGTGGAGGATCATGTTGTTCATCAAAGCTAAAGTGATGATGCTGATGGGTTTGCATCCTTGGAATTACGCACGCTTTACGAATCAGTTTTCCGAAAGTAATGCATGCCGAAGTAAAAAGTGTACGGTTAACTTGGACTTGGGGACTTTGAATCAGTTCCTGTTGAGAGATTGAAAATATATTGAAATTATAAAAAGTTTCTAAAATAATTTTAATAAATGAAAATTTGTTGATTTGTTGATTAATTTGTTTTTAAGAACAGAAAAATGGAACTTGTATTGTTTAAATAACGTATTAAAAGTATATGACCTTGATTTTTTATAAACCTTTTATTTTACATTTTATAAATTAAAATATTTCAACGTCTTATTACCTATCGTTTTTTTTTTCTGAATCTTATGATTCTTAACTTTCACCATTAAGCCGGAAGAAGCCGTCCCTCGAATACAAACCGTGCAGATCAAGAGGTCTGTTCTGGAATTCCTAGCAATTTGTTGTAATCCCAACTTTCATTTTTGTTATTACTGTCATTTGGATCGCAGAAATAGATGTGTATATTTACAGATGACAATACAATTGTTATAAAAATTTATCTTTTTAAAGCCAAATAATATTTAAGCTCCTCAACATGCCACCTTCCTTAAAACGAATCTCCGTACTTTTTAAACATATGGGGAATGATTGGTCCATAACGTAATCTGTATAAACATTACGAAATTCCTTTAAATCAAAAATAAGTTGAATGACACACTCCTTGTACATGGGAAGCCATTTTACACTTTTGTTTAGGGAACTGGGGATATTTTTGTTTCAATAGTTTTCAACATTGATCTTTAACAGATTTGTCTGAAGAATGACATTTAAAGCAAATAACTAGTTGCAAAGAATGGAACTTATGTCAAATAACCAATTGTAAAACTATTCGAATGAATTTCAGCTGAAATGAATATATTTTCATATTTATTATACACTTCAGTAAAAAGATACGATGGACTCAGCAGATAGCCCGATATGGCTTTGCTATAAAAAACACGCACAAAGAAATCTGAATTTGTTATTTAAATATAAATTTGTGGTTTCACTTCATTGTGCTGTTCTACTAGGAATGAAGTATTGAGTATTTTAAATTTAAAAAAAAACGTTTTGTTTAACAATTCTGTCCAAACGTTTAGTGAATAGCTTCACACCATTTGTCTCAGCTAATATTCTGAGCTTCATTAATTCAATATTTGCGGAAAGTTTGTCTTTGACTTTAATATCAAAGGTACAAATTATTGGAATTTACGAGTTGCTTTTCTTAGTGCCCTCTAATGAATTAGCTGAAACGAAGGTAATACTCTTGTGTAGAATCAAATGTTTTAATACAGATTCCATCGTGATACCAATGATCTCATTATAGATTAGGAAATCATACAGGTAGAATTTATACTTACAAAAATAGCCTGGATTGTATCTTCAGATGGGTAGACTAGTTTTTTGGGGAAACTTTCTATAACTTCGCGACCTTCGTTCGCAGTAAGTAGTTCATGTCTAATCAAGTCTGTGACAATAAGAGCAGCATCATTGCTACCACACTCAGACAGAGCGTCCAAAAATATCTTCCTACCAGAAAAGATAAATCAAAGAACGATTAGAAATGACCATAACCAGAGAGGAATTATAATTGTGTTTAGTTCCCACTACTTTATGTATAGATGAAATATTTTCCGTGCTTTTGTACTACATATATTAACCACATATTTCCTTTAAAAACTACTTATTCTTAAATACATTCGAATATACATATATTTCATGTTTTACAAATAAAATATTTCTGTTTAGAGTTGTCTTTTTAAAGAAATAACATGTAGTCCTAGGTAAACTGTGGTATTACCTCATTACTTGTTGCTTCTCCGTCATTCGAGCAGACAAGATTATCTGTTCCACCAAAGGCTTCAGATGCTCATATGACAAAACAGATATGGCGTTAATCAGACCGATTGTTTTGTAAGGGATGGTCTCCGAGTTGGAGAGGTCAGCTTGATAGATGCCATCAGCGATACTCTCCAAGATCTGTTTCACTGTAGTTTTCAAGTACTCTGGATTAGAATAACTGAAGACAGACATAAAAGGGATGTCCATGGACGAATTTACCTTCAGCCTCTGTTTTGATAACGTCTTAAAAGGAGTATCATCATAAACTGGATGTTTAGATAGCATGATACCTTTTTTAATCCAAGGGGAAGAAGGAAAACTGTAAGACAGTTGAGGTAAGGTTGAAATCGATGGCAAGTGAAAGGATAAATTGGTGTACGTTACTGGCTGGGACAGCTCATAAGATACGGTCTGGGCCGGGATGACGGACAAGAGCGTTAGGTTTTGGCTGTTGAGGAAAAGTATGCGTAAATTCAGACGTTTATTTAAGACTTTATTATTGTTGTAAGAAAATATCATACTAGCTGTAGATAATGACAATGTCAGTGAAATAAGTCAGGTTAAACTCCTACAACAAAAATATAGGATTGAATAAAAATGATACTGCAATTGTTACTGTCAATCTAACAATGCTGACCGATTTCAAAACAATATCTCGCATTCTTTAACATGCTACGTCACGTATAATAAGATCAATCCTTGTAATATTTGTAATAAACAAATTATCCAAGGAAAATAAGAAAAAAAACATTACCAAAACGTAAAACTATTTCCAACGTATACTTGTAGTAAATTTCTCAGTGATTTATTAAAGTCAATTTTGTTTGAAATATCTGATAATACTTTCATCATAATACTTTATTAACTTGCATGACAGAAAAAAAAGAAATTTATTCATCGAGTTATTTTATATTATTATAATTTATGACCTAATGACTCTGATTGGTCGAAGTTTTATCCCTAAAGACTTCAAACTTTTACTTTTTGTTTTGCTCTTCATCAATATTCCTTGTTTAACCGTTTTCATCATTAGATGGCGTTTCACAATTTTAAATAACCAAGTAAATAACCAAACACACAGAATGAGTTAATAAACAAACTATTTAGTGATATATATTTACACCTATTTATTTGGATAAATACAATTAAAATATCAAACACATTTACCCATATGATTTTTTTTCACCGACTCCGACTCCTGGCTGATTTAACAGTTTTACTACAATGTTTGATTGCAAGTGATAGGATACTTTTTACACATTTTTGTTTAATATAAACTGCATACAATAGTCGTCATAATACTTGATGTTTTTTTTTTAAATCAATGTCAGCGTATATCCCATACATAAATTTAGTTATGACAAAAATACATTGAAATATATACTCGTTTCTTTATTTTTTGAGCAGCTTATAAAGAACTAACTTGACAAAATTTTTTGTTGATTTCTTAATTTAGAGTCTTAGTTGATTAAAGAGGTTGTTTTTATTTAAAACATTGGCGATATCACAAAAATAACTTAATTCAAAAACGATTTAAGTTCAAAATTGAATAAATAGTTTTAACATTATTTATACTAGATTTTATGCACTTGGCTTTGGGCTAGGTGATCCCACACTATGTCACAACTTATCAAACTTACTACCCTAATAAGGACTCACGCTTCCCTCCTTCTCACGATCCCCTTGCACCCCCGTCAAGAAAATCGTAATGAGCAGACAATAAGCAAACTATTCTATCTGGTCAATACGGGTCAATACGAATAGAAAAACAGGTTGTTTACGAACCACGGTTAACATTGAAACAAAAAAAAACAAACAATTCCCACAGAAAAAATATTTCACACTTACTATGATAAAATCACCACGTCATCACGATAAGCAGAATATGATGTTTTTCCATAGTGTACAAGGCTTTCAATCAGTAGGTCATCATGTGTTCGGCTAACGTTGTAGTTAGTATGAGAATACGATTTGACAATCATATTGTCCTATATAAGGAAGATATTATATGATACTCATTGTGATTAGAAATAGCAAAACATAGAAATAATACTTATTGATCACTAGACATTCTCGGCATAAAAAAGATTTTCTTTCGTAAAATTTCTTCAGTGGAACAGCGCTAAGCCTACAGACTTATAATGTTAAGATACGTGGTTCATTTTCCTGCGTGGATTAAAGACATAGCTCAGTTTGACTTTATTCTGAAACACACACAAACAAATATGTTATCTTATAAATGTGAGAGTTTTGAAGTCACACATTAACACTGGAGAGCAGTTGAACGACAAGCAGTAGAATAGATCATCATATTTCCGGGCAGTTTGTTCGTTGGAATTCCCTTCATTAACATTTTTTTTTATTATTTGTAATTCCTGATTTGTAGATTTCTATTCTACTTTATTTGATTTTCAAATTATCAAAATTTTTATTTTAAATTCATTATGTTATTAACAAGTTTGTTTAACTATAATTCTATTTGGTTCAAATTACAATATATTTTGGATTCAAAACAATTAAAATTAAGATTTTTTTGTTAAATTACACTGTAATAATAATTCATATTAAGAGCAACACCGAAAATAGTGCCTTTTAACTTGTTTTTGTAACAACTTTTAGGCTTAATGGTTTTCCAGTACTCCATTGATTTTGGCAATTAATCTGTTACTTTAAACTATTATATTCTATATAAAAATAACGTTTCATTAAATTTTTTACTTCTTTCCGTCCTACTCAATTGATCGACTGTAGTTTAGCACGAAAAAGTTATTCGGCGGTAGCTTGTGGGAGACAAAATATCTAAGGTACAGGTTTTACACTAATTTTGAGGGGCAAATTAAGAAAAATCTGTAAACGACAACAACAGCAGCAGTAACAGCAACAACAAGAACTAAACTGAAGTAAACTTGTTTTGATAACAATTTTAGGTATTGTTCTAGTTTTAAGACCCCTACCGGCTCATAGCCTCTTGGACATCCAGTGCAGACGTGATGAAAGTGGCCTGTATATTCAGTAGAGGAAGTTTTTTCCGATGGCTGGGAACAAACGTGTGGGCATCCACGGATATCATGACTGTAATGAGCATACACTGGTCTGTATATACAGTTTTTATAATCTCTTGTCTTTGTGATGTTCATAACCTCGCCATAACTGGGGTAGAAACGAGATGGAATAGAATGGATCACGTACCTAGTTTCACAATTCCCTCCGATACCATCCTATTAAGAAACATGAAGTAATACAGTAACACATTATAAACATAACAATATCATGCATCAGTATATGTTTCTTACACATTTATCGGCCTATTATTAGAACGGTATGAATTTTTGAGAGGTATATTACAAACTTTTTTGTTTTCCATAGATTAGGCACATACATTTATTATTATAATTTTCTCACTTCTCCTTTTTATATCCACATTTCTAAAGCAGAAAACTTTATACATATTGATATGCTCGTTGGTTATTTCCAAACAATGTTTAATATAATTACAATGTTGTAGCATGTATCTGAAGTGCCATGAGCAAGGTTTCCTTTTTTCTTTAACTTTCCATCTCTATTCGGTAATCTTCATTCTACAGCTGCATATAGCACACCTACAGTAATTTACTAATAGCGTCCATGTAACGTGACAATGAGAAATATTACACGTTTATTCACTAGCTAAAACAGCCTTTTCAAATAATAGTACACCTGTTTGATTCTGCATGTTTGTTATGTGATAAATACAAGCAAATACCGTAATAAAAATAATAACTTAAGTGGATTATTATCTTTATGTTAAAAATTTGTCGAGGAACCTTTCGACTTTTATCTTCACAAGCAAGTAAGTATATTGTTAGCAAAAGTTATAAGAAGGCAATTCGGTACATTACATTGTAATCCACTACTGTTTCAATGACAAGTAATGTACTGTTGTTTTAGTATATAAGTTGTTCATTGCATTCACTGCAGTATTTTTCAAACATTATTACTTTACCTTTAACCTACAGACGTTACAAAAAAAGTTCGGTCGTTCAATAAACGTTTAATGTAGAGATAACTCATTTAGATTAATGTTATTCTTTATCACAGGCAAATCTTATTTTTTACTACTTTTACTAATTATAGCGATTTTTATTTTATATAAAACTTTTATAATTTTATATTTTTGTGTATGGTGGCTATTGTTATACAAACATACTTTCGGTAGTCACCTTCATTCATGTATTGTTGTGGAATGTGCTAAGTTGGAAACAACAATGTATCTGACAAAATGGTTTGGTTTGTTTTGAATTTCGAGCAAAGCTACACGAAAATTGTCTGCGCTAACCGTCCCTAATTTAGCAGTGTCAGACTAGAGGGTAGACAACTAGTCACCACCACCCACCGCCAATTCTTGGGCTACTCTTTTACCAACGAATAATGGGATTAACCGTCACATTATAACGCCCCCATGACTGAAAGGGTGATCACATTTGGTGCGATGTAGATTCAAACCCGCGACCCTCAGTAGAATACCTTATCCAGCTCGCCATGCCGGGCCCACTGACAAATTAAATTAGCAATACGTATAAAGATCATTGTACAGTTTTCTATTTAAACACCATAAATTAAAGGAAATTTCAAAATTTCTAAATAGTGAGAGTTAAACTGTTTTTCTAAATCTTCAGTGCTATAAAAATGAAAGTGAGCATGATAAGTTCGGGAAAAACGTACCTCGTGAATTAAAGTTAGATATTTATCACCACTTTGCTTTTTCCATTTTAATTGGGCTGGATAAAATTAGTGTATTTAACACTAAACACTCATTAAAATAAACTATATTTTGCTTTGAAATTTTCTACTTTGAGTCGAATAAAAGTACCATTTCGTTAAAAAATGTACTAGCTGTGGTATAATTAAATTATTCATTTAATAAAACAAACTATATATCATTTAAATATATTTTTGTGGTGTAAGTATGACAAATCTAGATACTTAGAATAAGCTCATTAAAACTAAAGATATTTTAATCTAAAAATTTACTAGTTGTAGTTTAATTTAAACTACCTACTGAACAAACGAACCACTTATAAAAGTTATCTTCACAATAGAGCAAGCTGTTTCTTCATTAAAATTAACTAGCTGTGGTCCAAGTAAAACCAAACACTTATTATAACTACCTAAATTTCAACTGAAATATACCCGTTGCGGTATAACTAAAACTGACAACTCAATGCAACAAACTAGGTTTTAACTATAACTGTACTAGTTGTGGTTTATGTAAAACTATGTACTCATTAAAACAAATCATATTTTAATTAAACAGTTTCTAGTTGTGACTTAAGCTATAAAGCACTAACCAATAGTATGTGATAAACTATTGCCAAATTAAAACTAAACACTGATTAGACAGAACAAGTTATATTTAAGTTGTTTTTTTTTGTTTTTTTTAATTCTAGTCATCACTACCCACCGCCAACTCTTGGGCTACTTTTTTACCAACGAATAGTGGGATTGACCGTCACATTATAACGCCCCCACGGCTGAAAGGGCGGGCTTGTTTGGTGCAACCGGGATTCGAACCCGCGACCCTCGGATTACGAGTTGAACGCCTTAACACACTTGGCCATGCAGGGCCCCTAGATCTTTTAAAATTTAAATTATTTTTTAAATTTCCAATAGTATAGAAAAAATATCACATACAAAGTATTTTGCACGAACTTCTTATTGCTAACTTATGGATGAAATAAATTTATTCTTCATAATAACAATTTTATTTTGCTCTTTTGCAGGATGTTACAGAGGGCAAAAGAGAGTCATGAAGTCGCTATTCCAAGAATTTGGCGTGAACCCACTGACCACTCAAACAATTGCTACTTCTGCATAGTGGACCCTTCTAAACCTCGGGCTGGCAAGAATGAATATGTATTCGGACCTTTCATCATCCATTACCCCAGTGTCACACTGTCCGAACGCCTTAACACGCTTGGCCGTGCCAGGCCCTATATTTAAACTAAAAGTACACTAATTGTGTTTTAAGTAAAACTACATATTCATTATAACAAACCATATTTTGAACTAAAATTGTGATCTCAATAAAACTCGATTATTCCATGTATGCTTCAACTGAAATTGCACTTGAATGATATAATTAAATGAGCTTTATTATAATAAAATTATAATATACCTAATACTTAAACTAGATTTAAACAAAGGTGTAGAGGTTGCGGTTAAATTAGAACCTGCTTTATTAGAAGAACCAGATTTTAACTATAAACAAACCCATGGCTATGGTCTGATTAAAACTTCAATTTATTGGAAAAATACTGTATTTTGAACTAAAAGTCGACCAGTTCAGTTTTTAAGTGCTTGACTGAAGGTTTGTTTCATCGTAGCATTAAGCAATGCTTTTTATGAACACATGAACTTAAAGTATTTCAGTGTTATGAAAAGTAGAACTTATTTATATTTAAATAATAATGAATTATCTGTTATAGTTTTAATGTTGCTGCCCAACTGCCACAAACATCGAAACATCGATTGCATTCGTAAATGAAGAAAATAGATTGTTTAGGAAAACTAGATCTTGCCTCATAGACATTGTAGACATTTGCGTACTTGTCTACTTGTGGTACTGTGTTTTTAATGGGAGAGACAACTGGATTCTTCTGGTCTAAGTTGAGCTGCATTGTTGCCATAACACTTTTTTTGAAGTTGACCGACCACTGCGGCTCCGACTCTTCAGCTTCCATTGACACCACCTATAGGTGTAAAAAGGAAATACAATTTTAAACCAGCTTGTAAGGTATTGTAATTGTTTATTACTCTTTCACAATAGAAATATATTTTAGAATACAATATAATAGGAGTATTTAAATTTCTGTAAATGTTAGTGTTACAAGCAACCATTTTGTTTACTTCGAGGCTAATTGTAAACATATGATAGTGTAACAAGTAACTGTTGTTGTGTGCTTTAACGCCACTCGTAACTATGTTTGTATACTTTAGAGTTGTCAACAAATTAGTACAACAAGTAATTGCTTTGTATACTTCAAGGTTAATTAGCGATATGTGATAGTGTAATAGCTAATTATGCGTATTCGACTTTAGTTTTAAAAAGTGACTGTTGTCAGTACTTTAAGGTTATTTCTTGACAAATGTTAATGTAACAAAAAATAGCGGTAACTTATATATACCGTATTTCCTGGCGTCGAAGACGCACCCCTATTTTGATTAGCTAAATTTTGAAGCAAAAAAGAAGATAAACATAAGGAAAAGGTTGCAGCACTTCCACCATTATTACCAAGAGATTTCGTGGATTGTTTTGTGACTTACGGTACATAAATCCTCTTGCTTACTTCTCGTTTTTGTGAGCTGTACGCTTATCATATCTATGACTGAAAGTGTATATCTTATTTCACCACTGGAATATCTGTATTATTACCAGTAATAACGTTACTGTAAGCCTATTCTAGGAGTGTCTTTCTTTTTTGTAGAAGTCATAATATGGGCTGTATTTAAAAAAAAAAAATGATTCAGTAAACTGTGACAGAGAACTCCTACCGAGAACAGGTCTGTTTGAAATCGTTGCATAACAACTGATCAGAGTGGTATGAACGAAACCAAAACAAACTTACGATATTTTGAAAATGACTGCTGTTACCGGGTAGTGTTTCCGTAATTTTACTTTTAATACATTGTTATAATGCTGTCTTAATATCAAGATCGTTTCAGGTGAGTAAAAATGTCATTATTTAATGGAAAACAAACAGATTAGACCATCGACTGGTTTACATTAGGCCACTGCGGAAGCATCAATAAATTTTGTGATCATGTATGATTATCTTGTTTATTTTTTTATTTTATTTTATTATAGGTTACATTTCATTTACTGAGAGTTTATAAATAGTTTGATGTATAGTGCTCTCTTATACTGACAATGATGAACTAAAATATATACTCAATACATATGTTTTTTATTTGCTTTTCCAACTCATCAGCATTTTCGTTTATCACATAATCAGAAGAGATAATTTGGTGTTTTGTCTGTGAATTTCATGTATCCAAGTGGCGATTCATTGAGCTTTTACTATTTATGTACATAAAACGAATTAAAAGAATCATCTCAGAAAAGACATAGTAACTCACTATTTTCATAATTTTTTATGTATACGGACATTAACTGCATGTGTATATGTTTCACTGATCTTTTTTATTGCCAGTTCTCATATGTGCCCTTGGAAATTTTTACTTCGTATCACTAATAATCTTCCAAATGTTATTTCAATCATCACTATTCAAAAAATGCCTCAGGTTTGGCAACTGAATTACAGTAGACTCTTTTTGGAATTTCAAACGAAGCTAAAAATAACAGTGCTTTCTCTTCTGTTTAATATATTTGAAAATATTGCGTATTAAAGTTATCGTCAAACTGTATAATACATAACGATTTTACTAGAAATCACTTTTAGTTTGCACACTCTCTCGGTTTTCGAAACCTAGCCTACTAGGTACACTACTCGCACAGGATATATTTTTTACCACTTAACATCACTGCTCATAATCTACATTACTTGTAGAAAAGCTAACTTCACCACTTAACATCAGTGCTCACAATCTACATTACTTGTAGAAAAGCTAACTTCACCACTTAACATCAGTGCTCACAATCTACATTACTTGTAGAAAAGCTAACTTCACCACTTAACATGACTGCTCATTATCTACATTACTTGTAGAAAAGCTAACTTCACCACTTAACATGACTGCTCATTATCTACATTACTTGTAGAAAGCTAACTTCACCACTTAACATGACTGCTCATTATCTACATTACTTGTAGAAAAGCTAACTTCACCACTTAACATGACTGCTCATTATCTACATTACTTGTAGAAAAGCTAACTTCACCACTTAACATGACTGCTCATTATCTACATTACTTGTAGAAAAGCTAACTTCACCACTTAACATGACTGCTCATTATCTACATTACTTGTAGAAAAGCTAACTTCACCACTTAACATGACTGCTCATTATCTACATTACTTGTAGAAAAGCTAACTTCACCACTTAACATGACTGCTCATTATCTACATTACTTGTAGAAAAGCTAACTTCACCACTTAACATGACTGCTCATTATCTACATTACTTGTAGAAAAGCTAACTTCACCACTTAACATCAGTGCTCATTATCTACATTACTTGTAGAAAAGCTAACTTCACCACTTAACATGACTGCTCATTATCTACATTACTTGTAGAAAAGCTAACTTCACCACTTAACATCAGTGCTCATTATCTACATTACTTGTAGAAGATCTAGTTTCACCACTTAACATCACTGCTCATGGTTTAAAGTTTAAAATGATTGGCAACTTACCACACCATCTTCTATATGAAACAAACAAGGTCTGGACAGTTCCTGTTGGTATATCACGGAACTGGTGTGCTCCTTGAAAATTGGTGCGTGGTACGGATCAGGAACTTCCTGGTTAATGCTAGCCACTCGGACATTATCCAGCTGGACAGAAAATAGTTTGTGATCAGACAAAATATGGCGTAACTTGCGTTAATTGGAAATAATTAAATTAAATAATCTACAACATAGCTTGATGTCAGATGAATACTTATCACTGAATCAAAACTGCCATTTTACATTTAAACATTGTGTTTCTTTTATATTACTAAAAGATTAAGACTAAAACACCAATTCAAGAATTCCTCTTTCACTATTTATCAACGATTTGTTTTGTACTAATTCACGTCTTTATACTATGCTGCACCTTTGTCAAATACAATAACGTAAATAATGTAAAAACTACTAAATCTAAAATGTTCAAGAGAATTGTGAATAATTTAAACTTCCTTAACCTTCAAAGTATTCACAATTATTTTTTTCAAATCTTATTCATAACTGTTAAATAATAATTTATAAAATGAAATTGTACTTTTCTCTAAAGAATTTAAGACATATTAAATTTTCCAAACAGATTTACTCAGTTACTTAAAATGATTGCTTTTGAAATTTCAGGCAAAGCTACACGATGGTTATCTGAGCTAGCCGTCCCTAATTTAGCAGTGTAAGACAAGTCATCACCACCCACCGTCAACTTTTGGGTTACTCTTTTACCAATGAATAATAGGATTGACCCTCAAATTATAACGCTCCCACGGCTAAAATGGCGAACATGTTTGGTGTAACGGCGATTCGAACCCGCGACTCTCAGATTACGATTCGAACGCCCTAACCACCTGGTCATGCCAGGCCTTTACTTAAAATGAGTTCTTATTGATGATTCATTACATTATCCTAATTTATTACCTCAGAAAAGTAGAGTTTAACACGCATACGTAACTCGTTATTGAATATATGTAAACAATCCTTGCTACTTTATTCCAATACACATACCCCACGGGTCTGGCTCGAACGTGGCCTAGTAATTATCGTACCGGACTAGGAATCTGAGGGTCTCAGCTTCGAGATGTAGTGTTACCAGATATTTTTCGCACTTTCAAATGTAGATTGATTACACGAATAGCAATTAATTCCTCTGTTCGGTTAAGACTAGTCAATTCTGATGGTGGGTGCCGTCAACTTGTTTTCAGATTGCCCAGCCACTACTCTCATCTGTTTATTTAGGTGTAGTTCAGTTGAGGAAACAAACAAGCGTTTACTTACTGTTAAAAGAACACTCTTCCTGGTGTAGCTAGTCTGAGAAGTGACTAGCTGCAATATCAAATCAGCTAAAATTTCCAATCCTGAACATTGATAAACTAGGGTAGGAACCCCACTCAAAGTTCTGCTTTTGTATATATAACGATACTGTCTTCCAGTAGAAAAGACTTAAAAAAGACAAAAACACATGGTTGCAATGATAACATTGAAGAACACTGTAAGTGAAGCCGTGAAAATGAAAAAGCGTTAATTTGGTTACAGTTACTGACAATAAAAGTTACCTTAGTAACCAAAAATATTATCAAAACCTGAAATTGTGACTTGGTCGAATAAAGCAACATCTTACATAAATAAACGATCATACAGCATATCAATATACAACAACTTTTATATTCTGTTCAGGTAATTCAGCTTAACCATTAAAGTAAAACATCATACCTATTTAAGAAAGAGTTAAGGCACTAAAATGTAAGCTCTAATTGTTGAAAGCTTAAATCTTTTTTTAGATATTCAAGCAGATATAAACTAACCGAAATAAGCAGTACTACGGGAAGTTTTTTAAAACTTGTCTTCTATTTAACAATTTAATTCACGATTAACAATTAAATCGGAATAATCAATACCATTTCTATTGTGATTCAATTTACAGTTTGCATACTTGTGGAATGGCAAATTTACAGGTAGTTTTTACTTACCAGATGGATGAAGGCCGTTTACAGCCGCTGAAACAGTAATACATATTAATTAGAACACAAAGATATAGAAGAAAATGTTTGTTCCTAGTTAAGCTATGATGGTAAATAATGCAAGAAGTAACTTTTATAATAATGTATTAAGTTATCAAAAAAGTATAAATGAAGAATGTGAACAGTCTTAAATACCTAAAAACACGACAGAAGTTTTATTAACTCTGTAAAAAGTAGCACACACACACTCTGTCTGTACATATATATATATAAACAATAATTACTATATCCCTTTATGAAGGGTTATCAGTAGTCCATTACAACACTTCTTATAAAGTCCGCTCAAACGCGAAAGACTCGAAGATACTGCTAGATCAAACTGTCTAGTGATCCGAAAGATCTCAGCTTGTTTTACCTATTTTATCCTCCTAGAGTGGACTGTGAGGTTCATGAAGTTTAATTTTCGCGGGATTTCTTTAAATTTATGTTACAGCATTCACTTAGAGATGTTATTAAATCATAATTTGGTAATATGTTTTTTCTGTAAAATGTAGAAAAAATTTCTTTTGGTAGAATTTAGATGTTTGAAGCTCCATTAGGATAAAATTCTTACAATATTCAACCATTGGTCTTTACTAAGTTTACCTTTTGATGGAGTCTAGTTTTATTTAAAGCTGCGTTAAAAAGTTTGTCATAGCATCAGACTTGTAGTGTTATGATGTTCAATTTATTCGATTTATTTTGCTAAACTTTATAGGTTTTTTTTTAGATTTATGTTTCAAAAAAGAACATAATATTTTCCAGTCTTGGCGTTGTTACAACGTGGTCGGTAATGAGATTCGTTCTTTGTTTAATATAACCTAATTTCTTTGGTTCACTTCGAAATAAGTCAAATTACGAAATTTAAAAGGTTGTTTAATTCCGGAAATCATCTAATTAGTCAGCATCAGTATCTGAAAGTAACAATCAATTGATTGATACAATCTCAAACACCTGCAAAGTAAGAAATTTTACGTCATACAATAAATAATTATTATTACCTTTAAAAGGTAAGATGTTTTAATCAAATTTATATAAACTTAAACGTGATCTAAATATTAAATGCCTAATTACTGATAAGCACATTTTGTCATTAATACATTAGCACTTACCCACGAGAGCGAGCAGCAATAGAGCTAGCATTCCTTTCATTTTGATGGAAATAAATGAAGGTAGCAATGGAACAGCCAGTGCAGTTGCGTTTATATTAAGCTTCTATCTGTTAGCTCAACCAATCAGAAATGCAATCATTAGAATCAGGCGATTACTTCTAAAAAATATTTCAAGTCAAGATTTCAAGGTCAGCGTGTACATACGTATACTTGCTGACTTTATGTTTCTTGTTGTTTTTTTTCGTCGGTGAAGCTTACAGAGTAAACATTTTAAATGTTAGTAATCACTTTAGTTTAAGTCTGCACTTTTACGTTCTCTAAGAAGAAATTAGTTCAATGAAATCTAAGAATTTTAAGAGATGGATAGTTACATAATTCATAGTTTCTCCTGGTGTGTTTGGTTTGGTTTTTGAATTTCGCGCAAAGCTACACGAGGGCTATTTGCAGTAGCCGTCCCTAATTTAGCAGTGTAAGAATACAGGGAAGGTAGCTAGTCATCACCACCCACTGCCAACCTTTGGGCTACTCTTTTACCAGCGACTAGTGGAATTGACCGTCACTTATAACGCCTCACGGTTGAAAGGGCAAGCATGTTTGGTGTGACGGGGTTTCGAACCCGCAACCCTCGGATTACGATTCTAGTGTTAATAACCTGTTTTATACGGTCTGTAGCAGAAAGCTGTAATTATTTATACAATTAATTTTGATAATATCCTGCTGTTTATCAAAATTTGTAGTACATATTGAAGGAACTTTGACATTTTCGCAAGTTGAAGTAAAAACGATCTTTATTCTGCAAATAATAATAAAAAAACATTTTTTTATTTCTGCCAAAGTTTCGGCATTGCAGTTTCGTCAGAGTTGATAATTTTTGTATATTTAGTTCTGTTGAAGCCGTAGTGGCGTAACATTAGTTGAAATATAAAAAAAAAAAACTTGATATTATTATTTACTGTAAAGCAAAATTAGTTTTCCCAACTTTTATAAGATTCAATTGTAAGCTGAGCCCAGTCACTGCGTGATGAGTTATTTCAGTCCAACCACAGATCATGAACCCATTGTATACTGAGTTATTCCAGTCCAGTCATAAGATTAATGAGCCCATTTAATAATGAGCTATTCCAATCCAGCTATGGAGCATAATAGCAGATTGTGACTGTGATTATCTTTATATATCTATATAATAAATGCAGAAATATCCTATGAAAATGTGCTTGGATAACAATCAGTCCATATCATTATGCTTAATGACAAATAAAAACTATATCATAATAACTACTCTATTAAAAATTATTAAAATATAGAGGTTTAATGAAATTAAGAATGTTTTGCTTCGTAAACTAACGGTCATCATTTTTGTAATTTATAATTTTAACCTAAACAAAATGAATGTGGTTAATTAATTTCATAAGTAGCATTAACCACTTATTGAGTCATAATTTGACCAGATAAGTTTCTGAGTTCAATATTTTAAGATGCTTAATCATCGCAAATCGATTTCACATTATTACTATTTCCTTATTTTTAGTTATTTATGTTTGCATACAATGGATTGAAATATTTAAGATAGATACGGAATATTCCTACCAAAGATTCAAGAAAATAAATATATTTTAAATAAAAGCCGTACTTGTTGACTTTTTGTTTTGTAACATAGGGATCATAGATTAACCTAACTGCTGAGCACGGGTCACGCTGACACCAGCGTTAAATATATGTCTCTTCAGCATATGTAACACTCTATCTTCATAACCTCGATACATTAGTTAGCGGATTTCTTGTAAAGTAGTAACAATTGAAGCTTTTCAGGCACTTCGTTAGTTAATCACGTTATATAACGTGAGATCTGTATATGTTTATTAAAATAACAAATATTGGAATTAAAGTAAAAATATTTATATCTTGTTCTCAAGTTTACCAAATATTTATATCACATAATGTTATTTCTGTGATGTACTCTGTTAGGTAAACGATTTTTATTCCTAGATACGTCTTAAATATGCCCCCAGTAACTCTGCTTACGTCCCTAAAAATCAAGTTTTGATACTTTCGCTGGACACAGCATAGCTAGCCCATTGTGTAACTTTGTGTTTAAAAACAAACAATCATAAACTCAGAGCCTTGACAACTTTACGTAAATTTACATATATAAGCCCTCCACTGGCACAACGACATTTCTACGGACTTATAACGCTAGAAACTGGATTTCGATACACCTTGCGCGCAGAGCACAGATAGTCCATTGTGTAGTTTTGTGCTTAATTCCAATCAAACAAACAACATATGTAAAATCGTAAATAAGAAGAGTCAAGTCAAAATTAATCTAAATAACAATTGACATTACCATGTTATGTAGAAAATAAGTATAATTCCGTACGTGAAAGTGTTCTGTTTTTGTACTTATTTCGCCTAATGATGCCAAGTTAACAGTGACGAAACGCCCCGTGTTGTATCAGCTTTCTCTTCATCAGTTAGTTTTCCCTATTATCATTTACATTAGATTTTGTTTTACGCCTTCATATCAAGCTTTAAACTCTTAATGTGTTATTTGAGGAATCTAAAATTGTATTTTGGTGTGAAGGAATGGCATATTCTTATGCATGTGTTATTTTTTTCTTCTTTAACTATAATGGGAAATTCAAATTATATAGTGTCATGGAAATACTTAAACTAGTTACAAAATTAATGCAAACCACACAAACATACGTAACTTATTACATTCAACAGCTGAAATTCTGTAAAACGTCAGGATTACACTCGAATTTTTGACGTAAACCTGAACATATATGAATTGCTTACACGCACTGTTTATAAAACCTTTGTTAAATTAGCGTTTGTATGTAACTATAACACTTAAAACCCTGCTGATTAGAGTGCTGGACAAAACATCTATGGGCTTATTGTTCGTGTCAATTGTCGCCAAAAAACAGTGTCCATTTTGAGGCTGCGGGTCCGTTATAAGGGTAATTGTGAAATTCCACTAGTCGGTCAGATAGTCTATCAGATTAAAATTAAAAACAAGTTGTGTTTCTGTTAGATTAACGTTGTTAAACAACCACGGACATTAGGAATGTGTGTCATGAACATAGTATTTCGTTCCAAGTAAATAACCTGTGATAAAGAAGAAACACGTCTTGATAATTATTTCAACAAATGTTCGTTAATATTTTCTAGATGTAAAAGATGTCAGCCACATGTTTTTTTTTGGTTAAAGTGTTCTAGTTTTTGAAATATACACAATGCTGCAATTTTCTAGGAGACTTGATCTTTGTAATTATTGTATGTAGTTTTATTGTAGCATGACGTGAATAAAACATATTTATAGAAAGTTACATGAATCTTAGTAATACTTGAAGCATTATTTGCTGGTAAATTGCCTGTAAAAAAGTTTCTTAATATTGCTGACATTAGCAGAAACTTTACATGCTTTCTATCGAACGACATTTATGTGTTTTCACAAAACACTGTGCAAACCAGTACATCCAAGATACCCTTGTTTCCTCATTTTAAAGCTCCAATTGATATTTTGGTAATCTAAACTTAGTTACTTATTTTGAACAACTATTTACAAGTACATTCTAATTTTCATGCAAGTACTTGGACAAAATCCTCAGAAACCTTAAAGTTTCTTTGCAACTCATATGGAAGAGAGTTCAAATAGGGAATTTGAACTTAAATTATTATTTTGAATAGTTCTTTGCCTTTTAATACGGTTTTAAAGTAAGGTTTTACATTCAAAGTCCAGAGCAACTTGACTCTAGTTTTTAAAGAAACTTCCTAACACTTAATTTTTTAAATATTCTAAATGGTTCAAAATGTCAAGTGTAAAATTTTAGTTCATTTTGTCATAAACTTGTTTAAAACAAGAATCATAAATGCGTACATAGATTATTTGAAGTTAACTATATGGATTATTGAACTGTAGTTTGTAATATGAACATTGAGTTTGTTATAAAGAAAGAAATTTTGTCTGTGCAAATCAGCAAATAGTGTAAAATAAAGTTCTGGTAGAACGGAATTTATCAAGACTACAATTTGACATTTTTAGCGTTTGTTTCCTTGGTAATGTGATGCCACTGAAAATGGATTGCTTTTAACAAGGAAATGTAGCAGCCCTTTTCGACATAAAGAGTTATTCAAACACAATCAGACATACAGATGCATTCAGAGCGAGAATTTGAAATTTTCAAGACAAGAATATCTATTCCACTTAATTCCGTTGGAAAGCAAAGAAATATGGACCAACTTGGAACACCATGAATACTTTGAAAAATACAAAAACAAACAAATAACGTACCCTAGCCATGGTAAGCAAAGTACAGCGTCTTCTAAAAGATGAGAATCCACAAATGTAAAGGCCAGTGGCTAAAACTATCTCTACCACAGGCAACAGTACGCAGTAAGAAAAATGTTTCCTTGAAAAAACGATGCAGAATATATCCGTTCAATCATTATGTACCTTAAGCAATTGGAGAATGAGAAGTGTTTTCCTGTTTCTCTATACGAACGCATACATTCAAAATGTCCTTATTGAAAGCAGACAAGGAGTAATGATGAGCTTTGAAGATAACAACATTACGACGAAACTTTTAGCAACGGAAACCATGTGTAACAATTAGAGCAAAGATGACTAGTCGTCAATTAGAGTATGATGAAACATGTACAGTAACGTTGCGATGAGACTCCAAAAACGCTTTAATATATCGTACTCACTCCATCTCTTTGTGTGTATATATTATATATATACAGGTATTAAAGACAGAATGTTTCAACAATCTCCGATTTTTAATGCTGCGGACAGTTTTTATAATCTAATTAAGCGTGTTGTTGTTGTTTGTTATTAAACACAAAGCTATACAAAGGACTGTCTATCTGTGTTCTGCCCATCATGGGTATCGAACCCCTGTTTCTAGTGGTATGTGTCCGTAGGTTTACTGCTGTGCCACTGCAGGACACGTACCATACTAAGACCAGTACTATAACACTACAGCGTTTCTCTACACGGTTGTATGAAAAAGACGTCTTTTATTGTGATTAAGCGTTTAGTTAACAGTAGTCCCTGTGTGATGCAGTACATACAAGCCAAATTTACTGCCATTTTCAAGTACATTTGATTTATTGAAGAAAATTTAACAACCAACATTATTACAAATATTCAATTAGAATATAATAATATTTCTCATGTATCAGGTGAATCTTATAATGGCTTTATATTTTCATTATATTAAAAGTATAGATTTGTATACAACATTCAATATCATGATCTAGCTAGAAATTCTACACTAGAGACATCATTAATAACATTTTTGAAAAAAAAACAAAGATATTAACGTTAAATTTACTTAAAAGACAAATACAAGAACATTATATTGGATTATTAGTCTTTTTTGTTTATTATCGCTAGAGGGTGATAGAACAAAGTAACATGGTGACGGAGCTTGTGCTGAAATGAAAAGCTTAATTTAATAAACGTAATTAACTCTGTCACCAAAGGTGGTCAGATACTAGGTTTCTACACCTCTGTATGGATGGATTTGTTTCTATATTTGTTAAAAAGATTTCTTTAAAACAGCTAAATGGAGTTGAATGAAAGATGGTATACATTTAGACTATAAACTAATTTAACAGTGATTAGTTAACACGGAGACCGATTTTGAACATTATTTTTTCTCTATAGCTCAATCAAAAATAATGGGATTTTGATAAAATTTGACGATAATATCTAGAATATTAGTCCTCACTGATCTGCCAAAATGGTTTGTGTTCGTCGATAATGACGAACATACGAACACATTTTCGTATTTTTTAAGAGCCGTATATGATCAATGCTGAGTGCTCGGGAGAAGGGTTGCTCTACTGACTGCCCCTCTAGTTTATCGAATAAAATCCGATTCACTGTCTGAATAATACTTATATTACTTTATAACTATTCTAGATTAATTAAATCTCACAGTTAAACTCCCTTGTTCTGACCGGCAGTATCGGTTTATATAAATATAAATCATTTCACAAGGTAGCGCTTTTATACACTTAACCAATATTTTGTTCATTATGCAAATAAGTAACCAGTGGTATAGCTATTAAGCAAATTATTTTGCTGGCGTTTTGTTAGAAAGACATAGCATCGTTATAATTGTAATACTTTTTCTTTACTCATGAAATTATACCGCAAATTATGCATTTTTCAATGACAAGTAGTCTTAGTTTCAATATACCATTGATAAAATAAAGAATCCGAGTTGAACAATTACCAATCACATGCACAAAAAACACTCGTAGACAGTCTGATAACTTTTGTAAACACGAAGCCATCCAACGGTTCAGTGACTAAAATAGAAAGTTTATTAAGTCAAAATTCAGGAGTTGATCCATGCGATGCGCCCAGTAAGAAATGGTTTACTCTGTAGTGTTTGCAATTAATATCAAGCAAATCAGCTTGAGAAGAAAATAAAACAATTTTAAACGGCAAAATCAAGCTCATAAAAAAGGCTTTAAAACACTTCTGGAGTCAGTGTTAAATAACACTTCGAACCGTTTAAAAATGCACCAAATAAAGCTTAGGAAGTAGTTAAAGATGTTATCGGCAAACCCAGGTCATTCAAACACGTTGAACGTTGCAACGTCAGCCACACATCCAGTGAAAGTGCTGATTTCAGGAAGTAACGCGAAACAAGCTATTCTAATATTAAATAGTTTATAAAAAAATCTTGAACAAAATGCTGGCGAATGACATTGAAGCAAGATCGTTAAAAAGTATGAAATATTTCAAAAGATTATTACTGAGTGATTATAGTTAGAAATTATAGTTTAATTGTCACTGCTAATGAAAGAAATTGTAAATTACTGAAGAAAAAATAAACAAGAGGGAATCCTCAACAGCCGAGGAATTTGAAATTTTTAACAGGATTAGAGTAAATTAACCTTTGAAAGATTTATTTTTCCTTTTATATTAGCTATATTTGTGTGTGCTACCAATACTAGGATTCGATTTTATTATTCATCAAGACCCCTATCATCCTACCTTCAAATTGAAATTATTTTAGACAGGAATAGAATAAATTAATTTATGAGACATTAGGCGAAATTCATCAATCAAAAGGGTTTGACATCCTGAGTACAGAATTGTAATTAGACCTCAAATCGGTCATAAGATGATGGAGCTATGAAATAAAAAGTTTGTACTTGAAAAACTCAGAACCGTTCTATGAGCCGCTATGCCGCGGCTGAAAAGAAGCGACAGAGCATTTGGAATTGCAGGAAATATTCTTTTAAACGTCATTACTGATTCTGCTGTATTGCTACTGCTAAATCTGTAGGGATATGCTTCCTGCTATGTCTCAGAACGTAAAATTATCTTTGTTAGTATTGTTGATAGCACCGATTGTTGGCAGTAGTAGTGATTAAAAGTAATTGCTAGTGTTTTCTTCTTATTCAAGCTAATAAATATGTAAGAACTAAGCAGTTTTCACTCTGTCTATCATTAAAAACTCTACTGAGACTCTTGGATGGGCCCTAAAACCCCCGACTTAAAATATCTGCCCTCTCCCGAGAGGTTCTGATAACCGACGGTTATATTAATGTAGGTATTGTTTGTTTTTGAACTTCGCGCAAAGTTAGACTAGGGCTATCTGTGTTAGCCGTCCCTATTTTAGCAGTGTAATACTAATAAGGCAGCTTTGGTATGACGGAGATTCGAACTCACGACCCTCGGATTATGAGTCCAGCATCTTAAACTCCTGGTCATGCCGAGCCTAATGTGGTTAACAATATGAAGAGGTAGCTCTAGATGCAATTAATTTGTAAAACTTTGGAAACGTTTTTCCCTTGCTCATTATCCTCAGCAGTTTCTCTAAGTTTGAATCAAGGTAAAACAAATTAATTAAACTTTCTAATTGATGATAGTGATAATTTAACACATTATTATATTTTACTCCATCTTTATCACTAACTAATAAAGAAAAAAAAAGGTCATCATTTCGCGAAGGTTATTTCCTATGAGGACAGATGCAATATGTATAACATATGTTTCAAGCATTTAACAATCATTGAAGAACACATCGACTCTCAATGTTTTTGGATTAAGAAGTAACACAAATCTTTGGTTAACCAGCTGGTTCTACTCGTTCCCTTATATCTGTATACTTAGCTCCTGTAAAGTTGTAACTGTTGCTTCTTTATGTAGGAAACTACACTTGTAATAAATAATTCAGTTCTCTTAAACAGACGACAAGATGAAATGTTGCCCCGAAGTGGCACAGAGGTATGTCTACGAACTTAATACTGCTAGAAACCGGGTTTCGATACCTGTGGTGGACAGAGCACACATAGCCCTTTGTGTAGCTTTATTATTAATAGCAAACAACGAAAAATGATTTTTTATTTAAATTATTATTTTATAGGGCTGAATTTTGTAGAGTAGAGTTATTCAAATAAACACCTTTTTCAAAAGAAGAATCAGCACACTTGATGTTAGAGCTACTGAATTTCTTCAATTGGTTCGCAGGTCATCCGTAAAAGTAAAATAATGCAGCGTTTTATACTAGTTAGTATAAGCAGGGAGGTTATCGTCCTCTGAGAGTGAAAAGAGTGTGACCTTTGATGTTAGCTGCTAAGGGTTTTGGCACATCAATTGGTGGGACATTTTATCTGACAAAAGTTTAGTATCATTACAATTCAAGCTTTTTTTCTCGTGTTCCAGCAATTAAAAGCTATGAATTTCAGACTAATCAGTGAGTGTTATTTCACCATTCCACGTTTAACACATTATTTATCAGAAATTTCCTTTCGAACCTCCTGTTATATGTATGCTTTTAAAGCTTGTGTTTTGGAATTAAAATAGCAAGAGAACTGCAAAGTTACTTTCTAGAAAGTCGCGTAGAAATTAACTTCATCAAAAACATCTTGAACTTGAAGGAGAGACCGATATGTGGCTATTAAAGTTTCTCTAAAACATTAGTTAAAAGTGACATTATTTTTTCATGTTTGGTTAATTTTAAAAAGCGTACATTTATTAAGTTACTGTTCAATCTATATTAACCACAAGAAAAAAGTCTCTATTTAATGCAATGCAAACCTTTTATATTTTCTGAATGAATAATCTTCCGTATATTATGTCACACATCTGTAAGTATTTCCTGTCTATAACTGTCAACGTTTATTATCTAGCTAATGGATGTATTAATGGTTATATAATTTAATTATTCTTTACAGAGATAAATTAAAATTATTTCATTTCAAGTTAAGAAATTAGAACTCAAAAATCCATGTTTACTTCTCTATTTTTGAAACATTTTTTTTCTACTGATGAATTTAGTTCACAAAGACGTAGACTTCTGTACTCGATCATACGTTATACCTACATGTAATGTGGTCTTCTGTCTCTCACCAGGTGGCTGATTGGAAAGAAATAAAATACGAAATGTTAACCGTTATATTTCATGTGCTCTACCGTTGTTAGCACGCTGAATTGGCGATCAAATGATTTCGAGACGTGACGTTACCAAACACGCTTCGCACGTTCAGCTGTGGGCGTGTTATAAGAGTATCAGTTAGGTTCTGCAAGTTGGTTAAGAGTAACCAGTCCAGACGATGGAAGCTACCGAGTTATATTCCCTCTTGTTCGTAACTCAAAATTGTAGACGGATATGCTTGAGAAGTAGACATCTTGGGATGAATGTTTAGTCCATTGTGAGCAAAACATGTTTAGTTGAGCAAGTGTTAACACTACTTTTATCCGGCCCTGCATGGCCAGGTGGTTAGGGTACTCTACTCGTAATTCGAGGATCGCGGCTTCGAATCCCTGTCACACCAAACATGCTCGCTCTTTTATCCGTGAGGGCGTTATAATGTGGTGGTAAATTTCACGATTCATTAGTAAAAGAGTAGCCCAAGAGTTGGCGGTGGATGGTGATGACTACTTGCCTTCCCTCTTTCGCGAAATTCAAAACAAACAAAACCGATATACTTTTATCCAAAAAAGAAAGGAAAAAATAAATAAAATTGAAAGACAAAACAAGTAAAGTTTACTTTGTCTCTGAATTGTTCTTCCTTTGTGTCTTTATATGTGTATATCCATGTTATCCGAATTATTATTTTTTGTGTGAAGTCCTTTTCCTTGGCATATTTTATTTATTGACGTTACGAGCTTTGGTTGCAAAGTTTATAGAAATTGAATATATTTGAAACATGGTACATTAGCGAAAAGTTTAGCTTTTATTATCTTGTTTTGGTTTAATAAACTTACTGGCGTGTATATAAGATGCAACTACATTTGTATATGATATCATTTTGCTCAAAACTGAGCAACAGTTGCGACAACGTTAATTAATGTATTTTGTAATTTAGCCAAGTATTCTAACTATATATATATACAGAGAGAGAGAGAAATTAAATGTGTCCGTTGGCAAAATCTAGTCTTGGGTCTTCAAATGAAAATTCCGGATAACATGGTTTCTATCTCGTAGCTGACGGTTGGCTAGGGTTAAAAACCCATTTAAAACAATCACTAAATTCGATGTAAAACAGTTAGTAATAACATTCATGATCAGTTAATACCAACATACTTTAGTATAAACGAAAGACAGCTGAGATATAGTAACGTTAAAAATCAAAGAAAAATCGCTTCTTCGGAAAAGGAAATCACTTTCTGTCGATTTACTATAATTAAGGAGTTGCAGAATACTTTATATGTATATATGGGTAATGCTGACTTAGGTAGATAAATACATGCCTTTTCAGCAAATACAACTTATTACCGAAGTTTAATAACTGCTTTAGCTTACTGATACAAAAATATTACAAATAAACATGTAACTCGTTCGGGGATTTAATACATTAGACATAGTGCAATAACATTTATATACATGTCCACGATAAACTATGTTACTATTTTCCTTGCTTAGCCTTAATGTTTCATCTTGGAATATCCGACTTAAACCAAAGTTTTGTATTTTATGCCAATGCTTTTCACCTGTCTATAGAGCAGAATAAGTCATTATTCTATCCGTTAATTAAAATAAGAATCTAACTTAAACCTACAAATTGAAAGCTAGTTTCACGTAGGTGTTAATGTGCCAATCGTTTTATAAAAGATTGAAACAGTTTCCCCTTGTACAATATTTTATGTATAATGAATGATGTAGAATACAAAGTATCTTATTTTAACATTCATATAATAATAAAAGTGAGACTTGATTTCCTGAATTTCACTAGTCTGTCGTTATTTAAATGTGATATATTTTTAAGAAACAACAACATTAGCTTAGGTTTCAAAACTAAGCAAAGATTGGATCAAAAATACAAGAAGGTTTTACAGATTAGTTATAAAGACCTAAAAAGGATTCAATCAAAACTACAAGAAAGTTTTACAGTTTAGGGATCAAAATCAAACGAGGATTCGATCAAAAATACAGGAAAGATTTATGTCACCCATAAAGTAGGTGGTCAGAAGAATGTTTACTGATAAATAAATATTACAGATTTCTTGAACCTGTCTTAATATTTAATAAAACAGTTCGTCGAAACTTGATGAATTCCATCCCGTGCTTTCTATATTTATCGTAAGTAGCTTTGAAAGAGTGACCCATGGGTGTAGTAACTATCACAGAAAAGCAGCTCAGCGAAATGAAATTCATTTCACTAACTGCTAAGTGGTGTCCTAGTCCGTATGGACACATTCCCAATTTTCTACATAAAAAAATGTGGAAATCAGTTTATTTAAGTTGTTTATGCAGAACTCATCAAAATAGTTTAGATGAGACCGCCTATCAAAACAGGATCTGCCATTTTTTCCAAAACATGGATCTTTATGAACATTGTTACACAGCTACTTATTGTTAGAAAAAGACAATAAGTAAAAAATACCATTTAACCAGGTGGTGCATGAATGGAACTCTAGATGGCTACGTTTAGATAAATTATGTGCTAACTATGTCTCAATTTGTAATTACATTCGAAACTGTAAAGATATGGTAGTACGTGACACCTGCAGTTCTAGTATTCAAGAATTGATTTGTTTTGAATTCCGAGCAAAGCTATCTGCACTCTCCGTTCTTCATTCCAAAGTGATAGACTAGAGGGTGTGCAGCTAATCAACACTACCTGTCGCTAACTCTTGGGCTGCTCTTGTGATTAACCATCACATTATAACGTCCTCGCGGCTGAAAAGTGAAAGAGGTCCAAACATTGCAAGTCGAGTGTCCTAATCATGTCGGTAATCAAAAAACAACTAGTAAAATTGATATGTCTCTAATCTTATACATAGGAAATAATATGTTCTTAAATGTGGTCGATTGTTGCTTTTTTATTAAAATTGAAAATGAAGGTGACAATCATAACGGTCATTTCGGTTTTCTTTGCCTCAAAATTTGTTTACTTATGCAGGAATTATTATAATGTTTAACGTATTTTGAAACTTCAAAACTTGGACTGCTCTTTTACCAACGAATAATGGGATGGATTGAACATTATAACGCTCCCACCGCTGTAGGGCGAGCATGTTTGGTGTGACAGGGATTCGAAGTCGCGAATTACGAAACGATTGCCTTAACAACTTGGCCATGCCGGGCCAGAAATATTCGTACCAAGCTTTAATTAAACTCTCATAGAGGTTCAAACAAAAGAAAAACTACTGAAAGCATCAGTTAACATCAGTTATGTTTACACTATATCAGTTACGTGTTATTATTCAGAAAATGCCGCCCAGCATGGTTATGTACTTCAGGCATTCGACTCGAAATCTGAGGATCGTGGGTTCGAATTCCCGTCATACCAAACTTCCTCGCCCTTTCAGCAGTCAATCCCACTATTCGTTGGTAAAGGAGTAGCCCAAGAATTGGCCGTGAGTGGTAATGACTAGCTGCCTTCCCTCTAGTCTTACACTGCTAAATTATGGATGGCAAATGAATATAGCCCTAGTGTACCTTTTCGCGAAATTAAAAATAAACACCAAAACAAACAATTCAGATAATGTAACTTTGTAATGAAGTCATTCGAACATGTATGTAAATAGGGAGAAAGTTTGTTAGAAATGATGGCAGGGAGAAATTATACATGAAATGTCGTTGTGTACTTTGTGTTTAAAGTTTGAGGCCCGGCATAGCCAAGTGTGTTAAGGCGTTCGACTCGTAATCCGAGGGTCGCGGGTTCGAATCCCGGTCGCATCAAACATGCTCGCCCTTTCAGCCGCGGGGGCGTTATAATGTGACGGTCAATCCCACTATTCGTTGGTAAAAGAGTAGCCCAAGAGTTGGCAGTGGGTTGTGATGACTAGCTGCCTTCCCTCTAGTCTTACACTGCTAAATTAGGAACGCCTAGCCCAGATAGCCCTCGAGTCGCTTTGTGCGAAATTCAAAAAACAAACAAATGTGTTTAAAGTAACAAATCAGTCACACGTCTTGTGAAATTACCGACTTGAAATTAACTTGAGAAAGTTTTAGGTATAAAGTACATGGTATACCACTGACGTAACATTTTCTTCTGTCGATCCGTTTCGTAAATCCACTCCGTTAATCATATAATGCGAACAGATACAAAGAGTTAATTGTATTTTTAAGAATAATTTGCACATACTAATCAAATGGTTTGTCGTTGCGGGCTCCAGACGTCACGCCTCTGGCGGTTTATTAAGTACTTACGTACGTGGTTGAAGACAAATTCTCCGACTTAGAAACTGCATAGAGCAACAAAATCGCATGACTGATACGCAAAATTAAGATAATTATCTCTTACAAAAACAGATATTGTGATGAAACGTGACTTACCTCGTGATGCTTTTATTAAAATAATAAAATAAAGATTTATAGTTGAAAATGGTTAAGAAGAGATAGTGTTATAGGATCTTCCATTTCATAAAGAGAGCATTTAACCTTCTCCCATGGAACAGTAAAACCGTACAGAGCAAATCGTTTAAGATAAAAACGGGCTCGAAAAGTAAATCCCAAACTACTCTTAAGTAAAGTCCTCACTCACAGTATGAAAGCTGGGAGTGCGAAAGAGAATCCTTCAGCTCAAAAAAGTCATTATGGTGAGAATGGACACATCTGTCTAACCCTTAATACGATAACAAACAGGGATTTGAACTTGACGAAGGTTCACAAACTTCCAGAAGCACGAAGAAGTCAACAACTGAAGAAGCAGGAATCACAGAAACCCCATACACATGTGCTTGTTGAGTCCCCCAGGGCAACTCCCTTCCCCATTGCATTTTTTGTTTCTGCTTTCATTAAAAGTACAACTCAACTAATCTGTCATAAAGTATTAGCTTACAAAGCATAATATTACATATTACTATACACAGGTAAATATAAAGTATTAGAATACGAAGCAGAGTATAAGATATTATACAATGTGATATAAAATAATATATTAAATATCAATATATCTAGCAGAACGCGAAGTATCAGTAGCTTCAAGAAAAGGTTCTGCAACACAATGTTGTCTGTCTTAGATCAGAAGTGTAACAGATAACAGTCGGATGTTTATACTTTAAACAAATTAAGTTAAAGGAAATGTGTACTTCGTAATATCAAATTAGCATAAACGCGAGACTTTTCTTTTATGACTGTACATTAACTCCAAAATATGCAGATTATTTCTTTCATGTATCAATTGATTTATTATTAAATATGAATTAGAGTCAACTGCCTCCCCACCTTACTATAGCTCCATACAAAGGTTAACGTGAACTTTACCTGGGAAGGTTGGAACGTTGTTCTCCGCTTTATTAGTAAAAGTGTTAATACCCATACCAGACGTTCTGAGATACAATTTTGTAAATAGTTTCTAATGATGTTTCATAGATGACAGCACTTTAAAACAAGCTTTAAAATTTTATAATTTTCGGGAGTTACGTTTTAATGGTATTAAATAGATAGCAGAATTCTATTAACCACTAAAGAGAGTAAATAATTTTCACGTATGCCAACTTCATAACGTTATTCCATTTACGACAACATTACAAACAACAGCAATGTTTCAGTTTACCTCATTTATTTTGTATAAGTTGCTGCATTTATCCATCAGCAGTAATACAGTTTTCAATTTAAATACATAGATGGCAAAACGCAAGACAAGTTGTATCCGTCCCATGCCTAAAAGGCACATAAGATTCAATGGTGAAGTGTGATTTCGATGGTATATGCAGACTGATGTGTTGAATTTCAAAATCTATGTTTAATTACGAAAGCCCACGACGTACATCTAGAGATGTATATACATACAGAAAGCAATGGAAGATCTCCACCAGAAGGAAAGAGGGCAAGGATGCTCTCTAGAGATGAAAAGGAATACTGAATACAAGTTCAGACTCGCATACCTTTTGGTGAATTATTTCTCCAGAATAAAAGTTTGTACACTTGGTAGGTCAAACTAGAATTGCCATATTATAAACTTTCTTTATTCTAAACCATTTAATTAAAATACAAATGTTTTAATACAATTATCAAATCCCCTTATTGTATATTTCTTAACACCAGTGCATCGTCAATGGATGTAAAAAAAATTATGTATCAGCTCAATACTAAGCACTGTCTATATTAGTTAGTTATCACCATTAGATTCAATCAAGGAACATAGGGCCGCAATCGCTTGCGGATTCTTCAACAGGTATTTAAGTGAGTAGGTTTTTTAGCTCACTGCACCGAGCCGTCCCTAATTTAGCAGTGTAAGACTAGAGGGAAGGCAGCTAGTCATCACCACCCACCACCAACTCTTGGGCTACTCTTTTACCAATGAATAGTGGGATTGACCGTCACATTATAACGCCCCCACGGCTGGGAGGGCGAGCATGTTTGGCGCGACGCGGGCACGAACAATATAAATTGTTTATTGATGTAGAATCAAGGGAAATGGAATATTTTTATTTTAAAAATAGAGCCAAATCTTTGATGTCTACAAAGAATGTGATAGAAAGAAGTGGATTGAGTTCTCGGAAAGCTGACAGAGTATAAAATTTGTGAATCTGAAAAAAAAAAAAATTTTTTTTGCTGATTCAACGTACTGTGAGTGAGTTTGATAATTGCTAATGGAGACCATGCAAAAACAAACTTTATATCCGTGGGTCATGTGCATGTGAAATGGATGAGAAAAGAGTGCACATATTTATGAAGTACAGAAATCAAATATCAAATGTTAGCAGTTTTTAGAAGTACATTGAAAGTAAATTAATATTTTATCGTCTTAACATATCGCTTTTAACAAATGGTTTATATTTGCAGGAACAGTGTTATGTGTTTTGATGGTAAATTAACATTTTATCTCCTTAAAATACCACTTTTAACAAATGGTTTATATTTGCAGGAACAGTGTTAACTTATGTCTTTCACGTTGAGCTTTCTATTTCAATGTTTAAATTCCTAAGATGTACCAGTAAATTATCATTGTTTAAATATTCGTGACGTGTATCATTAAGACACAGTATATGAACTAACCATCAGTTTACTTATTTATCGATTATTGTTTTTTGGTTGTCAAGCGATAAGCTACACAATGAGCTTTTTATGTTGTAACCACCTTGACTATCGAAACCTGATTTTATAGCGTTACAATTCCTGAGAACTTATATTTGAGTCACTGGATGGCTATTGGTTATTATTGTATGTGTAAGTGTAACAGGAGCGCGGGATGGTTGATTTATATATACTATAAAATACTAATGCACGATACATCGTTAAGATGTATAAATGTATTTCATACAAGTTTAACTAACATAATTATAAATTACATTCGTAATGTAATTGCTCAAAAAAGTTTTATAACACTGTTGTTTTAGTATATTTTTCAAACATTCACACGATATTCAATATACTTTAAACAAACGTACAAAATGTGCTTACTTTAACTTCATTCATTCAAAATTTTCAATACAAACGAATGAGGATAAAGTTTTTAACAAAAATAGAATAAAATATATATTCATTATTAGTAATGAATTTTTTAAAGTGATCTACTCTGTGTGTGTATGAAATGTGTTATCCTGGTCAATCTCCTTCCCATCTGAAAATATCTCGCTATGAAAGCAGAGAATGTAACAGCAACAATCTATTTTATCCTTTCAAGTAATAAAAATTTATGTTATCCTATCAAGCAATAACAATCTGTTTTATCCTATCATGTAATAACTTGTTTTTTCTATCCAGCAACACCTTTTGTTCCATCAAACCACAATCTGTTTTGTCCTATCAAGCAACAATCCGTTTTATTCTATCGAGCAACAATATATTTTATCCTACCAAGTAAAACCTTTTTGTTATCAAGCAACAATCTATTTTATTTTATCAAGTAACAACAATCTGTTTTGTCCTATCAAGCTACAGTGTTTGATTTCATCATAGTGATAAGGTTTTTCGAATACTCTGTGAGTGTTATATCTTCAACTTGTCTGGCAGAAAACAAAATAACAAAACATTTTATATTAAATGAAAGGTAATCTTTTTCCCACCAACGGCAAAAACTTTACATACAATTAGTTTTACAACATATAAGCAAAGGCCTTGGTAATGAGGGAAGTGTGGAGATATTCCCTGCTCATGAAACTTGTCGTATCAAATCCACTCTTTATTTTTCTAAGTCTACAGGTTTCAATGTTACAGTATGTGGACCAGGTTTTCAGAAACAACCTTGAATGTATGAACATTTGCAGCCTTCCTGCTAGTGTATGACTTGGATATATCAATTATTTTAAACGTGGGCATAATAACAGACAAGCTGATATCAAAAGTTGCAAGAGACTATAAAGAAATTGAAGGATAAAATATGATAATTAACCCTTTAGTGGACTGATTGTTTTCTTACAGTAAAATCACATCATGAATATCAGTCCACTTAGGGGAATCGAATCGCTGATTGTAATGTTGTAAATCCGAAGACTTTCTGTTACCCCACCAGTGATCACTATACGGAGAATAAAAAGTAGAAAGACTCTAGTACATTGGACAGAGAGTAGGATTATCAGACAAAGGGTATAACTACAGGAATTAAACAAGTGTGGCCGTAAAAACAAAGGAGTGGAAAATGACATAACACCAGATTTTCACGCTGAGGAAGAAGAGAAGGAAAAATTCGCGAAGATTTCAAGAGAGGAAGACAATTTTCACATCTTACCTTAAGAAAAAGGAAGACAATCAATAATTATTGTGTTTTCAGTTAATTTATAATGGAGAAAACAGTAAGAAAGATTTACGATTTTCTTTTAATTTAAAATAAAATACTATTGCCAAAATCATAAGGCTGACCAAGGTTGTGCTACCCGAAAAAATCTTCAATATATTTTTATGTTAAAGAAATAAAATAAATGGGAAATAAACTTTCAGGAAAATTACAACTAAGGAAAACATACCATTCATTACATTACAGTCGACAACGGGCGCGAAGATTTACGAATGGAAAGAAAGAAGGAAAGAGGCTGGCAGAACATAATGATGGGGAGAAATATGTGAAATTTCAGAAAAAACATAACTGATAACTTCTAAAACATAACAGAGGAGTTAAAATAGAAGAGCGAAAAAGTAAACGGGGTTTAGTTGTTTTCCATGTAGAATTGGCCCGCCTTTAGATCTATTCAGTTTGTTTGTTTGTTTGGATTACGCTCAAAGCTACAATTTATTTTTTTGTTTTCACTGGGCGGTCATGGAAAAAATCTTCATTTGAGGCTTGCAAGTATTGAGTTTTGTAATACATGAAAAAATGAAGAAAAAACATGGTTAATTTCAAGAAGTTATTTCATGTTTGAACATTTTAATGAATTTCCATGTGAATACCAACCAGCATAACGGTGTTATTAAAAATTAGATAAATTACACGGAATAAAATATTTTATCTTCTGCACTTATCCACAATAACACATAAAAAGAGATATAAACACAGCATTCAGTTAGGTACTAAAGGTTAGTTTGATACACAAATCAGGAGGTCTGAACAGTTAAATATCTAAAATCCTAAGTTTGTACGTTGTATTCATTTTTCAAGTATCATTGTTGCTAACAATCTCGTCATTCTTACCTTAATATATAGTTGCTATTTTGTATAATAATATCTGATCATCCTTTAAGAAATGTTCGATTTTAGGTTCAGAAAAGGAGAGAGGACTTCAAACGCTTTTAATATCATTTAGTCGATAATGTATGTTCCATTATCATTAATTACTTTCTGCCAACGATTCACAAGCTTCTGAACGCCACTTCTACAAAATTCTTGGGGTTTGGAGGAAAAGAATGTAGAGAGGGTAGTTTTGATATCTTCATGTGTTCCAAGCTCTCTTCCATCAAGATAGTTTTGCAAACTTCAGAATATATGATAATCAGATGGGGCAAGATCTGGAGAATAAGGATAATGTGGAAGTTTTTTCCCAGTCTAGTTCTTCAATCTTTGTAGATGTGATCCTTGCTGTATGGGACCGTGCATTGTCCTCGTGTAACACAACATCTTTAAGATTGATCAAAGCAGGCCTCATTTCTTTAAGTGTAAAATTCAAGCACTCTAACTATTGACAACAGAAGTCTGATGTAATCATTACATTGAGTGGCAGCAACTTAAAGTGGATCAAACCAACAATATCCTACCAAACACTTAACAAGACTTTTCTAGGGCAGAGGTTCATTTTGGGCTGTGCTTTAGACAGTTTACTTGCACTGAGCTATTGTCTACAGCACTTAATATTTTTATAAAATATCCATTTTTCATCTCCAGTCACTAACGATGAGTTACGTTCACGAGAGTTGCTCTAAGGTTGGCTTCTGTTAAATCATGAGGGACCCATTTTCCAAGCTTTGACACCTTTCCAAGGTGTTGCAGATGATGGTGAACTGTTGAATGGGTTGAATTAATCTTCTGTGCTAGTTCTTCAACTGTTAAAACACAATCTTCATCAAGTGCAGCCAGCAGCAAGTCATCATTAAACTCAACAGGACGACCTGAACATGGCACATCACTTTACCTGACCTGAGCTTCTGAAACCACCTTCGACATTTTCTTTCATTGAGAGACTTCTCACCATGAACACCTTGAATGTTTCGTGTAGTTTCTGCTGCATTATTGCCTTTTTTAATCTCGGAAAGCATTATATGCCTAATGTGCTCCTCAGACACACCCATCTTCATAAGGATTTATTTGATTAATGATATGAAAAAGCGCAGTTGGGTTAGTTTCATTTATTTGTCTGAACATTTTTATACATACCCTATTACATATTTTAGTCATTAAAGCCTTCTACAAAGACAGAAATGATGATGCACTTTCTGTATTAAATTTTCGGACATTACTTGTGGGATGACCTGATAAATAACTTATTTCTTAATAGAAAATATTATAAGTGCAACACAACGATGACTAAACTAGTATGGTAAGTGTTGAAGTCTTCACAGCTAGTTGTATCTGTAAAACAATGTTTTAGGAAAAGTGTGTATTTTTCTAGCAGGTGACTAACAAAATAGTTATATTGTCTTTAAAAGTTACAAGGCTGACTGACTTTAAATATAACATTGTTACAAACTTCTATAGAGTTAGATTCACACGTTGATCACTAGACCACGTGACGATTTTGATGTAAAAAGAACTGATATTATCAGTTCACATCATCATTAGCAGCAGGACAAGAACAAGTAAAAGGTATCTGTGTATCTGAATATTTATAGTTAGGATGATACTTATTTCACATTGGGGCTTAAGACCAGTTAAAAGCTATGAAAACTGCAGTATTATTAATGAGCTTGCTTACTGAGAAGATGAATTATGTGATGTTTAATGTAATCGAATCCAGACATTTTAACTGCCAAAGTGGTAACATAATGGCGTACCATTCATACTTCTCATGCAAATTTTTCATCAAGTGGTGACCATAACTAAGTTCGCAAAGTAAGAATTACCAATTATTGGTTAGAAAAAACAATACGAGTTGTCGCTTGAAAGATTAAATGAACGTCCGCAATTAGAAAAAAAAAAAAGTATATATATGTTTGTATATATGTTTTATCACTTCAACATACTGTACTTTGTTTATCCCTACAAACTGTAAACACGATCTCTGGTCAGAATTATATGTGATGTTAGTCCTCTTTGTACATGTGAATATAAAACAATACCATGAAACTTAATTTGTTTTCAATTAATACATATTATACCAAAACTGTTGTGGTAGTTTTATAATCTCGTATTCATGAAGGTACTGCTACACCTCCATTTTCCATACGAATTTATTTATTTTATCCCGAATCCTTTTCTCTGTAAATTTCTACTGTTTTTAAAATATGATTAGTAATGCCAGAGCTTTCAGTTAGCGTTCAGGACTTTTTTTTTGTCGTTTACCATATATCTCAATAAACCGATAGATAGATTATATGTGTATTGAATTCAAAGGTGCTACACGCCATCTTATACGTTATGTTTCTATGCCCGGGATGGCCAGGTGGGTTAAGGTGTGCGACTCGTAATCTGAGAGTCGCGTGTTCGCATCCCCGTCTCACCAAACATGCTCGCCTTTCCATCCGTGGGAGCGTTATAATGTGACGGTCAATCCCACTATTCGTTGATAAAAGAGTAGCCCAAGAGTTGGCGGTGGGTGGTGATGACTGTTGCTTTCCCTCTAGTCTTACACTGCTAAATTAGGGACGGCTAGCGCAGAGAGCCCTCGAGTAGCTTTGCGCGAAATTCTTGAAACAAACAAACAAACGTTATGTTTTATAAAATAAGTTATTTCTACTGTTTCGTTGAATATAAAGGTAAATACTTTTCTGTTATATGAATTTTCCTCTTATCTTACATCTAACTATTGAATTTACCTTGTTATTAAACGTGAATATTGCAACCTAAACGACTTTCCATATAATCTGGAAAAAAATATCAGTTTGTGAGTTTGTGTAAGATAGCACAGTATTATAAAGTACCAATGTAGTACAGAAATTACACTATGTAACACACATTTTGTTCCTGGATAGTATGTGTTATTTCTTAATTGGCCATTATTCCCTTCAAACTTTGCTTTTGTAACCTGAATAATGAAATTTAGAAATTAACCTATTTTCTACGTAAAATCGGACAAATTTGCACATTTTCATTTACATAAGATCTGAATAAAACAACATATGAATCAAGATTTACATGTATTTATACCAAAGTTATACAAATTTTTTTTAGAAATGAGCAGTTTTTCGAGATTTGCGACTGTAATGTAAATCACTTTCACGTATCAGCCCCCAAATATAGTCTCCCATCATGTTTTTGTTATACGCTACTTGGTAGCGGCGCCTAAAGTCCAATATATCTTGGTGGAAGCGCTCGCTTTGCTCTTCGAGGTGCACCGAATGAGCCAGGGTAAGAGACGGATACTTATTCCTGTTATGAAGCAGCACAGCTTCTGGATGAGATATCATTGAAGAGGCGCCATTCGTTCGGGTTACCTCGCAAAGACTGGATACATTGTGGCAGAAGCAGAGCCCATCTTCACGAGTGATGAAGTTTGAAAAATGTTGGTGGCGCTTCCTCTGACTTGCGACTTGCACACTTTCATCTAACAAATCTCACTCCTTGAGCCTAGATGTCAAAAGCTCTTGCATTCGACTTTGTTAGACCAAGATCTCTAATCAAGTTATTGAGGTCTCTTTGGTTAGGGTAGTATGGGTTTCTCTCACCAGCTGCACCTCTGAAATTGTAATCTGGATTTTCAACGTCTACCTCCTCTTCTGATTTGCTGCTTTCGTTTGAGGATGGCTGCTCTCTCTCTGGCAGAGTGGATACAGGGATCTCAGGGTAGTGTGGCACTGGAGCGGTAGATGATGGAAGGTCTGAATAGATGATAGCAGATGCATTCTTGCCAGCCTGACGTTTGGAAGGGTCCATCATGCAGAAGTAGCAATTGCTTGAGTGGTTATGGGCTCACGCCAAATTCTTAAAATATCGAACTTCATGGCTCTCTTTTCCCCTGTGTACCATCCTGCAAAAGAGCAAAATAAAATTATGTGTAAGAACCTCATGCAAAGTATTTTATATGTGGTATTTTTCTATACTATTGGAAATTAAAAAAGGGCATTTAAATTTTAAAAAGGTCTAAAATTTGTATAATATAAAATCTTACTATTCAAGCAAGCAAAAATTGTCCGTCTTACCTTCTAGTTTTTTACAGTGCTCGCAGATAAAATGAGGTGCTCAGGGTTTGTCTTGATCCACGACAGGCATGCCAAAATATGCCTTGTAGACTTCACACATCTTAGCAGATGCTGTCACAAAGTATTTTTTCACTCTTGTTTTGATAAATTGGCCACATACATAGCAGAATGCGTCTGGAGAATGCTTGCTGCTTCATGATGCCATCTCTGATAAAATCAAATAGGTCTATATGCTCACTTAGGCAGCTAGAACTAAACTGAAGTAGTGAGTGGTGAGCCCCTGTATATATGTTACTGTGAAAAGTTCTAGAAAATTCTCATAAGTTCTACAACACTTTAGAAAGTTCTTGAAAATTCTTGTAAGTTCCAAAAAATTCTCTATCAGCTATTCAGCACTCAATCCATCTGGAATGTTCTGAAAAATGGATAAATTTGAAAATTTCACTACACAGGTCACAAAAGCAAAGTTTTAAAGAAAAATAGGTCTTTTCAATTTACTTTAGGCATAAGCAATTGGGAAATAACACTTTATGCCCAGGAATAAGAAAAAGTAAAAATTTTGTTACATACTGTAATCTGTTAAGATACATATTATGATAGGTGACGTATGAGACCATGGTACGAATATGTTAGATTATCAAAAATATATTATGTCGTAATATGGTGACAGATTATATGATAGATAAGATATTAATATATGCTAGTGTGTTAAATGTACTAGCATCCACCTTCCAGGTAGGTATAGCTGCTATTGTAATTTATTATGACATTTAATAAGTCTGTTATCTAAATAAAATTACTTTAACTGCATTTCTGCTATTTAATCAAGGAATGCAAACGCTGTGAAGGAATTTTTTACTTCATGAATTGCTTCACAATCTAATAAAACTTTGATTCAGGTAGTTTGAAGGCAAGCTTCCTGATTGTTGGAATTATACGTTATAATTTTACTTTGGAAGAGTTGAGAATTGCGCACAGTTGTACCTCCTGTTTAATGGAAATATACATGACATTGTTACTCTGAAGAAGATGTGAAACTTTTGCGGCTGTACTTCTTGTTTAAGGAAAAATAGTGTAAATTGTTACCCTGAATAATTTGAGAGTTGGGTAGAGTTGTGCCTCCTGTCTGATGAAATATACTATAAATTGTTACCCTGAATAAGTTGAGAGTTGGGGTACAGTTGTACCTCCTGTCTTGTGAAATATACTATAAATTGTTACCCTGAATAAGTTCAGAGTTGGATAGAGTTGTACCCCTTGTCTGATGGAATATATTTCAAATTGTTACCATGAATAAGTTGACAGTTGGACCTTGTGTCTGATGGAATATACTTACCCCAAATAAGTTGTTTGATTATAGATCCTCTTAAAGAATGCACAACTAAAGAAACTGTGTACTCTGTCAAGTACAGCAATGGTTGACATTAAACAGTAAGTGATTAGTAAAAACATCAAGTACATAAAATAATTTCTTCTTGTTTATGTTATAAACATTTTCGAATGTACCTTTTCTCGATAATAATCTACAATGTTGTTAGTTCTGAATCGTAAACATCTCACTTTACAAACTCAAAACTACAGTTTTGTTTTTAACTGATATTTATTTAACTCCAGTTACTTGACATTGTCTTCAGAGAAGCAGTGCACTCAAACACATAGCATTTAACCGCCAGCAGCTTAATGAACCGAAAACAAATTAGTTTTAGGTTCAACATCCCACAATCAGCGTTTTGAATTGTCGTCATCTTTTCACGCTGATCTTTCCATAATTAAAAATCAAAAATAGAATTTTCTCTCGGCTATAAAGAGAATAAAGCTTGTTACAATTGAACAGATGGTGCACGTGGAGATATTCTCTCATGGAACTGGTTTCGTTAGTTTTCATATCACGAACTATAAAGATTACAAAAACACAGATGATTTTAAGATACTCCACACCAAAACCCAAATTAAAGTTTGACGTCCAACAACTGAACAAAATTTATATTTTAACAGCACATACAGATCACAACGCTACCTAACTTCAACGACTACACCATGAAAAGCTGAAACTTCTATCACACGCTCAACATAAATACATGAACAACATAAGCTGATGCAATAAAACAATGTTTCTGAAGTTCTTTGTTTTTTTCTCTCTCTCTCTTTTTCTGTACCTTATGTCAGAATCGAACAAACAAGGTAAAAGAAACCACCGAATTTGTAAAACGTTTAAATTTTTACAGACGTTTCAATTATCCAACACAACGAAGCAAAGCACTAAAACACTTGTCGACGTTTTGTTTACCTCACAAAATATTTGTTTATGAAACACAATGTCTTTTTTTTACACCGCAAAATATCCATTCATGAAACACAAAAATGTCTTGTTGTTTTTTTTACACCACAAAATATCTGTTCATGAAGAACTTGCCGGAGTTTTGTTTACCTCACAAAATATCCAATCATGAAGCACACAATAACGTTTTCTTTTACACCACAAAGTATCCGTTCATAGAGAACTTGTCGACGTTTTGTTTATCTCACAATATATCTATTCATGAAGAAATTTCGTTTTCTGATGGATACGAACATTCAGATAGAAATATTGTACAGTAAAAAAAATCTCCTCCCATTAAAAAGAATAACTTTACTTTTATTTTCCATTGTCTTCTTAAGGATGGTGTTATTGTTCAGCACAAAACTAAACAATGGGCTATCTCTTACTACTCACCACAGGGAATGAAACGCGTTATAATTCCACAGATTTATAGCTAACCCACCGAACAACGTAAACCTGAAGCAGTCGAAACATTAACTTTTGTTCACGTCGCTGATATCAAAAGAATATCACCTCATAAAGTATTTAAGAGTAGAACAGGGATGGGCATTTATAACGTTATGTTTTAACCAGTTTCTATTCACAAAACTACTTATTAGTTTTCGGTGAAATTTCTATCTAGGCATGTTAAATAATTTTTGTTGTTTCTAGCGAGGATTTAGGTTTAACATAAAATTTTTCTTCAGTTTGACGTAAAGCATTATAATCCATGATTTATGATACTTTCATGGATTTGTACGCAACGGAAAACCTCTCCGAAATAGTGTACAAACTAGTTTCTGTTATGAATAATGAAATTTTCACTTGTTATAAGTGTCTGAAATCAAAACTATAACACTTCTCGTATTATTAACCTTGAAATAATTCGAAGTAACAAATAATGTATCTTAATCCTAATCTGAAATTCATACACATGTTAACATTAACTGTACAGTTGCATGTTTTATAGTAAATTATTTAATGGTACTTAGTTCAAGTGAAATGCATCAAACCGCAATGAAATAAAAACTAATTCGTTTTTTCACTACAACACTAAACCTGTAATTTTAATACGTTCAGCGAGGTATCAGATATTATGAAGAAACTTGTGACATAACCTAAGGTTTTATTAGGTTGAGGAATAATTCGTGAGCGTTTTTAAATAATTTCATTCAAGCATTACATGCAAGACTATACAATACTTCAATGCATGAACACATTACACCCAAAACATTTATTATGATACTTTATTTCATGTAATACCTAGGTATATAGTATGCATTGTTTTAAACGAAATTGCAAGAAATTAAATGCGAAAAGCAGATGGTGTCGAAATTGCTCGATTTTGTCCACTTGACATTCCATTTAATGAACTGAAAATGAAAGCAAAAATTAAAGACATATGAAAATCAAACACACCATCTATTAGAGCAAAAACTTATCTACCAAATGACATGAAATATTTTGCGAAAGCGTTTCATTTATGAATATATTTTGTTAACTTGAAAAAACGCTCACGAATTATTCCTCAACCCAATAGAATCTATTGTCCATTTAAACTCGAAATTAGTGAAAAAAATAAACACTTGATGGTCCATCACTGTATTGAAACCATAGTGATAACAAGGCTTTAGCATGTGGTGACATCTATAAGCTAATAACTAATAAATTGTCAATAGTTTCACCATATGATTGAACTTGAAATTAGCAGGAAAGAAATACACATTTGATAGTTCACAATTGTACTAAACTTTGACAACAGGGTGATAATGTTAAACTTTAACCATAAAGCGACATCTGAAAACTAATGGTTAATAGAAGTTTATTTGTTTCATCATATGCTAAATCTAAAAATAACGAAAAGGAAAATTATTGATGGTTCTGTAGTTTAACTAGTTTATGTAACAATAGTATCAGTAGTAGCTCATTTACACGAATAAATGTAAATCTTGTAAAATAATACAATACAAGTAACTCCATCATGCGGATAAATCTCAAACGTAGTATGGTATATTACTAGCTTCACCACTCAGATAAATTTAATTCTAGTGAAATAATATGATATTACTGGTTCAATCACTCGGATTAACCTAAATTCTAGTGACATAATGGAGTGTTAGTGGTTCTATTATTTGACTTAATTTGGAATATAGTAAAATAACAGAGGAAAAGTGGTTCCATGAGACGAATAAGTATGAAAATAATTAAGGAAAAAAAGGGTTGGTGAAGATGTAGTCTGGCTAAACATTGGATATTATAACAAAGAGCTAGCAGCTCCTCCATTGGAATACATTTCAAATTTAGTGAAACACTAAAGTTATTTGTTACAATTCTCGACTAAACCTTGACTTTTGTGGAACACTTTAAATCTTATGACTAATAGTGAGAAGTTTTAAGATTACTCGGATTGAGAATATTAGTTATATTTCTTTACTGCCTGTTAACTTTAAAGTTTCTAAGGAAATATTTAAAAATGTATGGAAGTATTATGATTGAAAATTATTAAAACAAAATAACTATTTTTAACAAAAAATGACAAAATAATTACAGACAATTTAACTTAGAGTATTTTCTAAAGTTAAATATTATTCAACTATCTTGTAATTATGACAGTATTCATGTCTCCTGTGTTTAAAAAAAATATTGTTTTATTCACTTGTTATAAGCAAATACCTTATTTGTTTTATTTATATTAAAATATGGTCAATGCACTCTATGCTTATTGATCATAACTAAATTGAATATATTGAATTTAGTATATTGTTGCTACGTTCTTACTTATAATTAGAATACATGTCTGGTACAGATAGTTTATGGTAATCAGTATCTGTTGCAAAAGTATAAATGATGACAAATTGACACAAAAGTGTGATTATGATTATGTGCCATTTAATGAATACTGTTACTAAAGGCAACAGTTAGGGACACACGTTATAGGTTGGTGTGAATTAAAACGAACTTAACATGACCTTTATTGAAAATCTGTCGCGTAAAATAAGTACTAAGTGTATCTTGGCACGTGACCAAAGTATAGCACGTGATCGTTTGCTTTTCTCGTGCGTTCGTAATATATTGAGCTTTAGTGTGATGTCACTCGTGACGTTTCTTATAAAATGACCACGAAAATACCGTTTGAAAGCTAAACAGTTGACCGCAAAAGAATTGAAAAGTGGGCAGATACAATATATTTCGTTAGCGAAATAAAATGAAAGAAATGTTTATGAAAGCGAAGTTTCAAAGGTTGTACATATAAAAACAAAACTGCCTAACATACGTGACCCCGAGACTGACAAACTACGTTGGCCACAAAATTCATCACGCCATAATCCTATCAGTCAAATTAAAACAAAGAAAAATCTCTCGTTGTCTGGAGCTAGATTATAGGCAAGCATAAGGCAAATGTTTTATAAGACAATCGCCCTTGGTGCCTGATTCATTCTTTTTTTAAAATAAGAAGTGACTTTTTCATGAAACGTGGTTAACGTGGATTATCATGCTCGAGTCACGTGATCGTTATCATAAGACGATTTCCTATCCTTGCTGTAAGGACCATGGTGGCTACTAGTGCTGGGACCGGTATCTTGATTTTCCTCTGAATAGGTGGTGGCGTCGTTGCGGTTGTGAACGACGCAGACATACACAGGGCGATAAAGAACTACAGAGTTGCCATTTTCGATACCGAAAGATCCGTCGTATACTTGACCAAGCTGAAATTCGGGGCCGATGTATAATCCACCTTCTACGTGATCGCAGGATACGTCTAGCCAAAAAACAAATAAACGTACTTGTAAGGAAAACTTCAGCGCCGTCTCAGAGTTAAGAGTTCAATGTTGCCGTCACTTAAAGTAGACTTATATTTATACGAACTTAAGAGTAGTACAAAAAATGTATACCATGTCATGTGATCAATTCTATAACATTTGCTTTTCCAGTAGTTTCGTTCATAATCATTAAACTGAAAATGTTATTAATGTACAAAAAGTAATAACATTGTGTTTTGTTATATCAAAGCCACATCGGGCTATCTGCTGAGTCCACCGAGGGAAATCGAACCCCTGATTTTAGCGTTGTAAATCCGTAGACTTACCGTTGTACTAGTGGGGGACAGTAATAACACACCACTATAAAAGTAGATTCATTTTTAGTGAAATGAGTTGTAATGCTATATTATATTAATTCCAGGGGTCTCTGTACAGTTTGTTTGTTTGTTAAGCATAAAGCTATCTATGTTCTGCCTACATAGGTATCGAAACCAGATTTCTGTCGTTATAAGCCCTCGCAGCTACTGTTTTGTATAATTTCTATCAATATACTTTCTTTTTGACACGTTTTATTGCATTAGCCAGTTTAAACTACATTGATTCTTGCTGAAACTAACCGTATTCGATCTGTGGCTGCTGTTTGGAGTTCGGAATACGAAAAGGACACGTTGCTATGGTTATAGGAAAGTTCATGTGAAGTTCGTCACCGGACTTTTCTAACTCGACCCATACCTTAAAAAGAAAAAAAAACGACAGACATAGAGGCAAAAATTTCCTTCTTAAAATTATGTAATAAATATACATATATGTACAGTAAGGAATGTGAAAATTAAATAATCAATATATATGTACTAACTAAAGTGAAAATTAAATAATCAATATATATGTACTAACTAAAGTGAAAATTAAATAATCAATATATATGTACTAACTAAAGTGAAAATTAAGTAATAATAACAATATATATACATTAACCTTTCTATATATATATACATATATGTACTAAGTAAAGTGAAAATTAAGTAATAATAACAATATATATATACTATCCTTTCTATATATATATATGTACATATATGTACTAACTAAAGTGAAAATTAAGTAATAATAGCAATATATATATATGTGATAATACACTCAGATTTAATCAGAAGTTTATTTTAACACTTTACAGTACTCAAAGTAGCCCAGTAAATGTGCAGCTATTTTCCAGGATAATTCATATGAACATCTCTATCCCACATCAGGTTCAAACATTGAATAGAGATCATGTAATTGTGTTGACCATGTAAAGTTAAATAGGCCACTGCTGTCTTCTTAAACGAGTTTTGGATAACACAAGAGTAACGGATTGTTATCTTATCATCTTGTCCATAAAATCGAAATGCAGCGTTGGTGGCTGCAAATGATAAGTAACAACATTGGTGTCGCCTGAGAACATGACTTTACAGTATTTTTTCTTAGTTCATCTCATTCACATTATACGAAGAAATGGAATCGTTGGACGATTATAACGTGTGAATACATTTTACCTGTGCTAAGAATATAAGTTTTGCTGTTATATATATATATATATGGGACTTTAGGGAAGAAACGTTTAATTTTGATCAAAAAGAGGGTTTGTTTGTAGTACTGAACGATATGTGATGCCCTTGAACACCACTTTGAATACTATTTGATTGTTTAAAAGAATCAAAGCTACAAACTTCTCATATGATCATATTACCTCTAGCAGTTTGCCCCATTGGAACAATAGAACAGAATGAAATGTTTCCCGAGTTTGTTTGTTTTTTTACATTTTTGTTCTCCTGTTAGCACAGGAAAGGATATAACATAAATAACTAGATCAGATCAGATGCTTCCAGTTTTTCCAGTGAATCCGTGCCCTCCTATTTGTATCTCATTCAAACTATTTTTAGACTATTATTTACTGATATATAATAATGTTTGTAATGTTTTTTTATCACACAGCTAGAGGTAGTTGAATCTTGATCGTTTTGGAAAGAATCAGTGAGTTGTGGCACAGTATAACACCTGTTGCACTTCTGAACTCTATCCATTGTCTTTCCCAGGTATCAGCTGACAGCGTTGTTGGCAAATAGCTTTTCCTAAAGGTAGATGTATTCCTTCCATTTCGATTTTCACTGGTTTTAGATTTTGATAACAGATATTATTGTTTTATTTTCATTCTATCGATCTAATAACAATGTTTCCACAAGACACGCCCTCATCATCAACCGTGTTGAAAATTGGACAGCTTTATTCATATTCACTTGTTTGTAGATTAATAACTTTACTATCACTACTTGGCCTTTACAAGTAATCTATTACTTACTTGATTGATCTGCGTTCTAATGAAGTAGTAAATAAGATGTAGCACAATTCTGAACATCAACAAATTAAATTAGTTAAATAACACGTAATCACTAGATAACTAATTATAAAACGTGGCAGACAAATATCACGAGAGAGAAAGCACCGCTGAAAACATGTCAGTGGATGTGTTTTCATTATGCTTTGTAATTTCCCGAAGCTAGAGTGAATAGCAAAACAAAGCCATCAAGACACGCTTGGCGACTCAGTATATCGTGCTCGTATATTACCGCAAATAATCGAATACTGAATTAAAACACAATATATTTGGTGTCTGGAAATTATGCTAACAAATTATTACTATTTATTAGTGAACGTGCTGAAGCTCTCCACAGAGCGAGTGTCGTTTGCTTTAACATTCCACGCATGCTCTAATGTACCTCCACTGGAAGTCTGATTGCCATGGCGATTGATTTCGGTACTAAAACATGTCAAAAATTATGTAACCATCTAGTCTTGAAATCAATACCTAACCTTTAAAACGTAGTAGATCTGAAGAAGACGGCAGATGCCTATTAGTGTGGGGGGCATAACAGGTACCACAAGACTGTTCGTACTGTCGAATTTTGACCTGGTCTGGGGTCCAATGGGGTCGCCCCGATACTCCAAAACTGTGTGGTTTGATTCCTTGTTGATTCCAAGAACCCCACGGTCGATGAAAAATTCCACATACTTGAGGATTACAATGAAAAAAAAAAACTTAATTTCTAAAACTAACAGTCTAATCATGCTTTTGACATTTTTAATGCTATTAAAGTAACTGCGCTACTTCTAAAATAACAAAAACTCTACATGAACTAGCGTGTCAAGTAAAGATATTTTTCGAGATCAAACTAGATTGATGCGTAAGCTTCCTAATGTAATTTAATTTAATAAACATTTCAATGCTTGTAGAAAGAAAAATCAATTATTTTTTTCTAGTTGTTATAACAAATAGTGTGTATTGATATTTTAAGAAAAATTCTAGGATGTAGGAAACTGAAACCTCCAAATTACAAGTTGTTGTTGATATACTGCTGCTAACCAGAAAACATTGTTAACATGTTGTTTTTAAAAAGAAAAAAAAACTGTTTAATTATCAGTATTGCAAATTCTGAAGTTTACAAAGGTAAATGTTAAATGGATTTTAATTATCAAATTAAACTTATTATTTATATTAAAGTTTTAAGATATAGCGAAATACCAACTAATACCTAGTGTCATTAGACGTAACAATTTTTTACTCTTATTTTTATACCATATTACTTAATGCTTCACTGTTTTATAACCATTAAGAAATATTTTAATTTACATTTTTAAAAATACTGCACATCATGATTGCTTTTTTGTAATTGTTGTTGTTTTCCTCTAAATCAGTTCTGTTTAGCGAAAACTGGGATATTTCCTAACGCGCTCCACAACTGTTAATACAGACACTTTCTTGAAAATATCAGATTAATACTTTTACCTGTACTAATCTGAGTTTCAGGCGAACCACTTCTTCGCTCTGGTTGTCTATGTCTGCTTTTAACCGAATACTTTCTCCGCAGCAATATGCTGACCGCTCGAGGGCGCTTCGAAGACTTACTACTCCTCGTTTACAACAGAGGCAACAGATGGAGCGTTTGTCGTGTCCAACCATAGGTTTCTAAATTATAAGTAAAACTTTCATAGGGGTATTTTGAAAATGAATTGGAAGACATCTTTCTAAGTTCAACTAAAACCTTATTACATATGTAATGTGGTAATACCGAGACTTTTGTTTTTCAATCGAAAACTTCTAAACATGAAGAATATAAAATCCTAGATGTATGCTTCTAGTATTATCAAATACGAATTTCGGGTACATGCCTAAATATTATTAACCTCGTGTTTAGTACATTAGTTTTATGCCAAAGTATCATAAATTGTAATTCCCAAACTTATTTCACAGTCATTAATTTAAAGTGTAATGCGATAATAATACGACATTTTGTACTTAGCTGTAGTGGAATGCCAGTTTATCTTGCACCTTGGAAATTATATGTTCGAAGATATATGTTAGAACTGTTCAATTACGTGATCTATTATTATCAAATTTTTAGCTGTTCAATGGCATTTAGCTTCCATAGTCCTCCTTTGGGATTCATTTTGATATGTGATGTTTTGTTACTTTTCTCATGCGCGAGAAGAGGTAATAAAAAGATACGCTTAAAATGCTTAGGTTAATCCACTACTCATTTATTATTTTTTCATGCTTGAAACTAAATTTCATCAACGCGGTTCCCATAAAATATTTATTCTAATTGCTTAACAATGTTCATAAATGTAAAGGTTTGTACCTGCTCGCCCCCAAGTGGCTCAACGGTATGTCACACACTAGAAACCGGGTTTCGATACCGGTGGTGGGTAGAGCACCGATATCCCATTATGTAGCTTAGTGCTTAATTCAAAACAACAACAAACTTGTACCTGCTCTTTAAACGCGTTAAGTATTCATAAACGAATACGAAAATAATTCGTTACTCGCGAGAACTTTCGTGTTATGGCGTCCGTACTCTATTTTAATTTTTTTTTTGATCGGAATAAGTTCTCGTAATGTAGTGTTCTAAAATGAGATGCATGTTATGAAAATCCCAAGTTTACTAAACAATCTCTAAAATGTATATTATAAAGATCTGAACAAGTAGGACCACTCACCTCCCCCACAAAAAAAGATTAATGTTTATACTTAAGCTAATATAAAAATAAATAAATCTATCATGCAACGAAATACCACTACTTATCTAACCTTGTATGACTATATTTCTAGAATCGCATGGAGTGACAAGCACGAACTCAGGCATTTATACGTGGCAGACTATAATATCGATTAGGTTATCGATGACCAATTACTCTACCTGCCGTCTCTTTTTTAACTCTTTGTGAACCTGACAATGGCCGAAGAAGGTCGAAACGTTGTTCGCTCCTCTACGTAAAATATTTTCTCAACCCAAACGAGCCGTTTTTACATAAATATATTTCTCTACAAGTGGGTTTTCTCGACATCACTGATTATCACACAAAGTGTTCGTACACCTGCGTCCCGAGTGATTTTTTGCTCATAACTTAAAAAAGTATTACGAGTAGGCTACTAGAAGTATGGTGTATTATAAATATGAAACTAACACACACCTACATAATTTTTTATGTAAATTAAACGACAAATAAACTGTTTATAAACAAATAACCAAAAATAGGAGGAGCAGGAAGTGTTCGTACAGCTCAGAACGTATGAAAAAAAACTTTATCCCCGTAAAATGTTTTTCAGTTTGGCAAATAAACTACATTAAACCATTCCAGAACTAAGCAGTGGGTTCATAATTTATCCAACAAAAAATTTACTTCCGGCAATTTAGCGCCGTCTCCGTCATTGTCTACTTGGTCATCATGGCGAACAGGAAACAACTGTCCAGTGATTTAAAAATCCAAATTATTGTAAAATACAAGTCTCATGTGTCTATTTCCGATATTGCTACACAACTTAATGTGCCAAAATCTACTGTTCAAAGCATAATTGTCAAGTTTAAGCTTACAGGATCAACTGCTAACCTCCCTCGTTCCGGACGCCTCACCAAAATTCCAGAGAGAACCAAGAGGAAGGTTCTCAGAGAAGTTAGTAGGAACCTTCGTTTAACACATAATGACATACAGAAACTGGTAAGGGAAATTGGCGTTGAAGTAAGCATCTCTACAGTTACGCACATGTTACAAAAAAAGGGTACGTTGATATATTAGCCACTTATATCAAGAATGATGCTCGGAACTTGCGGCTTGGGCGTCGTTTGATCTTTCAGCACGACAATGACCTTAAGCACACATCGAAATATGTGCAATCCTGGTTGCAAAGGAACCATATAAGCGTTCTGGAGTGGCCATTGCAATCACCCAATCTCAACCCAATTGAAAACGTTTGGCATGAGTTGAAGACCAGGGGTCATCAGCGTCATTCGAAAAACTTGCAAGAGTTGGAGTCTTTCTGTAAAGAAGAATGGAAGAAAATACCAGTCGAGTACTGTCAAATGATCATGGAGGGCTAGGAGGAGAGATTGCGCCAAGTAATTCACCTGAAAGGCTACACAACTGACCATTAAAGTAGACGCACGAACACTTTCTGCTCCTCCTATGTTTGGTTATTTGTTTATAAACAGTTTAATTGTCGTTCAATTTAAATAAAAATTTATGTAGATGTGTCTTAGTATAATATTTATAATATACTATACCTTCATTATCCTAATCGTGATACTTTATGAAAGTTATGTGGAAAAACTACTCACAACGCAGTGGTATGAACACTTTCGATCGTAGCTGTAAGTTAAGAAGTTCATTATTTGAGGAAAATAATTTACGAGTCACAGGAATTACTAGAGGAAAACCTTACAGTGTGTTGACTGACACTCGTTCTACAATTATAATTGTTTGGCTTTGTTTGGTAGTGAAACATTGGAAGTTGCTTCCAGCGATGAAGAAAGAAGATGGATTGATGCAAAAAGCAAGTGGACAAGAAAGATGGCATATTGGGTACTGAACTTCTTGAGGAGACGTGGATGTAAGGTTAGGTCAGATTCGAATAACTTCACAGTATACAGTACATGATCAGTAAATCTCTACGTATTATATGGAGTTTGCAATGTTAAATTCATGTTTATGATAGAGGGAGCTGCTAATCATGATAATGCGATAGTTTGGTTTGGTTTGTTTTGAATTTCGCGCATAGCTGCTCGAGGGCTATCTTCGCTAGACGTCCGTAATTTAGCAATGTAAGACTAGAGGAAAGGCAACTAGCCATCACCACCCACCGTCAACTCTTGGGATACTCTTTTACCAACGAATAGTGGGATTGTTTGTCGTTTTACGACGCTCCTACAGATAAAAGAGCGAGCATGTTTGGTGGGACGAGGATTCGGACCTGCGACCCTCAGATTACGGGTCGAGTGCCTTAACCACCTGGCCATGTCGGACCGATGCGATAGTCTAATATCTAAATTGGAGTGAATTATTTATAAACCCGAATAATCAGTAAAGTATTTGATAAGAAGTGAGTTAATTGTTCAGTAAGTGAATACCGAGTATTTGTTGGTCGATAGCAGATTGATCCAGTAATGTTATTCAATAAGGGTTAGTGTTTTAAACTAATCAATAAGTTATTCATCATTTGGTACTAATCAAAAAAATATTTCTCTTAAACATTATTAGTGTATTAGGACTATATTAATTTCTGAAGTTATGTTGAAAAACGTTCGTTTGTAAACGCAGGCCTAAAAGTTCCGTCAAAGAGAACCTACCCAGTAACAAACATTACTGGAGAAATATACTAATTCATTATGGCTATGCAGGACTACTCATTTCTTTTAGCAAATAATTAGAAACGCCTACCAAATGATAGAATACTTTACAACACTGGTGTAATAAGTGAAATTATACTGACGAAAATAACAGAGAGCTTTAATAAGATTCAACTTACAAAGTGACGACAACCCGATCATGACGCAAGATTGAAATATTATTAAAAATAATACACAATTAAGAGAAGGTCAAGTATATAGAAAATACAAATAAAGAGAAAAACAAAACAACAAAAAGAAGCCGACACTTAGAAGAACGAGATAGAAACAAAAATTAAAATAAAATCGTGAAGATATTTACAGAAAGTTAAACAAAGAACAAGAAAAATAGTCGGAGCAACAATCATCAAAGAACAACGACAGAACATGTTACACTATTATTAAAAACAATCATCAAAGAACAACGACAGAACATGTTAGACTATAATTAAAAACAATCATCAAAGAACAACGACAGAACATGTTACACTATTATTAAAAACAATCATCAAAGAACAACGACAGAACATGTTACACTATTATTAAAAACAATCATCAAAGAACAACGACAGAACATGTTAGACTATAACTAAAAGCAATCATCAAAGAACAACGACAGAACATGTTACACTATTATTAAAAACAATCATCAAAGAACAACGACAGAACATGTTACACTATTATTAACAACAATCATCAAATTATTTGATTGTCATTTCAATAAATTTTTATTGTGTTGTGTGTTGTGAGCCTTCATGACTCTTTCACGAGCACTGAATAATTTATTACCCCCCTCCCTTTAGCGTTGTAAATCTGAAGGCTTACTGCTGTCACTCTGGAGGACTTTATACAAGTGACAGTCAGACTGTACTATTCGGTCAAAATAGTGTTAGCAGTGGGTTCTGTTGGCTAGCTGTTTACCTTTTCCTCTAGTCTGTCATTTCAAAATTACGAACATTTTTTTTGTCTGTTTGAACTATGGGCAAAGCTTCACGATGGTTATCTTCGATAACCATTCCCAATCTAGCAGTGGAAGACTAGAAGAAAAGCAGTCAGTTATCACCACCCACCTCCAACTCTTGGGCTACTCTTTTACCAACAAATAGTAGAACTGAACGTCACATTATAGCACCCACATGGGTGAAAGGGCTAGCATAACGCGAACGCTCTAATCGCCCGGCTGTGTCGGGTCAGCTATGTATTACGAGGCAATCCGAAATCAAACAAGCCTTTCTATTAAATTGTTTGTTATGTTTTACAGCAAAGCTATACAATAAGCTATCTACACTCTGTCCAGCACGCGGTATTGAACCCCTATTTTTTGTGTTTCATGTCCGTAAACATATTGCTGATCCACTGAGGAACATTACCTTACATTACATTACAGTTCTGAACTGTTTGTTGGTGTGCTAGAATTTTATCAGTAGTCTCGCATGAAAATAAAAATATGATATCATGCACATTGAATATTGTCACTTTTACATGCTTATTTTTATGTTGTCCACTGTGGGAAAGTGGTAAGTCCTCGGATTTACTATGTTCGGCGGACACAGCCTATAGTCTAATGTGACTTTTGTATAATATGTGACAGATTTGCTATAATGTATTTATTTTGATATTGATGCTTGTTTCAGTTAAATATATATTTCGAAATGCATGTAACTTATACCGCTAAATGTCTATTTCGAAATTTCCGCCCATTCAATAAATTTCTAGGAGATTATTGAGTGTAAGAATCAACAATGTATACATGTATGTAAATACCAGCATTGTTGCTTTCGCTGAAATTTCTGAAAACTATATTCTCACATTTATAAACCAATGCGACACAGCAAAGGACAGTATATATTGTTGGTTTGCTGCAATAAACCTCAGAAGTTATAACTGTGATTAACAGTTATTATGCGGGAAGCTACAGATACTTGACTAGGAACGTTTATAGATTTCGATATTCGTGGTGGGCAGAGCAAAGATAACCCACTGTGCAGCGTTGTGTTTAATTCCAAACAATCAATCAATCAAAACTTCAACGGTGAAAAACTCACGCGCGATCAGTGAAGAGCTAGATAGCTACCCGTTAAGTGAATTGTACCAATATCAACTTGAACTTAATTCATTCATCATAAACCATCGATAAAATATTCAGTTCTGGACCAGATAGAAGACTCATTATTGTTTGTAACTTTGTAAAACTTTTGTATATAAATCATTATTTGTAATAACCGTTATTATAAAATGTATCATTAATTGCATATTAAAATACATTTGTGCTAAAAACGAAAACTGTTTGTATCAATCTTGTTGGCAAATATAATAAATTTGATACATCTCTACATTTAATTAACATCTAAATCCAAATTACAGTTTAACCCAATTTCAAGCTATTTTAAATCGCAATACGTAACCTAATAAATTGAAGGCTCGTCCGGGATAAATTATAATGCTTAACAAATACAATATACACATACATTTTCTGTTATAGTCCTATCCTGGCCTGGAGGTTTGGGCGCTCGATTTGCAATATGTGTGACACAGATTCGAATCTCATTTCCGAACATACTCATCCTTTCAGCTGTAGGAGTGTTATAAGTGAAGGTCAATATCACTATTTGCTGATAAAGAGTAGCTCAAGAGTTGGCAGTAGGTGGTGCTGATCTGATGCCTTCCCTCTAATCTATCACTTCTAAACTAGGAATGATTTTAGATAGCTCTTTAGTAGCTTTTGGGAAAATTAAAAAAAGACCGAACCAAACCACACTCACAAGCAAAGGCTAATGGAACCAAACATGACATACACGCACAGGTACCACAGATAAGTGCTATAACGGGTTTATTTTCAGGTACTGGCCTCCTATAAAAGTAATTGGAAATAATGAGAAGCTTGATCAGTACCTTAAAGCTTCTGGAAATCATGGCAGGAAACAAGTATAATTTTCATTGATTGCGGGTTTTCACTTCAGAAAAATATACTATTGATAGAGATTTTAAAAAGAATCGATAATGAAGATGAAAAGAACAGTACACCGAGATTGTATCAGACTTTATAATCAATCCCCAAAAACATGTTAGAAAAATTAGAATATCTTAGAGATCAGTTGTCTTTGTTGTGGAGGACCCAATATGTATTGACTGGTTAAGTGATGATGTTCTGTTGAGTGTAAGCACCTATTATAAAACAACAGAGAGACAAGAGGTGCAGGACCGGCATCGTCTCCTTTCACAGAAACTTGTGGTAATGGAAATTACAGTGTCAGACAAAAGTATGTAACCAGTTCCATCAGAGTGAACATGAAAGAGGGTGATAGGAGATGTAACTCCAAGAACAGTTCTTATAAAGTACGATGAATTTCCTTTATAATAATATACACTTCTAATTGTAAAAGAGGCAGAAATCAGTATCTATAAGGGATCTGACAATATAAAAAGATTGCAAAGGTACCTTTAAGAAACTTTTTGTTGTAGCTTTGATAGTTTTCGATGGCTTTGAAAGTAAACGTTTATATAATATTACCACTGCCACTACAGAGTTTATTTGAAATACTGATATCCTTTTGACAAATACTGTAAACTATGAAGATTTTCTTTTAAAAAGTGTCATTGTTATAGATTTCCTCTCCAATTTTTAAAGTTTACATTTCCAAACTTTGCTGGTGAATATGCCTTCTTTAACATGTTCAGATAAACACAGTGGTTTACCAAACTAAAATTTCAAACCGGTTAGAAACCAGACTGTAGATTATAATAGTTAAAATAATAAAAAGAAGAAAAACAGTAAAACTGTTAATAGTAAATAGTGAATTAATTAAAAACATACCAACAAATGTCTAACAGAGCTAATTGATACACCCTATTATACATTTTAGAGCTCAACAGTATGGAGTTTCAAGCCTTCCAAACTACTGAGAAAGACAAATACAGTGCAGATTGGAATATGAATAACGGCGTCCCCCCAAACAGTAAGTATTCAGCATCTACCCTTCAAGAAAATTAAATAAGAGATGGATAACATCTAGATTGGGCTTAACGAAGAGGGTTGCAAAAGTCACAAACTTTCTGATATAAATGACTGTTCATTAAGGTTCTAGATCCGTAAATCATGAGGGGATCTGTTTCACACACTTCATTTCAACTCTAAACATGAAGTCGAAGCTCAACGAAATCTACCCGATGGCTGTTATATGTAAACTGTTATATGTAAACTCCGAAACTCATAACAGTTACACATTCCAGAAATGCGCGTGGTTTAAGGTACTCTAAATTCTTTGTTGTGATGTAATTCAGCTTCATTAAGCTAAAACGTTGAGTGGAATGTTGACATGCATTCCATAATGCAAATAATTTTAATGGTATGTTAACAAAATTAGTTATTTTAATTAAACATGCACTTAATTTCTTAATTGGTAGGGTTTATGAAAACGTAAGTTTAAGAAGCAATTTTAAAGATGTAGAATTCAAGCGTAATAAAACAGTGCCTAAATTTCAGTCATAACCATCAAACTGGCTATTTCAAATTTTGCATAGAACCTCAAAAGTATTTGACAGTGAGAAAATTTCTATATATATTCTTTTAAACTTGTTTCTTCTGAACAAACATGCTCAATTTCAATTACCGCTAAACAGGTTTTATTTTTTAAATAACCAAATGCTTTTACTTTAGAAATTGACACTTTGCAGGATACTTAATTACAAGAAAAGTACATCAAGTGTTATGCAGTTTCTCGTCAACAGCGTTAAACTTCTACAACAATAAGTATGGTTGAAGTTTACAATTTTATGTAGTGTTCTATATGCCAACAAATCTAACCTTTGTTATTGTTATTTTTTAATTTCAGAATTTGTAAATGGATCGCAGAATTTTGGCACAAAGCTAAGAACTATTTCTAATTGAAATTAGAATTGTTCTATACGGTATAAAGGGACACATTGTCAGTAGCCTAGAAGCCGAGAAAGTTATATTGGCATTTGGTAAAACAACTTTTCTCTTGGTGATTATGGTAAGTTTTGTTATTATTTATCACACTTTGCTTGTGATATCCTATGAATAAATGACTTATTTATTAATCACAACAACTTAATTCCATTTTTAGAGTCAGTGAAATAAACACAAAATTAAAAAGACAGATTTAAACATTCATTTGTTTTCTACATTTCATCAAATTACTGAGCGTGCACGTTACTCCTACTTCGCAAAATAAAATTACTTAGTTGAAAAAGTCATTTCGGGTCAAAATCACTAACGTATTATGTTCAAGTAAAACATTAAACAAGTCTAGAGTTCAGTTATGTTTGGACCATTTGTCTTACTTATTATTTATTATTATTATTTAATTAAACAAGAGAGAATCCTCAATAGCCACGGCATTTGAAATTCTTTTAGGCATGATTAGAGTAAATTAATCTATGAGACTTTTTTCCTTCTGTTAGCTATATTTTTTGAGCGCAAACAATATCAAGCTTGTGATACGTGTATACTCAATCCGATTTTGTTGGATACCAATATACCATATACCAAGGTCTTCACCAGCCTACTCTTGAATTGAAATTATTTTAAGCAGAATTAATCTATGATACATAGAACGTGGTCAAATACATCAATCAAAAAATCAAAGAGTTTAGCCTTCTGAGTTCAAAACTCTATTAGATCTCAAATTATTCAAGAAATGAGGTAGCTATGTGCTTCCCGGCATGGCCAGGTGGGTTAAGGCGTTCGACTCGTAATCTAAGGGTCGGGGATTCGCATCCCCATCGCATCAAACATGCTCGCCCTTTCAGCCGTGGGTGCATTATAATGTGACGGTCAATTCCACTATTCGTTGGTAAAAGAGTAGCCCAAGAGTTAGCGGTGGGTGGTGATGACTAGATGCTTTCCCTCTAGTTTTACACTGCTAAATTAGGGACGGCTAACGCAGATTGCCCTCGTGTGGCTTTGCTCGAAATTCAAAACAAACAAACAAAGCTATGTGCTAAACATTTGTACTTCATCTTAAAAAACTCAGAGTAATTCTATGAGCTGTTATGCCGCGGCTAAAATAAGTGTAAAGTTCTTATCTTTTACAAAATCATAATCCACAATTCTAGATCTTTTAGTACAATTGTACAAACCATTTTCAGAGAATTTCTCACCGTCCCTATGACCTTTTTTAATAATAAAATAAAGGAAAAAATTGTACTTCTGATTACAGATATAACTTGTAAAAGAATTATGTTTAAAACAACATGGTTTGTGTTATGTAGAACATAAATGTCGCACTTTAAAGGCTACAAGTTCAAGTTAGAAACAAAACACAAATATAATGATTGATGTACAGATTTTGTGTCGACTTTTGCACAGTTTACACACACATAATACAAAATAATTTTGTAACACAACAATGCATTCAAATACAAACAGCTTTAAAGAATAAACAACACGTCATATAAGTTGCTAGAAAACATAAAAACCTTTGTTTATATCGCTGCACTAACAAATTATGTTATAGCTCACACAAGTCCGTGGCTGGGGAAACAATTTCTATCTTTGTAAAAAAAAAAAACTTTTATACATTACGATACCTCTTTTTAAAATTACAGTATCCATAAAACAAATAATATGAAAAAAGCAGTAAAATTATGATTAAATAAACTCAAAAACAAGACTTCAGACATAAATATACTTCAGATTGAATAATCATTTTTTTTAAATTCCGAAATTATCGGGTTTCTTTAACAATCGTGAATTAGTGTCGATAACGTCATAATCACAGGCACAAAAAACAGAATGCCTAAATGACGTCATTGTGTCCAAGTAGGGATCAGAAAGTGTATGGATTCCGTAGCTCGCTAAGTGTCCATAGAAAAACAATTCACTAAAACGTGAAAACCTAAACTTTGACCATTTCAGAATACTCACACAGACTTACATAAATGGTTATCTGTGCATAGCGAAAACTAATTTTGAACTGGTATTCTAGAGGAAAGACAAACTAATCAACAGTATATTCATAGTCAACTACTGTCCGAAACTGACTGTCACTCTTATAGCGTACACAGGGCTCCAACGTGAAGAGAGCTATTTTGCGACAACGAGCAGTGAAATACAAACTACTGAACTTACAATTCGACCACACTAACTTCTCAGCCACACCTGACAAAAATCTGAAGGTTATCCAATATAAGAATGGCGGGTGGTATGAGAATTACGGCCCTTTTTACATAGAACAAAAAGTGGGGCATTACGAAACGATTCCATATTTTTTCATATTACAGTTGATTCTTATACCTAAGCCTAAATCCTGTGTATAGATAACATGTATCATGGTGTATGTTTACAAAGAACACAACAATGTTTCTAAATCCCGTGTATAGATAAGATGTGTCAAAATGCATGTTTAAAAGGAAATAGCAACGCTCCTAAATCCCGTGTATAGATAATGTGTCATGAAGTCTGCTTACAACAGTCACAACTTTCCTAAATCGCGGTACCCGCATATACAGATGAGGTGTGTCAGTTTTTACTGAAGAATTTAATCAACAAAACACACTAATTAGTTTTGTTTTTTACGTAACCCGTAGCGAAGTTAAATCCAGTAAGTTTATCTTTCAGACTTAATAAAAAAAAACTATTTCTTTTTCCCTGTAGTAAGTCTAGATTACAAAACCTAATTTAGTGTAACCCAATTTAATGTAAAAACTGGTCCTACGTGTACAAATAATCTTTAAAGCGAAACGCCCATACAGTTATTTCTGTTTACCTGCATGAAGACTGTTACTATGGAAACCTTGATTCTACGCAAGTATCTGCTCACGCCTTCATATAGCTAGGGACCACCTGGAAGTTATATTGGCACTTATCTGATGCATGCTTCTATGTTCTGCATGAGTGCTATTTTGTCACTAGATTGTTTTATCTGTCTTTGCCACGTCTATTCCATTCGCTTCATCTTCGGTTGTCATGACAACTGACGTGCTTATTACGAACAAAGTAAAATTGTGATAAACCTGGTTCTAGTCAGAAGATAGAAGTTAATATTCACTAGATTAAAAAAAAAAGGAAGACAAACTTTTATTAAAAATTCTCAATTGAGCTACCCTGTTTTTTAGAAATCTTTTTTTCTCTCACAGTATGACTTCAATTCTAAAAAACTGTTTTTAGAATTGAAGTTATTTAAAGAGAAGACAAACAATAAGCTGTGAATAATTAACAGCACTGTAAACTCCCGTTGTAGCAACAAGCCCTAATGCCTTTTATCGATAAACAGTAGTTTTATCAAATGTTAAAGGTCTACCGAAATTTTAAATAGCTTTCAAGAGTTATTTAAAATAAATTGTTTATGTAATTTTAAACTCCTGTGTTTCCAGTGGCATAGCAGTAAGTCTGCAGATTTATAACGCTAGACACTGGATTATGATATCAATGGTAGCTTTTTACTTAACTACAAAGAAACAAAAACGATTAAAGCGTTGAAAATATTTGTGTGCATAAATACATTGTTTAAGATAAACTTACATGCAAAAGAAGACTTATAGCTGCTTATCTAGTCTATTGTTTCTATTGGATCATAAACAAAGCTGCGAACAAAAACATTATTATAGTTTTCTATAATTCTCTACATTAGAGATAACGACTGATATGAAGTGTCACAATGAAAAGTTACATATATTCTACACAAAAATTTAAACAATGAGTTTGTGTTTATACATTATTGCTGTTAAGCTTATACATAATTCAACAGGGTCGTTAACATTAGCCCAGTTTTATTTCCAATTAAACTTAAGGTGAACATAATTTCAATAACAAACTAATAAGTATTATAACTGATAAAGAAACTGAACAAACAGCTAGACATTCGTAATAACGAGAAACCCCAAGTAAAAATGTATTCTCAAAACGGCTGTTATGAGTATTAGCATTTTAATTAAAATAAAGTGCAGAACAATATTTCGACCTTCTTTGGTCAACTTTAAGATGACCTATAAAGGTCGAAACGTTATTCTGTACTTTATTTTAATTAAAGTGCTAATATCCATACCAGCTGTCTTGAAAATACATTTAAACGGTTAGACAGCAACAAATTAAGAATAACATCACAGTACGTGTGTTAATGTGGGGTACTGAGGATTAACGTAAGTACGCATTTGCCTCATCCTCTCAATAACTGGAGATTCGTAGAACTAGTATGAAGAGGACAAATTGGTTTGATGATATATGCAAGGAAAAAGACAAGACATTTTTCTCATGGCAAACAAATTTCGTTCTTTCTGCTGATCGTTTGGTTGGACTATTGTGTTGTTGTGCAAATTTAATTACGGAACAAATTGTACCAAGACAAAAATTGAATAAGATAAAACTGAAAGTCAAGAGAAATTAAATAAAATATGGTAAACACGAGAGCAGAAAATGAAATACTTAAGATAAGATAGCTACGATGATTCACAAACTCATTTTGACTCTTTCAAAACGGAAATAAATTTGAGTAAAAACAGCAAAATTATCTAATAGTCCACGTTATCTCTGTAGCTCAAAACTGGATCACAGGTTTCTGGAATACACCTCCGCAGTCGGACAGCGATATGTCTTTGGGCTTACAATACTAGAAACTGGCTTTTGATACCTGCAATGGGCAGAGCACAAAAACATATTGTGTAGCTTTAGGCTTAACACCAAACAAACATAGGTTTCTGGAAATACGTCTGCTCCATACGACAGTTGAAATATCGTCAGACAATGGACTCTCTGTACTCTGCCCATCACGAGTATCGAAACCCAGATTCTAGCGTTGCAAGTCCGCAGACATGCGGCTGTACCACTGGGAGGGGGGTGCGAGGTGAGGTAGAGCACCATACATACTACCTTGTGGGAGAGTAAATAGTTTCTGTTACAGAAAGTAACACCTGAGGCTGAATTTAGCGCGTAACACCTTGACCATATCTAATTATGCTCCACTTTAGAACTTTAGGACACGTATTTTTTATAATTCGGAATTATACACTATAAAAGAGTGGCATATGTGATACTTACATACAGTATGTAAAAATACAGAAAGCTTTCCAAAGCTTTTATACATAGGTGACAAAATACCAAATCTCGCTGTTGTGGAAATAACAAAGGCTGAGTTGGCAATGTACAAAATGTGCTATTCATGACTGAGTTTACTATCAGTGGAAGAGATTTTTCTAATATCAGGAGTAAAAACTGTAGTACTTACCAAATATTGTTCCTCCATGCAATCGATATGTGGACCTATAATTGTGAAATATTTCATGCCCTGAGGGGAAGAGGCATACGGAATGTCCAGTGTTACTTTGACGTAATAACGGACAGTACAATGACGAGCCTCGAAACTACATGGGAGGCTACTTTCTGGAAGTTGGAACCTAAATGGAAAGGAGTGGTGACCTCTGGTCAAAATAGGAACGATACCATCCAGCTTTTCTGAAAAACATATAACAAAATAATTATTTACCTTCAGTTACAAACTGGGAGAAATATCTAAAATAGTAACTGTCCACGAGGCTAGGATTTCTTTAAATAAATGAAATGCCAACGAATTTAGATAAACACTACGAATAGTTTACACGTACATATTCTGAGTAAGATAATTTCTGGTATTTTATGTTTAAGGGTCTCTTTAAAACATAATGTGCTTTGCAGAAATGGTAAAATATCTTCGGTTCAATATACGCTATTGAGTGTGATATTTCTTAAGGCGTAAATATAAGGAAGAAAATAATATACTATAGTAATATTACAAAAAATAACATACACATTAAAGATTACATCAACATTGACGTATTTTGCAATTTCGTTCTTTTTATCGTATCCGGTAATAACTTACACGAAACCTACTTATCTATCTATTCATTAGTTTCTCTCTTTCTTCGAAAATCAGGTCTGACATGACCAGGTGGTTAGAGCACTTAACCCGCAATCTGAGGGTCAAGGAATGGAATCCACATCCCACCAAATATGTTTGCCCTTTCAGCCGTGTGGCTTATAATGTCATGGTCAATCCTGCTATTCGTTGATAAAAAGGGTAGATGGGGACGACTAGCTGCCTTTCTTCTAATCTTACAATACTAAATTAAGAACAACTAGCACAGATAGCCCACATGTCGCTTTGTGCGAAATTCAGATCAATAGCCATTCCCAAAACTCTTAAAATCTGTTTGTCGTTTAGTCTAACCACATCTTTCTTAAGACTTAGATTACCATTATTGATTATCTGTTAGTTGGCTGTTTTATGTCTTTTTTGTGTTTTTGTTCGTCGTTCTATATTAGGGAAGAGCAACTACTTTCTCTCTTTATGTCTAAGCTTCGTCTGTTAAACAATGCGAGTCTGGGTTACTTTAACACGAGGATTTTAGCTAGTGGTTCATGGTTCATGAAAGGGCTTCAGCAGATCCGTGAACCGGGGGCAAAAAATGAGAAGAGAATCTATAGCTTCCGAATTAAATTCTGAAAGAGGGTTCGTGACCCAAAAAATGGTTAAGAAACACTAACATATCTAAACAATACCCCAAAGAACAGCAGCCTACGAGGTCTGTTCAAAAAATACGTGGACTGACGTCATAAAACAAAATGTACTTTATTTAGAAGTTACAGGTCTGGGACCCCTTCAAAATACTCTCCTCCCCAACGCACACACTTGTCCCAACGGTGTTTCCACTTGTTGAAACAGTCCTGGTACGCTTCTTTTGTAATGTCCTCCAGCTCCTTCGTCGCATTTGCCTTAATCTCGGGAATCGTCTCAAATCTTCTTCCTTTCAAGGGTCTTTTGAGTTTGGGGAACAAGAAAAAATCGCAAGGAGCAAGGTCAGGTGAGTAGGGGGGTGGGGAAGAACAGTGATCGAGTGTTTGGCCAAAAACTCACGAGTTCTGAGGGCTGAATTTCGCAGCAACACGGTGCATCTTCAATTTTTCGGTCAAAATCTCGTAACAAGATCCAACTGATATCCCACACTCTTCAGCAAGCTCCCTGACAGTCAGACGTCGATTTTCTCGCACCAGGGTGTTGATTTTGTCGACGTGTGGGTCGTCAGTTGACGTGGAAGGACGTCTAGGACGCTCATTATCATCAATGGACTGTCGACCATCCTTAAAACGTTCATGCCACTTGAAACATGCCGTACGCTTCATAGCAACATCACCGTAAGCCGTGTTAAGCATAGCAAAAGTTTCAGTCGCAGATTTTACAAGTTTAACACAAAATTTCACAGCAAGTCGTTGCTCCTTCAGGTCATTCATTCTGAAATCCGCCAAACGAAAAAATCGCACTTCACTTAAAACCGCGTAGCTAATACACAAATGAAGATATCTGCAATCGGGAAATGGCGTCGTAATCAGCTGATCTGTGTGAACCTAGCGACACCAAGTGGATTCCCCTGGAACCAACTGGAGCCGCGCAATTCAAACAGTCCGCGTATTTTTTGAACAGCCCTCGTATATGGCTGACTTAGAACGTCTGCTGTCCTTGAACCTCTGTTTATAGCAATAACCAATTTTTTATGCACCTAAAATAATACATGAGCCTTTACTACTTCTGACTTAATAAGCACGTGAGCTTCCTTCAAAAAACAACGCAATTTCAGAATAAAAAATTGTCTACAATTAAAGAGTTTATTCATTTAATTTTGCGCAAAGCTACTTAAAGTGTATGTATGCTAACCGTTCCTAATTTAGAAGTGACAAAAGAAAAGTATCTAGTCAGAAGCACTCACGGTCAACTTTTGGGCTACTCTTTTATCAAGGTAATATAAGATTACCCCCACATTATAAAACTTTACGACTGAAAGGGAGAGCATGTTCGGTGACAGGTTTCGAACTGTAGATCTACAGCTTCCAAGTAAAGAGCCATTATAATCAGGCTACGTTTAAGTTTTTCATTGAAACCTAATGTTCAAGATATAACTGTATTTCTTTCCTTTTCTTCTGCTCGTTCTTTCAAAGTTAAAATCAATCGACTTATCTTTTGTGACATGTTTTGTTTTCTAACTGGTGTCTCACATTTTTCATTTCATTAGAATTTCATGACTTGTATATCAGTAAGTTTGTAAAGTATTTGTAAAAAAACAAATAATGAGTACTAAAAGCTTTCACAAAATACGTTGTATTTTTAACATATATAACATATATTATTGAGGAAACAGTAGATTAACAATACTATAAAAAACGTGAACACTAGTGAGCTACAATGCCAAATAAGGAAGATATAAGTTTGAGGCTCCTTGCACAAGTTAGCTAAAGCCATATTCCGTGTCTCGATCTTGAGGCAAAACAATTTACAACTATAGACTCTAGTGCCAGACAACATGGTATACTGAGATAAAACGTTTAATTGTTTAGAAAAAGCTCCTAACAAAATGAAGCAATGTGACCAAAAACAGTTAATGGGACCAATTAATCTTAGTGAAGAGATCTGAGTTACACGGTTGGTGTCTGTGTTAATTGTCTTGGATTATTTCGTCAAAGATATTAGATAATGAACAGAAATAAGTTCTGTAAGGACCAATAACAAGATGGAATTTGGTTTCATTCTGGTGTGTATGTGTTTTTCTTATAGTAAAGCCACATTGGGCTATCTGCTCTGTCCATCGAGAGGAATCAAACCACTGATTTTAGCCTCGTAAATCCGTAGACTTACTGATGTCCCATTACCCACTTGTGGATGGAACATCCCAATTGTACCAATTGAGTTAAAAGAACTACTTTTAAAAGTAGATCTGCTAAACTTCTTGGATAATCGGAAAAACACTAAAAATTACTTCGTTTCTCCAACTACAAATTCACTTCTCCGCACTTATGAAGTTGCTCCAGGGAATTGCTCTGACTTCTGAAGTTGGAAGATGGCAGTAATCCAGAAGCTACAGAAAGTCCGCCACACAAACTCCTTGTAAGTATGATATTTTTGATTTAGTCTAACAGTGTTTCACTTAAGGTTGAAAAATGTATAAAAAATAAAAAGAGGAAAGTGAATAACATTAATTGCACTAAAGAAGTAACAGGTTTTATATCACTTACAGTGGAACTACTGAAATATACCTTAGAAGAATTGTTATACCGATTATAACCGAGAGAAATTTTCGTGTTAACATAGTTGATAACTAATGTTGCGTCTTTGTCGATGGACATAATAGAAGGTCTTAATAACGGATATCTACATCATCAATAAAAATAATCCAATGATTTAAAGTTCGTATTATTTCAAGAAAACCTTGAGAGATTTGATATAAATGAAATGCTTAATGATGTATAATAAATAAGTTATTTGATTGTATTTATTTGTCTCTTTGTGTGAGTTCTTTACTCAACACATAACTCTCCTCGAGTTCGTGGCTTGTATGCTTCGGTCACGGAAGCACGACCTAAAATTAAATTAAATTCCTTTGTAACTAGTGTAACATTAAACCCAACGACTAAGCCCACGAGTTGTCCACCCGCCCGTAACATTTTTTATCTCTCTATCTTTCCTTCAAGTACTTTTTCCAAGCATCATAGTATGGTTTGGAATATTGTTCTGACCACAGTTCAAAGCCAGAGTCAATTAAATGCCATTCATTAGATAATGAACAACGAATCGCGATGTTATGACGCTGCTCTATTTTTGTAATACCATCAATATCTTCCATCTTATATTTTACATATAAGGTTACAAATATAATATAATAATTTAACTGATATTTCTCACTGCCACCACACCGAAGTTCATTCTTTGTTTTATTCGTCCATTGTTTATTTGTTTGTTTGTTGAGCACAGAGCTTCACAATTAAATATCTCTGTTGTGCCCATTGGGGTGATCGGAACTTAGATACTTTAGCGTCATAAGTCCTTATTCTTACCGCTGAACCATCAGGGGATCTGTATGTCCGTAGCACACTGTTCTATTCGTTCATCTAACTTTTGTGATCCTTCGTCCGTGTTAACACTTCCCAGAATATCCAAATGTCTGACTTTCCGGAAGTTATCGCATGAGTGTTCTTCCGAGCGAAACTGAAAGATGGCCCTTTCAAGACTATCCTAGTAAGTACGTTTCTTCAAACGTTGAAATTTTTTTTTCCAAACATATCTGAATGAATACACAAGCGACAAAGTGTTCTCATGACAACATATTACGTTGTGTTAAGTATAAAAACGTTATCTAAATCATTTATGATTATTGTAATATATAAGACATAAAGCCTATGAAAATTTGTTAAGGAGCATGTATCCGTGACGTTTCCAAAAATATTTTTGTTTGTATGTACATAATAACGAAATATTATATAAACTATAAACATACACGTGCAAAGGATAAAACACAAAATAGTTGTTTTAGTTTATCTTCCTGAATAACTAATAAGCCAGCGTAAGTCTTAGCGTGTTACATCAGAGGCTGAACTTCTATGTTGACAAGATGCAATTTCCTGTTTCGTAAACTGAGTTATCTTAATTGTGATCAACACAATTCCTACTTAAAACCACTGTTGTTGATTTTTAGAATTTCGTTTCTTATTCGGTGGGCTGAGCAGATAGCCCTTTGTGGCTTTGCTATAAGAAAAACACCCACCCACCCTTCGTTTCTTATACTTGGCAGTTACCGAGATGTTGCGCAAAGTTTTAATGAAAGCGAAGCCACATCGGGCTATCTGCTTATTCCACCGAGAAGAATCAGGGGTTTGCTATAAGAAAAACACAAATATAAACATTAGAGGGGGACTTTAATGAAAGTAAAACACATACGTTATTTTATGATCGGTAAGTCGTGTCGGTGACTATAAGTAAGGTTTGATGAAATTAATTCAGGTTTCGTATTGAATGGAAAAATAAAAGTTAAAACACAATACCCTAACATTTCTATATTCTGCTACTCTATTCATTTATGGCGTGTGTACAGATAAACAGTGCAAGAAATGTGGTAAAATTATGATTTTTATGCATATCGGCAATCTAAAATTAGTTGTATCTGTTACTAAAGCTATATAATGTTTTCATATGTTAGTTTGTTTAACATGATCAGCCGGTGGGTCAGCGGTAAGTTTGTGGACTTACCACGCTAAAATACGAGGTAGGTTCTTCTCGGTGGACAGAACGCAGAGAGCATACTGTGTAGCTTTGCATTATAAACAAGAAAACCGTCAGCTTGATGCTGAAGCACAGATATTACAAAGAGAGTTAAATATGTTCACAATTATTTTAATGTTGGGTCTTATTTTAATGCCGAAATTTTAAGGAAACATTTAGAAAATAGATTGGAATAGTCTGTTAAGTATTCTTCCTTCTGATGAAGAAAAAATATCTAAATCGTATTTTCCGACTGTTTAATCACGAAAAATCTAAAACAATTACAGCTTTTTATCCCCTTGAGAACTGTTTGAATTTAGTATTTGATTAACTCTGTATAAACTAACTAGATAAAGTTTAATCAGATAAATATTTAATTTGTTCAAGACACAAGTTTAATTTCAGCTTGTAATTTTTTCTGTGTGAAACGTTTAAAATACGTCTTAAGTGTCAGTAAACTCAGGCAATAAATAGCTTTTTTAGCGACATCACTTTATAGAATTACACAACTCACTTAAAATAAGATATAATTCGTAACAGAAAAAAGTCTGTTTCTGATAGTTATACTCTAAACTTTCGGTAAAAGAAAACTTGTTTGCAATGTACAGAAGATTGAGCACGTTATATTAAAGTGATTTTGATAAGCAACTCAGAAAGTCACGTGACAAATACAGTTGCTATAAGGTCGCGGTGGAACCACATTTTTTACCATTGTCTGACGTTTTCTTAAGTAGTATGATATCACAATAAACTTATCGTTTCTGGAAAGGGTATGTAACAACTCTTTCCTCTAAAAATATTCATACAAGTATCATATCATAAAAGTAGTTTAAGAACAGGGATTTAAAATTTCTAAAACAGGGCACTCTTTTCACATAATGACGTTAGAAAACAACGGAAGACGGATCAATGAGAAACACAGGACCATACAGAAAGAGACTTGTAGAAAAAGTCGGAGCACAACCTAGATAACCAAGTTGCGGTGTATGGTGATAGTTGAGAATCCATGTACACAAGTTTCATATTCAAAGTCGTTTTAATATAGAATACAAAATTCTGTATTCAGTCTGTAGGGGAAGTAAAACCCGCTATAATGAAATTTCTTTCCTAACAAAATAAATTATCATTTTCTCACGCACTTAAAAAAAAGAGAAAATGTTGCAACAATTTTAAAAACAGTGAACAATAATCAGCGACGATCTTCGATTAATGATAATTTGTTTCAAACAAATGCGCATATATTTATACGGACCTTTGCCCCAGATGACAGATCTACTGTCCAGAAAAACTTGGTCATCTTTTATCGTCCTTCGATCTCCGCTGACTACTACCTTCCACTCAGCATGCGCTGTGCCTCGCAGTAGTACACGGATAGCTGAAACATAGCAAAATAGCAATTTAAACATCCACATCTGTAAAATTCTCGATTCTTTCTTTAAGCACACAAAAAAACTACTGTAAAATGTGTTAACAAAACGTTCCCGAAACTTTACCAAAACATATTTTCATTAAAACAATAATAAATACTTCTAAATTTGTTTGTTTGTTTTGAATTTTTGCTCAAAGCTACATAAGGGCTATCTGCGCTAGCCTTTCCTAATTTAGCAGTGTAAGACTAGAGGGAAGGCAGCTAGTCTTCACCACCCACCGCCAACTCTTGGGCTATTCTTTAACCAATGAATAGTGGGCTTGACTGTCACATTATAACGCTCCCACGACTGAAAGGGCGAGCATGTTTGTTGCGACGGGGATTCGAACCCGCGACCCTCATATTACGAGTCCAACTCCTTAACCCACTACTTTCTACTCATACTAATTAATAACGTAATTAATGATAAAATAACTGGGAGTTTTTAAGCTTTATTCATTAATAACACAAACCTGCAATGGTTTTATTGTCTTGAAATCTTTGCATGTTTTACAGTAATTCCTGTAGGTTGAATCAGAAAATATCCATTTCTCTCCATGAGGTACAGATTTTTCACAAACGTCATAAGCACTTTTACATAAGTGAATCATTCTCAATGAAATATGATCGCATTTGGTTATGCTTAACATGTTAACAACCGCTTGCTATAGGTTTATTTAGACATAAAAATCTTATCGATTGTCCTGTAATTCATGAGAAACACACCACTGGTATATAAATGGTTTACAGACCGCATGACATGTCATTTCTTAATAGTACTTATTTGTGCGTGCACTGTGGCAAGAAGAGGTTGTGTAAATGAACCAAATATATTCTGCTACACTTGTGATAAATTAATTATAAAGAAACAAAGGCACAACGGCACGGCATGGCCAGGTGGTTAAGGCACTCGATTCGCAATCCGAGGGTCGCGGGTTCGAATCCCCGTCACATAAAACATGCTCGCCCTTTCAGCCGTGGGGGCGTTATAATGTACGATCAAACCCACTATTCGTTGATAAAAGAGTAACCCAAGAGTTGGCGGTGGGTGGTGATGACTAGCTGTCTTCCCTCTAGTCTTACACTGCTTGATTAGGGACGGCTAGCACAAATAGCCCGTGTGTAGCTTTGCGCGAAATTGAAAACAAACCAAACCAAAAGCAAAATATTACAGAATTCGTCAAAAGAAAAAAGCGCAAAGTTCCACAGTGGGTTATCTGTTCTGCGCTCACCACAAGTATTGAAACCCGAATTTTATGGTTATAAACCATCAGACTTTCCGCTGACTTACTGAGGGCATATTGAATGGTAAAACGCCATCAATAATTCTGGTTCGTGGTTGTATTTTTATCAAATCGTAGTTTGTTGATTAAAGTTCTAATATAACATTGAAATACCCTTTATGAAATACTTCAATTCATTTGCAGTTTCTTTAAATACCCTGTTTTCTTTTGATCGCGTAATTATTTTTGTACAAAATGATCTTAACCACATAAGGGCTAACGTCCCAATTTCGGGATGGAATTTTAAATTCTTATAAATTAAAACCCTGTAAGTGAATTGTTTTAAAGTTTTCAGATAACGCTGATATCGCATTGCTTTACATAGATGTGCAGGCAAATTAAGATTTATTTACAATTTCATTAACCACTACACATTCAAATTTTGTTCATATTTGCATATTTGACTTGACATCACTGTTTTGTGCCCAGTTCCTTGTTTGATGCCGTAAAGAATTATTGCAATTTTTTATTTCAGATGGTGTTTTCATATCAGGTCATCCCTTAAGTGATGTTCGATTTTAGGTTCAGGAAAAGAGAAAGGCTTTCAAAAGCTTTTAATTTTATTTAACCAATAATATATGTTCCATTATTATTAATTACTTCCTGCCAACGATTCACAAGCTTCTGAATGCCACTTCTATAAAATTCTTGAGGTTTGGAAGAAAAGAATGTAGAGAGGGTTGTTTTGATATCTTCATGTGTTTCAAGCTTTTTTGCATCAAGATGATTCTGCTAACTTCGGAATATATGGCAATCAGATGAGGCAAGGCCTGGAGAACAAGGAAAATGTGGAAGTTTTTTCCAGTCTAGCTTTTCAGTCTTTGCAGATGTGATTATTGTGGTATGGGGCCGTGCATTATCCTGGTATAACACAACACCTTTACGATTGATCAAAGCAGGCCTCTTTTCTTTCAGTGCAGCATTCATGCGCTCTAACTGTTGACAATAAAAGTCTTATGTAATCGTTACGCTGAGTGGCAGCAACTCAAAGTGGATCCCACCAACAATATCCCACCAAATGCCTAACAAGACTTTTCTAGGGCAAAGGTCCATTTTGGGCTGTGCTCTAGTCAGTTTACCCACACTGAGCCATTGTCTGTGGCGCTTAACATTATTACTAAATATCCATTTTTCATCTCCAGTCACTAGCCTATCCAAAAAAGGTGAGTTACGTTCACGAGAGTTGCTCTGAGGTTGGCTTCTGTCAAATCATGGGGGACCCATTTTCCAAGATTTGACACCTTTTTAAGCTGTTACAAATGACAGTGAACTGTCTGTTGAATGCGTTGAATTAAGCTTCTGTGCTAGATCTTCAACTCTTACAGCATAATCTTCATAAAGTGCAACAAACAGCAAGTCATCATTAAACTCAACAGAACGACCTGAACGTAGCGCATCACTTAAACTGTAGTCACCTGAACTAAACTTCTGAAACCACCTTTTCTTTCGTTCAGAGACTCCACACCATAAACACCTTGAATGTTTCGTGTAGTTTCTGTTGCACTACTGCCTTTTTTAAACTCATAAAGCATTACATACCTAATGTGCTCCTCAGACACATCCATCTTCATAAGGGTTTATTTGATTAATGTTCTGATAAAGTGGAGTTGGACTAGTTTCTTTTATTTGTCTGAACAAAGAACAAGGACAGAAATGATGATGCACTTTCTATAGTAAATTTTCGGAAATTACTTATGGGATGACCTGATATTATATGACATCTCTGAAGCTAAACGCATACGCAAAATAATCGATTTTATTTCAAATAGTTCTGGGCCTTCATGCATTAGTGTTGTTTATATTGTTTCATGTATATACACTGCTGGCCAAAATCTTAAGGCCAATGAACATAAAGAAAAAATATCCATTTTGCGTTGTTAGACTCAACCACTTATTTGAGTAAAGTTTCGAAAGATGAAAATAAAAGGGAAAATAAAAATAAAAAACTTTTTTAGCATTTAATAGGAAAAATGTGAACACTATGAAATTATCCTAAATACTAGCAGGTCAAAAGTTTAAGACCATATAAAAAGAAGTCCTAAAGAGGGTAGGAAATGCCCAACGAGAGATCTCAGCTCCACGGCCGTCATTGCGAATAACTTTAAACATTCGCTTTGGCATGGTCGATATAAGCGTTTGCAGAAGGCTGGCTGGAATGTTATTCCAAGTGATGAAGATGGCTTCACGAAGATCATGCACTATTTGGAATTGACGTCTATTTCTATAGACTTCCCTTGCCATCCACCCGCAAACATTTTCGATGGGGTTCAGTTCGGGCGAATACGCTGAATGGTCCGAATGAATCACGTTATTCACCATGAAAAAGTCCTTTGTCCTGCGGCCATTGTGGATTGCAGCGTTGTTCTGCTGAAAGATTCAGTCATTTCCACACAAGCGAGGGCCTTCAGTAAATAAGGATGCTCTCTCCAACATGCCAATGCAGCCAGATGCTGTTTGACGTCCCTGTATAACCTTAAGCTCCATTGTTCCATCGAAGGAGAAAACACTCCAGATCATGATGGAACCTCCTCCACTATGTTGTGTAGAAAATGTCTCTGGTGGAATATCCTTATCGTTCAAGTAACGTTAAAAGCTATTTGGGCCATCCAGGTTAAATTTATTCTCATCAGAGAACAAAACCTTCTTTAACTGAGCTGTTTCGTGGTGTGGAAGGAGACGTTTACGGTTTTTAAAGCCTTTCTCTCGTAGATGCCGTCTCATTGTTCTTGAGCTGCATTCTGCGTCCGTAAGGACCTTAATCTGGCTCAACGATCGGCTGGTATCTTGCTGGACAACCCGTCGAATTCTCCTGCTCAACGCCGGCGATATTTTCTTGGACCGACCATTTGAAATTCTCGTTCCGTATCCCTCAGGGCCTTTTAAAAAATTTGCAACAGCAGTTTTACTTCGCCCAATCTCACCAGCGATGGCACGTTGAGAGAGACGTTGCTTTTGCAGCTCGACAATTCTGTCACGTTCAAACTCTGTCAACTTTTTAGCCTTTGTCATGTTTTTACCCGCTGTAACACAGGAGATATCAATGGGAGATGTTGACAATGCTAATGCTTGAACGCAAATGACTAAATTTCGTTACGTGTTTACCAATTAACCCTTTGTTTCAGTATGGTTTTAAACTTTTTACCAGCCAGTATTTATGCTAATTTCATAGTGTTCACATTTTCCCTATTAAATGCTAAAAAAATTTTATTTTTATTTTCCATTTTCTTATTTTCATCTTTCGAAGCTCTACTCAAATAAGTGGTTGAGTCTAACAACGCAAAATGGATATTTTTTCTTTATGTTCATTGGCCTTAAGAATTTTGCCAACAGTGTATATATTCTCAAATGAATAAAATTTTCTCTTTTTCGTTGCAGTTTTCTTTACCAAATCCTGTACATAACTTAAGTTCCTGGAAGAAATTTCAGACAGTATTTTTATGTTTATATGACGCCTCTAAAGCTAAACATACATACACACATACAAATAGAAGTTTCAACAACAACAACAAAAATAGTTCTGAGCTTTAGTGGGTTAATTTTTTTCTACTGTCTTAAAGGTATATATTTATATATTCAAGCAAGGAAAAGTGTTTATTTTTCGTATTAGAGTATATTTTTAGACTCTGTACAAAATTTCCCTTTCTTCCAGACATGAACTGATAATTACGCTCTCAGCTCTGAAAGCGTTATCGCTTTCCACATCTTATTGTGGAGTAAAACGAATCCATTATTACGTTACTGCACATGCACTAATATAGCTCGTAAATAGTTAACTGAAGTTATTAAGAACCACTTGATTTGTATACGTTTACATTAATTTGTCTTGTAGCCTAATAAAGAGGTTGTCTTGGGATTAACTCTTTCCATTAGGTTTTGCCAACCTCGTTTTTTTCTGCAGAGTAAATACTAATTGTACTACATGTTCAGCGACAAGAAGACAGTGTGTGTGTTTGCGCGTATGTTTTCTTATAGAACAGTCACATCGGGCTATCTTCTGTAAATCCAAAGGCTTACCACTATCTTACCGGGGGACAACAAGAAGGCAGACAGATATCTTGAACTAAGTAGCGTCCCCTTTCTGAACTACAAGACTATAATGGTAGTTACTAAAATATAGTTTCCACAATAGCTGCAAGATATCTTACCCACTTAATAAACACTTATTTTTGTCAAGTTCGATTTACTGAAAAAAAACAAACTATTTCTTAAAAGTAATGGATCTAAACCTCAGACATTCGGTGTGGTGTGTGAAACGTCTGTATAAACAAGAGATTAAAATGAGCTCAGCAAGAGTTAAATGAATAAACTCGGCTCCTTTTGTTGTTTATGTTATGTTTGTTTCAAATGTTGAGCACAAATACTAATTAACAATTTAACTTGATTTTTTTTTTCTCTTTAAAACTTCGTTTTCTGATCGGTAACAAAGAGGGAGAAAATATCACAGTAGATATCCAGGCTCAGAGACCTTTCGAGTAGTGCGTGACTCTTATGCAGTGTCGAAAAAAAAACTCTATTAAAATATAAGCATCTTTTAACGAAAAATAACATACTTTAATATCTCTTGTCCAAATTTTAAAATAGTAAATAATTACAACTTAAAAGCAAAGTGTGTTTATGAATAAAGGCGGAAGAGGAAAGCCATTATAGCAACATTTCTGTTGCCGTTGGCTAATATGTATGTGAGCATGAATGCAAAAACATTCTTTCAGGAATTAGCCTTTCTCTGGGATGCACTTTGTGATTGGATGACGTTGTCATGACAACAAAGCTATTTAGGACGCCAACCGAGTATGGAGAAATTTTGTTTGCAGAGTACAATGCACCATCGCAACGATCATACCACATACTTGTCGAACCGCACACGAGATACTTACGCAAGAATGAATGCACACGTGCTGCAGGCGATGGTTATTCGTGAAAAGAACATACTTGCTCTCATGAAAATTACGTTCTACAAAGTGAAAATAGCTGGGCATTTTTATACACAGACGTGTAGAAAATGTTTAAAAGTTTGCTTCGAGTGGTGAGTCTGATGACAAAAACTATGACGATTTACTGACGTCATTGGATGAGTAGTTGAGTGGTCTCTTCTCAAGAACAGAGGGCATCCATGAATTAATAAAGATGGAGCGGTATGACTCAGTCATACTTAAATAAATCTTAATACGGTTACCGATGTAATACTGGAAAAAACATATAAAAACTTGACTTTAAGATTAAATAAATCTTAGGTTCTATACTTCTAAACTTATTATTTAAGAGTAAATCATTTCAGAAAGAAAACGTGCTTAAAACCAAGTGTTGTAAAATAAATTTTAAAAAAATATCTTTCTCACATTAAAACAAAAAATATTATTTTTATTCATCAGCTGTAAACAACATTGCGTGGTTTAAGAACTAATGCATTAATCAAGTAACTACTGTTATAAAAACTGTCTGAATGATGCACTTGATCGTGTTTTGCCATCAGTGATTGTTAATAGGCTGACAGTTCACGTTAACACTCTACGTATTAGTGCTTGATGCAGAATACTTCTTTCTCTTTTTTTGTGTGTGAAAGTAAAGTAGAACACTAACACAACTTCAATTATATTATTGCGAGTGGCCAATAAAGTAAAAACAAAGTGTATTTTATACAGTAATATATTTTAAATTTTATGTTTTCAGTAAATAGCTTTTATTCGTAATAACCATGTACATTTTTAACCACGGTTTTATTTTCACTGTATATTTAGATTTATAAAAATAAAATAAAGCACGACTCCTTGGAGACCTACGGAAGTTTTTGTATTTGTTTAGCAGCATAAGAGGAATTTATTCAGCCTTCGTTCTACTGTTAGGCTTAGTTCTAGAACAACGCATGTTCGAATGATATCGGGATAAAACATGCGATAACATATAACACTAACATAATATTTTTTTAATATAATAGACAAGTATATGAACTTTTTTACAGCTATATAACTTTTTTAAAGTTAAACATTCGCATCTATATAACATTTTAATGTAAAACATTTACAGTTATGGTACTTTTAAAGCTACGTATTGTGATGGATAGTTTGTTCAGACCTGATTACCACCAGCGGTAGCTACGAATCAGTCTTACTACTTTATATATTTTCTATCCTTTTTCTTAACACATTACATTCAAAGCTTCAAATCTAGCATATTTAGCACAGGTCAACCCCAGTGTCTGATGTTAATGTATGATAACCGTTTTAAACTCTCTAATGTTCGCATGTATCTTTTCTTTTACTGTAACCCATTATCGTCTGCTCTGTAGTTTGTGTAATGTTGCCGCTTTAACAACGACTCACGTAAAGTATGCCTTTTTTATTCAAAAATTATTAAACTACATTGTTTTTAAACTCTAAGGAAAGTTACACGATACTTACAATAAACTGTAACAAATGTGAACTCACTTTTCATAATTAACTTCAAATGTGTTGAATGTGGATACGTTACGAACACTTAGAATAGTCATATCAATGTCGATAACAAAACAAAATGCTTGAAAGCTCTGGTTTCAGTAGCGATCTTTTTCAATTGATTTTCCCACAGTACCTGGCGTTAAATAACGGCTCATGTTCGCTTTCTCATATCATAACTCTTTTATATTTTAGCCTGGTTTAGTAACATCTGAAAATGTTTTTCAAATTTCAGAAATCCATCTAATCAAAATTATAAATAACGTTATTTTGAAAGATTTACAATGGTTTGTCTGGTTTACCAATATCGCATTGGCACCTGTAAAATAAACAATTATTTGTGTAGAAATAACGCAACAAAAATAGAGTTCAAGGTTTATTTATCTAACATAGTAAGTAAGGTTTTATTTGATTATTTCCATTTTATTTTTAATAAGTTAACTTGCAGATTATTTTTACTAACCCTTAAGTTTGAAGTTCTCCACGGTGTCCAAGATCACGTGACCCACTAATGTTTCACCAGCATAATACATTTCCTTCTCCAGCCGAATATCGAATTCCCGGATGTAGTCCATGTGGAACAGCTACTTCCAGACTAGAACAAAACAAAAAATTATTGTAGCGCTAATTGTTTAGAGACCGTAAAAAGAAAGTTAAAGCCATGCAATTTCGCTGTCTCATAAGAACGAAATTCTACGTCAAAATGAATTATTTTACTCTTGGTTTTATGGCCTTTCAAAATAAAATACTATATAACACTTTTACTTGTGTAGCAAAATAAATACTATAGCTTTTTTTAAATTAATTTTACAAAGTGTTAGTTACATCAACCAGAAATGTGTATTTATGCCCAGTTATTTAAAAATAGTATTTCATTATTCAGTACAATACACGTTAAATGAATCAAATAAAATGCACAGTTATGGCAACAAACTATCATACACACATATCCCTAAAGTGTGTTATTGTCCTGTTGTACATATTCCAAAGTGTATTATTGTCCTGTTGTACATACCCCTAAGTGTGTTATTGTCCTGTTGTACATATTCCAAAGTGTATTATTGTCCTATTGTACACACATATCCCTGGAGTATGTTATTGTCCTGTTGTACATACATATCCCAAGTGTGTTATTGTCCTATTTTACATACATATCCTAAGTGAGTTATTGTCCTGTTTTACATACATATCCCAAGTGCGTTATTGTCCTATTTTACATACATATCCTAAGTGTGTTCTTGTCCTGTTTTATATACATGTTCCTAGTGTGATATTGTCCTGTTTTACATACATATCCCTAGTGTGTTATTGTTCTGTCATACATACATATCCCTAGTATTTGTTTGGTTTTTGAATTTTGTGCAAAGCTACACGAGGGCTATCTGCACTAGCCGTCCCTAATTTAGCAGTATAAGACTAGAGGGAAGGCAGCTAGCCATCACCACCCACCGCCAACTCTTGGGCTGCTCTTTTACCAACGAATAGTGAGATTGACCGTCACTTTATAACGTCACCACGGCTGAAAGGGCAAGCATGTTTGGTGTGACAGGGATTCGAACTCGCGACCCTCGGATTGGATTACGAGTCAAATGCCTTAACCACCTAACCATTCCGGGCCTAGAGTGTGTTATTGTCTTGTTTCGTGTACAGTGTGCTGAGCTTAATCCGGGTTTTGTAGAATCATTGGGATTGGTAAATTCGTTCCAGATAGTCAACAGTTTGTTTTCACTGCATATATATGTAGTTCTGATAAAAAGCCCTTTCTTCAGTGAATTATATTTTCCTTGTAAGCTTTTGGGTATTACAAAGTATTCAACACAGGTTTCTACAATCAACCCAACTTTTGACGTACTTAACTTGTTCATTTTTATGTTGTCATAATTTATATCTATATTATGTATATAAAGGTAATTTAACTTTAATCTATTATAGACTTTAGTTATACATTTTTTGTTCTAATGGCATTATCTAAAGAATAGAAAGTAATTTATACAAACACTCTCTTACCAACTTATTGAAATTATAATACAGATAACGACTGTTCGCTTTCCTGGTAGTGCTTAAAGTTCAAAGTTAGAAGAAAAAATTTCAAAACATTGTTGTCAACACTCTTTCATTATAGTTCAGGTGTGCATGACACGTGATTGGATATGTTCTGAAGTATTTCGCATCACGACCAACACACGTGTAAACAAACTGATCCTATGCTAGTAACACAGCTGAAAATAAGACACGAAAGCCAATTAGGAACCTAATAAGTGATCCGATTTTCTTAATGCCTGGTTATTGAAGGTTTCGCAGGATTAGTGCTTGTCAGCTCTTTATTAAATCAGGTGATTTCTATAAAATGCTATTATTTCTTTGCTTGTTTATTATTTTAACAAATTATTGAGATGAAATATTCGTTAAAAGTTTGTTAACTGTGCTAGAAATTTAAATATTTCAGAGAGTTATTAAAATATTTCACTTTTTGGTCATTAACGCTGTCAAAAATTACACTAAACATGTCAAAACATTCAGTCTTCAAGTATTTCTGAAATAGTTTTTTTATTTGCATTAGAGATAAATAAAGCTACTATAAGAATTCCTAGAAGCCTCCCAGTAAACGTTTTTATTAATTTTGTACGTACTAATAAACGTATTTAATGCAAGATCATGCTTTATATAGTAAATTCTGTAATAAGAAATTAAAGCTTTCAAAACTACTCTAAAACGTCTAACACATAACTCATATAACTATTTATGATTTAAGTCAATTTCTGAGTCGACAAATAACTATAAGTCTCTAATAGGCCTACCACTATTTTAACAAATAATATTTAGGTTTGTATAAACCTAAACACCTCCTACCGGATAAAAGCAGTAACGTTTTACAATATTATTGTAGGTTCTTTTTCCTTCGTTTCACATTCTTTTACTCGAGCAATGTTTGTAATGGAATTTTATCGCCGTCTACAGCGACAAGAGATGCACAATACCGACTTGCTGTTTACGATTTAGAGCCACTAAGAAACCTCATATTTCTGCTATGTCAATATTATGCCCCAAGTTTAATAGATATTGAAATATAATACGGTCTTGTGCTCTGTAGCGGTACTTAGATCATTATATAACCGACCAAATTTTCATTAACGAAAAGCAATTATGTGCATAAATGTTTCTGAAAGCAGTTGGCGCCGATAGTCTCAGCACGCTTGTACTGAAATGGTGGAGAGCTTCCTTTATAATTGGCTGATTATTAGTTTAAATTGGAATTTTATTCGTAACATACTTCATAACTCGAAGACACATTTTTCAATGAGAACAATTAAAAAGTTAACAAAACGATGCAATTAATTGTAAATACAAAACAACAGTGTTGGGTGAGGAATAAAATTTGTAGTCATGGTTACCTCAGTGAAATATACCCTGTACACGCTCATAGAAAGAGCTGGTTTCTCTGAAGATCATAAAAATACAGACTATACAGCACTGACAAACAGGAGACAGAAATTAAACTCAAATTCGTTGTTTACTTTTTGAATAACGAAAAACAATGAGTCGTTTGTTGTTACTAATTTTTTTAATAAAAACAAATTTGTTTTTTGCTTCTATTTATTAGTTTTCCAGCTTTTGATTAACAAAAACAACCTTTTTTGTCATATGTTTTTCAAATTTTTAATAACAAAAAATTATTTGAGGAGTTTTCCGTTTTATCTTTTTCTTTATGAAAACCAAGTTGGTTTTTCGTTTTACACCTTTTGGAACACGGTCAGGTAAGACTTTTTGTCATAAGTTTTTCATCCTTCTTTTTTGTTGTTGCTTATTATTCTTTTTTCATCTCCGAAAGGGGCCTGGCATGGCCAAGCGCGTAAGGCGTGCGACTCGTAATCCGAGGGTCGCGGGTTCGCGCCCGCGTCGCGCTAAACATGCTCGCCCTCTCAGCCGTGGGGGTGTATAATGTGACGGTCAATCCCACTATTCGTTGGTAAAAGAGTAGCCCAAGAGTTGGCGGAAGGTGGGTGGTGATGACTAGCTGCCTTCCCTCTAGTCTTACACTGCTAAATTAGGGACGGCTAGCACAGATAGCCCTCGAGTAGCTTTGTGCGAAATTCCAAAACAAACAAAAACATCTCCGAAATATGAAATGGAAGACAAAGGAGAATGAATATTCTAGCATAAGGCATCCCTGATGAAAAAAGCTCGTTTTGTGAAAATGCCGATATAGGAAATGAATATGCAAAAACGAAATAATTAACGTAGATGCGTTTCAGAAGTAAGTAAACCAGAAACTTAAATGTAAACTTGTATACGGAATATTTACGTTTTTCAATAAAAAAGGATATCCAGTGATTGGAATGATGTGTTTTTGCTGAAGATTCCTATACGAAATCGAAATTCGCTTGGTTTTTATCCCTCAAGATAAAATACATTGTAGGAAAAGACACACGGAATTATATAATCTTTTTCTATTGAAGAAGCAGCTAGTATGCATGTAAGAAGTACATAGTGTAATTTAAAGAAGAAATCAAAAGACAGCCTAGTCAGGGGAAAACAAGTGAAAGTATCAGAATGATCCATATCCATATATATTAAACGTCTGGGAGGAGAAATCACAGACAGGCCAATAAGAGAGCCGGTTCGTAGACTGACAACCGCTGAAATCAAACAGGTGGGCTCAGCAAATGTATACTAGTACCGCTTAGGATAACTTGTTTATAAAGCTAGCAGTAACTTAAACTTTGGGGAAAGGAGCGTAATAGAGAAAGTTTTCTGGGAGGAAAACATAATTGAAATATTATACAAATGCTTTGTTCTAGAAGCTGCATTGATAAAGGAAATATATGAGAATATAGAAACTGATCCCTGAGTAATAAAAGACTGCCTGACTGTATTTCTGTTTGTAGCTCACCTGTATAAAAGTAACAGTTAACCAGGTTAGCAGATGGTCCTGTTAATGGCAGTTCACTCTTGACACGTTAATTTCAAGGTTCCAGAACACAAACATGTTCTGTTACTTCATTATTCTGAAAAGAAAAGAAATATATGTAACTTCCTTGTGAGTGCGAACAGAGATATACACTATGACCAACAACAGGTCATGTCACCTCAGCGTGTAGAGGTTCATAACAGATGGACTTACACTCATGCCACTTTTTTGTCATTCAACATTTTTTTATTTATTGTTCACAAAAACTTTTACACAAGAAAATGCAATGTAGAGAGAAGTGTTCTTTACACTTGCTACGTAAAGGATCTGGAGAACTTAATAACAATGTACAACTATTTTTTGGAAGAGTTTAATTCAATGGTGCACTTCTTAACGTCCATTGTTGTCCACACATTGAAGTTCGTCCACAGTGCAGGCATGCGAGGTCCGTGTTGAACGTTGGTGTTGAGTCCCAAGAACTCTACTTGGAAGATGACCCATTTCCTGACAATGATAATGAGTTTGGTCATGAAACTTTGAATAAGGGACCAAGCAAGTTACTCTTTGGAAAACACTTTAAAGAAATGAAGTAGTAAGTAGAATATTAGCTACTGCTGAACCGGTGAAACCGATGAACTTCACAGCACAACAGTGCTCAGTTACTTTATAACATTGCATACGTCAATATCGCCTATGTTGAAAGGTTTGGTTTTGCTAGGTGAGGACGAGCGTGATCCCAATTTGTCAGCAGGAAACTGGGTTAAAATTATAAAGGAAGACTTATGCAGGACAAAACAAAACGGAGACAAGATAAATTTATTATGAGATTACTAAGCAATCTCAAAGGCCATCTGCGTGAACACCGCAAATGATGTGCTATCCCATGAAAAATGAATAGAATAAAATACTGATAAAAAACAACGAAACTGATATCGTTCACATCTTGTTTCTTAGATATGGACGGTATAAGCTTCTTTGTTCTTCACTGTAAGAGCTGAATGCACTTATCCTTCTTGTCTCAAAAACTGTGAGACAAAGAACACAAAAAATATGAAACTTTACTCTGAATGAGCACTGCACTGGGAAGGGTAAACCAACGTACTTCAAAGCATTGTGTATATCTGCAACACCAACACAGTGGACAACCTACTAATTTCTTTTTTTGTGTTTTCTTTTTAGAGCACCAAACGTTGAAATATGGTTTGAGAATTACGCCCAATATATAGAATCATAGATATGTGTGTGTCAACTTTATTTTGAGGGGGGGCTTTTTGGAGGGCTTTGCCATCTTTGATACCAGCCATTGAAAAAGAGCAGGGCATCGTGGTTTCAGACCTATAGTATATGTTCAGTGGATGCAAACTAGGATGTAGGGGAAGTGAAACAATATTTTGTGGATCAGTTTGCTGTAACACAAGAAACATTGCTCAAAATGAGCCTATCCTCAAAAACATCGGACATGGTGGAGAAAATAAACTTACTTCACTTTGTTTACTTGTACTTATACCGTTTCGAACATATAAAAAGAACAATGATATACTATCTTCTACTGACGTGGTTATAACTCAAATTAACGAGAGAGAACCTGTACTTAGCCAAATTACCGTGTTCGATTATACTGTAACCAAGTGTATGATAAAACACGTATTTGGGAGTAAAATGTATTGTTAGTTTTACAAATTCGCCCACAGCTACACCAGTAAAAACAGAAAGCAATCACCACACAGCCTTAAGGTACTCTTTCGCCAACGATTGAAATGGCGAGCATGTTAGATTGGAGATGGATTCGAGCCCTCGACCCACAGCTGAGCAGTTAAGCGCCCTAACCACCTAGGCATATCAGACCAAGTAAAAATGTCAATTCTTTGTTTAGATATTTGAACTTTGCGTATTTTGCTGAAGAAAAAGTTAAATGTTAACAAGTCTGGTTTGGGCAGAAGGCACAATGGTTAGTTATACTTTTCTTTATGAACTTAGATAAGGCAGTTAGTACTTTTGTTTTACGAATGAGGAAAACGCGTGCATGTGCATCCGCTTCGTTTCAAATCTAATAACCTTTTAGGCTTTAAACTTAGAAAGAAGGAAATTATTAGTTTGGATATAAATACAGGATTCAAAACACAATAACTGGAGTTTCAAAGGAGAAAGACAAAGAATTGCAAGAAAAATATAAGGCGTCTATATAGATAGAATGCAGCACAAACACATAGCAGGCAGTCAACAGATCAAAACATAGATATTTCTAATATAGAAATATGTACTTAAAAAGTGTAATAATTATTTTATTATTCAAAAATTGCGACAAAATCCTCAAAATGGATGTGTATCGGAGAATAAAAATTCGTCAGAAGGATACTATAGGTTCTGCAACATTAAAAGTAGCATTTCGTTTGGTAGACATTTATAACTAAATGTGAGAAAAGATAACGTTTTAGAAATAACGTAACTGAAAACAGTTGTGTAAGCTGTTTATATGTGAAGACATTATTTTTTAAACTATATATTTTTGTTTTTGCTGCTACACAAGCCAGTGCTCACATTAAGTTGAAGCTACAACAACTTAACATTAATTCATTGTTAACTCTCATAACTTTTAATAATAGCATCTCTTTGTACTTATATGTAGTGACAAGAATGCTAACTTTATAGCTACATTAAGAAAATGGATTTTTCAATCAAAAGACAGCACTTTTTAATGTTTAGTACGTTTATTTCTTGTTGTTCAAGATGGAAAGAACCTCAATCTGTTTTAGAATGTGCCCTGAGAATAAGAATCTTACTAACATTAAACAAAGTAGCATACATGAGGCAACCACATGGCACTGCGTCACCTCAAGTATATTATCACAAGACGACCACTTGGGACTGTGTCATTTCAACTATATGATCACAAGCCAACCACGCTTCAAGTATATTATCACAAGGCAACAACATTGTACAACGTGATTTCGGGTCTATTATCGCTTTGTTGCAGGATAATAAACAATAACAACAACCTTATTAGAGTAAATAACAATAAAACTGAAGTTATTGTGAAACGGAAACAAAAGATGGAAAAACGAACCAGTTTTTTGTGATTAAAAAAATGAAAAACGAACCAGATACTTTTTACAGTTCGAACAACGAACATGATTACACTTTCAGATGACTATTATAAGGTAGAATTCAGACTTCCAATGCAAAGCAGTTTTCGACCTCTGCAGTATTACAGTCATTGCAACAATGAAATACTGTAGCCATGACTACAACAAAATTGTGAATATAAACTGCCATTGATAGCAAGTAGTGAGTTGAATATTGCACATATGAGACTGACAAAGGTTTTTTTTTCATGTTACAGAGATCTTTAAATAAAGGACACGACAATTATTTCTATAAAGATGTACATAATACAATCTAGTTTGAATTTTTATCAGTTTTTTTACATAGATACTTGACGCTTATTTCTTTAAGTTTATGATGTGAATTAATTGAGAAACATAACCATTAAGAATCACACTACACATAACGGACTAGTAAGTGTTTGTTTTTTGAAATTTCGCGCAAAGCTACATAAGGGTTATCTATGCTAGCCGTCCCTAATTTAGCAATGTAAGACTAGAGGAAATGCAGCTAGTCATCACCACCCACCGCCAACTCTTAGGCTACTCTTTTACCAACGAATAGTGGGATTGACCGTAACATTATAATGCCCCCACGGCTGAAAGAGAGAGCATGTTTGATGTATCCACGACCCTCAGATTACGAGTCGAACGTCTTAGCCCACCTGGACATGCCGGGCCACTAGCAAGCGAGTAGAACGACTTGTCAAGATATTCCCCTCTATAACCGTAAGTAGAAATTATTTAAAACGTATGGAGTTAATAAGGTAGTTAGTTCGTTTGCAGAGTATTTTCAAGGAAGCCATTTACTAATATTTCAGGCCCGGCATGACCAGGTAAGTAAAAAACTAAATACATATTTTACGTTGTTATTTCACAACCCTGTCAGCAAGCTAAATCAATTGCAGTGCCCGAATAGTTTATTGTCTTTGACAATAATTTTAAAAAAGGTTTTTACATATAATGACCAGTTAAAAGTGCAGATAGAAAGAAAACTATTTAATATTTTTATACAATAAGCAAATTACAACCTGAACTTATTTTAAGTTTATTTGTTTTACTGATCTTTGCTTCAAGTATGTCCAGTCTTTTTACTGTGTTGACTGACCACGTTTTACCCATTTACACAACAAACGGTTGAAATATCTTTCGTTACAATATCAGACTGAATTCAGAGAGTTACAAGTTCTCCAAGCTACTTTAATATTTCTTGCTTGATAAGAGCCCGTTTACTCAAAACCATGGACAGTAACAGCTATCGAAAGAGAAGCATGTTAACAAATACGACATTTGATAGCTGTTACTATCCATAGTAAAATCCACTCCACGATGCTGCTGCTTCTCCATGTTAAAGGGCTTTTCCAAAAGAGAGAACGATTCGAGCACCATGATGATTATGGTAACATTTTGGAAAAGCCGTTTAACATGGAGAAGCAGCAGCATCGTATACTGGATGTTACTTATATTTCTAAAGGAACGAAAGGATCCAACACCTGAAGAATGCTCTGTACGTTATTAGAGCATCACTATTAGAACAATACAAGTAGAAGCAAGTGCTTCGTATAGTTTTCCCCATACTTTTATCCTTACTTTGGACACACTGTTCTTTGTCCATATTTACTCTCTAAGACCCATTGAAAACACACTTTCTCGTTCTTACTGATTGGATACTGCGATTATCATACGGATTTTATTGTGATGTCCTTTGTGTGGTGTAGTTAAGAATAGTTACATTCTGGTAATTTTTGACATAATCGGTCAGTTGAGACACACACTGTTTTTGATGTGATAAACAAACCTGTTCAGGTTTTGTTTTCCCTAAACCACTGACAAACGGTTGGCAAGCTTCCCTAGTCGAATCCACTTATGATTAACTATCATCAGGCTCCTTTACAGATCCCACAGATCTTGTCCTCCATTTTGGAAATATAGAATATCCACCGTATAGTAAAAAAAGATAGACGGGACAATGAGTGTATACATATCCAACAGTAAAAAAACAAAACAAATAGTCTTGACCCAAACTGACAGATTGAGAAATGGTCAGATAGACAAACAGACGTAATGACAAATGGATAGATATATACATTAGGTAATAAGTTACATATGGAATAGATAAATATGTTGTTTTCTAATTACGTCATGCGTCGTAAAACCTGCATTACTAAGTAAATGTTGTATTCTATGTTCAAATGTTTATCTTTATATGCACAAAACAAAATTATATAAAATAAGCATAAGACAAAATCTATGAACATGAATACATGCCAATTCTTTGTACATATCAAATATATAAAGAATTAACTTCGATCTTATATATACATCACACGCATACAAACGGTAATAAAGTATTTTACTGTGACATAGGGTAAGTACAAAAACATGCAAAGCTAACAAATAATATCCATAATTAAGAATATTACGATGCCAGTCTTAAACACACAAACTCATAATATATTAGATAAATAAAACATTTTCATTTTCGAGTTTATGAAACACACTGCCAGTCATAGACCTTACACAATCAAGGAAAATATACATTTTTTAGAACTAAACAACTTATTTTGACACTTGTGGCGCGCATTGCATAAATAGTCCATTATGTAGTATTATGCTTAAAAACAAACAAACAAAACAATAATGGTGCCTCTCCTGCCGTACTTGTTTCATATATACATAATGTTTTCTGATTAGAATACTAAAAATAAAACCTTTATTCACTTCATAAGTATTATCAAGTGTTTGTTTGTTTTTCTTATAACAAAGCCACAAAGGGCTATCTGCTCAGCCCACCGAGGGGAATCGAGCCCCTGATTTTAGTGTTGTAAATCCGGAGACATACCGCTGTACTAGCGGGGGGCATAAGTATTATCAGGATATCCTTAGAGATCACAGTTACTGACCAATATAGAATATATGGTATTAGATCATTGATACACGTTTTCATAATGACAAATTTAGTTTTAACGTGAACGTGTTTTAATTCAGAAGGAGATCCCTCTTGGTTATGTAGAGTACAGTTGTCTAGCACATGTGGACAGATTTTGTGGTCGTAGATTTTTACCTATTAAAAAACGCCGGACTTTGTTTATTGGTGTTCCAAGCTGATTTGCTTCTGTTTTTATTTGTTTGTTTTAATTCCATTGAGTGCAAGGTATACATATATCCCCATCTTGAAAATTCTGAATCTCCATTCTTAAGACGTCATTACGATATGAAAATCTGTTACATATTAGTACAAAAAGCGACCAACGTTTGGTGGAATCTCATTACCTACGTAATGTCAATACAAAAATGGAATTTTGACACACGCCTTTCTACAAAGCTTTATACAAACTCTGATTGTCACGTGACTAGCTGATTTGTATTAATAATCGTTTTAATTTCAACTCTCTGTAACGTTTTACTTTATGTAAAGTTGTAAAAAGTTGTTAGGATAAAAAATGAAACTTCAACTACACTATGTCCCTGTGCTACGTTTTTAGCAGCTAACACGCGCGTTATTACCTGAATTCAAAATACTTGATAGAAATTTATACGGTGACCAATCAACAATCTCTATTACAACGTCGGTTACCGAGAAGCGAACAGCTGGGGTGCTCAAAGATTGATTCACCTCCCTTGTCTCTTTGTTGTTTACTTAGATATAAGGCATACTAGCTATCGGGAAAGTGTAATTTTTGGGCGTCATGAGTAAAGGATTTTGATGTACAGGGAAAGTGAGATGAACGTGGCATCAATTGAAGGAAGTAAAGTTTCCAGAGAGGTTGAGCAGCTGAGAAGACGAGAAGAAAACGTGCGATAAGGACAGACAGTCCAGCAAACGGGCCTCTTCAAAGACTGACAGAGATCAGCGGATCCAAATGCTATGGCTGGGATGTACAGATCCTTTGCATAGAAATTTAATATGGGGGGAGTACCCAGAGAGAACCCACTTTCTCTGAAAGTAACCGGATTAAATCCCGTTCAATGCCTAGATATGTATAAACTTATGAAAATACCTGAAACTATAAAGCTGAAAATACACGACTATGGTTACACCTTCAATAATTTAATCAGTATGAGCTTGTGGAATTTCACCATGTATGAGGTTGTATGTTTACTTTATCGTGCATTCTATTTTTCTTTTGTTTAATGGTTTGTTTTGGAATTTCGCGCATAGCTACTCGAGGTCATGCTGTCTCAAAAGTCAATTTAAGATATGATTAAAAGTAATTTTGTTAGTTTTTGTTCACAACAAAATTAGTGAGACCTATCTACCGTCGTCCAAAATTTTGAATTGTCAAAAGTAGAAAAGGCTAAAGGCCAACAGCATCCCTGACATCTCTTGGGCTACTACGTTACCATCGTGTAGTAGGATAGAATTACGCACATTATAACGCCCCTACGGCTGAAATATCAAGCCTATTGAATGCTAGGCTTAGATCATGTAACTTGCAGATTCTGAGTTGAACGTCCTAACTTCCAGGCCATACAAACTAAAGAGATGTTCTTTTTCTATCTCTTTCCTTTAGATATTAAAACTAAAATATATACTCACACAATATCATAAACAACTGTGTTTATGTGTGGACTGGACTGACCACTTTATTGAACAACAGACATGTCAAATGCGGTCTTCATGCAAATGTTCCTGCTTCATGGAAAATATACGTTCTAATTACAAGTTCTAGACTTTTCAAAGCAGTCAGAGATTCTGTTATTGACAGACAAAAGTGTACATTCATGACAACGGAATAAAAAGAACGGCATTTAAGTATTCAAGTGATGAAACAATGGATTCTAATACTTGCGCGTATTTTCAGTTAAATACGTTTATTACTGGGGTGCTTTTCAGATCTAATCTACATAAGTGGTTTGAGTTGATCAAAATTTTACATTAAACATTAACAAGAAAACGTGTACAAGAATTGGAAACCACAGATGAATATAGACATAGGAATACTCTAATCAGTTCAAGAAGAAAATAAATAAAAATGGAAATAAATTAAGACACACACGTGTCACACAGATATGACACATACTTCAACTAGAGAAAATACACATGTTGCTTGTTAGATGTATATACAACGAAGAGATGGTAAACACCCATGACAGTTTAATACATGTTTCCTTAGGTTGTTATACTTGCATCTTTTAGATGGATACATGTGTCACGCAGAGATCATCCATACTTCAGCTAGTTGGATGTGTGTGTCACGCAGAGATCATCCATACTTCAGCTAGTTGGATGTGTGTGTCACGCAGAGATAATACATACTTCAGCTAGTTGGATGTGTGTGTCACGCAGAGATCATCCATACTTCAGCTAGTTGGATGTGTGTATCACGCAGAGATCATCCATACTTCAGCTAGTTGGATGTGTGTGTCACGCAGAGATCATCCATACTTCAGCTAGTTGGATGTGTGTGTCACGCAGAGATAATACATACTTCAGCTAGTTGGATGTGTGTGTCACGCAGAGATCATCCATACTTCAGCTAGTTGGATGTGTGTATCACGCAGAGATCATCCATACTTCAGCTAGTTGGATGTGTGTGTCACGCAGAGATCATCCATACTTCAGCTAGTTGGATGTGTGTGTCACGCAGAGATAATACATAACTCTGTTGATTGATACATGTATGTAACGAAGAACTTACTCATCATTTCGAAATACGTGTCACGATGAGTGAGAAAGTGACGTTTTCTCTCGAAATGTTCCTAACGTAGATTCCCCGTCGGTGGGATGAGTATCACCCAGGGATAAACGAACTACTCCTAAATTCAATATTTACACACAAATTTAGTAAGTATTGGTAAAGGAAAGTTAATAAGTTGTGTTCGATTTGTTCAAAGTCGCTTGATTTTATATGCTTGTTTTGTTTGTCATAGTTGCTGGTATTCACCAATCGGTAAAGATAAGTTTTAACAGCGATAAATGCAAAGCGATAATAAAATTTACTGATGAATCAGTTCTTAATTTAAGAAGCATAAAACATTAAAAACAGACATGATAAACTAACACGCGCACGACAACCCTCTGCAATCTACGTAATACCAGTTTTTAGGCCTAACACTATTACTGGTAATATTACAAATGAGGGGCACTTGTGTTGATGAGGGTCAATTCACTCAAAAATGTCACGGTTGGGGATAGAATAGTAAAACCGAAGAATACTTATCTCCTTCATTTTGATGTTTAAAGAAAAACGTGTGTAAGCACCACAGATTATAAATAAAGTCTATTAATGGCTAGCATACCTGTCACTACAGCTTCCCAATCGCTTATATGTTACTACCCACACCTGTAACAACAACTTGTATTCCTAGACATATCCGTTACTACAGATATTAAATTCATCGACGTGTTGCTACTGTTACGTATTCTAATTTATCTCAGACGAGTTTCAACTTAATTCTGTTACGTTTTGCGATTTCCAATAGCCTGAAACTGAGTTAACTTGTAACTCAAAATTTAGAAATTAATTAAACGTCGATATGTATCAAATTTACAATATTTGCCAATAAGATTGATACACACAATTTTCTTTCTTAACACAAATATACTTCAATCTACAAACAGAAATACAATTTATAATAACAGTTATTTCAAATAATGGTTTATATACAATTTTTTTACAAATTTCTGAACAACATTGAGTCTCTATCTGATCTAGGACTTAATCATTTTACGACGGTTCATGGAGAGCGAATTAATTCTATGTTGATACACAGACACTTCTCTTGACGAGAAAGCTAATTAGCAAAGTTCTTGGCTGGCCTCACGCAGTTTACAAGATCATTTTTCATCAAAGAAGATACAAATATCCTCGAAGAAATACTAACGTTAGAAGTTATTCATTTAAAGTTGAACAGTTTGTACTGTCCGAAATCTATAAACGCTCCAGGGAAAATATCTGTAGTTTTTCGATTAATAAGCGTTTATCACAGTTATAGCTTCCGAGGTTTATTTATAAACTTCTAGGTTGAGGTTCTCGAAAGTTCAATTGACAACAATATTCGAAGGTACACTATCACTTTTGTAAAACATATATTGTTGATTCTTACACTCGAGAATCTTCTATACATTTAGAGAACAGGCAGGACTTTCACTCTACATATTTAACACATGCATTTCCAAATATATATTTAACTTAAACAAACATTGTTTTAAAATAAACACATAATAGTAAATCTGTTACACTATAGTATACACGTTGAAAAAGTTTATTTCATTCACTAATATTTACCACCCATGTCATTTACACTTGAAAGAAAACAATCTACATAAAAGTAAAGTTGTCATTATTTAAATAAGTCAACTTCCCTTTTTATAAATTCAAGCTGTTATCCATCGCTGATTTAGTGAACGAACCTTAGTATTATTGAAACTACTGCTGTGACTTCCTCAACAAATTCAGTGATGAATGAATACAAAAATAACGTAACGAGTTTACTTACATTTTGTAACCGAGATTCCGTGTATATATAAACAGTTTTGTAAACATTAGAGGTGAGGAAACATTCTAAAATCCTCTATTCTAGAGGTAGGAGAACATTCCAACACATCTACTCTAGAGGTAGGAGAACATTCCAACACATCTACTCTAGAGGTAGAAGAACATTCTAACACATCTACTCTAGAGGTAGAAGAACATTCTAACACATCTACTCTAGAGGTAAGAGAACATTCTAACACATATACTCTAGAGGTAAGAGAACATTCTAACACATCTACTCTAGAGATAGGACAACATTCCAACACCTCTGCTATCCTTGTATAAAATATGATTATAAGAGCAGAGACGACTTCATAAATTGATAATCAGGCACAGATTAGCTCAAATATAGTTTGAGAACACAAAATATAGGAGAAAATAGCACGAAAAGAGTTGAATTAACAATAAATTCATAAGAAGGGAAAATTAACAGCTCACTTTATTAACAAAAAATTTTAAAAATTAGGCACTTTAATCTCTGCCTGGCTCAATTAAACTCAGGTCGGTAAAAACTGATCAAGTTTGGTTAAAGCAAAGAAAAAATGTCATCTACTAATTTATTTGATTTTAACCAAAAAGTGTGGTAAGCTTTAGGGTTTATACGGCTCAGATTTCACATTTGGTTCACGGGGTAAAAAGAGCGCAGATAACTAATTCTACAGCTTTTTCCTAAACACAAAAAATAAAAATATATAATATTTTTAATTAGAATAAAAATATGAAGGCAATAGAAAAATAATATTTATGCTTCTAAGATATTCCTTTACCATTTAAAGCTTTTTTCTAGAAGATTTTATACAAATATATGGTTATATTTGCTTCATAATAACAACAACTATTTTCAAAAAGATTGATTTCATATTTTAGGCATATATCACTAAGCACAGTAGTGCTTAATATCTAGGAGAGGGAGCCGGGGGAAAAAATTGCCGTCGCACATTATGTATTGCTCATCAAAGTCTCAGATATCTTGTATAACAATATCGATATTTTTAAAAGCACGTGACTTAGGTTTATTAGGTTTTCAAAAACTATTCATACCTTATGTTTAGTAAAAAATAAAAATAAAAAAATCGTTAAAATAGAGAATTGGTGAGTAGCGTAACAGTCAAATGACCTACTGATTATTCTCATTCTGACGTCAGAAGAGCTAGTTCGTTCATGGTTGAAGCTGTTACGGTAATTTACAAACCAAAATGCTACATTTTAACTCAGGGTGTGAAGAAGCAGTATATTGTTTCACTCACTTTAACACATGATGTGCGTGTGTTTTCTTATAGCAAAGCCACAGCGGGTTACCTGCTGAGCACACCGAGGGGAATCGAAGCGCTAATTTTGCGTTGTAAATTCGTAGACATACCGCTGTACTAGCGTGGAGAACACAGATGATGTCCATCAAGACAACATATCCAGCCAAACTAAAACTGCTGCCTTCAGAGTGATTGTCATTCATTATTACAAGAGAAAAACAATAGAGGTAGAAATGGCAATGTCAAAAACTACAGAAACAAGATATGATTGGTTGGTTTGTTTTGAATTTCGCGCAAATCTACACGGGGGTTATCTGTGCTAGCCGTTACTAATTTTGCAGTGTAAGACTAGAGGGAAGGCAGCTAGTCATCACCACCCACCACCAACTCTTGGGCTACTCTTTTACCAATAGTGAGATTGACCGTCACATTATAACGCCCCCCACGGCTGAAAGCATGTTTGGTGTGACGGGGATTCGAGCCAGCGACAAGATAGGAATAAACACAGTAAACCACACAAAAGTCCTACATAAACAGCCACTGGAATCAGCCACTGTATTACTTTATAGGATTATTCAGTTGTAGATTGATAGGCGTTATGCTTGGAAATGTTTGCCTATTTATGTAGGGATTTTTGTATGGTTTTGTGTCTCCATCCTTACCTTGTTTCTGTAGTTGTTGACCTTGGCATTTCCTCGTCATACTTTTTTTTTTCAGAATTTTCTTTATTACTTTATAAATATTTGAAGTACATAGATTCTGATAGAACTAGACAAGCCGAGGTTCCTAGATTATAAAAGAGATCTACACAAAGTGCTTATCTGCAATTTAAAGTCATTTATCCCGGTTTTATTATAATCGTTAAGAGTAACGACTGCCTATTGTCTCGAAGACTGAAATCAGGCGTTCAACTCTCGTGACTATTAACCCTTACTCATGATGACATTTTCGTGAACTTGGAGAAAATCTCTACTGTTAATATTGATCAATCAAAAAGTAAATTTATGTCTAAGTCAAAATTGAAATAGATTTAGACAGAAAAGGATATGTACATGGTTGAGTTTGTATTTATTTTAATAAAAAATTAATTCCATATTATTTTTTATTTTGGAATTGCTCCTAGTTATTGTAGGATTATAATATTCACAGACTCTGATATAAAAATTTGATACATAAAAAAATAAACTTTATGTAATTCTGAGCAAGATTATCGAGACTGACTAAATCTTCGTATTAAAAACAAAATTAGGGTTAACTTGCATTTTATGTCATGTATTTTTCCACTTGTGTGCTACTAGAACTTTACTTAGAAATTATCCTAAAGTAAGCACTTTTGCTGTGCCAATATTTTATTTCTGAGATTTTAAACATGGAACTAAATAGTAAAAATATTTAACCTTATAGTTTTCATGAAACATTGTGTTATTATGATTAGACACTTAGAAATGTAATGGTTCCTTTAGTCACTTTAGCTTCCTTATTATTCGATTTCTAGATTTGACCACAGAAGTAAAGTTAATATTTAGTTCGAATCTTACATATTTTTTGACCAGAAGAAATTATTATGAACAAAATTATTTTATTAAACGCTTAAACCAGCTCGTTTGAAAATATCGCTTGGATTAAAGGGATAAGTAAAAACATTTTCCCTTTTATATCATCAGAAAGGATTGCATTAATATACATTATAAACTTTATGCAGCTAGAAGTATACACTTTAATTAGTTGGTAATAAAGATAAGAGCTAGTATATGTAGTACAGGTTTTAATAATAAAAATAATGAAGATTTTTATCCGCCACGAGCAGTTGACAACAAATGAAAATATTCGCAGAAGCACGTGTATTTAGGTGTTACATTATTATGATTACTTTGTAATCTGTATAAACTACTAAACGGTTCAAAGTACATATTACCTTCCAGAACACGTATACTAAATACATAGACATGGTGTGCGGGGTCGTGCATAGGCTGCTGTCATGATTTTCGTGAAACATACGTGTAAGATTAAAAACGGATATAAATATGTATAGGCAGTGTCTTACCTCATGCTGGGACACAAAATTATACACTCACATCATCTTTAATAATCACTTCATTTGAGGTAGATATCTGTAAGATTAAGGAATTGATTTAGGCTTAACACAAGGTGCGTCACAATTTTGCTTATAGGTTCATAACAAACCTGTACTGCTGGGAATAAAGACCACAGACGACAGAGATGATAACCATACGACAAATCATAGAAACGATACTGAGACTATAGATGACAGCAATAATACAGGGATTAGAGACTACAGATGTAACGCTGTGAATATATCCGACAAATGCAATGCCAAGACAACAGACGTCGAATATAATACTGTGAATACAGACGACAAAGATAAAAAAAACAATATAAATATGTATATGTATGTTATGTTGAGATCGCAGGCGATAAAGTTGGTACTGAGAATATATATGAGAAAGATAATACTGAAACCACAGATTTAATACTAGGAAAATATACGACATAAAGTCATACTTGGACTACAGGTTACAAATGGGATTATGAAAACACAAACGACAAAAATAGTGTTAAAAATACAGGTGAGTTAATGGTAGGTATAGAGATGACAGATGTTATGCTGTTACTGCAGAGTTAAAAAATAATCCTGATCATACACATAACAGAGGAAGTGTTGAGAACACAAATGAAAGAAGAAATGCTGAAATCATAGACGACAGTTGTAATATTATGAACACAACTGACAAATGCAATGTTAAGAATACAAGTCTTATCATGTTCAAAGGTATAAATTACTAGACATTATTTTTTATATATCAAAGGAATGAAGATACATGATGCTTCTAAACTGTTTGAATAGATTGTAATACCTGCTGTTTTTACTTACCAATTCATTATACTTGTAAAAACGTTTTTAAAGAGTAAGGAATGATTCACAGTCTCCTGTCTTACGTCCTGCTGACTTGCTAATCATTTAGTAAGACGGAAAGACTTGTTTATCTTAGGGAAGAATGTAAAGTAGCAGCATCTGTGTTAGAATAAACAGGAGCAACCATCACTTCTCCGTAGCAACTACGTTCACTATTATATATAATTAACGTTCTACAGTCGGGTTGGATTAACGTAGCTGTGCCCACGTTCTTCTTTTTCCTTTTCTTTCTTTCTTTTAATTTCGGGCAAAGCTACACGAGGGCTACCTGCGCTAGCCATCCCTAATTTAGCAATGTAAGACTAAAGGGAAGGCAACTAGTCATCACCATCTACCGCCAACTCTTGGGCTATTCTTTTACCAACGAATAATGGGATTGACCGTCACATTATAACGCCCCCACGGCTGAAAGGGCGAGCATTTTTGGTGCGACCGGGATTCAAACCCGCGACCCTCGAATTAGGAGTCGAACTCCTTAACACGCTGGGACCCCACGCTCTTCTTTGCTTGAAGTTTGCAGAAATATGGATATAGTTGGGTGGTATTATACGTAGTTGGGTACATAACAGTAAAATGATCTTGAATATTCTGTTTATAGTTGGGTGGTATTATACGTAGTCGGGTACATAACAGTAAAATGATCTTGAATATGCAAATTAGAAAGTCACATGACAACCATAACCGAAGTCACGGTAAAAAGGCGTCTATTACAATTACATTTTGACGCTGAGTAGATAGCGTGGAGCCATCATAACTGATTTCGTTAGGAAAGATTATTCACAGCTCTTTCCCTTGCAAATGTTCATACATTCAAATAATAAAAATGTATTCAGAACGAGAATTTAGGATTTCTAAGACTAAGATATCCCTTATAAAAAAGTATGAATCACCTATAGAAGCCAGGACCATTCAGAAAGTCGTGCTCCAGTAGTGCTAAGCAAATTACATTGAATTGTAAAATGTGAGAGTCCACAAACAGAAACGTTAGTGGCAAAAGCCATCTACGTATTCCAGGCAGAAGTACAAAACGCAATCAAGGAAAAACAGGCCAACATGGTATATGTTCACTAAAGTAACGCTTCCAGTTGAACCTCTCATTGGATAGTCGTATACCTTAAGGAGCTGAAAAAGGAAACATACTTATGCATTTCTGTGTGATTGGGTGCTGAGAAATTGTCATACTCGCACATTGGTGGCTTACATAAGACTAGAAGGGATGTGCTTTAGACATGTCAACCTTACAACGGAGTCTTTTGTTATGGAAACTAAGTTGCAGGCCCATTAAAAGCACAGAGCCATCAGATAGACAATGACTGGACATGGCACGTGGATTGTAGCAGTATGACGAGACTTCAAAATAGGTATAAAGTTCTTAACTTTTGTACCAACAGTTTAACAAGAGTGTTAAGCTATGCGATGTATTTAATCGTTTGAAAAAGATGATACAATAAAACCATTCAGGAAAAACTTAATATCGTGATCGGATTTACAGTAAAAACGTTTTTCTTTAATATAATTAAAACTGCGACGTTTCCGTCTATAAACGCAGACCAAATATGACAACAATTATAAATTTAAAGTGTAACAATTATTCTTCATATTGCACATGTTGAGCTATAAGTATTTAACATTGGTGAAAATAATTATTAACTCAAAAAGAAATACGTATATATATAATACGAGATACATAAAGGTAAAAATATGTAGTGTGAAATTATATATAATATAATTAATAGAACCAAAGAGATAGTTTTAGATATTTGTTAAGAAAAAGTTTTAATTTTTGACCAATAAAAAGGTTTTCCTTCTGTTTGTATCATAGTTTCACTTCATAAAATTTTGAAGTTGTTTTCGAACATGGAGTAGTTGATTTTTGTTAAATGTTTTACCACATAGGACGGTCCCTTCAAGCTGCTCTCCACTGGCACAGCGATGTGTCTACGGACTTTCAACGCTAGAAACCGGGTTTCAATACCCGTGGTAAACAGAGCACATATAACCCATTGTGTAGCTTCGAGCTTAATTACATATACGAAGACATAGACAGAAAATGATATGGACTTTGGTTGATTTTGTACTTATTTTAATAAAAAATTAATTCCACATTATTTTTTATTTTGGTATTCTTTGATCCCTGTGTTTAGTTTTCTGCCAGTTTTACCTAAATAAAACTGCTCACATGTGATTTAATATACTAATCCTTTGGTATGTTCCTTTGTTTATGATAATTTATTGTGACCATGTTTATTAGTTTTATTTCTGGTTTTACATGGTTAAGAACTCGATGTTAATATTGTACATTTTGATGTGGCGTTTCATATTTCGTCAAAATTGTCGCTGACAGTTAAAGTGAAGAAAGGTTTGCTTCCTTTCGATTATTAACGAAGCAATGAATAGTCAAACTACGAAGTTTTGACTGGAAGAGTGTGTGTATCTTTCTTATAGCAAAGCCACAACGGCTATCTGCTGTGTCCACCGAGGTGAATCGAACTCCTGATTTTAGCGTTGTAAATCCAAAGACTTACCGTTGTCCCAGCGGGGGAATGACATATTAAACATTTTCTATGAGGAGAATACTACCATAATCTCTAGTTCTACAGTTCAAATTGTAGATCGTTTCTCAAGAAGTTTAATGAGTGAAATAAATATAATTTCGTTCAGGATTTCATATTCGTTTCTTTCATCGTAAAAATCAGAAGATAGATTAACCATCTACGGCACCTTTCTTTGTTGAAATGCACGTTTTGGTGAAAAAAAGAAACACGGAACTAAGTAAGATGGATTGTGGTTGAGACAAAGTTTTGTTAAATGTGTTGAATTCAAAGATCATTTTTAACTCTTCTTTCGGAGTGATATTTTTAATTAATAAAAATCTTAGATACTCCTTTTGATTCATTTTCTTAAAGTGTGGGTGGTACATATGTCAAGTGTGAAATAAATTACACATTATAAAGTTCCAAGTTTTGTTACAGGTGGTGTTGAGATCTTTACATATTGTTGAATTCAAAGTAAAACTTTGTTGCTAGGTTTTGTTTGTTTGTTTTTGAATTTCGTGCAAAGTTACACGAGGGATATCTGTGCTAGCCATCCCAAATTTAGCAGTCCAAGACTAGATGGAAGGTAGAGAGTCATCACCTCCACCGCCAACTCTTGGGTTACTCCTTTACCAACGAATAGTGGGATCGACTCTCACATTATAACGCTCCCATGGATAAAATGGCGAACAAGTTTGGTGCGACGGGGATTTGAACCCGCAAACCTCAGATTAGGAGTCGAGTGCCTTTAACCACCTGGCCATGTCGGGCCTTATTGTTAGGTGAAACAATGCCATTAACTTTGCAGAGTTATAATAATTCTTCTTCATTGACAACATTTTCAATAACTTAATTGAATGCATATTCTAGAGTTTGCTTGTCTTTAAATTTCGCGCAAAGCTACACTAGAGCTATCTACGTTAGCCGTTCCTAATTTAGCAGTATAAGACTAGAAGAAAGGCAGCTAGTAATCACCACTCACCACAGCCCTTGTGCTACTAGTTTACCAATGAATATCGTCATGTTATAACGCCCTCACGGCTGAAAGGGAGAGCATATTTCGTGTGTCGGGGATTCGAGCCCGCGAACCGCAGATTACGAGTCGAGCACGCTAATCACTATACCATGACGGGGTCTTCTTCTAGAGAGATGTGGGTATACCAGTTTTATATATCGAAGCTTATTCCTGAGATTTCCTCAAGAAACGGAAAACTTTAGATGCAATTTTGTTTGTGTTTTCAGAGGATTTCTATGATACGATGATCCAAGCAAGAAAGGTAAAATGGTCAAAGTTCAAAGCGGAATAAATGGGCATTATGAAGCGTATTTTAATGGTGCTTTATTTATATTTGGTAAACTATAGTGTTGAATGTTTTGTTTTTGCTACACTTTAGCTAATGGTTGACTAATGCTTTGTTTTGCTCTTTTTGTAGGTTTTTCTAAACATGTTTCATCTATTTCTCATCAACATGGTTTTAATTTTCATCTAATGTTATGTATTTTGTTAAATCACGTGATATATTATTCTTTAATGTGATCTAATGACTCTTGTTGAGTATGATGGTTTAATTAACTTTGTCAACCATTGTGATTATTAAGTTAGGCTTATTTGTTAAGTTCATTGATTCACTTCTTTTCGATGATGACGAAAAGTAAAAATGTATTCTAAAGGAATCTTTGTTAACCGAAAGATGGCCTAAAAAGGTCGAAATGTTGTTCTGTACTTTACTTTAATTAAAGTTTAATAACCGTACAAGACGTCTTTAAAATAAACTTACTTCTTTTGTTTTTATTTAAATTTAGATTAGCCTCGATATGTTTTTTCCTAAGAGTTTAGTTGGCACTTAGGCTTCCGTTTGAAATTTTTTCAAGTAAATATATTTCAGAATTAATTTGTTACTTATATTCTCAAAGCCTATTTATATATCGATAGAGTTAATTTATAGAAGTTATGGAGAAATTAAGTTCTTTGCATTTAAGTTTCGTTAAGCGTTGTTGAGTTCTCGGTGGATTTGTGGTTATGGTGTTTGGTTATTTCTTAGCGTTTCAAACTTTGGCTAATAATTTTTGCCTGCGTTTCGTTGCTTACTTTGATAAGTATTTGTCATCATTCAACAGCAAAAACTAAAGTGTTTTGTTGTGAAAATCATGGCTAACTCGCTCCGTTGTTTGATATTCTTAGAATTAAATTGGTTTAGTTCTCCGCATTTTGGTTGCTAATTTTAAGCATTTATTGTTGGCTACGTTGAAAAGTCTTTATGGTGTTTAGACATTATTGTTTATTTATTTTCTTAACTTAAATCTCTTTAAATAAGTTCTTCATTGTGATATATGTCTAGAAAAATTAAACTATAAGCTATTTTGTTCTCTTTGAATAAACGTTTTTGTAAGTTAACGAATAAATTTTTCCTTCCTTACCGTACTGGGGTGCGATTCAGTGTAGAAGGGGGTTTGTGTTTTTAAATCAGTTTTAGGCCTAATGCCAGTTTCAACAATGGAAGACAACGGACAAGAGACTCATACAAAGTGTAGATACTCTGTTTTTATCAAACAAAAACAACATGATTAATAAATAAGAGATAAGATCCACTGGATGATCACATTTAATATCGCGGTCGGCTTTAAACTCTTTATGTCTATTCCAATAAGAGCGGGTCACCTTCCGTCAATGTACGATTAACAACAATTATAAATTTAAAATGTAACTCTTATTCTCTGACAGCGAGTATCTTGAATGATAAGTATTTAACATGAGTGGCAACAATTACGTATAAAATATAATGTGGAATTAATAAACCAGAATATAATATATTAATTCATATGCGAAATATGTAAAAAGGTACTTTATCAGTCATTGATGATAATTTCGATAACGCTTTTGAACACGTTTTTGACAAGAGATTTTATTATAGATATGAAACTTATCATGTTAACTTTGTGTTGGATAGGTATTTGTAGATAAATGAAACTGAAAGAAAAAAAACAAAAAACATAAGAATCAACCAGCACTTTAAGAGGTCGTCCTGTGTTCTTAAACACATAAAAGATAATAAATATTCCATATTCGAAAACAGCATTAAACCTTTACAAAGCGAAACCAATATAAACAGAACCAAAATCCCAAAGGCGATACCGATCACATATTTAAATCTTTGAACAGATATTCCGGAACTCCACTCTTACTGTATGTCTTGTCGTTTCATTATGTATATTTTACGTTACTCATATGTTTTGTTTAAGTTTCTATAATAAAAAAGATGGTTATATAATTTCTAAAATACTTTTTTTTTGTATAACTGTAAAAATAAAGAGAGCGATAACTGAAAATTTTTATTGGTCTAAGCTGATTTTATTGTGGTCTGCTGTACTATTAACATTAAAGTGGCAAATTTCAGTAAAGATTTATACAAGTCTGTGGTAAAGAAAAAGTATAGTATAAGACCAAGAGCTAGTACTAAAACAATACAAAACTATTAACCGCTGTAGTTGGTTGTTTCAAGTAGGCTAATAAAATACGTGTACTACTGAATTATATCAAGCTACACTATATTATCTATTTGCACCTTTGGCGTTTATTTAATGTCACAAACTATAAGAAAATTAGTTTATAAATGTGCTAGATACAACTGAAAGTTTGTGTGTGTATGCTTTCTTACAGCAAAGCCGCATCAGGCTATCTGCTGAGACCACTACGAGGAGATTCGGACCCCTGATGTAACGTTGCAAATTTGTAGATTTACCGTTGTACCAACGGGGGACGAGAAAGTTTGTACAGAAACATTCTATACACTATCGATCTTGTATAACATTTTGTATACTTCACACAGTTTGAAACCACTGATGTTTAAATACAATTTTCTTACTAAACCTTTACACCTGAGATTTTCACTCTCTATCGTTTAACAGTTGTATTTTTAAATGACATGCAGACATTTTGTCATAACATAAACATGGTTATCTTGTGTACAAGTAAACATGTTTCCATCTAAAGCAGAAAAAATTTAATTCAAAACAGGAATCTGTGTTCCAAGGCTGTATTGTACATGATTGAGTACGTTCATTAGTTATTGACTTTAGAAGCGTCTCAAAATAATTTATTGTTGGTTACTATATTGTAATTACATTTGCTGATGCCTTTATAAAATTACTTTTATTTTTCTTTATTCCAAGATTGACAAATTTCTAAGATTTGTATCTGTCAAAACCTCGAAACAGTCCATGGAAAACATTCTTTTTTGTGCCACTTTAACTATATAAAAAGCCATGTATTCTATAGCTACTTCCTTATAGGGAGAAAGAAGATGTACAGTTAGATCATATTAGTAATTCTGATCATCCAGTATAGGCTCAAATATCACGAGATTATACCTGCACATCAAACACGCGTCTAACACATTTACAATGCCACTGAGAAGTACATTGTGACAAGTAAAAAAATGATGTTTTATCTTGGACAATGCAGTTTATTGCTGATTTTATTTCCTGACGCATGAAATCCTTTATATACACCTGTGAACAGTAAAACAGTAGAGCTACTGTTTTATCACAGGATGATCTAACGATAACAAAAAGTTCAAATGATCCTGATTTAACCTATATATCAAAATATGCTTCAATAAGGGTGAAAATAACACCAAATTTCATTATTGAATAGACCTTATTGTAATTAGAAACCCAATAAATAACATCGAGTTATATAAACTGTTTACCGAGTGATGTCTGTCAACTGAAAAATAAAATTTTCTGTTTATACCACAAAAGTTCTAAAACTTGACTCATCGGCCACTTGTAACATTTAGCAAGTGAACTTCTGTGAATTCAAGTCAAAGAGTTTATAAAGTGTTTTTATGTAACTGTAGGCCCACTTCTCTTAGTCAAATTCAAGATTTTGCTATAAAATTCTATATAATCTGCTTGAACATGAAGTTTATAATGAAAAAAATTAACGTTTTTTTTTCTTCTGTAATTGAATGTGTATTGATCACAATGCGTTTTCACGAGGTGTAAGCCTTCTTCTCTCGCAATTTGTGCAAATATGTAAAGTTTGTTTTGTTTTGAATTTCGCGCAAAGCGATATGAGGACTATCTGAGCTAGCCTTCCCTAATGTAAGACTAGAAGGAAGGCAGCTAGTCATTACCACCCACCACAAACGTTTGGACAATTATTTTACCAATGAATTGAGGGATTGACTGTAACGTTATAACAACCCCACGTCTGAAAGGGCTAGCATGTTTGATGGGATGGGGATTTGAAACCGTCATCTTTAGATTGCGAGTAAAGTGTCCTAACGACCCGGCCATGCCGAGAAAAATAAGTAAAGAAATACCATTTTCAAGTTTGCATCTCAGAACGGCTGGTGTGGGTATTAACACTTTTATTGACAAGGAAAGAACAACGTTTCGACCTTCCTAGGTCATCTTCAGGTTCTCTGCTTATCAATAAGTGTTAATACCCACATCAGCCGTTCTGAGATACATTTCTATTTCAAGTGGGTTTCCTGTCATCAAGGATCTTCAAGTTTGATAATTTTTTCATGAGTAATAGTGTTTCGAATGAGCTTTAGCATGTAACACATAGAAATACGACATATATTTTGCACATTTCATTACGACGGTGTAAAAACAATCACTATAATGTTTCTGGCGATATACTTTTAACATGGAACAGCAACTACTCAAAACATCACAAAACAGTACCACGGTTCTAACCTACACACCTGAAAGTCTGTGTAAACATGTTCTCACGTTTGCACGTCCTTGTATCGTGATATCTTTGATAACGAAACGACCAATAGGCATCTTCTAGTTAATATTCAGAGAAACAAAAATAGGCGCTAACACATCGCTGGCAAACGAAGTATCGTTTTGTTTTGTTTTGTTTTTATCAGCACTAATAATAAAATAACCAATAAATTTATTTTTAACCATTCCACATTTTCTTGTAGTTATTTAGCACAAATACCATTATTGATTCCTTGTGGTAATGTATTAAATGCGTATTTTGTAAAATCTGATGCTCCATTTATGGTTTGATACCACTTTTGAATAACTGATAATTCTGGGTGAACAAAATTGAAGGTACGTCTAACAGAACTGTAGGTCATAGTGTTAAGACAAAAGGTCATAAAAAATCGATGATATGTTTTAAACCAATTTGTCTTCCTGTTCAAAAGCAATAACCTTTTAAATATTTCTAAAGGAATATCAGAGAGGTGCTGCTTAGCATGTGCAAAACCATTGGTGGATATTAAATTTTAGTTTCTTACAGCTTGCAAAATATCGTATTTATAGAGAAATCAGTTATTTTCAAACGCCTGTTCTTTCGTTATAAAAACTTTGCTTTTTTCCAAGCTGTGTTTAAATGATCAACTGATCGTTTTATTCTTTCTGGACTATCATTCACATGATAGCTGTAACCTAAAAGTACATGATTTTTAGCATGGCACTGTATAGATGTTACAATTGAAATAACTAAATTAATGTCACATGTAGTTCAACTGGTGTACTTTCGTACTGGTGTCATTTTTTTCTGATAAATGCAAATAAATCACAACACACAAATAAATCAAAGATTTACTAAAACTATATGTTTTCACTTTTTTAAAATAAGTTTTTCATTACATGAACAACTTACTTTATTGTTTGACTGTCGTAATGACCATATGTTTTTTTTTATAAACTATTAACTTCTATAGAGAATTATACTAAGTCTTTACAAACAGACGAAGCAACGAGTATCCTTATTCTGAGTTACACATAGAAATGAATAGCGGCAATACAATACCTGCGTAATACATTTCAAATACATTCTTAATTATTTCACAGAAATGTTATCTTCCTAATCACATGCAGAACAGAAAACTATGGAGATTTTATTTTAAATTTATATACATTTTTTGTTGTTTAATTTTTAATGGTTCAAAGGCCTGTCTCTGATACCAATAATATACACATCAGAAATATAATTATTATAACAAACAATTAACCCAATTTTCATCGGTCTAAGAAAATTTTGAAACTTAAAATAGCACACTTATAACTCATAGTAATAATATATCTTTAATACATGCTCAGAAAGTAAAAATACATGGGGCAAAGCATTGTTTCTCAGAAAAATTTTGACCTGTTCTCTTAAAGCAGGTGTTTTATTTGGCACCACAAAACTTGTCTCTCCGAATGTTTACAATCTACTTTTCTTAAAGCTCGGCTTGTCTTCAAAGCTGTATACAATTTATAGATGCATGAAATCGACTGACTTGAAAACTGCTATATCGTGATTAAAGTAAAACTCAGAGCTTAAAAACGAAAGATATGTTTGATGAAACGTCAAATTTTGCATCCGTTAAGTAACGTTAATATCATTAGGCCGTAAGTTACTACGGAATGTGATATGTCAAAAGTGACAATTCAATTCACATTACTTTAGCTACGAATAAAAAACGTACATACACACATTAAATAAATAAACGAAAAACGTGAAGTTACCAATGAACCGGCACGAAACCAGCTGTTAGACTATTGTTACAGTTTTATGTAACACGTATTTGCACCTTTACACTGTATCATAGCAACTTAAAATACGGCATAAGACCACATAGATAGCCACTTTATATAATTCAGTGATTTTGCGTGAAAGGTTAAAATTAAATCCAATTTAATAAAGAAATTGTTGAAACAAAAGCTATATCTAGGTTTAACTGCAAGTCACAATGCCATTTCTTCAATGAATTTCATCCGAATACGGTAAAACAAGAATAAATATTCTGGAATTTATAAAAACTCTTACTTAAAAAATGCCGAAACAATCCACAGTTTAACCCTTTTAAAAGAACTAGTAAAAACATTCGCCCTCTGGGTCAGTATAACCGTTCATTCCTGCAGAATGATATTGGGCCTGCAACCTTTTCTGGAACTGTCTGACAGATCTGCAATAATGTACTCATACTTGACATTTAATAATGCTCACCATCAATGAGAAAAGGGATTTCACTGAAATTTTGGTTTATAAATGAGCTATCATCACTTTAATATATTACAGAGTAGATTTTATTAAAATATTTCTTTGTAGATGCAGTTATCGATGAAAGTATCTTGCTTTTTTCCCTAAAGAAAAACATAGGTTTTTAGTTTGTTTCTTGATTATTCTATATTTCAAACTTACTCCTTTTATTTTTAATATTTTTTGGTTAAATCTAAAACACATCATTCTTGTGAAACCCTCGACTCTTTTATTTATTGTTCAACTATAAAGATACCGTCTATTTATACAAACATGGCCAGTTATGGTTGGTGATGATCGGTGCAGTAGTTTTCGAGATCCGAGCTTTAGACGATACATCGCAAGCTGAATCATACACTGCTGGCCAAAATCTTAAGGCCAATGAACATAAAGAAAATATATCCATTTTGCGTTGTTAGACTCAACCACTTATTTGTGTAGAGCTTCGAAAGATGAAAACAAGAAAAGGGAAAATAAAAATGAAAAACTTTATTTAGCATTTAATAGGGTAAATGTGAACACTATGAAATTAGCATAAATACTGGCTGGCAAAAAGTTTAAGACAATATTGAAACGAAGCGTCAATCGGTAACACGTAAAGAAATTTAATCATTTGTGTTCAAGTATTAGCGTTGTCAACATCTCCCACTGACATCTCTTGCGTTACACTGGGTAAAAACATGACAAAGGCTAAAAAGTTGACAGAGTTTGAACGTAGCAAAATTGTTGAGCTGCAAAAGCAAGGTCTCTCTCAACGTGCCATCGCTGGTGAGATTGGGCGTAGTAAAACTGCTATTGCAAATTTCTTAAAAGACCCTAAAGGATACGGAACGAGAATTTCAAGTGGTCGATCCAAGTAAATTTCGCCGGCGTTAAGCAGGAGGATTCGACGAGTTGTCCAGCAAGACACCAGCCGATCGTCAAACCAGATTAAGACCCTTACGAACGCAGAATGCAGTTCAAGAACAATAAGACGGCACCTACGAGAGAAAGGCTTTAAAAACCGTAAACGTCTTCAAAGACAACGTCTCATTCCACACCACGAAATAATTCTGTTAAACTTTGCTGAGAAGCGCCAAACATGGGACGTAGAAAAGTGGACGAAGATTTTGTTCTCTGATGAGAATAAATTTAACCTGGATGGTTAAAATGGCTTCCAACGTTACTGGTACGATAAGGATATCTCACCAGAGACATTTTCTACACAATGAAGGGGGTTCCATCATGATCTGGGGTGCTTTCTCCTTCCATGGAACAATAGAGCTTCAGGTGATACAGGGGCGTCAAACTGCAGCTGGCTACATTGGCATGTTGGAGAGAGCATCCTTATTGACTGAAGACCCTCGCTTGTATGGAAATGACTGGATCTTTCAGCAGGACAACGCTGCAACCCACAATGCCCGCAGGACAAAGGACTTTTTCATGGCGAATAACGTGATTCTTTTGGACCATCCAGCGTGTTCGCTCGAACTGAACCCCATCGAAAATGTTTGCGGGTGGATGGCAAGGGAAGTCTATAGAAATATACGTCAATTCCAAATAGTGCATGATCTTCGTGAAGCCATCTTAATCACTTGGAATAACATTCCAGCCAGCCTTCTGCAAACGCTTATATCGACCATGCCAAAGCGAATGTTTGAAATTATTCGCAATGACGGCCGTGCAGCTGAGATCTCTCGTTGGGCATTTCCTACCTTGTTTAGGACTTCTTTTTATATGGTCTTAAACTTTTGTCCTGCTAGTATTTAGGCTAATTTCATAGTGTTCACATTTTCCCTATTAAATGCTAAAAGGTTTTTTATTTTTAATTTCCCTTTTCTTATTTTCATCTTTCGAAGCTCTACTCAAATAAGTGGTTGAGTCTAATAACGCAAAATGCATGTTTTTTCTTTATGTTCATTGGCTTTCAGATTTTGGCCAGCAGTGTATATGTAAAAAACGGCTGGTATGGGTAGAGAAAGCAATATGTAGAGGAGCGAACAACGTTTTGTGCTTTCTCTAGCCGGCTTTTTACATATATAATTTTTCTCTACAAGTGGGTTTTCTCGTCATCCCGCAAGCTGAATTATAATAGCATTCGGCGGGTATAACTGCTTGTTCCTGGGTTAAGCTTCTGAGCGTCACAGTGTGATGTAGAAAGAAAGAAAGAAATACTAACTGTTATGAAAATAAGTGCATGAGCTTGGTTCTATATTTCTTTCATTGTCCTTAGTGATGTATCAATTAAATGAAATTAATGGCACTCATTACCTTTAATGATGTGTTAATTACAGACTGTTGGTGGCTCTCATTGTCTCTAGTGATGTTTTAATTAGATAAAATTAGCGGCACTCATTGTCTCTAGTAATGTAGTAATTACATAAAATTAGAGGCACTCATTGTCTCCTATGATGTATTAATTACATAACATTAGCGGCACTCATTGTCTCTAGAGTACCATTAAATATAGTTAGTAGCACTCATTGTCTCTTGTGATGTATTAATTATTTACAGTTAGTGCAACTATAGTAAATTTTAGAGTTCTTACTTAAGTTTTTGTAAATGCAAAATATAATAATATAACAAGTTAGTAAGTACAGAGTAAATATATTGAGCTATTTAACCATGATTTTGTTGCATGTCAACTTCTGCATATATCCTTAGAATTGTCTGTTTAAATATATGAATTGACGTTAGTGTGTTAAAAATGCTTTGTTTGAAGTTCTACCCTCAGCAGTGGTGTTCAGTCTCATAGCTATTACTCTGAATCACAAGTTTGAGTTTAAATTAATATAATGTTAGAAATAAAATTCATAGAAAAATTCCAATGACATCCAAAATTTGTGATAAAGACGTTACTTGATGTATAGTTAACCCTAAAAGTACTATAAAACTTTTAAAAACTTGATCCTAAAATACTATGTTAATACAATGCTGAATAAAAACATAGATGGTGATATGGTTTTCTTCTTGCACAAGCGAAAGAGAGTTACCCAAATGTAAAGTAATTCTTCCTCTGTTTTGATTATGCTGTCATTTGTTTTTGTGTTTTTCCTCACTCGTACACATTTTGTTTGCGTTTGTTTATGATACTGGGTGAAATTTCTCCAGGTTTTTGCATGAAGAGTGAAATGTGTTACGATCTTACCGTAAGTTAGAGTGGAACGCAATGCATTGTAAGTAATCATTGACAGCCCGTGCCTAATAAATAGTGACTTTAATCAGATAGTAACGACTCTCCTAAAGAGAATAAGAAAAAGATGAAACGAACTATTAGGCAGTAGTATACATATATGTGTGGGTGAATGATTGCAACCAAAAAGTGACGTCAATGTTTTATTACAATTTTTGTAGCATAAGGTATTTTCACGTCAAAGAGAATCCCTTTTGATTCACACGTAATCGCAAATAGACACGTAAACATAAGAGATGTGTCTGGTATAATTTATGGTGGTAATAATGAAATACGTGCCAAACCAAATCACAAGCTATCTTCGTAAACTCAACACTTACGGTTGTATAACAAGCTGTATAGTTAGTTACAGCTGAACACATACTGTCTGATAATATTGATCCAAGTATCCTGTTGGCGATGTCTGATACTGCTCTTTTGACGAACGAAGAATGTGCCAGGAATTAATTAGAGAGAAATACCAAGTGCTCGGAATGTAAATTATGGGGAAAGATGGAGAAAGTGCCACTTCAGAAAATAACATCTTATATCACGTATTACTGAAGGAATGCAGTTAAACAACTAACGTTCCCTTCCTTTAGATGGGTAAAATGGTTACAACCCTCTACTTAATACTATTATATTTTTAAACTACCTTGTGTATGGGAACTAAATTTTAATAAAAGCACATTAAGAATTATAAGTTTTATTCAAAAACGTTTGAACACAGTATAAAGTTATTTCTAAGACTGCCACAGAAACTGTTTATATCCTTACCTTCATTTTCAAAAAGCATGCCAGGCCTAAATAAAGCTACTACAAGCATCACGTTCTGAAAATTATTCATTGGTTCTCGCAACATCCTGCATATTGACAAGTGTTTCACTCAATTTTCCAGTCGTATTTTGTTGAAAGAGGTAAAAATCAGGAAGATAAATAGAATGATAGGTTACAAAGAACTGTTTTAGGTTTGCAACATAAGATGGTTTTAAAAATACCCTGTACTATGTCTAAACTCTAAAAGTTACAAAATAAAGTTTATGATTAAACATTTGCATTTGGTGAAATTTAGTTCCCAAGGATGAATATTCTATTTCTAAAGGAACACAGTAAGTCTGCGGACTTAAAACGCAAGAAATCGGGTTTCGATATGAACGGTTTGCAGAGCACAGACAACCAATTATGTAGCTTTGTGCTTAACTTCTAAACAAAAATAAACAAAAAGATTTAAAGAAACAATAATTTTCAGTATGAGTTTTCCTTCATATAAGCGTTTGGAATTTTACAATCAACAAAATGTCAGTTTTTTCATTATAAATAAATAGATATGTTGTGAACGAGTTTTCTTAAGTTGTACAAAGTTTTTTCCTTGAAAGACAGAAGAGATTCCTTGTAGATTGAAAAAGATATCCCCTTATCTGATGAAAACATGAAAACCATCTGTTGCTGAAATGTCTCACACTATAAAAACATGTATGAAACACACTTACTTACAATCCAGTTCCGTTCTATTGCCTACGTCGATACGATAGCTTTGGAAATTTGTTCGTGGATATAAACTACATCTTTACGCGTATATGAAGTCTGTTCTTAGCGTGAACTGTTATATATGTATAATCACAAATACATCTAGTAACCCATACAGCTTTATCAACACACACGTACATATATACAAGTGTGAGCTAAACAGAGAAACGAAGGTTTATGAATTATTGATCTGTTATAAAGCAGCGAACATAACACACGAACCTAAAGGTAATTATCATTGCCCTATTATCAGCAGTCATCAATATCTATATACGTTATATATAACCTTTATTTGATTAAACTTGTGCTGAATCATATTAACACAGCAGTTCAACGTTTACCGGAAGTCAAAGAAATCATTTAGTTCAAGAAAAACAAAAGTAGAAATATGTGAGCTTAAGTGACGCCACATGGACTTTCCCACACATACTGACTTGATCGTTGTAACATCCCACTATGTTACACATACTGACTTGATCGTTGTAACATCCCACTATGTTACACATACTGACTTGATCGTTGTAACATCCCACTATGTTACACATACTGACTTGATCGTTGTAACATCCCACTATGTTACACATACTGGCTTGATCGTTGTAACATCCCACTATGTTACACATACTGACTTGATCGTTGTAACATCCCACTATGTTACACATACTGACTTGATCGTTGTAACATCCCACTATGTTACACATACTGACTTGATCGTTGTAACATCCCACTATGTTACACATACTGGCTTGATCGTTGTAACATCTCACTATGTTACACATACTGGCTTGATCGTTGTAACATCTTACGCAACTAAATGGTTTATGTTATAAGTGAGAAAGATATGGCTATTCTCAACACTGTAAAGCAGTACACCTGAATACCCACTAATACTCCCAACTACTATAAGAGTATACCTTATAGTGCCTTGATACAAACTAATTCTCCCAATTTCTCTAAAAGTATACCTTGTAGTGAAAGTCTATCCACCTTTACCGAGTTAATTTGAGCTTTACTCTCAAATAAACCTTTGACCTTTATCTATATGAAACATAATATATTTATTCCAGCTAAAACACATTCTAAGAACAAATACTTCTTTAAAATACAACTTCATGTCCAATAGGATTCGATACTCCGCTGGAACAGCGGTAAGCCTATCGATTTACTACGCTAAAATCAGCGGATAATCCGATGTGGCTTTGCTATAAAAACACACACAAACACACACTAATAGAATTAAAACGAAATGCGTTTCCCTTAAACTACTTTTACGTTCTATGCGAATATCTATCACGATAATATAATAAAATACACCAAAAGATAATCTATATATCTTATTGATTAGGAAGTATAAATCATATACTTGGGCATATCTGTTGTTAAAGTTTTTCTATTGTTCATAATGAACTTTATCTCTACAATATCTCAATTTGTTTTGTTTCCTCTTAAAAGTATTTAATGAAATAAAGCAAAAGTTTGTACAGATACAAATTACAAAAACAGTTTGTTTTCTAGCAGTTTTTTAATTTAAAATGAGGGGAAGCTGGAGAATTATGACTGAAGAAAGATTGTTTGTTTTTTTTTTTTAAATTTCGCGCAAAGCTACTCGAGACCTATCTGCGTTAGCCGTCCGTAATTTAGCAGTGTAAGACTAGAGGGAAGGCAGCTAGTCATCACTACCCACTGCCAAGTCTTGGGCTACTCTTTTACCAACGGATAGTGGGATTTACCATCACATTATAATGCCCCCACCGCTGAAAAGGCGAGCATGTTCGGTACGACACTCGGATTACGAGTCGAATGCCTTAACCCACCTGGCCATGCCGGGTCTCTAATTATGACTGAAAGCGAGACGCATCACATCAATACAAATCTATTGCTCTTCATGGCGGCAAAAATATTTCGCATGAAATGAACGAATATGTACAGCATGATAAATCATGCAATATTCGAGTTGAAAAAAACAAGTTAAAAAGAGGAACTCCTGAAATCATCTCTCAGATATATGTTCTCACTTCAGCTATTTGACAGTTAGTTTCATTCTTTTCTTTCTAGTGACAAAGGGAACAAGATTTCTGTCCGGCACACTACATCTCTTTTAAGCAATTGACTCTTAATCTGAGGGGCGCGGGTTCGAATCGTCGTCACACCAAACATGCTCTTTCAGCCGTGATGGAATTATACTGTAACGTCTGGTCCGGCATGGCCAGGTGGTTAAGGCACTCGACTCGTAATCTGAGTGTCGCGGGTTTGAATCCCCGTCACACTAAACATGCTCGCCGTTTCAGCTGTGGGGGCGTTATAATGTGACGGTCAATCCTGCTATTCGTTGGTAAAAGAGTAGCCCAAAAGTTGGCGGTGGGTGATGATGACTACCTGCCTTCCCTCTAGTCTTACACCGCTAAATTAGGGACGGCTAACGCAAATAGCCCTCGAGTAGCTTTGCGCGAAATTAAAAAACAACAAAACAAATATCGCTTTTAAATTATTTCCAAATTACAAGAACAATTATAATTTCAGAGTTAAAATCGTGACAGTTAAGACATTGTTAGAAAAATTATAATGGGTTTAATAAAAATAAGTATTATTTAAACATACGTTGTTCTTATTTTGTTATTCCACCTTAAAGGTACTTCCAAATCATATCTAAACGAAACAGTGAAGAGAATGCGAGAGCGCTATTTTATTTGATATGTAAGACATTCACAGAACTCTGCGCTCTTCTGTAACTTTAAATGACCTAACTACAGCAGAGAACTGATTCCTGATGAGGATTAGATCTCCAGGGAGAGGAAGAAGTCATCCGTTAGATGATTGTTCTGCTCGTGTAAAGTGATGATCGATATTTTATCGAACACAATAGACTCTTCCTCCAGGAATTAGGTTTTCGTTCGAACATTGCACGTGAAATTAATAACAGTCCTAAAACGTGTATTTCGTCGATTGCGATTTTTCTTTAATCGCTCCATTATAATATTACACAATTTCAGAATAAACTTGGAATAGAAAGAAAAAATTTTCTTACGGACTTTTTTTATATCAGTAAGCAGAAAAGTAAAAGTCATTAAGCAACATAGTCGACGCTTGTTCTCTTAAGATTAGTTTGGTTTGTGTTAAGCTTTGGGCAAAGCTAATCCAAAACTATTTACGCTAGCCGTCACTAATTTAGCAATAATAAGGAAGACAGCTAGTCAACAGCACCCGCGGCCAGTTCTTGGATGTCTATTTTTACCAACTAATAGCGGGATTGACCATAACATTATAACTCCCCCACAGCTGAAAGGCCGAGCATCTTCGGTGACGACAATTCGTAACTGCGCCCCACTGATAGTGAACCGAACACCCTAACCACCATGCTATTTTCTCTCAAGAACTTAAAAACTATAAAAAAATTTAACAGATGTGGAAAAGTAATAACCAACAGATAAACTATCACAATGAATCATGGACTTTAACAGTTTCACACTAAAATGTACCGACTCCATCATCAAACATTGAGATGAAACATTTCGTATATACTATATTCAACGTCGCCTTTGCTGAAAAGTATAGAATGTTGTAACTCAACTTACATCATGTTTCCATACGTATTTGATTAATATACATTTCCCATCAGAGCAAGCAATCTACTTAGCGCAAAACAAAAGTTCCGTTTGGTAATAAACTATACTATTCTTATATTATTACATAGCAGAAAGCATTGATTAATCAGTTGAATATCCCGCTGTTGTTGCTGTTAACTTAAAAAGAAGAAAATCTGTTATTTCATTTTTGATTTTGCATTAAAGTTCGTATTTTTCTGCGTGTTCAAATATTTTTATAGCAATTATGATGGCTATAACTTTGAATTTTCAAAACTTCGTGAAAATACCTTGTTCAAGTTATTCGACTAGAAAGATTCATTTTCAAAATATAACTCTTTTTTTTTTTATCCCAAATTTAGGCCTAAATGTGTGTGAATATTCCAGCAAGCTGCGATTTTAGTTCATTTCTGAAGAAAAACAAACAATATAAGGACTTAAAAAAATATACGTTTTCAATCAAAACTACCAAATGTAAAAGTTAATGAATATATATCGTTACATATATTGTTCTTATGCTATTACTTATAAATGTTAGAATGCATTCTTTAATCGCTTGAATATCCTCGCTGTTAACGATGTTTTTGGCCAAAAACCCAATGATATCTCACTATGTTCATAGATTGCAGCTAATAATAAAAACTATCTGTACAATAAAAGTACAATAATTAAAATTAAGAACAATAGAACTGTACATATTAAAATTTCTAACCAATGCTCTTAGTGAAAGTGAAAAGAAAAATACAATTTACTTTGCTTACAGATAATCATTGCTCGCTTATGAACTTTTTCGTATACAAATAACAACAGAGTTTTAAAATCCTTTCATTTGGAGTGGAACTTAATAATACATCAACTGTCCATTTTAAAAAAGGTATGTGATAAACAAACAAGGGGATGAAGTAGTGACATAATCTGACATTATATTTTCACTTAAAGTGTGTAACAAATAAACACTATAAGCAAAAATTTCAAATAAGGTAAAATTTTTACTTTAAAAGAAAATGTATGACTACTAAGCATTATGGGGTTGAGATAAGGACCTAATTATGAAGTTATGGACAGAGGAAAGGCGGTTAGTCAACACTACCCACCGCCAACTCGTGGGCTGCTCTTTATCAAATAAAACTGGGATTAGCTGTCATATCAGAACGTCTCCACAGCTGACAGGGTGATCATGCTCAGTGACGGGTTTCGATCCGCCGAATTGCGTACTGCAGATCTAATGTCCTGGGCCCGGAATGGCCTAGTGCGTTAAGGCGTGCGCTTCGTAATCTGAGGGTCGCGGGTTCGCGCCCGAGTCGCGCCAAACATGCTCGCCCTCCCAGCCGTGGGGGCGTTATAATGTTTCGGTTAATCCCACTATTCGTTGGTAAAAGAGTAGCCCAAGAGTTGGCGGTGGGTGGTGATGACTAGCTGCCTTCCCTCTAGTCTTACACTGCTAACTTAGGGACGGCTATCACAGATAGCCCTCGAGTAGCTTTGTGCGAAATTCCAAAACAAACCAAACAAACAAACCAATCTAATGCCCTAATCACCAGCTCATGACAGGCCTCGAGCAAGTGGCAACTCTAAAAGTTATATAAAAAAATCTTAAATGTATCATATTTCAGTGAAAATATGTGATCCTCTGGTTTAAGAATTCTTGAAAACTTGTAACTGCTAGAAGATAACCCATTTCATTAATCTGTTTTCTCCACTTTGTAACACAGAATCAAATTATTTACTCCTATAGCGTACATCTGCAAGGTTACACTATCACAACTAGTGTATCTTGGTAACGTCATGGCCACAAGATAAAAAATTGTATTACTAATACTACAGAAGAAAAGGATTATTACTCTCGAAACCTAACAATCACGATTATTATTCTCGAAACCAAAACAATAAAACAATCCAAAGAAATATCAAAAGCACTTTGTGAAGACTGACTCATCAATAACATGTTTGTTGAAAACGTAGACAAGACTGTTGCCTTGTTCATGTACTCTGTAGTGAACAATGCTGGTGATAATGTCGTGTCTCACCATTCGCTATGCATAAACGATTCAAGTACGTCTATCTTTATAAAATTCTCTTGTTTGTTTTTGAAGAAACTAGTGCGAGAATAGAAGCTTTCCCTCAAGCCTCACAGTTCAACACGTGGCATTATCTGAAAGTTCTTTACTTTCCGATAGCTAAACCGATGAACAAAGCAAATAAAAATCGATTAAACAAAAAGTACAGAAATCACGAAAGGTTAATGTATTGTAATGGTGGTTATAGCCGAACAATTACGTTACAGATATTCAGATCTCTCTCTCTCTTTTTTTTCTTCTTTCAGCAGATTAAAGTTTAATGTATAAAACACACTAATGAGTGGTTGAATAGACTGTTTATTAACTCGTAGCTGTGCGACTTAATTATAAAGTTTTATTTCCTTTATTGAATTAGTTTGTTTTTAACATATTTGAGTATTGTGAAGATGGTCAGGCTAAACTTGTTAGGTTATTAAAATAGTACCCGATGAAGAAACCGTTGCTAATAGTAACTTGTTTTTGTGTTACGTGTTTGTACGTCACTGAAAAGGAAGTTGTCATAATTAGATACTTGCATGACATGAGTGTTTTGTTACATTGTGTAAATTAATATGTTTTCAGATTGAAAAAAGAACATTTTTTGTCAACCAGACTTTTTGAAAAACTTTAAACATGCAAAAAAAAAGACAGAAAAAAGGTCAAAAGTAAAACTTGCATCAGTCGATCTTAGTTTTATTCTTATTATTTATACCACTTCAAATTCGACGACCTGCGTAACATAGAACCCCGTGTTTAGTAAATAGTTTCAATCTAATAAAATATACTAATATATATATCTTTTATATTTTACACTCATCACCAGGAACTTTGGATAAAACGCAGCCTACAAACTATAGCTATCTACTTATTTACGGTTGTGAGTTCGAAAATACGTTTAATCACAATTCCCTTTTACTGAAATAAGAAATAGTTTTCTTGTGAAGCAGAGGTAAGTTATGCTAAAAATCAGGTTTTGTTACCTGCGTGGGCAAAGTATAGCTAATCCATTAAGTAGCTTTGTGCTTAATAAACAAACAAGAATAGGAGGCCAGTAACACATTGTGTAACATCACGCAATGCCAAAAGTTAGCGATAACTATGAACGTCAATCTCTTCGTTACCAACTTGATCACTAATTATTTTCTCGCATAGCATAATCAAGTTGTTTGAATAATAAACATGCAATCATAATAGTTGTTTAAGAGTTATAACGCAAGAAAAATATTTTTAGACGGTTTGGCTAATTTATTGGTCTTTATGACTAAAATTAAAAACAGGTCAGATTGACAAACCAACAAACCAATACTTTATTGTAGGCATGGTGATATATTCCGTCAGTGAACTGGTTAACTATAAAATTAAAATAAATAAGAACGAGATGAGCATAACGACGTGTTACGTATTATGTTTTCAAATAGCCGGACATTTTGTTTCTAGTTTATAAGTTAATTAAAAGTCGATATATATTAAATTTATGATATTTGCCAACAAGATTGATACACACAACTTTCTTTCTTAACACAAATATATTTTAATATACAAACAACGATACTAGTTATAATAACAGTTAATACAAATAGTTATTACAAATAATGACTTATATACAAAAGATTTATAAACTTACAAACAGTACTGAGTATTCTATTTGGTTTGGAAATGAATATTTTATCGACGGTTCACGATGAGCGAATAACTTTGAGTTGATATTGATGCAGTACAGTTAACTGGTAGCTAGCTATCCCTTAACACGAGAGTTTTTCCGACGAAAATATCCAATGTTTTTGTACAAATACTACCGCCCAAAATTGATTCACTGAAGTTAAAAGGGTTTATAATTTTCGAAATCTATAGACGTTCCTGGTCATATATCTGTAGTTTCCCGATTAATAAGCGTTAATCAATGTTATAGCTTCCGAGGTTTATAGTATACTAACTGTAGCAAACGAACAATATTATGAAAACTGTCTCTTGACGCATCGGTTTATAAACTTTAGGCGAGGTTCCTGAAAGTTCAGTTAGCAAGAATATTTCACTTACACATATAGTACATTGTTGATTCTTACACTCTAGAATCTTCTATAAATTTAGAGAATGGGCAGGAATTTTGCAACACACATTTAAAACAACAAGCCACATGCACTTCCAAATATACACCAAACTAAAACAAGCATCGATATTAAAATAAACACGTAATAGTAAATCCATTACAGATGAAACTCGGAATAACACGTAAGCCTACATATTGCAGCTAATTATATATTTATTTAGGGTCATGAGGTCAAACGTACACTTATAAATTTAAGGATCTCGGGTTTATAGATTTTTAAAGGCCTCTAGTTTTCATGATTTCGAAACTGCGAAAAAACTGTTATATAACAGGTGACGTTATCCAGCTGTTGTAGCTCGAAGACACACAATGGGAATTGTTGCCTATGGAAACCGCCATTATGAAACTAGGCTATAAACACTGTTGTGATATTTTGATACACGTATATTCTTCAAAATAGAACTTGAATACATTTCGTACTTACTTTGTATAAAAATCTTCCATCATTCCTTTATGGTCATTATGTTAATTAAGTGACGAAAGAAATTAGGCTTAAGAATATTCTACGTTTCGATACACACTTTTTATATGAGTATTTTTTACAATAATTTTGGTGTTTGTTGTCGAAGAAAATAAACAAAGCATTTACCTAGGCCTTTATAACGTATTATTTTCCTTTTGTATCAGGAACTTAAAACACATAATGGCTTTTGTGTTTGTTGTTCTTTTTGGGGATTAAACTCTTAATTTACTACTGGTGATATAATTTATTTTGCTTTGTTTTGTTATAATGTTAGATAAATTAATACTGTCAGGCTCCATAGCGTCTTGTGATAAAAACTAACTGCAAAGTTTCAATACTTAGTACCTGTAAAAGGACTGTCCAGCATACACTGAAATGTTTAAATATAGTTAGTGGCTGGCCCGACATGGCTTGGTGGTTAAGGCACTCGACTCATAATTCGAGGGTCTCGGTTTCAAATCCCCGTCACACTAAACATACCCATTTATCCGTGAGGGCGTTATAATGTTACAGTCAATCCCACTATTCGTTGGGAGAAGAGTAGTCCAAAAGTTGGCGTTGAGTTGTGATGACTAGCTGCTTTCCCTCTGGTCTTAAACTACTAAATTAGGGACGGCTAACACAAATAACCCTTGAGTAGCTTCGCCCGAAATTCAAACTAAACTGGCTATTATTTATGAATATGTTTTTTTTAGTACCATCTAGTGGAAAATTTTGACCAATACCTTTACATTAGTACTTATAAGAACTGCAAGCAGTGATAAGTATGTGTATTTGTTGTTTATCACAGAGAAACACTGTTTTGCCCACAGTGGGTATTGAAGCCCAATACCTAACGTTACAAGCCTTCAGAGTTACCGTTGAATCACGTACATGCATGTATATATCTATATAATACACTTTAATTAGCTCACTCACACCTTTTTTTCTTCTTTTTACATCAAAGCTAATTAAATCAACAGTGTGAGGTCTTAACAATACTTTTGCTAGCACTGTTGGTGAATATGAAACCTTTTGTTTTTTTGTAACGAACTGATTATTTTTAATCAAACAAATAATTAATTTTTACTCACTTCATGAAGTGGGTTATGGAAAGGGCCAAAAACTGATTGGAAAAATGGCTGATAGTGTAAGAGTTTCTACCGTTTCGTCCTGTAAGTAGGACAATCAATGAGCCGTGGGTTCAAATCTATTCATCAAATATGCTCGCTTTTTCAGTGGTAGGGGCGTCATTATATTACGATCAAATTTACTTTTTGTTGGTAACAGGATCGGTGGAGGTAAATAGCTGTATTTCGTTTGGTCTGCGACTTCAGAATTGTGGACGGCTCGTGTAGATAGCCATCGAACAGCTTTGAGAAAAATTAAATAAAACTTGTTAATTTTACCAAACTGCAATTTACATTGGAACTATAGCGTTTGTTTCTCAGCCTCAATATAATAATGAGGCGATATGTTTATGTGTAAACATTTAAGTTTCATTAGGTTTGTGAACCACTGAACAAATTAATTGGCATATTGCTATTTTCGTAGATTATGTTTTCTCAGCACAACCTGACAATGACATAGTTCTGTTTGTGGAACTTATTTAGCAAGTTGTTTACAAAAAATACAAGACTTTAGAACCTGCTACACAACAGTATATTTTTTATTTAACCAGATGTACAACCCCAAAAAAACCTTTACTGAAAGCCGTGATATAAATAACTTTAAAATGTGATAATTTAATCCAAACTGAAAAGCCAACAAACATTATTTTGACAGAGATTTTGAAGGACAGTATATTTGTAATCAATCACAAGCTTACACCTTTATAAGGGCAACTTTGAATATACACGAAAATAATATGAACGAAATTTCTGGATTTTTATATATGCTTGACTAACTTATTGAATTAATCCACATTGACATCTGGGCTCAAAACGTCTAACTTAAGCATTTTCCTTCAAGTAGTTTGTTTGTTTGTAATTAAGCACCCACCCCCGAGCCCTAGACAGGGCTTATTTGTTTATTTAATCTAGAGCAAAATCACATTGCGTTATCTAGCGGGTCTACCTTAAGAAATTGAACCCTGAATTTTTGCATTGTAAACCTGCAAACTTACCACTGTCCTACCGGTGAACAGGAGGATTATTTCATAAAAGAGTAAAGTGTTTGTAATCAGGTGTGTTCCTTATTAATCTTCTGAAAAAGTTGTTAATATTAGCTGAAAAAAAAAGAAAGAGAGGAACGAAACAAAAATGCTCATTCTATTTCCTACACAGGCCCCGCATGGCCAGGTGGGTTAAGGTGTTCGACTCGTAATCTGAGGGTCGCGGGTTCGAATCCCCGTCGCACCAAACATGCTCGCCCTTTCAGCCGTGGAGGCGTAATAATATGACGGTCAATCCCACTATTCGTTGATAAAACAGTAGCCCAAGAGTTGGCGGTGGGTGGTGATGACTACCTGCTTTCCCTTTAGTCTTACACTGCTAAATTAGTGACGGCGAGCGCAGTTAACCCTCGAGTAGCTTTGCGCGAAATTCAAAATAAACCAAACCAAACAAAATTTCTGACACCAAGCCTTCGAGAGAATGGTTTTGTGTGGATCAGCGGTAAATTTACAGACTTACAACACTAAAATCCATAGCATTCAAAACGGTGGGCAGAGCTCAAGTAGCCTCTTGTGTGCTAAAATAAACAAACAAATGACAGTATTATAGATGTCAGTAGTTGGCCCACACACATAAAGAAAAATATCGAAGAAATACGTGAAACGTTCACCATACCGAAAGTTCTCACTTCCTGTGTTTAAATTTATTTGTAGTTTAAGCATAAAACTACACCATGGAATATCTGTGCTCTGCACGCCTCAGGTACTGAAACCCGGTTTCTAGCGTTGTGAGTCCGAAGACATACCACTGTACCACTGAGTTGGAGGCCTTCTTTTTGTACCATTGTACTGTGCTACTAGGGGGTCACTGGTCAACTGAAAACAGCTAATGTTAAAACAAAGTAAAAAGAGTAAAGTGTATTAAAAAACGAAATATGGCGTCAAAGTTGGATGGGAAAGCAGAATGGCTATATTATGCATCGTATCATAAATGAAATGTATTCAAGTGCAACGTTTGGTATCTATGAAACTCTTAAATCACTACGTGCACTACAATTTGGAAACTACTTTAGCTGTGAACAACTGTGTATACTAAATTTAGCAAGTGTTTTATAAAGTAAAACAGTATTGATGTTAAGTACTTGATATTTTTTACCTGAAAGTCATATCGTATGTACATGAACTAAATGGATAGGTAAGAGACACCTATGGTTTAGGTATAATCGTCACTGAATTACTAAATTTTAGATTTCTGGTTAGAGGAAAAGCAGCATATGAGCAGCACTTGTCGCCACAGAGCCCTACCCAGCCCTATATTGTAACAAAGGGATGAGCCGCCCATACCTCAATGCGCAACAAAATGTTCAGTGGCAACATTGTCTCGAATCTTGCACCATTTGCACCATTTTTGTCCACTGTCCCACGAGATAAATAATAAGCTGCAACTTATTCATAAGATTTAAATATTAAAGAAGTTCCTAAAAATGAGTATGAACGCCGAAAAAGCCTTCCGTTTCCCTTCAACTTTTATTTTAGAGTTAAAAAATCTGATATAATTCTTATTTGCTAAAAGAGCAGATGTTACAGTCATTTTCCACCCACGTGCCGAATACTTCTTGATATATACACAAACGAGAAACACCAATCTGACTTGTACAACGATATTTGCAAATAAATACGTTACGTGCTTAGAGCGAGAACTCTTCTCGTTGAAACACATAGAACATTAAAGTCACACATCTGTCCTTGGGTGATGAATTTTTACAATTGTAGACGTAAACCTAACAAAACTAGCAGTGAGGATGTGCAATCGTGTAAAAATTACCTATATGTGCGTGACGTAACATCCAACGAATACAACAGTACTATTCAAAAGTAATAAATAAAGTAATCATTGAGAATGTTTGTATTTATACAAGGGCAGAATGACCACTAACATTTCGAGTAAGATGGTTCACGCTGCTTCCTATGGGATACTGCCATGTGTCACAGTAGAAAATATATAAAAAAATAAAGTCACCTCAGATTAAAGGCTGCTCTTTCTTTGTTATTGTGATAGTCAGTAAGATGAAGAATGGTCAATCCTAAAATAAAATAATAAACATAAAATCAAAGAGTTGTGAGAAAGAAGATTCTGATCATGAATACGAGGGCTGTTCACAAAATACGCGGACTGTTTGAATTGCGCGGCTCCAGTTGGTTCCAGGGGAATCCGCTTGTTGTCGCTAGGTTCGCACAGATCAGCTGATTACGACGCCATTTCCCGATTGCAGATATCTTCATTTGTGTATTAGCTACGCGGTTTTAAGTGAAGTGCGATTTTTTCGTTTGGCGGATTTCAGAATGAATGACCTGAAGGAGCAACGACTTGCTGTGAAATTTTGTGTTAAACTTGTAAAATCTGCGACTGAAACTTTTGCTATGCTTAACACGGCTTACGGTGATGTTGCTATGAAGCGTACGGCATGTTTCAAGTGGCATGAACGTCTTAAGGATGGTCGACAGTCCATTGAAGATAATGAGCGTCCTGGACGTCCTTCCACGTCAACTTACGACCCACACGTCGATAAAATCAACACCCTGGTGCGGGCAAGTCGACGTCTGACTGTCAGGGAGCTTGCTGAAGAGTGTGGAATATCAGTTGGATCTTGTTACGAGATTTTGACCGAAAAATTGAAGATGCACCGCGTTGCTGCGAAATTTGTGCCTCAGAACTCGTGAGTTTTTGGCCAAACACTCGATCACTGTTCTTCCCCACCCTCCTACTCACCTGACCTTGCTCCTTGCGATTTTTTCTTGTTCCCCAAACTCAAAAGACCCTTGAAAGGAAGAAGATTTGAGACAATTCCCGAGATTAAGGCAAATGCGACGAAGGAGCTGGAGGACATTACAAAAGAAGCGTACCAGGACTGTTTCAACAAGTGGAAACACCGTTGGGATAAGTGTGTGCGTTGGGGAGGAGAGTACTTTGAAGGGGTCCCAGACCTGTAACTTCTAAATAAAGTACATTTTGTTTTATGACGTCTGTCCACGTATTTTTTTAACAGACCTCGTAAATCAAGTTGATTCCGAAAACAAAAGCAAAACATGAAATATAGTTGAAAGTTAATACTTTGTCACCGAAATAACCAAGAATGTCTCTATAAAATTGCACCCTTGTACAAATTAATTGAAACAAGACGAAAAATTACGATTTTTTCAATTTTTTTGCATTTTATTTCTGAGAATCCAAAAATTACTCAAAAATTAATACATAATATGACCGCCTTTATTTTTCAGAAGATCATTAATCCCCTTTGGCACCGAGTCCATGAGTTGACTGCAATCTTTACTAATTTTTGGATCGCGGTACCACACCTCAATTATGGCCTCAATTAGCTTATCTTTCGTAGTACAGTCTTTTCCCCGAAGTCTTTCTTTACAAATAACCGAAAAATTTTCAATAAGATTTAAGGCTGGAGAGTTTTCAGGCCAGTCCAGCACCTTTATTCGCGTTGTAGTCATAAAATTCTTCACAAGTTTCGATGTGTGGCACGGAGCCAGATCTTGTTGAAAAATGCCAGATCCACATGGAAATCTCTTTTTCAATTCTGGAACGACTCTTCTCTGCAAAACTTCGATGTACTGTGGTCCTCCCATCATATCTCCTACGATATATGAGCCTCCGACGCCATAGTAGCTGAAAAAGCCCCAAAACATCTTCTTCAAGGGATGTTTTACGAACTGATTGATGTGAGATTCTCGAAGTTTCTCAGCTGGAAATCTGCGAACATGCAGACTTCTTTGACCCTGTACGACGAAATGAGTCTCGTCACTGAATAACACCTTCCTCCATTGTTCTTGCATCCAGTTCTTGTATTTCATACCCCATTGATACCGGTTTTTCTTCTTCGAGTTGGTAAGAAGTTTTTTGACTGGTCTCCTTGTCCATTTAACGCAATATCGAATGACGTAATATTCCTCAAAATTTCGTCATGTATCCCAAAAATATATCGACCATACTGTAAAACACAGCTAATGATGCCGTCTGTGTGAAAAAATGACTATTAAAGGAAATCAGCGGGTCCAGCGAGCCCACACCGGCCGCCATGCTGAAAATATTTTAAAATGACCATTTTTTTCAATTAATTTGCATAAGGGTGTATGTAAGAAAAGGTGTTAAACAAAACTGAAGTGGAAGATTAATATCTGTTACTGACAGTGAACCAGAAGACCCTTATGTCAATAAAGAAAACTATTTTATCATCAGTAAAACAAATAATCAATGAGACGTAATGATAAAGGGTGTATTTTTACTATTGAAGAAAGGACAAAAATGGATCTAGAATAAATTCGTGGATGTATATGCTATCGATCTACTCTCGAGCTGCAAACTGCTGTTCTCGTGGACGAATATTCGACTTTCAGTAATCAAGAATTGAAGTTCATTAATCAGGATGTTCTGTTGTTAACTAACATCCACCGAAAAGCAGAATATGACAGTAATACCTGACAACAAATAATCCTGAAACCTGCTTTATTATGTGGCGCAAATGATTCAATAATTCATGATACTAAAGCATGGAAAGAAGTTTAGGGGAACAGAAAAAGAAATGTTTTCGTAAATTCTACAATTATGTTTTCACCGTTACTTCAAACTTTTTGTGGGCTCAAGTATAATGTCGAAGTAAGCTGGGGTAATCTTCAGTAAACTGCACGTTATTACACACTTATGGAGAAAATGCATTGCATTGGAAGATTTTTGAAATTTCTTATTGTTACTATTTTGCATGCATGTGCTTCTAATATTTAAAAAAAAACTGTAATTTTAAACTAGATGTTAAGATGCATACTGGGTGATTTTCTAAATACTCTGAAGGACTGACTGTTTATTGACTTTTGTGCAAAATTACTCTAGAGCTAACAACACTAGCCTTAGATAATTTTGAAATGATAGATGCAGAGAAGGCAGCTCGTCAACATCGCTCACTTTCAACTCTAGGGCTAATATTTACTAATGAATAAATGAGATATTGACCATCACATTAGAACACCTCCACAGCTGAAAGGGCAAGCATGATCGGCGACAGATTTCGATCCCACAACATACTAAGTACGAGTCGAAAGTCTTAACCATCAAGTCACGTGAAGCTATATATTGTAGGACTCATTTATGCGCATACAAAAGGGTATATCGTTTGTCAAGCTACTTTTCTATTAAGTTCTTTATTATATATCAGGTCATCCCATAAGTATTGTCCGAAAACTTAATACAGAAAGTGCATCATCATTTCTGTTTTTGTAGAAGGCTTTAATGACTAAAATATGTAATAGGACGTATATAAAAATGTTCAGACAAATAAAAGAAACTAACCCAATTCCACTTTTTCAGATCATTAATCAAATAAATCTTTATGAAGACGGATGTGTCTGAGGAGCAAATTAGGCATATAATGTTTTATGAGTTTAGAAAAAGCAATAATGCAGCAGAAACTACACGAAACATTCAAGGTGTTTATGGTGTGTTGTTTTCAATGAAAGAAGATGGTTTCAGAAGTTTAGGTCAGGCTACTACAGCATAAATGATGCACGACGTTCAGGTTGTCCTGTTGAGTTTAATGATGACTTGCTGCTGGCTACACTTGATGAAGATTGTGCTGCAACAGTTGAAGAACTAGCACAGAAGCTTAATTCAACCCATTCAACAGCTCACCGTCATCTGCAACAGCTTAAAAAGGTGTCAAAACTTGGAAAATGCGTCCCCCATGACTTGACAGAATCCAACCTTAAAGTAAGAGTGGACATTTGCATTTCTCTGCACTCTTGTGAACGTACCTCATCTTTTTGTAGACAGGTTAATGACTGAAATGAAAAATGGATATTTTGAAAACATATTAAGCGCCGCATACAATGGCTCAGTGCAGGCAAACTAGCTAAAAGTTTGGTTTGTTTTGAATTTCGCGCAAAGCTGCACGAGGGCTATCTGCGCCAGTCGTCCCTAATTTAGCTGCGTAACACTAGAGGGAAGCAGCTAGTCATCACCACCCAACGCCAACTCTTGGGCTACTCTTTTACCAACAAATAGTGGGACTGACCGTCATATTAGAACGCCCCCACGGCTGAAAGAATGAGCATGTTTGGTGGATTCGAACCTGTGACCCTCGAATTACGAATCAAGTGCCTTAACCACTTGGCCATGCCAAGCCACACTGGCTAAAGCACAGCTTAAAATGGACCTCCACCCTAGAAAAGTCTTGTTAAGCGTTTCGTGGGACATTGTTGGTGTGATCCACTTTGAGTTGCCGCCACTCAATGTAATGATTACGTCAGACTTCTACTATCAACATTTAGAGCGCTTGAATGTTGTACTAAAAGAAAAGAGGCCTGGCTTTGATCAATCGTAAAGGTGTTGTGTTACACCAGAATAATGCACGGCCCCATACAGCAAGGATCACATCTACAAAGATTGAAGAGCTATGCTGGGAAAAACTTCCACATCCTCCTTATTCTCCAGGCCTTGTCCCATCTGATTATCATCTATTCCGAAGTTTGCAGAACTATCTTGATGGAAAAGAGCTTGAAACACATGAAGATGTCAAAACTACTCTCTCTACATTCTTTTCCTCCAAACCCCAAGAATTTTATAGAAGTGGCATTCAGAAGCTTGTGAATCGTTGGCAGGAAGTATTTAATAATAATGGAACATACATTATTGATTAAATAACATTAAAAGCGCTTGAAATCCTTTCCCTTTTTCTAAACCTAAAATCGGACATTACTAAAGGGATGACCTGATATTTATTGGTGTTACCACATAATAGTGTATTGAAGAAAGCCTTGATATTCAAAACTATCACATCTAAAAAAACGTGTATTTTTTATTGGATAAACATAAAACACAAACATTAGCTTATCATGAATCTACAGCATTCTCTAGTTTTTTGCCTTTGGCTTGAAATAAGCCATTATAAACATTAATTTCATTCCATGGAACAAAATAATCATTCCAAAAATTCCCTAGACGGAAGGTATCTTTTGGTGCTAATACTCAAACAAAACATTAGCGAGAAAAGCAATCTTTTTGTTTGTTTGTTTTGGAATTTCGCACAAAGCTACTCGAGGGCTATCTGTGCTAGCCGTCCCTAATTTAGTAGTGTAAGGCTAGAGGGAAGGCAGCTAGTCATCACCACCCACCGCCAACTCTTGGGCTACTCTTTTATCAACGAATAGTGGGATTGACCGTCACATTATACACCCCCACGGCTGGGAGGGCGAGCATGTTTAGCGCGACGCGGGCGCGAACCCACGACCCTCCGATTACGAGTCGCACGCCTTACGAGCTTGGCCATGCCAGGCCGAAAAGCAATCTAAATTACTTTCCATGCTATCGTTAACAGACAAGCATTTAAATAAAATTTAGGTTGCTCTATAGTAATAGACGGTCTCATATTTACGTTTTTTCTATATTTATAATTCATAATCATTTTATAAAATTAACCAATATATAACGACAACCGCCTCTCTATCACGGTATCGAATTAATGATTGAAAAAGTACGCGGTAAGATTTTTAAAAAAATCGTTCTACCACATGAGCTTCATAAAATCAACACGTGAACAGATAAAGTAATGGAATCATCAACGATTTCATGATAAAAATAAATAAACGATAACGTTCAAGGATTCAGGAAAGTGGTTTTTAAGAATACAATAGATCAGAGGCGTTGTTAGGTGCTGTCACACGGAGCCCATGCCCCATTTCTAATTTACAGAGCCCCAAATCTCCAGTTGGTTTCTTGAAAAATCGAAATAGAAAATAGTGATCGATATAATATTGAAACGCCGAAAATTTCAGAGCCTCTGGACTCAAGGTCCCCTTTTTTTTTTAAATGACGCCCCTGTAATGGAATCAAGTGTTAAGAAGAAAGAATACCTCACAAAAATGTACAGGTTTACCGATGTCGTCATTAAATAAAGAGAACACACTTAAACAAATGTAATAGTCATTTGCAGGTATGTAAATCTTATATTAAAGAGAAAATAATTTAAAAACTTTATGTGTAAATAGAAACGAAGCGTGTCCTACCTTTTTCAACTACGAACTCAGTTGATACATATGTAAAATGTTTTGAATGCACCACTGCTTACACTACACTAGTCTCTGTACCACACTTCCTTCGCATCACTATGCGTAATTCTCAATCAGGTTTATTACGAGTTGGTCGAAGAAAACCGGTGTGTTTGTGGACGTAACCTCCGCACGTCAGTCCAGTTGTACTTTATAGGTAATGTTATGTAATATTCGAATCTTTTTCTAAATTAAAACTTGCAAATGAGTCATTTGATTTGCTTACAAATGAAAAGAAGTATCGATATGAGCTTTAGCTTATAAAGAAATCGCACTTTTGTCTCATTATACAGTCAACTATGGCATTTCGTTCCATCGACAACTTGGTAAAAATCTCTGTATGTTTTCAGATGCTCTCGCGAGAGGGCGAGATGAGCAGCATCCAGATGGAAGCACCACCACAATTTAATGAAAGCAGATCATTCGAGCCTTCCTAAAACGAAAAAGTGAAAAGTAAATACAGTGTTTACATATATCTGAGATGCCGAATGATTGATAAAAAAAAATTAAAAGGATAAGGCAGCGCATTTCTATCGTTAATCTACTTTTAAATCAAAATAAACAAGTGATGAAACTCTAGTAGTTGGCGTTAATAACATAATTATATTAGTATATTTATATATATCCTTGCAATAAAATGTTGTAAGTTTGTTTGTTTTAAATTTCGCACAAAGCTACTCGAGGGCTATCTGTGCTAGCCGTCCTTAATTTACCAGTGTAAGACTAGAGGGAAGGCAGCTAGTCATCACCACCCACGGCCAACTCTTGAGCTACTCTTTTACCAACGAATAGTGGGATTGATCGTAACATTATAACGCCCCCACGGCTGAAAGGGCAAGCATGTTTGGCGCGACAGGGATGCAAACCCGCGACCCTCAGATTACGAGACGCACGCCTTAACACGCTTGACCATGCCGGGCCTATGTTGTAAGTACAATGAATAACAAATTGTAGAGATTTAAGAGGTGTGACTCGGCCTGACCAAATGGTTAAGGCGCTTGACTCGTAATGTGAGGGTCCTGGGTTCGAAACCCCGTCACACCAAACATAATTGCTTTTTCAGCTGTATGAGTGTTATAATATTATGGTCAATCCCACTATTCGTTGGTAAAAGAATATTCCAAGAGTTTGCGCTGGGTGGTGATGACTACCTGTCTTTTATATAGTCTTAATCACAAAAAATAGGGGGGGCTAGAGCAGATAGCCCTCGTGTAGCTTTGCGCGAAATTCAAAACAAACCAAACTTTTAGCTAGTTTGCCCGCACTGAGCCATTGTCTGCGGCGCTTAATATGTTTTTAAAATATCCAGTTTTCATTTCCCGTCATTAACCTGTCTAAACAAGAGATTTAAGGGACTGAAAAACATATGAATGAAAAGTAATTTTTTAACATTTTCAAAACAGTTCTAATAAACAGATCAAGTTAATACATTTTCCATTATGAATACTTTCAAGTTCTGTTGAGAATGCTTTGAACATTTAATGTATTAACTGATAATTATTATTCAAATTTTTGAAGAGTTATTAGTTTGTTGATTCTAAAATCCAAGTTTTTAGTTACAAACAACAAACTTTAATATTTTGATATAAAGAACTTGAATCAACTTTCTTCTAAATAGTGTTGTAACTTTTGTATCATTTTATTTCTATATTAACGTAACCTTTTATTTGCTTTCTTGGATATTATTACTGTATTCTTATGCCGCAAGTTAATTTAACCATATGTGATCAAAACTTTCCTGACAATTTATTCATATGAATGTTACCTTCTGATTTACTTGCTGCGAGCTAAAATACGTCTTATTCATATGTTTTTTAGACATTCCATATGAAAATGTTCATTTTAAAATGTACCCCACTAGAACAGCGATAAGTTTACGAATTTACAATGCTAAAATTAAGGGTTCAATTCCCCTACGTGGGCTTAGCAAATAGCTCGATGTAACTTTGCTAAAAGAAAACACACACACTCATTTTAAAAGGTCTTTATTATCAGTTTTGAACAATAGAGTAAGAAAAGCGTTTACAGTGTACATTGAATAGCGATAAAATTTATGTATAAATAGTGCTGTACTGTAGGCATTTACTATATGTATATTTATTGTTTCTTTGTTTTAGAATTGCACGCAAAACTACAAGAGGACTATCTACGCTAGCCGTCCCTACTTAAGCAGTGTAAGACTAAAGTGAAAGCACCTACTCACGACTACCCACCACTAACTCTTGGGTTACTCTCTTACCAACGACTAGTGGTATTGATCGTTACTTTATAGCGCTCCTACGGCTGAAAGGACGAGCATGTTTTGATGTAACGGGGTTTCGAACCCGTGACCCTCAAATTATGAGTCGAGCACTCTAACCACCGAGCCATGATGTGCTTGTATGTTTATTCTATCCAAAGTTGCATTTTACACTTCAAATACATCCCAGACGTTTCTAACATCTCTTGCACCAGCATTTATGTTATTGACTATAAAGCTTACTTTATCTCACAACTTGTAAACTCCACAATATTTTCCATGTACTTACAAAAAATATCATTGGCGTATAGAAACGTATCAGACATTTAGTTGGATACATTTGTGTTCATCTGATTTGTAAAATGAAATTTTCCATATGGAAGAAAAATATTATAAAATTAATCGTGTGAATACGTTCATTCTTGTAATTGTGTGTTTAAATGTATTATCTCTATAAATGAAGTTAACTGACAAAACTGCAGGCGATACCAAATTCATGATGAATACAACTGGTTTTAGGATGAAATTAAAACACATTTTTGAATGTTAAAATAATTTATTATAACCTAAACTTACTTTAATTTTTAATAAAGTATGTGAATAGTGAACATCCTTCAATTAAAATGCCTTATGTTTTGTGCTGTTAGATATAACAAACTATATTATTAATTCTAGTTTCATTATTTCATTTATTCGTGAAACAAACTAAAGTCAACTAAATAATAGAAAACTTCATGAGTATCAACCAGTTCGTTGAATCTCCGTAACAGAAAGAAATTTTTAATTCCATCAACCAGTTATCTTATCCTTCTGAAAGTTTATTCGCAACTACACGGTTACCATGGTGATTTTTCAGTTCACAAAATATCAGTGTAGATTATTACATAATTGGGTTTATTCTCAACTAGATGATTATTACCATGATGTTTCTCTCAGTTCTCAAGATACTGCTGAAGATTGTTACAGAGTTGAGCTTAAACTTGATGGTCATCACGATGGTTCTTTCATTGCACACAAATATTAACAAAATGGTTACAGAGGTAGTTTCATTTTGAGTCTGTGGAAGATAAACCACATGAAATTGTTATTTTATATCATAGCAATCTCTAAGAACAATTTATTATACATTAAAAGTATAAGATAATAATAAGTTAAATTCATATTATTAAATGGCGCCATTCTAAGAAATATCACACATCATTACATAAACAAGCTAGCGTTATATATGTTTCTTAAGTGACAGTATTCTAGTTATAAGCATAAAAAATTGGTTGTTCTGGATCAACTCCCTTTAAAATTTTGCGAATGCCAGAATAAGAAAAATATTTAAAACTAGATTTCTTTGTCATGATTACAAATTGCCTGCTGATAAATTTAAAAACATTTGAAATAATTTTACAAATATCTAAAAAGCACATGTAAACAGTCTGAAGTGATTATGTTCTTTTTATATTTTGATGATTCCATATTGAAGAACTGTTCTTCTACCATAAATCAGGGTTCTCACCTAGTTTTCCTTTTACTAAGTAATGTTATATCCTATAGGTAATTTCATTTTATTTCATGTTTTAAGTAAAAATAAGTTAATTCTAAGAAAATGACAGGAATACTCGAGAAACTTGTGTAACTCTAATTAAATTCTTCAATACAGCGAGATAAGTTGAAAAACAATTTATTTTCAATATACTTCTTTTCTATGTTTGAAATCAAAGCTGACGTAAAAACGGATAATTTAAACAACTTGTTTGGTGAAGAATAATTTATTAAAAATTAGTAATATTAATTGAACACCTACTTTTATCTTTAAAAATGTTGAATTAAACTTACAAAATATGCCAAATTAATATTTCTATCCCATTATAAGTAAGAAAACAAGTGGTTCAATTTTCCAGAAAAAAACAACAACAAAACTTAACCCTCAAATGTAATTGTTTGTAGATACATTGATCTTCTTCTATTGAGTGAATTTTCAAACCGTATATTTTTGTTTATATCAGTACTATAAGTAAAACCTTTTATAATTCCAGTATTTCTCGACAAAATGATAATTAGTATACAATTTTCAATAAACAAAAAATTTGTATTATCTCTCCATGTCTGAAAATTAAACCCTAGTTAACAATACCTACTATTCTGCCTAGTGAACATATCATTGATATCTTTCTTTTCAGCTACTTACACACTTTCAATCATTTTAATGAAATATTATGTAACTGCATATGTAAGCATATAATAAACATTCACACAAACAAGACTAAAGAAAGTCATTTTTTATTCAAAGATAATTCAACATCACAATTAGATTATATTCTTCAATCACAGTTAGAGTAAACCCGAAGTTCAAATCTTTGTAAGAAAAGCTATACGAGCTTAACATTTTGAGGCACATAACAGTTGTAACATGTGAAAAGCAGAGTTTTTTAAACTGAAATGTTTTATTTTCTAAGTTTGCTTTATTTAGTGGCTTTCTTTAGAAACCTAAACTAATGAATATTTGTGCAAATAAAGTCTTCCATATGCCACTATACATTATTATAATCTTAGAAAAAAAAAATTAGTTTCACAAGGTAGATTATTGGTTGTTTTTCTTATATTACATATGAAGTTTTGTATATAATATATTACTATCTGTCATTCTAAAAAGAATAACATTAGGCTTTGAAAGAGAAAATAATCACACACAGTTGTACAATAATGCACATTTTATTTGTTTTTCATTTACATTTATGTACAAAATATCTTGCTACACAGATCCTAAGATCCAAAAACTAAAACCAAAATTCAAGGTACTAAATAATAGATTCTAACAAATTTAATTTTTTCATTAGATAAGCAATATAATAAAAGAGAAATTCTAAAAATAAACAGACTTTTAAAACTATATAAAAAAAAGTTACTTTTTCCAAAGATTAATCGAGTAGAACAACCAGTATTACGAGGGAGGAAAAGAAACTGGAAAAAAACCAAAAAAACACTCACTACTCAACGACAAGCTAGAAATTACACACTGTTTTTACAGCTTATAATAGGTTTTACAGATGATTAGGTGAATAATTTAACTACAATTCATACACATTGCAAATGTAACTTTTGGCATTTAAGACATCAGTATATACTCAGTTTCTTGGGTTTTAGGTAAATCAGTCAGGTACAGAAACTGTGAAGTTTTTCAAAAAAATTTATATAAGAATCTGTCCATATTTGGTCTACTTTGATCATTTTATCGTTGGAAACAGTTCATATCCAACAGATAATCAAATGTACTGTATGTACTGATCCTAATAACATAGATTACATTTTAAACCCAATTTTGGTTACAAGATAGTACTTTATATTTTAACCATAAATTTAGATGTTTATTACGTAATTACTGGGAATGTCAAAATACGTGCAAATTAAAAATATCAGTTCATGGTCAGAACAAACACTAAAAAACTAGTTCTATCTTTGATGGCATATTCGATGCAGAAGTGAGAGATAATACATCAGATGACAAGTAAAATGATTTCAGTGTCTTGACAAGTTCATAATATCAAACAAATGAAAACCAAGATCTATTTACCTCAAAATATCAATTCTCTTTACAGGATATTTAGTTTCAGTAATGTAACATGTATTTGATTAAAAGAGAGAGAGAGAGAATGTGTGTGTGTAAGCTCTGGAAACAGCTGGGTAAGCAAATATTCCATCTTATCCTATCTCCCGTACTACAGTAAAGATATATTCAAAATATGATAACTGTTTTAAGAATTTATGAAATACTCTAAGATTACTACTGATGGCTTATGTATTTCAAGTGCTTATAATATGAATTAAAATTACTTTCATACGCGTGACACTGAAATTACATTCCTACCTAAAGCTCAAATTTACTGTTCTACCAAAGGTATTTATTGAAAAACAGTACAAAGTGGTGAAACATATTTATAAATACACTTGTATTTTAATTTCTTAACTGTAAAGAAAGATTAAAAATTATTGGTTCATCCAGTATGTACATTTCAAACTATTCTTTCACATAACACAAACTAACAGCATACATTTGATATATACACCACATTTTCATGGGTATACTCTACCTATTGTAGTGGTCTGCAATCCTTTGTTCTTCAACAAAAACTGTTACTGTTTTAATATCTTTTTCATCTAATTACAAAAAAAAAATTCTTTAGTATCCTTTACACTCCCTGTAAAATAACCTTTATGTTTGTAGAGCTGCTATAACAAATAGTTCATACAAAGTTGTATCTTCATTGAACCTTTTCATAAATTCTATTTTTATATTCCACAATTCAATATATGCTATGTTACCATACTTATAAGCTAATAAAAAAAAAAAAAACAGGTGTGAGGGACAAGGAACAAACTTGCAAGGGTCAGCGAGCAAGCTGAGTGATAAGAGCCCCACACATCTCAAAGAATTCCATAGTATGATGACACTGATTAAAGATGTTGGAATCGATAGAGCTAGCCAATGAATCTGCAAAAATCACCACATACTTGTATCATGTTTCAATTCAAGTGAAAATCTCAGCAATGTTAATCTATGTCACCTATTAAAACATTCACTGTAAATAAAAAAAACACATTAATCTTATATGTTACTTCTTATGATTTTATGCTACAATTATGACACTTAATAGTGGTTTAAAAATTAGAGGACTCCTTTCCTTTATATTTCTGTATTCACTAACTTGACTTACTTAGTCACTGTTATAAGTCTAGTATTTAGTTGGATTACTTTTTCACCAACCATCTAAATGATATAAATATGAACAAAACAATTTTCCATTACCAGTATACCAGAACTACTAAGTAAATATCTACAAGTATTCTACTTTCAATTTACACATTATTTTATATGATACAGCATCAGTACCTAAAACAAAACGTTTACAGACTGTATTTGGAGATGCTTTAAAACAAGAACATAAAACAACAACAAATAAACAAACTTACTTGTGTCGAGGTTATCATCACACTCCAAGGACTTGAAATCTAAGAGGTAACTTTTATAATCTACTTGATACAACTGAAGGCTCATCTTCACCTGAGGTAGGGAAGAATTTAGTGAGAAACATGAAAAGAAACCTTAAATTGGGGAAGATATAAATTATTTATAAACAAAAATAAAAATCGAATTGAAAAAATCTTATTCAAGAATCTATTGCAAGTCAGCTGAAAACAGACACTTGTTCTTTAGATTTGTAAGGCAAGACTTACTATAAATGTTTTCAGTGAAAGGTTACTTGGTATACATCAGGGATCCCCAACCTTTTGGCACTCACAACCCCTTACCTAAAAGTTTGAAACCCATGTGACTCCCTACTTAGGGCTTACTATCAGCAGCTTAATTTTTCTTTTATTTTCTATGAAGGAGAGGGAAAGAAACATCTAAAAAAATATTTAAAAATTCTGTAATTATTTATTAGCAAATTAAATCACATTGGTCCAACCTGAATTCACAAAAAGAACATATATTTCTTAAAATAATATTAACATAGGTTTGAATGGCTATCCAACCCAGCTAGTGAGATGCCTGATGTTGCATTTCAGCAGCAATGCTTTGAAATTCGTGGCCGAGCGTTTGTTAGAGCCAGTCTCATGTCAATTCCAACATCCAATCTGTTCCTATTCTTTGTTTTTATATTGATAAGAGTGGAAAATCCTGCCTCACACAAGTAGGTAGAAGCAAATGGAACAAGGACACGTAAAGCTATCATGCTGACTTTGGAGTATGACTGATACACAGCACCAGAACTGAGTCACGGATTTCACCTTTAAGAGATCACGAGCTGAAGAGTCGTTCCTTAGATCCAGAAATTCATCTTGGATATCATCTGGGATGCTGGATACATCAAGTTCAGTACAAAATGGGTTCCTTACCAGGGCCTCCTGTTCCTGTGATAGCTCAGGGAAGTAACGCCGACTTCCTTTCTAGAGACTGAAGATGTTCGATAATCTCATCCTTGAGGAACTGATCCAGTTGGATCTGAGACTCATCTGTCACTCCACAAAGTTTTTCAAACATAGCGATGTTTCCAAGATTGGTTTTCCGACGCCAGTTCTGCAGTTTGAAAACAAAGGCCCGAAGACTATCTTGAAAAAGGAGAACATGTGTTTCCCTTCCTTGAAGCTTCAAATTGAGCTTGTTCAGCTGGTTAAAAATGTCGGCTAGGTAAGAAACCCTTTTATTCCATGCTTCATCTTCGAACTGAGCTACAAGATTTTTCCTTTCTTGAGTCTCCAGGAATAGCTTTATTTCATCTTTCATTTCAAAGACATGATTAATAACGTTTCCTTTCGACAACCAATGTACTGCTGTGTAGAAGAGGACTTCGTGGTCAGCATTCATGTCTTTGCATAGTTCTTTGAATAGGCGAGTGTTGAGTGCTTGAGACTTCACATAATTTACAATTTTAATTACAGATTCAAGCACTTCCTGCAGAGAGGCAGGAAGAGTCTTACTGGTGGGAGCATATCGATGAATCATGCAGTGAATGCCCTTTGTTTGAGGTGCTAGCTTCTTCACTCTCGACTGGAATCCTGATTTCGATCCCAGCATAGCCGGTGCCCCATCTGTACAAACCCCACATACATTTTCCCATTGAAGATCTTCATCTTGAAAAAAAGTTGAAACTTTTTCCATGACATCATCAGCTTTTGTTGTGGTTTCAAGTGCACTGCAGAATAAGAATTTGTCTTTGATGTCACCTGAATTAATGTATCTCACGAAGACAAGCAACTGAGAACATGAACTTACATCTGTTAACTCGTCGAGCTGAAAGGAGAACAAAGGGGAACCCTTGATTTCAGTCAAAACCTGTTCCTTCACATCCATAGACATTTTAGAAATGTGCCTCTGTATAGTATTATTTGACAGGGATACTTGCTGCATCTTCTTTGCACTGGCTTCTCCAAGAATAAGATTTACTGCTTTCATCATGCAGGGTTTATGAAGTGTTTCTCCAATCGTGTGAGGCTTTTTTTGTTTAGCAATTTCGAATGCAATCTCATATGAAGCTTCCACTACGGCTGCACTCTGCTGCTGAAAAGACCCACTTCTATCGATTCTTTGGCTTTTAAGACACCGTTCATGCCGTTTGAAGAAATCCAAACCCTTCTTTGCGTCTTCTGGATGTTTCATCTCGAGATGACGCTGAGTTTTGATGGTTTCATTGACTCTGCACTCAGGACAGCATGGCACAAAACACACTGTGGTTTCTCGATGCCGTTGTTGGCGAGCACAGTGGTGAAGCCAATGTTGAGGTAGCATTCTGAGTATCTGCACCGTTTAGCCATGGACACAACTCATCTCTACTGCTTACTTATCTCCTTGTTAAAATAAAATAAAAATGTTGAATAATGAACGCTTTGGCAACTGTAGATCTTACACTGACTACTTGTGGGGGGTGCAGTTGGAGTAATGATGGGGTAAGTATTGGGAGGGATGGGAGCGTGGCCAGTCGCGCGATTCGTCATCCACCAATCAGCAACGGACATGTGACTCGCGTGTCGACAGCGAGCACACACACACTTAATCACAGCTAAACAGACACACAAGCATACATACATGCGTGTGCACTCACATACTCGCTACTCACTAGTACACACATACATACAGTTGCAGACACATACACATTCACACAGGCACATTCAGTCACAGGCATGCATACATACACCCATAATATCACCTAATGACATTGAACTAACGTAGCACACGTTTTGCTTTGCACCAAAACAAAAAAAATGTAAGAGCATGAAAATGTAATGGATGAAATAAAATTAATGTTATCCCAAGCTACTTCTAGCAAGGCTACGCGACCCCCCAGGGGCTCGCGACCAACTGGTTGGGAACCCCTGGTATACATTGTTCAAAGTACAAAATACACACACACTTAAGATACTTTACATATGCATGTAAATCCCTATTATGTTATGAACTTTATATCAATATATCCTATAAAATGTAATTTTGAAAACAATTTCAAACCATTTTTAACACCTCATATTCCAAAAGTTAAGAAATGTTTATTCTTTATATTTTTAATATAAATATATAAATAATGTTGTAATGAAAAACAGTTTTATTGTCTGCAACATGCAAGTATCACGAGATAGGTTTTAATGTTTAGATGTATGTACTTAGAAATAAAGAACAAAACTCGACAGTGGTTAATGTTAGGATACTCTCAGTGCTACAATAAAAATGTATGTGAAAAATTATAGTGTGAATAAACATCACATATTCTACATTATTTTTATTGAGTTATATGTGAAAATGCTCAAATTAATTTTATATAAAATATTAAAAACATATCACTCACATATTTAGATGTTCTTGGATTTTTTCTACGAACACGAACGTGGAATGGGTTGACAACTTTCCATTCCTAAGATCCAAACATAAAAAACAACTTAGTAAATAGGGCCAAACAAATTTAATAAAAATAATTTTAACATTTACAAAGATTCAGCTTATACAAAAATGTACTAGAGCTATGAAAGGAGTCTAAATAACACAAATAATCAATGTAATTAAAGTGGTGTTTCATGAATGCTCCAAATTGTAAATTTCCTTCATCTGTTTTACTCATCACAATAAAATTTCTCCAAGAAAAATACAAATTAAACAAATCCTTAAAAATAATTTTAAAATTTATTTGTAATGAAATTGTACTAAAAATAGGTATAAGAGTTTTAAAAATACTGTATGAAGTACATAATGCAAGTAATTCTTTTCACAGTAAATTTAAAAAAGCAATCTTTGGTTTAATGACAAAATATGACTATTTAGGTAAATAGAGGGCATAGAAATCTGTAAGCCTAAGAGAGAGGTGCATCGATATGTAAAGCATGATCCAGAGACCATTTTGTCATGCTGTTTTGTTTAATCCCAATAGTCATTAATGCATTTCCATCCCAACAAAGAAGACAAACCACATGCTATGGTCATGCTATTTTGTCATTATTTTAGTACTTCTTCTTCTTGTAATATTCTTGCACTTCATTCATAAAAAGTTTTGCCATCTTCAGTCCTTATTTGATTTCGAATTTTTCTCCTCTATTCCCCATTTGAAGACAGGTTTTCAGATACATCTATAAAATTTACTGTACCTGTACACAGATGTACTTCTCTTTAGACACTTGAAAGCACCTCTTCCAACTAAGCTTCTCTATCCTCTTTACAAATTACTTTTAAGCAACTGCTGTGTCATCATGACCACATCAACATTTGCTATGCTTGTAATGCCTTACATATTCTGCTAATTTACATTTGCAGGTCAACTTGCAATCCAATCTCATTTCTATCTCGATGAAAACAAACACTTGGGAATTCTCGCTTGTTGACTAAGCAGTTTTTCACAGATTTCCAAAAAGTTGAGGAATGGTGAATGTTGCACAGATGACGTACCACAACAATACTATGACCATAGTCTAAATTAGAATACTAAATAACAAAACAAACAAAAGAAAGTCTGGATTTCTCATAAAATGATACATATTCCTCTACAGTGCTGGAAAACAATGGATCACTTACTCCAAGGCCTTCCACAAAACTTAAATTACTTGTTATAGTAAATTCAAATTTTTTTTTTTTATTTTTTTTTTTAAATCGAGATCTTTTATCCTGAACAATAACTGTCAAAAGCATGACAGTAAGTTAATTATTATTTATTGCAGTTGACTGGCAAGTTAAGTCAAAAGGTCCTTCTCCAAAATTAAGCTTACCAAGAATTATCTTAATTCTATTATAAGGCAGCTAAAGACTTTACCATTCTCTCTACTGAAGTAGATGTCCTGTGAGCACTAAATATGGATGAGGTTATATCAAAATTTGCAGTAAATCATAAACAAATTATCTAATTACTTATGAAATATTGTGAACTGTTATTATATTTTCAATTGAAATAAATTCAATATTAAACATTATGTTTGTTGTTTTGATTTATATAAAGAGATAAAAGCAGAGAGTGATGAGTTAAGTGCTACAGAACTGCACCACCACATAATCCAGCCCTGTTCTTGTAGACTTTCAGACAAAAAGAGTAAACACAATATACATTTCCTACAGAGGCTCTACCACTTCTGCTTCTTTTGAGTTAAAGATTGCTTGTTACGTGGATATTTACAGGGCTAAAAGAAATTCTTATGGATTCAAAGTTAACAGACTGACAAAGTGGAAACTTCTTGAAACTAAAGTTTTTATTAATGACATACATTTCACTTTGATGTTCCATGGGAAGACATTCGTGGCATCACTGACTGTTACTCAACTAAGTTTCTAGCTGATAAAACTAAGTAGTAATAATTATCTCAGTTGTATTTTTAAACTTTTTCTGAAAAGCATTTAATTACGGCAAGTTCCAGTTTATCAATAAGAAATACATTTTAAATAAATAATAACATGTAGATTACCAATGTATTATGTATCATATATACAACAATAATTTATATACATACCATACATACATAGATAGATACATATTATGTATGTATAAAAAAAGAAAATAGAACTCTCTATCACTCTCTGCTGTTTGTTGAGAAACAAAATACTCATCTTCCAGTACTCTTTAAACTAGATTAAATTTGTCATTTTTTGTAAAAAAAATTCATTTTTAAATTTTCAATCTATACTTAATATTTTCTGCCATTTTTCAAATCAACTGCAGCAGTATCTTTAGAAAAATGTCTCTTTCACAAATTAAAATTTGCTTCAAAAGCCAAGTTAGTTTTTACAGAGTTCTCCCTCTCTCTCTTTTTGTTTTCAAGCCTATATCCCTAACTTCCAGTCATTATTTCTTTAAGTGATACCTTTTCTTGTTTCAATGCTGTGATGAAATTGGTTAGAGTTTCTATTGACTAATCACATTTCAGTACCTTAATGTTTAGGAGCTATTGGAAGTTTCATCAAAATGTCAGTCTTCATTTAGTAAAACAGTGTTTCTCTATAGCATGGAAATAAGAAGATGTTACAATACCTCACATTTCTTTTTTTTTAATAGTGCATTCAATATTTTGATATACTTAGTGATATTTCTTTTACTTGTGTTCTGGATCATTACATATTCAAAGTGTTCTTCAGAACCCCCTTCCCCAGCTTCCAAACAGAAAAGTTAAAAACCTGATTAGGATAAATTTAATGTATTTCTATAAAACTCAAAATATAAAATTCAACATTTCTTAAATTAACCTAAACACAGAACTTACAAAATCCAAAGCTTTCATTGCCCTGTACACCTCACTCATAATATCATAAGGCTTGCTTTGTGACCTGATACCTAAAAAATAAATCAGACATCTTCGAGTACAATTAGTCTTTATTAAATTAAAGTTAACAACATAGCAGCCTACAAATGAGTTAGACATTTCACTGGTGTAAACAAACATAAAAGAAACTTAAGTTATAGATAAAATTACTGAAAATTAACCATATGAATTCAAATTTCAACCACTATACAATTGGAAAAAAAATAATGTCATGAAATTTACCATTCCTTTGTTTTTAAACAATTAAAACAAATTTACAATAACTGATTAGTAATAGCCCAAGAAAAAAAAAAAAGTGTATTACCTCTAAACAATAGCTATTGAAGTAAACTTAAGTTATTTAATCAGGCAAAAATAAATCAACTCTTTCTTTACAATGATGTAACACAGGATTTACTTACCAAGATGCCATTTAGCCCTCTTGGCAGGAGTTCCTTTGTTTTTGTCCAAGTTATTACCAACAGGCCCACTCTGCCAACGTTGACGTCCTACACATATTAAAACATAGCAGACTTTGTGCACCAAAAGTACTGAATTGTAGGAGTCATATAAAACAGTCACACCACAAATATACTGCTGATGTCAAATTGAAATTCAGTTCATTTCCTTTAACATTTGCTGTCTGTAATACAAATTTATTATGGACCAAAACTAGTTAAAGTCCTACATCAACTGTCTTGATCACCTGATGTCTCAATTAAGTGCCTAAACTCCCCAGCACTATATCACACCAATACTCAACTGTAAGTATTATCTCTAATTAATAATGTTCGCACAGTTAACAACCACAATTTCATAAAACTTATGATCTGTTCACACCTAAGAATTAAGCCTAAAAATAGTTAACTCTCTCACCATATAATCAGTGAAACACTGAATAGCCTAGCAAGGTTCTTATTGTATCTATCTAATACTAAAGAAAACTACAGGCAAGAAAATGGCATATGTTAAATGTTTGAATAATTCAGTGTTTTATTGATAATCAGCTAAGGAATCAGAATTGGACCAATTACTAGCATCAGTAGAATTTGTCAAATACCTTGATCACAGAAAACAGACTGCCCAGAAATGAAAAATAATGCCACCCAAACCACTTGATTCAAAACTACAATCTTCTAATTTGCAAGTATGGTTACAATCATGACCCTGTACATGTTCCTTTTGGTAAAAAAGATTATTAACCATAGAATAAAATATTATCAGCTAAAACACGTTATGTCTGTTTCTCATGTGTTTACCCAAATTGATACATTGAACAAATGAACAATTAAGAAATAATGCTCTGCACATCACAAAGCACATCCATTTCTTTACAGAATGTACATTAGCAAACAGCAAATAAAGATACCCTAAGCACACAGCTAATACACACTGTGTGTTTGCCAAAACTTTACAGTTTTTCATGAAGTTTTTAGGATGATATGCTACATGTCTACCAGTTAGTATCACACTGTATTAGCCCATTGTGCATGACAACAGAGTAATTGTGAATTTGGAATGTCCCATAACTTTTTAATAGGATGGATATCAACTGTTTGAATTAAGCATGTTACTTCATAGATGTTGGTGTAAGTTGAAAGTAGTAAATGGGTACATACAAATGTTTATAACAATCCCATTGGACAGCTATGAAGCATTCAAATTCATCATTTGACAACCCTGTTATTTATGAATATGTGAAGTTCCAAGAAGTTACCTTATAGTTAGTTGTGGCTTGAAAACATAACTGCCAAATGGTTGGATTTCTTCTGAATGAGCAAAAAACATATTTTAGGTTGTTTTATTTTTTTAAGTAGGAAGAAAATGGCTGAAAAAGAAGAACCACAAAAAGGTGGGCAACTGCCAAAAACAAACTGCTCACTGCACCTGTAACTAACAAGGAAGTGTATACATTTTTATCAACAGTGAAAGCCAATATTTTATGATTTTAAACAAAAGTCAAAAGTTTGTTTTCTGAATTTCATGCAAAGCTACATGAGGACTACCTGAGCTAGCCGTCCCTAATTTAGCAGTGTAAGACTAGAGGGAAGGCAGCTAGTCATCACCACCCACCGCCAACTCTTGGGCTACTCTTTTACCAACGAATAGTGGGATTGACCGTCACATTATAATGCCCCCACAGCTGAGAGAGCAAGCATGTTTAATGTGACAGGGATTCGAACCCAAAACCCTCAGATTAAGAGTCAAGTGCCTTAACCACCTGGCCATGCTGGGCTCATTACAGTTTTGAAGGTTAAACTGTTAACAATACTATACAATGACATCATCAAATTTACTGTACACTATGATAATTAAGGCAATTGGGCACTATAATCAGTAATTACTAATTTCCTATTGTGACAAGATCGATAAAACAGTAGAATAATTAATACCGAAAATTACTGAATATAAAAAGTATCAAGTTTTCAACACATTCTTTACAAACAGATCCAATCCAAGAACTTACTCCAGAAAAAGGCAAACTTTCTATGTATATGTTAAACTTTTAAAACAAAATTAATATTAGTTGTTATATAGACATATGTATGAACACTTATCAAACTTGAAAACTCCTTAGTAAATATATTTTTCCTGTCATTTATAGCAGGTTATTTAGTTTTGAATTCCTTACAAAGAACTAATATTTTGTTTACTTTAAATTTAATAGTAACTTACATTACTAAAAAAAAATAATAACACAGCAAATATGAGAAGAAATAAGACACTTCATTTAAGACTTAATACAGAGACACAGCAGTTTGTGTTTTCACCATTTTTACTAATATCATTTGGTGCAAGTACAATAAAAAATAAATCACCTTTCAGTTGCTCTGGATGAAGTTTACCAGGGATCTGAAAAATTCAAGTATGTATTCTGAATTAACCAAGTATCACGATTTTTTAAAATTACAAAAAGTCAACTTAACATTTAACAACAAGAGTATCAAACCTTAAGAGGCCCAATAACCAATAAAGTAAATATTAATTTTTTTTTTATGACACTTACTTCACCAATTGATGATGAAGGACTTGAAGGCAGGTAGAAGTCTTTAATGTCACATTTTGATTCATACTGTTTGTTGTCTATGATAAGGTGATAAGCAATGGCTAATTGGTCATGAGGATCACCACTTAACAAAGCACTATGAACTTCCTTCTCTTGAACTCCAAATTTCTGAAACAAAAGAAAGGTACTAAAACAAATACTCTAATGTGATCTAATCTACTTGTGATCTAGCATGATATAAACTCACACAAAGAATAATTCAGCCTTTTCAACCAATGCAGTATTCCAGAACATGTCAATAAAACTAAAGTTTTATGTTTAGTTACCTTGTGTCCTTCAATTTCTAGTTATGTTACAAACTATATAATGTGTCTGAACCTCCATATTACAAACGAAATAGAAAGAAATATTGTTATTTACTCAGAATCATCATCCTGTGGGCAGTGTTTGTGCTAGTAATTATTAATTGCAACATTCATATCTCAGTAAAAAAGAAAAAAAAAAATGATCATTTTCTAAAAAGGACTTGTCTGGGAAGTATTGAATGGGAAAAGTGTTCAGATTGTGTCAATATAAACTGTAATGCTATTTATATATTAAAAGTGGTAACCTTTATTTAAAAAACATTTTATTAAAAATGCCATTTTTAGTACCATATTTAAAAAATACATCAATAGAGTAAAGATTATTTAAGCTACTGTTAGCTATTTAAAATTTTGTTCTGCAAAACTAAATTGCCACATAATTGTTTTTCTAATTGTCTAAATACTGAATACTCTGTGTATGAATTTCTTTTATGGCTTTTTTTGTTTGTTTGTTTGTTTGTTTGTAGTGCCAGTCAATAAATGTAGCAACATTGTATTTATTATTTCACTCGCATGTGTACACACTATGTCCATTATAATGACTATTTAGAAAAACATGTAGGCTCAAGAAGGTTTGACATAAATGAATAGAAATCCTATAAACCTTTTTTTGAGAGCTTCTGAAAGGCAGAGCTTATTTCTTCAGGGGCAAATTGGAAATGGTTAGAAAAAACAAAAACACCCTCTATTGTTTGATAAAATGCTCTCCCAGTATACAGTGTACATTGCTAAGATTATAGTTGTTGTTATTAATCAACTTGAAATTGACTTTAAACTTTTCTAACAATTTTAAAATAAAATAATTCATTACCTTCAGAGTTCCCCAAATATGTTTCATATTTTTTTGTATTTCATCAAATAATAAACAACTGAAGTTAGAACACATGTGTAAAATCAAATTGTATTTTAATAAAAGGCTTATACTGTTAGCCTAACTCTTACTTCACAAACTTCATAGACAGCATCAGTATCAATGATTGAAGCATCAGTGTCATTTGGTGAAGGAAACAAGTAAACGGGGAGATCTTTCTTGAACCATTCATGATTTCTACAAAAACACATTAGCTTTAAAAACAATTTAATTAAAAGCTTACAATGCAAAGTAAATTACATGCAACCAAAATGTTAAAGTAAATGCACGATTATTCTCAATTATATGAAAGCTAGAAGTACAGACACATAAATTATAGTTATGTGACAACAAAAATGAATGAATTACAGAAACTTCTCATTTCTTCTACATCTTAAGGTTTACAAAAAGAAAAACAAATATTTCAAATTCCCATAAAAAAAACTGAATTGATAATATTCATTTGTAATAACTATTTTAAATTGCAGTATCCTACAAATCTTCTAAGACCTTGAATATAGTAAACTATATCTTGGAAAGTCAAGAATTGTTAAAATCTTAATACCCCTTCCCCCTTTATGTGCTGTAAGACCAAGAAAATTACTTACTTCAGATCTTCAATAGTTGCTCTCTTCATGGGATCCACCTGCAGCATGTGACATAACAAACTGACGACAGACCTGTTAAGATAGTCTGGGATAGGGAAAGCTCCCGCTGAAAGTAGTAATAAAAATTACACTTAATATTAAACACCTAGAAGATAAAAAGATTCCAGATAGCAACCATAAGAGAAGTTACATTTAAAACTAAATATCAACAAGAAACATTAACTCTGAAACAAGAACAATGAGTTTGAAGGCCATAATCAACAAGACATTAAAGGAACTGGCATCAATTTGTTTTCAAAAGTTGAAACATTTTCTACAAACTAGATTAGCCTTAAAATATAAATATGCAGAAAACACTACTTATCATTTAACATTAACAATTCTGTGGATATAATTTTTAAGAAATATTAAAATTTCCAAGATTATATTCTAATTTTTGTTAAATATTAAAGAATGTGAACAACAGATCTTAAACTGGAGTATTTTAAGGGAGTTATTTCTGCCTTGATAAATTTAGTGAACCAGATTCATTGACAATACTTATACAAATTATAACCTTTGGAACAAGCACACTCAATTTCAAAATGATTAAAGTTAGGGTTTGGCTGAATTAACTTGTCTAAAAGAGATATATACAAAAATAACAGGATACTCTGCAACAAGCATGACTCTAGTCAGAAAATCTAAAACTGAAATAATAAAACTGCTGAATTCCTTTGTCACTAGTAAAATGATGGCAGTCAAATGATTGGCATTAGAATGTTATAGAATTATGTTAGAGCATCAGCATGCAAGGCATCTGACTCTAGTGGTCTTGGCAAAAGTTCAAATAACTTGTAGAGTCAACTTCAGGTCTGAAGCAGACCTCCATTAAGTTTGATTCATGAAATCTGTTCCTTATTACTTAGTGAATGATAATCCCATTAGTTACTGTTCTGAAGTCTATTTCAAGTCCATAAGAAGAAGAGAAATGTTGAATCCTGATTACAATCTCCTATAGATAGATGGTCAATAAGGTACAGTTGACCTTCTACAGCCTTATACAAACTGTCTAGTGCAGTGAACAGTTGCCCGATAGCATGTTCACAACCGTCACAGCAAGAACTTTGATATATTAAAAGAAGCTGCTAATTGTTTCTTTGTTCATACAGTTTAAGCTGTGAACTGGAACAATGCAAAATTTTAATGGACACCAGCATAAAATTGTACAGATACAGTCACCAAAGTTAAACTATATCACAAAAACAATAAATGCTTGCACAAAATATGCCAAAACAGCAATGCTCACAAGAGATTATTAAGAGTAACAAGTAGAGCTTTGAAACTGTATTCAAGCATAATTTTCCATGTTATATTCAAAGCTACCAGCATAAAAGGTTGCTTCAAACTTCAACTTACATTTGATTTTTCTGAAGAGTGTGGGTACATGTTCATCATCAAAAGGAAGCTGAAAAAAATAAATTAAAAAGTTCTTTACTTTTTTTAAAACAATCAACTGTTTTTACCATATTGAGGAATTCATATGTTTAATGAACACTTGTCTTGAGCTATTTTAACAAAAATTAAAAGCTACAAGTCTAATCATGCACTACATTAAATACACAGACATATGTAGACATATTACAGTTTAAATGTACCTTTGATAATTTACACTAAGACAAATAGTCATTTCTCATGCAAAAATGGATCTCAATTTACCTCATCCAATATCAGCTAAGACACATTTAATTATTAGTTCTTACAAGTTCTAGGACAACATTTCTCAACATTTGTAATACCATGGACTGGCTCACTACTTCCCTAAACTGTTAAGAACCACCAAAAATCAGGAACAATAAAAAATTATTATAACTTACATAAGAATATTCTACAAGTATGTTTTGCTTCTGAAAAACAACCTTAAAACTAGTTTTACTTAGAGAGAAAATTAAATCTTACTGTGCCACAAAGTAGAGCATAAAGAATAACCCCACTGCTCCAAATATCTACTTCTGGTCCAGCATACAACCTTAAAAAGTAAGAAATTTAAGTTCATAGTAATTGCCAAATCATTAGCTTATGTTTTTTTGCATACAATTGTGTTACATTTATAAAAATAACTTGCAAACATACATACCTTTACTTACTTATACTTGAAACTTAACTAGTATTTTAAAAAGTAAATTTAGCAACTGAAAATAATTTTGCTTATTAATTCTAAGATTATGAAAAAAAAATGGTGTGAACAACTTTCCATAGTAGTTGCAAAATTAATTTTCTTTATTTTAACATACATGAAAATTTTAATTGAAAATATATGTCTAGTGATTCATATTCATCACATAAATTAACAAGCACTTCCATAAGATAAATTAATGAAAATAAACAGAGCAAAGTGTACTGCTTTATTTTTAGAACATAAATCTAACCTAATGGTTCTCAAGAAAGCAAAACGTGGCACACAGTGCATGTGGCCTATTTAACAACCTAAATAAAAAGTCAAACTGTGTTCAACTATATTCTTTGATAGATTATTTAAGCAGAGTATTCAAAATGAAACCTACTTCAGTAGTAGCAAACTGCCTGTTGTAGAAACTATAATTTAAACCAATTTTATAGTGGGGTCTTATAATCAACTGTTTAAGTTAGTGCGTTAGAAACATTACTCCCAGACACTTTTCATATGTTGCTAGTTTAAAAGAGAGTTTCAAAGTGTTAAACAAATTGTTAGGAAAGTTAATAACTTTTTTGTTTCAAGAAAAAGAAAAAACATCAGAATATTATTATAAGTGCAGTAACCAACTGATAAACAAATATCAAACTACATATTAATGTGATTACTGATATTAATTATACAAGATCCACTCCTGAAAATGATATTATTATTAGTTTTCAAAGACAGAAAGCATAACACCTTTTTTTGCAATAAGATCATTTGGTAAATATACAATAACAACAAGTCTTCCCTATTACAGAATTGTTATATTTTATGTATCGACTAAACAGGTAGCAAAACATGTTCTGTATAATCCCCGATAATTTAATTATTCAATCTTTATATTCCAAACACTTATTATTAAAGAAATTGATATTAAACATAACTGGTACAATAACTGTTTTATTATTAATTTAAACTGTCAGATTGACTTCTATTTTATTACCTATGACAATAGTTTTACAATCAAAATAATAAATATTTCAACTATTAACACTTGCAACACAGGCTTGGTTCTAGGGTCCTTCCACTTAACCATTTTACTTGCATATAGTTTCAGTATTATAACTTTAACACAGCATGTAGACTTTCACAAAATTTGGCAGACTATTAATAAATATTACATAACATTTGTACAAAGAAAAATTACTTCTTTAATGAAGTATTTTTGCTAACAATTTGTCCAATGTGAATAAATGTTTCTTACTACTCCAACAGCAAAGTGGCTTTTATGTCAAGGTTAAAAATAATTTTCATTGTCTCCAAAATCTTAACCTTCATTTTTGATAGTTTCAACTGCTAAGTATTTCCATTTATTTTCTATGCATATTTTATTTTCTGTCATATGACCAAAGTAGAAATCTGCTGAAAATAAAGTAATAAATTGCTGATTGTGTCAACAGACTATTTACATGTCTATGTAATATCATAACTTCAAAAGCAACAAAGCACAGGAGAATAGATTACTGATTTAGCTCCTCCTCTGAGAGTAGAATGTTTAATGTATAAGATTATACATCTTACAGTGATTACTAGGAAATTTAACTTAGAATCTGTGTAAACACTTATGCCAACAATATGATGTGGAATTCATCTGCTTATGTGGGTATCCTAAAGTGTTTTACAGCAAGTATCCTCCAGAGCAATGTGGCTGCACTTTGAATCTGTCAAAATGTTTATTATGTAGTTTGGTGCCAATAAAATAAACACAGCAATTCTTGGAATATTGGAAATTCTTCCAAAATGTTAAAAATTTAGCAGTAAACTGTATAGGTGTATAAATATCTTACTGATGCACATGGATGTGAAATCCTTCTTTTCTTTCAGCAAACTTATTCACCAACCAAATAAACATTGAGGTTTTAAATCTGGATATTGTTTTGGAAACATTCAAATTCTATCAAACACTCTGAATTCGGCCATTTCTCTACACTTTATTGGAAGATGTAGACAATCTGGTACCAAAAAATCCATTCTACTTGAAGAATATTACTCACTACTGACTTTTTCCTAGAAGTAATTGTTATTTATAATGCATCTAAAATCTCTGTTTAATAGTTTTAGTATATAGTTGTTGACCAAAATACATTGTAGCTGTTTCTGTATTTCAGCATAAAATGTACTGCTGCTGAAATCTAGGGACACATCACAGAGTAATGTAATGACCTGATACATGTGATAATTTTATACAACAGAGAATGCATGCATTTATGCAAAATATAATATATATGTGACATTTTTTCTAAAAAAAAAGGAAGCTAAAAAATGACTTAAAAGTTCCATGAATTGAAAAATATTTGTAATAAGGAGTTGATACAGTTTTTAAAGCATGCATCTTTCTCTTCATATAAAAGCAACAGTTAACTGGTTTGGTTGGTTGGTTGGTGTTTATTGGCACAAAGCAACTAGGCCATCTGTGTCAAACAACTGGCAAAAAATTAAAAATAAATGTGAAATTATTACAATAAGTAAAAGGGAATCATATTAAAACAAAACAAAACAAAAGCCAATTTTTGAATTAAAAAGGCCAATGGCCTTTAAAAATTTAAAAATGCAATTGAGATGAACAGTGTCATCACCAACAAAACTGTCCAACATCAGAAGTAAACCCATGGCAAAAACAGGTTTAAAATGGTTCTGTCACTCACAGTTGTAATGATGGTATGACAGTAAAATGTGGGCTACTGCAACTTGAGTGTCACACAGACCACACATTTGTGCATCAGTCCCAGATAAAAGAAAACAATGAGTTAAAAAACTGTGATCAATGCATAGCCTAGCCAGAACACCTTCCTCCTTCTGATCCTTATGGAAGCAAGATGGTCAAAGTGCAACAGAATGTTTGATCTGGAAAAGCCTGTTACCATGTTGCTCACTCTAAATAGACTGCCAACTGGCAGAGAGCCAAGCCTTGAACACAGGACCATAGTCCATGTATGGAACAGACACAGCAGTGATGGCACCAGAGCAGACCGACTCAGCTGCGACATCAGCGAGCTCATTCCAGCAATCACCAAAATGGTTTGATATCCAAAAAACTTGATAAAAGTACGTGATAAAGAGAAAAGGAACAGTCGGTTTTGAATATCAACAATAACAGAGGGAGAACTAATTGAAAAAGTATGGCTTAATGAGCAAAGAAAACACAAACTCAAGTGGGGTGCTGTGGCAAAAATTGAAGTTTTGAAGTATACAGTAAATACAATTGCAAACAGGTGTAGAGAAGATTCACAAGACTCAGTACACAAACTCTGGAATGGAGAAGCATAGAAAGCTCCCATGCAGAGCCAAAAACTCAGACAGTGGACGGGGTCCAACAACTTCAAGGTCGAGATTCTGGCAGAGCCATAGACCATAGACTCATAGTCCAATTTTGATCAAAGGAGGGCACAATAGATCTTTAACCAGGAACATCAATCCACTCCCCAAAAGATGGAAGAGCAGACACACAGGATGTTCAGTGCCCTTGTACACTTGATGTCTAGCTGCTTGATGTGTGGAATGAAAGCTTATGGTGAAAGACAAGCCCAAAGAACTCTGCTTAGGGACCATGGGAAGTACAATTTAACCAAATAGCCATACAACCCATATGAGTCGAGACCTCACAAATTTCTGTACCTCTATGTCGTATAGTAAGCCTTTTCAAAGTCTAAAAACCCAATTACTAGATTGGCCAAATATGCTCATATCTCAGCAAATCAAGGAGGTAGGAGGTTCTTATTTTTACTTATAACTTGTCAGTATCACCAATTTGTAGTTTTCAGTTTGTTAACTATTGCACACATTGCATGGTAGGCATAATTAATTATAAACAGAACAATAACACAACAGTGTGTGTTATGCAATATGCCAAAAATATTTTTTTTGCATTTTCTTAAGTTAACAAATTAAATCATATATAATATTAAAATTTAAAATATAATCTTTGTTCTGATGTGAACCCTTATGGCATAAGTAATTGCAAAGCAATTTAATAAGATTTTGAAAATAGCTATCTAAAATATCACAACATGCACCCTTTAACATGCCTCCAGTGAAAGGGTTAAAAACAGATGCTAATTTCACAGTTACAATTTTTTTTCCCATGAATAAAACAGAATCAGAAATTCAATCAACAAAACTATTCAAGTAGTAAAACCATTATAGTTCAGTTATGCTTAATTTGGTGTGAAACTAAAAATCTATGTATAAATGATAATAATAAATATAATGAAATGTAAATTTAAAAGTTACAACAGCTTTTTATAGTGGTATTGTAAACTCTTAAACCCAAGACACTATTTATTAACATTGGATTACAAGTAATATTATTATTATTATTCTAGGTACACTTTCTCGCACACACTATACACATATACACAATTCATTAAGATATAAGATATCAAAACTAATTCTAAAATTTGCTTAGTGTTGTATTTAAATGTTGAATCACATGAATGATAACAGAAAACTAATACAGTACGATTTAAGTACTGGATTACTAATAAATTGTTTTCATAGCGAGGTCAATATGACAATGTGTACCAAAGTTACCTCTTGTATTTTGGACGATTACAGAGTAGGTTATGGACTAAACCTTCTAAACAACTAACTTCTACAAAGCATCTATCATAAAGGTAAATATATTTAAGGCTGTTGAACCTTTACATAACTAACTTAGCTCGAGATGTTTCATGCTACTGGCCTATAAAAATGTCAGTTCTTACATATCAAACAAAGTGTTGAAGAAAATTACCACCTATGTTAAAAGAAAAATGGAATTAACTGAAGTAATCTCTACACTCACTTTCCAGAGATAACTTCAGGAGCAGCATAGTTTGGTGAACCACAACTTGTGCAGAGAAACTCTCCATCCATCATCATGTTAGAAAGACCTGTAAAGTTAAATATATAGTCCATGTTATTATTACACAATTTTATATTATTTGATCATTAGGTAAGGAACAAGTAAGCAAATTTGTAAGGTCATAAGTTAGACCTTTACTTATAATAATTTAATTATGGTGAATTATCTATACCTGGTAATTATTTCTACATCTCAAATAACAGAAATGTAAAAAATATTGGTTAAAATTGTAGCTTAGTTGGAGTTAAAAACTTGCAAAAAGAAGAGACATAGTTCTACTTGTTCATTTTAAGTTTACTGCAATAAATAAGAGAAATGTTCTGTTGAAAAGGCTACCAACAATACAAATAGAAAATTTAAGATTAGTATCCTAAAACAAAGTCATGTATGTGGCATTTGAAGTGTCCTTTCATTCACCATATTTCAATAACACCACACATATAGACTAGAGAACACTACTGAAGGCCTAGTTATATTTGATACTTTATCTAATGTTAGTAGTAAGTAAGTAAATTCTCTAAAACTGGTCTAATTCAGTGATAAATTCAAGAATTATAGTGAGCTTAACCTCACTTCTTTCTTGCAATTACTAACAGTTTTACTGTCCCAAAAAATAAATAAACAAAAACAAAATTAATTACATGTTTGAACCTTATCATCTGGGGTAAATTGATTTTACAGAACCATAAAAAGAAAACTAAACTGCAATCATATAAATAATTGAAATCTAATTTGAGGTAACTACTAGTAAACCTAATCAAAACAATTTCTTGCTCATTGAGAGGTTAATTTTCACTAATGTTGTCATCTTCAAGCACGAGAAATAAACTGCTCATAAACACTTCTGCTACAAGTATTTCAGACAAATTCCTGTAGTCACTATTTCTATGCAGCTAAACATGAAAACAGAAGAAACTTTGCAGAATTCTATTTTTTAGTTGGTGAAACAGTTTGATCTTAAATCTTAAAAGTGAAAGTTTTTGTTTGTTTTTATTTAAAGTACAAGAAAATGGAAAAGACAAGAAATGGTAAGAATTAGAGCCATTTATGTAAAACCAATTGTACATAGTCTTTCATTTTGGGTACAAAGGAAAGGGTCCCAAGTACACCAAGGGCACTAAACTTTTGACTTATATAAAAAATTATAAAAATGTCTAATACTATATATATTTAGTGTGTGTGTGTGTGTGTGTGTGTGTGTGTGTGTGTGTGTGATCTGTGTACAAATAATGTACATTGGATAGCAAATTGAAAAATAAAAAACTCATTAACAATAAACTTAATTAAAAAAAACAATCATAAAGACAAAAACACAACTTCTCAAAATATTTCATAAGGACAATATATAAAAACTCTATAAACAGCAAGATTATAAGAATAACCTACCAAAGTCTGCAATCTTCACATTAAGATTGCTATCTAACAAAAGGTTTTCCGGTTTCAAATCTCGGTGCACAACCATATGTCTGTGACAATAATCGACACCAGAAATAATCTGCTGGAAGAACCTACGAGCATCGGACTCCTTTAACTGGAAATGGTGTATGCGAGAGCTTTATCATACACTCCAATTTAAAACAAAACACAAAGAGCTAAAAATGACCAACAAATCCCCCCCTAAAATCCAAATTTTAAGTGGCCAACTTAAATTTTAAATTAAAATTTAACATTATTGTTTTAAAGATATATAAAACAAAATGAAAACCCAAAACTTTTAAGTACTACATACAATAAATAAGAGGTAACTTTCTATCAGCTAATATCACACATACAAAAATACTCAAACCTTATCATTAGTAACATCAAGTAAACCAAAACAAGATTTTGAACTAACTTTTCCATGCTTAACAATATAATCAAACAATTCTCCACCAGACACAAACTCCATTATCATAAAGATGTCAGTTGGAGTACTGATCACCTGGTACCTGCAAAGACAAAATTATTTGTGTGAGAATAAATAATTCTATGGAAAATGAAAAAAACTACCATAATGCCTCAAGATCAAAACACAAAAGTCAATAAAAGATGTGGACTATGGATTTAATGCAAACTAAGCCACATTTTTAGAATCTATGATGGTCTTCCTGTGCAGAAGATTTTCTATATATAAATCAATAAAATTAAATCTACCATAAGAAAAACAATTTTTTTACTTCAAAAATGTATTTATAAAGGGTAGGGCTACCGAAACAATATATTAATGTTGTTCTTTGAGACACAATTACATATTAACAGCTTATTCGTTCCAGTGAAATAATAAACCATGTCCTGGAGTGTAATATTTAAACTGTTACTTTAAAACATTCATTTATCACGGTTTAAACAGTACTTCAACAATGTACATTTCACTTTTCACATAAAATTTACTAATGCAAGAATGAAGTACAACAGAAAATGCTCCAAATTATGTAACAAAAGCAACTTGCACTTTATAAGTTATTAATGTTTATAATTTAATAACATACAACTGTGTTATTACAATAATGGTCTGGAAATTGTATACAAACAAAGAAAGCACTTGTAGTATAAAAATACATGTTTGAGCTTTTGAAATAAGAGTTAAAGTTATATGTATCAAGTCACTTACATTTTAATGATATGAGGATGTCGAAACAATTTGAGATTCTGAATTTCTCTTCTGATCTTTCCCACAACATCAAGATTTTTTATTTTTTGTCGATTAAGAATCTTTACAGCTACTTTATGACCAGTAAGTTGATGACGAGCAGCTGAGGATAGGAAAAAAAAATATGAAACAACAAAGTCAGTATAATAATAATTATAATAATAACAAGAACAACAATAAAAAGAAACTTTGCATAATCATTTAACAAAATATAAATGTAACAAAAGAGAGCCAACATGATTTCACTGAAGGAAAACTATCTTATCACTCTGTTATTAACTTTTTTTTTGAAGATGCTACTTGTTATCTGGATGAAATAAATTTTTAGCATTTCTAGCTATATTGTGGATTCTGAGAATCTAAAATATGACCTGAATAAAATGGAAAGTTGGAAAATGTATAGTAGTGCTCTATGACTATTAATAAAACTAACAGAATTTGAAGATATACTTATCAAAATATTGATTACAACTTAAAAAGATGTAATTATATCTCTACACAAATCACTAAACTATTAAGCCTTCACTTGGGATACTGTTTCCACATTTGATCTCTTTGTTTATGAATGAATATTGACTTATTGGAAAGTGTTCAGAGGAAGCAGTGATTATACCATAATAATTTTGATTACTGAAGGTTATCAGACAGTGATAGGGTTAAGATCTCCATCAATTTTTACTTATAAACTGGTCATTGACCCAAAATCACTACAAGGGAGCATCTTAAAAAACACTTCACATGATGCATCTAGAGATGTAAATTTGAAATATGAGCTGATAAAGGTTCTAAAAGCATTTTATATATTAGGATTAATGTAAAGTGTTTGGAAGTTCACATCTACAACTGTCTTTCATTACTTAAATACTGGTTCTTTACAAGATGATTAAAAATTGTTAATTTAAAAAGGGTGGAATATGGTTCATCAATTAAAAGTACTGAAGCAAGTTGAATCAAAATGCAAAGATTATATTTTCAGGCCTACAACTAGAAACTCTAGAAAAATAAACAAACCAGACTGGAAATAGTGTAAATTATTTTGTTAAGCTACAAATCACTATTTTGACTCTACATGAATAGCACTTATCAATTTTAGTAGAGTATACCTTGTGCAGTTTTTTTTTAATACATTTGCTCAGGTTTGAATAAAATATAAAATATTCATAAACATTTTTACGTAGATTTACAAAACAACAAATTTATGAATAATAATATGAAGAACAAATTGATAAAGTTTGATTGGTTTGTATTGTTTAAAGTAAACATATCAACTTTTATACTATTACTAACATTTTAGCAGCCTTAGCTATTGAATTAGAAGGTGTTGAGCGTTGTTTAAAAACAAGTCTGCTTTTTACAATGGTTTTTGCTTATATTTTCTATCAGAAGTTTTGTGAAATTCCTGGGCAAACCCTTCTACAAACCACAATCCTGGTTCAGGATAAACCAGCAAACTTGTCTGCATGATGATGTATATATGCACATGGTTCGTTTACATCTATTTTTAACCCTTAATTTAATTACTTTTATTATACCGTTCACAACTATTGAGGCCTACATTGCATGTAGTACATATCACCTCTTTTCTATACAAAACACACAGAAACCTCCACAGTGGAATTAATTTTAACATTGATAGTATTTTTACTGGGTGACTTAAATGCTGTTAAGGTTCCTCTTCCAACATAATTATGGACACACAAGCTATTTGATACAAAAATAACTTTGAAACAAATGTGTGTAAAAATCTTATGGGATTTATATAGGTCTAACTAGTAATCCTATGGTTAACAGGCACCCAAGTGTGAAAAGATAAACTTTAAACTTTAATTACATTTGTTGCATGTTCTCACAGTCATAGTTAATGATGAAAACTTATACTGGTGACAAAAAAATCAATTTTAATTACCATGATGGCGAAGTTAGCCAACTCTTTTAATTATTACAATTTTTAAGCCATGTTAAATATTTAATTGCAACAAATGCAAGTTAGTTAAATAGTTCATTGTTATAAATTTATGTTTTAAAATTATGCATTGATTATGGAATACATATTAATTACCCCATAAATAAATCAGAAATTACAGCATGTTGTGGTTTATTTGATTCCTCTAGCCTACATGTGCTGGATATTATATTCCTTACCAAGTTAGATTTTTAATTTTTGTTAATGTTAAGGAACTTTAGTTAAAATAAAAAAAATCAATTCAACACAAAAATTCAAAACACCATAGCTGGAGCATTTTCAAAAAGTATATCCTTCTTCACAAGGAATCCCAGTTTGAACTCAGTAAAAAAAGGAGCCCAACTGTTAAAGCACTCAGGTTATACGGTTCACTATTTTTTCGAGTTTTATTAGTGGTTTCTTAATAACAAGTTAACTTAGACACTTAAAATTTAAAACTTAGTCAAGAAATAACACTTTTCTTAGAGAACAAAACATTTAGCACACTTGCACATTGTTCTAAAATAACAGTGCTCAGCTCTTCATCATTTGCCATTTATTTACAATAACATACATTATAAGTAAATATACTGAATTACATTAGTAACTTTATAAACATAAATGTAGTTTAAGGATAACAAGAAACCTTTTGATCCATTTAAACTGTCCCATCCACTAAACCCTTAAAATGACACACTCAAAACCAGCCCTTATCTTTCAAATATTTATCAAACCTACCCTTAAATTAACTGCACCTACCATTTCTTAAAGAAACTCATTCCATAGGCTAACAACCCATCAGAAATATGAAGCTATCTTAAATGAACATAACTTCTACCTTAGAAAATTTATATTTGTATCCCCTGTTCCTACCATAATCATCATTAACTACAAAAAGATGATGAACCAACACTATCAATTCCTTAAATACATCAGTCAAATACACCTTATTCTCCTTCCAAAAAAAAGAAAACAATTTCAGATATCTTAACTTTTCCTATACATACAGGCAACCTTTCCATCCCAGATATCATTCTAGCAGACCTCCTTTGAACCCTTTCCAACAGTTTAATGTCCTTTCTAAGGTAAGAAGCCAAACTAAACACAATATTCCAAATGTGGCCAAACCAATGGAATCATAACATCTTCAGATTTGTATTCAATATCTCTGAAGATAAAATCAAAATCATATTTGTTTGCCACTAGCAACAGCACATTGTCTGAATGTTTAAGAAACTGGTCAACTAGAGCACCAAGATAATTTTGTTCCATAGCACTGTTAAGTTTATTCCCATTAAAATCATATTCAAACTGCAATATCCCACATACCTTTCACTGCTCTTACTTTAATTAAAGGCCATCTGTTATTTACTTGCCCAACTCACTACATAATCCAAAACTTATGGTAAAGTAGCAGCAGTATCCTCCTCACACTTTGCCAACTAACACCTAAAACCTTAAGATGAACAGCAATGGTAAATTATTTACATGTTGTTATTTAAATCAGAAAGAGCATTGCATTAGGCTATTTCAAAATACTGTAGTTTAATCACAAAATGAAAAAATATAATAAAATTTGTTCTATACGCTATTAATACACTATATTTAAGATTTTTATATATAAAAAAAACACAATTCTAAATAATTGATATTAACTGGTAAAAGCTTCCAAAAGCTTGTTTAAGAATATTAAGTCTCTAAACGTGCAACTTCTGCTCTGGAAATTATATATCATGTAGAATCTTAGTGGTTATTTAGACATAACATTTAGGGTAATTATCCTTGCAATCTTGCTTTTCATATACTGTATTCATGCTTTCCTTTTTCACATTCCAAATTAACATAAAATACACAATATATTTTAAATAATTATTCTACTTATTGAAATAACTACAGCATTTAAATCAATGCAAATATTGGGAAAATTATTTTTAAATATTGCATTCTGATAAAACAGCATCTACGTGATCATTCGCACGCTGCTTAGACATGTTGCCCTTGCCGGAGTTCCATAACTTTTGAGTTTCACATATTTTTCATACGAAGTATCTATTATCGGTATCACCATCATTATATCAGTATCATTCGCCCCTGCACAGTTGTTTTACTTCCCGGATAACTTCGTAAAATTTGGAAATTCCGAGTGCAACATGGGAAATAATTTCAATGTTAATAAATAGTTGTAAGTGAAAACTAATAACGACGTAGCTGAAAGGCTGTCTTACTTACTTTTCACTTTGCCAAAAGTTCCAATACCAAGAGTTTCTCCAAGAATGTAGTGGCCTATTTTCACAAGCGGCTGAGCCGACGTACCTGATGTTTGTGCTTTCTCCGCCATTTTTAAACTTATTTACGCAAGTAACTCGAAGTATTAATACTGCATTATTTGTTGTAATAAATTTTTTGAACAATATTTATTTTTTTCAATTTAGAAACAAGAATAAATTAATATACTACTGTGTTACTTAAGAAAAAATTTATAACCTGAGTTGAGATTATGCAATTACTATGTTAATACCGCCCTCTACAAAGATTTGGGTAGTTTAAAATTATTGAAGCTGGAATAACAAACATGTTTCTCAGAACGGTTGGTATGGGTATTAAAACTTTTATTGATAAAGAGAGAACTACGTTTCAACCTTCCTTGGTCATTTTCTTTGTTAATATGAAGACGACCTAGGTAGGTCGAAACGTTGTTTTCTGCTTATCAATAAAATTGTTAATACCCATACCAACCGTTCTGAAATACATTTTTATTTCAAGTGGGTTTCTTGACATCAAGAATTACTTCACCACTGAAAGAACAAACAGTTTTAGTTCTATTGGAATAACTTACAATGGATGGATATAATAATAAAAACAACTGTTAATTTCTATATTTTATTTATTAATATGGAGTCACTGCGCCACAACTATATAATATAACATTAAAAATTGTTTTATTATTTGTACACTAAAGTTTCTAGTTGATGAAGATGGTAGAAATCTTGGAAACTCGGTTTCAATAATTGTTCATTGAAGCTTGATAACATTTAAATCAGATGACTTTAAGATACATGTTAAGTATCTAATCTATTTCTCGTATTCTTTAAACCAATATTTAACAATTTTAATAACAAAAATTGGTGCAGTGTTTTCAAGAAATTAGCCAATTATGTTTGGGAATAAATTGTTCTTTATAGAGAAAATCTGGCTTCAATAAGAGTTAAATAGTCAGTTGTCATTAGTTTACTTAAAAAACAACAACAAGAAACTGTCAATACCATCTTACATCCTTCACCATTTTTATTTGATGGCAAAAGGTATTTAGGGATAGGTTTCTTTTGATTTTTGCCTCAAATAAACGCGTTCATTTGACGTTAATTCATCTCAGCAAACTATATTTTTTTGTTGATCCTCGGCCAAAATATAACTATTTTGGCATAATTTGACTAAGATTTTTGCACTTTTTATATTATTAGAGATTTCTAAATGGTCGACTTACCATGGTAATCCAGCTTGTGCAGTTTTTTCAAAATGTTTTAACAGATTAACTGTAGAAAACTAATCTTAATTTCGTGCACACTTTGACGACATAATTTTTTTTATATATAAGTTGTGTTTATGCTCATCTTTATCGATCTGACTATATGGTTTTTCTAATTCTATTTTGTTTGTATGGTGTGATTTTATCTTTTTATACCAGTGCTGATATAATTTTTGACAAATTCAGTATTTTAGATGGATTTAGCATTAAAATCCTGGTAGATGTTCATCTGGTTGAAAATCTGGCAGACACTTGTTCTCGGAAAAAGTAAACGGTATAATACTGTGATAAACTAATGAGTCTATTCTTTTCTCTCTCTTTCTTCAGTTGTTACAAAGTTTATTCTGTTGAAATGTTGTACAAAACTGAATATATCTCTCGTTCCTTATTTAATTCGTTAAAGTCAGGCTTACCCAGAACGACGAGCGTTTGTCACGTGGCTAGTCAATATCAATGAAACATATGAAAAAGCATTATTTCAAGTGATTGTCTGAGTTTCATTGGAAAAAAAAACAACTTACTTTAAATATTAAAGGTGACCTTGTAACTATCTTTACTGTGGAAAATAAAAGAGTAAAAGAATAGCCTAAGACATGGCAATGGACGCTGCTGTCCCATTACGTTCCCCATGGTCAGTAGTTCAAAATTAGGGATAGTAGCAGACATCTTTAGCACTTTTAACGTAAATAAACAAATTATTCAAATAAAGACAAATTTAATGATATAGAGTAATTTGCTGCATTTATTTACCACATGAATACATTTTTCTCAGTGGCAGCGCCAGGATATTTTCGTTGGGGGGCTGAATGGGCTGAGGTAAACTGTGGAGGGGCTTCCCAAAATGCCATCAATATGAAGTATAGATGGTAAATTATAATAATGTAAATACCAAAGTACATTTCAGAAAGGTGTGCTATTTTGAACTGCTTTTTCGATGCAGTTTTCATTGGAAACTCATACTCTGATTAATAATTCATTATTACAAATTAGAAATAATCTGTTTATGAAAATATGCCTATATGTAAAAGAGGAAGCTCACCTAAATTCCACCCAAGGTAATACATAATAATAAAGAAAATCAAGATTATCTTAGATTGAACATTTAATATACCATTAAGAGTAAAGCTACAAATCAAAAGAAATATAACATAAAGACATAGTTTACACAGCAGAAACGAATTATCCCATGTGAAGTTAATACACTCTGAGGAAAAGTAAGGTCACTATCAGGCTAACTATCTTTCATCATGTTGTGTTTATAGTCAATATTACTTCAATACAATGCGCCTGTTCTGGTAATTGGCAGCAAATGTGTCTATATCAGAATCAATATCGAGTTGTTTTGTCCTCCTGGAGTTTACTGATATGACGGTAAGGTTGCTGGTGCTGTTGTTACCACTGCTGTTGTGCAAGGATGTCTTGAGAAGCTTCAGACATGAGAAACTTCTTTCACAGGCAGCTGAAGTGACAGACAGGGTCACAGCGATGCATACAAGTTTGTGAAGATCCATGAAGGCATCCTTGTATGGCTCCAGCATGGTTGCAAGTTCCAATGGTGTGGATACTTCCTGCCCCTTGTCTTTTTTCCTGGCAATTAGCCAGTTCAACTGGTTGACCTACACTGCGAGGCCATTCTCTGCCACACCATAGTTTGCTGCCATTCCTAAGAGTGCTTGCTTGTCCAGAAATGTGGAGTGTTTGGGGTTCAATGTAGTTGCACCCATCAAAACACTGCAGGCATCAGAGGAGAATCTTCTATTCAACTCGTTGAGCATCCTGTCTATGATGGTATAGAAGGTGTGTTTCCTGGCATCTGGTGTTGGTTCATCTCTTTAGCCACTTCTAGATGCGATTTATGAATTTGTCCAGGTGTCTGGGGGCAGATCGCTGTCCACCTTAACGCACCATCTCAGTGCGAACGTCAAAGTGACTCCCGAGCCGGCTAACTGCTAATACCACTTCTTACTTCCAAGTTGTGTTAGTTTATATGAAACGAATGGAAATTTCTCTTCTTATATTGGCATTAGGGCTTACAAAGGATATTCATTTTAAACATTGAAATCTAAGGAAAAAGATATAACATACATACTATTGGGTCATTTCAAAAATAAGGAACAAATAACAACTAAACATAGTTCAACATTACGAACAACTGCTCTGCAGCATTGAAATCACCAAATTATATTAATAGCACATAAAAATCGAGAACATATCCGTGAAATACTGTTAGAGAAAGTGTTTATCTTTAACTATATAGCACAAGTACTTATTAGAGGGTAATGATAATGTAAAATTACAGGGCTAATTAGGAAACACAAACACAGCTTTGATAGTGCATGTTGTAAAACTGTGAGCAGCTAATGGGAGTGAGCGGGTGTGTGTGTGTGTGACGTGCGGCCACATTTGGATGTGTAACATCCAAATAATATCTGGATCTCGATCGGGCTGAGCCGATCGTTAGCCGTACACAGATCATACTCGTAGTTTATTTTACATGGTAGAAACATCTGACGTTTCACTGTGTCACTTAACTTTACGCTGAATTCTCCAAAAGCACGAGTTAAAACTTTATTTTTATATCTCTGTTCTTTAAAATTCTATAGTCAAAGAACAGATTATTGAAAAAGTAAAATAGATTTTAAACTTAATAATTAAAACCAAATAATAGTTGTTTTCGATAAAATAAACAGCCATGGTCCTCATACATTTTAATTGTAAAATGTCCTTACATTCACTGACTTTAAATATATTTGCATACAGGCTGAAGTTCCCGTCCCATGAGCGGAAGTTATATAAATTCATTATTAAAGAAAGGTTATCTTAGGACATGAAAAGTTACTTAGCTTATATTTAATTGTAAAAAAACAACAACAACATAAAACCACTAATAAAAATTTCAAAATACAAATCCACAAATTTTTATGTATCTCTCCAAGGACTCAACAAATATTCATGCCAAATTTGGTGAAGATCCATTTACAAGGACGGGGTGGTGGTAAAAAACACACATAAAAACTGCAAAATACAAAATGTGAAACCGCAACTTTGCATGTATTTTCCTCAGGACTAAACAAGCGTTCTTGACAAATTTAGTAAAATTACGTCTACAGGGGCGAAGTTGTGGTAACAAACGTAAAAAGTATAAAATAAAAACTTAAAAATGTGTATGTGTCCTCGCATGGACCTAATGAACATTCATATCTGATAAAGATCCGTCCACACCTTGCGAAGTAGTTACATGGACAAACAACAGAAAGTACTATTACATTTATTATAGATTAGACAAACCTTATTCCGTCGTAAAGGATGTCTTCTTTTTTTTCCTACTTAAGGGCTCCTGCTGAATAAATACTATCTTATTCCCTCCTCCCATCAAAGCATTAACGAGATTTAAAGCAAGAATAAAAAGAAAAAACAACAACAACAACATTTTCTGTTCTTTGTTTCTTGCCCTGATTTTATGAAATTTCCTGTTGAGAGTAAACAGGAAATTAGCTTGCACTCAACCAACCAAAACCTGTGCATCGTTCAAGCGAAGTTACACTATTTTAATGTCATTAAATCACTAAATGTTCCTAAAGTTGAAAAAATATACATAAATACACTCCTTATACATATACTTGTATGAGATATTTGTTCAAGTTAAGCACAAAGCTATACAATGTACTTTCTGTGCTCTCACCCCATGGGTATCGAAACCTGGTTTCTATCATTGTAATTCTGTAGATATACTGCTGTGTCCCTGGGGTTTCTTCAGTAATATGGCTAGTGCGTTATTAATTTAGATAGTATTTGTAAATCAAAACATTTTTTAAAAAAGTATTGACCAACTGATTTCACCACATGAAGTTTGTAACATTTACTCTCAGCCATGCGTTAAAATATATGTGTGAAATTAGCCAGATTACTGACCAACTGTAGTATAAGACAAGTTTTTATAGCTCCAACTAAACGAAGGTTGAATAAATAGTGGTCACAAAAAATAATGTTATATTTTTCTGTTAATTCGATACCATGAAGACAAAATACGACTATTTCTATACTCACTGTTATTACAACTCTATTATGAATAGAGCTGCACTGATGAATATTTATTTCATTTTACTGAAATCGGTCTAAATTACTGAGATAGACTGAGGCAGTTCCCGAATGTTATTTGTTATTTTGTTATTCTTGAATTTCGCACAAAGCTACTCAAGGGCTATTTGCACTAGCCGTCCCCAATTTAGCAGTGTAAGACTAGGGGGAAGACAGCTAGTCATCACCACCCACCGCCAATTCTTGGGCTACTCTTTTATCAATGAATAGTGGGATTAACCGTCACATTATAACGCCCCCACGGCTGAAAGGGCGGGCATGTTTGGTGCGACCGGGATTCGAACCCGCGACCATCGGATTACGAGTCGAACACTTTAACCCACCTGGCCATGCCGGGCCATTCCCGAAAGAACGAGTGATGTTGTAGTTGTGAGAATAAACAATGAATCCTTTGGATAAACACCATATCTGTTAGTCTCTGCACAATACTATTTACTATAATTGAAATGAATAAATATATGCCCCACAGTGGCACAGCGACATGTCGCCGGATTCCACTAGAAACTGGCTTGGGGTTTCGATCCTCGTGGTGAGCAGAGAACCGATAGCCTAGTGTGTAGCTTCGTGCTTAATTCCAAAACACAAAATTTGGAAAACTTTGGTAATCATTGAAAGTCACTTGGGCACAAAAATCTAAATTTTTAATAAGGCATTTTTCTGAAGATTTTCTGCGAATTTTCAAAGCCTTTATTGGGTCAATCTGAATGAAAGGTGATATTTATGCTAAGAATAAAAATACTTGTTTTTCGACTTAGTTTTCATAATTGCCAGAACCTCCATTTTATATTTTGTCTCTTATTTTCTCATCTTTAACAATAACTGCAGTAAAGTTATCAATGTACAATGAAATAAAAACGTTGAAAAATATACAGTAAAATCAATAATGCCTTATTATTATGTAAACGTATTAAAAATAACAACAATTTTCTCCTTCTTTGAATGGTTAATTTTCGCAGCTTTGCAAATGATTTGACTTTACGGTTTTACCCGTTAACCTTTTCACATTTCTTTCTAGTTTTTATCTGACAAAAGCGATAAACAACAGCAGGTGTCCATTAACAGTTCCACATAAGCAGTATGCAATTTTCGCATAACCATAAGCTTCATTTTTTATTGTAAATTTGAGTATCCAAAAAAGTATTATTGTATCTTTCAAATATGCATTTTATAACTTAAAATATGTTTCAGTTACATGAAAAAAATATCCCCAAACCACTATAACTTATCGGGATTTCTAATCATGCGACAAAATAGGTATAAAAATCCTGTATTCGTTCAAGAAAAATTAGAAAATCAACACACGAAGAAACTTTAGCAGACTGTTATTATATAGCCACCAAAATGAAATATCTGTAATGAATTTGTAATTGTTTGAAAACTGCAGATTAGAAGCTCATTGTTGAAGTTATAAGTTTCTGACATTGATGGCCCAGTAGGGTCAGGTGGTTAAAATACTCGACTCGTACTCAGAGGGTCGCGGGTTCGAATCTCCGTTGCTCTAAACATGTTTACCCTTTCAACCCCGGGTGGCGTTATAATGGTACGGTTAATCCCACTATTCATTGGTAAAAGAGTAGCCCGGGAGTGGCAGTGGGTAGTGATAACTAGCAGCCTTCCCTCTAGTGTTAAACTGCAAAATTAGGAACGGCTATCGTAGATAGCTCTCGTGTAGCTTTGCGCGAAATTAAAAAAAACATACCGAAAACGTGGAGTTCAGACATGTTACGTGACAAATAAAATATAATACTTAAATTTTTTAAAATACTTTTTTGTTAGATTAACAAGTAAAACTTAGAAAATAGAAAGTTTAAATTTTAAACTACATTTTCATGCCATGGTTATTGGCATAGATTGATAAAAAAATTGATCTAATTAAATTTTGAATGTAACACTATAAAACGTCATGACATGCTCACTTTCAGTTTTTACACGGCTGTAGCAATTTATCCACAGTCACAATTAGATCATGTATATAGAATAACCAGTTTTAGAGTAAAGCCACATTAGTCTACCTTCTGAGTACACCACGGAGAATCGAACACCGGATCTTAGCATTGTAATTTCGTAAATTCACTGCTGTCCTACCATGGGACCCAGTCGAAAATATTCGACTGTCAAATATACTAATAACGTAAACGTGCTTTCTATTCACAACGATAAAAGTAAAGTGAAAAAAAAGTACTATCGGCCATTCTACATATTATAATTTATCTCGAACGAGTCCCGATTCATTGTTACGTAAGTTACCTATTAAGATTTAAAACAGCTGGAAATTTTAACTTCGAATTTAGAAGTTAATTAAATGACGGTTTGTGTCAAATTTGTGATATTTGCCAACGGGATTCAAACACACAATTTTATTTCTTAATACAATTATATTTTATTTTACAAAAAATACGATTTATAATAACGGTTATTACAAATAGTTATTTAGCTTGAGCTAGCTAGGTGTCTTTTCTTGACTGATCTTAAACCGCTTACAAGCTGACTTTTTCCCGATAAAGAGATTTAACGTCCTCGTAAAAATGCTAACGTCCGAAGTTAATTCGCTGAAGTTGAACGGTAAGTAATGTTCAATATCTAAAAACATTTCTCGTCAAATTTTGTAGTTTTCCGATTAATAAGCAATAATCACAATTATAGCTTCCGAGGTTTATAGTGTACTGACTGTAGCTGATTGATAATATTATTTTGCTGTCTCTCGGCTGGCTTTTTTTTTTTTTTTTTAATTTCGCGCAAAGCTACTCGAGGGCTGTCTGCGCTAGCCGTCCACAATTTAGCAGTGTAAGACTAAAGGGAAGACAGCTAGTCATCACCACCCACCGCCAACTCTTGGGCTACTCTTTTGCCAACGAATAGTGGGATTGACCGTCACATTATATAGCGCCCCCACAGCTGGGAGGGCGAGCATGTTTGGTGCAACCGGGATTCGAACTCGCGAACCTCGGATTACGATCACCTTAGCAATTTACAGTAACTTAGATATCATATAGGGACAAGCATAGCCTGATCTTTTGGTCGCGGGTTCGAATTGCATCGTTGAACATCACAAATTGACAGATAGCGCTTAAAGCCCTCAAGCAGATTTGCGCGAAATTCAACAAACAAAAGAAAAAATAAGTATGTAGAGCACATTTTAAAATAAATATTAATTTTGTTACGTTATATAGTAAATTATGGTGTTAACGAAGTCGTAAATTACACTCCACTTTTAAATGTCGCTCGTTCATGTGGCATGGACTAATCAGTCGCACAGTGAATTGGAAATCGTAAAATTGAAAGCTTCATATTTAATAATGAACTAAATGGAAGTGGAACCAAATGGTGAAAGGTAATACAAAAAATAATAATATCTTTTTAATAAAAGTTTTCTTTCAGCACCGCCGTTGACATTTTAAATTTGACACAGTTTCTATATTCTCTAAATCTGGGAAACTACTTTTAAGTTAACAAGAAATTTAAAAATAATTTGTATGAGTGTTTATACTCATATATTTTTGTCCTTTCAGATCATATGATTCTTGCTCAGAGAAGCTTTGCAGTGAGCTGAAAATCTCGAACCAGGATTGAGGCTGAAAGTTTTAAACGTTTACCAAAAGATGATAGGAAATCAAACCTCTGAACGTCATCACATCCGCCATTCTTGGTGAGTTTGAAATATTTTCGTGTGATACAGTTAAAACAATTTAACTTGTTTGATCACAGCAAAATATAAGACTCTCGTCTCAACATGTGTTTTAAACTTATTTGCTTTTTAGCCTGCTTTATAAATAAACAGTATTTTTAAGTACTATTTGCATTTGCAGTTTTATTTATTCTTTAACCGCAGATTTCATGATGCTACTCGAAATTTAGAAAATCACTTGTGCGATACCAGAATTTCTCGCACACAAACTGACAACTCGAGCTTTCTTCTATACGGGGCAGAACATATAGATGTCATTTATCTGTTTTTTTAAGGGTAATGTAACCTTAATAAACATTTTGTAGGATTAAATACCTATCATGAGCCTAACAACGCTATAGACAAATATAACCCTCAAACAGAGGTTATCCTCTGTTTAAATAAATATTTTGAGCAATAAAATATTGTTAACTATCGGGTTACTAACATATTTAACCAAATCTACATTATTTTTCTTACTTTTTGCGTTGACATAGTGCCACTACTGCATTTCAATAACACATTTGTAATATATCTTTTGTCTCGATTCTTCATAACTAGAAGTTAATCTCATATGCTTGTTACAACTAATCGAGATACATTAAACTTGAAATGTATTGATCTCATCCGTCATATTAAAATATTGCTAATATTATATAAAAACATTAATGACTGTAAGGTACACTTGTTTTGTAAATATGTTTTTAAAATAGAGCACAATATCTTAAAACTTAGTATTTTTTGTAATATAAATTATACTGTGATGAAATCTTTGTAAAGTTGTTTATTACATGTTTGTGACTTAAGTTATGCCGCATTGAGTCGTCTGTAGCGTTTGAAGAGCATAAAAATCACACTTGTGGTTACGTCCATTACCCCAAGCGCAAGTTGGATAGTTAAAAATATCTTCATAGAATTTCTTTACAAACGTCACATCCTAGACTTGCTTGACAATAGAGGTTGTTCCATTTCCGAACCTCAAAAAATTACATTAATTTGCTCAAAAATCTATATTAATCTTGTACCTGTGATCGTCTTATACACCAAGTGCAGTATTGTGCAAATTTAAATAATATCTTGCCTATCTAAACCACAAGATGGCGTTACAGGGAAACTTGGTAGTACTTAAAAAAAAAAAGCTTGTTTGTTTGTTTGTTTTTGAAATTTCGCACAAAGCTACTCGAGGGCTATCTGTGCTAGCCATCCCTAATTTAGCAGTGTAAGACTAGAGGGAAGGCAGCTAGTCATCACCACCCACCGCCAACTCTTGGACTACTCTTTTACCAACGAATAGTGGGATTGACTGTCACATTATACGCCCCTACGGCTGGGAGGGCGAGCATGTTTAGCGCGACGCGGGCGTGAACCCGCGAACTTCGGATTACGAGTCGCACGCCTTACGCGCTTGGCCATGCCAGGCCAAAACAAAAGCATTTTAAATACTGATATCTTTCACTTTAGCACAGTTTATTTAGGGTGGAAGATGAAATATGAAACGTAGAGATGTTTTGTATAAATTTGTTTTGAATTTCGCGCAAAGCATGATTCTCACTCTTTTTCTCATGTCTTCGAAGACACCCATCAAGTTGGCCCCACTGGTCACTTAAAGAGTTGTGACGGTGGAGCTCTGGAACCGCAGGTCAGTCTTGAAGTCCTGAGCTATTTTTCTCGCCAGTCTGTTGAAAGGTAGTTTGCGGAGGAGCTGCTCAATAAACTTCTGGTAAAGGCAGATAATATGGAAGAGGTTTCTTTTCACCACCTGCGGCTGGAGCAGATTTAATAGCTAGTTATATTATGAGTACTTCAACCCTGGGTTTTCTTGCATTTTGTTTTCTACAATATGATGTCTTCGGTATGAAGGGTCTGTATGGATGCAATATAATCCCTACCGGGTACTAAGACCTGTGAGATTGATTGGTTGTTGTTAATTCTGCGATGACTCTGTGTCAACAGTCCATGATTTTGAAGTGATAGACTAGAGAGAAAACAACTACTTAACACCAATCATCGCCAACATTTGAGCTGTTCGTAACGAACGGAATGTTAGATTATAACGCCTTTATGACCGAAAGGTCTGCCATGTTCTTATTTTGTTTGGGTCTTGTGTTTGAGAAGTGGTGCTATTAACCATGTTTCGTTCTTTCAACTATGTGTACCTTATAATAGTAACAGCCAATCCCACTTTTCTTTAAGAAAAACTCTTCAGACGGTAAATGGTATGGACTGATTGCCTTTCTATTGGTTTCTGATTCAAAATTATCGTCTCTTAAGTCTGAATCACAAGGCATCTCCGACATGGCAACTTATCCCATTACGAGCATAATATATCGATCAATTGTACAAAGAAACTTAGAAAACTTGTTTTGTTTTAATAATGATTTCATTCCTACTGTATATGACAAATTTTAATTGAGTTAAACAGTCGACTCGTCTAACCGCTACAAACATCACATGAGGAACAACTTGACCGTACTGTCGTTACTACCAACAGACTGTGATATTAATTACTGAGTTTTTAGGGCCTTGCATAGTCTGGTAATCAGTGTCTTCGACTCGTAATCTGTGGACTACGGGTTTTGATCCACTTTACCGAACATGATTACCCTTTTAGTCCTGGGAGCTTTATAACTGACAGCCAATCCCACAGTTCTTTTGTAAACGAGAAGCCCCACAATTGGTCAGTGGATGATGTTGACTGGCTGCATTCCCAGTAATATATCACTGCTATATTAGGGACGTCTTGGGCAGATAGCTCTGGACTATCCTTGAGGGAATTTTCAATCATACAAAATCTTAATTTAAATTCCAATCTCAAATTCTCAGGTACAACTTATCAAAGTGATGTTTTTTGTTGAACGAAATGATCGACAGGTTCGACAAACAGAAAAGGAAAAAATGAAGTCTGAAAACAGGGAATGTCAAAACCTTGGTGATGTCTAGATATCATGAATTTAAGGAAGGTGATAGAACTAGCAACTTATGTAGCTTTATTATTTCGTTTCTTGTAGCGAAATATATGTGTATAAACAAGGGGACTTCAAAAACACAGCTGTAAGTTATCATCTAAAGAAAATGCAGAAATATGTAAACTCTCTTTGTTAACCTGAAGATGATTTGAAGTTTGAAACGTTGTTATCTACTTTATTTTAATAAAAGTTTTAATACCCATACTTGCCGCATTGAAATATCTTGTTACTTCAAGTAGGTTTCTCGTGATCATGAAGTACATTCTGTTGAAATAGCCAAAGAAAAAAAACACCTTAACTTTATAAGACAATCTGATGGCAATAGTAGTAGCTTGGTCAAATTGTTGCTCAAAAGTTTGAAACGATTAGAGAAGTTGATTATCTAACAACCAAACTCTCATTCGAAATGATGCTTCTTTCCTCAAACAGATAATTAAAGTAAAACAATACATAAGGCACTGAACAACTAAATTTGAAGAGAGAAAATAAAAAGTATTGTTCCTTGCTGGTACAGCGGTAAGTCTAAGGATTTGTAACGCTAAAGTTGGTGGTTTGATTCCCTTCGGTGTACTCAGCAGGTAGCCCGATGTGGCTCTTGCTGTAAGAAAACACACACTCACCTCAATAAGTATTGTTTTACAGGCGTTATAAACTGACAGACATTTGCACTCTTGTTGGCTAGTAGTTGCTAGTGTTTAAAGTTTACTAGTTTATTTCCTCTTACTCTATCACTTCAATTACGCAGAGAGCTCTCAAGCAGCTTTTCGCAAAATTCAACAAACAAACTAAAGTTATTTGGACGTCACTCTACTAACCCAGAACACTCTTCAAAAACGAAGAGAAGTATCTATGAGGATATTTATTAAATTAAACATTGAAAGAACTATAAAAGAACGTTTCAAAAACTAAAATGTCACAGTAACAAAAAATACATTAACGAAAGCTTTCATTCATATTAACTTACACTGACACTAGTTTGTTAAATGATTTATGCTCGAGTTTTGGATGCTATTCTTTTCGGTTCATTGGTAGTTTAACTGAGAAATGGACATGTTAAGATGCTAGGTGCAAAAGTACCTTAGCAGCAAATAAAGAGATAGACAAGTCGGAAAAGGCAATCAGTTTGGGTTCGAATCTCCGTCACACCAAACATGCTAACTCTTTTAGAGATGGTGGAGTTATAATGTGGCGTGGAATACCACTATTCGTTAGCAACTTTCAACTGGAAGGTGATGACTAACTGCCCTCCCTCCACTCTTATACTGTTGAAGTAGTGACGGCTATCGCAGGTAGCCCTTGTGTAACTTTGCGAAAAATTGAAAACAAAACAAACATATCACGTTATACTTATCCACTGTAACAGTATTTTTTTATATATAATTGTTTAATTATGCGTATCAGTAGCCTAACCCTCAAAGTATCAGATGCTACAGTCTTGGATGAAAAGATTTTTTTTATATTCTATATTGATGTTAATGCCCAAATTCATGTGATAACTATTGAGTAAATGCTCGAGATGTAACAGAGATTGTAACGTATGGCGGTACAAACAGAATTAAGAAACAAAAATAATTACATATTTTTTTGAAACAGTTTTGGAATTTTTCGTAATAAGTATTTAAAAACTCGAAACATTATGGTAATTAATTAAATTTTCACCATTATCTTTTATTTTGTCGTTATAAATTTGTCAGATTACATCCTTGTGCAAATAAATTGAAACAAGACAGAAAATTACGATTTTTTCAATTTTATGTGTTTTATTTCTGGGAATCTAAAAAATTACTAACAAATTAATACATGATATGACCGCCTTTATTTTTCAGAAAATCATTAATCCGTTTTGGCATCGAGTCCACGAGTTGACTGCAATCTTTACTAATTTTTGGATCTCGGTACCACACCTCAATTATGGCCTCAATTAGCTTATCTTTCGTAGTACAGTCTTTTCCCCGAAGTCTTTCTTTACAAATTGCCCAAAGATTTTCAATAGGATTTAAGTCCAGAGAGTTTCCAGGCCAGTCCAGCGTCTTAATTTGCGTTGTAGTCATAAAATTTTTCACAAGTTTCAATGTGTGGCACGGAGCCAGATCTTGTTGCAAAATGCGAAATCCATCAGGAAATCTCTTTTTCAATTCTGGAACGACTTTTCTCTGCAAAACTTCGATCTACTGTAGTCCTCGCATCATACCTTCTACGATATGTAAGCCTCCGATGCCATAATAGATGAAAAAGCTCCAAAACATCTTCTTCAAGGGATGTCTTACGAACTGATTGATGTGAAATTCTCGAAGTTTCTCAGCTGGAAATCTGCGAACATGCAGACTTCTTTGACCCTGTACGACGAAATGAGCCTCGTCACTGAATAACACCTTCCTCCATTGTTCTTGCATCTAGTTCTTGTATTTCATACCCCATTGATACCGTTTTTTCTTCTTCGAGTTGGTAAAAAGTTGTTTTTTGACTGGTCTCATTGCGTTAGAAGGGCAAAACACAGCTAATGACGCCGTCTGTGTGAAAAAATGACCATTAAAGGAAATCAGCGGGTCCAGCGAGCCTACACCGGCCGCCATGCTGAAAATATTGTAAAATGACCATTTGTTTCAATTAATTTGCACAAGGGTGTAAGTACAATCCTATACAGTGGGCTGTCTGCGTTTTGCCCACGGCAGGAATACAGTTCAGAATCGCTCCTTTTGTAATGAAATCCAGCTATCATTACATACTTTAAAAGAGTACATATAAAACATATTAACACTAAATAGTATTAGTAAAATTGAAACACTAGTGTGATTAACAGCAATAAGAACTTTTTTTATGTTAACGAAGCTCATCAACTGCTATATACCAAAAATAATGACAGGCCATATATTTCTCAAAACGCCATTTGTATGTCCAGCCTGATACTATATGTAGTTTATGTGATTTATATCAAAACAACAAAGTAAGCTGCTCCAGTGTGATTGAGGCAACAATACTTTTATCAGGCCTGGCATGGCGTGATTGTTAAGAAGTTCGACTCGTAATCTGAGGGTCGAGGGTTCGAATCCTCGTCCCTCCCAACATGCTCATCTTTTCACCCTTGGGAGCGTTATAATGTGACAGTCAATCCCACTATTCTTTAGTAAAAGTATAGCCCAAGAGTTGGCGGTGGGTGGTGATGACTAGCTGGCTTCCCTCTACTCTTACACAGCTAAATTAAGGTTGGCTAGTGCAGATACCTCTCATGTTGCTTTGCCTTAAATTTATAGAACCAACAAACAATACCTTTGTCACTATTGCTAATCAAGCTTTATCGCTTAGCATCAGTTCATGAAGTCACTCAAACAAGAATATTTTATGCTCATAGTAACAGCGATATTTTACTTAGGAACAGAAAAGAAAGTTAAATATAAGGCGTACAGTGAAACAAGAATAATTATCTATGGCTATTTTAAGTGAATTAATGTATATTTACGTTAGTTTACTGCTTGCTTCAGGATCCACAGTAGACCACGAAATTGAACATGGTTCTACTATAACACTAGTCAGTTCAAAAGACGTCCATAATGAAGAAGAAGGACAACTAATAAATTGGTTAATGAAGTAGTGAGAATACGAAGGAAAGATGGCGACGAATTAGTGTTGACTGACGCGCAATTCGAAGACGCGGGAATGGTGAAGGCGATTACAAACATAATGTCATAGGTAAATTAAAAGGTTTTGATTTTAGGTCTTATTTTCGTTTATTAAACGTTACGAATTTAATTGCATTAACACTTAGATCGAAATCACCCATCTCGCTTTTAAATGTACTTCAGCCGTAACCTTTGATATTTTACCCACCATGTGTATTGATTAAAAAATAATTTATTTTGCCTATGTATACGTAAGATGATGAATATGATAACAATAGTATCACTTTTAAAGTTTTATATTTATTTTTGTAAACAACCAAGCCAGATGTTCATACACAAAACAGTTCGGAAAGCATCTGAAATATAGTTTAACTGGCAGTATCGATTATTAATCTAACCATATGTTTGCGATATTTTTGTTTAACCTCATTTGAATGCGTTGGTTAGAGTTATTGCAAAATGTGATTCTTCTGTTTTAGCAGTTAACAATGTTAAAAGTAAAGATGATGCTCTTCGTCAAATCAACCTCACGAATACAATGTTTTCATTAAACTTTCTAAACCTAAAAATGTAAGGTATCTTACTAAAACACACCACGTTCGATCTATCTTTAGTTTGTATAATGTGGTTCCAGATTGTTAATACAATTGCCGTACGACTCTTGTTTACAGAATTAGCTCTACATTTATATTCATGTATAAAAATTAGATATTTTCATTTCAAACTTATAGTTTTTCTATAAACGGTGGTTTTTAATGCTATAAAGAATTGATGGAGAGTCAGAGGTTAATGAAGTTAAATATTTAACCTTAAAATCAGATTTGTTTGCAGATATTTAACCCATATTTTTCTTAATTTGCTTACTACGGATTTTAAATTAGTGATATTTGAAAATCGCATTTTAGATCTAAGATATTATTTAATCCCAGAATCCATCAGTCGCACTTGACAGAAATAAGAGAATTTTTTTATGAATTTACAATATGAAATATTCAAAAAACGAAATATCCTCGCCAATTGTATTTATCATATGATAAAGGAAATTTCCGTCTTCAATAAATAACAGATCTACCTTATTATCTTCATGTCCAACCAAAACTATTATCATCAGTTTTAAAGGATTCTGGCACACCTTTTAATGTCTGGTACTAGCTTCTCTTTGTTTTAGAATTTCGTGCAAAGCTACACGAAGGCTATCTCCGCTATCCGTCCCTAATTTAGCAGTGTAAGAGTAGAGGGAAGGCAGCTAGTCATCACCACCCACCCCCAACTCTTGAATTACTGGGGTTGGCTGTAACATTATAACGTCCCACGACTGAAAGGGCGAACATGTTTTGTGCGACGGGGATTCGAACTCACGAATTACGAGTCGAGCGCCTTAACCCACCTAACCATGCCGGGCCTACTAGCTTCTAATGTTCATGATTTGTGATATATATGACATAGAGTATTGCATTCTCTCCCTAAATACAGTGGTAAGTCTATGGATTTACAACTCTAAAATCAGGGGCTCCATTCCCCTCGGTGTGATCAGCATATAACCCGAAGCGGCTTTCCTATAAGAAAAAACTCACACACACACGTATACAGTATTGTGTAGAAGTGATAAGTTTATTTGTTTAGAATTAATCAGAAAGTCACAGAATAGGATATTTGGGTTATCCCCACCCAGAGTATTGAAACACGGTTAATCATTTACATGTTATAATTTAGAAGTGTCATCTTCAAATTATAATACACACAACAATATTCAATAAAAGTTATAAGTTTAGGTATAAAAGTATTTTACGTTGTATCGGTTTAAAGTGGTTTTATTCTTGTATTAGAAGGAATTATTAGGTTTATTGTCTAATGATGTTGGATTTTATAGTATTTTGTTGTTGATTTTTTCTTGGGTTATTCACAGGGTGATTATCACGTTGTTGACTGAGGTTCTCTATTTAATCGTCACCTCAAATCTCCTTCCTAGTTGCTCTATAATCTATAAACGTTGAAATGTATATGAATTTCGTAATAAAAAGTTTTAAATTACCCATTTTAGAATGTCTCCTTCTTTAGAATTTATTAGCTTCAAGTGCGTTCCTCAACAACATAAATGCACGAAATAGACTGCTTGCAATAGTGTTAAAAATATTCACAATTTTAATCCATGTGAGCAGTGTTATTTTTGAATATGTTTATATTGACACCAATAGGATACTCTTGGAAGATTCATTTTATTCCATGAACTGATGTTAAAGATGACCTGCAAGGGATATGTCAGGGAAGTGATGAAGAAGAACTCGTGATCTAATCGGTACTGTATCAGTGCCAGGCTGTTCTTGAAATTCATAGTAATCATATTCTTCAGTTTATAGGGATGAATAAACCACACCAAAACAGTTTTGAATATGCAAACTGGCAACTAATGTGACAATCAATGAAATATGAAGTCACAGTACAACAGAATTTATCAGAACTTCTTTATCACATAGCTCAGCATTTCGTAGATATCCTGATATAATTTTTCTTGTTTGTAAGACACCTCAAAATCATATACTGACAAATTTTACTAACGTAATATTCCCAAAAGAGTCTGTGTTTTCATAACTGAAATTAGAATAAATAGTGACACCAGTTTTACATTAAACTTTGCCAAATACAAATTTTGAAAGGAAAATATCAAAGTAAATGAAGCGTACCTTAAGGTATAACATTATTGATAAAGAGAAATTCTGTGTGTGTTCTCATAAAATTCAAGATTTTTGTGATTAGTTTAATGAGTTGATTCAGTTACTAAGTATATAAACAAATAAAAGTCTGCTGTTAAGAAACCGTTTTGAAGAACGCGTTTTCTTTTTCGTACGAATCTCGCACTGCGATAAACCTTATATTCCTATCGGTGACAGTTAATGAGCTAAAAATAATTAAATTTCTTTTATTTTCTCCAGTGCATGTTCCAATAAAAAAACTTCACTTGCACTCGAGGATACCGAAGAGATGCTGACAGGTGTTGTAAGTATATAATACCCACAATAACATTAATACTTTACATTAAACACAAAAAGATGAAAGAATTTTAATAACATGGAGTTTTGACACAATAAATTTGTTTTGGATAATAAACTCCTTGTTAGGACTATAAAAATTAACACTGAGTAAATAAATGCCAAGCTATGTACTTTTAACGGTTTTAGGTCCATGTCCTCCTGGTCACTTTGACAATGGATTCCAAACAAACGGCCTGCCGTGCCCAGGAGGGACTTATATGGCACATTTTGCTTCTGACGCCTGTATACCTTGTTCTGGAGATGAAATTACTAATGAAGAAGGAGCCGATACTGAAGATCTTTGTAGAAGTAATGGAGTAAAACGGTTTACGGTTTTCTTTTATTGTTTCTTTAAAATTTAAAAATGTTCATTTTTGTTAAAACACATTGTTATAGTAAGACACTTTTTCATAACTTCCATAGTTTGTAGTGCTTTTATCTGAAAAGCTTTCTCAGAAGGTGGCAACATTTGTTGTAACGATTTACAATGTTAATATTTCTTTGTCAGAATCTTATATTTACATAAAAACATATATATGACAGAGTGGTATTGTTTTGGTAAAATAGTTACCAATTCCATATATATATTTACTTTTACGAATTATTTCCTCTCTTCTTTGAATGATAACATCACGTAGACATTCTATGTACCAAATATTATAACTAAAGTTCTTATTGAAACATATATAAACAGAGATAGTTTGTTTTTTAATTTAGCGTAAAGCTACACGAGGGCTATCTGCGCTAGTCGTACATAATTTAACAGTGTACGATTAGAGGTAAGGCACCTACTGCCAACTCTTGGGCTCTTTTACCAACGAATAGTGGATTATGACGCCCCCACGACTGAAAGGGCGAGCACGTTTGGTGCGACGGGGATTGGAACCTGCGATCCTCCGATTATGAGTCGAACGCCTTAACCCACCTTTCCATGCCGAGCCTCAAAACAGAGATTTTTCAATGTTTGGATTTAAGAGAATGACTTCTAACACTATGAAAACGTTTACTCAAAAATACTATGTTTACATAATTGTATTAAGTTATACGACTGATTGTTACTTGGCATCACTATTTTCATATTAAGATACCATTGAAATTTCAAATATATCATTAAAACGTTAGCAGTTCTGAATAAAAGAATTGTTACCAAGTTATCGAAAAACAGCGTGAGTGGTGGATACGGGATTCAATGTTTGTCATCGAAATGCTGTTGTTATTCATATATAAAATTTATACTTAAGGTCCAGTAAAGGAACCTTTGTAAAAATTTCTGTCAATATTTTTGTGCTGTAAAGAAAACTTACCAGGCAGTGGATACGATTCATTACATATAAACAAATTAAGTACTATAATAAGTGAAGAAACTAATTATAAAGTTTGAAACGGTAAGTGAATAGCAATTAATCAAAGATGGTTTGTTTGATTTCTGTTATATATCCTTACACCTTTTGTGAGTCGAAGTTAATATAACTAAGTGTTTCACATTGAGTTGTATAATAAGTTAAATATCTTGAAGAGAATGGTGAGATATTTGTTGTCTAATCTGATAACGTGTGTTTGGAAAACCAGCTGGATTTTTGTTATATTGTCTACTAAAATAAATGTGATGGAAAACTAGCTGATTTCTTGTTATATAACTATATATTTGTCGCTATAACATAAGTATATAATTACATATTTATATATCAGTGGAATGAATTGATGAAACTGTGTCTTGGTGATTAGCTTAATTGGAATGTAAATAGTGTGCTGTTAATAGTACTAAATAGGATTTAAAGCAGTTAGTTGGTTTCTCGTTGTATAATTTATAAAAATGAATATAGATGTCCTAAACTTGTTGGATACCTGTTGGTAGCTAGTTAAACCCACCAGAAAGCACTTTGACAGACAGCTATAACAGGCTATTATGACATGGTAATTCTACAAAATACTCTTTGGTGATACTATGACGTCATCATATTTCACAGTTTAAAAAGGTGAAGTGTAGTTAAAGAAACTACATAAGTTCCTGTTCAATGATTTCTTAAAGTAAGTAACTCAGGAACTAAAGAAACAAACTGAATTCCCTTAAGTGGAATAACTCTACCAGTGAAAAGTTCTTTTTTCTATGCTATTTATCCGTTTATATTGTAATATATATATATATATATAGGCAGTTTGCAACTTTATAAAGGTTATTATTGTTTCATATGTTTGATTTTTGAATTTCGCAAAGCTACACGAAGGCTATCTGCACTAGCCGTCCTTAAATTAGCAGTGTAAGACTAGAGGGAAGGTAGGTAGTCATCACCACCCATCGCCAACTCTTGGGCAACTCCATTATTAAAAAATACTGGGATTGACCGTAAATAACGCCCTCACAGCTGAAAGAGCGGGCATGTTTGATGCAACGGGGATTCAATCCGCGACCCTCAAATTACGAGTCGAACGCCTTATCCTACCTGGCCATGCCGGGCACTGTTTAATATGAAAGTGCATTATAAAGGCAAGAATTATCATATTTGTATCTCACAATGGCTGGTACGGGTGTTAACGTTTTAAAACGTTATTTTCTGCTTATCAATAAAAGTGTTAATACCCATACAAGCCATTCTGAGATATATTTTTTATTTCAAGTGGGTTTCTCGTATTTATTGAATTAAAATTTTAGACATGTTTGATCAAGATTATTGTTGGGTTCAAGGAATCATACCCATTACTATTATTGTTAACTTACATTTGAAGTTTTTTTTTCTGTTTTACGAAATTGGTAGAGTGCATAAACTGATTTTAAATACGACTCTCTGTCTTAAGATCCAACGGAAGCGGTTCCGAAGGCTACGCTTCCCTCGGCGTCAAAACCTACAGTTATAAGATATGCTTGGTGGATAGCACTCATTTCGATTTCTCTCATTGTTTTGTGGTAAGTTACATCTTATCTTCAATTTCTTTGTAATTAAAGTATGTGAACACAGGAATTAATCATTTGATGATATTGGGGTGGGAGAGTATCTAACCTTAATATCCAATTATCTTTGATTAAACAGTAGGATTCTGTGTTCATTTTTTGCGCTTCAAATTTGGTTTCTGTACTCACACTGCTGTTAGAAACATCTGCTTTCATGTGAGGTACTATATTCATGTATTTGCCTTCTTACGAGGTACTATGTTAATAGATCTGATTTCAAGAAAGGTATTAATATGAGACCTCCGCCTTTATATGACGTATCATGTTGGTACATGTGGTTTCATATGAAGTACTATGTTTCATGGTTCGAAACATTATGACTGAATACACGTGTCTAAAGAATCCATGCAATTATTTGTTGTTTGAGCATGAGAATAGATTTATAGTTATATCTGTAACCCATTCATTATCCATAGCTTATTTAATAATAATATGCATATAATACATTTATAGTTATATCTGTAACCCATTATCCATAGCTTATTTAATAATAATATGCATATAATACATTTATAGTTATATCTGTAACCCATTATCCATAGCTTATTTAATAATAATACGTATATAATACATTTATAGTTATATCTGTAACCCATTATCCATAGCTTATTTAATAATAATATGCATATAATACATTTATAGTTATATCTGTAACCCATTATCCATAGCTTATTTAATAATAATATGCATATAATACATTTATAGTTATATCTGTAACCCATTATCCATAGCTTATTTAATAATAATATGTATATAATACATTTATAGTTATATCTGTAACCCATTATCCATAGCTTATTTAATAATAATACGTATATAATACATTTATAGTTATATCTGTAACCCATTATCCATAGCTTATTTAATAATAATATGCATATAATACATTTATAGTTATATCTGTAACCCATTATCCATAGCTTATTTAATAATAATATGTATATAATACATTTATAGTTATATCTGTAACCCATTCATTATCCATAGCTTATTTAATAATAATATGCATATAATACATTTATAGTTATATCTGTAACCCATTATCCATAGCTTATTTAATAATAATATGCATATAATACATTTATAGTTATATCTGTAACCCATTATCCATAGCTTATTTAATAATAATATGTATATAATACATTTATAGTTATATCTGTAACCCATTATCCATAGCTTATTTAATAATAATATGCATATAATACATTTATAGTTATATCTGTAACCCATTATCCATAGCTTATTTAATAATAATATACATATAATACATTTATAGTTATATCTGTAACCCATTATCCATAGCTTATTTAATAATAATATGTATATAATACATTTATAGTTATATCTGTAACCCATTATCCATAGCTTATTTAATAATAATATGTATATAATACATTTATAGTTATATCTGTAACCCATTATCCATAGCTTATTTAATAATAATATGCATATAATACATTTATAGTTATATCTGTAACCCATTATCCATAGCTTATTTAATAATAATATGCATATAATACATTTATAGTTATATCTGTAACCCATTATCCATAGCTTATTTAATAATAATACGTATATAATACATTTATAGTTATATCTGTAACCCATTATCCATAGCTTATTTAATAATAATACGTATATAATACATTTATAGTTATATCTGTAACCCATTATCCATAGCTTATTTAATAATAATATGCATATAATACATTTATAGTTATATCTGTAACCCATTATCCATAGCTTATTTAATAATAATATGTATATAATACATTTATAGTTATATCTGTAACCCATTATCCATAGCTTATTTAATAATAATATGCATATAATACATTTATAGTTATATCTGTAACCCATTATCCATAGCTTATTTAATAATAATATGTATATAATACATTTATAGTTATATCTGTAACCCATTATCCATAGCTTATTTAATAATAATATGCATATAATACATTTATAGTTATATCTGTAACCCATTATCCATAGCTTATTTAATAATAATATGCATATAATACATTTATAGTTATATCTGTAACCCATTATCCATAGCTTATTTAATAATAATATGCATATAATACATTTATAGTTATATCTGTAACCCATTATCCATAGCTTATTTAATAATAATATGTATATAATACATTTATAGTTATATCTGTAACCCATTATCCATAGCTTATTTAATAATAATATGCATATAATACATTTATAGTTATATCTGTAACCCATTATCCATAGCTTATTTAATAATAATATGCATATAATACATTTATAGTTATATCTGTAACCCATTATCCATAGCTTATTTAATAATAATATGTATATAATACATTTATAGTTATATCTGTAACCCATTATCCATAGCTTATTTAATAATAATATGTATATAATACATTTATAGTTATATCTCTAACCCATTATCCATAGCTTATTTAATAATAATATACATATAATACATTTATAGTTATATCTGTAACCCATTATCCATAGCTTATTTAATAATAATATGCATATAATACATTTATAGTTATATCTGTAACCCATTATCCATAGCTTATTTAATAATAATACGTATATAATACATTTATAGTTATATCTGTAACCCATTATCCATAGCTTATTTAATAATAATACGTATATAATACATTTATAGTTATATCTGTAACCCATTATTATCCATAGCTTATTTAATAATAATATGCATATAATACATTTATAGTTATATCTGTAACCCATTATCCATAGCTTATTTAATAATAATATGCATATAATACATTTATAGTTATATCTGTAACCCATTATCCATAGCTTATTTAATAATAATACGTATATAATACATTTATAGTTATATCTGTAACCCATTCATTATCCATAGCTTATTTAATAATAATATGCATATAATACATTTATAGTTATATCTGTAACCCATTATCCATAGCTTATTTAATAATAATATGCATATAATACATTTATAGTTATATCTGTAACCCATTATCCATAGCTTATTTAATAATAATACGTATATAATACATTTATAGTTATATCTGTAACCCATTATCCATAGCTTATTTAATAATAATATGTATATAATACATTTATAGTTATATCTGTAACCCATTATCCATAGCTTATTTAATAATAATATGTATATAATACATTTATAGTTATATCTGTAACCCATTATCCATAGCTTATTTAATAATAATATGCATATAATACATTTATAGTTATATCTGTAACCCATTATCCATAGCTTATTTAATAATAATATGTATATAATACATTTATAGTTATATCTGTAACCCATTATCCATAGCTTATTTAATAATAATATGTATATAATACATTTATAGTTATATCTGTAACCCATTATCCATAGCTTATTTAATAATAATATGTATATAATACATTTATAGTTATATCTGTAACCCATTATCCATAGCTTATTTAATAATAATATGCATATAATACATTTATAGTTATATCTGTAACCCATTCATTATCCATAGCTTATTTAATAATAATATGCATATAATACATTTATAGTTATATCTGTAACCCATTATCCATAGCTTATTTAATAATAATATGTATATAATACATTTATAGTTATATCTGTAACCCATTATCCATAGCTTATTTAATAATAATACGTATATAATACATTTATAGTTATATCTGTAACCCATTCATTATCCATAGCTTATTTAATAATAATATGCATATAATACATTTATAGTTATATCTGTAACCCATTATCCATAGCTTATTTAATAATAATATGCATATAATACATTTATAGTTATATCTGTAACCCATTATCCATAGCTTATTTAATAATAATACGTATATAATACATTTATAGTTATATCTGTAACCCATTATTCATAGCTTATTTAATAATAATACGTATATAATACATTTATAGTTATATCTGTAACCCATTATCCATAGCTTATTTAATAATAATATATATATAATACATTTATAGTTATATCTGTAACCCATTCATTATCCATAGCTTATTTAATAATAATATGCATATAATACATTTATAGTTATATCTGTAACCCATTATCCATAGCTTATTTAATAATAATATGCATATAATACATTTATAGTTATATCTGTAACCCATTATCCATAGCTTATTTAATAATAATACGTATATAATACATTTATAGTTATATCTGTAACCCATTATCCATAGCTTATTTAATAATAATATGCATATAATACATTTATAGTTATATCTGTAACCCATTATCCATAGCTTATTTAATAATAATATGCATATAATACATTTATAGTTATATCTGTAACCCATTATCCATAGCTTATTTAATAATAATACGTATATAATACATTTATAGTTATATCTGTAACCCATTATCCATAGCTTATTTAATAATAATATGTATATAATACATTTATAGTTATATCTGTAACCCATTATCCATAGCTTATTTAATAATAATATATATATAATACATTTATAGTTATATCTGTAACCCATTCATTATCCATAGCTTATTTAATAATAATATGCATATAATACATTTATAGTTATATCTGTAACCCATTATCCATAGCTTATTTAATAATAATATGCATATAATACACTTATAGTTATATCTGTAACCCATTATCCATAGCTTATTTAATAATAATACGTATATAATACATTTATAGTTATATCTGTAACCCATTATCCATAGCTTATTTAATAATAATATGCATATAATACATTTATAGTTATATCTGTAACCCATTATCCATAGCTTATTTAATAATAATATGCATATAATACATTTATAGTTATATCTGTAACCCATTATCCATAGCTTATTTAATAATAATACGTATATAATACATTGATAGTTATATCTGTAACCCATTATCCATAGCTTATTTAATAATAATATATATATAATACATTTATAGTTATATCTGTAACCCATTATCCATAGCTTATTTAATAATAATATGCATATAATACATTTATAGTTATATCTGTAACCCATTATCCATAGCTTATTTAATAATAATATGCATATAATACATTTATAGTTATATCTGTAACCCATTATCCATGGCTTATTTAATAATAATATGCATATAATACATTTATAGTTATATCTGTAACCCATTATCCATAGCTTATTTAATAATAATATGCATATAATACATTTATAGTTATATCTGTAACCCATTATCCATGGCTTATTTAATAATAATACGTATATAATACATTTATAGTTATATCTGTAACCCATTCATTATCCATAGCTTATTTAATAATAATACGTATATAATACATTTATAGTTATATCTGTAACCCATTATCCATAGCTTATTTAATAATAATATGCATATAATACATTTATAGGTTATATCTGTAACCCATTATCCATAGCTTATTTAATAATAATGCATATATAATACATTTATAGTTATATCTGTAACCCATTATCCATGGCTTATTTAATAATAATGCGTATATAATACATTTATGGTTATATCTGTAACCCATTATCCATAGCTTATTTAATAATAATATATATATAATACATTTATGGTTATATCTGTAACCCATTCATTATCCATAGCTTATTTAATAATAATATGCATATAATACATTTATAGTTATATCTGTAACCCATTATCCATAGCTTATTTAATAATAATATGCATATAATACATTTATAGTTATATCTGTAACCCATTATCCATGGCTTATTTAATAATAATGCGTATATAATACATTTATAGTTATATCTGTAACCCATTATCCATAGCTTATTTAATAATAATATGCATATAATACATTTATAGTTATATCTGTAACCCATTATCCATAGCTTATTTAATAATAATATGCATATAATACATTTATAGTTATATCTGTAACCCATTATCCATAGCTTATTTAATAATAATACGTATATAATACATTTATAGTTATATCTGTAACCCATTATCCATAGCTTATTTAATAATAATATGTATATAATACATTTATAGTTATATCTGTAACCGTCAATGTTCATAAGTTCTCTCTAGAGTTAAGAGAAATCAAGATTGCTTCAATCTCCACACTATACAGTTACACGAATGGAATTGATATTTACAAAATTGTACAAAATTTTTATATTCAGTATCACTGATATTATTGGTTTATCAGAAACTTACATAGTAATTTAACTATTTACGTTTATGTACAAGCAAATTAAATATAAACTTTGAAAACTTAAAGTTTTAACATTTTATCAGAACTATTATTTAAATTTAAGGGACTGTGGCTTTAGTTCAACAATTCACAAGTGTTTTTTTCATGTTTTTTGTGATTTCCTTTTTTTGCAGTATTTACTTATAACCACATATAATGTTAAACCTTGTGTAAAATATTAAACCAAAAGTAATGAAATGTTTGTTTACATATTTTTCGCCCATTTAAATGTAACAGCTATTACACATTAAATGCTCATTTCGGTAATAATTGTGTGTTTGTTTATATTGTTTGTAATATAGCTCTAAGTATATTGACTGTCACAATATATGTCCAGCAATTCACAGTTGTTACACTAAGATTTACATGCGACATTTTTTACTGAAACGTATGATTTACATGAGTTTCTTCAATTTCTACGTTTAATGTGTTTGACATCATTGATTACCAAGCTTAAGTCACGTATTGGTTCTTCAATTATTACATTGTTATCAGCTTGTAACATTTATAGTTTTCTTGTGCTTTGTTTACATGTCGGATTACGTACGTATTAATTATACAACATTTTCAGTAGAATTGTTGTGATATGGCTGTGGCATATTCTATTCTTATCCTACAGTGTATTTTTATTGTTTTCAAATGCTACTCTGTGATTAACGTGTAGCACTGTTAAGATATAATTTACATGCACCATTTTCGGTTATTAAAGTATTAGGACATGTGTCATATTTCAGAGTGATGTGTAGCTATTAGAGGTTGCGTCACACTAATTGTTACAATTTATGTCTGAGTTCAATAAACTAAAAGTTGAAATACATTTTTACTTCGTGTCCATCAGATGTGCTAGAATTCTGAATAAAGATAGCTTAACTGACTATCAACCATGGTTAAATAGTTCACGTGTTTTACGTGCACGTACAGCGTGTCATTTGCATAAAGAATAAGATTCTTTCCATCATCTGATAACATGGAGACATGTTTTGTTTTCTAGAAATGGACGCCAGTCTTATATTGGTAGTTCGTATTTTCAGAATTAAGGGTTTCCGTTAAATGACTGTAGATTGGGTGCATCTAAAAAAGTCAACCAAAATTGCAAACAGGCAACTACGCTTTCAATCTGATTTTAAAGGACTTCATACAACTTGATGCAGCATTTTACGACCGGGCAACATTCTTCGAGAGTAAGTTAATAATTATCGACAACTTTCTGCACTCTTATGATCAGTTTTACTATCATCAAATTCAATACACGTTCTCTGCCTGCAACTTAGTTATAGTGGCTGGAGTCGAAGATCTCCTCTTTTTCGTGGTTGTTTGCTTTTAATGAATTCGTCCTGACAGGAAATGTAGGACAAAAACTTAATACAATTAATCAGATGATAAAACGAATATTTTATTAGTTTAAGAAAGAAATGTTAAAACTAAACCGTCCTTTCACTTTTAAATCTGATGCAAAATATTCACAATCACGAAAAGTTCAGATTTTTACTCTCTTATAAACTACATTTTTCAGGAAAACAATTTTCAACCAATAGTAGTACTGATATATAGTTGCAGAATAATTCTAATATTTTAACTACCAAAGATTGCCATCGTGCTATTGAACAGAGGAGGACAGTTTCAGAAAATCAGATGTTTCATTATAAAGTGATTATTTCTAACAATTTTTATATTTGATTAAATATTAAGTTCATTATTGTTAAGGGAATTGTTAGAAATATTAGACAAATCTAATAACTGTAAAAGAGGGAGCTTCTATTTTATTGATCAGCTGACTGATCAGAAAATGTCATTCGATAAATAATTTTCTGTTTGAATTTCACTCTAAGCTATACGAGGACTATTTCCGCTTGCTGTCCTTGATATGGCAGTTAAAGACCCACCGACGACTGTAGGGCTACTATTTTAAGAATAAATAATGGGATTTACCATGACTTTATAATACCTACGTACGAAAGAGCGAATATGTGTGACGGAGATTCGACCACGCGACCCTCAGATTATTTGACGAGCGTCCTGACCAATTAATAAATTATGAAAAATATCGTTCAATTTGATAATATAAAAATATATTATTGTATTTACAACAAAAAGTCATGTAATCCACTTTCTTAAAAACATTTATCATTTATACTTAAATAATTAGAGTGCTCCATTACCTTCAGTCAAAACATAATCATATTCAAATAATGACGTATTCCACTTATCTGGGGCCTGGCATGGCCTAGCGCGTAAGGCGTGCGACTTGTAATCCGAGGGTCGCGGGTTCGCGCCAAACATGCTCGGCCTCCCAGCCGTGGGGGCGTTATAATGTGACGGTCAATCCCACTATTCGTTGATAAAAGAGTAGCCCAAGAGTTGGCGGTGGGTGGTGATGACTAGCTGCCTTCCCTCTAGTCTTACACTGCAAAATTAGGGACGGCTAGCACAGATAGCCCTCGAGTAGCTTTGTGCGAAATTCCAAAACAAACAAACAATCCACTTACCTTGAATAAAATTATCTTCCTATTATGCTTTAAAATTTGAATTGTATTTTACATAATGTATTTTTGATACAATATTCCACGAAGCTTCTTTATTTTGTATTTCAACGATTATTTTGCTTTTAGATTTTATTTTGTACGTCTGGTTATATCAAAGACAATTAACTAAAAATTAATACAGGTAAACATCGATATAAAACGCATCGATAAAGCGCGATAATCAGTTGGGCGCGATGGGGTCTTAGGCCCCAAATTTTTTGGGGTTTCTACAGAGGCCGCCGCTTAATATTACCACTGCTTAATGTAATCAGCCGGTTAATGTGATCAAAAATCAAAAACCAAATCCACTTCAATCTTTTTGTATGGTTTTCACGCCGCATATTGTGATCAAACCCCGGTCTGCATGTAATAATTCCTGGCGCTGTCAACTGCAGTAAAGTACATAATCTGCCAGTCATAGGATAGCTCTCAGTGCGTAGGCAAGAAGTATCAAAACTTTATTTTCATTAAAACCACAAGTCATCCTTGATCGACCGATGGATGACGAATATGATAATTTCACCACATATTGTCATATACACTCATACACCAGTGACAGTGGCATGAAGTGCTGGAAACGATAGCGTCAATGTTGAAACCATATAAATTTCTAGAAACTATATGTATTAGATTTTAATAATTAGTAAATAAATTATCAAAATTTTACTATATGTATTAACTTTTAAAATTGAACTAATTTTAATCAGCGTCTAATCGTAAAAACGATCACATGATTGCTCTGACGGAACTACTTTTAGAATATCAGCCCCCATCAAAGTAATGAATTCGATAAATTTCTTTAGAATTCTGCTTTTTACATTTAATTTCAGTCTTAAAATTGAGTTTAATACATAAAAATAAATAAAAAAATGCTATATCATTGGTGTAAGTAGTTTTGTTTGTTTTTCTTTATTTCACTACAAAACGCGTAAATTTTGCATTATCGCTCACCCAGAGGGTCAAAAAAATATATAATCAAATCGGTATAAGGGCAATCAGATACAACGCGGTCGAATTTTTTGGACCCCAACTAGCGCCTTATATCGATGTTTGACTGTATTAATAAATTATAGATATTTCAAGCAAATTTATTCTAATACTCGAGTCATCATTTAAAAGTACTACCTAAACTTTCAAGTGCATGCTATAAATGTATTTAGGTATTTATGTAAATTATACAATATATTGTAGCAAAAAATCATTTTTCAGAATAAAACTAATCAAACAAGAACTTAGATACTTTTCAAAATTTCACCACAAATGTATAATTCACTGTAGACAAACAAAGCGAACAGAATGTTCTCGCGCTTTCTTTCTTTCTTTACTGAGAGAGCACGTCCTGGTGTTAGCGTACCTGGAGGGTTCAATATTCGCGTCCCGCTGTCAAAAAAAAAAAAATTCAATCATACTTTAGGAAATGGACCGGCTACAAGAGGGACAGTAAAATTCTAATTCGATTGTCTCCTCAAATGTGAAAACACTGGAACAATTTCATGCCACTTTAGGCTCGTTTTCTGACATAAATTAAAGAACTCTCAACTGCGAGTATTTTGTTTCTTTATTTGTAATTAAGCACAAAGCTACACAATGGGCAATCTGTGCTCTGCCCACTACGGATCTGAAAATCCGTTTTCTAGCGTTGTAAGTCCGCAGACATTCTGCTGTACCACTGGAGGGAGCCCCTGCAAGTATTATTTTCAAAAGCAACATACGCCATACTGTATACGAATCGGCGAGTTGACAATTTGTCCAAGATAAGCTTTGTCTGTGGCGTTGTACAATTATTCGTGTTTCTAGCGGGAGATTCAAATTGCTTTATGTGGTCGCCGTACGGTGAAGGGAGTTGGCGAGAGTGAGACAGATAAGACGTGTTCTCTCCACGCAACAAAAAAGGAAAAAGTTTGAATAGATAGACTTCCCCAACTGTATTTAGTTGAGAAATATATAACACATTTCCACTGCTATAGACCACAAAGACAAACTCTACAGCGGCGACCACCTGAAGAAATCAACGACAACAGAGCGGGAAACCGCGATCAAGATCTCACCTGAAGACCGGAATCAGACAAGGACAAAATATGGCAGACGAAAAAAATACCGATACCGATCAAGATATGCAGAAGTCAAGTAAGCCAAGTCTTGTTGGTGGCAAATCAAAAAATAATGTAACTAATTCACCATTATTAGCGTTACGTACGATAGCTAAAAAAGAACTTAATACAGCTGAAAAAACAAACAAAAATAATGTAAGAAAATGAAGAAAAGTAAAAAGAAAAATTATTAAATTAACTAATTCTACGGAAAATTCCGAAAATGAAGAAGAAGCAGTTGTTGTTACCAATATCAAGGTAGAGGTCGCTTCCCCTGCAATTAACATTAACAATAAAATAACTAACAATGTAAAAGAAATAGAAGTAAAAACAAACGCCGTGGATGTTGATAATTCTACTGAAAACAGTCAAAATAATATTCTGAACAATACCACAGACAGTGAACCAGACACAGAAGACCAAAAAGGCTTTATTACAGTCACATAAAAAAAAAAAAACATTACAGAAACAACAAAAAATAAGTAACAATATGGCACAAAAAACAAAACCACCACAATTCTCAATCATTACAGAAGGTATTCCAGGCCAATACAACCAACCCCTACTTGCGACAGAGGTTAAACGCTGCAAGCCGCACGTAACCATAGTTAATATTAAGCGTCTGCAAAGAGGCGGTGTCCTTGTTCAAGGACAAGACGCTACTGACCTTAACAGATTAGTAAAGGAGTGGCCAGCATATGCTTTCAAACCAGGCAAAATTAAAATTAACCTGCCAGGAAGTAAACCGCAGCCTAAAGCCATTGTAGTAAGAGGGGTTCACCAAACCACTAACCTTGAATCAATTATACAAGCTTTAGACGAACAAGGCGTTCCAGATACTAATATACAGCGTATAATCTCAAAGAAAACACAGGCACATACTAATCTTATACGTATAGATATAGACGAAAGTTACAACATTCTAAAATTAATAAATAATGGAATAACGCTTTGGTATCAAAAATACCAAGTAGAACAGCTAAAAACTCCGGCAATTGTAGTTACACAATGTTACAATTGCCAAAGATATGGACATGTTTCTGCAGCTTGCTTAGTAACACCGAGGTGCTGCGGCTGTGGCGGGGAACACCATATCACCCAGTGTAAAAAAGATAAAGAAACACCCAAATGTTGTAACTGTGGTCAAACTCACACAGCCAATTATAAAGGGTGTGATAAATACAAACAAATAAAACAATGTATTTATTAGATAAGAACACCATCATCAGAACAGAATCAACCAAATACAAACAGACAACCAAAAACAGACATATCAACAGAATTTAATAAAACAACTAAAACCACATATGCAGAAATGTTAAAAAGAAAAGAACCCCACAAACAGCAAGAACAGAACATTATTACTCAGGATAAGAACACCTTAACACAAACACAAAAGCCAGAAGAAAACAGCACCACCATACAAGAAACGAATATTAACACACCAGATAAAACAAGCCTTTTCACAACCATAATCAAAAATATATTTACAGAATTTGTAACAGAATACACAAAACCAAACCAAACAACCAACTGCTTCGAATTACTGATTAATATCTTTAAAAAACACATCACACCACACATACCCTTCATAATATCAACACTTACTGGTTACATGCTCACAGCACAATGTTCACAGTAGTATATATCAACATCCAAGGTGCAATAGCTTCCAAGAAACATGAGATCGAAGACCTAATACAAGAAACTAACCCCCATATTATAATAGTAAGCGAAACTCTGATATACAATAACAATAGATTTAAAATACCAAATTATTCAACAATAAGGAAAGACAGAATAAATAAAAATGATGAAAACAGAGGCATTATGCTGCTCTACAAAATGGAGATATCAGCAATATAAATTAAATTGAGCAGTAACAACGAACATGTTACAGTCGATATCCTGCAAAGAAATAAAACAAAAGTAACTGTAGCAGGAATTTACTGCTCACCTAATAAACAAATAGATATAGCATTACTCAGCAACATCTTTTCCCACAACCAAAACTCCATAGTTATGGGTGACTTAAATAGTAAAAATGTTACCTTTCGATGCCGGAGCTCAAACTACAATGGTAGAAGTCTATTACAATTTATAGATGATAACAATATAGCTTTATTAAATGATACCACCCCCACACATACAGCGTATGCCACTAACTCCAGTGACATACTAGACCTGTGTATGTGTACATATAACCTAAGCCAGAAATTAATAAAATTTCAAGTGGGAAACGATGTTGACAGTGATCACCTCCCAATATATTGTGTCTTTGATCTCGCCCCCCATAAAAATATAACATTTAGGAAAGAAAATTTTAATTACAGAAAAGCAGATTGGCAATATTATAAACAGGAATTAGATAACCTGTTACCTAATAAAGTTATAAAAGAAGTTAAAACACATATCGAAATGAACAACTACTGTCAAACAATTACGGAATGCGTTCAGAAAACAGCCAAGTTAACAATACCAAAACAACACCATAAAACAACAAACAACACATGGAAACCCACCACAGAAATAATCAATCTAATCAAAAAACGAAGACAATTAAGAAGACAGTACATGATAGCAAGAGACAGAGAAACCAAAACGCAAATAAACAACATTAGAAATCACATCAGAGCACAAATAAAACAACAAAAACAAAATAAATGGGACAATTACTACTTAAAACTAAATGATAAAACTGACCTGAAAAAAATTCTGGTCACATCTTAAAAGACTCACAAATGAAAATACAGACACAAAGAAATATCCTGCACTTGAACATAATAATACTATTGCACACACAAATAAAGAAATAGCCGAAGCTTTCAAAGATCAACTTCAAAATACTTTTAAAACTCTAACTGATCCAGATATGGATACATATTTCTACAATAAAGTCACTAATCACATATTAAACATCAATTTGAACCAATTTTTCCAATAAACATAACTGATACAAATACAAGTTCCCACACAGATTATACAAGCACGTTACTAACAAATGAAATATCCCTTCAAGAACTACTCGAAGCAATAAAAAACACAAAAAAACAAAGCACCAGATGAAGATGAAATACAAGCTATCCTTCTAAAAAAGGGTACTCCGAAATTGTTTTACCACCTAAATTCACCTTTTAACTTATCTCTATCCTCAGGATACATCCCAGTTTTTTGGAAGCTGGCAAATATATTAATGTTCCATAAGGAAGGAAAGCCAGCAAATAAACCTAATAGCTACCGACCAATCAGTCTGACCAGCTGTGTAGGCAAAATTCTTGAAAGAATAATCAGTAATAGACTCTCCACATTCTTGGAGATAACATCAAAATTACCAAAAAAAACAAAATGGATCCAGGAAATTTAGACAAACGACAGACCACCTAATCAGATTAAGCGAAACCATAATAGATAGCTTCAATAAAAAAGAATGTACTGTCGCTTGCTTCCTTGATATCGAGAAACCATTCGACACTGTATGGCACGATGGTCTAAGGTTCCAAATGAATGAAATGGAACTACCGCGAGGAATTATTCGCTGGTTATCTAACGTTTTGGAAAATAGAAAGTGTACAGTAGATGTTGAAGGGACATTTTCTGAATACTTTACTCCTGAAGCTGGTGTCCCTCAGGGAGGGGTGGTTAGCCCTATACTCTTCATCATGTATGTAAACAATATGCCACTGAGGGATCCAAATCATGGATTCTCTTCACAGTTCACAGTGGCAGTCTGGAAAAGTGCCGCAACACCCACGATAGCAGCCACTAACAAACAACCGCAACTAAATAGAATAAGTGAATACTGTCAAAAATATAGAATAAAAATAAACACAGCAAAAACACAACTCGTAATCTTTACGAAATTGACAAAACACAAAAACAACAGCCAGAATTATATATGAATGGCACACTACTCCAGATTGCCCCATCGGCAAAATGTTTAGGTCTGACTTATGATTCAAAACTAACTTGGATCAATCATGTGAACGAAATTAAAAATAAAGTCTGGCGAAGAACTAACTATGCTAGGAGTCACACTGGTAAAAACAGTGGAGCATCTACAGATAACATACTAAAAATCTATAAAACATATATTAGACCTGTAATAGGTTATGCAGCTCCACCATGGATAACTGTAAGCAATAAAATAATTAAAACCAAACTACAAACAATCCAAAACACACTCCTCACAACTGCATACAGAATTCCAAGAACTATATCATTTCAGTTCATTCACAAATACTCGAACATACCAACCATACCAGATAGACTCCTACATAGTACAGTAATGTACTTTAATAAGAATTGGATGAAAAACGAATTACTATGTGAACTAGACAGGTACCTCATACATGATGAAGCTAGTCCTAAATATCTCTCCCTAGTTAACTTATATTTTAAGTATAAAAATAAAAAATAATAATAATACATATATATATATGTATACATATTTTTATTATTAAACAATAAAAAATGCCACTAACAAACTTGATATTCTGCTGATAGAATAAAATAATCACTATATATGAGCCACAATACATGGACAATGCCCTGAAAAGAATCAAAATAATATTCAGTTCTACAATTGTAAATACCAATCCGTCAAGAACATAAGTACGGGGAGGAGGAAGAGGTCACAGAGAACCTGACCCTCCAGGGTATGAACCTTTCTTACCCAAACACCGACAGACATTCATACGGTGAAGGCCGGCTTTTTTTGGCGAGATAGGTCGATATTTTTCAGACTCATAAATTTTACGAATTTATTTCGGTCTCCTCGAGAACCTATCGAGTGAAACAATTTACCTGGGTTACACACCTGTCAACTGCAAGAAAACGACTACTAGGACAGAAGGAAAGCTACAACAACAAGAACAAAAAAGAAGAAACAGAGACCTACAATCTTGACTTCATTGGGAAAGCTACGAGCCGTACCGGCCAGGATGCCGGAGCAAACTAACAAAGTGAACGACGATATGGCGTCGAATGCAGAAAACCAAGATCCGTGCTCAACAGCAACAAAAATTAAGTCTAGAAGCACAATTCCATTAATGATTCTTTGTAACGAAGCTAAAAAACAACTAAGTACTGTAGAAAAAGAAAGAAATATTAGAAAAAAGCGTATAGCTAAGAGGAAAATTATTAAATTAACTGATTCAAAGGAAAATTCAGAATATGAAGAATTGGAGGGTAATTCTTGTACTGCGGTACAACAAATATCCACGAAAGAAATTATTAATGAAACTAACCAAAAAACAACCGTGGATGTTGATACAGATAGCAGTAATGAAGCAGGTACACATACCACAGAAAATACTGAAAATGATGGTTTTTAATTAGTAATCTGAAGGCGAAAAAACAAACTCTAACACAGGCAAATAATACACCAAATAACAGTTCGAACCAAAATCTCAAATCATCACAACACTCCATAATAATAGAAGGAATACCATGCATATATAACCAGCCAAAACTGGCAACGGAAGTCAAACGCTGTAGCCGAGCGTGTCTATCGCCACTATTGAGCATCTACCCCGTGGTGGTGTCATAGTCAGAGGTCAAGAGGCAGCTGACCTAAATAAATTGCTTAAGGAGTGGCCGGAAGACTCGTTCAAACCAGGCAAGGTCATAATACACCTACCAGGAAGTAAACCACAGCCAAAATCTGTAGTCATTCATGGAGTCCATTACTCAATCACTACTGACGACATGAAGGAATAAGACGTACAAAACATTCCACACACATACGTAAAACGTGTTATATCTAAAATAACACCAAAACCAACAAACCTCATAAGAGTTGACACTGAACACACAACATTTCAAACTTAATCAATAATGGAATTATACTTTGGTATCGAAAATACCAAGTAGAACAAACGAAAACTGCAACAATTGTAGTAACACAATGCTCCAATTGCCAGAAATATGAACATGTTTCAGCAGCATGTCAAGCAACACCGGGGTGTTGCGGATATCGTGGGGAACATAACATATCACAGTGCAAAAAGGAAAAGTGTGTTGTTGTCTTTTTTATAGCAAAGCCACATCGGGCTATCTGCTGAGCCCACCGAGGGGAATCGAACCCCTGATTTTAGCGTTGTAAATCCGGAGACTTACCGCTGTACTAGCGGTGGGCAAAAAAGGAAAAGAAAAACCGAAATGTTGAAATTGTGGTCAAGAACAAACTGCAAACTATAAAGGATGCGAAAAATACAAAGAAATAAAACAAAGAATTTATGAAATAAAAAACACTCAATTAACGAAAGACGAAACAACAGATAACAATACACAGCAAATAAAACCAACTCAGAAACAAGATAAAATAACATATGTATAAACACTTAAAAATCTGTCACACAAATACCTAAACTGAACACACAGCAAAAACCAACAGAAACGATAAACAACAGTACAGAAATAAAACATAACAAAACTCCAACACCTCAAGACAACGATAACTCTACCAAAGAAATAAACACTAATAACGAAATAAACTTATTTATAAATATAGTTACAAATATCATAACAGACTTTTTAGCTGAATACACAAAACCAATACAAACATTAGACTGCTTTGAACTGTTTATAAACATAGCAAAAAAGCATACAATACCTTATATCCCACAATTATTAACAACACTAACGGAATACCTGCTCTCAACTTAAATTCACTGTTGTATATATCAACATCCAAGGCGCACTGGCTCCCAAGAAGCACGAGATCGAAGACTTAATTCAACAAACTATCCCAGAAGTTGTAATAGTAAGTGAAACCCTATTATACAAAACCAGTAGATTTAAAATACCATTTTATATAACTATCAGAAAAGACAGATCAAATAATCAGGATATAAGAAGAGGAATGCTGATGCTATACAAAACAAGTCTTTCAGTGTCAGAAATTCAAATCAGCGACCGTAACGAAAATATAATTATAGATGTCCTGATAAGTAATCCCTCAATAGTCACAACAGAAGGAATGTACTGTTCACCCACAAAGTAAATAAGCTTAAACTTAATAAACATTTTTTCCCACAATACCATTGTAATAGGAGATCTAAACAACATATTAATTTTGGCTGTAATTCAACAAATGCTAATGGAAGGCTACTCCTACAATTTATAGATGAACATAATATAGACTTCTTGAATAACGATACACCTTTGCATACAGCGTATGCCACTAATACTAGTGACATACTAGACGTATGTCCGAGTTCGTACAACATGAGCAAAAAGCTCATAAAAATTGAAGTGGGAAAAGATGCAGACAGTGATCATCTACCTACATGGTGTGTGTTCGATCTCACCATAAAAATATTATAGAGAGAAAAGAAATATTCGATTACAAAAAAGCAAATTGGAAATAATATAAAAAACAATTAAACCATCGATTGCCAAATAAAATTATAACAACAGCTAAAAATAAAATAGATATTGATAATTACTGTCAAATAATTACGGAATGCCTTCAAACCGCAGCAAATCAGACAATACCTAAACAACAACACATGGAAACTACATACATAACTGTTAACAAATCAACATAGAACGAAAAATAACGCATAGAAACCGTGCAAACACCTGTTAACACTAATAAAGCACAGATGACAATACATGGACACATGAGATAGCGAATTAAAAACAGAAATTAGCACCTTATTTTATCAAATTATTAATAATTTGAGAAAATGTGTTGAATGTGTTTTATCAGCACAGAACTGTCATACCTTTCCCCGTTTGATAAGTACTTGTGTTGTGCTTTCAATAAACAGTATTTTTTTCATACTTAACGAATCGTTACCTAGACTTTCAGCGAACATCAGCTGTGAGCCTGAGGATTATTGGTTCGCGTCTTGTTACCGCAAAAGCACGCTTTGAACTTTGGATTGTGGTTGAGCTGTAAGAGAAAAGGTTAATTTATACTATTCCGTCAGCATACCCAAGAGTTGACAACGAGTACTCTTGACTAGTTACCATTTATCTGATGCAGCGGTTCCCATTGACTGCTTTTTAACTCACCTTGATTTGTGCGACATCCACCCCTGCTGGTACTTGTAATTTTTTTTTGGGGGGGGGGATTTTTATTTTGTTAATTTTGTTTTCTTTGGTCAAATGTTTGCGACATACTTAACAAACTGCCACAACTGGACAGCACTGCTCTGTTCTTATCAGTTCACCACCAGTGGCTCAACGGTAATTTTACAAGCTTGCGACGCTAATAATAGGATTACATGATGAAATAGAGCACAGAAAGCTCAATGGCCAGTTATGACCAGGTGGTTATGACGCTTCACTCGCAAGCTAAGGGTCGCGTTTTCATTCGTGGGGGTATTATAATGTTATGGTCAATCCCGCTTTGTCTGTTTTGTGAATTAATAAAGGAATAGCGCAAGAGGTGGCAGTGTGTGACGATGACTAGCTGGCTTTCCTACAGTCTTTCACTGCTAAATTAGATGACTAGCGCAGATAGCACTCGTGTAATTTGCGCGAAATTCAACAAACAAGCATGTGTTTGTTTGGAATTAAGTACAAAACTATAAAACGAACTATCTGTGTTTTGCCCATCACGGGTATCAGAACCCAATTTCTAGTGGTGTGAGTCACAGGCATACCATTGTGCCGTTGGGGGTCACAACAAAGAAGCAAACAAAAGTATTAATTCAAAATAGGCTTCTTAAATTTCTGGTCCTTTGCATTGATGTGATTAACTATTGTCAGATGTAAAAGATTACGGACTCTTGTTGATTCTGTTGTTGTTGTTGTTTGAATTAAGCATAAAGCTACACAATGGGCTATCTGTGCTCTGCCCACCACGGATATCAAAACTCGGTTTTTAGCGTTTTTAGTCCTCAGACTGCATCAGCTTACTCAACGTTTCAGTTATAGCTGTTTCTTACGTCAACTTACTCTATGTTTCAGTAATAGCTGTTTACCACGTCAGCTTACTCTATGTGTCAGTTACAGCTGTTTACTACTTTAGCTCACTCTATGTTTCAGTTATAGCTGTTTCTCACGTCAACTTACTCTACGTTTCAGTTACAGCTGTCTACCACGTCAGCTTACTCTACGTTTCAGTTCTAGGTGTACGTAATGACGACAAAACATTATAAGACATTTGAACCTTCTCCTTATGGCATCAGGACAAACATGCAGTGGCATGTTCTAAGTATTACTTGGTGACATTAATATGCATCCAATGGCATGTTCTGACCTTCGCCATACTGTAGTCACATTACACATTTGTAACTGAAGACACTAACATGTATTCTCGACCAAAAGTAATATGGTCATGGCAAGAATTTTATAGTAAAATTATATTCCTTAAGTTATATTCATCTCTTATGGCTAAAACTGTATTTTTTTCTGGGATGTAGTTGTGTTATTTGGACAAATACAATAACTTTGTCTACTGGTGTCAAAGCTTTGAGGCTTCTTATGCCTATGAAAGGTGACGAAAGTTCTGTTTAAGTGCAACGTTTTAATCACATACGTCATAATTGATTTATTTTGGAATTCATCACAGAAGATGTAAACAACAAAAACTGATTTTAAATGTAATTTTCACTCTTATTTTAATCTTATTAAAGTTCTAATTTGAAGGAATGCGAAAAAAATGCACAAATACGATTTTTAAAGGTCGTTGTGATTTAAATATTTTAGTGCACATTAAATAACACACAGTGCTCGTACCTACCTGGCAATGGAATATTTCTCTAGCTGCTTCAGAAAAAGAATTTCAAAATTAAACTGAGCCTAAATTACAAAGACACTAAACCTAAACGGAAAAACAAACCGAGCTGATAGTATATAAAAAAAAACTAAGCCTAAAATACGAAAACAAGTCAAGCTAGAAGTACAAAAACAAGAGAAGCTCAATCACTAGGCATAAAAAGGTGAAAAATAAGAAAGTAACATATATTCAAATATGCAATTTATAGAAAACTTACAATCTTTATTGTCTTTACTGCTAGATTATTCAACATTATCTGAACTGCTACACCTTCATACACCGGATACAACGGCCTTATCTACCACTAAAGGAATCGATCTACTGCACAGGATGAGGTTAGTTATGTATTAGTTTTTATGTTCAGCATTGGAAACAACGGATAACACACAATTTGGCAACTAATTAAAAATTCTATTTTTGTTTCGTTTAAAAAGTATTTAAACATTTGACTGAATACAAAGGATCTGTTGATTTTTCTGATTTTTTTAAGTCTGTTTGTTTTGTATAGATGTGGATGGTCTGACAAATCAAGTCGGAACTCCACGTCCCTCAGCGGACATCTTTTCTTCTTTCCATCTCAGTGGCCTCTAGTGGGTCTTCAACTATTATCTCATTCTTCCTCTTCCGCTGATTCTTCAACCTCAGGGCCTTCTGGTCTCTCATTTGGACTCTGTGATCTAACAGTGTTGTTGTTGATATTGTTGTATTTATTTCTTCTGTTAAATTATTGTAAAAACTAATAAAATATTCCTTAAGAAAATTCAATGGCTTTCTCGCAAAATTAATAACACACTGCTGGAATGTTATGTTTAATATGGTAAGCTTCATGAGATATCAAGCTATTGTTGAGACAATTAGCTTAATATAAACACACAACGACCCGAAATATTTCAAAACACTGGTCGTGAATAAAATACATATCTCCAAAAGAAGTTACTATTTTCAACACAGAATAAATCATATTTCATCTGTTAGTAAAAAACTGCTGCAAGTATGAAAATGGCGCTTTATTTTTTATTTTTCATATTTCTTATTCTACTTAGTATGATAGACCAGGATTTACTTACTGAATCAAATGCAGACATTCTTAACTAAGTGATTAGGTTAATGAGAAAATTTAGGTTTCAGTTTTCTTTAAGATACAGAATCATTTCCTGAAGCCCCCGCTAGAACAGCTGTAAGTCTACGGCTTTATAACGCTAAAATCAAGGGTTCCATTACTCTCGGTGAGCTCAGTAAATAACCCACTTTAGCTGTGCTGTAAGAAAAATACACACACTTCCTGAATTAATTTGTAATTGTTTTGCAAATTAGACTTAAAATGCAACCGCTTTACAATCGATAGAACTATATACAATATACCAAAGACACACAGTTAAGCCTGGTATAATTGTAATGCATGTACGATATTTATAAGGGATATTTAACTCTTTTTGTAGCTCATTATATAATAACCTAAATTAATTTGGGCGTGAATAATACTGAAGAGTTTTGAACAGATGAAAATGAGGTCCACAGTGACTACGTGACAGATTATGTTTTCAATTTTATTTTTTGTAAAAATACACGAAATCAGAAATAAAATTTTGTATGATACAGTTAATTTCGCCAACACAAATAAGCAAATCATAATAAACATTTATTCAGTTACAGAAATCAAAAAATGGCATAAAGAAAAATTTGTTATCAAAAATACAAAACAAAAATTGGATCGCCATCTGCCGATAAGTAATATATACTTCTGTGTTATAATATCACAGGTAATTTCAAATGGGAACATTTAACACTTAAAAATAGCTCTCTTTACTTCGAGAAAATTTATAAATTTTCAAATAATTTGTATTTTAAAACTTATGTTTCTTAGTTCTAATTTTGAAACATTTATTTTACACAAATCATTCACAATTTAGAACAAAAGCACGAATAAATACCTTAACCAATGGGCAACTCTTTTACTAACGAATAGTAGGATTGACCGTCATATTATAATGCCCCCACCTCTGAAAGGGCGAGCATGTTTGGTGTAACAGAGATTAGAACCCGCGACCCTCAGATTACGAGTCGAATACCTTAACCACCGTATACATTTATACACGTGATATTATTACAAAAATATCAACAGCTCTAACTCTGTTCACTGTCTGAAGTATTTTTCTCTGCGAAGTACTCAGATTTAAATTTATTTTGGCAATTAGTTTTCCTTGTCAGAATTGCTTAGTTATAATTACGTTTAACTTCTTTGGATCATCAAAAACACTAAACATTTGTCATGCTCCACAATTTGGGGCGTAGTACAGGTAAGTACCATGTGTTTTCTACTGAGCAGATCTGAGCTTGTTTTTAATGCCAATATGTTCTCAAGTATAAAGTCAAGTTTGCCCTTGTGAAAGAAAAGAAAGAATTTATTAGAATTAAGGACTTTTAATAATTTTTTTAGTTTCTTACATTTCCTAAAGTTGTAAGTTAATTTAAACCTTCAGCCACAGTATTGTTTAACTTAACGTGGTTTTCACTTAACTTTGGTTGAATCATTAATATTTTCTAGGGAAGTAACTTTCAGCTTTCAAGTGGTTTTATTAAAGATTTTTGGAAGAGTTGACTTTTGCTTTAATTATAAATTACTTAACATTGTGTTGCTGAGGTTAATAGTGCTGCATTTATGATTTATAATAGGTTTATTTATCTTCATTGAATAACATTTAGGTTTCAACTTTTAACATGGATATTTGTTTTCATTTTTAGTGATAGTACAATTTACAGAGTGGAGGAAGCATGTAGCTAATGAGAATTCAATCAAAGTTTAACAGTAATCATGCATGTTCGACGCACGCAGTTGCCCTTGTTTATGTTTTTATTTTGTAATTGTATTATTGTTTGTTTCTGTGAATATACATTTTTATCTTGGTAGTTCTTTAGACCTCATTTGGAGACCTAAAAGATGCTCAGTTACACTCTGTAACCAAGTATATCACATACATCTAGTCAGTAGGCCTAACTGACTACTCAGTAGAATAAAACATTCTATGGAAAATGCCTTAGGGGTCATAAGAGTGACTGTCAAATTTCATTATTCGATTAGTCTATGAGTTGGCGAGTTGTGGGTACGGTTTACTAGGTGCTTTCCCTCTAATCTACCTGGCCTGGAATCACCAGGTGATTAAGGCACTCGACTCGTAATCCGAGGGTCACAGGTTCGAATCCACATCACACCAAAACATGCTCGCCCTTTCAGCCATGAAGTTGTTATAATGTGACAGTCAATCTCTCTATGTTTTGTTAAAAGAGTAGTCCAAGGGTTTGCGGTGGGTGGTAATATTAGACTAGCTGCTCTCCTTCTAGTCTGGAACCTTCATCTAAACAAACGTTCAGTGAAGGTGTCGTACTCTTTGAGCAGAAGGCATCCAATCTTACAGAATAATGGTGATGACCTGTCACTAGATGTGATTCTTCATCTTCACTTTCATCATTTCTTGGGCGAGGCACGTTCAAATTGAGATTATTCTGTTGTTTTGATGTCTGATCATCATTCTCTATATGTCCTTTTCTTGTACCCTGATCATCAAGGACTTCAGAGACACTAGAATAATTGTTTCTGTCCCTTTCTTGTATTAATGACTTTATTGAACGGGATTGTTTCAGAGTACCATTAACAGAATCAGGTTGCTTGGAATATCAAATCTTTCTTGCAGTAGGTTTTAAAGGTGAGGATTCAGTGGATGGTCTACTGGGATTCAGTAGATGGTTTATCCAGGATTTCTGATGACTCTAGGTAAAGATTTCAAAGTGCTCATAAAGATCAAATATTTATAATGTTTCATATACTTAAAAATCATAAATGAATCTTAAAGGTTTTTGAATGTTCTAAATGTTCATTCAATCTTTTCTCTCAATAACCACCCTTTCTCTGCAAACAGTGAAAGAATGTAAAGATGCAGCTGTTCCTTTTCCGTTTTATACTATGCATATGAGGTTGAACTAGGTAGTGGATGTTCCCTCCCCCTCAAACACAATTTTTGTTTTACTTCTGCCAATACTTAAAAAAACAAAAAAACGCCCTAGCATTCTACATAATGACCCACCACATTCATGTCCTGGTATTGGGTATTTGTTTTGGGGCTACAACTTTTTCATTTATGTACTTATCTTATTAACAAAATGTATAATCAAACATTGTTCACAACAAAGCAATTATCCCCACTGTGGTATAGTAAAACAATACATACAATCAGTCATTTTTTTTATGGCAAAGCAGTTGTCCCCATTGTAGTTCAGTGAAACAATACATAAAATCAGATATTGTTCACAATAAAACAATTGTCCCCATTGTGGTGTAGTGAAACAATACATACAATCAGTATTGTTGATAACAAAGCACTTGCATCCATTTTAATACTAGAAAACAATATATACAATCAGACATTGTTCACATTGTAAGTACAATAAAACAATACATAAAATCAGTCATTGTTGATAACAAAACATTTTCTTCCATTGCTTGCTTCAGTCTCCACTGGAGTTCTTCTTTCTCCATAGATAATCGAGACTTTGACTTCACCTCTTTCTCAAACTCCTCCTCTAGCTGTAGTCTTTCTCTTTTTAACTGTCTGCAAGTTGAAATATGAAAGTCAAACTTAGTCAGACCACAGTTACTATCTAACGATTTTCTTGAACAAAGCAAAACAGATCTAGTTTGTTCTTTGTACAAGTTAATCTTATTTTATTCTTATTTTCATGACATATATTGTCAGAAATAATATCTGACAACTGATGGATTATAAACCAGGTACAAATTATTTTAGTATAAAACTATTTGTGGTATGTCAGACAGCTGAAAATACCCAGTTTTGAGCCAATGCTTAAACTAAGGGATTTTCAGTGATGGGACAAATATCATATCTTAATGTATAATGTATAGTTTCAGAGCAAAACCTGTTTTATAATGGTGGCTGTTTAAAATAGTTTCTGTTAAAATAGTTTTATTAAAAACAAGTAACCTCCACATGCATGCATTACATTATTTGATCCTTAAAGATGTGATGTTTACATAGTCTGTCACAACATAACAAGTCTAGGTAGTTGTTTGATTCTAATAATGAGCTGTCATGTTTACATAATTCATAGTAACATGTTTATAATCAAAGTCATTGGTGGAATAAGTGTTCTATTTCTATACACTTTTCTGTTATGCTCGATTAAATTATGATTAGTTCTTTTATCAGATTAGACAATCTTTGACTAGATTAGATGAAATATAGTAATTTGAGTTTATACTATAATTTACTTTCAGTATTGTCAAATTACAGAAGACTGAATGGAGTCAGAACATGGTTAAACTATAGTCTAAGAGAAATACTGAAAAAAGTAAATTAAAATTATCGAATTATTTGATTGAAACTAAAAGTAATTCATAGATTACTTAAGACAATTAGCTAAGTAGAAACACTTATTGTTCTAAAAAAACAAAAGTTAAACCCATAATGGAAAGAATCACTTCTAATGACACTCTGATGGGATATGTTAAGCCTCATTATGACATTATGTTGGATTAAATAAGATAAAATAAATCATACCACAGACGTTAACACCACTGTTTCATCTGATTATGTTAAACAATTATATACAAAAAGTAACTTAATCTAAACTGGATATATTCCTAATGGATTATAATTGAAACAAATACACATAGTTATGATTTGTAAAGTAATTCACTTTGTCAAGGAAAATGTAGTTCACTACACAGTTACACTAAATGAATAACAACAGCTGGCGCCAGCTTTTTGTGTCAAGAAGAAAGCAATAAAACGTAATATGAAATTAAAATCTTAAAAGGTCCTTATAACTCATTGTTGTTTTAATTTAATTTTTAACAATAACTGTACAAGCAATAACGATATCAATGCAAATAAACTTGGAATTAAATCAGGAGAATGAGAAGACACTCCTTAATTATGATTGTGTTGTTTGTTGTTTGGTCATACTTTTACTGTTAACCCGTAAACTGGTTATCGTATTTGATCACAACTTCAAATGATTTAGTTCACTTTGGACTTAGCAGTCATCTATTTGCTGGAACTTCTATTACCTCTCAATTCGAACTTTCTCATCCACCATAGCTTGTAAATCTTCATTTCTTGCCTTTAGCTTCTGAATCTCTTGTCTTGCAGATGGTAACTTCTCCAACTAGTGGTTTAATAAAAAAACAACTTTAATTTGAAATATAAACAAATAAATTTGTTTACATATTCTATAATAATGTAACAATTCTAAAAAGATGGCTCTTTGATCCAAAAATTGTTATAGTGTGTTTAACAACATATATATAGTCTCGAATAATGTAACAAGTCTATACGCCTCACTCCTAACAATATGTTGTTTTTATTTGACTATAATTAAATAGGTAATAAATCTACTTAGCCATTTGATTGTAATGGTTGACTATTTTGTTTAACTATGTTTACATAGTTTATAATATTATAATAATAAGTCTAGATCACTATTTGATCCTAACAATGTGAAACTGTGTTACTTAACACAATGCAAAAGTGTAGTATAGCTGCCTACATTTCTTTTCTTTTTTTTTGAGATACTTAAAGCCTAAATAAATATTGCAACAAAAAACAATAAAAAAGTAAAAATAACCTCTTCCTGCATTTCCAGGTTTTCTTTACGAAGGTGATGTATATCTCCAACCTTGAACTCGAGAACAGTTTTAAGGCATTCTACTTCTTTCTCAAGATAACAATTCTGATCAAGAACCCTCTGCAAAGAAAATATATTCGTTTTATTTCAACACGTATAACTAATAGTATGTTTGATGATGTAGTTTTACTCACACAGATATGTTTTTATTTTGGACGAGCAATTAGCCCTTTTGTAGCTTAGTGCAAATATTCATAAAAAACAGACAAACAAACAAACATTATAGCTACTTCTCATACCTTTACATGTAAGTAATAATATAATCATCCATGATTTAGTATGTTACACTTCATATCAGTGTTTTTATTTTTTATTTAAAACACAATAAAACTCACGAATGATATTAACATATCACACCAGATTAAACGTTAAATACAATACTAAAAAATTAAGTGTTTTCTATAGATAAATCCACTTACTTTATTTGAGTGTTTTTTGTTTGTTTGTTTTTTTGGGTAAGGTTATAAAATTATTAATATACACAGGTATTAAAATTATTCCATTATTTAGTGTAGAAAAAAAAAATGAATATTTTAGCAAACATTAGCTTGTCACATTAGAAAATTTCTAGAATTGTATCCCTTTCATAAAATTACTCCACTAGAGGACATTAAAATAATGAAGTAAAAAAATAATATCATTACTGGGTGGGTGCTTGACCAAGTTAAGCGACAATGAGTCTCATCTATCAGGCTTTGTTGTTAAGACTCAATAGCGATGAAGTTTACCCATTTCTAAAGTCCTGGTTTTGGTTATAAACAATTTCAGTTTATAAAGACAAATACAACATACTGGAGAATGAAGTGGAAGTCATTCTTAAAAAACAAAACAAAAAACACCAGTAATATGGAAGTTGATTTTCGAAAATTATATATTTTATTTATGCCATGTTGCTTATAAGACTTTCTTAAGAAAACGAGTTGAAAATAGAAAAGTTAATAATATGGAATATCTTTTATTTCAAGAAAACAGAAAATTAAGCCATAGAAATATTTTTTGACATACTTGCTTGAAAGTAGGAAAGTTGAAATAATTTTAGTATTGTTTCCACAAAATTGGTAATCAGTTGAAAAAAAAAACATCCAGACAAAATGTTGTAAATGAATTTTCTAATTTTATGAAATAAAGTTGTATATTATCATTATTATTATTGGTTTAATACTGTAGTTGTTTAAAGATGTTCTTCTAAGTGTCTATCTCATTTCTCAACCTATATTTGCTATTCTACACAATGAGCTAGTTGCGATCTGCCCACCACAGGTGATGAAACCCAATTTTTAGTGTTATAAGCCTGCAAAATTATCACTGAACCACTGAGGGCCCTATTCTAGTAGTCAGATACCAGTAACAGATCAAACCTGTAATTTGATGTTGGTGTCTCCCTGAAGACTGCTTTCCATCTGCTTCTGTAAGTCTTGTAGCTGCTGCTTTAAGATCTCTAGAGCTTTCTCATGGCTCTCTGAAGCCTGTTGCATATGTTTTGCAAAGCCTTTCTCTAATTCTATTAAAAAGAAACACAAAGATATTGCAGAACCACTCAACAAACACGGTTGACAAAAGCCATCTCAATATCAATTTTTTGTCTTTTTGCATTTGCCTTTAAACCTCGTACCTAAGCAATAACATCATTTGATGATAGCTAATTTTTAATAAATGTTTCATAAATCTAACCAGGCTGTAACAGACAAACAAAACCTTTTCTTCTCCAGTGATATAATAAGGATTCTATGCTATACAAATGTAAAATTCAGTGCTACTAAGACTTCATACAAAAGTATGTATTTTAGCTGACACACCTAACAGAAATTAATCATTATTCAGGTCTACCTTCAGACTTTCTGTGGATCTGTAAAGAATGAGTTACGACGTGACTGGTGCTAACTAAACGAACAGTTACTTACAATAAATATGACTAACGTTAAGTGAAGGAATGGTTACTGACAACAAGTATGACTGATTTCAAATGAAGAAATGGTTACTGACAACATATATGACTGATATTCACTGAAGGAATGGTTACTGACAACAAGCGTAACTGATTTCAACTGAAGGAATGGTTACTGACAACAAATATGACCGATGTTAACTGAAAGAATGGTTACTGACAACAAATATGACTGATGTTAACTGAAAGAATGGTTACTGACAACACATATGACTGTTTTCAACAGAAAGAATGGCACTGACAACAAATATGATTGATATCAGCTGAAGGAATAGTTACTGACAACTGGTAGCTCACCCTTTTAAAATACTCCTCATAATTTTGAAATTCAAGAATAGACTTTCAACATTTTTACCAACAGTCAAAAGTGTCATTAACAATACAAATAATTAATCCTAATATTCAACTTGCCATTATGAGTCATAAATAAAAATTTCCGTGAGTTGTGACTGAAAGATTAGGAAGAGAAAGCAAGAAGAAAATGAAAACCCTTAGAAGTCCACTGAGAAAAACTTGTAATTATATCTACAAGTGTTAATTAGGAACAATTAATGTACAAATGAAGACAAAAATTACAAAACTTTTAAGCAGATGCTAAAGTAAATAATGATAAGTTATGTAAATAACGTAAATAATGATCATTTGAAAAACCATTAGAAAAATTTCCACACACCATGAAAATTAATCACGAAAAAGAAGAAATAAAAACTAAAACTGGAGTAATATCAGAAAACAATATTTAATAATTGGTTTGTTTTGAATTATGTGCAAAGATACAGAAGGGCGCTCTGTGATAATCATCCCTAATGCAGCAGCGTAGAGAGAAGGTAGCTATTCATCACCACCCACTGCCAACTCTTAGGCAACTCTTTTTATCAACGAGAAATGAGATAGACTGTAATGTTATAATGTCCCCATGGCTGAAGGTCAAGCATGTTTAGTGTGAGGGGGATTTGAACCCATGACCCTCAGATTACGAGTTAAGTGCCTTAACCACTTGGCCATGCCAGGCATAATAATTCATCAAACAAAATATGAGAAACATTGGAAACCAATGAATGAATAAAGATTCCACATTTCAACATCAAAAACCAATGAATGAAAATAAAGTCAACATAAACACATCAGGAACCTGTGAATGTTAGCAACAGATGAATAAAAACAAACCCTAAATGGAGACGAAAATAAGAATGAAATAATAGGAGCCTATGAATAATAATATGAACTTATTTAACACAGACATTAAGTAAAATTTAATATTCTTGTGAAATAATCTTAAAATAAAAATAACAGTCAAGAACAACAAAAATGCCTTATTAGATAAGAGAGCAAATCTGCCAAAAAAAACAAAAAACATTTTGGTTCATTTAATAACCACTAGGTGATGTTCTGTGAACTTATTTCTGTATATTATGCTGCCGAACTAGTTAATTAATGTTTTGTTTCCAACTACCGTTAGAAATATGAAATGTGTTTCGATATTTAGATACATGAAATATTTTTATGTGTTTTAACTTTTAATCTGAAAAGTCTCCATCATTAACATAAATATGTATCAATAAATTAACACAATGACGCATAAAATCTTCCTACCTATACTGATATTTCTATTTTTAAAACGATGCTTTAGATATGTTAACCTAATACATTCTTCCTTTTCTATTTATAAGGAGAGTAGAATTTCAAAGGAAAACCAACATTATGAGAGGTAGCTCTATAGTATTTAATTCACAATAACAATGCTTTATGAGTTTAGTTGCACATAAGTTTTTTATGTTTGAATATCAACAAAGATAACCTTTAATTTGACGATTATGTTGTTCTGTCAAAGCTGCAACTAATTGACTGTTCTGGTTCTGGGCATCTCTAGCAGACAGAGCATGAATATTTTTCAAGTCTTCAATCTTCAGGAAAATATGAAATGCAATTCATTTAAACTGCTATAAAGTGTTTTTTAATCATAAATAATATATTTTGTTATTTGTATTTTAAAACAACAGATAACACCACTAAAGTTTTATGGTTACCTTTTATTTTTTTAATTTCGCACATGCTGCCAAAAAAGACATACTGTTTTCAAGAATTCTATCAATACGAAATTAGAGGGAGGGGGACCTAGTCCTCTGTCATGACCTTATGGAATCGCTGTGTTAAGTTTGGTATTGATATGAAATGTGGAAATGTGTGAGGATGTTTATATAGAAAATGGGAGTCCACTCCATCCCCTTCATGACCTCGTGTCACCATATATCACTGTGTCAAGTCTGGGGCCGACTATCAAGAAATGTGAAACTTATTAGGTTTGATTTGTTTTGAATTTCGCGCAAAGCTACTCGAGGGCTATCTGTGCTAGCCGTCCCTAATTTAGCAGTGTAAGACGAGAGGGAAGGCAGCTAGTCTTCACCATCCACCGCCAACTCTTGGGCTACTTTTTTACCAACAAATAGTGGGAATGGCATTCACTTTACACGCTCCAACGGCTGACAGGGCGAGCGTGTTTGGTGTGACGGGAATTCGAACTCACGACCGTCGGATTACTAGTCGAGAGCCTTAACCACCTGGCCACGCCAGGCCTAACCAATTTTTGAGACTAAGTTTACAACTTTATATCGCGGTTGTTTCATTAAGTCAACTTGCTAGGAAATAAAACGATAAAACTAAATAAACTCTCAAATATAAATTAAAATCGAGTCACAATTCATAAGTTCTCTTCTTATTTTGTATCATTATTAGAATATGGTCTAAGAAACAGCTTTTATACTGGTTCAAAGCTCCTTCTATATAAATCTAAGTGTTTGAAAGTAAAGACGTAATTGTGGTATCCAAAGAAAAAACTTTTTTCTTTTGTTCGAACGATTAAATCATATTCCGAAAAAAAAACAAATTTCACAAAAATGAATTCAATTGAATAAATTAATAATGATTTGGTTTGGTTTGTTTTGAATTTTGCGCAAAGTTACACGAGGACTATCTGTGCTAATCGTCCCTAATTTAGCAGTGTAAGACAAGAGGGAAGGCAGCTGGTCATCACCGTCCACCGCCAACTCTTGAACCAATCTTTTACCAACGAATAGTGATATTAACCGTAACATTATAACGTCCACATGGTTGAAAGAGCGAGCATGTTTGGTGTGACGGGAATTAAAAACAAAGCACATCCAAAAGTTACATCTATCAAACCTACTTCACTAAATTAAGCCTAATTATTCAAACCCACTTCGTTAAATTAAGCATATATACTCAAACTAGTGTTCTACTAATGTTTTTAGATTAACATCTGTTGTATTCGACCAGTGAAGTATCAAAGGAAAATTTAAGAAAACGAATAAGTTTAAGAATTTCATTATGATTGGTAACGAGAAATCAGTAACTCTGAAAGTGTTATTAAACTCACCTCTTTGTCATACTCAGCTCGTAATTTTCTAAATTCTTCATGGTGGTTAAAGGCCACTAAAATAAATAATAGTTGTTGCTGTTGACACACATTTTACTTCAACCGAAATAAAGTGCCTTAAAGAACCTGTAATTCCATTTACTGTAAGATATTAAGCTTACAAGATTTATAGTTACGAAAACAGAAAAAGCAAATAGATCTATACTAACCACAACTAATTCTTGGATAATTCTTCCACCAACGAATAGTGCAATTGATTGTCCCTTTATATCGAACACACAGTTGAAAGAACAAGCATGTTCGATGATTGAGATTTGAACCAGCGGCTCACAGATTGTGAGTCGGTGGGCAGAATAGAGACAATCCATTGTGTGATCTTTTGTTTTATTTTGTTAGCTCTAACTCTCCTAAAATATGCTATAAACTCAAAATTAACGGTTAAGTCTGCTATCCATCTTAATGTTCGTAAAAGACATTAGATTTATCTCATACTGAGAATGACTTTAATGTGACTATTTGGAAGAAAACTTACACGTTTCGGTCTCTTCTTTGTGCGTTGCTTTTTAGCTTCAAATTCAGTTCTTGTATTTTCTCCGCACGGTTTCGCTTCAGTTCCAATTGCGTTCTGTAATCTCCTAGATAAAAGAGCAGTGTCTTTGATAGCTCTATATTTTCAAATTCTTTTCGTTTTGCGATTTTTATTATCTAGTCTAGCGTTTCGCATAGTGTAGGGTGCGAGCGGTTAGGGTAGTGTCAAAAGCGTAAGAATGCAAATTGAAGAGTTTTTATTATTTTTAATTAATAGAAATAATAAGAAAGTACTACAACAGACAAATTTAATGTACGTGCCTCGTCTCTTAATTCAGTCACAGTAGTGGGGAGGGAAGCACAAGAAACTATATTTATTAAAGTAGGTTTGTTTGGTTTCGAATTTCGCGCAACGCTATACGAGGGCTTTCTGCGCTAGCCATCCCTAACCTAATTTAGTAGTGTAAGACTGGAGAAGAGGCAACTAGTCATCACCACTCACAGCCAAGTCTTGGGCTACTCTTTTACCAACGAATAGTGGGATTGACCGTGACATTATAACGCCCCTATGGCTGAAAGGGCAAGCATGTTTGATGTGACGGGGATTCGAACCCGCGACCCTCATATTACGAGTCGAGCGCCCTAACCACCTGTTCATATTATTGGATATACACAAACAGCAAACTCTTATCCTATACATTCCGGAAACTAAATTTAGAATCTGTACACTCTGGCGACTAAAATCAAGGTATCTGTAGTTCGGAATGTAAAATCAGAGTACATTAACTCAGACAATTAAAAGATCTGAATCTGTAATATCCGGAAACGTAGAGTATAATAGTATTTGGAATACGTGAACAACATAAATCATGATATAATGGGCGTGAGGTAAGGCATGTCATTGGCGTCTGCAGTGGAGGGGTCAAAAAGGGCATTTCCTCCCTGGAACATTAGAAACACAATTTTTCTTTCTTTATTCAGCATATTTACATGAGTTTCTATTCAATTCACAATATCACCCCACTCTGGATAAATTTCTGCCGGCGTCTTTGAAGCGGGTGCTTCAGTTTCTTAATAATAACTTCATACAACGTAAATATTTAACCAACATACGAGAATGTTGCTGAGCTCACGTACTTTGCTGAGCTCTTCATTCCAATAAAGTGCTTGAGTGGGACAACGCATCCAACTGTAAATAACAAAAATGTCAACGATTAACAATTAACAAGCATGTAAATAATAAATAATTAAGAAATTATTACAAAAATAATAACACATGTTAAATAATGTCCCACGAATTCAAACGTGTAGAATTCACGGTATCTAATCTTTTTCTTTTTTTATGGGGAGAAGTAATTTCTCGAATAGAACAGGTGAGGAATTTTATTATGATTTAAGCTAAGTTTTCTAAACTAAAACACAAATAAACACTTAAATAATGGAAATTATTATTGTTGAATTATATTGCTAGTTTTGTTGCAACTCTTATCTACATCAAATAAAAATGTTACTGCTGGCTACATTCAACGAAACGACGGTTAAGTGACCAGTGTAGAGTTAACAAATAACTTTGACAGTGCTGTTGTTCGTTAGGATTCAAGATTTACATCAACATTATAAATACCATATGTCAAATTCACATAATGCGATATACTGTTTCAGGTGTGTATAAGTGCATAGTTTTTCTACTTAATTTAAAAGTATTCCCTTTAACTTATAGATATATTGGTAATTTAATTATTATTATTATTTGTCTGCTTTCGTTCGTAAGTTCTTACAATTCCTGTTTACTAGTGGAACCTCAGCAACAATGGTAAGTTTCTTTAAGTACATTATTATAAATGTTGTCATTTAAGCACTGTTTACTAGTGGAGCCTCAGTAACAATGGTAAGTTTCTTTAAGCACATTACTAGAAACGTTTATAATTGTTGTCATTTAAGCACTGTTTACTAGTGGAGCCTCAGCAACAATGGTAAGTTTTTTTAAGCACATTATTATAAATGTTGTCATTTAAGCACTGTTTTCTGGTGGAGCCTCAGTAACAATGGTAAGTTTCTTTAAGCACATTACTAGAAATGTTTATAATTGTTATCATTTAAGCACTGTTTACTAGTGGAGCCTTAGCAACAATGGTAAGTTTCTTTAAGCACATTATTATAAATGTTGTCATTTAAGCACTGTTTAGTGGTAGAGCCTCAGCAACGATAGTAAGTTGTTTTAAGCACATTAGAAACATTTATAATTATTGCCGTTTCTCCACTCATTATTATTATACTTCGTTTAACACAATATGAATGTATTATTAATTTCTTATAAAGATTTTTTAAAGTTTAAATATCCAATATATTAGACACGAGTTAGTAATTTTTGTCTGCGTTTATGATTTTCCTTCTCGTAATAATAATGTTCCTTCATTTTTGTTTCAAAATATTATAATTCCTCAGTCACTTACATGTTGTAAAGTTCGTTATGAATAGACATATTTTACTTCTAAAATATATATATTTTTAGTCCTGAAACTTAAATATGCTGGTTTTTGATATCTTTTATGTTTTTGATTTTTTAATAACTATTATAAAATATTACAGTTACGACAGAAAGTGTTCCATACCCCTGCGTCCCGAGTAGTTTTTGCTCATAACATAAAAAGTATCACGATTAGGATAATAAAAGTAAATATATTATAAATATTGTACTAACACACATCTACATAAATTTTTATGTAAATTGAACGACAAATAAACTGTTTATAAACAAATAACCAAACATAGGAGGGGCAGAAAGTGTTCGTGCGTCTACTTTAATGGTCAGTTGTGTAGTCTTTCAGGTGAATTACTTGGAGCAATCACTCCTCATAACCCTCCATGATCGTTTGACAGTATTCGACTGATATTTTCTTCCATTCTTCTTTACAGAAGGCCTCCAATTCTTGCAAGTTTTTCGGATGACGCTGATGAACCCTGGTCTTCAACTCATGCCAAACGTTTTCAATTGGGTTGAGATCGGGTGACTGCGATGGTCATACCAAAACGCTTATATGGTTCCTCTGCAACCAGGATTGCACATATTTCGATGTGTGCTTAGGGTCATTGTCGTGGTGGAAGATCCAACGACGCCCAAGCCGCAAGTTCCGAGCATCATTCTTGATATAAGTGGCTAATATATCAACGTACTTTTCTCTTGTTCATGATTCCGTTGGCGCGTTGAAGGCTGCCTACACCAGAAGAGCTGAAGGAACCCCATAGCATGATCGAGCCACCTCCGTATTTAAGTATATGGACGGTGTTCTTTGGAAGATTTCATTCCCCCTTCTTACGCAAAATATAGCGAACATCATTATGGCCGAAAAGCTCGATGTTAGTCTCGTCTGACCAAAGAATACTCTACCAATACGTAAAGGGTTTATCTACATGCTTTTTTGCATACTTCAATCAGTTTATTTGTCGTTTAATCTACGAAATAATTTATGTAAATCTGTGTTAGTATAATATTTGTAATATACTATACTTCTATTAGCCTTATCGTGATACTTTTTAAGTTATTAGCAAAAAAACTACTCGGGACGCAGGGGTACGAAGACTTTCTGTCGTAACTGGAGTTATGTTGAAAGAGAATAATATTCATGTAATATGTTCAAAAATGGTTATGGTAAAGGTAATCCGTTTTCTAAATGTAGGTAATTTTACACGTGGTTTGGGGTTCACCACGTTAATCTTTGGCAACACATACATGCATTTGAGACGGCATTACGAGAAGTTATTGAAAATCATTCCCACCACTGAGAGCCTATTTTAACACCGTATTCACTATATGGGAGGAGAGTTGTATATTATTTTGTTGGAAATTGTATAGTACCCCCATCCCTCTGGAATAACAATAGTTATAAACCTTGACCTCTTAAATTTGATCACGTTATTCAACAAGATATAAAGCTATTACGGAAACTGGAAAGCCAACTTCAGAGAAAAGTTTAAATTTTAGCCTCGCCATAATGGCTCATAAAATGTCTCCAAGTTCGTTGTTGTTGTTTTGGAACAGCTCTTTTTTTCTTTCTTATTTTTGTCTTTATTTCTAAAATTATTTGATAAAATATTTCAAATGATTGACTTAAGGTTATCAGGATCTCAATAGCAATATTCCGCAAAGAAAAAAATTCTTATAATACTTTTAATTCTCAATGTAAAAAAGTTGAGGCTCTTACTTATTTCACAAACCAGTTAAACATGCAAATCTCTTGTGCTGAGATCCAAACGTTAACACTTTTACACTTAAAATGTATTTTTGATAGGTATCTATCTCCTATCACACAAATCTATCTCAATTACTCTTTGCACTCTAAGCTTTGCTAAAAAAATATTTTTGCAATGAGTGCATCAGTCTTTATACCCTATCAACTTCATGCTTTTTCTAAACATGTGCATATCATGTGACTGTTCTCCACCAGTAGTAGCACATCTGTCTCCCTCTACTATTCCTTTGTAATCCTCACTTACAAGAATTGACCTGTTCTAAAAGAAGAACACCAGCCATGAAGAGGGTGGGTGTGAATTACCTATGGGAAATTATATTTTGGTTTTAAAAAATAATTTCTGATATGGTATTATTTCCACTCTGTAAAGGTAAAAGGGGTAGTTAAGAAGCACAGCAGAATAACTAACTATCCAGAATGAACAGGTGCACTCTAAAATGAATAAATCACATAAATGGGGTACTTCTGAAACAGGTATGCTCTTTGCACGGGAAGTTGGAAATTAAAGTAGAATGTGTGAAAAATGGATCAATAGGTGCAAGCATTAGTCATGTATAAATGTAAGTATAATGAACTATATACTTTCTCACCCTCAACTGGACAGATTCTATAACTCATTTGTAACCACAAGTTTGTGGATAGGGCATGTAGACCAATATATACACATGTATGTGTGTATATATGCACACACACACATACACCAACAACCAACTGTAAGTAGAAAACCATCATTGTTTGTTCTCTTGTCTTCCTGAGAGACAATCAGTCACACTTTGATGGTGTTACAGAACAGTTGCCATCTCCCTTTTTCATTATGGGAGATTTTAATAGACACTCCCCTGTGAGGTAATACTAATATATACATGAGGGATTGTTCCATTGAAAATATGTTCTCAGATTGCAACCTATCTCTCTTCAGTAGTGGTTTTTTTTCCCTATTTCCATGCACCTAGTCATTCTTTTACTGCTGTGGATCTACATATCTATCTGTTCTCCTTCACTTTTCTTGGAGAGTTGACAATGGTAAGTGGAACAGTGAAACTACCCATTGTTTTAAGAGAGAATGGCTGTGGTCAGTGCCCTCTTACTTGAGCGCGATGGTGGAAGTTGGACCAGGTTGACTGACTTTTTTTACCTCTCTTTTGGAACTTGGTCCTGCAGTCTTTAGTCTTCCATGCAGTAAGTAATTGCATCATTCAAACAGCTGTCAGCATGTCAACTGCATAATATTTCAATAAAAGTTATTTTCTCATTGTTTAGTAAGAAGAGGTATCATCCAATTTTCACAACATCAGTAATTGGAAAAACATTACAATGTATCTAAGAATGGTTTTGTAGTAGTATTGACATCATTGTTGTTTAATGAAAGGATAGATCAAAAGAAATCTGTATTATGTCATATTGAAAGAAATAATGGTGTCTGTAACTGTTTGCTAACAACAGCTTAGCATTCTTATGTTAGTTCCTGTTAAACTATGTTGAAGCATACTAAATGACCCTATCCATCTGTTAATAGGATTAAAAATTATATATTTCTATATCAGTTCCTGTTGAACAAGTCAGAAATTGTGTTATTATCACGATTAAAAGTGATGTAACATAAACAGTTGCCTGTTGAAAAGTCTAGGAATATGTCAAACAGTTTCTTTCAAGGTTAAACATTGGTTCATGTTGTACAATCTTGGAGTTAAACAGCTGATACCAAAACTAAACGTTAGTTATTTTCAACAAATTTCAGACATAGAAACAGCTGGTACAAAACCTAAACAAACTTGAGACACACAGTTACTACCACTTCTAAGCATTACTTCCTGTTGAACACAAGTAACACATATTAAAAGCTGTTACCAAGATTTGTTAATTTCTTCAATACTCTTTGTGTTGAATTTCTTTAAACAGAGAATGAGATTATCATTGAAAGGTTTGTAAAAGATGATCTCATTTTGTTTTTTCTCTTAAATATACAGATCTTTTTAGACATCATTACTGGCATTTCCACATCTACATTTGCTGCTAACGTACATTACAAATGCACTGAAAGATCTTTCTATTTACATTTTAATTCTTTCTATCCTTCTTGGTACAAACACTACCTTTAAGGGTCAATTCCTACATTTGAGATGTCTATACTCTAACAGTACAAATGATATTACTCGTTATTTCTAGACATCAGAATTATCCCAACAACACCAATAAAAGGGCTAAACTTGCCACAATCTTTATTGCAAGCTGTCTCTGGTCTAAAGACAAACCACATAGTGACAGAGATTCTTTAGTCTTTACATACCTTCCTTCAACTAGACAGAGTAGTAGAACTGTCCAATGCAACATTACCTTACTGACAAGAGATAACACATCTCTCAACATTTTTATCATTCCAGATTCAGTTTCTTTTAAATGTAAAAGGAATTTCAAAGACTGTCCAGTACATTCCAAATTACAGACAGAATCAATCACCTTCATATGTACAAACTGACAGAACTGGTCTGTGTTGGCAAGCTATTTGTCTTGCATGTGATTATATCACTAACTTATTGAATCTCTCCAGTTCTACCTTTCATGTAAAAGACCAATTTAAATCAGAGTGCATTATTTATCCACTTGCTTTACTAGATGTAAACATCTCTGACTTGTACGCAATGACACCCTTAAACCCTCAGTTCCCAAACACCTCAACTTTCCAAATCACAATGGTATCAGTGACATGAGTGTACTGGTATTATGACATGATCCCCACAAAAAAGTATCATTGCAAAATCGAAGAACATAAACTTATATTTAACTAAATTTTTTCACCACATGAAATTAATAAATGTTTTTTAAAGTGATTATTATCTTCCTTGTATTTCACTTTTCCACTCCTGTTACCATGACATCATATACATATATTCACTGATCAATATTCTTTTTATTATAAAATTCTTTTTTTACTTATGGAAAAATGTTATTTACAGAGTTGTGAGAGCATCATACAGTTTTTTATATATTTTTTCGCTTGTGTATGTTATAAATGAAACTAGTCATAAACTGTCAATGACATATATAATAGTTTTTATTTTCTTTATACAAACAGACAAAGAAAGATAACAGCTCTTGCACATCAATTAAAAGCACAAAAAATGTTTGTTCTGAGATTTTTTTCAAATAATTTATGAACAAGCTTATATAAATTAGTGACAGGTTACAATGGCTGTGGAATAGTGTATCCAGTGTAGTTAAACAGAATGAACAATTGTCAGTGTTAGATTTTACTTCTTACAGTGGAGTTACCCTGGGTGTAATAATGTCTCCACTAATAAATAATATGAAATTGAAAAGTCCCATTATTCATTTGTTTCTGCTATATAGTGCTAATCATAGTACAGTATATATGCACCACTTACATATTGGATTTGCTTCTTTTTATATAACTTCTGTTTGTGTATGTATGTGGTTTATTAAGAAATTCCCAAATTTTAGTAATATGTGCACTGTTGTAACAAGTAAAATATATAGAGGATAATGTAATTTAAAATAATGCATTCACCACTAATTGATTCATTGCTATTGTGATATAATGCAGTTTGCAACTTAATTATTCATATATGTTTATCTGAAATTTAATAGTCGGGTCACATTTATAAAAATAATTTATATGATCACAGTGAATTAAGATGCAAAGTCCATCCAATTTATAAGACTTAAATTGGAAAACGTTTAACAAAGTACAGTGATGTTTTTTAAATTATTGTGATACACCAATTGCTTCCACAAATTCTGAATAAACTTTATCATAAACCTAACTTTGTGGGTGAACAATAAAATATTAGATAACACTGCATGTGTGTGAAAGTCAGCATCTGTGTGTGTAATCTTATAGCAGAAAGTACATTTGTTTTTATTCAGAACATTTACTTTTCTTGTAACGTTTTCAAATGCATTTTGGAACACAAACTCATCCACATAAGAAAAAGCCTCGAATTAAGACAAATAATATTTTTGTTTTAAAATTTCTCTGATCATCTTTTCAGGTGAAATTAAGAGCATGGTCATTTCTACACATAACCAAACCAGAAAAAAATTGTTTCCATAAAACTAAAATGTAGAGATTATACAATTAATCTGAGAGTTACCTATGGAAGTCATCAAATCCATTAGTTGCAAAAAGTTGGGTACACCATAAACGAAACATCTGAGTAAACTGAGGGTTCAGTACATTATAAACAAAAATATAAAGTATAAAGAGGGTTGAGTGCATTTTACTAAGATAATTCTGAATAATCCCTTTAAGAAATGTTGCAATAGCCATAGCAGATATAAGTAGTGGTTAAAAGGCATGTAAGTGAAGGACATTTATAACTTGTTTGGTGTCATAGGAACTACAACGCTATCAAAACATGGTCACTTTTAGAAAGGTTATTTAACACCCCTTTTCTACACAAAATTTTCACATTGGAAAACAAAGGAATACATGTACAGATCAACTTGGAACGTCAAGACCATCCAAAAAGAGACCTGAAAGAAGTCATACCCCTCACCCATGGTACAGAAAGTGCAGCATCTTGCAACAGATGAGAAAACATCAACATGGATGTCAGTCAGTAACAAAATGCATCTTCATCAGCGTGTAACATAATAAAAGAGTATGCCCATCTCAGAAGTGCCAGAAGCCACATATACGCATGCTATTTCACAATAAATCCATTCAATAATTGCATATCTAAAGCATTTGGAGACAAACAATGACATAACAGTCAAATCATCCATAGATCAGACTGATGGAGAATTATCATCCTTATACATTGAGATTGATTAAAGAAAGGAGACAATGAGTAGTGGTGTATTCTTTACACAACTGTCTTACAATAGAACCTTTTCCAATAGAAACTATGTTTGACCATCAGACATTATTTGACTGTAACAATATTGTGATGTATTCAACCTCTCTATATTAAGATAATTGTTTTATTCTAGTTGTTAGAGATCATCCGTTATTGTTAGAGGCTAACATATAAAATTAATAACTACTACTCACATTCTGTACAGATCCTGGCCTAGCATAGTGGTAAAATCCCTTAACTGGCCAAGTCTCATCCACTTTCTCTTTTGAAGTTCGGTGCTTGTTTCTGCATAAAGAAATCACAACAGACCAAAAATGTATTTTCTAAGGTTTCTAACATCATTTCTGTCTAAAAGTTTTTCCTATACTATTTAGTTACTACATTATTTAATATAGAGTGAGAACTTTCTCGGTTTACTCAGGATAAGTTGGTGTGTGGGGAAGATAAAATTTGACAATACACTTTCGTATACTCAGACGAATTGCATACGTTAATATCAATCCACTAAGGTCTTTTTAAGATTGTTTCTAATACAAAGCTGCAATTTTCTCTCTTGAATTGTCTCCCAGTAGCACAGTGGTATGTCTTGGGATTCACAGCACTAGAAACCGGATTTTCGATACCCGTAATGACCGTGGTGGAGCTTGTGCCTAATTCTAAACAAACAGTCTTGACTTGTAAGTGTGCATTCTGTGTGCTGTATTTTTGTGTGTATTTAACGTTTATCAAATTGTTTTCCAAAAGTGTATTGTTGTGATATATTGAAAGTAGCCCATGAATTCTCCATGAGAGGTCATTTAGGAGTCAGCAAGACATGTGACAAAATTACAAGACATTTCTTTTGGCTAAAAATTAGGCAAGAGATTTCTCGGTTTTGAAAACTTTTCATATCCGTCAATTGGTCAGAAAACCTTACCAGAAAATCCCCATTGCTCTTTTAAAACCTGTCCCAACTTTCGAAAAACACCTAGATCATGTGATTATTAATTATGTTATGGTAATAAGATAACATTTGTGTCTGAGCACATTCACGTGCTGTGTAAATTTAGTCTCATATGGTTGTTTGTATTAATTGTCATGACATTTGAAACTGTATAATTTTTTGACAGTGCACTGTACTTAATGTGTGTATATATATACATATATAAGTAAAAATTGTCTTACGTCAATTTTTAAATGTCTAAGGAATGAGGTACAACGGATTTATCGTTGTAAGTTTATTTTAATACCTACGCATGTTTCACCATAGTTTTCTTTTTGCTCGTAACGTATAATTTAATGGTCTGTAACAAATTCTCACTAAAATTCTTTGTCCTTTATTATGATAAATAGAAACCCAAATGGATTTAATCCCCTTGCTGTTGTCTTTGATATCCTCAACTTCTACAGGATCTAGCTCATATTTTGCATATAATTTCACCCCTCTGCCTCTTTCATACTCTATTCCTATTAAATAGCCTGTAATCCTATATTTCAAAGATTTTGCGTCATCAAAACCATTTATGTTTAACCATTTCTCAGTTATCTCATTATGTCAAATTTTCCTTTTTCAACCATGCACTGCTGTAGTAATCAATTTCATTTTCTATACGTCCACCATTATGACTACTTCTACAGAGATGCCAACCATTACGATTTAAGCGTAATCATTACAATTTTGATGTATACATTACGACTATACGCTCATACAGACAAATATTACAACTTGTTGCAACTCCCAAATTATTATATATTATATAGGCCTATACAATAAAGTGATAAATTGTTTCCCCAGGGCTTGAAAGGGGTGAAAAGAAAATTTCTAGTGAGATACAAATAAATTTTGATAATAAATTAAAAAACATAGTCCAAATGGCTATTTGCGATAATCATGTTCGTGATTGAAATAATAAAAAATATTTGTATCTCCGACGTGTACCAATAGTTTGAGTGCGGTGCTTCTCTATAATGGATACATGGGGGAATCCATAGTTACGTCATCAGTGCTTGTCAGCCAATCAGCGCTCGCGTAGATGGATATTTCTCGTTTTCTAAGCGGCATAAAAACACCAATGCGATCGTTCACAAGATGGAAAAAAAGAGACCTCGTTCACCAGATTGTCTTGTTTCTGGCAAATCTAAAAGGACTAAAACTGTAAATCAAAAATTTAGGAAAGAGTATAGTGCAAAATATCCGGTCATTGCATCAAAAAGTCAGTGACAGTCATACGTTTTGTACAGTTTGTCACATCGAATTTTTTGTGGCACATGACGGGATAAACGATTGTTCCAGACATACAAAATTGGCATCTCACCAACAAAAAGCTGAGGCGAAGACAAAAATGATGCAAATAACGACACTTATGAGTAAGAATTCAGAATATGAAACCATAAATGCAGAAATTATGTCCACGTCATGGCTCATAATATACCCCTAGCTGTCGCCGATCATGCAGGGCATCTATTCAGAAAAATGTTCCCAGACACTGATATAGCGAAAACATATGGTTGTGTATGCAGTCAAATGGACAATGTTGTTATAACTTCCAACCATCCAGAGACATTCTCATGAAAGCAAAGGCTGCAACAGCTGCAAAACTATTACAATCAGTGTCATAAACATGATATAAACTAGTCCTTACAGAAAGGCGTGTGTGTGTGTGTTTTTTTTTCGTATAGCAAAGCCACAAAGGGCTATCTGCTCAGCCCACCGAGGGGAATCGAACCCCTGATTTTAGCGTTGTAAATCCGGAGGCATACCGCTGTACTAGTGGGGGGCTACACAAAGGCTTTTTCTGCTTACTGTTTGTGCATGTTCAATGGTGTTTTACCAGTGTGTTTGTTACTCTGAACTAAATAAAAGAAATAATTTCAAAATAATTTTTTTAAATTTATTTATTAAATACACAAAACACAGTCACAAATGAGCAATCCATAGCAGTAATAAATAATAATAGTTATAATAATAATATAACGATAAACAGCTTGGCCTGGCATAGCCAAGCGCGTAAGGCGTGCGACTCGTAATCCGAGGGTCGCGGATTCTTTTGACGTAATTACGTATAAGCGGTGTTTGTATCGGATACTGTTACAAACCAACGTTGTTTTAAATTAGGTAATGATTGTTTCTACTGTGTTGGAAATTAATTGTGAATACAAAAATAAAAGTTAGATATAATGATAATAAAATCTAGGAACCTTTACTTTCACCCAGTTTTTCAAGCAAAAACTTTTTCTTTCAAGTTGTTTCTGTTAAATATACACGATTCGAATATCACTAAAATATAACAAGAAGCAGAATTTTTTTTTTAATTTTGCGCAAAGCTACTCGAGGGCTATCTGCGCTAGCCGTCTCTATTTTTCAAGTCTTCAACCTTCAGGAAAGTATGAAATGTAATTCATTTAAACTGCTATCAGGTGTTTTTTTAATCATAAATAATATATTTTGTGGTTTGTATTTTAAAACAGCATATGACGCCACTAAAATTTTATGGTAACCACCTTTTTTTTTTTAATTTCGCACAATTGTTTGTTTGTTTTGGAATTTCGCACAAAGCTACTCGAGGGCTATCTGGGCTAGCCGTCCCTAATTTAGCAGTGTAAGACTAGAGGGAAGGCAGCTAGTCATCACCACCCACCGCCAACTCTTGGGCTACTCTTTTACCAACGAATAGTGGGATTGACCGTCACATTATAACGCTCCCACGGCTGGGAGGGCGAGCATATTTGGCGCGACTCGGGCGCGAACCCGCAACCCTCAGATTACGAAGCGCACGCCTTAACGCGCTAGGCCATGCCAGGCCAACACGTACAAGAAAGTACGAGGCATGGTTCGAAGAGTGATGCCATAATACTGGTGAACCAATTGCTGTAAAGAAATGACGTAAGTGAAAGAGCACCAGAAGAAAAAGGTGTATAAAAAATATAATGTGTGTGTGTGTGTGTTTCTTATAGCAAAGCTACAAAGGGCTATCCGCTCAGCCCACCGAGGGGAATCGAACCCCTGATTTTAGTTAAAATATCTGTGCTCTGCACACCACGGGTATCGAAATCCGGTTTTTAGCGTTGTAAGTCCGCAGACAAAAATATAATGCTGACATGCGAGGAATAATAGTAAGAAAGGGCGGAAGATGTTACAGTTACAAAAAACAAAAATACAATTTCCTTTTCAAACTAAGTGAGAAATTGTACCTAGGGTATAATTAAGGTTACAGGACGCTCGACTAGCCATTTGATCGTCGCCAATTTAAATTCACGGCTCACCATATATGCTCGCTCTTTCAGCTGTTGACGGCGTTATAATTTGTCAGCTAGTCCCACTGTTCGTCAGCGAAAAGAGTAGTCCAACAGTTAGTGATGGGTGGGGAAGACTAGTTGCCGTTTCTCTACTCTTTCACTGCTAAATTAGGGACGGTTGGCGCAAATATAGTTCTTCTGTAGCTTTGCCAAAATTCAAAACAAGTTGGGTAAAGAAATGTGTGCTCGAAATCTCATCCATAGTTAACTTTCCTTTGGATAGTATATAAACATACGTGTAAAGAAAACGAGATAATTATTCGTCTAGAGATATCTTACCTGCAAACAAAATATTTTGTATATTGATGGTACTTTTTCTTCATTAGTATATAAGATTAGAATTGTTAATTCCTCTTTCTGAAAGTAATTTCATTTATGTACTTGCTTTAATTCAAAATACTATTGGTTCTATTGTCTAATATCAACCAACAAACCAACACCTGGTGATATCATTTATTACAGTCTACAGTAGCATCTGTCGAAAGTTTGTTTGACAAAATCCTGCGGTAACAGTATATTAATATTTAAACCATCTTTTTCATATTATAACATATTAAGTTCAGTTGGCTGGAGACTAATCAAGAAGAAACTTCAAAGTGATCTAAGTCAAACTTATATTACAACGTTAGTTATTTATCACCATTAGATTCCATCTAGGAACATAGGGCCGCAATCGCTTGCAGATTCTTCAACAAGTATTTAAGTGAGTAGGTTGTTAGCCCACTGCACCGAGCCGTCCCTAATTTAGCAGTGTAAGACTAGAGGGAAGGCAGCTAGTCATCACGACCCACCGCCAACTCTTGGGCTGCTCTGATTGACCGTCACATTATAATGCCCCCACGGCTGGGAGGGCGAGTATGTTTGGCGCGACGCGGGCGCGAACCCGCGGAATACGGGTCGCACGCCTTACGCGCTAGGCCATGCTAGGCCGCATATTACAACGTATATATATATAAATTATAGTACTCTGTGTTACATATTAATAGCAGTGCCTCCCAATTCCTAAGCTACTGCGCTTTGGTAACATTATTTTTTAATTTTTTTTTAGATCCGGTGAAATATTCATACAACATTTCGTGCCTCAATTGTTAGTTACCGCTCTATAGTACATGAATGTCAGTTTAAGTATAATACAATTACTACTAGTAGGCCCGGCATGGCCAAGCGTGTTAAGGCGTGCGACTCGTAATCCGAGGGTCGCGGGTTCGCATCCCCGTCGCGCCAAACATGCTCGCTCTTACAGTCGTGGGGGAGTTATAATGTGACTATCAATCCCACTATTCGTTGGTAAAAGAGTAGCCCAAGAGTTGGCGGTGGGTGGTGATGGCTAGCTGCCTTCCCTCTAGTCTTACACTGCTAAATTAGGGATGGCTAGCACAGATAGCCCTCGAGTAGCTTTGTGCGAAATTCCAAAACAAACAAAACAAATACTACTAGTAATAGAAGTAGTATGCTTTCGGTTGACACAGGAAACAAAAACATGGTTTTGTTAGTCATCTGTGATGATGATGGTACTGCATTCCATACTGATGAAAGCTAAGACAGTGCCATCATTCACAGATACATTCACTGTAACGTCACTATAGTGATGTCCAAGAGAGGCTCAAGCTACAGCAAACTCTTTCTGAGGTACAACAACATGTGGAAACCATCTTTAATATTTTAAGGAATTTGATTAGGTATTTCACTAAAACTACCACTGAAAATCAGTAATTAAGGTTTCAAAAAAAGTTGCATGTCCAGTGCAGGTGATGGAATGAATGGCATGCTATGAGAATCAGAAAAGGATAAAGCAAAGGTTCAAGGATGTAAGTCTGTGGAATACACTGAATCCAATGGAAACAACATTCCTGGTAGTGACAAATACTTATGTGAAAATGAATGAATAATATAGTATATTCTAGCGTATAAACCTTTCAATAAATTTTGTAAAATTGACACTTAAAATTTTAGTGAAAGATTTTCAAAAAATATAATTCATCAGTTGTCGTTTCCTGTATTTGGAAACTGTTCATTGCAGTATGTACAACTGAAGTGTAGAGAAAAACAAGTATTTTCTTCAGTTTAACCTTTCAAAATTGGATGAACATTATATTTGGGCAAATTCGGCATTCAGTTAAAAGACGTGTTTATTTCATAAAATTTGTCAAGTAAACTAATTCCTGACATGAGTAGTGATAAATTACTTTACACTATACAAAATAAATAATTGTTGTTTTAATGTTTGTAAAAGTATGATAGTAAATTGAAAGCAGTTGTAACTGAGTTATTGTTTCTCATTTTTCTCATAAAATAAATATTTTCATATAATGTGACATAAGAAGTTTTAAAAATGAAAATGTTATTTTTCTTGGTTCATGGAATAGTTTTCCATCTACATAATCAGTTTTGTTCTCATTCTGAATTGTTATATCAGTCTTCTAAGGACAATGTTCTAATTCCTGATGTTGAACACTTGGCCTCCAGTCTGATTTTCTTCGGAAAAATATATTTAGATTTATATTGTATTTATTAACATATCAGCCATCTTTGATGTAAGTTTATTGTGTAGTTTAGAATGTAGAAACTTGAACGTTTTGAAACTGATTGAAAGCTGAGAATAATGGCACTATTTTCTTCCATAACCATGGATATCTTGTGAGGTTTAGTCTCTCATATGTCTATCACTGTGTATATGGTGTAATAACCATGGATTTCATATCTGGCTCAATTTATAGATTATTCTAACTGAAGATTAATGTGAGTGTTTAATTTTATATTCACATCGAGATCTAGTCTTTCAAGCTTTGTTTTTAGTGGAGGTGGAGAGATAGTTGACATTAGGATGGTAGCTGTAGAATTAGACATATGTACAGCTGGCCATTAGAAAAGTTTTAGTAAATTTATTTGGTGTGTCAGCTGTATATAATGTAAGTTTACCTAACTATGTTTCAGTAGGTTTGTTTGTTTTTGAAAAAAGGGCAATGAAATTGAGTGATATTACTGATTTAAATTACTTGTTTTTGTATAAAATCAGTCAGAAAACCTCTTTAATGATAAAAACCCTCAGCACATAAAGAAAATTTTCAAATTTTATCATTTTTGGAGATATTAATACAACAACAATGTTATCTATTATGTACGTTTTCTGTATAAAATTGTTTTTGGAACTTCGATTGTTGATAGATATCATGCTAAACTATTATTTCTGTATTTATGATGCGATAAATGTTACTTGTAGTCTCAAATGCAGTAGTTCTACATTGATTAACTGAAGAAAAATTAACAATAACAAATTTCAAGATAGATTTAGTTGATACTTTGCACAGTTGGTTGTGATTTTGTGGTGAGCAAATTCACCATTTTATGTTAAATAAGAGAAACCAAAACCATAAATCGGTCAGTCAGTACGTGGCGCTTAAGTCAAGGAAGAGAAATATAAAAACAAGCATGGCGGTAGTGGGGGAGGTGAGTGTTTTTTTTTTTTTTTTTTTGGAATTTCGCACAAAGCTACACGAGGGCTATATGTGCTAGCCATCCCTAATTTAGCAGTGTAAGACTAGAGGGAAGGCAGCTAGTTATCACCACCCACCGCCAACTCTTGGGCTACTCTTTTATCAACGAATAGTGGGCTTGATAGTCACATTATAACTCCCCCACGACTGAAAGAGCGAGCATGTTTGGCGCGACGGGGATGCGAACCCGCGACCCTCGGATTACAAGTCGCACGCCTTACGCGCTCGGCCATGCCAGGCCCGGTGAGTGGGATATCCATTTGATAATAGAATTATATGTTAACATTAGTTAGAACGATCGAATCGAATAAAAATCAGTTTAAAGAATGTAAGTTCGTGAATATCGCTAAACGTTTTAGTTGATTAACTGTGTGTTGGTGTACATGTCTCGTTACTGTGATAAACTTAGCCAGACGTCGTTAACGTAGCCTGGAAGTGAACTATAATAGACAGGATCTACTAAATGTTATGTGACAGTCAACAGTACATGTCTTACAACACGTGTGTTACTCTGGTCGCCAGTCCATAAAACGTAAACATCAACTTATCCGTTCTAACGAGGAATGATGATCTGTCTAGCTGAACTGAGCTATCTATCCATTGTTATGTTCACAGCTGCAACCACTGGGCCAGTGTATGGCTTACTTATTTGTATTCTCTATATTATGAATGAAGCAGTTAGGGTATGTATTATATTAGTTTTGTATAGGTTTACTTTGTTTTGTGAGAAACAGTCAACGCGCAGGAGGTATCAAGCTCGTATAACAGGAGTCGACCGTTGTACAAGTACGTATCTGATTAAGAGTGATCACTCTAGAGAGATATAAGTTTACTATGTATCTATTATTCACATGCTACAGTAAAGTAATATTAAAAGATATTAGTGTTTTTTATAATCTGTTGTATGTATAAAATTTACATATGTGACGAACAGTTACATTAAAATGACACAAAAAATGTAAAGTTCTCGACCTTTCTGGGAAAAACACATCACATGACGTTGTTTCAGAGGCATATTCATTAGTTTTGATGGTAAAGCATCCATTAACTAAGGCAGTGCCCCTAGCTTGGACAGCAGTAAGCCTTCATCTTTACAACACTAAAATCAGGGATTTGTTTCCTCTCAGTAGATACAGCAGATAACCCAATGTGGCTTTCCTATAAGAAAACACATACACCTCACACACACCAAAGCAGTAACAGAAGAAATAGAAAGAATAATTTGCTCTGTGTCTCCATTACATTGTTTGCTGTCATGTGTACCAATAAAAGTTTTGTTCTTCTGCCATTAGAAGTTGCATACAAAAGCTACATGAAGAAGCTGAAGTGACTTACAGTAGCTTGTTCACAGCTGCAACCAGTGGGCCAGTGTATATTTGCTGTGATGTGCATCAATAAAGGTGTTGTTCTTCTGCCATAAGAATTAGATTACAAAGACTACAAGAAGAAGCTGAATTGATTTACAGTAGCATGTTCACAGCTGCAACCATTGGGCCAGTGTATGGCTTACTTATTAGTATTCTCTGTATTATGAATGAAGCAGTTAGGGTATGTAGTATTTACAGGGGAAAATTAATATGGCTTTGTTAAACATTTCCAAAGGTGTAGGTGGAGGGAACAATAGCAGTTAGGGTGCAGTTGATTGTGTAATAATGAAAAAAAGAAAAATTAAGCATTTTAATATAATATTTTATTAATGAGGTTATAAGTAATTGCAACAACACATACAACATTTTAATCTATATGTGTGTATTGTATCTCTTCATTTGAAAAATGGTGTGTGTGCAAGAAACCACATTTATTAAAGGGGAGATGTGGATGACAAGGCTTCAGGAAGTGCTAGTCTAGATCTTTATTTCTTTGTTATGTCTACACATCTAAATGTTAAATGAGAATTTCTTTTTCATACAAGTGAAAACAAAGTGAAACTACAATATAACTAGTTGTAATTTGCTAGGGAAAAGTAGTTTGAAGTTTCTGGATTGGGTCTTCAGTAACATAATTATGAAGTGTCTGTTTCTTTTGCCAAGAAAGTGATCAGTTTAAACACATTGCTGGAAGAAACTTGTTTTTATCTATATTTCAGCTTAGATAACTTCTTTTGTTACAAACAAACTGGATTAACATCCTTGTGCTTACAAACTGATAATTTTGCTTTTTAGTAACAAATGAAATTTTAATTATAATATTTTTTCTGTTCATTTGCAGGTTTGATCTTCTAATAATTGGTTAATATTACATTAAAAATTATTCATGGAAAACAGTAAAGGCTTTGACAGTGAATGATTTTAGTGTTGCAGTCTTCTTACACAATAAAACTTGAGTTTAAAGATTTATACGTAAATTAGATAGCCTATATATCAATCAGTCTGTAAAACATACTAAATTCTGTAGCAATATTGAAAATGAAAGTTAAACATGAAAAACTATTGATCCATGTTTCAGAACTTGTTTTACATTTGACAAATTTATTTTGAGTTGCTTGCATTCATCAGTGGTATGATTCCAGATTATAATATTACTCTTTATCATGCTAATACTTACATTGACTTTTCATGTGAAACAAGCCAACTTTGATCCAACTTTAATTTCTACTTTTAAATATTTGCTAGAACATGTCTTTATAAATAAAAGTTATAGGCAGTGGACCAGTCATTTTTGTAACTATCTATGGTAAACTTAATAATTAATGTTACTCAGTATTTTCTTTAGTTAAAACTTGGATATTCTTCACAAGTATAAAATATAAAACATTGCCTGAGGAAGTATCTCAAGTCTTAATTAGTCACAGAATGCCTGTTTCACTATGACGTAATTTTTGTGTAACTTTATTGATGTGATAAAGAGATCATCATATCAAAGTAGTGAAATATAAAATTATAGCAGTCTGATGAGCAACGTTATAGTAATTATTCAACCATGAAGTTATAGTAAATCTTTACAGTAAGAGTTTACTGTAATGTCTCGCATTTAGATACAGGCTATTTGGATTAAAATTATTGTATGAGCTTATTTTATTAAATAACTTTGCAATCATTTTGGAAAGAGTCCTTTATATTTTTGCTTACATTTCTTTAGTTTATTAAAACTGTTGAACTTAGCAAACAATCTTGAAAAATATTATACATCAAGCTTATGTTTTGAGAAAGATGTAGTTATTATCCTAGTCAGTGTCCTCAAATACCAAAAAAAAAGTATGTGCATAATAAAATGAGTTAAGTTTATTTTGTGTAAACATACGTCTTTGTCCTTATTTAAGTAACCAAATATGTCATTGTTTAAGTTCACCAAATTAAAAAATATATTATTGTTTTTATTATTTCATGTTTCCAGTATTAAATAAAGTATTTAATTAAATACTTTTTATTGTAATAACTGATTTAAAGATGACTGAAGTTATCAAATTTAACAGAGTTAAACATGGTCCATGAATATATACAGAATGATGTGTCATCTGTAATTTATACTGTATCATGTAGACATTATGAAATATATACCAATGCATAAAATTCTGTTTAGTTAAATAAACACTGAAAACATGGTAACAAAGATTATCTTCTTTGTTGCTTACTGTCACTCAGTTGGTAGTTTTGTTCAGATGACAAACAGTACATCAATATTCATAAGGTAACTGTGCTGATTTGAAGATCAATGGAAGATTCATTTTAAATTTTCAATTAACCCCACCAATGAATTACACTCTTTTCTTTCTAGAATGACTTAACATTATAATATAAAAACACAGAGGTTTTGCTTGAATATCTTAAAATCTCATAACATTATCTATTTAAACTTATGTTTATACATTTTATTAAATTGACCCTACAGCTCTTTCTGGCTGACATTACATGAGATGCTCTGATACAGTACATATGCACTTGTTGCTTTATCCAAGAACGTAAAACTCGTCTTTACAAAGTGACCTGTTTCGGCTGTATTTGTGTGAACTAGTATTTTGTAAAATAGTCAGAACTAAGTTATAAGTTATAAAAATTTCTCAAATTTAAGTTTTCTTAAAATACAGAACAGTAAATAAAGATGTAGAGTAAACAATAATATTTTCTAGTTGTGAACTTTCTACTCATTTGGGGCTTGACTCAGTACTGAATATCAAGTCTTATAAAATTTTACAGGAGGATGTGAAACAAAATAATAATAATCTTTTAGATTTAGCATGTGTACATTTCAAAATAACAAAAGGTCATAAATTACTATATCAGTACCTTAGAATTGCACTATAATGTATAAAACTCTGTAACTTAGCTCTGTTTGAGTCATAGACAGAAGTAAGTGTACATAAGCAAGTGCTTCCAAAAATGTCAAGAGGTAGGTAGGGGCACTGAGACTAATTCAGTAAATGTAGCAAGCAGAAAAGATAAGAGATTTAATTTTCCATATTATAACTTCTCAATATCAGTAATTTGAGTTCATAACTCATGAGAAACTATAGACTTGGTATTTGGACATCACAAACTCTAATTTGAGTACACCATATAATCCATAAAAACTGATATTTAGAAATTGTTTTTTTCAGTATTTACTTTTAAATTAAAAATTTAACTAATGTATAATACTAAAATTTGAATTATAATTTACAATTTGAAACCAAATTGTGCAGGAGGAACTGTGAACTTTTAACTGGTTATGCTGATTTCTCCAAGCCAGTTCCCTTGGCTGTGGTTTTGCTAGATAGTAGATAGGGATAGTGGGAATCTCCTTAATTCATTCATGCACATCACTAATCAGATGATGAGACATTTGGCTAATCATTAAAATTAAATTTTCAAGTAACCATGGTTTATTCTGTTTAGAAAGCACACCAGCTGAGCTAGCACTCAGTTTATTAAACTAAGCCTCAGATTGACCTTAATGTGTGGTATTCAAGTACAGTAATGCCTATCACACAGTTATAAGTAGCTGCAAAATACAAATCCATAAATGTTTTTCACAGAATTGTTTCAAACATGAACAATAAGAAATCCAAGCTTATATCATTGTGCAATCACCAAAGTAATCATTACTCAAACATTAAAACTAAGTCTCCATCCAACTACTGTCTTATAGGTTTCTTGGGACCACAACAGGCTCAGGAAGAATTGAACAGGAAGATGTGTAGATAGAGATGAAATCAATAACTTTAATACATATTCCACAGTGTTAATTCTAACTCTGAACCTAGTGCATTGTACTACAGTCCATTTCATAGTAAGGAAGTACTAATATTGTAATGATTTCAGGATGACATGACAATAAAAACACAACTACAAGTGTTACAGCACAATAGATACAGTGTATAACGTTTGCCTAAAATAAAAGATTAGTATTCATATAAGACTTGCATCTGATTTACATAGATACTTAAACTGCATTTAAAAAAGTATGTAACAACATAAAATGTAACATACTAAATAAAATAAGCAAAAAGATTAAAAATGTGAAGTGTTAAAACTATGAACCAAAACCAATTTATGAAAAACACAATTAAAATTTATCATACATCTGGAATGGCTGCTGCAGACCTACTACATGCAGTGAAATATTAAACTACTTATGTACGATCAAACTGCTCCCAAAAATAATTTTCTGATCTTGACTTCAGTAACTAAAACAATAAAAACCACTATTTCTGTGAACCTCAACAGACACAATTACAATGTTCATCATGAACTGGATTCATTTTATAAATCTTTAAATCATCATGATGCACAAACACACAGAAATGAACTGAAAACTGCTGAGAATGATATATATGACATTGATGAAATAACTTTGTCGAGGACCAGTATTTTGTAGAATACAAACACATTTCAGTTGTAATACAGTACACTTTATGTATATTTATATATATACATATAATTATTATTACTGTCTACAAATAAATCTTGAAATATCAATTACTTCTCATAGAGCACAGAACATTAAGTAAAGAAATACAGAAAAACAATGATCTTTCCTTCTCAATGAATGTGTACTCACTTTCCACAGTTTGCTAAGCCTTGTCACGTTTTACAACTGGAGTATGTAAAATATGTTTCTTGTTTTACATACACATATTGATATAAAGAACATCATAGGTTATATTTAAGTACCACAGATTTCTAGTGTAATTAATCATTCTTATTAATTAAACTGTATTTATGTCTAAAAATATTTTTTCAAACATCATTCATCTTACCTTTCCTTGTGAGTCTACAACAACAAAAAATGGATCTACTCATGAAAACACTTTTCAAAACCTAAAATACCATGTAGGAAAAATTTTGAGCTTTCAGTTGGTTATAAACATTTCATAGAACAAAGTTAGAATGTGTAAACAATCATTTCCAAAAACCAAAGAAATATACAGAATTAACTTTTTTGATTTTCTAAATCTAGCAATATTTCAGAAAATAGATAAGAAAGGAGGTTTTTTATTTTATATTCTAGCTTGTCAAAATTTGTTAATTTAAATTTCTATTTGTTAAAAAGTATAAACTTTGCCTTTGGACATCAGAAATATAATTTAAATAAAGAAGCATTTGTTAGTACATGACAAACAAAAATTGATATTTAGGAATTTGTTTTAATATTTATTTTTAAATTAATTAATTATTGTGTACTATTACATTTGGATTACATGCTACCACATGTATTCACATATATTCATAAAATAATGGTTCAATAAAATTTTGAACGTAAATATACAAATGTGATATCACCCTCTGATCCTACAAATAGTAATAGGGTTAAGAAGGTGTAAAATGAAAGAAATACAATTACCAGTATAAAATAATAAATAGCATTCAAGCCACCAAAAGCAATACTTAAAGATTATATATGCTATTGCACTGTTGTAACATGCATTGTGAAAGCACTGTCTTCATATACTGTATGGTTTATGGAAAACATAAATGAAAGAGTGGTGTGCTTTGGATATGAAAGCTTTCTAATAGCATCTTTTGCAAGGGCAACAATGCTGCAGACACACAAAACTTGGTATTGGTAAATACCAGCAAAATCATGTAAACAATAAGGAAGGGCACATAATTTCATTGTAGCAGTAACTTGGTTGTTTAACCACATAATACTATTGTATTAATGCACCACATATAGGTGTGTGAATTTCTACACATTGCATGTGGCAATTAGAGCATAATGAAAGCTAATCACTAGGATGTTACTGACTAGTCATAGCATATCATTAGTTGAAATATATCATGCAGACACTCCCTTCAGTGTTACACAAAGAGGGATATCTAAGAATGGGTTAAGATTCAAAGAGTCATATCCATAGTTTCATGAAATGGTTGTATTGTACTTTACACTTCCTTGTGTATGTGAAACTTTATTGTTGTAAGATGTAGAAGCTACTTCTCTGAATACTTGTAATCTGATTTGGTTTAGTGATCAACTAAAGAGAGGGAATGGATATGGTCAGATTTATATGATCGCTAGGCAGAGTTAGCAGCAGTGCATGTGGAACTTGTACACAAAGTTGAAGCATGGTTTAGTTGTATTTTTTTAAATTAAAGTTTGATGAAAGGTAAGCTACATTGCCCACGTTAAGCTAGAATAAATTTGTGGCTAAAAGAAATAATCTTAGATTTAAAAAACAATGGAAAACATCCAAGAATCGTTATAACTTTGTATTGGCACATCTGTCTTATGTAATGTAGTACTACTATTAAGTGTCGTATTTTAGTTATTTACCTTTTTCTAAATTTGAATCAGGAACAGCAAGATAGTTGTACTATATTTTCTATCCATTTTCCTTGACGTGTAGAAAATTAAATTTGATAAAAGTGCATTAGCTCAGATGTTATCATTTTTATGATATGCATAGTTTATAGTGTACATTCAGTTAGATTTGATTAGTATGTAGCTTACCTAGTTGCAGCCAACAGTATGTAATATTCCACAGTTTTAAAATATATATGGATGAGTGCAAAGTGAATTGTTTTAATTTGACACTATACACAATGTGTAGTTATTCTAAATTTACTGTATACATGACAACCATGTATATACCTTTTCATAACTTGTAATGACTACGTACACTACTGTAAATAGTATTTTGCACGTGATTACGTAGTTCAGACTACATAACTTTAAAAATAAAATTTCAAGACAGACATGTATGTAGTTAAAGTTTAAAATCAACTGTATTATGGTTATCTGTTTATTTTCATTTACCTCTACACAAACAAATCGTGTGCAAGACCTCAGCAGATATTTACAGCAATGTTATAACAATAACTTGACACATAAATGTACAGTTATAGTAATATTGTCTCACATGACATATTTTAAACTTGAAGTGACCTAAACAAATCATGTTATTTAAGGCATAATGAACATTAAAATTTTAGCACATACATAAGCTCTTAACATTAGGTTTAAGTTAGTTTTATTCCTGTTTAGCATTGTTTTGACCAGAATTGTATGTTTCTACTAAATAGGTTTGCCATATATTTTTATGTAGAATGAGCAGGCTTGATAAATGGTGACCTTCAAGTCATTTGTTAAAAATGGTACGGGGTATTATCCATATTAATGTTTAGAACTCTGTTGTTTCTTGTGAGTGTGTTTAACTGTTGGTTATTGTGGAGGAGTGAATTTGAACTTGAGTACGAAAAACAAAACAGGTTATTGCAATATTCTAGATGTAAGAAATAGTGTGTTATAAGGAACTTTGCAAAATAATACTGTTTACTAAGATTGTGGTAGTTTTAATATTTTCTTACAAAACAGTAAGAATGCTACTATATTTTTGTTTGAAATGTTTCCAGGGTCTTTTGCTTATAATACTGTACTGATATATCTCACTTTCTTAATATTTTCTTTAAATGTTGGCTGTGGTTAAGTTTTCGTTTGCCACTCTTTATGTTACTTTTATGTTGTTTTAATAATTTCGTATTGTGCTTTTTGCTGTTTTTTTACCTCATGAATTGTTTGTTCTGTTTTACTGTATGGGTATTGTAGTTAGTAATTTAGTCTACATATTGCTTGCTGCAGGTGAAGAAGTGCCAACTTCAAGTTTTTTCATTTAAGAACTTGTGTGGTATCCAGTTTAATTTTGAGTCAAAGTAATTCCTAAGAATTTTGCTGATATTGTTACCTGTAACTGTCATGTCTAGATATAACTGTAATATTAATTTGATTTCCTTTCTTACGATTTTGTAAATAATATGGCTTGTATTTTGTACGTATTTATTGTAATTCTCCACTTACTGCAGTGAAAATTCTACATTGTTTAGTAATGGTTGTAATGCTTTGAACGAAATTTAAATCAAACCTCGTGTAGCTTTTCACGAAAAAAGAAATCTACGACTCGTACAAATAATTATGATACACCTACACTCCCGACAACAGGTGTAGTTACAGGGCAATAAAAAGTTAAATAAAAGAGGTCGGAGAAGGCGTAGGCACACATTAATCAAAAAATGTTGTTTTAAAAAACAGAAATATTACATTTTCTCTTCTATTTTAATCTTCGGTTAAACGTTCCTGATTTTCTTATGTAAAAACAGATTTATACGGAAGTGATTATAAATTTAAAATTTATTGTAGAAATATTTGTATAACACAAACTTGAGAGTGTGCATACAATATTCACGTGCTTGAGTAAAACCTATATTTACAATAACACTCATTACGACTTGTTTGCTCATGTAAAACGTTTCTCAGCCGAAACGTCCCTATTGAAATCACCAGTGATTGTTCTTAAGGACACTACAATATGATTGTTTCTGCTATAACACAGGTTGAGCTTTGAAAGACACTCTTTTGTTGAGATTATTTGTTGAAGTGTATTAAGAATAATTATACTGTTCTTGAGGTTAAACTGAACATTGTTTAGTGTTACTAGGATTAATTCAAGGGCGTGATATTGGTGATAAACCTATGGGGGGGATCATAATTATTGCTATACTCTTCAATAAAAGAACTTGTCCTAACCGAAGGTTAGTCTGGGTTTTTCTACACAATATCTTTTATGATAACGTTAAACTTTAACTTCTCACACAGAAATAAAACAACAGCACGAAGCGGAAATCGTTGAGACAGTTTTAACTTTGACCTAATCTCTCATAGGAAATCTTTACTGTGACGCCACCTTTCTCGAGTGTCGTGTTGACCCGAAATATTTTATCTTTGGCCTAATCTGTTATAGGTAATCTGTATTACCGCGTCACCTTTCTCGAATGTGGTGTTGGTCTGAGACAGTTTTATCTTTGACCCAATCCCTAATAAGAAATCTTTATTGTGGCGCCACCTTTCTCGAATGTAATGTTGTCCACATTAACTCCCCCATAGAAATATAGTAATCTGATTCTTATTTTAGATTTCGCAATCATGCCAAATGGTCCAGATGCGGTAAGATCATAGAGAAATATTTCTAAAGTTCATCAAAAAACAACAACAAAAAAACCAAAAGCGAATTATACAAATAGCCGACTTTTCCCAGTGTTGTAAAAAAACATACACCTAAATTTCTCGAAGCTTTTCTTGGTAAACACAAGATAAACATCTTGCTCTTTTAAGCAGTAGCGTGAGACGTGTGAAAGAAACATATATGTTGAGCATAAATCATTAAAGATATTTACCGGATTTCCGGTGTCAAAACGTCCTCTACCGTCTTGTATAAGAATAAAGAAAACTGTGCCAGTGAATGAGATTGGTGATTTAAGTTTTATCGTATAAATAACACAAATGACATCAGAACACAAAGTTTTGATATACATGCAATTTATTTACAATATTTTAATGCAATATAAATGTAAACAAAACACACCGTATCTAAAGAAGAATTCTCTTCCAACATTTGTCTTTACTTAAGTACATTATTACTCTTATGTGGCAGGCTCGTTCTCTCTGGGCAGGACGTGATTTAGCACTTAGCGTGTTGGATTGTGGATTCGTGATTCGCATTCCACTGCAGAAACAAATCGCGCAAACACTTTGTGGTTTTCAGTATACCGTAAGAGTGATGGTCAAATGATGTAATCATAATAGTCCAAGAGTTGGTAGTCAAGTGATTTGATTATAATAGTCTGAAAGCAGATGGTCAAATGATGTAATTATAATAGTCTAAGAGCTGGCGCCCTTGTGATTTGATTATAATAGTCTAAAAGCTGACGGTCAAGTGATGTAATTATAATAGTCCGAGAGTTGACGGTGGGTGTTATTGAGCAGCTTCCTTCCCTCTAGTGTATCAGTTGAAATCTAGGGGCGGTTGCTGTTACATAAATATTCGAAACAAATAAACTAGTGTTTATTCACTTTAAAATTTTCATTCACCCTAACGAGTGATTCAAATTATTATTAAAGGATTATGACAAGTACATACTTAAACACAAATCTGTTAAAAACTGAAGTTGTATCCAATACATCTAGGTGAATATTCACTATTTTTCAATGATGCACACATTTATAACAGTAAGTACTAATTCATAAACTGAAGTTTTCATTAACTTTAAAGAATTTTCCTTTGAGTTAATCAAATAACTTTAGTGTACTCTTTGTTACAATCATTTCAAGAATTTTTTCTGTTGATAATTTGACAGCACACTTAAAAAAACAACTGACAACCAACGTATATTGACACTGATAAAAACAATATAGATGACAAATTTTGAACTAAAGAAAGGAAGGTTAAGATAAATTTCCTCTGAACAAAATTTAGTTCAAGATCTTTATTAAAAACAGCTTCTTTTTCACTAAATCTACTTAACAATGATTTAAAAAGTGATGACCAGTGTAAAAATTAAAAACTTTAATTCCTGATTTATCATTATTTTAAAACACTGGAACTTAATATTGTGGAGACACTAAAACAGTTCAAAGAGTAAACATTATCTTAACAATGGTGTTTCTGAAACAAACTCTGAACACAAGTTTGAGATTCATACACAAAGTTGATAACAATTTGGAACAGATTGTAGCATTAGTTGTTGATCTGTTAACACTGTTCAAGTCTTGTTCTTTAGAATTCTGATGGCACGTCACCTTGAACAAGGTGCAGGAGCAGGCATATTACTTCATTCTACAACTCTGGAATGGTCTTCCACTTCTATAGTATCATCTTCACAATGTTTGGTTCTACCTGTGTATTCAGAGATTCTCCCTAAATTAGAAAAAAAACCAAAAAAAAAACGTTCTCAGTAATAATAGTAGAAAACTGAATATGAAATTACATTTAATCAATTGTGAAACAGACTTCAGGGAAAGGAACAAAACTATGTAACAGCACCAATGTCATTAAAAGAACACACTGTAAATATAATAATCAATTTACATTTTCTTTAGTTTTACTTACACAGTATTTCATTAAGTGTGTGTGTGTAACATAAGTGTTTATTTTGATTTCCTGCAGTATTCTTGTTCTAAATTCAGATTGGCTCCTGAGACCTAAAAGGTTGCCGACACCTGTTCTAAAAGATACGTGAAAGATAGAAGTTTGGTTAAAAATAATGAACACAATATTCTCACAACTTTTAAGTACTTATAAACATTCAACAAAAGAAAATATCAATGTTATAATACAAGACAGTTTAAAACTGTTGTCACCAAGATGGTGTAAACATTAAGTATATAAACAAAAATAAATAATTTGTTTAAGATTTAACAAGGTTTGACCTTTGAGGTTGTAATATATCAAATGTTAAGTGAAAGAAGAAATTTTCTAAATAACATAGACTTTTGCAAAGTTTAAAACGTACTTGTTCTTGTGGCACATATATGTATGGAAACTGTATTCCCTGTTGGACTTCATTGACCATAGATATTTGATTAGATGTTATTATCAACTTGTTCACTTACCTCTTAAACAGGAAAAAAAACTCTGCCTTGTTCAAATTTTTAAATATTACCAATCTGTGAAATAATGTGTTCCAAAATCATGGTGTTTCCCTCTTTCCAAGATATTTTGCTCTTTTTAGTTCTTCTTCAATAATCACATCATTGACGATGTGATTTTCATGTCTAATCTGTAGTTTCACAGACTTTGGAATGTCTGGTATTAACCAACAAATTAGAGTTGTCATGATGAATACAAGACACTAAAAAAGGAAAAACATAAGTTTCACTGGAGCAGTTTTTAAAACATAATCCTTTTACATAACACTGTTTAACCAATACAGATTATAAAACTTTATGAACAATGATTAAATCATGAAGTCTTCTTAAATTACTAATGAGCATGTACAGTCATTCAGAACAGTATCAGTGCTACATAATAAGAAAAACATTCTACTGGATGAACAGAAGCCACAAAAAAATCTAATACTTATAGAATTGGGTAATGAAAAGGATAGTTTATTAACAAAAATGATTAATCAATCCATTTTGTGAAGGATAACTTAGTAAATGTTACTGAAACTTTTAAAAACATTCTAGGATTGTCCTGGCTGTATTAAAATGTATTACCTTTTATGCTCTATTTATGTTGCTTCATTAAAAACAACTGAACATAGTTATAATGTTTATACATTTTCAGTCTCAGTAAATGTTAAAAGTTTCCAACTCCCTTGAAGTTAATTTAATACAGCAATTCTCAACTGGTTCTGTGGGTTTATGTACACCTAAACATATATTTAGCTTCCTCAAAAAAAATTTAAATTACAAATAAAAGGTGTTTTAATAAAAGCTATTCACACTTTATATTTGTTTTAAAAACTTTGGTTAAATAAAGTCTCAGGTTAGTTCTACAATTAACATTTAAAAATATTCTATCTTTTGAAGAAAGAAGGTTGTATTTTATGTCCTTAAGTGAAAGCTACTGTTAATTGATTTATTTTAGTATAAACTGAAAATGAACTGCAAATGTAATTAAGTTTAATCAAAAATAAGATCTATAATTTGAAAAATTGTTTCCAACCACAAAAATAGAAACGAAAACCAAGCGAGCTGTAGCCAGCTGCCAATATAACGTCTTATATTCATATTTGTTGCTTGCTGTTGGGGGGCTCTCTATAGTCTTGGTACCTGAAACCATGAAATAAAATGACCTTAAAACAGAAGTCAGCATTTTAAACAACTTATTTTATAGTGGATGTTTTGCATTTCATAAAATTTTAACTATACCTTAAAATTGTTATCTGTACTCAGACAAGTTTTTTAAAATAAAGTTAACTTTCTAACTTAAACAGCTAAGTACATTTTATGCTCTTATACGAACAGCAATATCCAAGTTTGTTAGCAATATCAAATTGTTAGAAATTAATTCTATAGTTTTCTTCCAAAAAAGTTCCTTTGAAATCCTATTGAGTGAGGAGATGTTGTTGGAATTTTGTGGCTCTGATGTCTGGGAAATATTAATAGATTTGTACCAACAGAAAAGAAATAACATCATCGAAGGGTTTACTCTTCAAATTCTATTGTTTTATTTAAACAATATTTGTGTATCAATCCTGAAATACAGTCATTAAGAGAGTCGATGTAGTTGATTCAAATTTTGCTGAAGATAAAATCAGTAAAGTTCTCTCTCTTGAAGATGTATAACTTTTTTACTGCACATAAAACAGAATCTAGAAACAATCCTTTCATCTTCCTCGGAGAAAAATGTATTAAAGTTTTGTACAAATGTTACTTCTTACAGAATAAAAAATAAAACTGATGGTGAATGTTATGAAATCTCTTGTGATTATTTTTAATGTTTATAAAAGGATAATAAAATTTCTGTTTAGTACTATAAATAATTATGTTACATTAAAAAATATTGCATAATGCACTTGAATAGAATTGTAAAACAACTGTTATTTCTAACTAACCTACAATTAGGTTTGTAAAAAAAAAATTAATTACTACTTAAAGCAACACTTTTTGTCGAAACCCATCAGGCTAGCTTCGTGAAGTATTGGCTTTGACTGCCGAAACAAAAAGAAACTTGCCTGATTTATGGATAGAATACACTCTTTTTATTAGTTATATAAATACAACCAATTGTCCAACAGCAATATAAATGAGAATTACACATATTTCTTGAAAAACAGAAGATAATACAAGGATTTGTCATTTGGGTTGAAATTTTATATTCGGAGTTGTTAGTATCTGCTATATGTACGTTTCTAATTGGTTGAACAATCTGAAACCCTTACAAGAGGAGAGAAAAAAATATTTGTAAATGAAAATTCAGAGCATCACCAGATTGTGTAGAGAAGTATATTCATTTTTTTAACTTAAGAATTAAATCTTATGTAATACTAATATTTAAGTCATAAAGTATCTTTTTGTACCAAGTTTAATAATATGTATTATTTTAAGTAGTTTAATCAACCCTTTATTGTCTCCACCCATATATCTACACATGCTAGATATCACCTACAGCATTATATTTACGCATGCCAAACATAATTTCAATCCATATGTCTATGCATACGAGACATAACCTTCATCGAAATATCTCGCGATACCAGATATCTTTTCCAATATGTCTGATCATGCTAGACATCATTTCCACCCCTACATTTAACATGATAGACATCATCTGTACCCATCTATCTTTGCATGCTAGGCATCATTTCCACCAACTTATACATGCCAAATGTACCATGTTGCATTCAACTGCCTTGAATCTGGTTCATTGTGGTAAAAATGTTGTTGCAATGATGAAAAATACTTTCATGGATGATAACTTTGAAACTAACTCAATAAAATGGTTGTACCTTGCACAATTTGATATCCCATGTCAATAGGGTTAAAGTTTGAATCTACGTAAAATGGTAGTAACTTGTGCACTTTCATGTCCGATGTCAGTAGGGTTAAAGTTTGAATCTACGTAAAACGGTTGAAACTTGTTCACTTTGATGTCTCACGTCAGTAGGGTTAAAGAGACACCACACTGGTATCCCATGCCAGTTGGGTTAAAGAGACACCACACTGGTTCTTAATCACACATACATTGTTTTCTATGCTCTGTTAATTTGAAACAATAAAACAAAAATTAACACTTACTTGCAGTATTCCACACTGGTGTCAGGTTCAGAAAGAATATTCAAATCACCAGGAAAGTCACTGATGTTGAAATCTGACAGAGTAAAGTTCAGAAATCCATTCAGTGACCCATCTGGTGAAATGAAAACTTTATAAAATGTCTCCTCTATAAAACTTGATGTAAAGGCAATAATTAGTGCCTGAAAAGTAAGAATATAGAATTAACAGTTCAGAAAATAACACACTTTCTTTCACCTTAAATAATATACTGTAATATTATTTAGTTTGATTGTGTAAGAGCAAACATTATCAAGTTTCACACCATTAAGTATATTGGACAATGTAGAAGAAAATATTCACATGTGTAAACGTCATAGTACACAGTTAACTGGGTTTGACATTGTGGATTATAATAAAATTCACTGTGTTAAATGTCTATTGCATCACTAACCATGCTTGATAGAACAGAAAATAATAGCATTTTCATCTTAAATTTCTTATGACATTGTTACTTTTTATATTAAATGAACATCAATTTACTATATAGAATTATTATACTATATAATTCCAAAATAAAGTAATAATATGGTGACACTGTACTTCAAGTGATCAGAAAGGTCAAAAACAATTTATTGTTTCTATTGACATCAATATGTAATACATTATAAACTCCTGTCTCTTCATAATAGTAACAATTAAGTTTCTATATCACATCAAAATTGTGATAGATCAACACCATGACAATTCTTCAATGCACAAAATTTCGTCTTTAATTAATAACAACCAATGGTCAGTAGGTGTAAACTTGTAAACTGACTCACAAAAAGAAATCACATCAATGTATTTTATAAACCCACTAAAGGTGCTTTAGAAAATCACTGCAGAAAGAACACAAGTACACAGAAATTCTAAAAGAGATCATATTAAGTTACAGTTTTGGAACTGACCTATACTTATAACATTAATTTAATAATCACCTTAAACATCAAACGTTTCTCAAAATAATTTCATAATTTAGATAAAATTTGAAAGGAAATGCAAAGAGTTTATTTCACTTATAATGATTCTTAAGGTGTCTCACTCTAATATCATACATGTGTATGAAGTATTCCTTTATCACTGTAATCAATGTATGTGATATTACTAACAGTTAGTATTAAGAACAAGTACAAACATTGCTCATAATTCTCTGTACTTACATTTGTGATGACAGAAATCTTTCCAACAGAATTAAGAATTCTGTACCATATTCCTATCAAAATAGAATCAACCTATTAGGATAACTGGAATATATTTCAATAACTTTACTGTCTAATCTTTTTATTATTTTTTTGCTTACAAAACAATTCTCTTTCATTAACATTACATTCATGTATAGAATGGATTATATATATCTCAGCTAAGTTATGAATTAATACTTATCACTAAAGACTAATCAGGAGTTATTAATTAACTCTAATAATTCTTCTCTGTATATTTAGTGTAAAAAATCAAGGTTTGAAATAAAACAAACTTCAAAGTATGAATATTACATTACTTCACTATCTGGGTAACTAGAAATGTCATAATGAAAATACCTGAAAGGCTAAAATCCAAATATTTCTTACAACTGATTGGTTCACACATGACTGTCAAATGATTGTTATTATTTACTAATAACAGTCCTCACTCAGTTAATGGAAGAGTGTTTGTATGTCACAAAGAAGTTGGGTATCACAACATTATTGTCTACATTTTAAGAGCTTCAGACTGTGATTTCTAACAGATTTACCATGATACATTTGTTTTAGTACCTACATTTATTTCAATATAGTTTTCCTTTTTTTCATGTGATGTATATTGTTGGCTATGTATTGCACAAGTCCCATCTGTTCTTGAAATTTGCAGAAGAATCTCAAGAGTAAGATTTAATATTTATTTATTTTATGAAAACACTAGCATCTTCCAACTTTGGTGATTATTCTAGAAACTCACAATAAACTATATAAACCAACATGCCAAGAGCAGGAATAATATTATTAGTCAGTTAAAGTCAGTGTGATATAGGCCTCAGAAGCTATTATTGTGATTAACACCAATTAATCATAAAACTACAAAATTGGGAACCAGGTATGCAGTAGATTTTGAACATTACAAACCGTTCAATTTGGGATATTATTTTTTCTACAAGGACATTAAATAGCATTTCTGGAAAAAGTCAGTTTGTAATCAGTGCAAAGCCATACAAGATAGCCAGCTTAAGTGATGTGTGACAGTCTCAACTCGGATTGAATTTGCTTGTTATGGACCTGAACTGTCGATAAAATATCTGGTTCTAGATCATATATAAAACTCAGTATTGTTTCTAAAACTCTTGTACCTAAACCCTAATTTGTAATAACTATAATTATAGTTTGTGTCGTTTTTCCTTTTTGCATATTTTAATATATTTGTGTCATAATAGAGATTAGTGCATGCCAATCTTGTTGAGAAATATCATATTTTAATACATACTAACATTTAAATAACAACTAAATTCAAATTAGTGATTATTTAGAGCAATAATACATAATGTATGTAACATAATAAATCAGAGACTTGTGTGAAATAAAAAATATGTAACATTATCAATTTACTTTCTTCTTAACAGACTAAAACTAAACAGCTTGCTGTATTCACCACACTGTGCACTCACCAATGTTCTTAACTCTTTCTGCAACAGGTCGTCGTAAGAAAGTGATAAACTTCCTAGCATCGAGCCTGATTTCTGTGATGTTGTTTAGTAAAGCAAATAATGGTGCCAGAGGAAATGCAACCACAAAAATTGTGACAAATCCAAACTGCAACACTGGAGAAGGGGAACAAATTACAGAAACGTTTATTAATTGAACTGTACATTTAATGTTTGAGGAAGTTTTTTATGATTTAGACAGTTAAATATATTAATGTAATTAGTGGACTACAATAACAATAATACATGTGGTGACTCCTTGGAAGTATCACACTTTATTACACAGAAATTCTAACCTTACGGTGTTGATTCAGGTCTAAAGGTGGTTGAATAAGAGATTTAATTTCTAGTTTAACATGAAAGTCAAGACAGAAACATTAACATCAAAATCAAGTAGCATATTAATAATGTTTCATTTAAAAAACAAACAAACTAAAACACAGACAAGGACCTTTAAAATTGCTGTTCCAAAAAATACTAATCATTGAGGTGGTGTAGCTGTTTTACAGGTATTTAATAAATGTTTCCTCTATACATTAAACTGTTCTGAAAAACAAGCTGAAACCCATAACATTAAAAAAAAAAATTTCTTTGTTTGTTGTTAAATGCAAAGTTGTACGATGTGGAATTTGACCCATAACCACAGCGGGAATCAAATGTTTAATCTTAGCATTATAATCCTTCAGGCTGAGCAATAAACACAATTCATATCCATTTCTACATCATCAAAAACATTCTAAATGCTGCTCCAACTACAATTTTCACATACATTATTATCATATCACACATTTCATCTTTACTGTTAATTATACATTATATAACTAAAAGTATTTTAAACTACGTTGGAGATACTTAAAATAATTATATTTCATTCATTTCCATAGTAGTCAGTTACTCAGTTAACTACAATTAGAATAACTTGATTTTAAGGCTCTTGAATGATGTACAAACTACAAGGTCATTGTTAAAGATCTAACATTTTTCACAGACATGGAAAAAGTACCATTTTAATCTGTTCAAGTTTTTATGTAGAACATATGTATCTATTAATGTAATTATTTTCACATCATTATTTTAAACTTAAGCCTTACCCATTTCAAGATATTCACTAAAAAGACCCAGTTCTTCTTGGTTTATTAAGTTGTAGTCACTCTCCCACTGAGTGGGTGCATGGTTTTCATGAGCACACTGACCCTTTTTATGCACTGACCACTTCTTGTAAACCCGTAACAGCCATCTAGATAAATACAAAAATATTTTTACCTAGTTTTAAAATAATATCAGTTTTTGTTGTTGACATGAATGTATAAATAGTTTAATTTTACATACAATCTGACATACTACATGTTTGACTGAACATTAATAAACTATGAATCTTGAACATATCAAAATCACTTTTGAAAAAAAAAAGTACAACAGTTCTAATATCTCAAAATGAGCCAACTGTCATAGAAAATGTTCTTACATGAAATTATTACAATAAATGTCTATTTTAACTAAAAAACTTACGGAACACCCATTTCCACCACGGCGTTAATGAACTGCTTCCCTGCCACAATTATAGCTAACTGCAAAGAGAGTTCAAACAAACACCCTCCTGTTCCACACTAGAAATAAATGTAGAAAAACAGTTTCAAAATTACTGTGGCAATACCACTTTAAAAAATATCTCAGAAAGGACACAAGACTGAAAAGTACAATAAGATATAAGTTAGTGAGTGAGAGCACTAATAACTTGCCCAGGATCAAATGGTCCAAAAAATAATGTTTCAAACCTCAAAATTTAAAGAATGTGTGTGACTAACATGAAAAACTTTGATTGATTCTTCATAGTTTAAGTTTCTCATGACAGGCTCAATCCCAGGAACTGACCTAACAATTATTCTGTGCTTGTTATAGTATTACAATGTATTCACATCATTTGGCAGGCTTTAAGTAAACATAAAAAGTTTTTTGCACACCAAAGATTATATTTTTTGATGGAGTATTTTCACTAAAAATGTATCTGTGAATACTTACATATGTATAGATGAATAAATAGAGAATTTCTGTTTGCTAGTCTGAATGTTGATTTCCAAGTTTAGCTTAAAAATACTTTTCTTAGTCTCAAAAATTTCAAACCTTTTTCTGTAATATCTAAACCTAAATCCTTGTTACTGGTGTAACCCATGAAGCAGTGAAGAATGACTGTCTGGAATGACTTTAAATTGTGATATTAAACTACTTATGTTTATACTAAATAGTTTTATGCTCATAATAGTGTGTGTATGTGTATACATTGTTAAATGTTATTGTTTTATTGCCTTTATAACCCCTAACTAATTACTATTCATGCCTTAATAAGTTGTAAATCATGTGACAAATATGCAGCTCTTGCTATGCTTTTGAATTCCATTATGCACGAGCTACTCATGAACATTTTTTAAAATATTACTATTATTATTAGTTTTTTTGTTTGTGTGTTTTTGGTGTGTTTTATTTTAATTTTGTGCAAAGCTACACAAGGGCTATCTGCACTAGCTGTCCCTAATTTAGCAGTGCAAGACTAGGGGGAAGGCAGCTTGTCATCACCATCCAGTGCCAACTCTTTCACCAACAAATAGTGGGATTGACTGAACCATTATAACGACCCCACGGCTAAAAGGGCGAGCATGTTTGGTGCGACGGGTATTCAAACTTGCCACCCTCAATTTACGAGTTGAGTGCCTTAACCACCTGGCTATGCCAGGCCTATTATTATTAGTAGTAACAGTAGTGCTTATTTTACTCAATCTAACCTAACTGATCTAAAGATATTTCTATTTTTAAACAATAATTTCCCACGGCAATCAAGGTTAAATTGAAAGCAAAATATGGAATTTTATTTACAGGAAACATTGCAATATGATAAATCACTTGACAGATGAAAACCACGGCTTTCTATTGGTTTTTAAGTAATACTGAACTGAGTGGCTTAAACACTTATTGGTAATTTCTAATAAAGAGGACGTCACAAGTGGGTGTGGCAAGATAGATTTGATTTCATGTCTCTGGAACCAAATAATATCAAACGCTATGAAAATTATAGTATGCCTTAGTGAAATTATATAATAATAAGTGATTTACATTAAATTTCATTTTCTACTTCTTGAGGGTGGTAAATAAATTAGAGAAGAAAAGGCCTAGAGAGAAAATGTTACAATTCTTACACTAGAAAATTCTAGTTTTTTATTTTAAATATTGCCTTCTGAAAGTAAAATCTTTAAACTTGTATACTATTAAAATATGGATTAAGAGCTATGTTTTCAGAGTTTATTTATTAGTATATCATGAAAAGAAAATACTTTAATCAACTTTTGAATGTAACTCACTAAAACCTTAAGACATGCACAGAAAAAATATCTACAAAAAAGGGTTAATATTGCTATTTTTCCCAGCCAACAGGAAGTGTTCTTTGAATAAAAATCAAGATTTCATGTTTTTTTTACCATGAATTTATGACTTCAGGTCCCAAATACCAGTGCAAATACAGGACTTCTTATAGTTATTTGACTGATTGCTATTATGTTATTGAGCAAAACATTGTCTAACCAGGTTTCAGATTGAGTATATACATATTGATAAAGTAGGTCATAGATCAGTGTTGTCTGTGTGAAGTAGATTACCTCAAACAGTGCTGGTTAGTAAGGTCATGTGGGAGCTTATGTACATATATCAAAATGCAGTTTGTTAGAACAAGAAAGAAGTAATTTAGGTATGTTACTTTCTAATCTAAATTACATTTGTCTGTGTATAAATGAATAATTATTACTGATCTTGGATCTTATCTAAGCCTAGATCTATACTACTGCTAGTAGCAATAAAACAATGCAGGTGTCCTAATGATACTCAGGCCTAAACACAGGTCTGAGCAACACTGAATGATATGTGCAAACTGGAGATAGTTTTACAATGTTTTATGTTTAGTGTCATTTCTACAACACAGTGACAATGCTGGATACTTATAATTTCTTGGGATAAAATTTCAAAAACCAAAAATTCTTTTGAATATGTCTAAGAGACAACTTAAAAAGAACATTGGAAAAGAAAATCACAAAAGTCCTTAATTATAGAACATATTTAGTTTTATAGATACAGTATAAAATCAAATCCTATTTGCAAATTTCAACTTAAACTAAGAACAAACAACACAATTATTAATAAAATATTCCCTTCAATGTTTCAGTTACTTTTTAACTTATTATTTAAATTCTTAACTCATAATATCCTTACGTATTAAGAAGTTAATTAAATTAACGGCCATTTTGGCCAACTGACCACCATTTTGCATACAATCTTCACATGACTATATCAACTTTAAAGACACTTTACAACATTCATGTTTCAATATTACCAGGAGATATAAATGAAAGTCTGAAAATGGCAAGTTGTCTTAATTATTTTGGTAGTGCAAAAGTAAATAAAAAGGTAGGATTTTATAAATAATAAACTGCAAACAACAACATGATGTTATTTATTATGACTTAAAGAACAGAAAAGTGGCAATTACATTCCAGTTTTAGTTTCTTAAAAATTACAAGATTACTGAGAAATTAAAAGCCTCTAGAAGGCTTATTTTCTAAAGTTATCTAAAAATAAAAGTTAACATTTTACTTAAACTGAAAATTGTTTCCTATAATACTTACCATCCACCAACACTCTAGCTAGAATCTCACATTGATAAAAGTGTAGGGGGCAGTGCAGGCATGATCCACACACAAAGCATTTGTATAGAACAGGAATGTACCAAGAGAAAAAGTGGTACAAGAGTGTGGAAATTACACCCTACCTCAATGACAAATATGCTCTTCACTTGGAGCTTTGTTCCTAAATCAAAGGCAGAACAGAATATGAATAATCATCAGGTAGGCCACCCCTGACCAGACAGCCAAGATTCTATGGCTCAGGGTTGGAATTAAGGGGTTGTAGTACCTATATCCCATGTTGCTGGCTATGGTTATCAGACCACAATGTTATATGTGTATATATACACACACACTTTAGATACCAACATGTAACCACAGAATGTTGCATTTGGCACCATCAGAATAACGACACGAAAGTAAGCAACACTTAACGAGTCCAAAAGGTAACACCCGAGGCTAGGAATAATGGGATCCCATATGTCATACTCAACAAATGAACAGAACTCATCTGGTAAGGAATTATGAACATTTGTTTTCAGTCTCTAACCAAGTGGATAAGGTGTATTCTACTTAACCCTGGAATTATGTGGAACCTGCACTCAACCAAGGACTTACAATGGAATTGCTTTAGTTTCAATATTATGATATAGTGAACCAACCTCCATAAATGATAACCAAAACTGGCACTGATCAAAGAGAAGGGTTTTGCACTCCCCAACTAGATAACTGTATGCAAAATATGAACCAAATTTATGAGTAGGTTCCCAGGAAGGCTGGAGCCACTCTTTCTGAAAGATGAAAAAAAACATCTAGAAACCCTAGAAGGAGGACCCCTGACTTTGCCCTCTTCTCCAAGAGTGGTTGAACACACTCAAAAACTTTGGTGGAAAAGCCTCTTGTCTGCCACAGATTCTCAAGCTCCACCAATACAGCCTGATGTGCTAAAATACACTGGGGAGACCTGAAAAACAGAGCTCTGGAAACTGTGCAATAGGTGAATCAAGTTCCCTACATTTTTTCAAAACAAACCAATCACAATTTATTCAATATGAAGATTAGCAAGATCCTTTTTAGCTGTATTCATGAATGTCCATGAGTGGCAATCCATAATAAGATAATATCATCTGGTAGGTGCCTAAATGATCTTACAGGGCACCTCATTTTGACAGAACCTGTTGCATACTGGTGGTAGTAATTATAGTGAAAGTAGTTGCTAGTATGAAGTCAAAAAGAGAAAGCATACTTGCCTCAGAAGCACTCACCCCAGAATGAGATACCATGAAAATAAAGGGACCCTGAAAAATAAAAAGAGTATATGATTGAGGAAAATACTCATTTCTGGTAAAAGCCTAGCAGATGTGGTAAAAAATATACAGGAAGTACTGGGACACCATCAGAAGAGAAATTGGCCAGATCATGTAAACAAAAAGATAGGAGTGTAATAGAAGTATTCCACATACCAGCCGACACAATGTCTTCAAAGAACCACTGGACCGAGCAGCTAATGACACTGGATATTGAGAAATAGCTACAATGTCAACAGATGTTAAGTATGTTTTGGAATTATTATACAGTACTATGAATAAACTGTGTACAAAAAGAAAATTTAAATAACAGTTTAACACCTGAACTTTTATAAAACAAAAAAACTGACAATGTTATACATACTTCCTCTTGTCGATATCCAAACAATGAATTGTAATGTCCTGGATACCCAACAAACCTGTTGCATCAAAAGATAAATTTTAACATAAACAACTTTCTTCACATGTAACATAAAGATAAAAATAAAATCTAAAAAAGTCAATTCTGTATTGATGAACTATTCACACTTTCTCCATTGTCCTTTTTCATTTTAAGTCTCCTAAAATCTCAAAGGTAAAACCACAAGTTTGTGGGTAATTAAGCACAAAGCTACACAATGGGTTATCTGTACTCTGCTTACCACCAGTATCAAAACCTAGTTTCTACCAATGTAAGTTTGCAGACATACTGCTGTGTCATTGGGGTAAGAAGTACAAGTTTAGGACATTTTTAAAAAATAAAGAATTCTATGCCATTTCAACAAGTTATTATTAAAATTTCCATGACCATTTAATTCACATTTTAGCTTGTTATATTTAGACTTGTACATCAATAAATTATATTATTCAGCTAAAACATTAATTTTATCTGCAATATTTATAAATAAGGGCCCCTCATAATGCTAAGTTTATTTTTAATGAACAAAAAATAATGTGCTTCAATATTTGATTAGTTACCTATAATCTGAATTTGAAAGGGAATACCCTTTATTATGGTGTCACAAGTTTGTTTTTATTGCTTAAAACATTTTTCTTACATATGAATTGTAATAATATCTTTGTATTAAAAACTAAAAACCAACAAAAGTAGAAAAAAATGAACACATAAAGGTAAATACAACAGTTTAGCACATTGCTTCAACAACAATCTACTTCAACCTACACATGCAGATATTAAAATGTTTCAAAATCATGTTACATGTGATTTTTAAACACTTCTATGACCAGTAATAAGTTAGTCTACAAAACAACTTGAAAGATTAGTTTTTTATAACTATGTATTATCAGCTGTCTTTTAGTACCATTTATTTTGTTTCTTTTTTTCATTTCATATTTTAACACAAATTACTCACCTTCCTTTAAAAAATGCAATGTAAAAAACTGATGAATAGTAGTTGACAAACTTCAACATGTACATCTTCAAAGTCAAACTATTTTCATAATCACTTTGAGTGCGATGTATTTCTATATACAATATTTCAGAACAGTATTAACTATTTTACAAAAAGAATATTAACATACAGAAAAAGGTTGACATAAATAAAAAATGTTTGATAAACTACCTTAACACTAATGACAACCAATTGATAATACTATTAAACTTGTCATTTAACATCCATCATGTCAGAGGTTTTTAGAGCTCTTAGGTGAAACATTAAGTTCTATTCTTCAAATCAAATCTTTAGAGTATAAATATCTTTCTGTCTGAAAGTGAATTATTTCTTATTTACAAAATTCATTATTTTCCATAGTTATAAATATCATTCTACGTCTGGCTCAGGTCCAGCTTTTAGGTGACTCTGCTGCTGTCACACGGAGCAAAGATATTTCTGCAACGTAGTTTTGAGTAATTAGAAATACTACGGTCAAATATTTTTGTATTGAGGGAGAGGAAGTCATAATAAAATACAAATCATAGGAACTGAAGACGAATTTTCCACATTCTTCTTAATTTGTCCATGATCTAAATAAATGTTAAGCCTTATCTTAGCCTCCACCATTTTTTGTTGTTGTTGTCTAGATACACTAGTTTCCATGAATTAGCAAACACGAACTACTTCTCAAGCCAAATCATTAGGAAACACAAGTTAATTTTAAATCAAAATGATTGACTTCATTCCATACTGTAACAGAAAAAAAGAGCTTTACATTCTAGTTTTACAGTGGAAATATCTTTTTATGGTAGTTTTTATACACATTTTTAGTAATCTTTGACAATTTTAAAATATATAACATGCAGTACTGAAGCCAATTTATGTAATATCTCTACATAAATTGACTGCATTAATAAGAGATGTTTTATTATTTATTGTAACATGATTTTATCTCAAAATAAAATTCCATATTTTAAAATTTATTTTATTAGTAGCCTTCATACACAAGTTTATAAAAAATTATGTTGAAACACACATATATCCTTAATATAAAATGCATAGGGTCGGTTTATTGGACAAATGCCATATTACAGATGCAATGTTCACTATATTTCTGAATTTATTATGGATATCTACACAAGATGTTGCAAGTTGTTAGTAGAATGTACTAACATTCCTATTTTTCCTTTTCAGTATCCCTGTACACTGTATATGATATTTACTGTTCTTCATCATGAACTGTCATTAAATCAAATACATAATACCAAATTAAAAGTTACAAATAATCATCTAACCTTAAAATTATCATAAATATATTTATATAAATACTATACAATTTTTTTCATGTATTTCTGCATATATATGTTAGCAATGTGAACAGTTTTCACTGCTTTGATCACAAGACTATATGGTATTGCAACTAAATATACTTTACTGTGTTTCACACTGATCCACTAGTTTATTTAACAAAACACTCAGACTTGATCAATAATAAAACTAAGACTGGTAAAGTGATAAAGTGTGCTGTTAGTGATGTTCAATATACTTTTACATAATTACTTTCTAATGTTATTTTAATAGATTCTGTACAAACAGAAAAGTTAATTAAAAATTCAGATAACATGCATAATGTGGCATAAATTAATTTTTTAAAGAAATAAGTTCTATTTTGAAAAGTGTGCATAATTTGGATTTATTCACCAATAAAATGTATATGTTTTTTCAAGATGTATAAATTATTCTGATAAACTTTGTGTGACTGTAACAGTATTTATCTGGCACTAAAATAAATATGGATAAGAACTTTTGCAGTCAGATTCTGGTTAAATTTTGTTATTCAAAATGATGAACAAAACATACAAAATAACCTATGTTCATTTGGAATTGCCAAAATTAGAAACAAGTAAAACTCACCCAATTCAGTGAGGAAGGTGGCTATTCTTCTATAAATCTAGAAAAGGTTAATAGTTAGTCAGTTGTTTCAGAAAGAACATCTACACTAGCCATCCCTAACTTTAAACTGATAAGACTATAAAATGGCACCTATTGCCAATTCTTTGGTTACTCTAATCAAATAACAGGATTTGACAATCACTTTTACAACATTCACATAATCTCAAGGTTGAAGGGCATTTTGCTGCAACAGGATTAGAACCATAAACCCCAGGTTCAGAGTTCAGAACACTGACCACTAGGCCTAGCATACAAATAATGAAACAATACCAAAATGTTTCAGATATCAGTGTGATATGAATATGGTAATTTTATCCCTGGTTAAGTGTTCATTCTCTTTTGATTTTTTTTACTCTGGCTTGTAATTTTTGGAGTTTAAATCAAGTTTTTCTAATTCAAATTTATACATGCCCAGCCCAAAGGTAAAAGAACAAATGCATGATCAACGTACACTAATTCCTATGCCTAGTATTTGACCACTCAATGATGATGGGTGTGTTTATAAAAAAACTGAAAAGTTATTTGGTTTGGTTTGTTTTGAAGTTTGCACAAAGTTACACAAAGGCTATCTGCACTTGACGTCCTTAATTTAGCAGCATAAGACTAGAGGGAAGGCAGTTAGTCATCACCATTCACAGCCACACCTGAGGCTACTCTTTTACCAATGAATAGTGTGGATTGACTGTCATATTATAATGCCCCCATGGCTGAAATGGCCAAAACTGAAAAGTACTACTGAAGATCTTACAAAACAAATATATAGTAGTGTTACTTGCATCTGAACTTAAATACTGAGGGTTTGTCATTATTTTAATAATTTCTCAGGCATGCAAAATATAAAGATTTTCTTATGGTTATTTTGGTGCATTCATAAAAAAATTCCAAGCTATATTAATTTCATTCTTGAAAATACAAACATGAAAAAAAACAATACATTATTTAGAGCTGAACAGAAAACAAGAAACAACCTTAAAAAATTACAAGTAATTACATATAACATTTCCTTTTAATCATTAAGAAATCAAAGTAAAAAATAAATAAACAACAAAACTAATATGCTTACATACCACTATATACATATATATATACACACACGTGCCACTTTAAACAGGTACTTGATACATATATATACATATATACACACACATACACTTATATACACTATAAACACGTATTTGATATATATGTATACACACACACACACTTATATACACTATAAACACGTATTTGATATATATGTATACACACACATACACTTATATACACATATCACTATAAGCAGGTATTTGATCCATATCATCTTCAATAAAGCCATAAAAAGTACATTTTACACAACTAGAAATAGGTGAATTTCATATCCCTAATGTTTCTCATTTAAGTGACCTACCAGGTTAAAGGTCATGATGCATACAAGGTTCAACAGTGCAGCTGTCACAGAGGTAGTAAGAGATACCATGCTGGTTAGTGTCTGATTGTCACTCAATGTGAAGTACAGAACAGTTTGAATGGATATTCTGTAAACAATCACACCAACCACAGCAGCAATAGCTATTGTTACCTAAAGAACAAAACATAATTTAAGTCTATAAAGAATCACTGCATCAAGACCTACTGTAACACAGAATATATATGTAAATTTAAAATAGTTTTAGGGAACTTAAAAAACACTTTGCTGTAGCAAACTATAACTGGAGTCTGGCAGTTAAAGTCCAGATTTCTTCACACAGTTGGAGGTTATTTGTCCTTTTATGGAGTGGTTCACTAAGTCTTTGCCTAGATTTTCTAGGCAGCAAATTGTTTTGCAGGATATGATAAAACAAAAACCATGAAACCTGCAACTGATCAAACAACTATAAAGTTATGCTTTTCTGTGGCATCTTAACCCATTTTATAATTACTAAAAATGGGCAATTTCACAATTTTTTGTTTGTCAATGTTTGGGACCTGTACAAAAATATCTTTCTACTAGCTACCATGTAAATTGGTCAAAATATGGCTGAGTAAATGATCAACAAATACCCTCTAAATTGTGCTTTTCAGATCTCTTCCTGCCTCCATCCCAAAAAAAAGTAAAAAAAAAAAAAAGATTCAAAATGGGCAAATCTAGCTATTTTTGTTTGTCATTGCATTGAGCTCATGAATATTTACATTTGTGCCAGTTGACTTGCAGACTGCTGTAAATATAACCACGCAAAAGCCCAAAATATATATTTTTGGGTTGTTTGGCATCTGACCCCTTAAAAAAGCCTAAATAAAAAAATGAAAATACTTACTGGACATACTGGATCAAAGTATGACCCTACCAAGTTTCAAGATAATCTGCCAAGATATGTAGGTATGGCAATCGACTGAAAAGAGTTTGGAAGAAGGTAAAGCAACAGAAAAACTATATCTCTTTCATGATGATGAGGAACCCACATCAAGTAAAAATGTATCTCAAGATGGCTGGTATGGGTATTAAAACTGTTTTTCTTAACCTGAAGGCCTGAGATACCTAAGAAGGTGAAACACTGTTTTCTAATTTATTTTAATAAAAGTTTTAATATCCATACCAGCCATCTTGAAATACAGTACACCTATCCGTGGAGACAATTATGAGAAATAACTGTCTTGTATACCATACTGCAAAAAATTGGAAACTGGATTCACTGAAAATAATAAAAAAATCCTCCCAAGTTTACAAAGTGCATCTTTTAAAAACAATTTTTCTTTAAACATAGAACCAAAAATCAATGACCATGAAGTTATAAGTCATCTTAATTTAAGAATGCAGCCTTACTCTAAAACAGTACTACCTGTGGTACTGGGATGTCTCTATTAAGCCTTTGAGTAATCTCTGATCATGTGGGAAAAAAAACCTTTAAAAGTAGACTCATTCTTGAAACACTACTGAAAACTTTTCTTGTAAATAGACTGGACCACCAAAAGATTGATAATAAGCAAAATACATGATTGTTGAGACAAAGTTAAAATTTCCTTACTTAATCGTTATATTTTTATTCATGTTATTGTTACACAAAACTACAGCAAAATCGACTGAGCATTTTCAACCACAACATAGAAAGATATGCTGTATGGAATGCTCATTTAAAATCAGTTAATTTTCAGTGAAAGATGCTTATGTGGTTATAAGTGCATAACAGATGCAACGTTGTTCCGAAAGTGACTGCTTTCATATTGGACTCACGTTAAACAAGTCACAAAACCTTGATAAATACTTACAAAAGACACAAATCTTTATTTAAAGAGACGTTTTAAACACACTTGTTTTATTTGAAAGGGCTGTTTTCCTACTGGAATAATTTTATACGTGCCTAGTGGGGTCGTGGTCTCACCTCTAAACACATATTTTCTCATTGTTGTGCACTAAAAAAAAGTCAACATAGCAGATAATTAAAAACTAGGTATTTAAAATCCACAAATAGAGATCACAAAAAAAATGTAAGCAAACAAAACTGTAGATCTATTGCTGACAGCTTAACTCAAGCCACAAATAATCATTTTGATTCCACTATAAAATTATTTCAAATGATATTTATTTTGTTACAGGACTCCACTGAGATTTCTGCAAGAAACTGACAGTACTTTTGAACTTACTTCCCCATCCTTAATTATGTCATGCTGTGAAATTTTCTGAGTCCTTCATTTTTAGCCATCAAAAAATCCAGTGTTTTACTAGTATGTGCATTAGTTGGAAACTACAGCTTGTGCATTTTCTAGTGTTTTTATTGGAAACAGATACAACAAAATTAGGCGATTCTGATGATGGATATTGTTATTCAAGCCACTGTTGTTCATCATTACTCAAATTTATTTCCCTGGCAACATTTCAACAGCTGTTTGACACTGGATGATTACCATAACAGATGCTACTATTCAATATCACATCGGTAATTCTTTCTACTGTTTTTTGAACTTAGCAAAAGTCACAAGTACATATTCAGTATTTATTACCACTGCATATATTACTCTTTCATATAACTAGTGCAATTTTAAACAGGTAGTGGTAGTAAAAGTTATTGATAATTAGCAATTTAGCAAAGTGTGCCACTGAGAGAATTATTTGTGTTGCCTTATTCTAACAAACACTTGTACACAGCAGGCTGTTGAAGAACAAACATATTGTTATGTAAACCTATCAAAGTAAGCATGTGACTGTGTACATTTATGTTGCACTAAACTTTGTTGTATTTTTTTTAAAAGAAACATTATTCCATTCTGATGAGATTCCTTTGTTACTGTTCATCTTTGCTTACATAATAGTACAAGCTGATGGAAGCTACTCATTAAATTTGTGATCATACAATCTTTGCCTTCACAATGGTCCTTTGAGAACAATTTTACAGTTTGTATGTTACAGGTGTATACCAGTAAATATGTTTATTTTATCTTGAACATGTGTCATTTATTTTTAATATGTGGTGGATAAGTGGAACATAAAGCACAAGCAACAGTAAACTGTCAAAAAATATGTAACATTCAACTGAATTCACATGCACTTGTGAAGTTTAGAATGTATTCTCTATTAATGAATATTAAAAAAAACATCTCAAGTAACAATATAATTAAACTCATTCTAGATTGTCAGAAAAATAAAAGAAACAACATGAATCAAAATGCAGAGACTGTATTGTCAAGCCTATAGCCAAAGGCTCTAACAAAGTAAATAAATACAGCTGCAAGTAATGTCTGTATTATTTTCTTAAGCTTATTATAAATCTCTATTAACTCCATGCCTACAGTACTTATCAATTTTAGTGGGGACAAAATAGTTTGTTTACTTTTAAGAGTCCCGAGTTGTCAGCTTGAAAATACAATTTTTTATATTTTGATTCAATTTTTCTGATGATCCATACACCCCTTCCCAAATTAATAATTTTTAATAATAAAGTTCACATACACATATTCCTGTATACAGATAAATTTCTCATTCCACTGAATAAACACCATCACTGTGTCAAATAGTCTTCATTACCTATTGAACCTGTTTCTAAAGTTCACTGTTCTCAAAATTGGTTCTTCTTTAAATCTGAAATCTTAAATGTTCACATAGCTTTAGTACACACCTACATACTCAAATTAATTCATAAATAAATACTCACAAGTAGTAACACCACAGACCAGGAAAATATGGTACACTGTACTCGTCTCTTCCAAAACGAAACACATGGTTAGTTTACCTGTTACAGTGTACATCACAGAAGCATTTAGAAAACACATCAGTAAAAAACTAAGTAATAAATTTTCATAACTCGTAAGAAATAAAGTTCAAACACATGCCCTTAGAAAAGAACCAGAACTGATGAAAAACTACTGTAATATTCCTTCTGAAGTTCAATTTACATTATTTTTTGAAGGGGATAATAAAACCACAACTTAGGCATTGGAACATCTAACTTGTTTGTTTGTTTTTAAAAAAGGATAAAATAAATGTAATGAACTTTAAATGATTTGTTTTGTTTTAAATTTCACACAAAGCTACACGAGGGCTATCTGCACTAGTTGTCCCTAATTTAGCAGTATACCACTAGAGGAAGGCAGCTAGTCATCACCACCACTACAAACCCTTGGCTACTCTTTTTGAACAAATAATGGGATTGACCATCACATTATAATATGAGTCGAATGCCTTTAACCACCTGGCAGCCAGGCTGGGACTTTAAATGAGAATATTTGAAACAAGCATAAAAGTTGACATTTTAAACTTTCAATTTCAAACAATGTTCTACCAAGATCTTTAACATTTTTGTTATTCACATCTATTTTTTATACTCTGCTGTCTTTTAAACTACATGTAATGCATTTACACTGAATTATTTTAGAAAAGTGTTTTATCACCCTTTTAAAATTGTACCTTTGAAGACCATTTACTCAAAATAACTGCATTTTTCAAGAAGAATAAGGCATTTTTTAAGTTTAATAATTTTAAGAAAGAATTTATACAAAAGATACATCGCTTGTTAATTTTGTTTGATAGAGTTATTTAGTTACAGTTTTGTTGTAAAACCAATACCAAACACTTTTAGTGTCATCATAAAAAACTTATAATCTGATAATCAACTACAACATTGCAAAATCATCATCAACAGATAGATCTAGACTTGTATAAAAAACAAGACAAATTGTGGGAACAACTGGACAAAAAAGTCAGATGTTTGTTTTGATGTTTATTACAAATTGATAACTGCTGTTCTTACCCCTGTAATAAAGTTTACTTTATTTTTCTTTACTGTTGATAATTTAGCTAAATATTCTGGCCTTGGATGTTCCTGGTGATATAAAAAAAAAAAACACACACATTATGATCAAGAGTTCAGGTAAACATCATATCTGTGTAAGTTAAGAATCTTTACATTTTAAACATGTATTTTGAAAAACTTTCTAAAAGAATACATTTAGGGAACATTCAAACATTATTTTTATAAGACAAAGTTTGAAAAGATGTTCAAAGGGAAATACTAGAGAGTAGCTGTAAATATCATACTGGAAACAAACAAACTTGTCCTGAGCACCCACTCAAGGCAGGAAAACAAGGTCAAGCTGCATATGTCACAACCTTTTACAGAGTTAAATTCAAAATTTAATTAAACTAGTTTATTATCGATGTATACAAGTAAACTTTGCATCACAATGTAATTACTGAATCAAATTTTACTAGTATTTAAGTTCTTAGATTCTTCCTTTTCTATAATTTACTTATCACCTCTACAAAGAATTGAATAATTTTATGTAAAGTAGTTATTATAAAAGTAGTTATTTTGACGGCTTTCTATCTTATTAGTTCATGATGTCATACACTAGAAAATTAGAGTCATTTAGCACCCACACAGCTTCTTTTACAAGCTGCCAATAGTTCTCTATGATGTTGTATATCCATAGACTTACCAATATATCAGCAATGTAAGCATTTAGTGTGGTAGTGCCATTAGTAAAGAACAAAAAAAGATGCTGGTAAACAGTACATTTTATGTTTTCATGAATATTCTTTATTTATTACTATAAAAGTAACTAAAATGAAAACAAGAAAGTTGTTAGGTTAGATTAGCTAAAATAATGAATAGTAATAAGAAATATCCTCATATTGTTTAATGTAATTCAATAGGGTAACATGAGCTGAAGGTTCACCAAGTGATTTAAAACTTGTGAAGAAGGACTGTTTGTTTTGAATTTTGCACAAAGCTACTCGAGAATGCTCTGTGTTAGCCGTCCTACTTGGTAGCAGTGTGAGACTAGAGAGGAAGGCAGCTAGTCATCACCACCCACCGCCAAACTCTTGGGCTACTCTTTTACCAATGGATAGTGGGATTGACCATGACATGCAAGAATGCCCCACGGCTGAAAGGGCGAGCATTGCATGGCGTGACGGGAATGCAAACCCGCAACCCTCAAAGGAAGGATTAATAGTTACACATGGTTCAAAAGTCAATAAAACTGTAAGATTAAGAAGAAACAGAAGATGTATATTGTCACAATTTGTTGTCATTTTAGCACAATAAAAAAGTAATTAACAATTATTTCATACTTTTTTATGGTGGTTATGAGGACGTTTAGATTGGCTGATCATTTGAAAGTTACAGCTTGTAAAATAACAAGATAAAATAAACTTTTACTGACAGCAAACATCATCTGATATTTATGAAGGAGGTTTAAAGAACTACATAAGTGAAATTTGAAAATTTTAAATGAAGTATTTTTAATCTTAACATGAAAAATCACTTTGCAATCATAACAGTCAACACTGACAACATATAATTAAAATACTTGTATGATTACTGTCAAATTTGTCATGACACAACTAGTACCTTCACAATCACAATAGGTATACTGCCATGGTTAAAAGTTCATGTCAAATACACAAGTCCATTGTGATAAATTAATAACTGAAATAAAAGTACACATTACCTCTAAGGTGTCAAAATACGTTGCATCCCAATGGTGGGTGATTTTTGCTGAATATCTTTTCCACAATTCCATAAAGATAACAGCTGAAAGTAAATAAAAACAAAGTGATAAAGTTTATCATCACTAAAGACAGAAATCGCAACAGAATACAAATTACTCTTTAAACTTATATGGCTTATGATAATTTATTTAACTATTTTTGTTCACCAAAGTGTTAGTAATAATAAACTTTGTAAAGTGTTTTTTTTTTCCTTGAAAAGTCCCAAATTACAGACAAGATATCTCAAAGTAATAACATGCTTTTGGAATTAATTTGAAGTGTTTGATGTGAGACTTCAGTAATAGAAGTTTAAAGTCTTGAATGTGTAGCAAATTTGATGTGCTTTATGTTGGTTTGAAATTAAGACCATTTCAAGTATTGCAGGTTGGACGTTTTTATGTTGAAGTAACCCTTTTGCTATGGGCATCCATTACCACACATATCATGAGGATTTTCTTAGTGAGTTACTTTCCCAAAATTCAGGTCCTTTGTAAGGTCAGTTTTATGTTACTGGATATGGTAGCATGAGCATACATGCACCTTGTCATTGTAACTTCTACACTGTTATCCAGACACAGTTGAAAGATCATTATAATAAATTTATATATGTGTACATGCAGTGGACAAGAAAAGTGGCCTCCTCGAAAATACTGTTAATTTGTTATATATTTTATTTGATAATAGAAAAAATGTGTAAAATGCACTCTACAAGATCTATTCCAAAATAATATCAAAATAAATTAACATTTTCAAGGGAGAGGCTTTTGTCCCCTTCTATAGTAAATGTATAATGTTATCAAATTTAAGCTATTTTATATGAGTTATAGTTTGTAGTTATTCTAGAATGAAAAAAGGCATTATTTATATTAATTTCCTAATTGTTTATAGTGGTCAAATCTATCAAGCCCATACAGAGTTTCATTAGTGTAAAATAACAGACAAAAACATTATGTTTTTCTTTGTACAAAATGTTTGATAATTATCTGGAGGTTATAAAAATTTTTATGTGAAATTTGAACATTTTCTGATGCACACAAAACATTTTAACCTTAAAATCAATTACTATGCATGTTAGATAGTCAACATGCTAAAAGAAAATAGGCATAAGAAAAGCTGAACCTAAAAAAGGTCTTAAAACTAATTTACAAAAAAATTTGATATTGTGTGTGTAAAGTCTCAACAGAGTCTGAAGAAGAGAATATTATTTATATAACTTTAACATGTAAATCTATATAATACTTACCCCAGAGTGACATAAAATAGCAAAAATACAGCAGCACCATTGTCAAAAAAGATGTGTAATTCTGACAAAAGTGCATGTCTGTCCTAGCTGTTCATATTTACATCCTTTTATGTCACACCAGGGACATAAAAATTATGTCATTGTGGTTCTCACAAACGTCCTTGCTGTAAAAAAAAAAAAAAAATGGTTTTGTTTTAAGTTTATAGAATAAACACAGTACAGTTGAACATTTAAATCAATCATAATATACAACTATCAATTTCAATGATAATGCCACATAAAACTAACTAATTAACTGAAATTATGTTTTGAAATCAATTTGTCACAAAAATTATTGAAAATATTTTTAGGTACATTAATGGTTAAAAACATATCAACCAATAAAAATAATGGTTCCAATTATTACTCTTTTGCAATTATTCCAGCTACAAATGTCTTGTGCAAAAATATTAATTAGTTAAACACTGATTAATTAGTCCAGTGATTAATCACTTACCACATTCCATCAATTACATATCTCTAAGTAACTGATTTATCTGAGGTATAATTTAGAAAATGATCAAACATGAGTTATAAAAATAATAAACTGTTTGATAACTCTTTAACTTTTTTTTCTCCCCTAATTCATATACCCTGGAGCATCACCAAGGTGAAGAACCCATAGAGGAAACACAGCACTCCTACTGCTGAAGCTGGGATCAGCATGCAGGTATAAAATCCCAGCCAAGCAAAGTAGAGGCCAATTTTCACTCCAAAATATTCCTCTGAAAAAATTGAAAGGAACAAAACAATAAAGTGATTCTTATCAAACAAAATATAGTGGATACAATAACTAATGAGGAACTCCAAAAAATCAATCCATAAGAACCTTTTTTTTTTTTTTTTTTATAAAGATTTGTCTCAATTTTAAACTCTGATTAGTATGAGAGCAAAGTGATTTTAATGCTAAAATTAATAAAATGTTTATATCTTTAATATTACAGTTCCAAATTTCATTTGCATAGCTTCTAGAATCTTCTAATTGAATATCAAGTTATTTTTTGGAAAATATTTATATGTCATGCATTAGTGTCTCTACCTTCACATTACATGAGCTCAGGCCATTTGTTTAACCTTGTAACCACAACCAAAAAAATATGAAATAAAATTTTTCCTTTCTAAAACCCCTGCAGAGCACAATAAAAGTTTATCATTATTTATCCTGACTATCTTCAGGTTTGTATCAGTTACATATGACAACTTCCTTCATACTAAGCCTATGTAACAACCCAGGGAATCACCTTGCTACTACTGTCAAATTACAGCATAAGTTATGTCATACAAACAATCTTCAAAGTATATACATATATTGCAAATAAATTAATCTATTTCTTTCATATTCATAATTTATAATAAGACCTAATAAGTATTTTTACAATAAAACAAACAAAATATGTGCATAAAAAATAACAAAAATCTAGTTACTTTATTGTGAATGCTGTAATTTCTTTTGTTGTCAAAGACTTAAAGTATTGATAGAGGTATTAACCCAAATTTTTCCATGGGGCTGTTTTTCATTTTTCCCAAATTATTTATTAATTTCAAACACACAATTTAGAGCACAAAGTATAATAAACACAAAGCATTCAATGTCTTTATAATTATTACAATTTAACTGGTTTTCTAACTAAACATTGTGCATCAAAAACACTTTCCTTATTGGTTAAACTAAAACATAGTAATAGCAGATTTGAATCTATGTTCAAAAACTTAAAAGCCATCATGTGAACAGATGACATTATACATAAAACAGAGAATATTAAATATTTATTTTCTAATGGTTATCAATAATGCAATAGCAAATGTCAAAAGACAGAAAGAGAGAGAATTATTTACATTTTTGAAAGACTGGCGTCGAACAGAGCTTTATGGGATGGCTTGGTAACTATAACTTTATGTTATGTAATGAGGAAAATCTGCAAGTCTGAAAAGCTGTATTCGAATTTCAGTGAACCAAACACAAGTGAAAAGATGTCTAAGTGTAGCAATTTTAAACAAACAAGTGCCATATCAATGCGATACAGAAATGTAAACACTAAGACGCTACAAATTAAAATATTTTTACTCTTTGAAATTCAGAAATTAAAACTATTATATAACAGAAACATCTGATTAACTACATGCTAATACTATTAAATCTACATCTCTTTTTGTTGGTTATTACCACATCTTTATTGAATTTTGTAGCTCAATAAATATAATACAATAGCAACAAAAGAGAATTCTCTCCTCCTATCATGACTGACTCTCCTTATATATAATTATTGTATTCAGAATGATGTTTCAAAACACAACTTGTAAGAATAAAACTCCAACTGAGACTCTAAACATGGCATACAAATATAAGATGTTTTTTTTGGTAATTTCAATCTTTACAGGTAAAACTCAAAACTTTTACCAAGTGATTTTTATTAAATAATAAATAAATTCTGTCCAGAAATTATTAACACTCACTTGTCTCCCAATAAGGGGTTTGCTTTTTAAATATTGCTGTTGAAAACGAAGCCCAGTTGTTCAATAACCATTTCCTGGGAGCTTTGTCATCTGAAGAATGATATTACCCTAATAATATCGCCAAAATAATTATCAACATAACTACATTATTTTACTGATACAGGAAGTGAAATATTAACTAATAAAATATATGTTAAAAGTGTACTTTGCTGGAAAATAATATTAATAACAAACTACAGAGCAACCCTGTCACACAAATTCATCAGGTCATAAACCTGATATAATACAATACTGGCTGTAGAAATAACTGTGAACAATACTTTTAACATATGAAAAATTGTACTTTATCAACATCACGCTATCACACACTTGGAAAGAAGAATCCAATAAGTTAACTGACCTCATGTAAAGGGAAAGGCAGCTTCCAGACACACGATCTTTGATAAGCTTTGTTATTCCTGAAAAAATAGAGAGAAAAACACAGTATAAATAATATAAGGCATGAAATATTTAAATATAAAAAATATTTAATAAAACAATGTTAACAGAGTGATTGTAATGACTTTTATTCATCACTATATATCATATCATATATATATTGAAACTACATATCATAATGTAACAAACCCAAGCACACATATGTCATTAGTACTACAGGGTTGCCAGTGACTAAGTCTTCCCTTTAGTAGCTTTAAGAAGCCTATAACCATATTATTACTCACCAATTTTCACTTTCTTACATTCAGATGAAATAAGGTTTCATTATACTAGTTCTGCTGAACCATTGAAATAAGGATTCAAAATTAAAGCTTACAGAGAAATAAAAAAGAAACTTATTGGATTGTTAAATCTAAATGCCGTTCGATCAACCTTTTGACCTTAATCTAGAACCTGGAATCGTTGATCTTCGCTCAACTGGTTTCATCTTTGTCAAAAAATTATTTTTTATTCTTTGCTTATTTATTCTCATATGGGGAAAGCTGGAATTACTGACACATACTATTTGCTTAAGATAATTTTTCATATAATTTTTATAAACTACTAGGTATATCTTTTTTTTCAACCTGTCTCCAGGTGTCACCTTTACTTTACTTATAAGTGCAGTTTTAAATAATAACACATATTCAGCCATTTCTAAAGTAAAATATTCTCGTAACTTTTCGCATGATATATTATCACCATTGGCTATATTATGCATTGGAAATGAGACGATCGCTACATAAGAACATAGAGAAATAGACATTTCTTGGAAAACTACATGACGCTCCTAATGTCACTAAACTACTTTTATTTGTATATCACTCATTTGATTACAATCCACCATTTCTAATTTGTAACTGAAGAAAGGTCCATCCAAAGTGCTCAAATTATGGGTTTTTTATTCATTTCTATCAAGACATCTTG